>NW_027361771.1:7750000-9107500 GCF_039654945.1 Dendrobates tinctorius | reverse complement strand
TGAATTTAGGTATTTTTTTTGTCATCGCTGCATTTAGTATGAAATTTTCTCCTCAGGAAAGACAATGGCACAGAGTGGTATCCTTCCGCCGCCTCCTCACTGCTCTCACCGTCTGCTTCTGGAAAGTTGAAATTTCATTTTTCCTGGACCAAGGAGCTTGAAAGTAGAATCAAAATGATCCAGGGTGTTCAGGGATCTCTTCTGAACCGAATAAAGTTCTTTAAGTATACCTCCAGTCGCTTTGTGGGTCGCTTTGAGGATATCAGACCGGGAGCTCTGGACTCCTGCTGCCTACATAGCCAGAATCCTAGGACACGTCCCCCACCAGTCAGTGATTAAAAGCAGTTTTAACTGCTTTGAACAGGTGTGAGTGCCTGTTCAAAGCAGTTAAAACTGGTTTGAATCACTGACTGGTAACCAACTTACGATTTTAGTTAAAAAACATGCTTTGTCCCAATTAATTTGCACAGCACTGTACATACACAAGAAATTTTTAGGGGCTTCATCGCAAAAGGGGTGAATACATGTGCACAAGCCAATTTTTAGTTATTTGATTCCATAAATTTAATTTATGCCTATATTTTTCTCAGTTCACCAACTTATACAATCACACACAGCATCACACACAAATCGGATTACAAAAATATTCAAACACAGGTTGCAATGTAACAAAATAGGCAGAAAGTCAAGGGGGTGAATACTTTTCAAGCCCCTGTAATACCACATTTTGGAAGTTCCATAATAGCGGCTCTGAATTTGATGGCAGCCGCACTTATTGGAGCTCTAAAACAGCACAGCACCCATTTAGGCACAGATTAAGGAGACACCCACATCTCAAACAACACAGAAGTCAGTAGATGGATCAGTTCAATTCTTGCTCCCAGTTTCTTCTATGAATCTTCAGGTAGTAATTGCTGGCACCACAAGAGAAAGAGCAATATTTTCACTGTAGACCAGGTACAGTTAGTATACTTTTTTCAAATTGCATTCCCTCCAGGGACATGACAGGTAGCACCCAACAGGATAGACTACTCTTGCGCACCTATTGTCCTTGATCCTGGAGCTGCTGGAGTTTGTCTTAACCCATAATTATTTCACCTTTAAGGACAAATTTTATTTACAGTGTCGCGGCACTGCGATGGGCGTGGCTTGCGCACCATCCTGCGCTAACCTTTTCCTGGGTTACTGGGAGCGGGAGGTGTTCGGGGATGGCACGTGTGCCGCGTCCCATGCGCAGTGCTGGTATCATTACATTGAGTACGTTTTTATTATTTGGCAAGGTCCCGAGTCTGGCCTACTGGAATTCATCCGTGGTTTAAATCAGAACAACCGCAACATCAAATTGACCTATAGAGTGGCAACGAAAGAGATTGATTTTTTGGATATCAAAATCATGTTGTGTGCAGATGGTACTATTCAAACTGACGTATTTCGTAAAGAAATGTCAGTTAACTCATTACTTCACGCAACATCTGCACACACATCATCAACTATTCGTGCCATTCCAATAGGTCAATTTTTGAGGATGAAACGAATTTGCTCCACGGATGCGATCTTTGAGGGCCAGGCCCGGGACCTGAACTAGCGGTTCCAGGATCGTGGATACAGCATGAGGAACATCAGGTCGGGTTATTCTCATGCTAGGAGGACTCCCCGCCAGCAACTCCTTGATGCAAAACAACATATTAACATCTCAAGGGACCCACCACTTAGATGTATCATGACATATAACAACCAGTGGAGGAAAATTAGAGAAATTATGGATAAACACTGGTCTATTCTGCAGATACCACACTGAAAAGGATCTTGCCAGATAGACCTCTCCTCACAGCAAGGAGGGGAAAAAACCAAAAGGATTTGCTTGTGAGGAGTCATTATGTGGCCAAACCAACTAATCCATTCGGTGCAGGACCTCAAAGATGGGGGTGTTATCCTTGTGGTTCGTGTATGGCCTGTAACAACATTGTCAGAGCGACCACATTCAAAACGGCAGATGGTAGTAGGGACTACTGGATTACATGTTACATATCCTGTAGTACCACTTACGTGGTGTATTATGCAGTTTGTACTTGCAATTTGATTTATGTGGGACTCACCTCCAGGGAACTCCGCATCAGGGTTAGGGAGCATGTAAGGGATATTAAAGCAGCAAGGGAGACTGTTGATGTTACCACTCTTAAGACTATCCCGCGGCACATTAAGCAATTTCATAATTGTGACCCACGTGCACTCAAGGTCAGGGGCATTGACAGAGTGCACTCTGGTATCAGGGGTGGTGATCTCAAAAAAAACTTTAGCCCAGGTTGAGTGCCGCTGGATTGTATCTTTGGGTTCCATGGTACCTCATGGACTCAATGAGAAACTCATTTGCCCCCTTTTTATAAGCTTATTCCCTGATGCATCTTAGATATTAGTGTGTGGGTGGAAGTAATGAGAAAAATGTTTTAGTGTGCCCTTCTGTGTGTGTTTTCTCTGTTTTGTTTGTTCTCTCTTGTTTTTAATTTGCTGTTTTAAAAAAAATTTTTAGCGTACAATTAGCATGATATGTCACGGATATGCACTGCGGGTTTTCATCTATCATTTGGGTTCCATATTGACCTTTTGGATCTGTGTGGATTGTACACTATGAAGAATCATGTGGAGAAACAAGCCATCGGAACATTTGTATTCTCTTCAGAAAGCGGAACAAAGTATATATTCATCTTTGTCAATTATGGGGATGAAATGTGGCGGACTATATGTCTAATGGTTCATCATTTTTATATAAATTACATATGTCACCCTATTTGTTTACTTATTCTTTTCCCTGTCTTTGCCCACACATGTGCCAGTACTTAAAATGGTTACCGTTATTATCTTTTATACGTATATACATTTGAATAATGGACCCATAAGTTTGTATGGTTTCTTGTTTAGTAATCATGGTATGGTGGTCCATATGATATACTGCTAGTCAACTCTTAGATCTTAATATTTCTTCCATTTGTATAGTTGTTACCCATTCCCTTATTTTGGCCAGTACTAAAAATGGCCACCGCGGTGTGCGCATGCGAGGTAGACTCGCGGTCTTGTGGGCGTTCCCAAAGGCGTCATCACAGTCTGGAGTGGGTCAATGACGTCAGGAGAACAGTGTTTCTCCCTGTCCCTCCCACAGACTGAGACGGCCGAACGTTACGCACCTGTAACCCGAGGTCTGCCTCTCATGTGCCCTTTCGAGCGATGGTAATTATGGCCAGCTGTGATATGTGGTCTTAAACCCCGTGCATCATGCAGCAACACACACAAGCCCCCTGACGAAGCCCAGCGAGAAACGTGCGTTGGGGCTTGGGACCTGACACGCAGTAGATGTACGCCCCACATGGGTAAGCATGGTCACTATAGCATTTTCCCCATATTTTTTGCACTAAGCACTTTAACTTTTTGCCATGCATGGCTCCTTGTGCCCTGTATAATATCTATGAGATGAGATCCCCTAGTATTCAGATTGAATTGAATGTGGCACTGTTCGCTGTGTGAGCCATTACTTTGCTGGGGATTTGTTTAGTCATTTTGTGTGCCGATGCGTAACACTTGATTTATGCAGCTGTCATTTTCCTTTTTATGTCATTTCTAGAGTTGAGCGACTTTGGTCGGATCGGGTTTCATGAAACCCGAATAAAACAAAATAAGTTTCAGATGAAACTCGTCCGACTAGAGCAAAAAAAGTCGGAGTTTCGTCCGACTTTTATTTCCCATTGACTTGCATTGGGGTCGGGTTTCGGACGAAACTCCGACTTTGTTTTGCTCTAGTCGGACGAGTTTCATCTGAAACTTATTTTGTTTCATTCGGGTTTCACAAAACCCGATCCGACCAAAGTCGCTCAACTCTAGTCATTTCCGCTACCTGATCATACTATTGTATTTTTAATACACCTAATTCCTTATGTATATGTACCAATAAAGATTGTATACGGTATATTTTTTCACTATAATTCATCTGTGTTTCAATTTTGGGCGTTATACTCCGGATATTCTATGTAGGATCATATAATTAATATGGGAGTTGTCCTATTTCCATGAGATTTTGAACATTCCTTCTTTTGACAGGAAAATGTATTTATGTTCATAAAAATGTTGGATTGTGTTAAATCAGGTACAGTTAGTATACTTTTTTCAAATTGCATTCCCCCCAGGGACATGACAGGTAGCACCCAACAGGATAGACTACTCTTGCGGACCTATTGTCCAGGCACTGCGATGAATAATTTGGTCATAGGCTTGCCTTATGCCCTGATGTCAAATGAGCTGAAAAAGCCAAAAATATTTAGATAAAATCTGATGTCGCCCCAGTGTCTGTTCTTTCCCATTCAGTCCTTTGCCATTGCTGGTACTTCTCAGTCTGCACTTGCAGGCTGCAGACTGAGAGCATGCTGACTCTTTAATTAGGGGAATGTAGATTTCATTAGCTTGTGCTCCTTTAAGCATGTGTGTTTTAATTCTGGATATCTCATCCAGCCATACGCTGCCTAAAAAGAAGGAAAGTCTACTACCAAACCAGCTGATGAGAGCCGGCCCAAGGATCTCCGTACAAAGCGTGGGTGGGGAGCGTAGTCTCAAAGTGTCAGTGGTTAAACCGGTATTCCATGAGACCAGAGGCAGAGTTACTCACTGAAGGCTTCTCTGTTACTTTACACATCAAACTCTGCTGTTATTTTCAGAAAAAAATCTCAAATAATTTCTTCGTTTACAGGAGGTGGTGCAAGGGAAACTCTAGAAAGTGGTTAGTCTTTCCTAAATTGCCAATCCTTTTCAGGAACATTCTGCACATTTCTCTGCCAATAGTGGTGCTGAAGAAGTTCAACAAAAGATAGACTCATCCACCACCTGTCTTGCCCACCTGATTTGTCTACTAAATATGGCATTTGTAGGGTAGGCTCAGCAGTATCTTAGGTTTCATTCGTTTGCCAATTGTTTGGCTTCAAGAGGGCATATTGGTTGCAAAAATTAACATGGAGTATTCTTTCCTCCTCTTACCTGTTCATCTTTTCTGCTGCCACCTTTGTCTGCCACATTTATTTTGATCTTTGCCTCCTGTGGGGTATTATTATTATTATTATAGCGCCATTTATTCCATGGCGCTTTACATGTGAGGAGGGGTATATATAATACATACAAGTACAGTAATCTTAGACAATACAAGTCACGACTGTACAGGAGGAGAGAGGACCCTGCCCGCGAGGGCTCACAATCTACAAGGGATGGGTGAGGATACAGTAGGCAAAGGTAGAGCTGGTCGTGCAGCGGTTTGGTGGATTGGTGGTTACTGCAGGTTGGGTTGCAATATGTCATGAAAATATTCCAAAATACTATGCTTAAATGGGTTGTCGAGACTGATGACTAGAGTTGAGCGACTTTGGTCGGATCGGGTTTCGTGAAACCCGAATGAAACAAAATAAGTTTCAGATGAAACTCGTCCGACTAGAGCAAAAAAAGTCGGAGTTTCGTCCGACTTTTATTTCCAATTGACTTGCATTGAGGTCGGGTTTCGGACGAAACTCCGACTTTGTTTTGCTCTAGTCGGACGAGTTTCATCTGAAACTTATTTTGTTTAATTCGGGTTTCACAAAACCCGATCCGACCAAAGTCGCTCAACTCTACTGATGACTACATTATACTGGTGATTAGTTTTCTCGGCTGCCTCTTGGTTTTGTTTTTTTCTACATTTTGCTGTTTTTTAAGACTTTCTGATGCTCCACTGTCAGACAAGATGATGGAAGGGTCTGTCCACTTGGAGCATTGCATTCTTAAAATAGGTTTTCACCTTGCCTTTGGAGGCTACTGCTGATTCTTACTTGATTGTTATAAAGGTTTCTTTGAAAGAGGTTGAATCTCCTCGGAGCCAGTTGCATTTTGTGTGTTGCATTTACCTATGGGCAGAATCTTTAACCAGGGGCTTTGCTTTATGAACGTAGACATGAAAAATACACATGATTTTATCAGGCCCAGCAGGGCCTTCAAGATTCACCTCTGGGTTTGGTAAATGTTTCATTGTGCATGTGAGTTTTATACTACTGCAGCCTTATGTAAACAGTGATAAAGTTCCTAAAGGAGAAAAAAGTGGAGCTATGAAAACAAAAGAGTGCTGCTGACCTTCTGAGGCGAGATTAGACCCTGAAACAGGAGTATCCCACAGTGTGAATGCAAGGTGTGGTGCTGCCTTTGCCACAGAGAGAGATCAAGGTGCAGGAACTTCAGGTTGCTTGTGGGTTAAAATTGTTATTCACACTGATATAAAACAAATAAAAACTACCGGTATATACACAACGTGTTTCGGCTGTTTGGAGCCTTCCTCAGGCGTATGGAGAAAATTAATTTAACCCTTGTAATATAGCCCTCTCCCAGAATGAGAGGGATTCAAAAAGGAAGAGGAGGAGTGATTCGTCCTACATTGATCTTTGATATATAAAAAATAAATAAAAAAAAGAGATATATATATTCAATTTGTAGAGAAACATGTCAATCTAATTAAATTCCCATTTGAAAACTAAACTATGTATATATCCCCAAAAAATTACACTTCTGTTCTTTAAAAAAGTAAAAACATTAATAAATATTTTTTGTTACATCCTGGGCTGTAACTTAGTGTGAATAAGGACTTACAAAGAACCTCAACATTTTGGAGTTGTCTCCCATAGTCATATCCCTTGCCGTAAAGGGGCAAGCTTATGGCTAACAGACTCATCCTTTTTTGGTTGGACAATATAGCCAATTTCGGTAATCAATAACTTGATGTCAAACTTCATGTCCATTTTGGTCTTACTGCATTATTAAAAGAGCTGTGCAGACTTCTGAATCCTTAAAGCACACGCACCGCACTCTGTCAGGATTCTTCTGTGTTGCTGCCGAGACTGGGTGCTCAAGTGCCCGCAAGAATTTGATCTGCATACTTCCGGACACATTCCAGCTAGAAAATACAAGTAAATTGAGTGAGGAAGAGTAGGTCTAGTTGGAATGTTGCCAGAAGTGTTCAAATCACATTCTTGGCTCAAGTGACCACCCGGAGTCTGCAGTAACCTCCTCCTTAAGCAGATCTGGTACAGACTAATAATGTGCCCTATGAAAGAAGGTAGCTGTCATGATCCCAGTGCAGGTTTTTGAGCTGCACGTCAGGGGTTAATGTCTGAAGCTGAGTGCAGGTTTTGACCTGCACACCTCGGGTTAATGATTGTGGCCTCTTTTTGGTTCTGGGAGAGCTTCTTAAACCCCTGAGAAGGTCCAACCCCTGTCAGTTATACTTTTGCCTTTGGCCGAGTGTGGTAACCTCCGTGTGCCTGTGCCTGTTCGTTGTAATAGTTTGTTTATAAGGTTCTGACCCGGTTCTGTTCCCCGTTGTGAGTTTGCCTGTTGATTCGGTACTGCGCTATCCTCTCTGTGTATGACTCGTTGCCTGTTATCTGACTACTCTCTGCTCGCTCCTGTTGTACCTTGCAGCTATCTCTGTGTATGACTCATTGGCTATGTCCTGACTATCCTCCCTGTCTATGCCCCTTGGTAACTTTGTCTCACAGTTACCCTGCTAGGAGTTCTCCTGCAGCTCCTAGCTCTCTGGAGCTTAGGCCACGCCCCCAGCAGTCACATACTTCAGGTCCTGCAGGTCTAAAGTACGCACCTACTCGGCTGCTGCCCGCTCCACAGGTATCTTTGAGCACAGTTCGCATTACTCAGGACACGCGCACTGGCTCAGTGAGCAAGTTCAGTGCGGTGTTCCTGACACTATAACTGACCTTGAAGTTTTTTTTTCTCTCCTCACTTCTGCAGCATGGACCCAATGTGTGCTTTATCTGAGCAGGTGAAATGCTTTACTCAGTCGCTGCAGAAGCTTAGTTTGGAACACCAAGCTCTGGCTCAGTCCCAACGGCGGGTTGCGGACTCAGTTCAGGAGGTGCTCTCCGCAGGCTTTCAGCAGGTGGGGAAAAGAGATGTAATTTTAGTCCCACCCGAATCCCCGGTTAAATTGCCAGATATGTTTTCTGGTAACAAAGATGAATTCAGAGCATTTAAGGAGGGCTGTAAGCTCTTTTTCTCTTTGAGACCCCGCTCCTCTGGGGATGAGAAAGAGGGTGGGGGTGGTTACGTCCCTGCTTAGGGGGTCCCCACAAGCCTGGGCATTTTCGCTTTCCTCTTCTGCCACGGAGAGAATGTCTGTGGATGCGTTTTTTGAAGCCTTAGGGCTTATTTATGATGAGCCTGATAGAGTGTGTTTAGCTGAGGACAAGGTGATGAGTGTCTGTCAGGGGGAGCACTCGGCAGAATGGTTCTGTACGGAATTCAGACGTTGGGCAGCCGAGATTTCTTGGAGTGATGCCGCCCTTCTGGGACTGTTCCGTAGCGGCCTGTGTGAACGTCTGAAAGATGCCTTGGCACTCCATCCTCCACCTGACTCCCTGGAGGATGCCATGACCCAAGCGGTTCGCATGGATCGCAGACTACGGGCTAGAGGAGTTATGCAACGGGAAACACCATTATTCTTCAGTGGAGATGAGACCCGGACTCTTCCTGTGGCTATGGAGGTGAGCGCTGTCACCTGTGAGAAGGAAAGAAGACGCCGCCGGGAGAAGCAGTTGTGCTTCTATTGTGGGGAATATGGACACTGGAAGAAGGTCTTCCCCTCCTGTCCGTCATCCTCCAAGATGGCGGGAAACGACTAGGATTGGGTAGTAATAATAATATAAATTCACCGCACACTCAGAGGAATATAATGCCAACAAGTGTTCATTTTATTATGTACAAAACATGTGGGAGCCAAAAAAGAATATAGAGCACTAGATGGAAGCGATATACATATAACGACGTTTCGGCTCAGCCCGAGCCTTTATCAGTTTATCGCTGCAAATAAAGAAAGATACATCAAAACATATACAGAGAAAAAAACAAATGCAGAAAAACCAAAAGAGAGAATATACAACACCAAATAAACATCACATTATCCAAATATAATACAGTGATAAAAACACATATATATACATACAATTTATACTGCTTTCATGGAGAACATGGATGTACGGAACAAGAGAAAAGGCCCAGTAAACTAGTACCATAATAAGTAGAATAAGGGGAAAGAGAAGGATTACCTGAATCCGGTTTCAGATCTTTGAATAAATAGGAAGAGAACTCCCAAGAGAATAGCCCAAGAAAAACGGCTGAAAGGAATTTGTCAACATCATGGTTAGTAAAATAGATAAAGTTGTAATCGTAGTTATTCTGATTTTCTAATATGGTTGTCTGTGTGTGGTATTCAGTGCATCAGCATTATGGGGAAAAAAATACCATCCTTGTAATGAGAAGCCTTATGCTAACCTACTGATCATAATAATAATAAAAGAGATTAAGCATGTGGTAATGCCATCAAATAGGGCAGTAAGAGTGCTTGCCCACAGAGTGTCAAAATAGTGTAGTTAATAGGGAAATAAATAAACACACAAAGTATAGCTAAATCAGTGCTAGCATCGCACTGAAGTGTATTATGTGCGTTATGCAGGATGTGCACAAAATGACCATTTTGAAATAACACTCTTATAAGAATGCAGGACGTCACACATTATGTGTGTTGCGCATGATGTGCAAAATGTCAAATAATATAAAACAAATAGATGGTAAAATAAGAAAAATAAAGAATAAAAATAAAAAGATTTATTTTTCTTATTTTACCATCTATTTGTTTTATATTATTTTCTGTTTTTGCCCTTTACAGATTTCATTTTCTTTTTTTCTTTTCATGGTTCATTATTTTCCATGTGCCTGCTTATATATTAGCTATTTTGACTCTTATTTTTCTGCAATTTTATGATGCTGTCTTCATGTTATACAATTATACTATTGCTTCTACGCAATATACACACACTATTCGGCGCTATTAGATAAACTACGGGGACACCAACCTGCTGACCACCCTGACAACCATCACAGACATGCGCAGTGTCTATACTAAGACAGCGCAACGTCACTTCCGGTTCAGGGGTTTCACTTCCGGCCGGATGCGGCCACCCGGGCTCCTATATAAATACAGCCACATACCGAGGGGTATAGCATGACGCCATTGCAGCCAGGCGCGGGAGCGCCGCTCTACAGCATTACAGCTACAGGTAACCGTCTCAGGCCCCCTCCTCTCAAATGACATCCACATTCATATAAGAGCGCTGTTACATAGCAATCTACTAGATGACATTTTGCACATCATGCGCAACACACATAATGTGTGACGTCCTGCATTCTTATAAGAGCGTTGTTTCAAAATGGTCATTTTGTGCACATCCTGCATAACGCACATAATACACTTCAGTGCGATGCTAGCACTGATTTAGCTATACTTTGTGTGTATATTTATTTCCCTAATAACTACACTATTTTGACACTCTGTGGGCAAGCACTCTTACTGCCCTATTTGATGGCATTACCACATGCTTAATCTCTTTTATTATTATTATGATCAGTAGGTTAGCATAAGGCTTCTCATTACAAGGATGGTATTTTTTTCCCCATAATGCTGATGCACTGAATACCACACACAGACAACCATATTAGAAAATCAGAATAACTACGATTACAACTTTATCTATTTTACTAACCATGATGTTGACAAATTCCTTTCAGCCGTTTTTCTTGGGCTATTCTCTTGGGAGTTCTCTTCCTATTTATTCAAAGATCTGAAACCGGATTCAGGTAATCCTTCTCTTTCCCCTTATTCTACTTATTATGGTACTAGTTTACTGGGCCTTTTCTCTTGTTCCGTACATCCATGTTCTCCATGAAAGCAGTATAAATTGTATGTATATATATGTGTTTTTATCACTGTATTATATTTGGATAATGTGATGTTTATTTGGTGTTGTATATTCTCTCTTTTGGTTTTTCTGCATTTGTTTTTTTCTCTGTATATGTTTTGATGTATCTTTCTTTATTTGCAGCGATAAACTGATAAAGGCTCGAGCTGAGCCGAAACGTCGTTATATGTATATCGCTTCCATCTAGTGCTCTATATTCTTTTTTGGCTCCCACATGTTTTGTACATAATAAAATGAACACTTGTTGGCATTATATTCCTCTGAGTGTGCGGTGAATTTATATTATTATTGGTAATAGGACCTATTGGTCCATTACACCTGCACCTCATTACTAAGACTTGAGTGCACGCTATCTTTCTAGATTAGGTTTGGGTAGTAGTCGAGGAGGCTACCCAGACCTTCAGGTACAATTTTCCTCACGTGCAAAAATGGTGCTGCAGGTGGAACTGGAACTTGGTAATGGTCCGGTTCAGACTACTGCTTTTGTTGACTGTGGTTCTGCTGTCACCCTGATTGTCCCTATCTTATTAAGAGTCATAATTGTGGTATCAGTCAGGCTTCAGGATCTTGCTAAACTTGTGGCAATTGACTCGTCCCCTCTTACCCAGGACGGTATCTGTTGCAGGTTTGAACTTTTTTCTCTAAAAGTGGGTTCCGCTCATGTGGAAAAACTAAGTTGTCTTGTGCTAGATAACTTGCCTGCAGGACTGGTACTAGGGATGCCTTGGCTTCAACGCCATAATCCTACCATTGATTGGGTTACAGGGGAGATCACTCAATGGGGATGCAAGGATAAATGTGGTAACCTGGGACACCTTAACACTGTTAAATCCGTATCTGTGTCGTCTGTCGGTCTGGAAGGTATTCTGGAGTACCTGAAGGATTTCGAAGACGTTTTTTCCGAAAGTGAGGCTGAGGCGCTGCCACCACATAGACTCAACGATTGTGCCATTGATTTAGTACCCGGAGCCAAGTTACCTAAGGCTCGATTGTTCAATTTGTCTGGGCCTGAGCGCCAAGCCATGAAGGAGTATATAGCTGAGAGTCTCCGCAAAGGGCATATCAGGCCTTCTGTGTCACCAGGATTCTTCTTTGTGAAGAAGAAAGTTGGTGGTTTGCGGCCGTGCCTCGATTTTCGGGAACTGAACAAGATAACGGTTAGGAACACTTACCCGCTTCCCCTCATCCCAGACTTATGTAACCAGTTAGCTGGGGCCCAGTGGTTCTCAAAGTTAGATTTCCGGGGGGCCTATAATCTGATAAGGGTTCGGGAAGGGGACAAGTGGAAAACTGCATTCCTCACATCAGAAGGACTCTTTGAAAACCTGGTAATGCTGTTTGGGTTAACTAATGCGCCTACTATTTTCCAGAATTTCATCAATGTGGTGTTTTCTGACCTGATAGGCCGTTTTGTTATTATTTATTTGGATGACATTTTGGTGTATTCCCCTGACAGCCAATCTCACTTGCAACATCTACAGACAGTTCTCCAGAGACTCAGGGAGAACCAATTGTTCGCTAAATTGGAAAAATGTTCATTTTTTGTACAGGAACTGTCTTTTTTGGGGTTGTGTCCTGCGAGGGGTTTCGTATGGATCCTAAGAAGGTGCTGGCGATCGCTGACTGGGTTCAGCCTCGAGATCTCAAGGGGCTCCAGCGCTTCTTAGGATTTGTGAACTATTATCGGAGATTAATTAAAGGTTTCTCACAAGTGGTTAAACCACTCACGGATCTTACCCGGAAGGGCGCTGATGTAAAAAATTGGTCTGTACTCGCTAAGGAGTCCTTCTCAGCTATTAAGAAATGTTTCATGTCTGCCCCGGTGTTGGTCCAACCAGACTCATCCAAACCATTCATTGTGGAGGTGGATGCTTCTAAAGTAGGGGTGGGGGCAGTGCGGTCCCAGGGTCCAGCCACCCTTACCAATCTCAGACCCTGTGCCTTCTTCTGCATGAAGTTCTCTTCAGCCGAGAGAAACTATGATGTAGGCAATAGAGAACTTCTTGCTGTCAAGCTGGCATTTGAGGAATGGAGGCAATTTTTGGAATTGGCGGCTCACCCTACCACGGTTGTCACGGATCACAAAAATTTGGCATACCTTGAATCTGCTAAGAGGCTTACTCCTAGACAAGCCCGTTGGTCACTTTTTTTTCATGATCTCAGTTCTCCATTACTTTTCGACCGGGGTCCAAAAATGTTAAAGCGGATGCCCTGTCCAGAAGTTTTGACCCGGTGTCTCCCCCCGAGCAGCCGTCCTCCATTCTTCCCCCAGGGGTGGTAGTGGCGGGCATCTCATCTGAGTTGGAACAAGAAATTCTAAGGGCTCAGGCCCTAGCTCCAGCAACCAGGCCAGGGGATAAATTGTTTGTTCCAGAGTTATTGCGGCCTAGACTTCTGCAGGAGTTTCATGAGTCTAGGCTGAGTGCTCATCCAGGTATCACGGCCACTAGAGAGGCAGTAGCCAGGGTTTTTTGGTGGCCTTCACTAAGGTCCGATGTCAAGAAATTTGTTTCTGCTTGTGGTGTGTGTGCCTGTTCCAAAAGCTCGCAGAACCGGCCGGCTGGGGAACTCATACCTTTACCAGTTCCTGATAGGCCACGGACTCATCTTTCCATGGATTTTATTACCGGCCTTCCACCTTCCAGGGACAATACCGTGATCTGGGTGGTGGTGGATAGGTTTTCTAAACAGGCCCCTTTCATTCCCTTGGCAGCATTACCCTCAGCAGAAACATTGTCAAGGATGTTTGTGCAGCATGTGGTCCGATTGCATGGGGTACCCCTGAATGTGGTGTCTGACAGAGGTGTGCAGTTTGTGGCCAAATTTTGGAGGGCATTCTGTATGAAATTGGGCATCTCACTCTCCTTCTCGTCGGCATATCACCCGGAGAGTAATGGTCAGACAGAACGCACCAATCAATCCCTGGAACAAATTCTCAGGTGTCTGACCTCCGCCAGACAGGAGGATTGGTGTGATGTGCTACCGTTGGCGGAATTCGCTTTCAACAACCAGGTGAGTCAGTCCACCAACATGTCCCCATTCCTGATTAACTATGGGTTTAATCCGCATTTCGGGGAGTTTTCACGGGTGGATTCCGGTTGTCCAGGGGTAGAGGGGTCCGTTCAACGGTTGAAAAACCTCTGGGCTGAAGTCCAGCGTAATATCTCTCGGGCCCAGGGGAGGTACAAATATTTTGCTGACAAAAAGAGAGCCTCGGGTGACATGTTTCAGGTGGGAGAGAAAGTTTGGCTTTCCACACGTAACATCAACTTAAAGGTACCATCAGCTAAGTTGGGACCAAAGTTCATTGGGCCGTACGAGATTATGGAGATAGTCAACCCAGTGGCATATAGGTTGCGTCTCCCCACCTCCTTAAAAATATCCAATGTGTTCCATAAATCTCTGTTGAAATCCGTAGGTTCTGTCAAAGAGGACTCCGAGCCTGTTGTTCCTCCAGTGCTGGTGGAGGGTCGATTGGAGTATGAGGTTGGACATATTGTGGACTCTCGGCGGGTGCGCCGCTCTTTGCAGTATCTAGTCCACTGGCAGGGATATGGACCAGAGGAGCGCTCATGGGTCCCTGCTCGCTCTGTACATGCAGATCAACTGGTTCGGGTTTTCCATGCCAAGTACCCGGGGAACCCTGGGGGTCCAGAGGCCCCCCGTTGAGAGGGGGGTACTGTCATGATCCCAGTGCAGGTTTTTGAGCTGCACGTCAGGGGTTAATGTCTGGAGCTCAGTGCAGGATTTGACCTGCACACCTCGGGTTAATGATTGTGGCCTCTTTTTGGTTCTGGGAGAGCTTCTTAAACCCATGAGAAGCTCCAACCCCTGTCAGTTATATTTTTGCCTTTGGCCGAGTGTGGTGATCTCCGTGTGCCTGTTCGTTGTTATAGCTTGTTTATATGGTTCTGACCCGGTTCTGTTCCCCGTTGTGAGTTTGCCTGTTGATTCGGTACTGCGCTATCCTCTCTGTGTATGACTCGTTGCCTGTTATCTGACTACTCTCTGCTCGCCCCTCTGGTACCTCGCAGCTATCTCTGTGTATGACTCATTGGCCACGTCCTGACTATCCTCCCTGTCTATGCCCCTTGGTAACTTTGTGTCACAGTTACCCTGCTAAGAGTTCTCTTGCAGCTCCTAGCTCTCTGGAGCTTAGGCCACGCCCCCAGCAGTCACATGCTTCAGGTCCTGTGGGTCAGAAGTATGCACCTACTCGGCTGCTTCCCGCTCCACAGGTATCTTTGAGCACAGTTCGCTTTACTCAGGACACGCGCACTGGCTCAGTGAGCAAGTCCAGTGCGGTGTTCTTGACAGTAGCTAGGTGTTTAACATTGCTTGTTTTATGCATTGTGATCAATGATTTGCTAGAATGCAAACATATTGGAGGAGAAAACAAGTCATTTGCAAGGATTGTTTCAGTCCATACTAGGAACAGACATACCAGGAACCTTACTGTATAGATAAGGGGTCTCCAGCATGTGGCTTGCAGGCCCATGATGTGTGGCTCGCAACTGTCTGCCAGCTTTGTGCGTTATTACCAGGTCTAGCAAACAGCTATCAAGAGCAGGTCTCCAGATGGTGACTTTTGTGAGTAGCACCTCATAGAAGAGCAGACCTGGATGCACATATACTGTTATATCTATGGCTGTCATTATACCAGTAATAGGGGTCCTTGAGGTCACTAATGTGAGGGGGCGGGAGCTGTTTATGGTGCGTGACCGTCTGCTAGAGTTTAATGTGGCTTGCGACCCTCTCTCAGAGCCTAATGTGGCTCTCAATGTCAGAAAGGTTGGAGACCACTGGTATTGATCTACTTGTGCATTGGCAAATACAGAAGGCATTCTAACTTACATCCAATCTGTCTTAAAGCAGAAACTGCAGTGATTGCAGAAGGCAGTTTAAAATGTGTTGTGTTTGATCCCCTAGTCAATGGCTTCGTCAGGTATTACAACTGAAGACCTGGAAGACGGAATTTGAACCATTATATGCATAAAGACTTGGCACACACAAGTGGATTCCAATGCAGAAAGATAATTTAATATGTACAGTACATACATACAGACGTTTCAGTCTATGACCTTCATCAATGAATGCTATACTGAACGCTCACTATGCAACGAGAGACGGCCCTTGGTGCCTCCTCACTTACTGGTCTCACCCTGGGCCCAGTCACTAAGAGCTCACAGTACAACACTTTGTACTTTGATGAAGGTCATAGACTGAAATGTCTGTATGTATGTACTGTACTTCATTAAATTATCTTTCTGCATTGGAATCCACTTGTGTGTGCCAAGTCTCTATGCATAGAAGTTCACGGATTGGGATCCTACTTGTGCATCACTTCCAGGGTTGTGCTAATGGTTCTGTTCTTTTGGAACTTCAACCATTGACTTTAATGGTGTAGACAGAGTCACAGTATGCTCTGTCAGACATATGTTTCAGTCGTATTCAACTATATGAGGTGGGCTCCAAGACATGGTCAACTATTTTGCAGAGCTTTAGACATAAAGGGATATTCCCATCTCCAAAAGACGAAGCATTTCAGCGTGAAGCATCTGGTGTAGTGGGTCCCTGGACTGACTGTTGACATTTTCCTGATATTGTCTTATTTCTTAAGTTTCTCAATATTAAGCTAACATATATCTCCTAGGCACTGGACAGAATCATGTCCACCCCTCAAGGTACTCAAAACCACATTCATGAAGTTTGTTAACCCTTCAGGTGCTTCACAGGAATTTTTGGAATGTGGAAGGAAAAAATAAACATTTACTTTTCTTTCACAAAAATTTTCCTTTAGACCTACTTTTTTATTTTTGCAAGAGTATCAGGAGAAAATGGACCATAAAATTTGTTGTGCAATTTCTCCTGAGCATGCTGAAACCCCATATGTGGAGAAAATCTACTATTTGGGCACATGGCAGGGCTCGGAAGAGAAGCAGCACCATTTCACTTTTTGAATGTAAAATTTGCTGGCATAACTAGCGGATGACATGTCATGTTTGGAGAGCCCCTAATGTGTCTAAACAGTGGAAATCCCCAACAAGTGACACCATTTTGGGAACTAGACCCCTTAGGGAACTTATCTTGATGTGTATTGAGCACCTTGATCTCACAGGTGCTTCACAAAAGAAGTTTAAACAGTGAAGAAGAAAAAAAATCACATTTTTCCATTCACCCATGACAGCACACCTGAGAGAGTGATCTGCCCAACCAGGACAGGAAACCTACTGAAATAAAGGGCGGTATCTCTCCCTCACTTCAATTTGTTTTCCAGCCCTGACGGGAACCCTCGTGCTGAAAACCAGGCGGTTTGAAGACTTTTCTTTATCCACTCACCCACACCTGTCCCGGTACCAGAAGAACAGGCAGAGGTCCTATATGCCAGCCTTCAGGTAGTGGAAGCGCCGTCCGTGGGTCCTTTGGTACCTTGACGTACGTGCGGGCGTGGGGCAGCACAGTCATGGGCCCAGCGGCTCTTCTGCGGCCGCCGCACCACTCTCCCTCCTCTGACTGCTGAATGCCGCTCCATAGTGAGCCGGGCTTCCAGAGGTGCGCGCCGCTGATGTCGCATGCGAGCCACACTGGGAATGGGCATGTCCGCATGATATCGGGCAGTGTGTGCCAGAACCAAGATGGCGGCACCCATAGCGAAAATGTCGGCCGGGTCGCGGGAGTACTGGGCTTGTACAAGTGGGGCGGCTGAGGGGGGGGAGGGGCATGAATTGGTCACCAGAGGAGGCGGGAAGCACAGTGGATCCCTCTTATAAGGAGGGATGATCACAGCAGAGGCGCTCGTGTCCGAAGCTCCCCATTATGGAGGATCACAGCTTGCCTGGTCACCAGCTTGGGCGAACTAAGAGGAGCAGCCGCTCGAGTGGCAGGAGTGGCAGCCATCTCGACCAAAGATCACGGGACTCCTCGGTATCTAGGAGGGACGTTGTTCGTACAATTGATCAGCCTCCGAATCTGGTACCCTTGATTGACAACGGGAGGTGAGTGAGCTATGAGAATGTCACCTTTGTTGTTAATAGGGGCCATTTTCTGCTTAATCACTAGGGGCCTAGGAAGGCTAGCGCCAAAACAAAGAAAAAGGAGTGTGCCCTTTGTAAAACTCTGCTGGCAGTTCAGAGGCAGAAGGATCTCCGCGCTGACTGCATACAGAAAACAATAGAGACCCCCAACTTTGCCACGAGCCTTAGGGTACCGTTACACTACGCGATGCACCAGCGTTCCCGACAACGATACGACATGGTAAGGATCGCTGGTGTATCGCTAAATGGTCGCTACTAAGCTATCAGACAGATCTACTCAGCGACGCAGCAACGATCCGGCGATCCGTATAACAACCTCGGCGGTCGTTGGGACCTTGCCACACAGCGGCTATTCTGACGACTCCCGCCTGCGTCCCTGTGTTCTGCGTCGCCAACGAGGTCGCTCGTCGGCGTCAAACACGAAAATGCATGCTGACCAGCGGGACACCAGCGATCAAAAAATGGCCTAGGACATTCGAGCACGATCAGCGAGATCGCAGCGGGGGCCCGGTCGCCGCTATGTGTCACATGTAGCGAGATCGCTGGCGAGGTCGCTGTTGCGTCACAAAATCTGTGACGTTTCAGCGATCTCGCTAACGATCTCGCTATGTGAGACAGGGCCTTTAGGGCCATAATCAGGGTGGAGGTGAAAGGTTCCCTAAAGTCAGCATTTAAAAAGGGAAGCAAGAGAGCTCAAGGGCTTGTCACGGATTCAGAGGCCTCACAATCCGGGGGGGAATATCATGTGGAATCCCCATCTCCCTCCTCCTCCTCCCTATCCTCCTACTCCTCCTTGGACAGTGATGTAGGCGACCGATATAGCATTCCAACAGAGGACACGGATAGACTGGTTAGAGCAATCAGGTCAACTACTTTTATACCATTGAGCAGTGAAGATAAAATAATTTACATTTTTACCGCCAAGATTGTGTGTTAGCCTTAAGGCTGGTTTCACATTTGCGTTTTTTAGCGCTGGAAAAAAACGCATACCTGCGCATGCGTTTTTTCCCCAATATTTAACATGGGTGCGCATACCTGCGCGCTGGTAAGCGCATGTATGCGATTTTCATGCGCTGCGTTTTTTTGGGGTGTGCGTTGGTATTTTCCAGACGCAGCATGTTGCATTTTTTGGCCCTGCAAAAAAGCGCATGCGCACATATGCGCACGTTTTGCGCTAAAAATGGCCATTATAGCCTATGGATGCGCATATGTGCGCACTGGCATGCTCATGTATGCGTTTTTTTGCATATGCGTTTTTTTTTTTTAACCATGGAATTTAGGGGTTTGGGTTAGAGTTAGGGTTAGTTAAGGGGGTTTAGGGTTAGGGTTATGGTCAGGGTCAGGGTTAGGGTTGGGGTTTGGGTCAGGGTTAGGGTTAAGTATGGTTTGGTTAAGGGTTAGGGTCAGGGTTAGGGTCAGGATTAGGGTTAAGTATGGTTTTGTTAAGGGTCAGGGTTAGGGTTAGGGTTGGGGTCAGGGTTAGGGTCAGGGTCAGGGTTAAGTATGGTTTTGTTAAGGGTTAGGGTCAGGGTTAGGGTCAGGATTAGGGTTAAGTATGGTTTTGTTAAGGGTTAGGGTTAGGGTTAGGGTCAGGGTTAGGGTCAGGGTTAGGGTTAGGGTTAGGGTTAAGTATGGTTTTGTTAAGGATTAGGGTCAGGGTTAGGGTCAGGATTAGGGTTAAGTATGGTTTTGTTAAGGGTTAGGGTCAGGGTCAGGGTTAGGGTCAGGATTAGGGTTAAGTATGGTTTGGTTAAGGGTTAGGGTCAGGGTTAGGGTTAGGGTTAGGGTCAGGGTTAAGTATGCTTTTGTTAAGGGTTAGGGTCAGGGTTAGGGTTAGGGTTAGGGTCAGGGTTAGGGTTAGTTAGGGTTTAGGGTTTGGGTTAGGGTTAAGTATGATTTGGTTAAGGGTTAGGGTCAGGGTTAGGGTTAGGGTCAGGGTTAGGGTTAGGGTCAGGGTTAGGGTTAGTAAAGTCATGGTTTGGGTAGTGTGAGGGGCCACCTAAAAATGTTGGGAAAAAACGCAAACGCGGTAAAAACGCACTAAAAACGCATACAAACGCATAAAAACGCTGCGTTTTTTTCATGCATGCTCATAAAAATGCTTGAAAAAAACGCAGCAGTTGTATGCTTATGTATGCGTTTTTTCAATGCGTTTTTTTGCGGGAAAAACGCGCTGCAAAAAAAAGCAAGTGTGAAACTAGCCTTAGTCTTACATTTTCATACTGGGAAATGGGTAAAAATGGCACCCAAAATTTGTCCCACAGTTTCTACTGAGCGTGGCAGTACCCCATATGTGGCTGTACAGTACTACTTACCCATACAGAGAGACTAGGGAGGGACGGAGCGCTATTTTCCTCCTGGAATGCATATTTTCCTAGAATAGTTTGCAGATTCCATATAAAGAGCCCCCAAGTGCTAGAAAAGCAGAATCTTCTCCCTCAAGTGACCCCATTTTGGAAATTATCTACAGGAGTAGTGACAATTTTGACTCCATGGGTGTTTTCCAGAAACATGCAGCAGTGGATGTCGTTGAGTGAAAATTGCAAACTGCCGATGTAGCAACCAGTACGTTGTGCCCAGCTCGTGTTTCTGGAGACAAGCAACTGTAAACTAGGCAGGCTCTCATCACTACAGAAATGCCAAACATGCATGGGCTAAATGTGGCTTAGATATACTGGGGCTCAGTAGGGAGGGGGCATTTGGATTTGCGAGCGCAGAATTTGCTGAATTTCTTTTGGGGGGCGAGGAGCCA
This sequence comes from Dendrobates tinctorius, assembly GCF_039654945.1. Classification (NCBI taxonomy): domain Eukaryota; kingdom Metazoa; phylum Chordata; class Amphibia; order Anura; family Dendrobatidae; genus Dendrobates; species Dendrobates tinctorius. Next base: position 9,086,894 of record NW_027361771.1, on the reverse strand, counting down.
TAGCACTTTTCCAGAGCCTTTGTGCTACCAGTAATGTGGAAGCCCCTATATTTCCATTAACAGATGACGGACCCGAGTGAGGGCTTACTTTTCTGTGGATTGAGTTGAAGCTTTTATTGGGAACATTTTACATAAAATTCATCACATTTATCCGACGCTCTACGATGAGCACTTACATCAGGGTTTCCATCTAAATCTCCGAGTGAAGTGACAGATGAAACCCCCAATGGATCCATTCACTATAATGAGGCAGCAGAGTTACTCTGGACTCCATCTAGCCTCTGTTTAGCGGTGTCCTTCTTATCAGAAGTGCTTTTATGCAATCCTAATTAGATGGACACAGGTCCTCTGGTGTCCACAGTGCCTCCATCTGCCTCATTATAGGGAATTTTCTGCCGGGGGGTTCGTCTGGATAAATGTGTGCCAAGCCTTACTTTGGGAGGCAAAATGAAAAAATCAAAAGCATGTGAAGAATTGGCTGTATTTATTTTTTATGCCATTCCTTGTGCGGTATAAGTGATTAGGCGACTTTATTCTTCGGGTGGTGCGATTACAGTGATACCAGATTTATATTGGGTTTTTATGTTTGGCTGCTCTCATACGAAGAGACACTTATTATTGTGAAAACTAGTTTTTGCCATCACTATATTTTGAGAGCTATAATTTTCCCATATTTTGTCCGTCAGAGTCATGTGCAGACTTGTTTTTTGCGGGACGAGCTGACGTTTTTAATGGTTCAATTTTCGGGCACATAACATTTTTTGATTCCTTTCTATTCCGATTTTTGGGAGACAGAATGAACAAAAAAATAGCAATTCAGGAATTACTTTTTTGTTGGTTTTTTTTCTATACCGTTTTGCAAGTGGTAAAATTGGTAAAGCAGTTATATTCTTTGGGTCAGTACGAATACAGCGATACCCAATTTATATTTTTTTATGTTTTGGCACTTTTACACAAAAACTATTTTATAGAAAAAAAATCTATATTTTTGTATCACTTTATTCTGAGAGCTACCATATTTTTCGGATTATAAGACGTACTTTTATGATCCCAAAAATTAGGGGAAAAATGGAGGAGCGTCTTAAAACTGAACACTGTTCTTACCGAGGGGTCAATGCTACGAGCCTGGAGCTGGGGGTGTTGCAGTGGTGGTGCGGTGGTACAGCGGTGTGCAAGTGGTGGTCCTGCGGTGGTGGTAAGGTGGCGAGCGGTAGCCCTGCGGTGGCGGCATATGCATATTCTTCTGGGGTTCAGCATTTGGTTTCCGGCTTCTCACTCGGCGCAGGTGCAGATGGAGCCGAGATCTCCATCTGCACCTGCCTCTACGCGATGTCTCCAGGAAAATGGCCGCAGATGCAGCGCAGACAGAGATCTTGGCACCAAGATCTCGGGAGATGAGATCCCAGCACCAGGATCTCCATCTGCGCATGTGCTGCCCCGGCAGCCATTTTCTCAGAGTCTACCGCATAGTAAACAGTGTGGGAGCTCTGGGCTTTCACAAAATGTTGGCGGAGCTCCCGCACCATCGAACACCCGCACCGCCACTCCTGCCTCCTCCAGCTGCGACTCTGGAACCCTGCTCCACTGCGGCCTGCACCACCGAACACCCCTTTCTCCCAGTCTGAGGTCCGCAGCATTGCCCCACTCCTGGCTCCGCCAGCAGTGACCCTGCTTCACCGCAGCCACCACCCCCGGTAAGCAATAAGATGCCTGGATTGTAAGAAGCACCCCCATTTTATTAAAAAAAAAAAAAAAATTCCTATTTTTCTTCTCAAAATTTGGGGTGCGTTTTATAAACCGCAAAATACTGTATATCTTTTTTATTTTTCTGCTGATGGAGCTTTATGCGGGACAAGATCAAATTTTCAGCGGTACCATTATTATTTACACTCGTCTTTGTGATCGAGCTTTATTGCACTTTTTGGTTCGGCAGTATGATGATAAAGCATTGTTTTTTGACTGCGGCCGGAGGTCTCCATGGAGACCATCAGGACAACGCGATCGCAATGTGTTCCCTGCGCAATGCTTGAGTATGATGCTGTCCCTACTGACAGCGGCATCAGAGGGGTTAAATGCCTGCGATCGGTGCTAGCACCGAACGTGGGCATTGCGGCAGGGTGTCAGCTCTCGCACAGAGTTGACACGCGCACCTGATCGCCGTGGCACTTAGCATGAGGCCACGCGATCGTGCTACCGAGAAAGCAGCTCCCACAGAGCAGTACATGTCCGGTGCATTACGGGAAGGGGTTAGCAATCTTTTGTTGTGACACACATACCCAGTCATCACTGTATCAGTGTACCCAGGTATACCAACCTTTTGTCTTACCAGTGGTATTCTCACTTTTTACATATATCTGTATTTGTTTTTAAGTATCTAATAAAAATTGATCTTTTTAACTTTTTTTTTTTTTTTTTTAAGTTGCCAGTATGTAGTAGGTGTAATAATAATATTAGCAAATACGCCCAATTAGAAATGTAGTATAGTTTTTTGGATTTGCTATGTCTCTTTCATCATGTGCAGGCATTGCAGGACCTTAGGTATCAATGGTTACGACCACTAGCAATGAACTTACTGTCATTTAGGTATGGAAATGGATACCTAAGGTCCTGCAATGCCTGCACATGATGAAAGAAACATAGCAAATCCAAAATTATTATTACACCTACTACAAACTGGATAGGATCTTGGAGATGGGAATACCCTTTTAAGCCCCAAAGGAGCCACTGACGCGAGGATCAAATGTAATCTGAACATAGCCTAAAACTTTTATAAACCAAAGATGGGTAGATACATTTTATACCTTATGCTAAAGAAAAGTATTCAAAGTAAATTCCACTTCAATTAGAACTAAATAATAGAATGAAATACTGTAAAAAATCAAGAAAAAAACAAATAGTAAATATGTATACATAAAAATAAAAGTACAAATTAAAACTTTTCAACTTAGAATATTTGCCCTTCACTCCTCATTTAAGAAATGTCTTAATAAAAAACGGAAACACACCACATACCTGAATCTTCAATGATTAATTCCGCTGTCATATCCTTATCTGGCATCCCCAGTACAGAGCGCAGCTCCATGGAGCGTTCTACGAGCTCATCTATGGCTTCGCGCCAGAGCTGTAAACTGAGGACAAATATTTCAAGTTGTGACCAAATGAGGACAATTAAAAAGAAAATTCTTACTATCATTATTACTTAGTAATTTGTACACATGATCCATATAATTGAATTAGGCTGCACATGGTGCGGAAGCATGACTATACTGTATGGAACAGATTTTTTGTTACAGAAATGTATGTAGCAAATATATAGTGCTTTAGGCTGGATTTACATTTAAACAAAATGATACTCACGCTGTGAATCAATGAAGAATAAAAATATGTATATATATTTGCCTGTAGGATCAAGACAATAAACTCATAAGCATTAAATGCTAGAAGACACTGAGTATTGATGGATCAAACTACAAAAAAGACAGAACAAAACATAGTTTGTTTTTTTTTAAAAAAAGAGATAAGTGTCCGGGTTAGGCTCTAGTGACTAAGAACATGGTCGGTATTGCGTTCTAATAGTTAATTAAAAACACCTACCATATAACTATGCAGACATAGAAAAAAACAGAAACAAACACACTGGGGGAACCATAAAGTGCTATAAATGTAACTTGCACATACCCCCACTGTGACTATTAAACCAGGGGAAGAGTCTTGAGGAGATCATTTGCATATTCCCAGTGCCTTCTGGGATAAGTGGAGTCTCCACAAGCTCAACGATCACTGGGTTTTGGCCGTTGCAGCTGAAAAGAGGAAATCGGAAAACCAGGGGAAGAGTCTTGAGGAGATCATTTGCATATTCCCAGTGCCTTCTGGGATAAGTGAAGAGTCTCCACGAGCTCAACGATCACTGGGTTTTGGCCGTTGCAGCTGAAAAGAGGAAATCGGAAAACCAGGGGAAGAGTCTTGAGGAGATCATTTGCATATTCCCAGTGCCTTCTGGGATAAGTGAAGAGTCTCCGCGAGCTCAACGATCACTGGGTTTTGGCCGTTGCAGCTGAAAAGAGGAAATCGGAAAAACTGCGCGTCTGTCGGCGCGCGAAATTTGGCTCATCTTTCATCGTTTTTAAGAAATCTCAAGATGGAAGAGGCCAGGAGCCATTTGGTGAGCTGCATTTCTTGCTATATGTTCACAGATTTACCAGTGGAAAAGCCAAACTTCACATGCCACAAATGCAAGCTTGTGTCCCTGTTGGAGGAAAAGTTGCAAAATCTCGAAAAGAGGTTAGCTACGTTGAAGATCATTAAGGAAGGTGAAGAGTTCTTGGACAGAGCAGAATTATCTCTTCATGTTACAGAAAGAGAAGAAATTCGAAGTGCACGTGAAGAAACAGAGGAATGGAGACATGTGACCCAGAGAAGCAGGAGGATCAGGAGGCAGTCAGCACCCATACTGCTCAGAAACCAGTACCAGGCTCTCACGCAGGAAAACGATGAAGAAATACATCAGGATAAGACTTTGCCAACAAACAGCAACCTTGTACGCCCTCAGAGTCCTCCTGGATGGAGAAAGAAAAATGTTGTGAAGAAGAAACGGAGAGTGGTAGTCATGGGGGATTCCCTGCTGAGAGGAACAGAGGCCGCTATCTGCAGACCGGATATAACTTCAAGAGAAATGTGCTGTCTTCCAGGTGCAAAAATTAAAGATGTGTCTGACAGGATATCAGGACTCTTCAGACCTACAGATGACTACCCATTCCTGCTACTACATGTGGGGACAAATGACACCGCAAGAAACGACCTGGAAACCATCTGCAGAGACTTTGAAGACTTAGGCAAGAAAGTGAAAGAACTGGGAGCGCAGGTGGTCTTCTCTTCCATCCTCCCAGTGGATGGCCATGGAACAAGGAGGTGGAATAAGATTCTGCAGGTGAACAACTGGCTACGTCGATGGTGCCGTCAGCAACGATTTGGATTTCTGGATCACGGAGTGAACTACTTATACGATGGACTACTTGCTAGAGATGGGGTGCACCTTACGAAGACTGGAAAGCATGTATTTGGAAGTCGCCTTGCTACACTTGTAAGGAGAGCTTTAAACTAGAACAACATGGGAAGGGAAGCAAAAGACCAGAAAAAGCCATACACCTGACAAATGCTATTGAGAACTCTGCTATTAGAAGTGGAAAGGAAGAACAAAGACGAAAGAATCTAATTAATAAAAATATTGGAGAAAGAGAAACCAATCACAAACTAAAATGTTTCTATACTAATGCACAAAGCATGGGCAACAAACAAGGAGAATTGGAACTACTAACACAGGAAAAGAAATATGATGTCATTGGAATCACTGAAACTTGGTGGGACAATACACATGATTGGAATACAAGACTAGAAGGATACAACTTATTTGCAAGAAACAGACTTGATAAACGAGGAGGGGGTGTTGCATTGTATGTTCGAAACGCGTATATCTGCACAGAGATTGAAGCTTCAGAGACTGGGAGTTCTGTGAAAACTGTTTGGGTAAGAATACAAGGACAGAACAATGGAAAGGACACCATTGTAGGCATTTACTACAGGCCGCCTGTGCAAGCCGAAGATATGGATGAACTCTTTATGCATCAGATGGCCAAGTTCTCCAAAAAATATGACATAGTTGTCATGGGAGATTTCAACTATCCAGACATTTGTTGGGAATCTCTCTCAGGCAAAACTAACAGGTCAAGGAAATTCTTATCCTCTCTTGCTGACAACTTTATCTTCCAAAAGGTAAGGGAGAAAACAAGGGGAACTGCTACCTTGGATCTAATCCTTATAAACAGGGAGGAAATGGTTGAGGAGGTAAAAGTGGCTGGGACCCTAGGAGGTAGCGACCATGCTATTTTAGAATTTTGGATAACTAGAGGCGGAAGACCTGTGAAGACTCAGACGTCAAGGTTAGATTTCAGAAAGGCAGATTTTAAGGGATTCAGAAAGAGAATTGGAGGGATCCAATGGCTGGATATCCTTAAAGACAAAAATGTCCAGGAAGGATGGGAAATCTTGAAAAATGAAATTCTCAAAGCACAGTTGTTAACAATTCCGAAAAGAGGGAAGAATAGGAAGCATTTAAGGAAACCAGGATGGATGAACACAGAACTTAAGCACATGCTAAAAAGGAAGAAAAAAATGTTTATAAAATGGAAAGAGGGAGGCATATCTAAAGAAGAATATAATGCTGTCTGCAGAACCTGCAGGGCACAAATCAGATTATCTAAAGCTGAAAATGAGCTGAGGCTTGCAAGAGATGTCAAAAGCAATAATAAAGGATTTTGGGGATATGTCAAAAGTAAAAGAAAAGTCAAAGATGCTATAGGATTTTTACAGGATGAAAATGATGAAATGGTAAGACAGGATGTTGAGAAGGCTGAACTTTTAAATTCCTATTTTGCATCTGTTTTCTCTCAGAAAGGAAATGCAACATCAACTGTTATTCACTGTCCTATTAAGGGAATAGAAGAATCCAGGATATCTATAAACAGAAAGATAGTGAGGAAACACTTAGCTAACCTAAATGAATTCAAGTCTCCAGGTCCAGATGAATTACACCCCAGAGTACTGAAGGAGATAGCAGAAGAAATTTTTGAACCCCTCTCCATAATCTTTGAAAATTCTTGGAGAACAGGAGAAGTGCCAGAAGACTGGAGAAGAGCAAATGTTGTTCCTATCTTCAAAAAGGGGAAGAAGGTGGACCCAGGAAACTATAGGCCGGTGAGTCTGACTTCTATACCAGGAAAGATCTTTGAACAAATTATTAAACAACATGTATGTCAATACCTGGATAAGAATGAAGTGATTAAACAGAGTCAGCATGGGTTTGTAACTAATAAGTCATGTCAGACTAACTTAATTTCCTTCTATGACGGTATCACTGATTGGGTGGATCAAGGAAATGCTGTAGATATAGTATATCTTGACTTCAGCAAAGCATTTGACAAAGTCTCTCATACAATCCTTATTGAAAAAATGACTAAGTATGGAATGGACAAGGCAACTGTTAGGTGGATTCATAACAGGCTTAGTGATCGGACCCAAAGAGTGGTCGTAAATGGCTGCACATCCAGTTGGAAGAATGTCTCAAGTGGGGTACCACAGGGCTCTGTCCTGGGCCCTGTATTGTTCAACATCTTTATCAATGATTTAGATGAAGGAATTGAGGGTAAACTGATTACATTTGCTGATGACACAAAGCTAGGAGGGATAGCTAATACTAGAGAAGAGAGAGAGAGGATTCAAAAAGATTTAAATAAACTGGAGAAGTGGGCAGCAACTAACAGAATGGGTTTTTAACAGGGAGAAATGCAAAGTACTACATCTGGGCAATAAAAATGAAAAAAGCATATATAGAATGGTTGGAATAGGGCTAAGTGACAGCACATGTGAAAAAGACTTGGGTATACTAATAGATCACAGACTGAATATGAGTCAACAGTGTGATGCAGCAGCAAAAAAGGCAAATGCAATTCTAGGATGTATTAACAGAAGCATACAGTCTAGATCACGTGAAGTCATTATTTCCCTCTACTCCTCTTTGGTCAGACCTCATCTGGAATATTGTGTCCAGTTTTGGGCACCACATTTTAAAAAAGACATCAACAAACTGGAGCAAGTTCAGAAAAGAGCGACCAGAATGGTGACCGGTCTGCAAACCCTGTCTTATGAGGAAAGGTTGCAGGATTTGGGAATGTTTAGTTTGCAAAAGAGAAGACTGAGAGGAGACTTAATAGCTGTCTACAAATATCTAAAGGGCTGTCACATTGTAGAAGGATCAACTTTATTCTCATTTGCACAAGGAAAGACTAGAAGCAATGGGATGAAACTGAATGGGAGGAGACACAGATTAGATATTAGAAAAAACTTTTTGACAGTTAGAGTGATCAATGAGTGGAACAGGCTGCCACGAGAAGTGGTGAGTTCTCCTTCAATGGAAGTCTTCAAACAGAGGCTGGACAGACATCTGACTGGGATGATTTAGCGAATCCTGCTTTGAGCAGGGGGTTGGACCAGATGGCGCAGGAGGTCCCTTCCAACTCTACGATTCTATGATTCTATGATTCTATTATCTCTGAATAGGAGTGCAGTGGAAAGCGTCAGGTGGTTCACTAATGTGAACAGACTTTTAAGCAGTAGATTCACCGCTATGAGAGGACTTTTAAGCGGTAGAAGCCAGCGGCATATACTTGCTAATCATTTAGGAAGTCTCTCAATCAGTAGATAAAAAAACAAATAAATCACCGAGCTTTGTTCCGGCTGGTAACAGGCTCCAGGTGCAGGCAAACGTCCGATAATCCTCCGATAGTGATAGATCCCGCGTGAATGGCGTGAGAGCAGGGAAAAGATCATAAATGATCGCTCACCAAAGTAGACACAGTCCAACGGCGGTCAGCATACCAGTCGCATTATAGATTGTAGACACCCGCGGTCAGCGTGGTGTGAGTCCGGCAGGACCTGCGATGATAATCCAGATCACGTGGCGCACGCAGTCACGTGATGGCTGATAACGAGAGTGCTGCTTGAGCCAAAATTCCAACTAGTTTTGGAATAGCACGGATTCCTTCCTCAGGGATGCCGGACTCACACAACGCTGACCGCGGGTGTCTACAATCTATAATGCGGCTGGTATGCCTTTCCTTGCTCTCACGCCATTCACGCGGGATCTATCACTATCGGAGGATTATCGGACGTTTGCCTGCACCTGGAGCCTGTTACCGGCCGGAACAGAGCTCGGTGATTTATTTGGTTTTTTATCTACTGTTATGATTGAGTCACCGTAGGAGGCAAAAACAGAAATGCTAGCTAAGTCCAGAAAACCAGAGAAGTTGGCAGCTATTGGATTGCAGACCCCTGAACCTATCAACACAACTAGCAGTAGCCGTGGGGGTTCCTACGATGCCCTAGACCCCTCAATCACAGCCAGAGAATTAAATAGGCCTAAAGAAAGAAAGGGGAAATCTAAACTGCCCCAGAGCAGACCCCAAAGCAATAGGCAGCCCCCAACATATAATGACGGTGAAGCAAGATGAAAAACTAACACAGACAGAAAGATAGACTGAGCAAAGAGGGGCCCAAGCTAACTAGAAAGAAAAGGACAGGAAGGCTGCTGTCTGCAATCCGTGAAAAACCCTATGAAAATAAGAGCCAACAGACTGACAGTGAAAAAGGCCCTGAAGACACTAGGCTTCAAAAAAGCTATGTCAGTACTCAGGAATATACTGAAGACAGAGCTACAGGCAAAAGGAGATTCAGCTCACCCCAGCAGGGAATGGCAGAATACTGAAAAGCAAGGAAAACAAAAAACAAAACAAAAAAGCAAACAGGCAAAACAGAAAACTTATCTTTAGGGAGCAGGAATCAGACTGGTGTCCTAGAAGTCCACGGAGAAATCACCCGCAGGGCAGAAGGGCGTCGGCAGCCTTATATCCAGTCCGTGACTCCACTCAGCCAGTCATCCTCATCAGACTCAGGTGCCTGATAATCAGACTCATTACCTTCCTTTACCAGAAAAGGGAGTTCACCAGACCCCAGTGACGAAGGGGAAAATGAACTCACAACAGTACCTCCCCCTTGAGGAGGGGTCACCGAACCCTCAACCACGCCACCAGGGCGATCAGGGTGAGCCCGATGAAATGCACGCACCAATCTTTTGGCATGAATATCAGAGGCAGAGACCCAGGAATTATTCTCCTGACCATAACCCTTCCACTTAACCAAATACTGGAGTCTCCGTCTAGCCAGACGGGAATCCAGTATTTTCTCTACCTCATATTCCATGTTACCTTCAACCAATACAGGGTCTGGAGGTGCCACCCCAGGAACAACTGGTTCAACAAACCTCTTCAACAAGGACTTATGGAACACATTATGGATTTTAAATGTGACAGGAAGAGCCAAACGAAAAGAGACCGGATTAATAATCTCCAAAATCTTGTAAGGTCCAATAAATCTAGGCTTAAACTTAGGAGAAGCCACCTTCATAGCAATATTTTTTGATGATAACCACACCATATCACCAATCTTAAACTGGGGACCAATGGTCCTATGTCGATTGGAAAACCGCTGGGCCTTTTCCTGGGAGAGAGATAACTTATCCACCACTTGGTCCCAGATCTGGTGCATTCTCTCCACCACAGTGTCAACACCTGGGCAGGCAGAAGGCTCCACCTGCCCTGAAGAAAATCGAGGATGAAACCCAAAGTTACAAAAAAAAGGTGACATCAAAGTGGCAGAACTAGCTCTATTATTTAAAGCAAATTCGGCCAAGGGCAAAAATGAAACCCAATCATCCTGATCAGCGGAAATAAAACATCTCAAATACGACTCCAAGGTCTGGTTTGTTCTCTCTGTCTGCCCATTGGTCTGAGGGTGAAAAGCAGAGGAGAAGGACAACTGAATTCCCAGCTTGGAATAGAAAGTCCTCCAAAATCTAGACACAAACTGAACTCCTCTGTCAGATACAATGTTCTCAGGAATCCCGTGTAAGCGAACCACCTGTTGCAAAAACAGGGGCACCAACTCAGAGGAAGATGGCAACTTAGGGAGTGGTACAAGATGAACCATGTTAGAGAACCTATCACAAATCACCCAAATAACAGTCATTCTTTGAGAGACCGGCATATCAGAGATGAAATCCATTGAAATATGGGTCCATGTCCTCCTGGGGACCGGCAAAGGCATCAACAACCCACTAGAGCGAGAACAAGATTTAGACCGGGAGCAAGTCCCACAGGACTGCACAAAATTCCTGACATCATGAGACAAGGTGGGCCACCAAAAAGAGCGACTCACCAGATCTCTAGTACCAAAAAATACCAGGATGACCAGCCAATGCAGAGCAATGAACTTCAGACATCACTCTCTTCTTCCACTGGTCAGGAACATACAACTTTCCACTGGGACAACGCTCAGGTTTGTCCTCCTGGAACTCTTGCAGAACAAGTCTCAAATCGGGCGAGATGGCAGAAAGAACTACCCCTTCGCCTAAGATGGTAGCAGGCTTGGTCACCACAGGAGAATCAGCAAAGAAACTCCTAGAGAGGGCGTCTGCCTTGACATTCTTAGTTCCAGGAAGAAAAGAGACCACAAAATCAAAACGTGTAAAAAACAAGGCCCACCTAGCCTGTCTAGGGTTCAAGCGTTTAGCCGACTCTAGGTAAATTAAATTCTTGTGGTCAGTGAGGACCACAACTTGATGTTTAGCTCCCTCCAACCAATGTCTCCACTCCTCAAATGCCCATTTCATGGCCAAAAGTTCCCGATTCCCCACATCATAGTTACGTTCAGATGGAGAGAACTTTCGGGAAAAGAAATCACAGGGATTCATTTTAGATGTTCAGGATCCTTTTGGGACAAAACAGCTCCTGCACCAATCTCAGAAGCATCCACCTCTACCTGGAACGGGAGTGAGACATCAGGTTGCCGCAAAACCGGGGCGGAGGTAAATCTTCGCTTCAGCTCCTGAAAGGAAGCAACAGCCTCAGGAGACCAATTCAACACATCAGCACCCTTCTTAGTCAGATCAGTCAATGGCTTGGCAATACTAAAAAATTTTGCTATAAATTTCCGATAAAAATTAGCAAAACCCAAAAACTTCTGGAGGGCCTTCAAAGAAGTGGGCTGAACCCAATCAAAAATGGCCTGTACCTTGGCCGGGTCCATTTCAATAGTTGACGGAGACAAAATAAATCCCAAAAATGAAATCCTCTGTACTCCAAAAAGGCATTTCGATACTTTGACATACAGGGAATTCTCCCTCAAGATCCCGAACACAGTCCGAATATGTTCCACATGAGAATCCCAATCCTTGGAGAAGATCAAAATATCATCCAGATAGATAATCAAAAATTTATCGACAAAGTCTCGGAAAATATTGTTCATGAAGCACTGGAAGACAGAAGGGGCATTAGTGAGCCCAAAAGGCATCACCAGGTACTCAAAATGTCCCTCCGGAGTATTAAACGCCGTCTTCCATTCATCCCCCTGCTTAATGCGGATAAGATTATACGCCCCCGAGGTCAAGCTTGGTAAACCAGCAAGCACCTCTAACTCTAGAGAATAGATCCGAAATCAGGGGTAACGGATACTGATATTTAATAGTAATTTTATTGAGGGCACGATAATCAATACAAGGCCTTAAAGAACCATCCTTTTTGGCCACAAAAAAAAAACCGGCACCTAAGGGTGAAGAGGATGGTCTAATATGACCCTTCTCCGACGCCTCCTTAATATAGGACCGCATAGCCTCGTGCTCGGATACAGATAAATTGAAGAACTAAGCCCGGGGTGTAAATTTCCCAAGGGTCGGCTCAATTGCACAGTCATAACTCCTATGAGGAGGCAAGGACGCAGACTCATTCTCACTAAATACATCATAAAAGTCCGCCAAATAGTCAGGAACATCATGCGACTGAGGAGAGGTGGAAAAAAACGGAGTCTCACTAAAGGCACACCGACAACCCCAACTCACCACAGACACAGATTTCCAATCCAAAACTGGATTATGAATTTGCAACCAGGGAAACCCCAGAACAACGGCATCATGCAGACCATGCAATACCAAAAATCTGCAATTTTCTTGATGGTCTGGGGCGACCCGCATGACCACCTGGGTCCAAAACTGAGGTTTATTTTTAGCCAAAGGAGTAGCATCAATCCCCCTCAAAGGAATAGGCGTCTGCAGAGGTGTCATCGGAAATCCACAACGTTTAGCAAAATCCAAGTCCATTAGGTTTAGCGCTGCTCCCGAATCCACAAAAGCCTTGGCGGAAAATGTGGACAAGGAGCAGATCAGAGTAATTGCCAGAAGAAACTTGGGTTGAACACCACCAACAGAAAACGTGTGTGCAAAGCGTTTCTCTCGTTTAGGACAAACAGAAATAATATGTGAGGCATCTCCACAGAAAAAACACAGCTTATTACGCCTTCTGAACTCCTGACGTTGCGCCTTAGACAAAACTCTATCACATTGCATAGGTTCGGACGTCTGTTCAACCGGTGGCAACACCTCTCGTGCAATCCTGCGTTCACGTAAACGCCGATCAACCTGAATGGCTAATGACATAGAATCGTCCAGACCAGAGGGAACAGGAAATCCCATCATAGTATCTTTTACGGCTTCTGACAAACCCTTCCGAAAGAGAGCAGCCAAGGCATTATCATTCCAGGTAGTAAGGACCGCCCACTTTCGGAACTTTTGACAGTACAACTCTGCAGAATCTCGACCCTGGTTCAATGCCAACAGGGTCTTTTCAGCCTGATCAATAGCATTAGGTTCGTCATACAACAACCCCAAAGCTTGAAAGAATGCGTTCACATTAGTCAGAATAGGATCATCTGGTTTCAAAGAAAAAGCCCAATCCTGGGGATCGCCACGCAGCAAAGAGATGACAATTTTAACCTGCTGCGCGGAGCTCCCTGACGAGTTAGGCTTCAAGGCAAAAAATAATTTACAATTATTTTTGAAACTCAAAAATTTAGATCAATCCCCAAAAAATACATCAGGTGTAGGGATCTTTGGTTCAACAGCATGCGAACGAGCAAGGTAGGCGGAAATTCCCCGCACTTCCGCAGCGAGCTGCTCCACATGATCAGACAATTGCTTTATCTCCATTGAGAGAAAAAAAAATTCCCCCTACGGCCTCAGAGATATAGAGGAAAGAATATACACACACCTTTTTTTTTTTTTCTTTTTTTTAAACACAATTCTTTCCTGCTATTGAGTACCCTAGGATCTGCGGTATGGCGGGTGATTCTGTTATGATTGAGTCACCGTAGGAGGCAAAAACAGAAATGCTAGCTAAGTCCAGAAAACCAGAGAAGTTGGCAGCTATCGGATTGCAGACCCCTGAACCTATCAACACAACTAGCAGTAGCCGTGGGGGGTTCCTACGATGCCCTAGACCCCTCGATCACAGCCGGAGAATTAAACAGGCCTAAAGAAAGAAAGGGGAAATCTAAACTGCCCCAGAGCAGACCCCAAAGCAATAGGCAGCCCCCAACATATAATGACGGTGAAGCAAGATGAAAAACTAACACAGACAGAAAGATAGACTGAGCAAAGAGGGGCCCAAGCTAACTAGAAAGAAAAGGACAGGAAGGCTGCTGTCTGCAATCCGTGAAAAACCCTATGAAAATAAGAGCCAACAGACTGACAGTGAAAAAGGCCCTGAAGACACTAGGCTTCAAAAAAGCTATGTCAGTACTCAGGAATATACTGAAGACAGAGCTACAGGCAAAAGGAGATTCAGCTCACCCCAGCAGGGAATGGCAGAATACAGAAAAGCAAGGAAAACAAAAAACAAAACAAAAAAGCAAACAGGCAAAACAGAAAACTTAGCTTTAGGGAGCAGGAATCAGACTGGTGTCCTAGAAGTCCACAGAGAAATCACCCGCAGGGCAGAAGGGCGTCGGCAGCCTTATATCCAGTCCGTGACTCCACTCAGCCAGTCATCCTCATTAGACTCAGGTGCCTGATAATCAGGCTCATTACCTTCCTTTACCAGAATAGGGAGTTCACCAGACCCCAGTGATGAAGGGGAAAATGAACTCACAACAATCTACTGATTGAGAGACTTCCTAAACGATTAGCAAGTATATGCTGCTGGCTTCTACCGCTTAAAAGTCCGCTCACAGTGGTGAATCTACTGCTTAAAAGTCTGTTCACATTAGTGAACCACCTGGCGTTTTCCACTGCACTCCTATTCAGAGGTAATAGTCACAGTGGGGGTAGGTGCAAGTTACATTTATAGCACTTTATGGTTCCCCCAGTGTGTTTGTTTCTGTTTTTATTTATGCCTGCATAGTTATTTGGTAGGTGTTTTTAATGAACTATTAGAACGCAATACCGACCATGTTCTTAGTCACTAGAGCCTAACCCGGACACTTCTCTCTTTTATTTTTTTTTAAAAGCCTATGTTTTGTTCTGTCTTTTTTGCAGTTTGATCCATCAATACCCAGTGTCTTCTAGCATTTGATGCTTATGAGTTTATTGTCTTGATCCTACAGGCAACTATATATATATTTATTCTTCATTGATTCATAGCGCGAGTATCATTTTGTTTAAATTGTTTATTTTTACCCCTGGTGGTGTGGGGGTATCTTACTCGCTGCTGAATCAACCCTGCACACTAACGCCGTATGTATATTATATATTTTATCTTTGGATTTACGTTTAGTTTTGCTACAGTTTTTCTTTTTTTTTTTTTTTTTAAGGAAAAGTCAGCAATGTATCAAAAAGCAAAACAAAAGTATAAGAGAGTCAAACTTCTGCAGCAAAGACCGCATGTGTGATTATGTCAGTAGGTTTCCCAAGTGAAAAATAAGGACAGATACCCTGAATCCAGCTGTGTATGACGACTTACTGGGCTGCTTGTTGTAGTTTTGAGAAAAACACTCTCATCTGCTTCAGCTCTGCTAGTCTTCTAAATGATGAGCTCTAAATACAACCTCCCTGCTGACTGACAGCCAGCTATCTACATTTTGCATATAGAAAGCAACCAATCAATAATGGAGTGGTGGAGTTAGACAGAGCTCATGAATACATAGGAAGGAATAACAGGAGCCTGGAAATGAGAAGACTAGCAGAACTGCAGCAGATAAAACTACAGCAAGACACCCAGTGTCTCTGCCGCTACTTTCTGCTATTCTCAAATGCATCAGCAAGAACCTGCTGCCAGATTCTCTTTATAGCTTAATAATGAGACCTACTTACATCATATCATTTAGCAAATTACAATTGTTCACAACCCTACCTCTTTAATTTGTAATTCATTTTCCCTATTTGTACAGTACAAAAAAGTCTCTAGAAATCTCAATGGTGTATATTTTGTAGAATTTTGAGTTACACATCATTATGTGATTATCTAACCCTCAGGTCAGCAAGCATTGAACATTATCCATCAGGACACATACAGGTTTCAGGTAAAATGCAGTTAAAGAGGACTTGTTATGTGCACAAAAATTGAATTAGATACCTTGTAAAAATCCCTGAGATTCCCTGATTCTAAAGCTTTTTTCCATTTTGCGTGGCATTACTTGATTGCAGAGATATTGACATTTTCACAGGGGCCTGCACTTTCACCCGTCCCTCACAAAAGCTGCCAATCACAGCTCATCATCTGATCGAGCAGTCTCAGACGCTGCCAAGCTGCGATTGGCAGCATCTGGGCAAAAGGGATGAAATTGTACTTTTCCAGAGAAGACTATGAAGTAATGACCAGGTGCACTGCAAGCAGAATTTTCCCATATCGAGCTCCAAAAGCAATAAATATTTATATTTCTGCAGTAGAGTAATGCAGGGCAAAATAGAAAAAGATGGCAGAATCAGTTGAGCTTAGAGATTTTTAACAGGTATTTAACTACATTTTTTGAACAAGTGACATGTCCTTATTAATTAATACCACAGTGGTATTAATTAATATCATAGTATGTGAGATAAAGGTGCATGCTACAACCATATTAGATCTTCAGCATCTTACACTTTATTCCATTAGATCTTTTCATTAATACTTACTGAAATTAGTTGTTAAAGTCAGTAAGTCAAAATTACAAAATATTTAACTATAGTAAATGGCCAATTTTGAAAAAGAAAAAAGCAATGATAATTACCTTTGTTAATATCTAATAGTGTGTCCTTCAAAACACAACAACAATGAAAAATAAGAATGTCACAGTGCTAATGTTCAGCGCATTTTTAGTCTTTCCCTTCAAAAACAGGATTTTTGGTTGTTTACCGCAGAATCTGTTTCTTCATTGGGGGACACAGGAACCCTGTGTGTGTGCTGCTGTCACTAGGAGGTTGACACTATGCCGTGAAAAAAATGTTAACTCCGCCTCCGCAGTATACACCCCTCCAATCGGCTGTAGGACAATCAGTTAGTGAGAAAGCAGTCGGAGTACTCATCAAAACTAGTCATAACAAGTAATATAAACATGAGAGGGTGCTTTGTCCCCCAATGAAGGCTCCAAGAAACAGATTTTACAGTAAGCAACCAAAAATCCTGTTTTCTCTATTGCTTCAATGGGGGACACAGGAACCAACAGATGCCATAAAGCAGTCTCTGGGGAGGGAAAAAAAACAGGCACTTCATTCAGGTCGGAGAACTCACTACTGCTGCCTGCAAGATTCTTCTGCCTAGGCTGGCATCCACTGAAGCATAGGTATGGACCTTATAAAACCTTGAAAAGATATGAACAGAAGACCAGGTAGCCGCCTTGCACAGTTGCATGGTTGATGCCCTATGGTACACCACCCGGAGGCGCCCACCGCCTGGGTAGAGTGAGCCTTAACACCAGAAGGAGGCACTCTGTTCTTATGTTCTTAACCCGGTAGGCCTCCAGAATTGCCATTCTGATCCAGTGGGTGATTGTAGCCATAGAGGCCGGTAGGCCTCTTGTCGCACCACTTGGAATGACAAAAAGCAAGTCTGTCTTCCTGAAGGGGGCGGTCCTAGCCAGTTAGACCATTATCGCCCTGACCAGGCTTATTCAAAGAGCGTTCCAGAGAATGAGTTGGAGCGGGACAGAACGAAAGAAGGATTATATCCTCATTCAGGTGAAAGGCGGACACCACATTGGGAAGGAAGGAAGGGGGAGGCCGCAAAACAACCTTATCTTGATGAAGAATCAAAAAAAGAGGGCGACATGAAAGGGCCGCCAGCTCTGAGACACGTCTGGTAGAGGTCATGGCTACAAGAAATACCACCTTCCAGGACAAGAAGGACATGGAAACCTCCAGGAGAGGTTCAAAGAGCGAATCTGTCAAAGCTTCCAGGACCAGATTGAGATCCCAGGGGGCCATTGGAGACCTGTATGGAGGGGCTGCAGGTGCTACCCCATGAAGAAAGGTTTTAACCTGCGGATGGGAGGTTAAATTCTTCTAATAAAGAATAGAGAGTGCAGATACCTGGCCCTTTAGGGAACTGAGGGCAAGACCAGCATCTAACCCTTAAAAACACACATGTGACATGCACAATGTGAACAAGTCTGTTGGACCATGTTCACTCCACCCTGACTGAAACACAAACAAAAAGCACAGTGCTTTTTGTTTGTGTTTCAGTCAGGGTGGAGTGAACATGGTCCAACAGACTTGTTCACATTGTGCATGTCACATGTGTGTTTTTAATCCAGTTTTTTTCATGCTTATGCATGATTTGAGAGACCCCACCCCTCTCTTGTGTGACATGCACATAAGGAGCTGTCTTGCATCACGTGCCCATACCAGAAAGCGCCTGTCTTAATCCTGCTCATTTAGACACAGTTCATATGTTCAGGTATTAAATACATTAGATAGGGACTGCTTCAATACGGGTTACCTTGACGTTGGTGAGGCAGCTTGGTATACATTTTTTTGCAAAAAAACGTATAGACTAAATACCCTGTGTTTGTTATTACCTTTTATCAGCACTTGCTGACTACTGTTACATGTCTTATTGCAAGGTATTTTTGCACACTTGTCATTCTGTGCTTTTTGTTTGTGTTTCAGTCAGGGTGGAGTGAACATGGTCCAACAGACTTGTTCACATTGTGCATGTCACATGTGTGTTTTTAATCCAGTTTTTTTCATGCTTATGCATGATTTGAGAGACCCCACCCCTCTCTTGTGTGACATGCACATAAGGAGCTGTCTTGCATCACGTGCCCATACCAGAAAGCGCCTGTCTTAATCCTGCTCATTTAGACACAGTTCATATGTTCAGGTATTAAATACATTAGATAGGGACTGCTTCAATACGGGTTACCTTGACGTTGGTGAGGCAGCTTGGTATACATTTTTTTGCAAAAAAACGTATAGACTAAATACCCTGTGTTTGTTATTACCTTTTATCAGCACTTGCTGACTACTGTTATATGTCTTATTGCAAGGTATTTTTGCACACTTGTCATTCTGTGCTTTTTGTTTGTGTTTCAGTCAGGGTGGAGTGAACATGGTCCAACAGACTTGTTCACATTGTGCATGTCACATGTGTGTTTTTAATCCAGTTTTTTTCATGCTTATGCATGATTTGAGAGACCCCACCCCTCTCTTGTGTGACATGCACATAAGGAGCTGTCTTGCATCACGTGCCCATACCAGAAAGCGCCTGTCTTAATCCTGCTCATTTAGACACAGTTCATATGTTCAGGTATTAAATACATTAGATAGGGACTGCTTCAATACGGGTTACCTTGACGTTGGTGAGGCAGCTTGGTATACATTTTTTTGCAAAAAAACGTATAGACTAAATACCCTGTGTTTGTTATTACCTTTTATCAGCACTTGCTGACTACTGTTATATGTCTTATTGCAAGGTATTTTTGCACACTTGTCATTCTGTGCTTTTTGTTTGTGTTTCAGTCAGGGTGGAGTGAACATGGTCCAACAGACTTGTTCACATTGTGCATGTCACATGTGTGTTTTTAATCCAGTTTTTTTCATGCTTATGCATGATTTGAGAGACCCCACCCCTCTCTTGTGTGACATGCACATAAGGAGCTGTCTTGCATCACGTGCCCATACCAGAAAGCGCCTGTCTTAATCCTGCTCATTTAGACACAGTTCATATGTTCAGGTATTAAATACATTAGATAGGGACTGCTTCAATACGGGTTACCTTGACGTTGGTGAGGCAGCTTGGTATACATTTTTTTGCAAAAAAACGTATAGACTAAATACCCTGTGTTTGTTATTACCTTTTATCAGCACTTGCTGACTACTGTTATATGTCTTATTGCAAGGTATTTTTGCACACTTGTCATTCTGTGCTTTTTGTTTGTGTTTCAGTCAGGGTGGAGTGAACATGGTCCAACAGACTTGTTCACATTGTGCATGTCACATGTGTGTTTTTAATCCAGTTTTTTTCATGCTTATGCATGATTTGAGAGACCCCACCCCTCTCTTGTGTGACATGCACATAAGGAGCTGTCTTGCATCACGTGCCCATACCAGAAAGCGCCTGTCTTAATCCTGCTCATTTAGACACAGTTCATATGTTCAGGTATTAAATACATTAGATAGGGACTGCTTCAATACGGGTTACCTTGACGTTGGTGAGGCAGCTTGGTATACATTTTTTTGCAAAAAAACGTATAGACTAAATACCCTGTGTTTGTTATTACCTTTTATCAGCACTTGCTGACTACTGTTATATGTCTTATTGCAAGGTATTTTTGCACACTTGTCATTCTGTGCTTTTTGTTTGTGTTTCAGTCAGGGTGGAGTGAACATGGTCCAACAGACTTGTTCACATTGTGCATGTCACATGTGTGTTTTTAATCCAGTTTTTTTCATGCTTATGCATGATTTGAGAGACCCCACCCCTCTCTTGTGTGACATGCACATAAGGAGCTGTCTTGCATCACGTGCCCATACCAGAAAGCGCCTGTCTTAATCCTGCTCATTTAGACACAGTTCATATGTTCAGGTATTAAATACATTAGATAGGGACTGCTTCAATACGGGTTACCTTGACGTTGGTGAGGCAGCTTGGTATACATTTTTTTGCAAAAAAACGTATAGACTAAATACCCTGTGTTTGTTATTACCTTTTATCAGCACTTGCTGACTACTGTTATATGTCTTATTGCAAGGTATTTTTGCACACTTGTCATTCTGTGCTTTTTGTTTGTGTTTCAGTCAGGGTGGAGTGAACATGGTCCAACAGACTTGTTCACATTGTGCATGTCACATGTGTGTTTTTAATCCAGTTTTTTTCATGCTTATGCATGATTTGAGAGACCCCACCCCTCTCTTGTGTGACATGCACATAAGGAGCTGTCTTGCATCACGTGCCCATACCAGAAAGCGCCTGTCTTAATCCTGCTCATTTAGACACAGTTCATATGTTCAGGTATTAAATACATTAGATAGGGACTGCTTCAATACGGGTTACCTTGACGTTGGTGAGGCAGCTTGGTATACATTTTTTTGCAAAAAAACGTATAGACTAAATACCCTGTGTTTGTTATTACCTTTTATCAGCACTTGCTGACTACTGTTATATGTCTTATTGCAAGGTATTTTTGCACACTTGTCATTCTGTGCTTTTTGTTTGTGTTTCAGCATCTAACCCTGCCTGAAGGAAAGCTAGGATGGATGGTAAGGAACATGACATAGGTGTGACGTGATTAGATTCACACCAACTAAAGTAAGCCTTCCAGGTTCGGTGATAGACCCTGGAAGAGGATGGCTTCCTAGCCTGGATCATTGTGCTAATCACCCGGTCCGAAAATCTGGCCGCTCTCAGTATCATGGTTTCAACAGCCATGTCGTCAAATTGAGCAACCGATAATTCGGGTGGTAGAACGGTCACTGGACCAAAAGATCTGGTCTGTCTGTGAGTTTCCAGGGGGCGTCTGCGAGGAGATTGATTACTTCTGCATGCCCTCCTGGGCTAATACAGAGTGATCAGTATGACCGGTATCTCTTCCGCCTTGATCTTTTTCAATAACCTGGGAAGGAGAGGGGGGGGACAGGTAAGGGAGTTTGAACTGTGAGCATGGAGTGGCCAGAGCGTCGACCCCTACTGCGAGAGGATCTTGGGACCTGGAGACAAACCGTTGGACCTTTCTGTTCTGCCAAGACGCCAGAAGGCAGATCTGATGAAATGCCTCCTGATGTAGAGACCATTCCCCTGTCGCAAGCCCTTCCCGGCTGAGAAAGTCGGTGGCCCTGTTGTCTACGTCGGGGATGTGAACTGCCGATATTGCTGGAATCGATGCTTCCGCTCAGCTGAAAATCTTGGATACCTAGGCCATTGCCCGGAAGCTCCGGGTCCCCCCCGGTGGTTGATATATGCCACTACAGTGACATTGTCCATCTGAATCCGGACCGGCTGGCCTTTGGGCAGTCCTTCCCAATGAAGTAGGGACTGAAGGATGGCCCTTAACTCGAGAACACTGCGACAGCGAGGATTCTCAAGTCAACCAACGTCCCTGAACCGTCCGCTGACGGAATACCGCACCCCAGCCTAGGAGGCTGGCATCCGTAGTTATCACCTGCCTATGGACGGGAAGGAAAGACCAACCCAGATGGACAAGAGAGGAGGTTAGCCACCATTTGAGGGACTGTTTGGCTTGGTTAGAAGGGAAAAGGGGGGAATCCGGGGAAGGGATGGACCTGTCCCACTGAAGGAGGATGTCTCTCTGAAGTATCCTGGAGCGAAGCAGGGCAAAGGGGATCGCTTCTGAGGCTCCTACCAACCTCCCCAGGACCCTCATGGCAACACGGAAGGACAGGAGCCGAGAATCTAACAGAGAGAGAATTCCCTGCTGGAGGGTTGTCCTTTTCCCTTCAGGGAGAAAGACCCTTGACCGACTGGTGTCAAATAGCATGCCTAAGAACTTTAGGTGCTTGATTGGCGTAAGGCAGGATTTTTCCCTGTTGATAAGCCACCCAAACCAGGACAGTGTCGAGGACCACGGATATATTTTCCTGAACCTGAATGAATATCGTCAAGATACGGGACAAGCACTATGCCCTTGATCCTTAAGATGGCTACCAGTGCTGCCATAATTTTCGTAAATACCATGGGGGCTGTTGTCATACTAAATGTTAGGGCAACAAACTGGAAATGATCACGCTGGATAGCGAAGCGCAGGAATTTCTGGTATCCCAGAAAAATAGGAACGTGCAGGTAGGTGCCCCGAATGTCTACTTGGCACAGGAATTCCTGTTCCTCAATAGAAGCAATCACTGAGCAAATCGACTCCATCCTGAAACGACGTAGGTGAACCAACTTGTTTAGCATTTTGAGGTCTAGTATCGGCCGAACTGAACCATCCTTCTTTGGTATCACGAACAGGTTTGAGTAAAAACCTGTGAAACGTTCCTGCTCAGGGACGGGAATGATTACTCCTGAGCTGAGGAGAAAGTTGATGGCTGCAAAAAAAAACCCCGAGCAAGAGAAGCATCTCTTGGAGGCCGGGATAAGAAAAAAACGGTCTCGTGGGAACGGGTTGAAGTCTATTTTGTAACCTGTGGATACCACCTCTTTTACCCAAGCGTCTTCTTCCGAACTCAGCCAAATGCCTCTGAAGAAGAGAAGACGGCCCCCTAGCTTGGGAAAAGACCTAAGATCCTTTTGGGCGTCAGGCTGAAAAGGATCTGCCTGGCCCAGGCCTGGCAGATTTGCTGTGGGAGCTACGTGAACGCCATGCAGGAGTAACTCGAAAGGAAACTTTCTTTTTATCGTTAGGTGCCTGCAATCTCTGTGAATACAACAAATGGAACAAAAAGGTTGGGCATCTCTCTTCAGGGGGTATCGACTAGACTTGGACTGAGGGAGAAAGGAGCTTGTGCCCCCGGTCGTGTCTTTAATGATTTGGTCCAACATTGGCCCAAAGAGACGGGAACCCTGAAAAGGTAGGCCAGTAAGTGATTTTTCTGAAGCTAAATCAGCTTGCCAGGCTTTTAGCCAGACCGTCCGCCAGACAGCTATCACGTTACTGGATGCTTGAGCTGCGCAAGACGCGGCGTCCAAGGCCGCTGATACCATATACCTCCCTGCCTGTGAGATCTGATCAGCGAGATCTGCATGTTCTGGTGGTGGTGCCCCGGCCAAAATGCCCTGTCTAAGCTGTTTGGCCCATCTCGTAACTGATTTAGACACCCAAGCTGAGGCAAAGGCTGGACATAATATAGGGGCTGCTGCCTCAAAGGCAGATTTTGCTAAGGATTCTACCATCCTGTCATTAGGATCTGAGAGGTGCCCCACCGGCAAGCGGAAAGAATGGTTTAGTAGCTAGTCTTGACACTGGCGGATACACAGAAGGAGAGGCCGTCCAGTTGGCGGTGAGTTCCGGAGGGAAGGGTGTTATGATGAGTCACCGAAGGAGAAAAAAACAAAATACCAGCTAAGTCCAGAAAAACCAGAGAGGTTGGCAGCTATCGGATTGCAGACCCCAGAACCTATTCACAACAACTAGCAGTAGCCGTGGGGGGTTCCTACGGTGCCCTAGACCCCTCGATCACAGCCGGAGAGCTACATAGCCTAAAGACAGAAAGGGGAAAAACTAAACTGCCCCAGAGCTGACCCCAAAGCAATAGGCAGCCCCCAACATATAATGACGGTGAAGCAAGATGAAAACACTAACACAGATAGAAAGATAGGTTGAGCAAATGATGGGGCCCAAGCTAACTACATAGGACAGGATAGGAAAGCTGCTGTCTGCCATCCGCAAAAACCCTATCAAAATGAGCCAACCGACTGATAGGAAAAACAGGCCCTGAAGTCGCTAGGCTTCAAAAGACTATATCAGCACTCAGGTATATTCTGAAGACAGAGCAAAAGATCAACAGATCAGAGACAAAAATGGAATTCAGCTCACCCCCGGCCGGGGATGGCAGAACTCCCAAAAAACAAGGCAAACAAAAACAAAACTGAAGAGTACAAAGCAGAGCAGAAAAACTTAGCTTTGAGACGCAGGAATCAGACTGGTCTCCAAGAATCCAGCAGGAAAATCACCAGCCAGGAAGAAGGGCGTCAGCAGCCTTATATCCAGTCCTCAATTCCAGCCACCCAGTTATCATCTAGCTGCCCAGGTGTTTGGTAATCAGTCTCACTACCTTCCTTCACCAGAGGAGGGAGTTCATCAGACCTCAATGGTGAAGGGAAAAATGAACTCATAACAGAAGGGATACAGGGTCTCCAAGCGACTTCCTCTCTGAAAGCACCTGGTCGGATTCTCCCTCTCCCTGGCCAGGACTTCCTCAAAATCTCTTTTGGAAGTGAAGACTTTGGAGGGGGACTTGTGCCGCTTAAACGAAAACGCCTGCTCAGCGGGTTTCGATGCAGAGTCCTGAATGTTAAAGGTCTCATTGATCATGTCAGTGAGGCCCTGGACCATATCCTTGATGTCCTGAGAATGCTCTGGCCCGTACTCTGAACCCTCCTCCGAGGGTGTCTCTGATAATGCTTCGCCTAATTCCGGGGAGGAGGATCGGGATGAGGTGGACTGCCAAACTCTTGTGGTCAGATGGAGCAAGAAAGGGACCTGCACTGGTGCTCCTGTCTGAGCCTCTTATGGCCTCTAGAAGTCCCCAACAAGGACTCCTTTGGCGTGCCGGAAGTCACTGGAGTCTGAAGTAGCAATTTGTCGAGTACCGTTACCAAGGTCTGTGACACCTTGGTAAGGTCGGCCGCGGATTTAGACAAGGAGGAAGCCCAACCTGGGCAAGGAATCTTACTGACCCCTGAGGCAAAGGATGATCCCTGGGCGGCAGCAAGGCAGCATCATCAGCCTCTTGAGATAATACAGGGGTTCTGGCAGGAAAGGAAGGGGGACTGTTCCCGCTTTCCTGCGTAGGTGATACAGTAGGTTTACTGCAGTCTAGGCACAGAGGGAAGGACTGACCTGAAGGAAGCCTGCCATTACATGAGGTACAAACAAAGTATTTAACAATGGTAGCAAATGAAGAGGAGGAGGAACGAGACTGCTCTCCCTTGAGCATACTGATTGCTCCACTAACTGACGCAGGCAGTTAAGGGAGTGAGAGAGGTGTAGGGAAAGTGACAGCGCAGCGACTCACAGTACCGGTATCCTGTGTCCCCGAAACCACCGTCAGGAAGGCCAGCTGGATCCCGCTCCAGGGAAAACACAGCTGACCCGAAGAGAGAGGGGGAAATATAGTGGCGTGGACAGCAGCTGCTGCTGTCCATAATCCTTCATATGTCCGTCGGAAGCCGGTGGGCGGAACTATGCTCCGGGACCCTTGGAGTCCCAAGATGGTGCCAGTCCCGGAAGAAGCCACTAGGGGGCGGAGCTTACCCCAGAAGTGCTTTGCCCGAGAGACGCCAGGACCTGCTGCAGGTGGAGTGCGCGCTGGGCCCGGCGTGAAGACGGGGGGGCTGGATTTTTTCGCGCCCCCACCGCCAGCGCATTGGAAAACCCACCGCAGACCTACATGGGGGAAAAAGGGAGAGGGACTGTGCCGGGACGCAGGACTCCAAGGACTGCGGCTGGAAGGGGGCGTGCCGCTGGGCTCTGCGTGGAGCCGGGCTAGATCTATCAAGCACCTGCTGCAGGGGCTTTAGGGAAAAAAAGGACATGCCCAAACTCGGTAGGTAAGTGTATGTGCACACGTTGCGGATTCTGCTGCAGGTCCGCAGCGGATTTGGCTCTGCGGATCCGCAGCAGGTGATCCACAGCAGATTCTCCTGAAGTGTACAGTACCATTCTATTCAATGTAAAATAAAAAACGCTGTGCACATGCTGCGGAAAAGTCAGCGGTTAAACTCAGCGGTTTTGAATTCGCAGCATGTCAATTCTTTGTGCGGATTCCGCAGCGTTTTTACACCTCTTCCATTATAGGAATCAACAGGTGTAAAAATGCAGCAGAAATCCGCACAAAAACTGCAGAAAATTCCCAGGAAATCTGCACTAAATCCACAGGTAAAACGCAGGTAATTTTACCTGCGGATTTAGCAAAATCCACGCGGAAAATTCTGCAGCAGAATCTGCAACTTGTGCACATACCCTTAATCCTGTCAGGAGCTCCTCTACCTTTTTCTTCTTTCTTCTTCCTGTAGTGCTAAATTAAAAAGGGAAAGGTTAACATAAAAAAATGCTGCCCCTTTGCATTCTGCTAACCCTGTAAAAGGGAGCCTTTTACCTGAAAGTCTCCCCTAACCCTCGGGCTCTGGTGGGCGGGTGGTGGGAGACAGAGGTTAGGACCGGGTTCCGATCACCTAAACACGCTTCTTTGTTAGAGGTTAAAGTTCTGCCTATGAGGATACGGGTTGGCAGTACACACCGTACTCATAGCTCCTATGCGGGAGTACAGTAGTGACAGATCCACTCTGTATCCCTCCAACGGTTACCTAAAAGGGAACGACGCACATTGAGGTAGGCATGGGTCTGTGGAGAGACCCCTATCCACCTCCTGCTGACACTAAGCAAAATTGATTGTCCTACAGCCGGTCGGAGGGGTGTATACTGTGAAGGCAGAGTTAACATTTTTTTCACGGCATAGTGTCAACATCCTAGTGACAGCAGCACACACCCATGGTTGCAGTGTCCCCCAATGAAGCGATAGAGAAATTCAGCTTTGTGCTGCTGCCCTCTCCTCTCTTGTAATCCTATGGCATGGCACTGTTATTGCACGTTATGTGACAAACTATGGCCCTATTGCCAGTCACTATTTCCACAAGCCTGTTTGCTTTTAGCATACTTGCAAGACTGATCTCATAGAGACTGTTTGATTTAATCTTTGCCAATTCTGCTGTGATCAAAGAACGCTACAGACAGAGAAGGCTGACAACTTCTTCTTTGCAAGAAATAGTCAAATTATGCCGTATCCACAAATCCGTATGTCACAGACCAAATCCAGCCATGATGCAAGTACTGTTTGCGGATCTCTTGACCCAAACTTGACAGCCTCATGTGCCTAGAAGTCTTTCAAGATCAGTTCTGGAGACCAACGGACAGTCCGTGCATCACGGTCCATACTTGGACAATGATACATGAATGTGAGAATGCGGCATTACCCTCTCTCTGCAAGGAGAGCGTAAAGTATTGCAGTAATACAAGTCTAATCCTACTTTGCCTGGTACTATAATTAGAATAGTGTGTAAACTGTGAAAGTGTTAGTGTTACACACCTGTTATGGATGTGTGCTTTGCCCTCTCACCCTGGTTTGCTAAACTCTGTGATGCTCTATTTCGGGGCTTTGTAGATGGTCCGGTGTGCTCCCATATGAGCAACAGCCCAGGTCTATAAAATGCTCACTGAGACTCACCTTTGTGTCTTGGTACGTCATTATGACTTCTGTGCTGCTGTACCTTGGCTTGCTACACACCTGTGCCGCCTACCTGTAGTTTCCTTATGTTCTACGTCTGCCTGCGGTATCCTAATGTCCTCACCTTGCTTGTTTTTTTCTCATGTTCTCCACCTGCCTACGGGTTTCCTCACGTCCTCCCCCTGCCTGAGGGTTTCCTCACATCCTCCGCCTGCCTCCGGTTTCCTCACATCCTCCGCCTGCCTGTGGTTTCCTCACGTTCTCCGCCTGCGATTTCCTGATGTCCTCTGCCTGCCTGCAATTTCTTACAACCTGCCTACCTACCTGTGGTCTCGTGTCCCTTGGCTCTCCGTGTTCCGTATTCCTCACCTAGCTGCTGCACTGACA
Organism: Dendrobates tinctorius; assembly: GCF_039654945.1. Lineage (NCBI taxonomy): Eukaryota > Metazoa > Chordata > Amphibia > Anura > Dendrobatidae > Dendrobates > Dendrobates tinctorius. The sequence continues at coordinate 9,058,759 of NW_027361771.1, read as the reverse complement.
CCCATGTGCCCACCCGGACCTTTGGCTTGATGGATCCACATCACCAGTGAGCCTAACAGAAAGAAACTGATAAACGATGTAATTTGTATTTTAGATTGAAAACTTGAGTTTTCACACTAATGTGCACGTCTTTTATTAAATTGATCTCTAAATGGAAGCCTTAAGGTGTTTTCCTTTTCCATATTTTTATTTTCTAGGCAGTGTGTACACCTGGCGAGGGCAACGGAGAAACAGATAAAATTGCTTTTCATTAAATAGTGCATACCTTCCTTCAAAGACTTATCAGCCTAAAAGTACATGACATGCACATTTTTTTTAATTAGAGGTGGAATTAGGGAAAGTTGGCAGCTGGCAGGAAGATTATATTTTACTGATGAGCATTTTTTTCTAATTTCCATATTTCTCTTCCCTGAAGTAAAATACATTCTCAGGAAGCCCAAGGAATTCACAGACATAAACTACTTACCAAGCCTGATGTAACAGGTCTAGAGGAGCGTCCTGGACTGGTTCGCTGAGTTCACTGACAATTCTGTTCAGCTGTAGTAAGAACGTTTCTCTTACTTCATCATCAGGAATAGTGATAGCGGCCTGAAATAAGGATGGAAACAGGCTGCAATAGATATTTGCCTCCTTTCATACATGGAGTTGACGGCATATACTACAGCCAGTATAAAGCAGTCCAGCTCTAGGTTCAGCAGACTACAGCCTTTTTGTCTCAGGCCAGGTTCAAACAAACGGATTTCACTCAGAAGATTTTCATCATTTTACGTCCATGTGAAATCGGTATTTATACATCAACATTTTAAAATGTACATGATCAAATACAGTTTCCTAGGATAATAATGAAAATATAGCAATAAAAATTAGATGCAATACAGAAGACCATGATATTAGGTGCCATAGTCTTGTTTTGGCGAGTCTCGTCTGATATATGGAAGAGTATAGTGTATACTGTGATCATCGGTCATATGAACAGCCATACTGAATTACACTGGTCAGGGTGCTGCATGATTGTTACTTGGACAGAACACATCCTTATAATACACTTGTCTGAACAAGCCCTTAAGCACAGAAACCAGCCCCGAGATCATTATGCAATCTCCGATGATCAGCGGTTATCACTGGTGGTGTCTCTTTGACCATTTGCTTCCCCTACACGAGCCACTTCTCAGAAAATTCTCATAAATAGCCAACCATGTAAGTCATGGATGGAGCAGTTATGAGAGAACAAGAGATTCTTTTTTCAAAATATAGGATATATCCTGGGGTTTTTGTTTGTGTCGGACAACCCCTTGAAAGATTTATTAGCGCTTTTCTAGCTATATTATTTCACAACGTCACTTCATTTGATTAGCCATAATGGCACTGGGCCAGGCACTAGAATTTGATTCATACAGAGGCACCATCTGCACGGGTGTCACGATCCATTTTTGATTTTGTGGCAGCTCTGGTTCCACTACGATTAAAATATAGCTTATTTCCTTTCAGGCCAGCGAGGGATAATGTCAGTTTTCCTTTTTAGCAGCTTGCTGCAACTGCAGAGTTGCTAGATCAGTTAATGTAGGTGGTGACCACTCTTAGCACAAAAGGATTATGTAAGCTTTGATTAAAAACTACAAAAAATAATAAAAAATCAATGATGCAATTAGATAATGATACTATAGCTCATGATAGAGCTAGTGCGAAAATATAACACACTCCTTGCAATAGGCTAACTAGATCTTTTCAAAAACACCTAATTCAGTTTAGAAGAACAAGAAAACCAGAAGTACTGACAATAAAAATATAAGAATGACTTTTATAAGAAACAAGTGAATGATAAGCATTCATTAAGGCCTTTAGGGGAAAGAGATTGAAGCCTATATATCCACTCTGTTTCTCTTCTTTGTATGATTTTGTCTAAATCCCCCCCTCGGGGTTTTGGTCTGACCAACTCAATCATGCCAATCATGACCACTCCCACCATCCTTTAAATCAGGGGTGTGGAATCTTTTTTCTGCCAAGGGCCATTTGGATATTTATACCATCCTTCAGGGGCCGTACAAACTCCGCCCACAAACTGCATCCTGACTCTGACACTGGTTTCATGAGTTAATCTTTCATTGCATGCCCTTCAATGTTCAGTAGTGAACACTGCGTGTGTGTGCTAACAGAGCAAGAAGAAATCAATGAGCTTGTGGCAATCAAAACACAGCTCCCTTCCCAAGAATGCGGTCCCTGCGAATCTACTTTGGGGCCTGATAAAAGGTCATCGAGGGCTGTAAATGGCCCTGGGGCCTGAGGTTCCCCACCCTTGCTTTAAATGGTCACCTGATGCATCAGCTGACTACTGGTGATAGAGTTATTCTATGGAGACCAGTCTTTCAGTTGCAGCTCTCTAGTGTTAGCGCTGTATCTGCGTCTTCTGGAGTTTGGTGTCATGTTTCCGTGTCCTCTGTGGTGTGGCTTGGCAGTGGAGTCTAGAAGCTAAGGGTGGTGTTTTTACATTGTCTGTCTTGTGCTTGTCACCATCCCCTGTGTTGTATCATCTGCAGTGGTGAGGCTAGTGCACTAGCCAGGGCAGTGTGAGGTGACAGCGAGAGACTAGGTTCGTGATGGTGGCGGGGGAAAGGACCCGCTTAGGGCACTAGGGGAGTGCAGGGACAGGCTCAGGTTCGAGCTTAGGTGGTGTCCCATCCTTCATTCCCTATCGGTAGGGCCTTCCTCTCCCCATTTCCATCCCACTAAGTGTGTGTTATGCCGTCCGCTGACCGACCCACCGTTGGGTTGTTGCATATCGTGACAACAGGTTTTTACGCAAGCATTTCTTTTGTATAGGTTTTTACAGCTTCATTTCTTTCCAAAATCAAAAAGAAAACAACAAACATATTAGTAATCTAACTGTACAGATGTAGCAAAGTTCATCATGCCAGACAATGCACTCTCTTGATAATTTATTGCAAAAGGATAAAATAACGTCACATCGCACAAACCTCTGACCAGTCAAATTAGTTGTCAAATGACACTTTTTTTGTGCCATGAGATCCAAATGCTGTGTTAGTCAATGTACCCTTTGCTATATCTGTAACTCCATAGCCTTGTCATAATGGGTGTAATGAGGAAATAGCTTATTGTCTCCGGGCTCTGATGTGACGTAAAATTGGTGCAAGACAGAGGGGGTCCCACTTAACATCTCCAAAACAGCACATAAAAGGGGTGCATTATGATGATCTGTTCAACTGCATAGAGCCCACATACTGTGGTTGCACAGGGACCCTCTTCAGTTTCTATCAACCCCCGGAGGAAATAATATAATGAAGCTGAATTCTGAAGTATTGTTATGCAAGTTTACCCAGTATCTTTCCATGGACGTCACTGCCCTTAGACACGTTTCGCATTGCGTTCTTCCCCATGCTCAGTGATGCTGTTGTGGCTTACATCCGAACCCCCCTCAAAACGGGATTTGGGTGTATGCGCTGAAGGGGACATTAACTATAATAGTGAAGACCGAATCAACCTGTGCTCTGTCTTGCATCGTTTTCAGGCGTATACGCCTATTGGAAGCGGACACCCAGTCGCAGTAGATTGCATCTGAGTGTCCAACTCCAGAAGTCGTACATGTCCGAAAACGATCCACATCACAGCAAACGTTGACTCTGTTGGCACTATTATTGTCAATAGGCCCGGTCAGCGCATACACACAAAACCAATTTTGCGGGGAATTCGGACATAAGCCCCGACGAGGCCACTGAACATGGGAAGAATAGTGTGAAATCACCCTTATTCTTGGAGTTAAAAAATATATTAGTGTATCTTTATAATGGGTGAATGAATCACTGCCTACAGGAAGCGACACACTGCACCTTCAAGTAATGGGAAGTAGAGTTGAGCGACTTTGGTCGGATTGGGTTTCGTGAAACCCGACTGAAACAAAATTTGAGTTGGATGAAACTGGTCTGACTAGGGCAAAAAAAGTCGGAGTTTCGTCCGAATGTCATCCACTCAATGCCGACTTTTATTCCCTATTGACTTGCATTGGGGTCGGGTTTCGGAAGAAACTCCCGACTTTTTTTTGCCCTAGTCAGACCAGTTTCATCCGACTCAAATTTTGATTCAGTCGGGTTTCATGAAACCCGATCCGACCAAAGTCGCTCAACTCTAATGGGAAGTTCATTCTTGTTACATGGCAATTGGAATACACAGCGTGCAGGACAAGGCATGTCATTCTCTGCAAGGAGAAATGATACTTCTTGGATATCGGTCAGACACCTTTCACACAGCCAAACCAGATCTCACACTTTGCACTGAGACGAGGGGCAGTACCCCGAAACACAGTGTCTGCAAATTGAGATTCTGGCTTGACTTTTATCCTAAGTCATGAAACAAGGCTCCTTAAAGGGTCAACATTGACTTCTAGGATTGCTACTTCCAATAGGTGGCACTAGAGTTCTAGTCCTCTTCCTCTCTGAAGAGACAATTTGCATAATTAGCATATTTCCCAGAGGAGCACTGCGACTTTAAGTCTCCTCACCTCGACATGCTTAGCATGTCATTCTCCGCAAGGAGAAATGATACTTCTTGGATATCCTATGTACAGTGCATGGAACAGAACAGGATGAAGTAAGACCTTAAAGATAAGAAAAGCTGTAGCTGATGTGGGTTCTGCAAAATTGGATTTTTAATTGTTTTGCTAGGAAAATTCCTGATCATAGCTGGCATAATATATGAGATGTGTTACTATGATTGATTTGCAGAGCATGTTGCAGTTTTAACAAAAGAAACAAGTTGGGAAATTGAAGCCGTTGTCACCTGGTCTCTGCTTACGACCTAGATCACACTCTTACTTGTTTCAGCTCCACCACTGATAAGTTCCACGCATGCTCTAACTCCTCTTCTTCTTTCAGCTCCTCACTTTCTACAATATCCGAGGTTTGCACAGAGTGATCCAGAAGCTCATCAGATGAGCTCGGGACATCGGGGGAGATGTATTCCTTCCATAGCTGATGCAGTTCCTGGATGGTTTCATGCTTGTAGTGTAACTACAGCAACAAATAAAGTAAAATGTCGACTATGAGGGAAGAGGGAAAGTGATTGAAAAATACGACAGTAACAGACAAAATTTTTATTTCCAGACTAAAATCTTATACACAGGAGTTTTCTTTACAAAGTATACCATTTAAGAGAATCAATAGCCAGGCTTGTGCTACCCAATCCAAAAGGACAGAGATCCTGCGTCCAGAAATATATTCACTCACTCAGCTTATTGCTGTAGTTTTGATAAAGCAGAATCTTATCTTCTGCGGCTCTGCTAGTCCTCTCAGTACTAAGCTCCTGCTATGAAGTCCTCCACATTCATAAGTTGTGGCCATAAGAAGCCTCAATTTTCAAGTTTATGAGATATCCCATTTCCTTCATGCTTATATAATGCACAGTGTAGACAGAAATCCGTCTTTCAGCTCTAGGGAAATGGGGTTTATTAGAACTTCTATTAGCCCCACTCTGATCAACATCTTTGTCTTTAAGCTGTCAATTAAAGGGGTGGAGCTAGTCAGTGCTCATGAATATTGAGGGTTAGACATCTAAATTGAGAGCACTAGCTGAGCTGCAGCAAATAAAACAGGGGCAGACGTACTATCTTGTGCAATAATTAGACCGCATAAACGTAGGACCCATTTATACTGGCCAATGACAGTAATTGAGCGCCCCTGGCAAAGCTTGTCAGCCTAATGAAGTCTTGACTATTGGTTCTTCTAAATCAATGCTCGTTCTGTGCTAATGGAAGCACGGTCGGCATGTCTTCACGATCGGCGGTCATATAATGGCAGCAGTCTAACTATCTAAATGCAGCTTTCCACAAGAGTCCTGAAATACACCAAATTCACCACAGTGCTTTACGCTTTATAATCCTGGGGTCTAGTCTAATTTTACACAACCTATTAGATGGCTTACTTTTAGAACACATTATAAGTTGCAGCACACCTTTAATAACTTTGGTGCATTTTACAAATACCTCTTTTTTTCTAGGCATATTAATGAAGGATTGAGGGAGGCGCAAAAAATGTTCAAGACCATTAATGAAAGTGGTACTTGGGATGTGGGCTGGAACTTGGCATTAGGGCGCAGTCAGATAGAGGATGGTATAAATCAGACTGACATTCATGGACTGGCTCTCCCCACCTGAGCGTGACAACTTCATATATTTCCATATAGTTGTCACGCTTGGGTCAGGAGAGCCACCGGCCAAGTTCACGCACTACGTTCCGATCTCGGTACGATACATACAGCCATCTGACTGTGTCAGTATGAAAAGTAAAAAAGTAGGTGTCATCAACTGCGCTGCGCAGGCGCTGGGCCCTCTCTGACCTTTCCCGGCGCCTGCGCACTGCAGCATTTTGCTCTGCCCTCAACAGGGCAGATAAGAACGCCTACTTAGAAGTGTGATGCCGGGAGTGAGGAAGCAAGCAGGAGGTCGGCATCGCAAGAAGATGGGAGGCGCTGGACCCGGACCTGCGACACCCATCAGACCAGACCGCCCCCCCGGGTGAGTATAATAAAACTTTTTTTTTTTTCTTATTTTGCAGGTCGGACAGGAGGCTTATCTACAGCATTATAGAATGCCGCATATCAGCCCTGAAAGGCAGTGGCCGCATCTTATATCAGCCAAAACAGGTGACAGGTTCGCTTTAAAAAAAAAAAAACATCAACAATACTCATTGAAGCAGAATCCACTACGTAGCTCTGACGGTCATGTTGGTGCTACATAGTGATGAGTGAAGGTGCTGGGATAAAGTGTTATCTAAGCATGCTCCAGTGCTCTTCGAGTGCTCTTCAGCATGCTCAAATAATATGTTTGAGTCCCTGCGGTTGCAGGTCTTGTGGCTGTTCGACAGTGGCAACACATGCAGCTATACTACTGCTCTTTAGCAAATTTCTAAGAATCCTGGACAGCCCCTTTGGTGTTTTCTATATTGCTGAATGATGAAAAGTAAGATGAAAAGTAATGCAATTTCTGTAAGTGTGAAACAAAAGTCAATCTTTAGGAAAACCAAAGGATCGGAAATAGAGAGGTGCTTTGTCTAATACAGAACAAAGTACGAATCTGTATTATATCTGCATGTATTAACATTGGATTTTGCTCAAACTCTCACAAAAATACGTCAAATATGCAACAAAATCCCAAACTAAACCATGGCACAATTAAAATCCGCAGCACGCCTCCGAACCTGCATGGATTCTTCTAGCTGTGCGCCGGTGGGCTTTTCTAAACCCCATTCGCTTACATTGTGCTGAAGCTTTAGTGGAATTACAATGCAAATCCACTGTGAACATGGTCAAAAGTCATGTAGATTGAAAGCCAAAATCAGCTTTTCTCCAGTTACAGTCCTAGGGATGCTCACATAAACATTTATATTTCAGTAAAGCAAAAGGTAAAGTCTGTGAGAGTGGAAACGCAGAATAAATCATTAATAAAGGTTAGAAAATCCAATTCTTCCTCAGAACTTCATGTGTGTATGTTATCTTCCTGTAATGATGGCACTGACACTGGGTGGATGGGCAACTGCTGAGGGAACATCCCCCTGCATGTTTAATAGTGAAAGCTAAGAGTGCCCTCTAGTGGCTGACAATGGATGCTGCTGTACTCACGTGGCAAACAATGTGAGCGGAGAAAGAACAGAAAAAACGTGGATTTACCAGTAAATACAATAATTATGAGACAATTACAGAGTCCTAAAAAATCATGATAATTTGGCTACCTTGGGGTTTAGGATACAGAACATCTCTTCTTCGGTTAGTCGTATAGCCGGTGATTGGGGGCGCTCTGGGCTCCGAACTCCATCCACAATTTCTTGAACCATCTTCTGAGCGATATATAAGGCCTCCCGTGACTCCAGCTCTCTCTATCAGATAATGATAATGAGCGGTGACAATTAGCTTGGATGCTGCGGTAAAAGCCAGGCCAATACAATATAATAGCACAAAAGGCTCCGGGAATATAAGAAGAGAGTCTCAGATTAAGGACAATACCAAGCTATGCTAATAACAAAATATTAAGCTTCAGGGACGACCACTGACATCTCACTCCGGCAAAGGGGGGGCATATGGTCTTCTAGTGCTAAATAAGGATAGACAACTTCCCAAATTACTTTCTGTATCAAATCCTTGGAGTTTTCAAGATCTCTGCTTGCTGTCATTGAATCATAGACCACCTCAAAACCAGACAAACTAGATGATGTAGGGCAGAACGGTGACTCAGTGGATAGCACTGCAGCCTTACAGCGCAGGGGTCCTGGGTTCAAATCCCACCAAGAACAACATCTGCAAGGAATTTTTATGTTCTCCCCATGTTTGCGGGGTTTCCTCCCACATTCCAAAGACATACTGATAGGGAACTTAGATTGAGAGCCCCATCGGGGACAGCGATGATAATGTATGTAAAGCGCTGCGGAATTAATGCTTTATAAGCAAAGCGTAATAATAATGATGTATAGACAGACCCAATGCTTACAGTGCATTGAGAAAGTATTCAGTTTGTGAAACAGGGACAGGAACAGGGAAAATGGTTAAAATTGATGGTAAGATGGATCGAGCCAAATACAGGACCATTCTTGAAAGAAAACCTGCTGGAGTCTGCAAAAGACCTGAGACTGGGACGGAGATTTGTCTTCCAACAAGACAATGATCCCAAACATAAAGCAAAATCTACAATGGAATGGTTCACAAATAAACGTATCCAGATGTTAGAATGGCCAAGTCAAAGTCCAGACCTGAATCCAATTGAGAATCTGTGGAAAGAGCTGAAAACTGCTGTTCACAAACGATCTCCATCAAACCTCACTGAGCTGGAGCTGTTTGCCAAGGAAGAATGGGCAAGAATTTCAGTCTCTCGATGTACAAAACTGATAGAGACATACCCCAAGCGACTTGCTGCTGTAATCGCAGCAAAAGGTGGCGCAGCAAAGTATTAAGTTAAAGGGGCCGAATAATATTGCACGCCCCACTTTTCAGTTTTTGAATTTACACAAAAACTTAAAATGACCAATAAATTTCGTTCAACTTCACAATTGTGTCCCACTTGTTGTTGATTCTTCACCAAAAATTTATTTTTGGTATCTTTATGTTTGAAGCATGATATGTGGAAAAAGGTTGAAAAGTTCCAAGGGGCCGAATACTTTCGCAAGGCACTGTATAAACAGAAGCAGAAAGTCATGGGATCATTGTACAAATCTCTGAACCCTACAGGAATTTCACATTTCCGGTATGTAACCCTACAGATGCCTACTAACCTCCAGCGCTTCCCTTAGGGGAGCCGTCTTGTCTTCGTATAACGAGATTCCCCATAGAGACACCTGTATGAGCGCACCGGCCAGTAACACGGGGTGAGTGCAGAACTCCCAGCTCTCACTAAATATTCCTGCTGTCAATGACTTGAAGTAGAAGGAGAATGTCTGGGTTTCTCCTGGCAGGATTACACCTAAAAAGGCAAAAATCAGTAAAATGACCAAGACCAACAGATAAAGATAAAGTGGTCGATACATCAGAGTGTTTACGCCAAACTAAAGTAAAACACCTTGAAAAGTCACAAAACTTTTGCTAACCTAGTGGGCAGTATAGGGCGTGATGAAGCATGGCGACACCTGCTTGTCAACTTTATGGCATTCCAAATAACCTTTGTGACAGGGTGCACACAGTGGTGTACGCCCTGTCGCACACAGAGGCCTACGCCCCGACGCACACAAAGGCCTACGCCCCGTTGCACCTCACCTTATTCATTAAGGGGAGTGCACCTGATAATGAATCAGGCGCCTCATACTCCACCCCACCATGTCATCAAGAACAATTACACCAGAATTCTGCCATAAATCATGATGAAAAGGCACAACACAGAAGTACACAAACATTTTTCCCACTTTTGGCATTTGCACGCCAATTTCGGCCAGCACAGCCATTAAGGACGGAGCTGCGACAAACCTGGGCGTGACAGGAACAAGATGCCACAACTCATCTAGTTCACAAGGAGCTGTGGCATTCCTTAATTCCAAAACTAAATAATATTTGTGGCGAGGCAAACAGAGGTTCATGCCCCTTTTCACATATGCCAGATTCATTAAAAGGCGTGCCTCACTTAAAGAGGACCAAACAAAATCATGTTTAACTGGACAAACAATGTAATAGGGGCTGCAGAACAGAATAAAACTTAAAAAAAAAATGCAGACAGCATTGAGAGTAGGAGGATTTATGTCTCTCGAGTAATAGCACTATGGCACTTTATAACAAGTTAGTCCCCTGAAGAGCTACTTGGATGAAACGCGTTGGGACACCCCCCTAAGGGAAAGTGCAGGGCATGTGCAATATAGGGTGAGCTGTGGACTGCCCTTGTCAGGGCGGGAGTTTGGGGATCAGATAATGGTTAGCCTTGTAGGGATTTGACAGGGTATTGTCTTCCCATCGCTACCTTCCTGTGATTATACAGAGAATCCTTGGAGACTCACGGCCCTTCATTTAATCTGGTGAGATTGTTCCTTTTTTATTCATATCTCATCTATTGTCATTTTTGTGGCCATAAATGTATGTTTTTTCTTGGTCTAGGTATGAATATATGTGTGCAATTGGCGACGGCATTGTGTGCTGATCTGTTAATTAATGCTGTATCCTTTGGATAATCTGTTGCCTGTTATATACCATTAGGTAAGATTTTACATCCTGGTTTGATCCATTCAGGTGGTTTCCTTTCTTTTGAGAGTTCAACCACCAACTTAGCATCTTTTATTGATATCTTAAATCACATTTGGGTGACACATATTATTTAAACATTTCTCGGGCAATACGTCGGAAAGAGGCGCAGAGAGATGGGGACAGGTGCAGAGATCCTCACTGCGCAGGTGCCAGATTCCCAGCCCCGCCGCAGTGTGAATACATCATAACACACTGCGGAGCGGGATCTGGGGCCTCCGCTACACGCAGGCGCGATATCCTTACATCATCACCTGATGTAAGTTCTCAGGCAGCGCGCACGGCGCATGCCCGAGAAATGTTTGCAGAGCGCAGGGGCCGGTCACGTAACGAGGAACAGAGGAGGCGGCGCACAGAAGCAAGAGGGGGGATGATGGACGGCTGCGAGGTGGTTGAGGCAGGGGAGAAAACATACCTCCATGATGCAATAGAGGTATGGCGGGCAATTTATAAAAGTCATTATTTCAGCGTTCCTAGGGATAATAAACATAAGAGCCAACTTCACAGAATGGAGCCTTAGTGCTGCTGAAGGTGGCTCTTTTACTTTAATTGGCCCGGGGGGGGGGTGACAGTTTCCTTTTAAATTTTTACTTATATAAGGTGATATTCACATCACGATCTCGGTATCTGCCGAACAAATCGAAAAGGTTCAGTTCAGCAGAGCCATAGACTATAAGGCTTCTTTTACACTTGCTGTGTTTTTGCAGGCCGTTTTTGCAGGCCGTTTTTGCAGCCCCAATAGATTTCTATGGGGCCGCAAAGACGGGCCGTAAAAACTGATCGGAGCGCTGTACACCATATGGCTGTATTTACGGCTGTGAAAAAATATTGAGCCTGCTCGATATTTTTCACGGCTTATGGACACAGCCCCCATTGAAATCAAAACAACGGAAGCTTGCCCAGTGTGTTGATTTTGCGGTACACCGTGAAGACTGTATTTGCGGAACACCGTATTTTTACTAGGACACTCCCATGTACTTTCCTGTTTATCACTTCGAAGGCCTGCAGAAATCCGAGAAGATTTTTGCGGCCCGTTTTTGCAGCAGACCATGAAAATTACGGCAATACGGGCCGCAAAAAACATGACAAGTGTAAAAGAAGCCTAATGGGCAAATATAGTGCAGCCATGCTTATGCTTGACCATCTTTAGGTAAGGTACACTTAAAAAGGTCTAAGGTAATCATAAGCGCACCAACCATTAGACTATAAAGCTCTGCTCAGCTGTACCTCCTGTATTTCTCTAAGTCACGCCTATGAAAAGTCTTCTTACCAGCATTAGTGTTGAAATAGAAATGTTGTACTCGGGGCTCCTTGTGGCGATCTCCTAGACTGGTGGCATGTGGCAAGCGTCTCCACTCATACCATACCGCTGCACTTCCATTGTTAACAACTTCAAGGACTGAGGAAGCTTTTTCTCCGGCAAGGGCTTCAAAAGTAATACGTGTAGAGATGTCAACTTTTTCCTACAATAGGAAGAAGGGAGAAGAATACGGTCATTTCCTAACACACAATACAAATGCGCTCCTATATCAATTTACTCTTATCAATGTTTTCTGAGTGAGGTTTGAAGAAATCCATGTGACTACTGAAAAAACAGCCTCATTCACTGACATTTCAGCAAGAACCCTGAAATGCAAAAGCAAGACATATGCAAAAAACATGCTGTGAGACCTACATATACTGTAAATAAATGTATTCTTACCACCAATCTGGCACCAAATTTCACATGGGGTACTTGCTTAGAAAATCCATGTCAGGGTTGCAGTATGATCCTGATATTAAGATGAGCTCATGAGTCCAAGCTCATTCAGTCTCCACCCACCCAGCCTGACTGACAGCTGCAGCTTGTACTGAACAGTGTGAGATCTCAGCAGCAGGAGAGACTTTGATGAGCTATCAGTGAGGCTAGGTGGGTGACATTTGAAAATCCATGTTAGAAAGGTCATATAACCCTTTATAACAGTTTAACTCAAAGTAAATACACCAGCCTCATCAGGTGTGAGAGATCACTTTAGCAATGTATGCAGTTTGTATTGTGAAATCTGGTGACAAATAATCTTTAACCCCCTTACCCCCAAGGGTGGTTTGCATGTTAATGCCCGGGCCAATTTTTACAATTCTGACCACTGTCCCTTTATGAGGTAATAACTCTGGAACACTTCCATGAATCCTGGTGATTCTGCCAATGTTTTCTCGTGACATATTGTACTTCATGATAGTGGTAAAATTGCATTCATATAACTTGCGTTTGTGAAAAAAAAAAGAAATTTGGTGAAAATTTTGAAAATTTCACAATTTTCCAACTTTGAATTTTTATGCCCTTAAATCACAGAGATACGGCACACAAATAACTTAAGTAACATTTCCCACATGTTTACTTTACATCAGCACAATTTTGGAACCAAAATTTTTTTTTGTTAGGAAGTTATAAGGGTTAAAAGTTGACCAGCGATTTCTCATTTTTACAACACCATTTTATTTTTAGGGACAACATCACATTTGAAGTCACTTTGAGGGGGTCTATATGATAGAAAATACCCAAAAGTACCCATTTGAAAAACTGCACCCCTCAAGGTGCTCAAAACCACATTCAAGAAGTTTTTTTAACCCTTCAGGTGCTTCACAGGAATTTTTTGAATGTTTAAAAAAATGAACATTTAACTTCAGGTCCATTTTTTTTTATTTTACCAAGGGTAACAGGAGAAATTGGACTGCAAAAGTTATTGTGCAATTTGTCCTGAGTACGCTGATACCTGATATGTGGTGGGGAACCACTGTTTTTCAGCGCATGGCAGAGTTTGGAAAGGAACAAGCGCCGTTTGACTTTTTCAACGTAAAATTGGCTGGAATTGAGATTGGGCGCCATGTCACGTTTGGAGAGCCCCTGATATACCTAAACAGTGGAAACCCCCCACAAGTGACCCCATTTTGGAAACTAGCCCACCCCCCCAAGGAACTTATCTAGATGTGTGGTGAGAACTCTGAACCCCCAAGGGCTTTAAAGAAGTTTATGACGTACAGCCGTACAATTAAAAAATCATATTTTTTCCAAAAAATGATCTTTTCACCCCAAATTTTTATTTTCCCAAGGGAAACAGGACCCCAAAAGTTATTGTGCAATTTGTCTTGAGTACGCTGATACCCCATATGTGGAGGTAAACCACTATTTGGGCGCTTGGCAGAGCTCGGAAGGGAAGCAGCGCCATTTGACTTTTTTGGCTGGAATTGAGATCAGACGCCATGTTGGAGAGCCCCTTATGTGCCCAAACAGTGGAAACCCCCCAATTCTAACTCCAACGCTAACCCCAACACACCCCTAACCCTAATCTCACCCCTAACCCTAGCCCTTACCCTAGCCCTAACCCTAACGGGAAAATGGAAATAGATACATTTTTTTAATGTTATTATTTTTCCCTAACTAAGGGGGTGATAAAGGGGGGTTTGATTTACTATTTATGGCGGGTTTTATGTTTGGCGGCTGTCACACGCCAAAAGACGCTTTTTATTGTAAAAATAGTTTTTCCATCACCACATTTTGAGAGCTATAATTTTTCCATATTTTGACCCACCGAGCCATGTGAGGTCTTATTTTTTGCAGGACGAGTTGACGTTTTTATTGGTACCATTTTCGGGCATGTGACATTTTTTTATCGCTTTTTATCCCGATTTTTGTGACGCAGAATGAACAAAAACCAGCATTCCATGAATTTAGTTTGGGGGGTGCGTTTACACCGTTCTGCGTGTGGTAAAATTGATAAAGTGGTTTTATTCTTTGGGTCAGTACGATTACAGTGATACCTCACTTATGTCGGTTTTTATGTTTTGTCGCTTTTATGCAATAACAACAATTTTATATAAAAAATAATTATTTCTGCATCACTTTATTCTGCGAGCTATAACTTTTTTATTTTCTTTGCTGATGATGCTGTGTGGCAGCTCGGTTTTTGCGGGACAAGATGACGTTCTCAGTGTTACCATGTTTATTCTTATCCGTCTTTTTGATCGTGCGTTATTGCACTTTTTTGTTCGGTGGTATGATCATAAAGCATTATTTTTTCCTTTGCTTTTTTTTTGAAGGGGTTCACTAAAGGGGTTAACTAGTGGGGTCAGTTTTATAGGGAGGGTCGTTACGGACGCGGCGATACTAAATATGTGTACTTTTATTGTTTTTTTTATTTAGAAACTAAAGAATTTATTAGGGAATATTTTTTTTTTATTTATTGGGATTTTTTTAAAATTGTTTTTACAAGTGTTTTTTTTTTTTTACTTTATTATATTGTCCCGGGGGGACATTATTGTCTTGTGTCAGATCGCCGATCTGACACTTAGAACAGCGCTGTGTCAGATCAACGATCTGACAGGTGCTGTAGCAGGCTTCCTCATGCCTGCTCTCAGCAGGCAGTGAGGAAGCCGCCTCCCTGCAGGACCCAAAGGCCACCACGGCCATATTGGATCTGGGGGCCTGCAGGGAGGAGGACTCTTGGAGCGACGCAGCACATCGCGTCTCTCCAGGGGTCGTAGGGAAGCGCACAGGGAGCCCACTCCCTGCGCGCTTATCTCCTATGCCCCCGGTACACTGCAATCATCTTTGATCACAGTGTGCCAGGGGTTAATGTGCCGGGGGCGGTCCGTGACCGCCCCTGACACATAGTGCCGGGTGTCAGCTGTGATAATCAGCTGACACCCAGCCGCGATCAGCGGCGCTCCCTCGTGAGTGCCGCTGATCGCGCTGGATGTAATATTCCGTCCTTGGGACTTAGGTCCCAGGTCACATGGATGGAATATTACGTCCAATGTTGGAAAGAGGTTAAAAGGGTTGCCTGGTTAAGACAATGATGACCTATTTTTACAATAGGCCATCAACCGACACTCCCTACCAATCAGCTGCTAGCGAACACTGAATGGAGTTGCACTGCGCAACTCCATTCAATGTGTAGCAGATGCTGCTGGTTTCTCTAGAGCAGCATCCTGACCAATTTGTAGCTTGATAACCCGGGAGCTGCTAGCAGCTGACAGGTGGGGGTGCTTGGTGTTAATTTCTTATGACCAAACAACCTCTTTGATGTCATCAGAGGCATAACCTGAAGTTCCTTGGCACCAATGTCAAATCAGTAACCAGCCCCTCAATTATTTATTGCACTTGCTTATATAGCGCCACAAATTCTACAGAACATTACAGACATTATTATCACTATCCCCATTGAGACTCAAACTCTACATTCCCTATCATTATATCAATGGAGTGTTTTTTTCACGGGAAATTAGATTCATGGAGAAGGTATTCTTAGCTAATATAACCCCTTTGCGACCTGCGCCAGTACTAGTACTACGCAGGTCGCTTCTCTCCCATTGATGTGGGCTCAGGCGGTGAGCCCACATCTTTCCCGGCACAATCGAGATCCACCCGTGGCTAATGACCCTTTAAATGCCGCTGTCAAACTCTGACAGCGGCATTTAACGCGCGCTTTCGGCCATCGAGCCGGAAATCCGCCCATCATTGACATCATGGGTCACCGATAGGTTGGCATGACAACCAGAGGTCTCCTGGAGACCTCTACGGTTGTCACTATCGGCTTTCTGTGAGCGCCGCCTGGTGGTCGGCGCTCATAGCAAGTGAGTAATTCTGCTACATACAGGTGATCTGATCATGACCTGTATGTAGCAGAGCCAATTGGGTTACTGCAGCTTCTAGTCACCCATGGAGACTATTGAAGCATGCCAAAAGTAAAAAAAAAAAAAAATCATACACATATTTGAATCATAGAATTGTAGAGTTGGAAGGGACCTCCTGGGCCATCTGGTCCAACCCCCTACTCAAAGCAGGATTCGCTAAATCATCCCAGACAGATGTCTGTCCAGCATCTGTTTGAAGACTTCTATTGAAGGAGAACTCACCACTTCTCGTGGCAGCCTGTTCCACTCATTGATCACTCTAACTGTCAAAAAGTTTTTTCTAATATCTAAACTGTGTCTCCTCCCATTCAGTTTCATCCCATTGCTTCTAGTCTTTCCTTGTGCAAATGAGAATAAAGATGATCCTTCTACAATGTGACAGCCCTTGAGATATTTGTAGACAGCTATTAAGTCTCCTCTCAGTCTTCTCTTCTGCAAGCTAAACATTCCCAAATCCTGCAACCTTTCCTCATAAGACAGGGTTTGCCGACCAGTCACCATTCTGGTCGCTCTTTTCTGAACTTGCTCCAGTTTGTTGATGTCTTTTTTAAAATGTGGCGCCCAAAACTGGACACAGTATTCCCGATGAGGTCTGACCAAAGAAGAGTAGAGGGCAATAATGACTTCACGTGATCTAGACTGTATGCTTCTGTTAATACATCCTAGAATTGCATTTGCCTTTTTTGCTGCTGCATCACACTGTTGACTCATATTCAGTCTGTGATCTATTAGTATACCCAAGTCTTTTTCACATGTGCTGTTGCTTAGCCCTATTCCTCCCATTCTGTATATGCTTTTTTCATTTTTATTGCCCAGATGTAGTACTTTGCATTTTTCCCTGTTAAAAACCATTCTGTTAGTTGCTGCCCACTGCTCCAGTTTATTTATATCTTTTTGAATCCTCTCTCTCTCTTCTCTAGTATTAGCTATCCCTCCAAGCTTTGTGTCATCAGCAACTTTAATCAGTTTACCCTCAATTCCTTCATCTAAATCGTTGAAAAAGATGTTGAACAATACAGGGCCCAGGACAGAGCCCTGTGGTACCCCACTTGAGTCATTCTTCCAACTGGATGTGCAGCCATTTACGACCACTCTTTGGGTCCGATCACTAAGCCAGTTATGAATCCACCTAACAGTTGCCTTGTCCATTCCATACTTAGCCATTTTTTCAATAAGGATTATGTGAGATACTTTGTCAAATGCTTTGCTGAAGTCAAGATATACTAAATCTACAGCATTACCCTGATCCACCCAATCAGTGATTCTGTCATAGAAGGAAATTAAGTTAGTCTGACACGACTTATTAGTTACAAACCCATGCTGACTCTGTTTAATCACTTCATTCTTATCCAGGTACTTACATACATGTTGTTTAATAATTTGTTCAAAGATCTTTCCTGGTATAGAAGTCAGACTCACCGGCCTATAGTTGCCTGGGTCCACCTTCTTCCCCTTTTTAAAGATAGGAACAACATTTGCTCTTCTCCAGTCTTCTGGGACTTCTCCTATTCTCCAAGAATTTTCAAAGATTATGGAGAGGGGTTCAAAAATTTCTTCTGCTATCTCCTTCTGTACTCTGGGGTGTAATTCATCTGGACCTGGAGACTTGAATTCATTTAGCTTAGCTAAGTGTTTCCTCACTATCTTTCTGTTTATAGATATCCTGGATTCTTCTATTCCCTTAATAGGACAGTGAAGAACAGTTGATGTTACATTTCCTTTCTGAGAGAAAACAGATGCAAAATAGGAATTTAAAAGTTCGGCCTTCTCAACATCCTGTCTTACCATTTCATCATTTTCATCCTGTAAAAATCCTATAGCATCTTTGACTTTTCTTTTACTTTTGACATATCCCCAAAATCCTTTATTATTGCTTTTGATGTCTCTTGCAAACCTCAATTCATTGTCAGCTTTAGTAATCTGATTTTAGCCCTGCAAGTTCTGCAGACAGCATTATATTCTTCTTTAGATATGCCTCCCTCTTTCCATTTTATAAACATTTCTTTCTTCCTTTGTAGTATGTGCTTAAGTTCTGTGTTCATCCATCCTGGTTTCCTTAAATGCTTCCTATTCTTCCCTCTTTTCGGAATTGTTAACAATTGTGCTTTGAGAATTTCATTTTTCAAGATTTCCCATCCTTCCTCGACATTTTTGTCCTTAAGGATATCCAGCCATTGGATGCCTCCAATTCGCTTTCTGAATCCCTTAAAATCTGCCTTTCTGAAATCTAACCTTGAAGTTTGAGTCTTCACAGGTCTTCCTCCTCTAGTTATCCAAAATTCTAAAATAGCATGGTCGCTACCTCCTAGGGTCCCAGTCACTTTTACCTCCTCAACCATTTCCTCCCTGTTTATAAGGATTAGATCCAAGGTAGCAGATCACATTGTTTTCTCCCCTACCTTTTGGAAGATAAAGTTGCCTGCAAGAGAGGATAATAATTTTCTTGACCTGTTAGTTTTGCCTGAGAGAGATTCCCAACAAATGTCAGGATCGTTGAAATCTCCCATGACAACCATGTCATATTTTTTGGAGAACTTGGCCATTTGATGCATAAAGAGTTCATCCATATCTTCAGCTTGCACAGGCGGCCTGTAGTAAATGCCTACAATGGTGTCCTTTCCATTGTTCTGTCCTTGTATTCTTACCCAAACAGTTTCCACAGAACTCCCAGTCTCTGAAGCTTCAATCTCTGTGCAGATATACGCGTTTCTAACATACAATGCAACACCCCCTCCTCGTTTATCAAGTCTGTTTCTTGCAAATAAGTTGTATCCTTCTAGTCTTGTATTCCAATCATGTGTATCGTCCCACCAAGTTTCAGTGATTCCAATGACATCATATTTCTTTTCCTGTGTTAGTATTTCCAGTTCTCCTTTTTTATTGCCCATGATTTGTGCATTAGTATAGAAACATTTTAGCTTGTGATTGTGTCAGAGACACCGCACTGCACTTGCTCATAGAGCCAGTGCGCGTGTCCTGAGTACAGAAGCAGTGCTAAAAGATACCTGTGGAGTGTGCAGCAGAGGTGACCATGCGTGCTTCAGGATAATAGTGTCAGGGTCCAGTCAGCGCTGGAAGGTAAAGAGGCAAAGGACCTGCGGACACTAAAACTGAATAATGTGCACGGGACCTATGGTCATGTGACTGCAAGGGGGCGGGGCTTAGCATCCTGTATTCAGATAGGACAGGACACCATACAACAACTCAGAGTCAGGCAAAACAGAGGTCACACACAGTACGGGCGAACGAGGTACAGGAGGGACGAACAGACGGGTAGTCAGACAGAGCCAAAGGTCATACACAAGAGGGCGACGTGGTACCAAGGGGACGAGCAGAGAGAAGTCGGGTCACAAGCAGAGAGTCATACACGAGAGGTAGCGCAGTACAAGAGGGTCAGGCAGAACTCGTAACAGGGACAGAACCAGATCACAACCGAACAAACAAGCAAGATATCAGGCACAAGGCACACGTATATAAGAGGTCACTTAACTCAGCCGAGGGCAGGAGTATAACTGACACCGGACCCAGGTCTAGTGAGCACTAAATAGCCTCCTGCTGCCAGAGAGAGGCAGCACAATTAACCCCTAGTCTAACCAGGACGGGTCAAAGCGAAATCCCGTCCTGGATCATGACAGATTGGTTTCTCTTTCTCCAATATTTTTATTATTTAGATTCTTTTGTCTTTGTTCTTCCTTTCCACTTCTAATAGCAGAGTTCTCACTTATCCTAGAAGGCACTGGGGATATGCAAATTCTCTCCTCAGGACTCTTCCCCTGGTTTACCGATTTCCTCTTTTCAGCTGCAATGGCCAAAATCCAGTGATCGTTGAGCTCGCGGAGACTCTTCACTTATCCCAGAAGGCACTGGGAATATGCAAATTCTCTCCTCAAGTATCATGGTATCATCGCGTTCAAAATCGTTCAGAATCGCCCGATCTATCAATAATAAAAAAAGGATTAACCTGATCGCTAAACGGCGTAGCAAGGAAAAAAGTCAAAATGCCAGAATTACGTTTTTTTGGTCGCCACGACATTGCTTTAAAATGCAATAATGGACGATCAAAAGATCATATCTGCACAAAAATGGTATCAATAAAAACATTAGCTCAGCATGCAAAAAATAAGCCCTCATCCAACCGGAGATCATGAAAAATGGAGACACTTACAGGTCTCGGAAAATGGCACAATTTTTTTTTTTTTTAACAAACTTTGGATTTTTTTTCACCACTTAAATAACAAAGAACCTAGACATGTTTGGTGTCTATGAACTCATAATGACCTGGAGAATCATAATATCAGGTCAGTTTTAGCATTTGGTGAACATGATAAAAAAAATTTTAAAAATGTTGTGCAATTGCACTGTTTTTGCAATTTCTCTGCACTTGGAATTTTTTTCCTGTTTTTTGTGTACATGATATGGTAAAACCAATGGTGTCATTCAAAAGTACAACTCGTCCTGAAAAAAACAAGCTATCACACGGCCATATTGACGGAAAAATAAAAAAGGTATGGCTCTGGAAAGAAGGGGAGCGAAAAACAGAAATGCAAAAATGAAAAAGGGCAAGGTCTCTAAGGGGTTAGTGTCCCTTATTAAAATTTGGGGTCTTTACTGACACTTCAGCATAATAAATGTAACATAAAAAAATCCTTATACTCCACTCACCTCTCATTTTTTTTCCCATTCTGTTATTCACATCTACCTGTCCAGTCCTCGCCGCATCTTTTGATCCCCGGTCAAACGCGCTAGAATGCCCAAAACGCTCAGCCAGGACTCCTAGCTTTCACGAGGCGTCAATTATATTTTATTGAAGTCACTTTTGTTTTATTGTCTTGTGGTATTCTTTGACATTTTTTACACAAAATTTTTGAAAATAGTACACTTTTTTGTTTTTAACTGCATTTTTATGACTTTTAGTTCTTAAATCCTTTAAAATGTGGCACAATTGTTTTAATATGCACCAAATTAATAACTATGCCTGAAATCTTACTCCAGACAGGGACTGGAGTGAGATGGGTCAAAAAAAATCATTCGACATTTGGTCAAAGTCACATTTCATGAATCTGTCTAAAACAGACCTGAGCAAAGTGTGGCCCGTGGGCCGCACCATGCCCGTCCGCTCGCTGTCTCCATCTGCACTGACTGTGTTGGTGAAGGAGGGGCCTCCAGCCACTTCGTCCACCGATCAGCATGTGAAACAGCTGACGTGATGACGTCATTTCATTGCGTCAGCTGTGTCAGCGTCTGTTTCTCTTCATGCCTCCGCTGCACATGGGAAGTCTATGGGGGTGT
The DNA here is from genome assembly GCF_039654945.1 of Dendrobates tinctorius. Taxonomy (NCBI): domain Eukaryota; kingdom Metazoa; phylum Chordata; class Amphibia; order Anura; family Dendrobatidae; genus Dendrobates; species Dendrobates tinctorius. The sequence continues at coordinate 9,037,087 of NW_027361771.1, read as the reverse complement.
CATGCTGCACATGGGGAGGCTATGGGAAAGTCATGCTGCACATGGGGAGGCTATGGGAAAGTCATGCTGCACATGGGGAGGCTATGGGAAAGTCATGCTGCACAAGGGGAGGCTATGGGAAAGTCATGCTGCACATGTGAAGGCTATGGGGGTGACATGCTGCGCATGGGAAGGCTATGGGGTGACATGCTGTGCATGGGGAGGCTATGGGGGTGACATGCACATACGGAGGCTATGGGGTGACATGTTGTGCATGAGGCTATGGAGGTGTTGTGCAGAACATGGGGATGCTATTGGGGTGATATGCAGCACATGGGGAGGCTATGGGGATCTGTCATGCTGCACATGGAGAGGCTATGGAGGTGTCATGCTGCACATGGGGAGGCTATGGAAGTGTCATGCTGCACATGGGGAGGCTATGGCGGTGTCATGCAGAACATAGGGAGGCTATGGGTTGATATGTTGCACATGGGGAGGCTGTGGGGGCGACATGCAGTGTATAGGGAGGCTGTGAGGGGCCTCATGCTGTAAATAGTGAGGCTGTGAGGGCCTCATGCAGTGTATATATGGAGGCTGTGTGGGGCTCATGCTGTATACAGTGAGGCTATGGGGTCTCATGCAGTATATATAGGGAGGCTGTGTGGAGCTTATAAATTGTATATAGGGAGGCTGTGCGGGGCTTATGCAGTGTATATGGGTGAGGCTGTGTGGGGCTCATGCAGTATAAAGTGAGGCTATGGGGCCTCATGCAGTGTACAGTGGGTACGGAAAGCATTCAGACTCCTTTAAATTTTTCACTCTGTTTCATTGCAGCGATTTGGTAAATTAAAAAAGGTCAATTTTTCTCTTTAATGTACACTCTGCACTCCATCTTGACTGAAAAAAATAGAAATGTATAAATTTTTGCAAATTTATTAAAAAAGAATATCACATGGTCACAAATATTCAGACCCTTTGCTCAGACACTCATATTTAATTCACATGCTGTCCATTTCCTTGTGATCCTCCTTGAGATGGTTCTACGCCTTCTTTGGAGTCCAGCTGTGTTTAATTAAGCTGATAGGACTTGATTTGTAAAGGCACACACCTGTCTATATAAGACCTCACAGCTCACAGTGCATGTCAGACCAAATGAGAATCATGAAGTCAAAGGAACTGGCCAACGAGCTCAGAGACAAAAAGAATTGTCGCAAGGCACAGATCTGGCCAAGGTTACAAATAAATTTCTGCATAAGTCAAGGTTCCTTAGAGCACAGTGGCCTCCATAATCCTTAAATGGAAGAAGTTTGGAACCACCAGAAGTCTTCCCTGACCTAGTGGTCCAGCCAAACTGAGCAATAGTCTGAGAAGAGCCTTGGTGAGAGAGGTAAAGAAGAACCCCAAGATCACTGTGGCTGAGCTCCACAGATGCAGTAGGGAGATGGGAGAAAGTTCCACAGACTCAACTATCACTGCAGCCCTCCACCAGTCGGGCCTTTATGGCAGGTTGACCCGACGGAAGCCTCTCCTCAGTGCAAGACATATGAAAGTCCGCATAGAGTTTGCTAAAAAAAACACATGAAGGACTCCCAGACTATGAGAGAGAAGATTCTCTGGTCTGATGACACGAATATAGAACTTTTTGGTGAAAATTCTAAGAGGTATGTGTGGAGAAAACTGCTCATCACCTGCCCAATACAATCCCAACAGTGAAACATGGTGGTGGCAGCATCATGCTATGGGGGTGTTTTTCAGCTGCAGGGACCGGACGATTGGTTGCAATTGAAGGAAACATGAATGCAGCCAAGTGCAGAAATATCCTTAATGAAAACCTCTTCCAGAGTGCTCTGGACCTCAGACTTGGCCGAATGTTCACCTTCCAACAAGACAATGACCCTAAGCACACAGCTAAAATAACAAAGGAGTGGCTTCAGAACAACTCTGTGACCATTCTTGGCTGGCGCAGCCAGAGCCCTGACCTAAACCCAATTGAGCATCTCTGGAGAGATCTGAAAATGGCTGTCCATCAACGTTCACCATCCAACCTGACAGAACTGGAGAGGATCTGCAAGGAAGAATGGCAGAGGATCCCCAAATCCAGGTGTGAAAAACTTGTTGCATCATTCCCAAGAAGACTCATGGCTGTACTAGCTCAAAAGGGTGCTTCTACTCAATACTGAGCAAAGGGTCTGAATACTTATGGCCATGTGATATTTCAGATTTTTTTAAATAAATGTACAAAAATTTCAACATTTCTGTTTTTTTTTCAGTCAAGATGGGGTGCAGAGTGTACATTAATGAGAACAAAATATGAACTTTTTTGAATTAAACAAATGGCTGCAATGAAACAAAGATTGAAATACTTAAAGGGGTTTGAATACTTTCCGTCACCATTGTATATAGGGAGGCTGTGTGGGGCTCATGCTGTATATGGGGGAGGTTGTGTGGGGTTCATGCAGTGTATATAGGGAGGCTGTGTGGGGCTCAGGCAGTATATATGGGGAGGCTATGTGGGGCTAATGCTGTTTTTTTGGCAAGGCTGTGTGGGGCTCATGGAGTATATATAGGAAGGCTAGATGGGGCTCATGCTGTATATAGGGAGGCTGTATGGGGCTCATGCAGTATACAGTATATAGGGAGGCTGTGTGTGGCTCATTCAGTATATGGTGAGACTGTGTGGGGCTCATGCAGTGTATATAGGGAGGCTGTGTGGGGCTCATGCAGTATACATAGGGAGGTTAGGTGGGGCTCATGCAGTATATATAGGGAGGCTGTGTGGGGCTCATGCAGTATATATATAGGGAGGCTGTGTGGGGCTCATGCAGTATATATATAGGGAGGCTGTGTGGGGCTCATGCAGGATATATAGTGAGGCTGTGTGGGGCTCATGCAGTATATATAGGGAGGCTGTGTGGGGCTCATGCAGTATATATAGGGAGGCTGTGTGGAGCTCATGCAGTGTATATTTGGAAGGGCAGTGTGGGGCTCAGGTACTATACATAAGGAGGCTGTGTGGGGCTCATGCAGTATATATAGGGAGGCTGTGTGGGGCTCATGCAGTATATATAGGGAGGCTGTGTGTGGCTCATGCAGTATATGGGGAGACTGTGTGGGGCTCATGCAGTATATGGGGAGACTGTGTGGGGCTCATGCATTGTATGTAGGGAGGCTGTGTGGGGCTCATGCATTGTATGTAGGGAGGCTGTGTGGGGCTCATGCAGTATACATAGGGAGGTTAGGTGGGGCTCATGCAGTATATATAGGGAGGCTGTGTGGGGCTCATGCAGTGTATATGGGGAGGCAGTGTGGGGCTCATGCAGTATATACAGTTGTGGCCAAAAGTATTGACACCCCTGCAATTTTGTCAGATAATACTCAGTTTCTTCCTGAAAATCATTGCAAACACAAATTCTTTGGTATTATTATCTTCATTTAATTTGTCTTAAATGAAAAACACAAAAGAGAATGAAGCAAAAAATTGATCATTTCACACAAAACTCCAAAAATGGGCCGGACAAAAGTATTGGCACCCTCAACCTAATACTTGGTTGCACAACCTTTAGCCAAAATAACTGCAACCAACCGCTTCCGGTAACCATCAATGAGTTTCTTACAATGCTCTGCTGGAATTTTAGACCATTCTTCTTTGGCAAACTGCTCCAGGTCCCTGATATTAGAAGGGTGCCTTCTATAAACTGCCATTTTTAGATCTCTCCACAGGTGTTCTATGGGATTCAGGTCTGGACTCATTGCTGGCCACCTTAGAACTCTCCAGTGCTTTCTCTCAAACCATTTTCTAGTGCTTTTTGAAGTGTGTTTTGGGTCATTGTCCTGCTGGAAGACCCATGACCTCTGAGGGAGACCCAGCTTTCTCACACTGGGCCCTACATTATGCTGCAAAATTTGGTAGTAGTCTTCAGACTTCATAATGCCATGCACACGGTCAAGCAGCCCAGTGCCAGAGGCAGCAAAGCAACCCCAAAACATCAGGGAACCTCCGCCATGTTTGACTATAGGGACCGTGTTTTTTTCTTTGAATGCCTCTTTTTTTCTCCTGTATACTCTATGTTGAAGCCTTTGCCCAAAAAGCTCTACTTTTGTCTCATCTGACCAGAGAACATTCTTCCAAAACGTTTTAGGCTTTTTCAGGTAAGTTTTGGCAAACTCCAGCCTGACTTTTTTATGTCTCGGGGTAAGAAGTGGGGTCTTCCTGGGTCTCCTACCATACAGTCCCTTTTCATTCAGATGCCAACGGATAGTACGGGTTGACACTGTTGTACCCTCGGACTGCAGGGCAGCTTGAACTTGTTTGGATGGTAGTCGAGGTTCTTTATCCAACATCCGCACAATCTTGCGTTGAAATCTCTTGTCAATTTTTCTTTTCCATCCACATCTAGGGAGGTTAGCCACAGTGCCATGGGCTTTAAACTTCTTGATGACACTGCGCAAGGTAGACACAGGAACATTCAGGTCTTTGGAGATGGACTTGTAGCCTTGAGATTGCTCATGCTTCCTCACAATTTGGTTTCTCAAGTCCTCAGACAGTTCTTTGGTCTTCTTTCTTTTCTCCATGCTCAATGTGGTACACACAAGCACACAGGACAGAGGTTGAGTCAACTTTAATCCATGTCAACTGGCTGCAAGTGTGATTTAGTTATTGCCAACACCTGTTAGGTGCCACAGGTAAGTTACAGGTGCTGTTAATTACACAAATTAGAGAAGCATCACATGATTTTTCAAACAGTGCCAATACTTTTGTCCACCCTCTTTTTTATGTTTGGTGTGGAATTATATCCAATTTGGCTTTAGGACAATTCTTTTTGTGTTTTTTCATTTAAGACAAATTAAATGAAGATAATAATACCAAAGAATTTGTGTTTGCAATCATTTTCAGGAAGAAAGTGAGTATTATCTGACAAAATTGCAGGGGTGTTAATACTTTTGGCCACAACTGTATAGTATGGCTGTGTGGGACTCATGCAGTATATATAGGGAGGCTGTGTGGGGCTCATGCAGTATATATAGGGAGGCTGTGAGGGGCTCATGCAGTGTACAGTATATGGGAAGGGCAGTGTGGGGCTCAGGCAGTATATATAGGGAGGCTGTGAGGGGCTCATACAGTGTACAGTATATGGGAAGGGCAGTGTGGGGCTCAGGCAATATATAGGGAGGCTGTGTGGGGCTCATGCAGGATATATAGGGAGGCTGTGTGGGGCTCATGCAGTATATACAGGGAGACTGTGTGGGGCTCCTGCAGTACATATAGGGAGGGGCTGTACTCTGGTTCAAATGATATATAGCTGGATGTCAGAGTACTTAATTCTGCTCAATATTAAGTGATATAATTTTTTTATTATCAATAATATAATAATTATAATAAACTAGATGGTGGCCCGATTCTATCGCATCGGGTATTCTAGAGTCTCTGTTAAAATAAAAAATAGTGATATACTCACCTCCCGACGGCCCCCACTCTTTCTCTCCTCTCACCACGCTCCCGGCATCTTCCGGTCCCAGTAATGCTTAGCGCGAAACACCGCTGATGACGTTGCGCTCTCGCGAGAGTGACATCATCTCCGGCCCTTCTCGCTAAACATCACTGGGACCGGAAGATGCCAGGAGCGTGATGAGAGGAGGTACAGAGTCCGGGGGTCTCGGAAGGTGAGTATATAACTATTTTTTATTTTAACAGAGACTCTAGAATACCCGATGCGATAGGATCGGGCCAACATCTAGTGTATTATACTCTTGTTACACCTGGAGCTGCTGTCACTGTTCTGCTGTTACCTAATTTATTGTACTCCAGTTACACCCAGAGCTGCAGTCACTGTTCTGCTGTTATCTAATATATTGTACTCCAGTTAATCCCAGAGCTGCAGTCACTGTTCTGGTTTTACCTAAGGTATTGTAGTCCAGTTACACCCAGAGCTGCAGTCACTGTTCTGCTGTTACCTAATGTACTCCTGTTACACCCAGAGCTGCAGTCACTGTTCTGCTGTTTCCTAATGTAGTGTACTCCAGTTACACTCAGATCTGCTGTCACTGTTCTGCTGTTACCTAGTGTAGTGTACTCCAGTAACCAGAGCTGCAGTCACCGTTCTGCTGTTACCTAATGTAGTGTACTCCAGTTACACCCAGATCTGCAGCCACTGTTCTGCTGTTATCTAATATATTGTGCTCCAGTTACTCCCAGAGCTGCAATCACTGTTCTGCTTTTAACTAATGTATTGTAGTCCAGTTACACCCAGCGCTGCAGTTACCGTTCTGCTCTTACCTAATGTATTATACTCCTGTTACAGCCAGAGCTGCAGTCACTGTTCAGATCTTACCTAATGTATTGTACTCCAGTTACACCCAGAGATGCATTCACTTTTCTGCTGTCACCTAATGTATTGTACGCAAGTTACACCCAGAGCTGCAGTCACTGTTCTACTGTTACCTAATTACCTAATGTATTGTACTCCAGAATATGTACAGGACTGTGCCTGTGTAATGAGCAACGCAGCAGTGATGCCTTTAACGGCTGTAATCTGCCTGTACAATAAGCAATGCAGCCGTGTTGCCACGACGACTAAGCAACTGTCGCTGACAGCGAGGTGGGATTTCCATGACAGACAGACAGAATTAGAAAATTATATAGTAGATTGATATTAATATTGAGTAGAATTAATTTCAGCCTATTGGCTCGGCCCTCCACAAAAGTCGCAATTTCTCATGTGGCCCTTCGGGAAAATTAATTGCCCACCCCTGGTCTAAAACATCTGGATGTGAAAAATTGTTGAGGAATAATCAAAAGACTTAAAAAAGAAGGACAACTTAAAGGTAACGCAAAACAAAGAATAAGGCACAAAGACCAAAGCAAAAAAAAGTAGCAAATTACTCCAGAAAAGTGGAGAAACAACCATGGTGACTTGGGGACATTAATCAATTAGTTTTTGACAGAATTCTACAACTGTTTGAAATGTTGCAAAAAAACTGTTTCGACTTTTTTGCCTATTTACGCCAGCTCCGCTAACTTTTTAAAAAGTGGGGAGAGGGCAGGGCTGAATAATTCATCAACATTTACACCACCAAGGTGTAATTTACTACAGCCATAATAACATTACATTTCAACTGTCATGTTCTTGTCCATGTTGTGCGTTAATCATGGTCTTACTGTAGTATTTTACATTACCCTGTAAGACAAAGAATTTTCTACCCAAACTGCTGGCTGACCACAGAAAAGCAGTGAGGGACCCAAAACAAAATCTGGAACGACATCTGGGAAATCGCTGAGTGGATCCCTGTAACAGACAAGTATGGCAGATCCTTATAATACATGTCTTGATGACCTACAAATCACCCGTCATCAGCTGCCCATCATCCCTGGCTCCTCCCATACACTCACTGGTTTTCTTTATCTTCCGTTGGGGTTTCTTGAAGTTCATCACTTAGTGAGACACATTCAGCAGATACAGATGTAAATGGATGCCCTCGCCCAATCACTTCCAAACCATCTATATCCTATAAAAAAAAAAAAGCAGGATTTAGGTGATAAGTGGATCTGCTTAAAGAGAATTTTCATCAGGTTTTTGCCACCTATTCTGAGAGCAGCATAAAATAAAGACAGAGACCCAGATTCCAATGATGTGTGACTTACTGAACTGCTTGCTGTAGCTTTGATAAAATCACTGAATTATCAACAGTAGATTTTCACTAGATGACTAGTAAACCTAGTCCTCCATGCTCATGAGCTCTGTATAACCCCTCCTGTTATGATTGAGTCACCGTAGGAGGCAAAAACAGGAATGCTAGCTAAGTCCAGAAAACCAGAGAAGTTGGCAACTATCAGATTGCAGACCCCTGAACCTATCAACACAACTAGCAGTAGCCGTGGGGGGTTCCTACGATGACCTAGACCCCTCGATCACAGCCGGAGAGATACATAGGCCTAAAGAAGGAAAGGGGAAAATCTAACTGCCCCAGAGCAGACCCCAAAGCAATAGGCAGCCCCCCACATATAATGACGGTGAAGCAAGATGAAAACACTTACACAGACAGAAAGACAGGCTGAGCAAAGACGGGGCCCAAAAACTACCTAGATAGGAACGGATAGGAAGGCTGCTGTCTGCAATCTGCCAAAAGCCTATCAGAGACACAAGCTGATATAAAAATGGCCCTGAAGCAACTAAGCTTCAAAAACTAAATCAGCACTCAGGTACTTTCAGAAGACAGAGCTAACGGAACACTGCACACTCCATAAGGGAGGAGCAGAATCCAAAAAGCAAGAAAAACAAAAACAAATCTTAAATGCAAAAAGGCAAAACAGAAAACTTAGCTTTAGGAGAGCAGGAATCAGACTGGAGTCCAAGAGTCCACAGAGAAATCACCCGCAGGGCAGAAAGGGCGTAGGCTGCCTTAAATCCAGTCAGTGACTCCACTCAGCCAATCGTCTTCATTAGTCCCAGGCGCCTGATAATCAGGCTCACTACCTTCCTTCACTAGAATAGGGAGTTCACCAGGCCTCAGTGACGGAGGGGAGAATGAACTCACAACACCCTCCCCACCACCAACTGGTGTACACTGTACATAGGCAGAAAGCTGCCAGTCTTTGGTGTGGGGGGAGTTATACAGAGTTCAGCATTCAGTAACCACTAGATCTACAGCACATAAAAAAAATGATTTTTAAAAAACTACAACGATAAGTGACACATCACTGGAATCAGGGTCACTCTCCCTACATCATGTTCCTCTCAGATATTGTAGCAAAAACATGGTGATGGATTCCCTTTAAGAACTACAGGTGAAACCAGAAGTTTACATACACTATATCAAAAAACACATGCATGTTTTTCTCAATATCAGAAGAAACCTTTCCCGTTTTAGGTCAATTAGGATTACCGCAATTATTAATATTTGCCAATTGCCAGAATAATGAGAGGGAACGTTTTAAGGTATTTTTATATTTTTATTACTTACTGTAAAGTCAAAAGTTTACATACACTAAGCTTACTATGCCTTTAAACAAATCTGGACTGCCCATATGATGATGTCATGTGTTTGGAAGCTTCTGAAGGTTTTTTGGCAACATCTGAGTTAATTAGAGACACACCTGCAGATGTCTTTTAATGCACACCTGAAACACAGTGCTTCTTTGTGTAGCATCATGGGAAAGTCTCAAGAAATCAGCCAAGATATCAGGAATTGTGGACTTGCACAAGTCTGGCTCATCCTTGGATACAATTTCAAGATACCTGAAGGTGCCTCGCTCATCTGTACAAACAATTATATGCAAGTACAAACAATTTGGGCATGTCCAGCGATCATACCACTCAGGAAGGAGACGGGTTCTGTGTCCCATAGATGAACGTGCTTTGGTCCAACATGTGCATATCAACCCAAGGACAAAAGAAAAAGGACTTGTGAAGATAATGGTGGAAGTGAAACAAGTATTGTATCAACATGGGCTGAAAGGCCACTCTGCCAGGAAGAAGCCATTACTCCAAAAGAAACATAAAAAAAGCCAGATTAATGTATGTAAATGCACACAGGAACAAAGACCTTAATTTTGGGAGACATGTTCTGTGGTCTGAGGAAACTAAAATTGAACTTTTTTGGGCATTATGACTATTGTTACATTTGTAGGAAAAATGGAGAAGCTTAGAAGCTTCACCATCCCAACTAGGAAACATGGGGGTGGCAGCATCATGTTGTGGGGTTGTTTTGCTGCAGGAGGGATTGGTGCATTTCACAAAATAAATGGCATCATGAGAAAAGAAGATTATGTGGCAATACTGAAGCAACATCTCAAAACATCAGCCAGGAAGTTAAAGCTGGGCGGAAATGGGTGTTCCAAAAGGACAATGACCCGAAGCATACTGCCAAAATGGCAACAAAGTGGTTTAAGGATAACAAATAATGTTTTGGAGTGGCCATCACAAAGCAATGATCTCAATCCTATTGAAAATTTATGGGCAAAGCTGAAAAGGCAGGTGTGAGCAAGGTGACCTACAAACCTGGATCAGTTACACCAGTTTTGTCAGGAGGAATGGGCACAAATTCTGACAACTATTGAGAGAAGCTTGTGGAAAGATATCCCAAACAATTGACCCAAGTCATTCAGTTTAAGGGCAAAGTTATCTGAGTGCACAAATCTCTGAGGGTGCCCAAACTAATTTTTAAAATGTTAAAGATGAAAATATATATTTTTTTGCCTAAAATACAAAGTTAATGTGTTAGGCCAGAGTCACACTAACCTGCGCAAAATACGGTCCGTAGTTTACTTGCGTAATACGGATGAATGACCACTAAATAGTTCTCCGTAGGTCATCCGTAAGCAAGGTGAGGTCGCGTATTTTGCGCATGTCTGCATCCGTATGTAATCCGTGTGGCATCCGTATGCAATCCGTATGGCGAGATTTTCTCGCAGCCTTGCAAAATGGACATTTAACGGTTTTGAGGCCTGCAAACAATTTAAATCATTAGCCTGCACCCTATTTAGACACTCAGAAACAGGTGGATGCCTACATTCTGTACATTTGTGACCTTGCTTTCACGAGGTGTGTTGGTGTTCTTTGTGCAGCATGGCAGAGGGTCTGCGATTCAATACAACTGAGCAGGTTCTCTTTACCTGGCTTTTGTCACGGCGCTTTGGGCAACCATATCCTGTGATAGTGGATCCGCGGAGGAGGAGACGCATGTGGGTCCATCCACTTTTGAGGCAACGACTCACAGGAGGTCATTTTCACCGCCTCTATTCTTCTCTGTGGGAGCATCCGGATAAATTTTACCAGTACTGTCGCATGAGCATTTCCACATTTGATCGACTCTTGGAGACAGTGCGCCCTGGGATAACCTTTCAGGACACAAGGATGCGCAAAGCCATATCTGCAGAGGAGCGACTTCTACTCACAATACGGTATGTACTACACAACCACATTCTCTATGTTCATAATGTGTGGGCTAAAGTATGTTTTTTGGCCTTCTTGGACAAAGTTTAATGCCCTCATCTTACTCCAAATATGTTTCACCTGACACAGCAGAATCTTACATCTAATATGTCCTGCATATCACTTAGTCATTGTGCCACCAAATATGTGTGTGTTCTTCTCTCTCATTTCCTACCAAGTTTGGTCGGCATGTAACTGATTTTTTTTACTTTAGCCATTCTAAACTTTACCATTTCTGTTGTTCTACAGCTTCCTGTCCACTGGCCTGTCTTATGCCGCCCTCCACCATGAGTTTCTCATTGGAAAGTGAACCATTTCAGGCATAGTGAGGTCTACATGTGCACAAATCTGGACAAGACTCCATCAGGTGGTCCTACCCGAGCCCAGGATGGAAGACTGGTTAAGGATTTCAATGGACTTTGAGGAGGACTGCCAGTTTCCAAATTGTATTGGGGCCCTGGATGGCAAACATATCCGGGTGCGTAAGCCGCCGAACTCAGGCTCCCAATTCTTCAATTGTAAACAATACTTTTCTGTCTTATTGTTGGCTCTGGTAGACCCTCAATACAAGTTTATAATTGTTGACATTGGGGCCTATGGAAGGATGGGAGACTCTAGAGTCTTCAATACTTCCATAATGGCTCGGCGGCTACGCACCAACCAGTTGGATCTACCACCACCACGCCAGCTACCAGGCTCCCCTGAACAATCAGTCCCTTATGTCCTTGTGGCAGATGAGGCCTTTCAGTTATCGCGCAATGTCATGAGGCCATATCCCCGGCTCAACCTTGACCACAGGCGCAGAATTTTTAACTTGCGCCTATCACGTGCTAGGCGACTGGTGGAGTGTTCCTTTGGGATTCTTTGTGCCAAATGGCGGGTACTCCAGTCTGCCATTCAGTTGAGTGAGCAAAATGTGAATGAAGTTGTGAAAGCCTGTGTTGTTCTGCATAACTTCACCAGGATACATGATTGTTCCTCCTCTGATGGTGTTGTGCGTAGGCCGGACAATGTGCGCAGGGCGAGACCACCTATGAACCCTCAACGTAGACCGCTCTCTGGCCTAAAAGTGCGTGATATTTTCACTAATTACTTTATCTCACCTGAGGGGGCAACTTCTTGGCAAGAGCATGCTGTGTCTATGTTATAATTTGTTTCTTTAAGTGTGTCTAAATATAGATTACTCAAGCCTTTATGATTCTATGAGTGTTTCATTGCATTGGTTGGTGTCTGTTAGTATGTTGTGAGGGATTGTGAAAAATCACACAGAGACCTTAACTAGAGTAGACAAATTTTTAGTTTTGCCTTTTTTTTTTTGGTTTTGCTTAAAGGCAAACATAATAATTGCCATAAGACAAATTTGGCAATGGCCAAAATGACCCTTTGTGCCTTCTTTAACTTGTTGTAAAATTAACATTACATAACAAAAAGGCAACAAACATTAGGCAATAACAACATTGCTGCATGACTAGATTAAACTAGATTTGCCAACAAAAGGTGAGCTCCATCACCAAAATAAAGGCAACAAGATAACACTCACATTTCCTCATAATGTTAGCCAATCATAGAAAGATTCCACCATGACAGGCAAGGCTACCTCACATCTTTCACACAGATATTGCCTGTCTGTAGAACAGACAATATTTAAGCATGCTATACTGGAAAGGATGAAAATACAAAACTCACTTGTTAAGACATAGAGAGAGCGTGATATTCTGAATGCTGGTCGCCTTGAATTTTTTTTACTAGAGATTGCTAACAAAAAATGTGACTACTTAACTAAGGCAAGCACGCCTTTCCTAGGCGTTAGCAAGTGAGTAGTGTATTTTCATCCTTTCATTTTACAGTATAGCGCATTTAAATATTCTCTTTTCTACACACATGTAATATCTGTCTGAAAGGCGTGAGGTAGCGTTGCCTGTCATGATGGATTGTTTCATATGTTTGGAAAACATTGTTTAAAAATGTGAATGTTAAATTATGTTCTAAATGTTGGTGAAGGAGAACACCTGTTTTTTCATTTAGATTAGGAGCACCAGTTACATCTCACTGGACATCTCCACCCATCAGAATCATAAATCCTCATATGTTGGGGAAGGGGAACGTGGAAGAACAGCCTGTGGGTGCTGCTGGACATTGTGGCCAACATCGCCCTGTGTGGGGCCATACTGCTGCCCATGATGCTGGAATCGTCCAGCCTCCTGGGACTGTTGGGGATACTGGCCAGAGTAATGATGATGGTGAGGGGCTTCTTGTTGGCTCTGGTAGGCCCGTGGCTCATACCCACCAAGATAGCCAGATCGTCCCCAACCAGGTTGGGACCAGCCTCCAACACTGGGTGGGTACAAGTGGCCATATTGGTGGGGTTGGCTTGAGGAAGACATTTGGGGCTGCGGAATAGAAGGTTGGGTAGGGGGAGGAAGGGGTTGAGGTGTTGGCCCACGTATTAGGGGCTGTTCAGACCCTGCTTGAGCAAGCATCTGTGTGGATGGTCTCATGCGCATTAAATTTCGTGGTGAGAGCTGCCACCTCTCCAGAAATTCAAAAACCTCATATGGGGTATTGGGGGGGGGGGTGCTTGCATCAAGCAGGATCTGAATACATCCCCTAATACGGAGCCGGACCTCACGGGTAAGGGCACGGAGATAAAGGGTGAGGCTACGTGCATAGGCCTCCTCCCCATCATCTGTAGTTACTCTGGACAAATAATTGAGCACCCCTGTGTCCACATTGGTCCTGCTCTCTTGAATAGTGACCTGGCGCCTTCTTCTTGTTCGCCGTGATGCTAGAGCAGCCTGTGGGGAGGACCTGATCTGGGCAGTTGGGCTGCTGCTCAAGTTGCCCGGCTCTTCCAGGATGGGTGAGGTGGCAGCAGCAGACCGTCCTGGTGGTGTTGTGTGTAGGCCAGCCATTGTGTGGTCTTGTGATGCCTCATCTTCAGCCAGCCTTCTTGTAGGGGGAGAAGATGGGCCAGCCACCTCATCCCCTACAGGATCTATAATGGGCTCTGCCTCTGAGGCCGTTCCTCGATCCGTAAGGTTGGATTGAGTTCTGTTATGAAATAGAACAGAGGCAAAAATACATCAATATTTTTTGTCCCTGTAAAGTATTTGTGTAATGTATTTGTGTAATGTGGTGTGAGGTATGTACTTACGGTCTCAGATCCAGAATTGGGGCGAGGAAGTTCAGCCGGTCATAGTATATGTATTTTCTTTTCACATATCCAGCATCCCCACTCCTGGACCGCTGCTGGCGTTCCCGGCGGTACTGGTCCCGGATGCTTCTCCACCGTTTCATCACATCTTCCACTGCAATGTGACAGGAAAGATTGTCAAAATCACATATTTGAGAGGTCACATTTTCTAACAGTAGTCTAGGCATGGGGCCTTCTGGGGTGTGCGTTCTACCCATGGTGGCATATGTAATTGGGCCGATACACAGGGTCTCATTAGCTACACTTAAACTAATTTTATTGGCTAGGAGGATGAGGAGCTTGTGGCCTAACCCCTAATTATGGCCGTGTGAAGCCACGTGTCACATCCAAATGTAACGGCCTCATGAGGCAAATAAAAGTACATGCACAGGAAGGGGGGTGCTGATTGTAGATTCATTTTTTAGCGCGCGCTAAGGTTAATGATGTTTTTATGGTTGCACTTACGAATTTTATGCTGCTCATCACGTGGTCTGTCACCAAAGTCAAGGTACATCTGGCGACAGATGCGCCTCCATGACGCCTTCTTTCTTGTCCGGTTCGCATAATTTGCATCGCGTGGGTCCCATATTTTGGGACGCTCCTGCACCAGCACAATTAGCATCTCAACATTAATGTATGTGGACGCCATACTGCTGCTGTACGCCGTGGAGGCGTACTTCCTGGATGTCTGGAGCGGTTTTTGAGTTCATTTGCATGTCTAGGCTTCCTGATGATGGACTGGCCCATTTCCTGTCACCTGCCAAAAGACCTGCGTATTGCTCGCAGATCACACGTGTGTTCCGTGTGTAATCCGTATTTTTTGCGCACCCATTGACTTGCATTGGCGTACTACGGGCGTAGTATGCTGACAATCGCAGCATGCTGCGATTGGCATGGAGCGTAGAATACGGATGAGAAATATACGGCTGGTGCGAGTGACCCCATAGAAAATCATTTGTCCGTGTCTAATGCGTGCTTTTAGCGCCTCTCACTCTCCCGTATTCCTCGCCAGTGTGACTCCGGCCTTACTTTTAATTTCAGGCCTTTTTGAGGTTGCTTTAATCTTCAGCTTGCTTAACTGTTCACAATAACAGTAATTTTGACCAGGGGTGCCACTGTGTGTTTATCAGAGCGGTGTCCTGTAACGAGCAATGCTTCTGTGCGTTGATGACCAAGTGCCACAACGTAGGTTTTCCACTGGATCACAGCAAACAGAGATCTTGAGAATCATCAGTAATTGAAACAGAAAGCATATTAGAAAACTGAACCCAAAAAGTAGGAGAAAAATACAAATCAGTAGAGCACATACATAATAGACTTTAAAAAAAAGGTACAAATAAAATAATGAATTGGGCGTAAACAAAAAAAAAAAACACACAAAACTAGTAAAAAAAAAACAAAAAAAAAAACAGGCACAAAGGCAATGATAAATTGGTGCCAAAGTCTTTGGGACTGAAGGAGACTTTTACAATGAAATAAAAGCACAACAGCCACAGTATAGCAGATGCTGTTCGGCTGCGATCAGTCACCAGACTGGCTGCTGCTTCTGTGCTCTGTTACCATTATGTCTTCATGCAAACAAAAAAAAAATCAATATCCTTTTTAGATATTTTTCAGAAATATGGGAAAAAATAATACTATTCACCTCCCACTGAAACATATTGTATCCAGTGTGTCATGCTGCACAAAATCTGCCAAAGCTGCAGTGGCACGGCTTAGTCATTCTCAGGCATAATACACAGAGTGGGAAAGGCTTTTCTCGAAATTATTCTAAATGGAGAAAAATTATGGCTAATCTTAAATTCCATTTTCAATCAGGAATTAATACTGTTCATGAATCAGGCATATTGTTAATTAAAAAAAAAACTGCGACCGTGCTCTTAAGTGATTTTCTGAGTGTCTGGAAAACTATTATTTATAGGGGGGGGTCCAAATTTATTGTTCCCATGCATCTAAAATAGGGCAACACTTTAAATAATTTTCACTAAAAATCTCCCACACTGTTTTACGTTAACGGCTCTTAAAAGGGTTGTCCTCTTTCAGAAAAAAAAATCCTACAAGCCTTGTTAGTATGAAAACAAACAGCGCTGAGACTCTGCTGCTTCTCCTGGTGTCTGTGATTGTCTGCAGTATTTGCCACGTCGACAGTGCTGTAGAAAAAAATTGAGCACAGTGGCTCTAAGTGGCTTGTGCCGTCTCCTGTACATCAGCCAGAGAAGCTGAGCTCAGGTATTGGCTGCAGCACTGTCGACAGGTCATCAGCGCTGCAGACAATAACAGACACTGGGAGCAGCGGTGGAGACTCAGCACTGGACCTGAGGAGGGTGAGAAAAGAACAGTTTGTTTGGTGTTTTTACTACCAATGGAGGTTATAGGAAAAAGGTTTTCTGAAAGGGGACAAACCCTTTAATTAGACCCATTTTTTTTCCATGGTAACAAACTACAAACAAACCCTGTGCAGTCTGATCCGGATGATTTACTGGATGGCAATCTAATTACAGGAGCATACTGTGGTATACAATGCAGTATACAATACTTGCACAGTCTTACATTTATCTACATACACTCAGCGTAACCAGGAAGCATCAGACTACAGATGCTTCTCCGTAGTCTGCTACCATGGAAACAGTTGGATCGACTTAAGAGCTGTACCTGCAATGCAATAGGCCAGATTCATTGCATTTGTGCCATTTTAAACTGTTTTTTTGGGGGGTTTATTTTTACCAAGAGACTTTTTGCACTGAAAAAGTTGCAAAAAAAAAGGTTAAAGACAAAAAATAAAAAGCATTTTTGCTTTTTTGAACCATATGGACCATTTTGAAAAAAACTCAACATACCGTATATACTCAAGTATAAGCCGACCTGAATATAAGCTGAGGCACCTAATTTTGCCACAAAAAACTGGATAAACTTATTGACTCGAGTATAAGCCGGGTATGCATTGTTCCCTCATCCCCATCCTGGTATGCATGACTCCCCGGTCCCTGTCCTTGTATGCATGGCTCCCCCGTCGCTGTCCTTGTATGCATGGCTCCCCTGTCCCTGTCATTGTATGCATGGCTCCCCCATCATTGTCCTTGCATGCATGGCTTCCCGGTCCCTGTCCTTGTATGCATAGCTCCCCGTCCCATCCTTGTATGCATAACTCCCCAGTCCCTGTCCTTGTAGGCATGGCTCCCCGGTCCCTATCCTTGTATGCATGGCTCCCAATCCCCATCCTTTATATGCATGGCTCCCCGCCCCATCCTTTATATGCATGGCTCCCCCATCGCTGTCCTTGTATGCATGGCTCCCCCGTCACTGTCCTTGTATGCATGGCTCCTCCGTCGCTGTCCTTGTATGCATGGCTCCCTGTCCCATCCTTGTATAAATGGCTCCCCATCCCATCCTTGCATGCATGGCTTCCCTGTCGCTGTCCTTGTATGCATGGCTCCCCGGTCGCTGTCCTTGTATGCATGGCTCCCCAGTCACTGTCCTTGTATGCATGGCTCCCCCTTCCCTGTCCTTGTATGCAGGGGTTCTTATTCCCTATCCTTGTATGCATGATTCCAATAAAAAAAAAAAAAAAAAACATCCTACTTACCTTGCCTGGTCGCCCTCGCTGCATCTCGTTCCAGAATCAGCAGCTCTTCTGGGCCGAGCAATCAAGTGGCCCCACTCATTAAGTAAATGAATATTCACTCCACACCTATGGGAGTGGAGAGGCGTGAATATTCATTACCTTAATGAGCGGGGCCACGTGCTCACTCGCCGGAAGAGCTGATGGCTCCGGAACTAGCGAGATGCAGCGAGGGCAAGCAGGGAAGGTAAGTAGGATGTGTGCTGGAAACCGGCGACTGCGGCTGTCACTATGCGCTATTACAGAGAAATTAATATTCATTTCTCTTTAGCAGCGGCACAGGCTTTAGCCACAGCCGCCGTCTCCTGCGTCTGTAACCCGCTGCTCCACAGCTCCCCCTTCCCCGTCGTCTTTCTGGGACAAGTGACTCGAGTATAAGCCAAGAGGGATGTTTTCAGCACAAAAAAATGTGCTGAAAAACTTGGCTTAAACACGAGTATATACGGAATATTACACAACAAAAAAAAGACTTAAAATCCTGCAAATTATGAATTAGACCCCAGTGTTTTTACTTGGGAGTAGGAACATATGTAACACAAGGGGTGCACCTACATCTGCAATGGGCTCTTTAGAAAGAAGACTATTCATCCCCACTCCCCATTAGTGATGTCAAGCCTATATGGGGCTCCCACTGACTACTTGGCTAATAACCAAGGATCATGACATCCAAAATAAGGACGGAGTGTGTGTGCTGGAGCCAGAGCCAAGAGAGGAGTCCCACTTTCACTTACGGTTTTAGTGAAGTTCATCTCCTCCATGACTGCCTTCAGTTCCTCCTTACGGTGCTGGAGATATAAGCTTTTATCCCATGTACAGTGAAATGACGGTCTTTCTGCAGAACCTAATGAGGGTAGGAAAGACAAGCAATTACTGTAGAGCCGGCTCCAGGTTTTCATGGGCCCCGGGCAAAAGACTCTCAGTGGGCCCCTTTAACACATACCACAATTCATGATGCACATATACGGCATAGAAGTATATGTATAGTACAATGCCAATGATTTCACTTATTTCTTACATTATACAGTTGTGGCCAAAAGTATTGACACTCCTGCAATTCTGTCAGATAATACTTAGTTTTTTCCTGAAAATGATTGCAAACACAAATTCTTTGTTACAGAGGCGTAGCTAGGGTTTGGTTCAGGGGGGGCGAAACTTCTGAGTGGGCCCCCAACCAGGTAACTTTGATTACAACTCGGTGACGCGCAATAATAGTGGAGGAGAACCTCAGCAGAGGACCGCGCTGTTGCTGAATATAATTTCTAAATAAAGACCAATATTGATATTACCGCCATATAGTGAGTGGTAGATACCCGTCCTACCCAACATACCGTATAAGAGATCACAGCATAGTTACAGATGGTAACTTACAGCTGACGTTCTTTCTGATGGAATCGTTCACTTTTCCATCTGGCCCAGACCAACATGACAACTTCTTCCAGCTAGGACTTGTCTGCAGAGATTACAACAAAGATACATTTCATGTCTCATATTTTCAGCACTGTCACCAATGGGACTACTCCCTATCTGCACAAACTTCTTACCCTGCTGATACCCCAATGCTGAGCCGCTGCTGCTGTATGTGTCCCGTTAACTGTACCTGCTGTGTGGTTCTCTGTGCCCTCTAAATTCTAAAGCAACTCTCGAAAACAGTGACCAAATTTTGTCCCCTAGAAAGTAATAGCGCCATTTGTGCCCCTTTGACAGTCACAGTTACCTGAGTTCCCTATAACAATAAGTGCCCACTTTACATTTAATAATGTCATGAGTCTCCCCCCTGTACAGCTCCCCTGTACACTGTATGATGCTCCCCTATACACAGTATGATGCTCTTCTATACACAGTCTAATCCCCCCTCACTGTATATACACTGACCGCTTAGTATTCTCCAAATTGTTTGATAGCTCCAACACTGTAATCACCATACTGTATGATGGCCCGCTAGATAGCCTCCATATAGTATAATGTGCCACACAAGTTCACTATAGTCCTCAATATAGTATAATGCACTCCCCATAGGCAGACCCTATAGAATAATGCAGCCCTTTATATAATGCACCCCATAGGCAGCCTCATAAAAAATAAATCCAAAACTCACCTTTCCTCCTGGTTTCTTCACTGCTGCGAGCTCCCGCACATCTCCGGACTGTAGGCTCCGAGTAGTGACGTCATTGCGACCCCCTGTCAGTGTTGGCGTTAGTGACATCAGAAGCTGATGAGAGGGGGATGATGGGAGAGGGAGCGTAATGCTCCTTCTCTCATCAATGTAGTCAGCTGAAATGGCATCCAGCCAACACAGTTGATTTTGCAATGACAGGTGGGGACCCACTGCTGGCGCAGGGCCCCTGCACCTGCTCAGGGGCCCCATAGCGGCCGGGTGACAGATCAGGGAGATCGATTCTGCCTGATCTGCCGCAGAATGTAACACTATCGGCGTGCTGTGTGTGGGTCCGCTCAAAGCACTGGTCCCGGGGTGACCTCCCTCCCCCCTGTAGCTCATCACATTGTAGGATTCACTCCAACAATAAGTCACCTGCATTACTGATACTAATATATTATATCACACTAGTAAAATGTCCATGCCACTAACAATCGCTGTATAGAAAAACACTATTCCACACTATCTGTCATCAAGCACTAACTGCTGCTGTGGCACTACAAGTGCCAGACTCAGGGTATGTGCACACGTAGTTTTTAGTCTCTGCGGATTTTGTAGAGAAAACCGCAGGAAATCCGCAGGACAAAGTGCTGCGGTTTTTCTGCGGTTTATCTGCGGATTATCTGCGTTTTTTCTGCGGTTTTGCCCTGCGGTTTTACACCTCATAATGGATGAGGTGTAAAACCGCAGCGTTTCTGCACCAAATAATTGACATGCTGCGGATTGTAAACCGCAGCAAAACCGCGCGGAAAAAAACGCAGCATGTGCACAGCTTTTTTTTATTTCCATAGGAAATAAAGGTACTGTACAACGCAGCAAAATCTGCTGCGTTTCTGCAGAGCCAAAAACGCTGCGGAAACGCAGCAGAATCCGCAGCGTGTGCACATACCCTCAACCTCCCAGTAGGAGTACTCTGGGAGCAGCAAACACTAATTAGGGTGTGTGCATACGTTGCGGATTCTGCTGCGGATCCGCAGTGGATTTGGTCCTGCGGATCCACAGCAGTTTCTGCTGCGTTGTACAGTACAGTCTATGAGAAATGAAAAACACAGTGCACATGCTGTCAATTCTTTGTGCGGAATCCACAGCGTTTTTACACCTGCTCCATTATAGGAATCCGCAGGTGTAAAAACGCAGGGGAAATCCGCACAAAATCTGCACTAAATCAGCAGGTAAAACGCAGATCATTTAACCTGCGGATTTACCTGTGGATTTGGCCAAATCCGTGCGGAAAAATCCGCAGAGTAATCAACAACGTGTGCACATACCCTAATCCTCTAGGACTCGCTGTCAGCCTGGTAACGGGTAGGTTAATAATTACACGCCAGCCGAGCTAAGGTGATCGATACACTGGTTTAACCCTCCCTCTGCCTGCCAGGGAGGATGCGCCGCTTCCTCTGCACAGCTCAATGACTGCAGCCAGCAGTGCGATCTCTAGTTTGCACGTTTCCTGGTTTTCTCTCAGTCCAAAAGTGCAGTAATTTCCCAGGCCAAGACAAAGCATCGCCATATAGCGCATCAGAGACCGCTGCAAAGTGCCTGAAAACTATGTAACACGTAAGGAGAGCATCATGTAATGAATATTACACCCAAATAGCAGTAAGTTGTATGTATATATCCAAAGCAACAGATTAGACACTTCAAATAGTAATTAACATAGCTACTCATCAATTCCCATGCTGTGTGCAGTGTCCACTGGTCCTGGAGCAGCACGTTCCTCAGCTTTCAGTCTCCTCTCAGTCAGAAGCAATCAAGTGCAGAGCAGACAGTGAACTCAGCTCACAGGCAGAGGCAGAGCCCCCTGCGACCAGGCAGCTGCTGGAGCTGATGACTTCTTTGCAGCAGGGAGCTTTCAAGGAGAGCGCGCTCAGCCAGGATTGGGTGAGTGACCTCCCCTCTCCCTCTCCTCCACACTCCACAGACTGCAGAAGAGCATTCACATGACTCACTCCTTGCTGCAGCATGTAATTGTATCGGCACGCCGATATAGTTACATAGCATAGCTCGGGTGGGCCCCATCAGAACGCAGGGCCCGGGGTCACCGCCCCCTCTGCCCCCCCCGGTAGCTACGCTACTGCTTTGTTATTATTATCTTCATTTAATTTGTCTTAAATGAAAAAACACAAAAAGAATTGTTGTCCTAAAGCCAAATTGGATATAATTCCACACCAAACATAAAAAAGAGGGTGGACAAAAGTATTGGCACTGTTCAAAAAATCATGTGATGCTTCTCTAATTTGTGTAATTAACAGCACCTGTAACTTACCTGTGGCACCTAACAGGTGTTGGCAATAACTAAATCACACTTGCAGCCAGTTGACATGGATTAAAGTTGACTCAACCTCTGTCCTGTGTCCTTGTGTGTACCACATTGAGCATGGAGAAAAGAAAGAAGACCAAAGAACTGTCTGAGGACTTGAGAAACCAAATTGTGAGGAAGCATGAGCAATCTCAAGGCTACAAGTCCATCTCCAAAGACCTGAATGTTCCTGTGCCTACCGTGCGCAGTGTCATCAAGAAGTTTAAAGCCCATAGCACTGTGGCTAACCTCCCTAGATGTGGATGGAAAAGAAAAATTGACAAGAGATTTCAACGCAAGATTGTGCGGATGTTGGATAAAGAACCTCAACTAACATCCAAACAAGTTCAAGCTGCCCTGCAGTCCGAGGGTACAACAGTGTTAACCCGTACTATCCATCGGCGTCTGAATGAAAGGGGACTGTATGGTAGGAGACCCAGGCAGACCCCAACTCTTACCCCGAGACATAAAAAAGCCAGGCTGGAGTTTGCCAAAACTTACCTGAAAAAGGCTAAAACGTTTTGGAAGAATGTTCTCTGGTCAGATGAGACAAAAGTAGAGCTTTTTGGGCAAAGGCAAAAACACGGTCCCTACAGTCAAACATGGCAGAGGTTCCCTGATGTTTTGGGGTTGCTTTCCTGCCTCTGGCACTGGACTGCTTGACCGTGTGCATGGCATTATGAAGTCTGAAGACTACCAACAAATTTTGCAGCATAATGTAGGGCCCAGTGTGAGAAAGCTGGGTCTCCCTCAGAGGTCATGGGTCTTCCAGCAGGACAATGACCCAAAACACACTTCAAAAAGCACTAGAAAATGGTTTGAGAGAAAACACTGGAGACTTCTAAGGTGGCCAGCAATGAGTCCAGACCTGAATCCCATAGAACACCTGTGGAGAGATCTAAAAATGGCAGTTTGGAGAAGGCAGCCTTCAAATATCAGGGACCTGGAGCAGTTTGCCAAAGAAGAATGGTCTAAAATTCCAGCAGAGCATTGTAAGAAACTCATTGATGGTTACCAGAAGCGGTTGGTCGCAGTTATTTTGGCTAAAGGTTGTGCAACCAAGTATTAGGTTGAGGGTGCCAATACTTTGTCTGGCCCATTTTTGGAGTTGTGTGTGAAATGATCAATGTTTTGCTTTTTGCTTCATTCTCTTTTGTGTTTTTTTCATTTAAGACAAATTAAACGAACATAATAATACCAAAGAATTTGTGATTGCAATCATTTTCAGGAAGAAACTGAGTATTATCTGACAGAATTGCAAGGGTGTTAATACTTTTGGCCACAACTGTATGAGTGATACCTATTGTACATTCTACACAAGGTCAGAAACTGGACAGTATAGTTCTCCATACAGTATTATGGGCACCACAAAATGGTCCGCACAGAATATTGAGCCCGATATATTGCTCCATACAGTATATAATAGGCCCCATATATTGTTCCATACAGAATAATGAGCCCCATAAATTGCTCCATACAGTATAATGAGTGACATATAATGCTTCATACAGTATATGATGGGCCCCATATAATGCTCCACACAGAATAGGCCTCATATAATGCTCCATAAATAATGGGCACCATAAAATGCTCTATATATAATGGGACCCATATGATGCTCCATATATAATGGGCCCAATATGATGCTCCATATATAATGGCCCCTATATAATGCTCCATATGTAATGGGCCCCATATAAAGCTCCATAAATAATGGGCCCCATATATGATGCTTGAGTGTATGATGGGCCCATATAATGCTCCATATATAAAGGGCCCCATATATAATGCTCCATATATGATGGGGCTCATATGATGCTCCATATATAATGGGCCCCATATATTGCTCCAAACATTAAAAAAAATGAAACATGGATTTTTGTGAGTACTCACCGTAAAATCCTTTTCTCCGAGACGCTCATTGGGGGACACAGAGACTGTGGGTGTGTGCTTCTGCCGTCTGGAGGCTGACACTAAGTATACAAAAAAAGAGTTAGCTCCTCCTCCGCCGCATACACCCTCGCCCCCAGACCGGGCGTAACTCAGTTTAGTGCATAAGCAGTAGGAGAACGCGCCTTAAACTCAGGCAAGAAATTATATGTCTGAAAAAGGGGCCACCCTAAACCCTACACAAGGATTTGTATAACTCAAAAATAAGTAAATGCCAACTGGCTAATAGGGTGGGTGCTGTGTCCCCCAATGAGCGTCTCGGAGAAAAGGATTTTACGGTGAGTACTCACAAAAATCCATGTTTCTCCTTCGTCTCATTGGGGGACACAGAGACTGTGGGACGTTCTAAAGCAGTCCTCTGGGCGGGATCTTAGCTTACCCATTCCAAGCTAATTTGCTCCCCTGATTAGAGGTGCGCAACTGCTGCCTGGAGAATCTTTCTTCCCAGGCTTGCATCCGAGGATGCCTGGGTATGTACGTTATAATGTTTGACAAACGTATGCAAGCTGGACCAGGTAGCTGCTTTGCACACCTGTTCCGCTGAAGCTTGGTGTCGCAGTGCCCATGAGGCACCCACTGCTCGAGCCGAGTGTGCCTTGATCCCTGCCGGAACTGGCGTGCCTCTGATTTCATAAGATTCTTGGACCGTCAGGCGAACCCATCTGGCCAAAGTCGCTTTGGACGCAGCGAGCCCCTTCCGCCGCCCTTCTGGGATCAGGAATAGAGAGTCTGTCTGGCGGAAAGGTGCTGTCCTTGTCACATACCTCCTAAGAGCTCTTACCAGATCCAGGGTGTGCAATGCCTTTTCTACCCTGTGCACCAGTGCCAGGCAAAACGAGGGTAAAACAATGTCTTCGTTGATATGGAACGCAGACACAACCTTCGGCAAGAAGGGAGGAGCTGGCCTTAAAACTACCTTATCTTTATAAAAGGTTAGGAACGGCGGTTTACAAGATAAGGCCGCCAATTCCGAAACCCGCCTAATAGACGTTATCGCAACCAGAAAAACGACCTTTCTGGACAGGTAAGGTAAGGAGACTTCTTGCAATGGTTCGAAAGGAGCCTCCTGAAGGGCTCTGAGCACCAAGTTCAGGTCCCATGATTCCGTCGGCGCCTTATAGGGGGGTACTAAATGTGCGACCCCCTGCATAAATGTCCTAACCTGCCAGACGGAAGCGACCTTTCGTTGGAAAAGCACCGACAGGGCCGAGATTTGCGTTCTGAGCGAACTCGGAGCCAATCCTGCGTCCAGCCCTGCCTGCAGAAAAGCCAGTACGTTAGGGATCGAAAAAACCAGAGGAGCCACTCCGCGATCCCTACACCAACGGAAAAAACTTCCCAAGTCCGGTGATATACTTTCGCCGAGGAAGGCTTCCGGGCACTCGCCATCGTGGCCGCCACATCGCGCCTGAATCCTGCCTGTGTTAACAGCCAAGATTCAATGGCCACACCGTCAAACACAGGGCCCCTAAGTTTGGATGGCAGATCGGACCCTGGGACAGTAAGTCCGGCCGATCTGGGAGACGCCAAGGTACGTCCACCACTAGTTGAACCAGATCTGCATACCAGGCCCGCCGGGGCCAGTCTGGGGCCACCAGAATTGCTGGAACCTTCTCTCTCCTTATTTTTCTGATGACTCTTGGAAGCAGCGGCAGCGGGGGAAACAAGTACGGGAGACGAAACTGGCTCCACGGAAGCACCAGAGCGTCTGCTGCGATTGCCTGCGGGTCGAGGGATCGAGCGACAAACCTTTG
Source organism: Dendrobates tinctorius (assembly GCF_039654945.1). Classification (NCBI taxonomy): domain Eukaryota; kingdom Metazoa; phylum Chordata; class Amphibia; order Anura; family Dendrobatidae; genus Dendrobates; species Dendrobates tinctorius. Next base: position 9,011,210 of record NW_027361771.1, on the reverse strand, counting down.
TACTTTGGCGTTCTCTCTGGATGCCATAAGGTCCACGTCTGGTGTCCCCCATCGTTGGCAGATCTGTTGAAAGACCTCGGGATGCAGGGACCATTCCCCTGCCGTGACCCCCTGTCGGCTGAGAAAATCTGCCGCCCAGTTTTCGACTCCCGGAATGTGCACCGCTGAAATTACCACGTGGTTCTTCTCTGCCCAACGCAGTACCAGCCCAACCTCGCGCATGGCTGTCTGGCTGCACGTGCCCCCTTGATGGTTGACATAGGCTACTGCTGTAGCATTGTCCGACTGAATGCGCACCGGCCGGTGTCTCAGCAACCGCTGAAAGTGTTGCAGGGCCAATCGTATTGCCCGTATCTCCAGAATGTTGATCGGGAGATTTACCTCCCGAATGGACCACCGCCCCTGGGCTGTGTGACTCTGGAAAACTGCTCCCCAACCATGCAGGCTTGCATCGGTCGACACCACCAACCACTGTTCCGGGGGAAAAGGTTTCCCCTGGACCAGAGACGAGTCGCGAGTCCACCATCGGAGTGATCGCCGGACCGGCGGAAGCAACTTGCACTGATGATTGAGAGACAGCAGCCCCCGGTCCCATGCTGACAAGAGCGCATGCTGAAGGGGACGGAGATAGAACTGGGCAAACGGGATTGCCTCCATCGCCGCCACCATTCTGCCCAACACACTCATGCCGTACCTGATGGATCTGGTGCCTGGCTGTAGAAGGTTCCGTACCCCCTGCTTGATCCTTCGCGCCTTGTCCTGAGGGAGGATCACCAGCCCCCGGGAGGTGTCGAAAACCATGCCCAGGAATACGATTCTCTGGACTGGAACCAAGGACGACTTGTTTCGATTGATCAACCAGCCTAAACGGGCCAGGGTATCCAGAGTGATACTGACATTCCTCTGGCACGCTAGAAACGACGGACCCTTTACCAAAAGGTCGTCCAGGTACGGTAGTACCATTATGCCCCGTGCATGCAGGATGGCCATAACCACCGCCATTATCTTCGTAAAGACTCTGGGGGCAGTGGCCAAACCGAAGGGCAGAGCCACAAATTGAAAATGTCGCCCTCCGATCGCGAAACGCAGGAACTTCTGGTGTGGAGGAAATATCGGAATGTGTAGATATGCATCCTGCACATCGATCGAGGCCAGGAATTCCCCCGGATCCATGGCTGCAATGACCGAGCGGAGGGACTCCATCCGGAACCGCCTGACCCTGATGAATCTGTTCAGGATCTTTAAATCCAGTACCGGCCTCACAGTCCCGTCTTTTTTGGGGACCGAAAACAGGTTGGAGTAAAAACCCTGCGTCTCTTCTCCTTGCGGCACTGGGACAATGACCCCTTTGCGCTGAAGCGTCATTATGGCCTGTAACAACCCTTCCGCCTGCGATTCTGTCCCGGAAAGTCGGGAACGGAAGAATCGCTGTGGCGGGAGTCCGACAAACTCTATCTTGTACCCGGACGATATCAATTCCGCCACCCAAGCGTCGCGTGCCACTGCGACCCAAACGTGGCTGAACCCTAGTAGGCGTCCGCCCACTCTGTCGTCCGTAGGTACGAAGCGCCTCGAGTCATTTTGCCGGAGGCTTTTGGGATCTGGCCCCCCTCGCCCTGGGCAAACGGCCTCGGCCTCTACCCAGCGGATTGGCTCTGTAAGAGGTTTGCCTTTCCCTACTCTGGCCATTGTTTGCGGAGGAGGATGCCCTGGCCGAAGTCCCCCCCCAGGGGCTACAAAAAGGCCGAAAACGCCTCTGCGTTTGCCTGAATGCCGGACAACTCCTCTGCTGCGGGAGGAAACTACTTCTCCCCCCTGTGGCTTCTGAGATAAGCTTATCAAGCTTCTCACCGAACAACCGATTGCCCTGGAAAGGCAATGAGGTTAAGGATTTTTTAGAGATAGAATCCGCTTTCCACAACCTCAGCCATAATGCTCGCCTAATGGCGATCGCATTTGCTGCTGCCACAGCCGAACACTCGGCCGCGTCCAGTGAGGCGCTGATGAGATACTCACTCGCTCCTGATATCTGATTTGCAACTTCCAAGACTTCCGCGGGCAGATCCCTGTCTTGGAGGGCCTTATGCAGAGTGTCCGCCCATGAAACCATGGCCTTAGCCACCCAAGTTGCCGCAAAGGAGGGAGCCAGAGCCGACCCTGCTGCCTCATACACTGAGCGGGCAAGCCCCTCTAGGAGGCGATCAGTTGGGTCCTTGATGGAAGAAACACTGGGTATCGACAATAGCGACCTTGATGCTAAACGTGATACCGGTGGGTCCACTACTGGCGACTCCACCCATCCTTTATGGAGCTCGGATACTTTGCTTGCAGCGCTTTTTGCATTGTAAAACACTTATCCGGGTGTTCTCTATGTTTTTGGACTAAATCCTCAAACTCCGGATGCGTGGCAAAGCTTCTATGTGGTCGCCTGGTTTTCTTGAAGGAGACCTTGTGACCTGAGACCGTGGACACATCGTCCTCGATCTCTAATGTCTGATTGACTGCCTCAATGAGGCTGTCCACTGAGTCTTGGTACCCCAGACTTTCTAGATTCCAGGCCTCCTCCTCCTCACCCTCATCCTGATCGCACCCTGAGCTCAACGACGGGGAACGAGATGCCCTAATAATCGCCGCCGAAGCCCCGGAGGGCCCGGCCGACGGGGAACGAGCTCTTTTACCATGAGCTTGTCTGGAACTGGAGCGGCCTCTAACGATCAGAGGGTCCTGAGACGTGGACGAGCTGTCTTCCGCTGGCAGACCACCATCCTTGTCCCTGCCCGGGCCTCGAAGGGATTCAATTGCCCTTTTAAGGGACAACATAGAATCTGATAAAGATATCGCCCATTCCGGGGGGTCCTGACCTCTGGGCTCTGAAACAGTCGGAGGCTCCTGGGCGCGCTCCGACTCGCAGGCTTCACAAAATTTACCCGCCTGCGCCTTTGGCAGTCTGACCCCACAGGAAACGCAAACAGCGTATAGGAAAGAGTGAGCTTTCCCTTTGCCAGACATACTGCCCAAGCTTGAAGGTAGGGCAGAAGGAGGAGGAGGGTAACCCCTTCCCTGAGTACCAGTGCGGCTCTCGAAACGGGGTTGCACTCACCCACAGGCCACGTTCCACTCCTGTCGAAACGACCGCGGAAATGCGAGGGTGGAGGGGGATTTGGAGTTTCCGCTCCGGTACTGTGTGCGCCCCCGCTCTCCACCCCCTGGGCTGCGCCGTACCGGAAGTTAGTGGGAGGGTCTTCCGGCTACCACCGGAAGTCGGCGGGCGGAGCCTCGCGCGATACCCACGGACTTCCTCATGCCGCGGGGGCCGCGGCCGCCGGCGGGGCTTCCGGCTGCACTCCGCACTGAGCGGGCAAGCCCCTCTAAGGGCAGAGCCACAAATTGCGTGCGACGCTACTCGCCGGGGGCAGCACCGGGTACCTGCGGTGTCAGGAGAGAGGCGGACCTTACCATTTATCCAAAGGTGAGCAGGGCCTTCCACTCACCCATAGGTACGCCGTGGGGGCTCTCTTGGGGTGCTCTCAACTCCATCCCCGGCAGGGAGGGGGAGGCTTCTGGAATGGGGACGAAACATCGATCCCTCAGCTCACCTGCGCCTCCAACTCAACCCCTTGACTCACAACCTAGGGGAGGAAGGGGCCTCAATGAATCGCGTTGCAGGAGAGGAACAACGTGAGGGTCGCTCACACGTGCTCGCCCGATGAGGTTATGGGGAAAACGAATCCTCTTATCAGGATGCGTTGCCGCCTCTTTACAAAATAAAAAAGAAAAATGGTAGTCTGGGGAAAAGTCCCAGATGTGTCCCTCGGTGCGGGAGAGAAACACGTGGAGGGTTACTCACACGTGGTCGCCCGTTGATGATTTGGGGAGATCGGACCCTCTCTATAGGATCCGTCGCCCCTGTCATATCTTCATAGAAAAGAAACCAAAAAAAAAAAAAAAAATCTAGTCTGGAGATCCAGACTGCGTGTGCCTCCATAGACACTAAGCAAAAAACTGAGTTACGCCCGGTCTGGGGGCGAGGGTGTATGCGGCGGAGGAGGAGCTAACTCTTTTTTTGTATACTTAGTGTCAGCCTCCAGACGGCAGAAGCACACACCCACAGTCTCTGTGTCCCCCAATGAGACGAAGGAGAAATACTAAACTCTCCTCGCTGGCGACTGCTCTGCTCCAGACTCCTCAGAGTCAGCATTTTCCGGCTCTCAGCACTGTGACTGTTCAGGCAGAGGGAGCACAGTACTGATGTCATTGCACCCTCTGACCTGAACATCACAGAGAAAGACATCGCAGCGGTGGAGAGGGGAAAGGCGAGTATCGCTAGTGTTGGGGCCCTCAGCAAGTTGGAGGGCCCACTCGCAGGCGTCGGCACTGACACAGGCATCGGGCCCCCATAACGCGTCTGTGCTCAGGGCCCTGACACACTTATCCAGGTGCTGACGCCGGCCTTACAAGCAATGTATATTTTAGCCCAGAAAACAACGGCACTCCATGCATAAGATAATATGTCCAACTTACCTGTCTCTTGCTTGATGGTACATGGATTTCCTACGCGAGTGACAGGTGAGGGGTAACCCTGCTCGCACTGAGTAAGTGTTACTGCCAGGCCTGTCAAATCATCTCCAATAAATTCAGGAATCTTCCAGAATTCACTTCCAATGTGCTGGCCCTGTATGGAAAAAAAAGATTAAGCTTCCCGAATCAAGTCCCTCATCCCTCCTCATTGTGCTCTACACCCACCTTTCCATGCTCCAGAGGTGGGATACAGCGGTCTATCAGGTGTCTCTCCTCCTGAACTCTGCGGAAATCATCACTAACATTCATTAGAAGTTGTTCATTAGGTTTGCAAAGATGACCTGCCCCAGGATAAAAAAAACATGTAAAAAGTAAGAGAGGCAATTATAGAAAACACATATTAAAGGGACTGTCCACTACTCGGACAACCCCTTCTGAATTCTTATGCTTGTCTCCAGTAAAATAATAAGACTTATACTCACATCCAGTGTCAACGCTGTTCCAGCGGTATCGGTGCTGTTCCAGCGGTGTCAGCACTAGCTGTTCCGGGGATTGTGTGACATTGATATGTCAGGAGATCCAGACCAGAGGTGAGTATAGGAATTATTATTTTACTGGGGGCAAACATAGAGTTGCAGTAGTGATTGTCCAATTAAAGGAGATTCAGAAAATCGCTGGCCCCTAGCTTCAGTTTGTTAAAAAAAAAAAAACAGCTTTGAGTCACCACTGCTCCAGATCTTTGCTATTGTCTGCAGCACTACAGCGCTGCAAAAAATCAGTAAGCTCAGCGGCTCTGGCCGAGTTGACAACACAAGACGCTGAGCTCAGATATAACAGACCCTGGGAGCAGCTTCAGCATTGGACCCGGGGAGGATGAGTGAAGAAAAGCCGGATTACTTACCGGTAATGCTCTTTTAATGAGTCCACGACAGCACCCACTGGAGGTATAGGATCCGCCCCATTTGGAAAAGGAAACCCTACAGAAAGATAAAAGGGGGCGGTCCGCCTTTCCTCCTCAGTTTTGTACTTCAGAGTACCAGGAGGACCGCCAAGGGTTAGGCAATGTCTTTGCACTTCTAAATTTTACTTATTCATCCTTAGCAGATACACTTTTACTATTGATATCTTATTAGGGAGGGAAGTGAGCGGGTGCTGTCGTGGACTCATTAAAAGAGCATTACCGGTAAGTAATCCGGCTTTTTACCCTTCTCCACGACAGCACCCACTGGAGAGATTCCAGAGAGCATCACCTGGGTGGAATCACCGTGCCAAGGACAGTCCTGCCAAAGCTTAGGTCCGAAGTAGATGAAAGGTCAAGACTATAGTGATTATAGAAGGTAGAAGGGGTTGAACAAATTGCCGCCTTACATATGGCTTCGATTGGAACGTCTCCCCTCTTGGCCCAGGAGGCTGCCACTGCTCTGGTTGAATGTGCTCTGATATTCTCTGGAGGATCTTCATTTTTCGCGGAGTAGGCCAAGCGAATGGCATCCCTGATCTATCGGGATATGGTGCTCTTCGTGACTCCGTACCCTTTTTTACAGCTCTGTAGAGATATGAACAGAGCCCTACACTGCCTCCAGCTCCTGGACCTCTCAATATATTTTAGGACAGTTCTTCTAACATCCAAGGTGTGGAATTTCTGCTCCTCCGGAGTGGTGGGATCTCCAAAGAAGATCGGGAGGAGTATTTCTTGAGATCTATGGAATTTTGTTGATACCTTAGGCAGGTATGAGGGGTCTGGTTTTAATATTAACCTATCCTGGTACATCTGAAAAAAGGGTGGATTTATGGATAGAGCTTGGATATCACTCACTCTCCTAGCAGACGTTAGTGCTACTAAGAGGGTCGTCTTGAGTGACAAGCATTTCAGGGATATCGTGTCTATTGGTTCGAAGGGCTCTTCCATAAGGGCGTCTAAGACCAGATTTAAGTCCCATGCCGGGATTACAGGTATGTGAACCGGAGTTATTCGTTCGCAAGCTGTAATAAATCGTGATATCCACATATTTCCCGCTATATTGTGGCCGAACAGTGCCCCTAATGCGGACACTTGGACTTTTAGCGTGTTTACCGCCAGGCCCAAGTCCTTCCCTTTCTGTAGAAATTGCAAGATAGGAACTATTGGAATTTCTGTGGTATGAGGAGCTGTATGAAACTGCAGGAATTTTTTCCATATTCTTGCATAAATCTGGGTAGTGGACTGCTTCCTGCTCTGTAGGAGCGTAGCAATCAGTGTCTCAGAAAACCCTCTTGATCTCAGTAGCTGCCTTTCAAATTCCACACCGTCAAGTGTAAGTTGTCCACTTGGGGGTGGAAAAACGGGCCTTAGGAGAGTAGGTTGGGAATCGAAGGGAGAACCCAAGGATCTAACACCTACATGGTTCGTAGTCATGAGAACCACGGTCTCTTGGGCCAGAATGGTGCTATCAAAATTACTCTCGACTTGTCCTCTCTGATCTTCCGAATGACCTGTGGTAGGAGGATTATTGGAGGGAAGGCATATGCCAGGTTGAATTTCCATGAGGCCTGGAGGGCATCCAGTATGTCTGGATGATCTGACGGGGACAGGGAGGAAAATGCTTTTATCGGTCTGTTCTCTTTCGTGGCAAAGAGGTCCACCTGGGGTTGACCCATAGAGCTACTATGTCCTTGAAGAGTTGGCGATTGCGGCACCACTCCCCTTGCCGAAGTGTGTGTCGGCTTAAGAAGTCTGCCTCTTGGTTGTTCTCTCCCCTGATATGGAGGGCCGAGAGGGACAACAAATAACTTTCGGCTAAGTTTAAGATTCTTCCCGCAGAATACATCAGAGTCTCTGATCGAGTACCTCCCTGTCTGTTTATGTAGGCCACTGTAGTGGTGTTGTCCGATAAGATTCTGACATGCCTCTGTTGGAGCTGTGGAAGAAAATGGTGTAGAGCATAATATACCGCCGTCAGTTCTTTTAAATTAAACAAGTAGCCCAGTTCATCTCTATTCCACCTTCCTTGACAAAAGCTATTCCCCATATGGGCTCCCCAGCCGTGGGGGCTAGCGTCGGTGGTTAGGATACAAGATGGTACTATAACCCATGGGACTCCTGTGGACAGATGGTTATCCTCTAGCCACCATTCTAGAGAAGCCAAGACATCCTGTGATAAGGTTATCTTGCTCTCGAGGTGACCACTATGTCGCCTGTCCTCTTGGAGGATCTGATGCTGCAGTGTGCGGATGTGATAATGGGCCCACTGGACTGCTGGGGCACAGGAAGTGAGCGACCCCAATAGCGACTTTGCCCCTCTCAGAGACATACGTGGTCTATTTATGGCTGCCTCCACCTTTCCTTTTGTGAGCGTAATCTTTACCTGAGGGAGTAGACATCTCTGGGTTGTGGAGTCTAACTGGAACCCTAAGAACATCTGAAGGGAATGCGGAACGAGTCTGGACTTCTGGAAGTTGATGATCCAGCCTAGATCCTGTAAAGATGAGACCGCGCCAGCCACACGTCTGGTACACTGGGTGATCGAGTTCCCGATAATTAGGAAGTCATCTAGGTAAGGCACGATTAGAGTGTCTTTCTGACGAAGATAGGCCATCACCTCTGCCATCACTTTGGTGAAGATCCTTGGAGCTGTAGAGAGGCCAAAAGGCATGGCCGCATATTGAAAATGACGGATCTTGCCTTCGAATACTACCGCGACCCTTAGGTACCTTTGGTATCTATTATGAATAGGAAGATGATAGTAAGCATCTTTTAAGTCAATCCCTGCCATCACACAGTTGGGAAAGAGAAGTTTTATGGTGGATCTGATTGATTCCATTTTAAACTTATAATTTTTTATAAACGTATTAAGCTTCCTCAAATTTATGATTGTCCTAAATGTACCATCTGGTTTGGAAATTAAAAATAAAGGATAGTAGAAACCTCTACCTTCTTGTCCCTCTGGGACTTCCACGAAAACCCCCTTAGATAGTAGGCTCCGAATTTCTACTTCGAGGGCCTTTTGTTGTACTATAGAGTTAAGGCGGGTTATGATAAGAAATCGTAAGGGATTTGAAGGAATTCTATTTTCATTCCCTCTTTAATTATACTTAGAATCCATGGACTTGAAGTTATTCGTTCCCATTTTGAAGAAAAAAAACTTTAGTCTACCCCCTACTGGGGGGACTGATTTTTCAGTATTTATTTTCCTTTCGGAATGTTGCACCTCTAAACATGCTACCCTTTTGCTTCTCTTCCTTTGCGGGCCATCTAGTTGATCTGTCCGCTTGTCTCCTTCTCCCAAACGGCCGCCTTTTAAAGGTTCTCCTGTAGAAAGGGATAGAAGAATCAGGGAAGGCCTTCTTCCTTTCTTTCGCTTTGGCGAGTATGTCATCTAGGGCTTTCCCAAAGAGAAACTCACCCTCTCACGGGGTTGCGCAAATCTTAGATTTTGATTGTGCATCCCCCTTCCAGCTCTTCATCCATAGTGCCCTCCTGGCTTTGTTTACAAGACCAGCCGATCTTGCTGCCAGCCGCAGGGTGTCTGCCAATGCATTGGCCATGAAGGCCGCCGCCCCCTAATTAATGGAATAGCGGCCCATAGGTTTTCCCTAGACACCTTCTACTCGATTTGTTGATCTAATTGGTCCAACCACACGAGCATAGACCTGGCGGTGCATGTACTGGCTACTGCTGGCTTAAAAATGCCTGTGGTAGATTCCCAAGACCTTTTTAATGATGACTCCGCTTTATGGTCTAGCGGGTCCGCCAATAAGCCTGCGTCCTCTACCGGAATAGTAGACTGCTTCGAGGTAGAGGCTACGACGGCATCAACCTTTGGAACTTTGGTCCATTTTAATAGCTCGTCATCGCTAAATGGATATTTCCTCTTTGAGGCCGATGGGAGAAAACTTCTTTGATCGTGTTTTTCCCATTCTCTCTTTATTAGGGTCTTAACTGCCTTTATTACTGGAAACGCTCTCCTTTTCTTTTCCGCCAACCCCACAAACATTATTTCTTGTGCGGTTTGGACGCCCTTTGTCTCCTCACACCCCATAGTGTTCCTCACGGATTTGACTAGGTTATCCACACTATCTAGGGGAAAACATGAACGTCCCTCAAAGTTTGATGAAGATGATGACGATGATGTGAGTGAGGAATTAGAGTTTATTCCCTGTTCTTCCTCTGACTCTGTGCTGAGGGTCACTTGTTTTTTGCTCCTAGTCTCTGAGGGAGTACTGGCACGGGTGATAGCCTGTATCTCCTCCCTAATTATGGCCCGAATGTCCTTTGATGACACTGCCGACCCTAGTCTAGTTTCTCTGGTGCATTGCTTACAGAGCTTTTTGGGGTAGGAGACAGGGAGAGGCTGAGCGCATAAAGCACATTCTTTATGTTTGGATTTCTCTTTTTCCTTTGCCTGGAAGAGGGGAGACATGGCGAAAGGAGGGGGGGGGAGGAAGTCAGCTTAATAAGCAGAGTATATATATTGCACACTCACCCAGTGAAGCCTTTATTACCGGATCAGATGGCTGAGACCCCGTCCTGGGTCTTGACTCTCCCATCTCGCTCCTGCGAGCGGTGTCTGTCCTGGTAGTGCGGTCCCTGGAGGAGCTGCCCCCCGCAGAGTCTCCTGCCGGAGCGTGTACTTCCCCTGGAGATGACATGGCTCTTTGCCGCTAACCCGCGGCGCTTGTTTAAATAGCTCTTCCTGTCTCCTTTTTTTTTTTTTTTTTTTTTTTTTTCGGAAGTCGCTCCTCCTCCCCGGGTTCACTCACGCATGCGCAGTCGCGCTTCTCAGCCATCGTGCCCCGGAAGTTCACCCATTACTTCCGGGGCTTTGGAGCATCCGCGCCGGCCGACTACCGCGCCGCCGCCCTTGTGTGCGGCCTGCGCCTCTCACCACGCTGCCGCCACCGCTGCTGCTCGCTCTTCTTTTTTTTTTTTTTTTTTCTTTGCGCCACTGGCGCACTTACCGCTCCTGCAGCGGCGGCCCTTGCGAGCTTGGTGCCACCTGGCGCGCTCCTAGGTGAGACCGGGTGGCCCTTCCCGGACCCGGTCATCATCCCCCATCCGTCAGACGAGGGGGGAGCCGTCTAACGGAATCTCCCCCGACGCTGCCTCTGGACCACAACAACTGCCGTTCTCGTGGATACCGCACAGGCGGCGTGCATTTAGCCCAGGTATGTCTTCCTGAAGGATATCCTGAGGTTCCCAGGGAACAGGAAACAAAACTGAGGAGGAAAGGCGGACCGCCCCCTTTTATCTTTCTGTAGGGTTTCCTGTTCCAAATGGGGCGGATCCGATACCTCCAGTGGGTGCTGTTGTGGCAAAGGGTAAAAATTTGATTTTTTTTTTTTAAACAAAGTGGAGCCAGGGAAGAGGGGTTATCGGAATACAATCTGTAGACTAAAATCTGTGATTTTCTGGCCCCATGTACACAGCCATATCATAGTAGGCAATAATAAGATCCCATAGAGGGCCTTCCTGTATAAAGGTGTTATAGAGGGTTTTGTATTGGCTTCCAGGAAACAAATGGTGACATGCTCCACACAAAATGAAGCTTAGTGCCTGGCATACAATTAACAGTCTCAAGCATCGAGGCCCATAATGACCAATCAGAGGTCAGCTTTCCTTAGAAAACCACATACAATATAGAGGATACTAACGGGATAACGCCTCAAGCTGCCTCTTCCTCAGATTCATGTGGTACCGCCAGTTATTCAGAGCATTGTCCTGTTTCTGTGGATGTGTGAAAACTTCTGTCTTCTGCTGGAGTTTCTTCTCTCCATCATATGTTCCATGAATGTCCAGCTGTGCGTCATCTGGTATAAGGTGAGCGATCTAATAATGGAGAGTATTCAGGCATTAACCAAACTTACTTATATATTCTACACAACAAAATATGAGCACTTGGGGTTCCTAAAAAAGTTTTCTGTTTTCAATATATGCTTCCGCCATTCCTCTTCGAAGAGTCGATCTCTTCAGACTCACTTTAGAGAACCTTAGCTCTCAAGCCTAAAGCTGACTATCAAATGAACATTTTAAATTTATTTTTTTTTCCTGTCAAAAGTCTGTGCTGATAATTCCGCCATTTAACTTTAGAATGGATGGAGCTCCTGAGACAAGTGTAAAGTTAAAGGGATTTTTTTTTATAAAATCACTATTTTCTTTGTTGCAGATCTGGCAGTTCTCTGAATGCTGAGCTCTGTATAATCCCGCCCCATACCACCTATTGGCAGCTTTTTGTCTACTCTGTGCCAATCAGTGGTGGGGGCGGAGTTATACAGAGCTCATGAATATGGAAGACTACATGGTAGCAGGTTTACAAGTCCTCTAGTGATAATCTCCAGCTGATGTAGAGATTTTTATCAAAACTACACTAAATAGACCAGTAAGTGACACATCCCTGGAATCAGGGTCTCTGTCTGTACAATATGCTGCTTGCTCTCAGTTTAGGCTGCAAAATCTGGGTGACAAAATTGTATTATTTCACTTTAATGGCTTGGCTGATTTAGAAATCAGAGCACCAGTCACTAGAAAGATGTATGGTATAAGGAATTTTATATAAGATGTTATAGGGTTATGATACATTACAAGGCTATGTCTTTAATTTATTTCCCTGAACCCTGTCAATCATAAAAATGAAGGAACTTTGGTCACTTTTAACTTATTTCAGGCTAATGGGGCTACCGGGCACCCAATTTGTAGGGAACCCCAATACAGAAGATGATTCTGGGGAAGATTCTGCCTGTTGAGGTAATGCATTTAATCTGAACATATTAGATTTATGGCCATAGAAAACTTGCCTGTACGTCTCCTCTTGCAGCGGCTTCTTGACTCAGCTCCTGTAAAGTCCCTAAAATGTTGTGCGGCAGGAGCAAGCCACGGGTGTCACACAAAGGGACCTCCACCCCTGTAAGGAAAGATGGGTTAATTTTAATATAAAAAGGAGATCTGGCAAATCATACTTCTCTTGTACAATTATGGATGTACAAATACTAAGTCACTGGGTGATGGATTTAATGGTGTCCTGACAAGTGTCTCAGGATTTCTAGTCAAGACTGCAAACATTAAAGCACGACCTCCAGTCACTGATTGGGGAGGGTCCACATGCTTGGCACCCATCCTTATTTGATATAAAGTTATTGTGACAATAGATTATAAAGTGCCCCTGTGCTGGGACCCCCAGGGATCCCAATCCTTTTATTCCTGGGGAAATCAGGCAGCAAGTGTTTCCTTTTCCTGGAGGACAAGAGGGCAGATTCGGCATTATACGGTGCCCCTTCACTTCAATGGGTTGATTGTGTAACACAGGACTAGTGATGAGTGAGCATACCCATTACTCAAGATTTCCCAAGCATGCTCGGGTGTCCCCCAAGTATTTTGGCTTGATCGGAGATTTAGTTTTTGTCGACGCAGCTGCATGATTTGCGGCTGCAAGACAGCCTGAATACATGTGGGGATTGCCTGTTTGTTAGGAAATACCCACATGTATTCAGGCTGTACAGAAGCCGCAAATCATGCAGCTGCGTCGACAAAACTAAATCTCCGAGCACAGCCAAATACTCGGAGGACACCCGAGCGTGCTCAGGAAATCTCTAGTAACGAGTATACTCGTTCATCACTACACAGGACAGGTCCTAAAAAGAAATAAAAAGAAAGGGAAACTCTTTGTAGTAACCATGCTCCACTCTGACCAAGAGATAAGAATCCTGGACTGAGGACTGAGGCTTTTGTACTGCAGCTAAGCTCCTATTCAAGTGGATGGGAGCGGAGCCACAGTTCCAAAGAATGCAAGAGAAAAAAGTATGAGCACCACAAAAAAAAAATCATGATATGTATAAAGGAGTGCTGTACATAATGTGACAAAACAACAATGTATGATAAGGAAGAAATAGAACCACATTAATTGAAGCCAAATTAATGCAAGTGTCACTTTCCTCAGTTAAGGCCAGTGTTCATGACTTCGCCAGAAGAAAGACTGCTCAAAAATGGCCTGAATGGCAGAGTTCCAAGATGAAAACCACTGCTGAGCAATAAAGACGTAAATGATTGTCTCAGTTTTGCCAGAAAACATTTTGATGATCCCCAAGACTTTTGGGAGAATACTATGTGGACTAATGAGACAAAAGTTGAACTTTTTGGAAGGTGTTTGTCCCGTTACATCTGGTGGTGAAGCAACACAGCATTTCAGAAAAAGAACATCATACCAACAATAAAATATGGTGGTGGTAATGTGATGGTCTGGGTTTGTTTTGCTGCTTCAGGACTTGGAAGACTTTCTGTTGCCTGCCAAAAAATCCTGAAGGAGAATGTTCGGCCATCTGTTTGTGACTTTATGCTGAAGCGCACTTGGGTTATACAGCAGGACAATGATCCAAAACACACCAACAAGTCCACCTCTGAATGGCTTAAGAAAAACAAAATTAAAACTTTGGAGCGGCCTAGTTAAAGTCCTGATCTTAATCCGATTGAAACATCCTATCAAAATGGAAGACTTTGTTTTAAAAATTAAACAATTATTTTATTGAAACAAAATATAATATAATACAAACATACAGACACACAGGATTTTATGAGGCGATATAAAAGAAGGCATCACATGGCTAGACATGGCTACAAACATTGATAGAAAAGCAGCAGCATATAAACCAGTGTTTATCTCAAATAATTCTGCAATTTTCTATAATCAGTAGAAGCCGACGCAAACCATGCATTAAGGGGATTCAGAACGTGGCAGACCAACATTAAGCAGTGGTAATGATGGGTAACTGACAGAGAGCACCTTGTTAATATTCACTCAATACGTGGTGTAGAGATGTTTTTATGATCCTTAAAATTTATATCTAACACTTGTGCAGCAATACATATTGGATCTTTTCACATCTCTCCACAAATAGAAATGTGCTAGAAAAATATTTGGGATGCGCAATGTGTTCTACATTGGATGAAGTTCTATCTATACTGTCTGGAATAAAATCTATTTATATGAATGAAGTTGACTTTTGTTTTCACCACTAGGTGGCACTAGAATGTTAATAATGTTATTGATACTGTACACTTGAAAGCCAAGAGTACAGTATCATATCAGGAGTATTCCAATTTTTATGCACTTGGCACTTTACTAAAATATCCAAATAAATCACTTTTTGAGTATATTTGTACATTTACATTTTTTCATTATTAGATAAACAATTTGATATTTAGTGACTTATGTGGATAACGGAGTAAAATCCCCCATATAAACACAGGTTTATATACTGCTGCTTTTCTATGAATATTTGTACATGATCTAGTCATGTGATGCCTTCTTTTATATCACCAAATAAAATCCTTTGTGTCTGTATGCTTGTATTATATTATATTTTGTTTCAATAAAATAATTTAATTTTTAAAACAAAGTCACCTTTTTTGATAGGATGTTTTGTTGACAATTTGGGGGATTTGCATTATATTGATTAGGCCCATTTATCAGTTATTCTTAATACTACTGAAATGTTGTAGCGTGACCTTAAAAACGTGGTTCATGCTTGGAAACCCTCCAATGTGGTTGAATTACAACAATTCTGCAAGGATGAGTGAGCCAAAATTCCTCCAGAGCATTGTAAAATACTCATTGCTAGTTATTACAAATGCTTGACTGCAGCTGTTGCTGCTAAGGGTGGCCCAACTAGTTATTAGGTTTATGGGGCAATCGCTTTTTCACACAGGGCCCTGTAGGTTTGGATTTCTTTTTCCCTTAATAAAGACCTTCATTTAAAAACTGCATTTTGTGTTTACTTGTGTTATCTTTGTCTAATATTTACATTTGATTAGTGATTTGAAACATTTAGGCTGTGTGCCCACGTAGCGATTTTTAAGCGTTTCCACGGCGTTTTTTAACGCGCGATTCTGCCGCGGAAACGCTTAAAATAAGCGTTCCATGCATTTGTAATAGAAAATGCACATGTTGTGCCAATGGTGCGTTTTTTACCGCTGCGGAATCGCTTAGGCCTGTTTCACACATACGTTTTCTCTGTCAGTCGGCACCCGCCAAAAAGGCAGATTACGGATCCATGAACGCCGATCCAGGAACGTGAGGCAGCGGACGGGCAGACCGATGGGATCCGCCGATGTAGGATTCTTAAAGGAACCGCAGGATAGAAGCCAAATTCCGGGAGAAGATATGAGCGCGAGATGTGGAGATCGGGGAGTAAGCGGGACTATCGCGATATGGGGGCCGAGATCGCGCGATGTCCGGAGATGGGGGCCGAGATCGCGCGATGGAATGGAGGAGGCGGAAGAACGAGGAAGTCGGGAGAGAGAGAGCAAGAGAGAGAGATATTGTTGGCGGATCCGTTATTTTTGCAAATCGGCGGATCTTGACTGATGGTGACATGTTCATTAATTTTGCGGAATCGCCCGCGATTCCGCATACCATCAATTATATGGGCAAAAACGCATGGGAAAACGCGTGTCAAAAAGTGCATGCGATTTCCCTGGCAAGGGCATGCGTTTCTGCTCAGGAAAAAAAATCGCTTGAAAATCGCTACGTGGGCACATAGCCTTAAGTGTGACAAACATGCAAAACAATGGGAAATCAGGAAGGGGGCAAACACTTTTTCACACAACTGTAAATTAAGTAATAATTAAAAAGTCAATTGAGCAAAAAGATTGGCATTACCCTGATCCAATGACCATGTCCGTAGTATGTTGCCACAGGATCAGCGCCCTGCGGGCTTCCTCCTACCTGCTGGCATCCCCAGTGCCTCTCCTGATTAGAAGGTACAATGTTGTGGCGCGATGCACACGACATCACAATGGGGCCAACTAATCAGAAGAGACGTTGAAGATGTCAGCAGGTAGGAGGAGGTTCGTGGGGCACCTGCCGGCGGCTATGGCTACCAACAATGCCAATGGTCCAGGGTCCTGGCAATCTTTTAGCTCTACTCTTACTCTAATGATCTAATATTACAGTCTGCCTCAATGTTAAAAGCTAAGCATTGTGACAACAAAGCAATAATAAGAGTTAAGCAGAAGAATGGTCGATATATTTTCTCGTGACTGTCAGCAGTTCATAGACTTGCTGCAGCATACCAGAAAAATCTTGGCCCTTGCTTGCAGACCCTGGTGGCACTGGACGAGCAACAAGCAGTCGTCTCTTTCTACTTTGCTCTTGGTCATGAGGCTTCCGAATTAGGACCTGTTTTCTTACAGGAGCTTTCTGTTCTTCTTTGGGGCGTCGTGGAAGGCGAAGCTACAAAACAGAAATGAATATTATGACATCATCTATTAGTATGACAAAATAAATATTTGTCTCTTGAAATTTTCAGATACCAGGCTTATTAGCTGGGAGATTTTCCATTTTTGCACTTTCATTTTTTTCCTCCCTTTCTTCCAAGAGCCATAAAATAGGAGGTTTTATTTGTAGTTTTAAATTATGCCACTCATTTTAAGATACAATGTACTTTAAAATGGCAAAAAAATCAATTTCGCTATTGTCTTATTTTTGGCCTTGTTTTTACAGCATTCACAGTGCGGCAAAAATGACGTGGCTGTCACGCTCACGCACTGACTGGTGGGCTTGAGCTAAGGGGTTGTGGCCCCACTGTGCCACAAACCAGACTACCCTGGAAGGGGTGTAACTAAGACAGCTGCCTTGGTTTTCACTGGAGCCTCTGATGGTGAGGTCAGGCTTGTGCGGTAGGCAGTTGCCAGGTGCCACTCCAGGGTGGTGTCTGCCTGTGGCTGCTGATCCCACTTGTGGAGACGGTACAGGTGACAGGCACAGACGGCACAGGCAGAGTAGTAGACAGACACGGCAGAGACACTGGCAAGCGGGCACGGCTGAGACACTGGCAGGCGGGCACGGCAGAGACACTGAGATTAGGAATAAAGCCTCCAGAGAAGGCAAGACATAGGACAGGGCCTGGCAGCTCAGTAGCTAGACACTAACTGAGTAAACACATTGCACAGGCAAGATCCACTGGGTGGAGCAGCCCTAAATACTAGAGGGCTCTTGGTAATTGGTCAGGGACACATTAGACAGGTGTACCCTGATTCCATAAGAACCAGAGAGTTCTGGCGCCACCCCCCTATGCACATAACCAGAAAACATGCACAGAGCAAACAGGAGACAAGCGGCGCAGAGCACGGAGCTGGCAGCAGACAGAAATCACAGCATGACCTGGAGAAGTGAGTAAGTTGGGGATGGGAGGCCATACGTGATGCCAGCAGGGTTGTTACAGTGGCAATATGATTCTAAAGCTCAGTACAAGTACGGCAATACCAAATTTGTAAAGTTTTTTTTTTTTCCATTTTTTTAAGTAGTGAAAAAATTGGATACTGGCAACACAAACCAAATTTTAATATTTTTTTTTTATAACCGACGATTGTGTTGCAGTATGTGGGATGACGAACTATGGGCATGGGTAACAGGTCGAATTCCTTAAAGGAGTTTTCCTACGAACAAAGTACATTTTAATTAATCATAGAATCGTAGAGTTGGAAGGGACCTCCTGGGCCATCCGATCCAACCCCCTGCTCAAAGCAGGATTCGCTAAATCATCCCAGACAGATGTCTGTCCAGCCTCTGTTTGAAGACTTCCATTGAAGGAGAACTCACCACTTCTCGTGGCAACCTGTTCCACTCATTTATCACTCTAACTGTCAAAAAGTTTTTTCTAATATCTAATCTGTGTCTCCTCCCATTCAGTTTCATCCCATTGCTTCTTGTCTTTCCTTGTGCAATTGAGAATAAAAATGATCCTTCTACAATGTGACAGCCCTTGAGATATTTGTAGACAGCTATTAAGTCTCCTCTCTGTCTTCTCTTTTGCAAGCTAAACACTCCCAAATCATGCAAACTTTCCTCATAAGACAGGGTTTGCAGACCGGTCACCATTCTGGGCGCTCTTTTCTGAACTTGATCCAGTTTGTTGATGTCTTTTAAAATGTGGCGCCCAAAACTGGACACAGTGTTCCAGATGAGGTCTGACCAAAGAGGAGTAGAGGGTAATAATGACTTCACGTGATCTAGACTATATGCTTCTGTTAAAACATCCTAGAATTGCATTTGCCTTTTTTGCTGCTGCATCACACTGTTGACTCATATTCAGTCTGTGATCTATTAGTATACCCAAGTCTTTTTCACATGTGCTGTTGCTTAGCCCTATTCCTCCCATTCTGTATATGCTTTTTTCATTTTTATTGCCCAAATGTAGTACTTTGCATTTTTCCCCGTTAAAAACCATTGTTAGTTGCTGCCCACTTCTCCAGTTTATTTATATCTTTTTGAATACTCTCTCTCTTCTCTAGTATTAGCTATCCTTCCAAGCTTTGTGTCATCAGCAAATTTAACCTTGAAATAATAAGTTTCACAATTGGATGTGTTTAAATAAAATGCTCCTGTGCTGAGATAATCTTATAAATGTGCCCCTGCTATGTACTGTGTAATGGCTGTGTATGACCATACCAGAACATGGTCTGATCATACTACAGATCCTAGGAAGGGGAGGAAGCAATAGAGTACACAGACAGGACAGCAGGGGATCACAAATGATTCTGTGAGGTAAAACATTTCCCTGCCTGTTTTTAAGCAATGTTTTACCTCACAAAACGAATCCGCTGTGATCCCGTGCTGTAATGTCTGTACTTTCTTTTCCTTCCTCCCCTGCCTAGGAGATGTGGTATGATCAGACCATGTTCCAGTACGGTCGGACACGGCCATTACACAGTACACAGCAGGGGCACATTTATAAGATTATCTCAGCACAGGAACGTTTTTATTAACACATCCAATTGTGGAAATTGTTATTATTCAAAGATCTATTGATTAAAATGAACATTGTTGGTGGGAAAACCCCTTTAAATGCCGATTGTTAGAAACTGACAGCAGTATTAAGGGGGTTAATAACAGCGGGCTCAGCTCCGCTTACTGCTATTAGGCGCCCATGCTGGCTTATACAGGGTTACCTGACATACAGAGAATGGGATACATAAAGAAATAACTTGACAACAAAAAAGCAACTCCCTTACGATCATTTTTTTTTTTTTTTACAGCAGTCAATAAGAGGGCCTTATTCCTCAGCACCATGAAAAAGCTGGCACAAGAGAAGAAGTAGCGCCGCCGACAGGCAAATATGCAGGGGGCGTCAGCTGCATATTATAGCTCTTCATCAGCCACAATCAGATTTCGGCGCCAATTGTGACTGGTGAGCTCCTTATATGACACGGTCATCTATGACATGGGCATCCAGATGGGTAATGGAGGGAGAGGGCTCTCTTTATAAGGCTATTGCCCCTCTCCAGATGATTATTGGTTTGGAGAACAAATATAAGACCCTGCTGTGAAATAGTGACAGGACTATGGGCACCTAAAGCTCATTCATAAAGATGGAGAGCAAAGACTGTGCCTTGTCTAGTCTGATCTGGAAAAAGTAGCAAAAAAAAGGCTGAAAAAGTCATGCTGATTATGATAGAAAGTGGGTAGAAAGGGTAAAGTTTCTCTCATGGAGAGCGCCATGTTGGCATAAGGAGACTTAGTTTACGTTCCCACAATGAGCTTCGGGTGAGTTTTTCATGTGCAGAATGGCATGGCGCCATTTTCCAAGACCTGTAGCGTCTCCATTTTTCATGATCTGGGGTTGGGTGAGGGCTTATTTTTTGGGTTCCGAGCTGACGTTTTTATTGGTACCATTTTGTGGTAGATACAATGTTTTGATCACCTGTTATTGCATTTTATTGCAATGTATTCATTTTTTTTCTTGTTACACCGTTTACCGATCGGATTAATTCCTTTTATATATTGACTGATTCTGAAAGCAGCAATACCAAATCTGTGTATTTTTCATTTTGCTTTTATTGTTTTATTATGAACGGGGCAAAAGGGGGGTGATTTGAACTTTTATATATGTTTTTAAAAATGTTTTTTTTTTTTTTTTACACTTTTTACTTGCTTTAATAGTCTCCTTAGGAAGCGGCGATCTCCTGATCACTTATGCTACACATAGCAGGGCTTCAGCCCTGCTATGTGTAGCAGAGATGATCATCTGTTGGGCTGCGCTTATAGCAGATCCGCAATGACAAGCATGGGGGTCTCCTCCAGACACATGGTTGACATGCCAACCCATCGGCGCCCCACAATCATGTGAGAGGGGTGCTGATGGGCAAGGTTTGTAACGATCTTCCAGCGTGCTCATGTTAAATACCACTGTCAGAGATTAACAGCGACACTTAATAGGTTAACAGCCGTGGGTGGATTGCGATGAAAAGATGCGGGCTCAGTGCCGGAGCCCGCATCAAAGAGAGGAAGGCGACTTATGATGTGCCTATATGTTATAGGTCGTAAAGGGGTTTTTGATATTTCCTGGCTTTGGCTTTCACCAAACTTTATTGATATGATCATGTGTCGATTACATGTGTCATTTCCGCTGCGAAAACACACGTGTAAACTTGAGGATTTTGCATATCTAATGCAAGTCTATGGGGAAAATCTGCGTATAAAAATTGACATGTTATGGATCTGAACTATGCATCGCAGGTCCGTTTATGATGAGTGACCCCCCTCTTCAGCTGTGTAACCTTGACAGGATTATTTTCCTCATCATTGCAGAGCAGAAGACCTGGTGTGGCTGGGTGAGAAGCCTCTGACAAGAGATATAAGGGTGTCAGGACATCAGAATTTGCTCTGTATTGGGCTATATAGCCAGAGACTGGTCCCAATAAAGTGCTGACCCTTGGGAAGAAGACATGTCATGCTCTGGTCAACACTCAGACTAGAAACCTGGAGCCCTGGCATTCATGTGGATGTTACTTGGACAAATATTACCTATCTATGCATTGTACAGACCAAGAATACCCCTTCATAGCAGAAGTATTTCCTAATAGCAGAGACCTCTGTCACCAGGTTAACGACACACTCCAAAAACTGGACAGAGATAATATGAGAAACTTGACAAAAAGTTCAAGGTGGTGACTTGGCCTCATATTTCCCCAGATCTCAACCCAATCGATCATCTGCATTAATTACTGGTGGAACAATGAGCTTATGGGTTGTGTGTAATTGCCGCTTAACTATTTCCCACCCATAGCTGCCATAGGACCCAACAAGTAATGGAGCCCATCCCTACTCACAGACATAGGGTGCAGCTAGTGCTGACTATGGCAGACACCGTGTACTCTGCGGCATTACTCTTGTGAAGTCATGTAACAGAGGGCTCCTTGCGTGCAGTATATGTCCAGGTTTCCTTGGCTATGTACCTACAATCAGCCATTGCAACCAGTCCGCCTTCACTCGGCACTGGAGGGGTATCGGCACAAGGACGTCAGAGAAAGCAAACACTCAAATACTATTTTTAAAAACGCTTATGTATAATAAAAGGGATTGCGGAACCATTTTCCATCTGTGAAGGAAATGACGGCGCAAAATGGGTCTTGGCTCCTTAAGAGGAAGCTGTGGCTGTTTCTAAAATACAGAATAATGCAACTATTACACCATACCGTGTAGACCAACACATTGCCGGAAAAGATTTATAAATAATAAAATACACTTATGTCTATTGTAATAATAATCATCATGAGATAATACCAATATTTCACCACAAGAAAAGGTACAAGATCATAAAAAAAAGCTTCAGAAGACCAGCTTTACTTTCAGAAGGGGATATCAGCAGGTTTTTGCCATGTAATCTGACAGCGGCATGAGGTAGAGACAGAAACCCTGATTCCAGTGATGTATCACTTAGTTTACTGTGTGCAGAAGTTATAGTAAAGTCACAGTTTTCTCTACTGTAGATCTAGCAGAGCTCACTTGTTGAACTGTGTATAACCTGCCCACACCACAGCTTTCTGTGTACATTGTATAGTGACAGGGGCGTGGTGGGACTAGGATGCTCGAGGACAGTTATCCTGTAGAGATAATCTCCTGCTGATAAAACAATTATTGTATTAAAACAGCAAAAAAGAGCCCAGTAAGTGATACACCACTGGATTCAAGATCTCTGCTCCAGGTACACTCCGATTACATAGCAAAAACCCATAGGATTTCTTCTTTCTCAATAGAATAAAATAAATGTTACAAATGTTTCAAAGTAAAAAAAAGAAAAACGATTTTTGTTAGCTAACAACTAACATCTCAAAAGGGATTTTGATGCCAGAAGAAAGTCAATAGAGAAACATATAACAATCTACAAAGTGCACATATTTGAGGCGTATTTTAATCACTTTTGGTGCATTTTTAGTTAGGTCTTTTCACATTTGTTTTTTTTCCATAGGCTTTTCTATAGGACACACATAAAAAATGTATTCGTAAAAAAACACCCAGAAAGCAATTGTAAAACACATAAAAAATGTATTTTTTACATGTCAAAAAAAGCGTTGGAAAAATGTGAAATAGAAAACTTTAAAAAGCTTAAAATTTATTGAGATCTTAAACGTGTATAAAGTCAATGAAGGCCTTGTGTGTGGAGGTGGAATACTATAGGATGCTGTTCCTCCCTCAAGGCATACTCACATGGCAGAATATGTCCATATTTTACCTGCTTTTAAAAAAATAAAAAAACAAAACTGTAAGGCCACGTGCACACTATCAGTATTTAGTGAGTTTTTTACCTCAGTATCTGTAAGCCAAACCCAGGAGTGGGGGATAAATCCAGAAGTGTGACGTGTTTCTATTATACTTTTCCTCTCACTGTCCCACTCCTGGTTTTGGCTTACAGATACTGAGGTAAAATACTGACCAAGGACTGAACGTGTGACCATGGCCTAAGAAACTTTCCAGGGGTGACATGACCAGAAAACAGTGATTCTGCCATTTTGATTTTCTTATTTCCACTTCGGCGTTCACTGTGTGGAAGAAATATTTTTATATTTTATTAGTTCAGATAATTACTTATATTTTGGGAAAAGGGGGCGATTTCAACATTTATATATTTTGTAATTTTGTTTTTACATTTTTTATTAGTTCTTTTAGGGACGTGAACCTGCCGTCACATTACGGCTTCTACAATAAAAATAATAATAATAATAATAAATTTTACTTCTATAGCGCCGACATATTCCGCAGCACTTTACATTTCAGAGGGGATTTGTACAGACAATAGACATTACAGCATAACAATAATCACATACAGTAGATTATAACAAATACCAAGAGGAAAGAGGGCCCTGCTCGCAAGCTTACAGTCTATGAGGAAAGAGGGAGACACGAAAGATGGGTGGTAATAGTTGCCCTGATTGTATGGACCAGCCATAATGTTAAGTGTGTAACAGTACAGACACAGAGGGCTAATGGATGCATAAAGCATGTGGGAGAATGATGCGGGGAACCTGGTTATGGTAAAACTTTTGGCTCTGCCACACAGGGATAGTTTAGGTTAATGTGTTGAGGCGATAGGCCAGTCTGGATAAATGCGTTTTCAGGACACGCTTAAAATTGTGGGGATTGGGGACTAATCGTATTGACCTGGGAAGTGCATTCCAAAGAATTGGCGCGGCACGTGTAAAGTCTTGGAGACGGGAGTGGGAGGTTCTGACTATTGAGGATGCTAACCTCAGGTCATCAGCAGAACGGAGGGCGCGGGTAGGGTGGTATACTGAATCAAGGGAGGAGATGTAGGGTGGTGCTGAGCCATGGAGGGCTTTGTGGGTGAGGGTAATAAGTTTATACTGAATTCTGGAGTGGATGGGTAGCCAGTGTAATGACTGGCACAAGGTAGAGGCATCGGTGTAACGATTGGTGAGGAATATGATCCTGGCTGCAGCATTCAAGACAGATTGGAGAGGGGAGAGTTTGGTAAGAGGGAGACCGATTAGAAGAGAGTTACAATAGTCGAGACGAGAATGAATAAGAGAAACAGTAAGAGTTTTTGCAGTGTCTAAAGTAAGAAAAGGTCGAATTCTAGAAATGTTTTTGAGGTGCAGATGACAAGAGCGAGCCAGTGATCGAATGTGGGGGGCAAAGGAAAGCTCGGAATCAAGTATGACCCCAAGACAGCGGGCCTGTTGCTGGGGAGTAATAGTGGAACCACACACAGAAATGGCAATGTCGGGTATAGGTACATTAGTAGAGGGAGGAAACACCAGGAGTTCAGTCTTTGACAGGTTCAGTTTCAGATATAGTGAGGACATGATATTAGACACAGCGTTTAGACAATCGCCGGTGTTTTCTAGAAAGGCTGGCGTGATGTCAGGAGAAGAAGCGTATAATTGGGTGTCATCAGCATAGAGATGGTACTAGAACCCAAATCTACTGATTGTTTGACCAATAGGGGCAGTGTACAAGGAGAAGAGGAGGGGGCCTAAAACCGATCCTTGGGGGACCCCAACAGTAAGGGGAAGGTGAGAGGAGGAGGAACCAGCAAAAGATACAGTAAAGGAGCGGTCAGAGAGATAGGAGGAGAACCAGGAGAGAACGGTGTCCTTGAGGCCAATGGAATGGAGCATAGTGAGGAGGAGCTGATGATCCACAGTGTCGAATGCTGCAGAGAGAACCAAGAGAATTAGCATGGAGTAATGACCATTTGATTTAGCTGTTAGCAGATCATTAGAGACTTTAGTGAGGGCAGTTTCAGTGGAGTGTAAAGAGCGGAAACCGGATTGGAGAGGGTCGAGAACAGAGTTTTCTGAGAGATATTGGATAAGACGGGAGTGGACCAGGCGTTCCAGGAGTTTAGAGATGAAGGGAAGATTAGAGACAGGTCTATAGTTAGCGGCACAGTTTTGGTCGAGGGATGGTTTTTTAAGTAGTGGATGTATGATGGCATGCTTAAATGAGGAGGGAAAAATACCAGAAGAGAGAGAGAGGTTAAATATTTTAGTTAGGTGAGGGGTGACAGCAGGGGAAAGGGACTGGAGGAGATGTGACGGAAATGGGTCACTGGTGCAAGTAGTTGGGCGAGAAGATGCAAGGAGCCTGCTTACTTCTTCTTCTGTGACTGGTTCAAAATCAGAGAGTGAGCTAGATGCAGTGGGGGAGGGAGGACAGTGCGTGGTATGAGGTGATTGGGAGATAATTTCCTGTCGAATCTGGTCAATTTTTTCTTTGAAGTAATTGGCCAGATCGTCAGCTCGGAGCTCTGTGGTTGGGGCCTGTACTCTTGGATTGAGTAGAGAATGAAAAGTGTCAAAGAGACGTTTCGGGTTATTTGACAGTGAGGTGATGAGGGTGTTGAAATAGGTTTGTTTGGAGAGGAGAGGTGAAGGGCAGTGTTGTATGTTCTAAGCATAAACTTAAAATGGATACACCATACTGTAGTGTTGTAGCTTTTTGTACAATTACTGGTCTCCGATGACGCATACATGTACTAACATGGCAGACGCGGTGACCATCCATAGGTCCCACACATCCCATCCATAACCGTTATTTCAATCAATGGGAAAAACCAACCTGCAGTATCCCAAACCTCTTAAATGCCGCAGTCATTAATGTCAGTGGCATTTAAGAGGTGAAACTGATGCAATTGGTGATAGCTATGTTTACAAATACCATGTTCACTGTTTTGTGAATGTAATCTTGTCCACAAGTGAACGCTACCTTCTCCAGATCCTCGGGTTTTATAGCCAGAGCCTGGATGTCCTCAGCTTTCAGTCCGCTGCTTGTGGCCGGCTCCGTCTGTTCTGGGACAGGCGAGGGGGACTGCTCAACCCCCTTCAGCTTCCTCTTCTCTGTAACATAATAAATCTATATAAAACAGAGCTCACCCAAACACTACGATCTGGAGACAGTGTTCTCCTTACTGTTTACAGACTACATTAATGGGGCTGTCTGCCTTCAAAAAATCATGGTCACTGGGCGTAGTTTGTTAGGAAAAAATGGCATTGCCCACCATCCCCAGGTCCAGCGCTAAGTCTCTGCTGCTGCTCCCAGTGTCTGGTTTTGGTTGTGGCATGGATATCACAGACAGCATGGCCGTGAGCTCATTGGCTCCGAGTTGAGTGTTTTGTCTACAAGGGTAGAGCCACCAAGCTTACTAATTAGCTGCCGCGCTGTCAATGTGACAGGGGCAACACAGCCAATACCGGACACTGGGAGCTGTGGCAGAGGCTCAGTGTTGGACCCATGGAGGGTGAATAAGCCAGATTTCTGATAGGGGATATCCCATTCATTATTAAAGGGGTGCTCTGCCTATTTAATATCATAATCTAATCTATTTTCTAATATACTTTCATTAAACATGTCCTATAGTTCCCTCACTACGCTATCTATATGCTCTTTTTTACCTACTTCCAGTTTGATGACGCTTTGCTTGAGAATCTCCAGAGCATGATGGGATAGTCAAACGAGATGTCATCAGGGGGCAGAGGCTGCTGTCACTGTCGCAGCCTCTGCCCCCACCCAGAAACGTGTATTGTAAGGTACACAAGGTCTTCAGAGGGGAAAATGGCTTAAGAATGGTCAGGTGACAGCATTGAACCACTTAGCATTGTTGGAAACCTGAACAAGTTAAAGGGAATCAACAGGTTTTTGCTACCCTATTTGAGAGCAACATAATGTAGGGGCAGAGAGCCTGACTCCAGTGATGTGTCATTTATTGGGCCACTTGCTGTTTTACACACTCACTGCCTATACATAGCGCTCACAGAAAGCTGACAGTCAGGGTTTGCTGTAGGGTCGGACCACCTAGCAGCAGGTTCATTTGTCCTCTAATGATAAAATCAGTGTTTTATCCGCAGGAGATTATCAAAACAGCAAGCAGCCCAGTAAGTGACACATCACTGGAATCCAATCGCTGCCCCTACATTATGCTGCTCTTATATTAGGTGGCAAAAGGTGACAGACTCCCTTTAAAAAAAAAAAAAGTTTAAAAGCCTGAACATATGAACAGCAGGTTGTTTTGATATAGAGATGCATATGTGTGTTTTGTGGGGCTTTTTCCTAGTGCACTCACCTTTAGGCCGGGGTCACACATGCGAGAACCTCAGAGGAGTCTCGCACCTCAATACCCGGCACTGCAGCCGGCACTCGGGACCGGGGTGTGCGGCTCCATGTATTGCTATGCAGCTGAACGCTCCGCACCCGAGTGCAAGTGCCGGGTATTGAGGTGCGAGACTCGTCAAAGGTTCTAGCATGTGTGACCCCGGCCTTAGGGTATGTTCATACAGACTGTGGCCAGAAATTGGGGTATAACCCCCCAAAATCCACACGGCAAACACCTACAAAACCAGTCCTATTGTTATCAGTGGGAGACTGGTGCTTCCATACCGTGGCATGATGACCCCACAGGTGGAGACACAAGTCCCACCATGGACCCCACAGCCCGGCTTCTGGTAAAGACACTCCACGCCGGCCCCTCTAGCCCTGCCTAACATCCCCACCGGAGCCAGTGACCCTCCGTGCGCACTGCACAGGGCATCCTCTGATCGGTCACCGGTCCTGGCACATAGCTTAGATTACCCGGTGGAGTCCTGGAACGAGACTCCCTTTTACCAGCTTTGCTCGCCATGCTGTCCTGGAACAGGCGTCTCTATGGTAACGATAAACAAGTCAGTCCTCCATCCGTACCTCCCACCTTATAGACCCGGACTACAAGTCCCATGAGCCTCTACGAACTAGCTGCGGTTCTAAAGCTGCGCAGCCTTAGTCCGTGCGCGCCCCCTAGAGGCGCCTCCATAGAAAGCACTAGCTGGGCGTTCTCGTTCAGTACTCAAGCGGTACATTGCGGAGAGTACATCATGTGCCCCCCGGCCTAGAGATTTAACCGGGCATATGGCGGCACTCTGCACAATCTTCAGCATATAACTCTTCAAAGAAGCTTCCTATTGAAAACAATGGGAAATCCACAGTGCAGCCAGTGTTGTTTTTTATCGCCTCCCAACTGTTGGCCACTCTTTCATAGATCCCAGAGAACCCCTTTAAGTGACCCACCATTTAGGACACCCATAGTCCACCACGCAATGCAATGTACCAACTGATTGCCAGTGCAGCCCAGGGCCTACTTTCCCCTCATGGTACCCAGCATTGGTCTCCTATTAAGCCCTGCGTGTCAGACTCCACCCTATACGGCAGTAACGAAGTATATAGTACAAACGATCAAATGATTCAAGTCCCGTGGGCAATGGGCAACTGGAAAATATATATATATTATTAGGCCTTATTCAGACAGCCGTGTTTAAATGCGGATATGGGACGGGTGTTGTCAGTGTGGGGTCCATGTGTCCGATTTTACAATCCGGTGTTGGTCACATGCCAATAAATAAAATTAAACATTTTCTTCTATCCTTTGCAGCGTTAAGCATGGATGCCATCGGTGTGCTGCACACGGATTCGGACGTTTCCATGAGTTTTCCATGGGCATATGGGTCCATAAATAAGCAGACACATGAACAGCCCCATACACTACAATGGGTACACTACCAGCAAGAAAGGACTATTGAAATGAGGCCGTAACCCTAATAAAATGTTACCTCTAGGCCTCGATCAGATGTCTGCTTTCCATGATCACATGCCTGTATTTTATGTGAACAGAGGGGTCTAAAAAAAAAAACAGAGCCACGTCCTTTTCTGGTGGCAGGGATCATAGCTCTCCAGTGCAAGTCTATGGGCCGGATTCATTTACGTAGTATTCTGGTGTAAAAAGCTTGGAAAAGTCCCCAAATGTTGATGCATCTCGAGGCTGGGCTAAAATTTGGAGACTTTTGGGATTCTCATGCTATTTTCATCCAGGTCCATCAAAGTGAGCCAAGCTGGGGTGGGATGAGTGCGTGGCGACTGCTGCTTCTCAAACGGACGAGCAGCGGCGATCACTACGCCACAAATCTTACTCCAGCAGGGACTGAAGACTTATGGCGAAAGGAGGACACTGTCAGTGTTAAATTGTGTCTATGCTTGAGGCACCATAGAGTGGCCACAGCTCCGGGAACCTTCTCACCTACAGTTTTCAATCTATCTCCGCCCTCCTCTTTGATTAACAGCTTTGGCTTTACAGAAGCCAGAGAAGGACGTAGAAATACAGGATGGGCCATTTATATGGATACACCTAAATAAAATGGGAATGGTTGGTGATATCAACTTCCTGTTTGTGGCACATTAGTGTATGGGAGTGGGAAAACTTTTCAAGATGGGTGGTGACCATGGTGGCCATTTTTAAGTCAGCCATTTTGGATCCAACTTTATTTTTTTCAATGGGAGCAGGATCATGTGACACATCAAACTTATTGAGAATTTCACAAGAAAAACAACGGTGTGATTGGTTTTAACATAACTTTATTCTTTCATGAGTTATTTACAAGTTTATGACTACTTATAAAATGTGTTCAAAGTGCTGCCCATTGTGTTGGATTGTCAATGCAACCCTCTTCTCCCACTCTTGACACACTGATAGCAACACCGCAGAAGAAATGCTAGCATAGGCTTCCAGTATCCATTGTCTCAGATGCTGCACATCTCGTATCTTCACAGCATAGACAATTGCCTTCAGATGACCCCAAAGATAAAAGTCTAAGGGGGTCAGATCGGGAGATCTTGGTGGCCATTCAACTGGCCCATGATTACCAATCCACTTTCCAGGAAGCTGTTCATGTAGGAATGCTCGGACCTGACACCCATAATTGATGGTATGGTGTGGTATATGGGGTACATAGATAGTGGGGCCATTCTTCATCAATGGAAACCTCAATGCCACTGGATATCTGAACATGCTACATAATGATGTGCTGCCCTCTTAATGCACTGAAGATGGCACGTTCCCTGAGTGTTTCTAGCAGGATGGTACACCATCACATTATGGGTGTCAGGTCCGAGCATTCCTACAAACAGGAAGCTGATATCACCAACCAATCCCATTTTATTTAGGTGTATCCATATAAATGGCTCACCCTGTATAGAAAGAAAGTAGGTATGGAAGATGCCCTGAACCGTGGCTTCACTCAGGGTGCACTGAGCAACTCATTAGCATATTTCAATAAAGAGCAATTTCTGGCAAATGCAGCAACGAATTTGGACCAAAATCAGATATCACAAAAAGTAATGTCACACGCAAGTGTAAAAAATACCTAAATATCTTTATGCACTTAGAAATACCATATATAAAGTTACAAAAAAATGGTGCAAACATTTCCACCATAGAACTGATGGAAGCTGGTATTTTCTATAGTCTCAACAGTACGTGTAAGTAGTATATAACAGGACGGGTATATACAGAATATTGTGTCCTGGATACAAAGTGGGATCCAGCTATGATAAGATCTCTACACACTAGTCTGTGGCAGGTGAGGTTTTGCATTCTCAGACTGAGTCCATGAATCTTGAAACTGGTTTAAGATTGGCAGCAGAAGACCATCAAGTACAGCGAGTCCCATCCAAGTGCAGCGAAGACCACTAAACAGAAGATAGAAAAGCGGAATTATTTTCTTGTACTATGCCATGGTCACTATCCTATAAGTATAATCTCAGACACCAAAGGCTGTAGATCAGGGGTCTCAAACTCGGCAGAGTAAATGGGCCGCACATAAAAAAAAAATTTGAGCTGGGGGGGCCGCATTCCTTTCAAACTTAATACACCTCGTACACGCGCGGCTCCGCAAACCTTGTACACACAGGGCTCCGCTCCATACACCTTGTACACAGGGCTCCGCTCCATACACCTCGTACACACAGGGCTCCGCTCCATACACCTCGTACACACAGGGCTCCGCTCCATACACCTCGTACACACAGGGCTCCGCTCCATACACCTCGTACACACAGGGCTCCGCTCCATACACCTCGTACACACAGGGCTCCGCTCCATACACCTCGTACACACAGGGCTCCGCTCCATACACCTCGTACACACAGGGCTCCGCTCCATACACCTCGTACACACAGGGCTCCGCTCCATACACCTCGTACACACAGGGCTCCGCTCCATACACCTCGTACACACAGGGCTCCGCTCCATACACCTCGTACACACAGGGCTCCGCTCCATACACCTCGTACACACAGGGCTCCGCTCCATACACCTCGTACACACAGGGCTCCGCTCCATACATCTCGTACACACAGGGCTCCGCTCCATACACCTCGTACACACAGGGCTCCGCTCCATACACCTCGTACACACAGGGCTCCGCTCCATACACCTCGTACACACAGGGCTCCGCTCCATACACCTCGTACACACAGGGATCCGCACACCTCGAACACACAGGGCTCTGCTCCATCCACCCTGTAAACCCCTCCTGATCCCACACATAAACTTACCTTCATCCAGTACCATGACAACCAGCACACAGACAGCAGCATCCTGCACACACTGAAGCCCCAATCATGTGACCCCTAACTCCTCCCCCCTCCTGTGACCTCATCACAGGTCCTGTACAGTGTGTGCACACAGAACAGCCAATGCCATCGCCACTCCTGAATGCGTGCCTTCCACCTGCCTCCGGGAGTGAGACATGTGGAACATCGCGGGCCGCAGATGCCTGCCTCAGGGGCCACGTGATTGAGACCTCTGCTCTAGATAAATGTAACCTGTGCACCCATAAAGTCTCCATACACATTAGATAAGGTCATCCAAACCTACTTGTAAGGAGGCTTCCCGACCCTCCCGGACAGAGAATATAAGAGGGAAGAAGAATTGGGCAGTAGAAATTTTAGACCTCCTTTTCATCTTTAGGGAAGATAAACTGATGCCAAAGGTGTCCGGGCTTTCTCGTCATAGAAAACACAAGAACACTTGTGTGTATGGGAAAGTTGAAAGAGACATCTTCTAGAAGACGTGTGTCTCATGTGTATGGCCAGCTTAACTGAACTCTGCTGTTGTTACAGCTGCCCCTTTCCATATTGAATTCCCTGGCTGGAATCAGGACCTCTATAGAGATACCACCAGTGGGGGACTGGAAATGGCGAGCTCTGCACAGCTTTGCAGTGTGACTAAACATCTCCAGCACCAGTCAGTGATTTTAGCGACGTGGAAGATTCAGTACAGAATTCATTTTTCTTAGCTTTTGTTGCAGATTCTGTCTCATTTGAAGGAAAAACATCGCTTCATGCCACATTATATTTAATCAAAACTACAGACGGAGGACAGCAACATAACTTTTCGAGCTATGGGGCACACGTGGTATGTGTCATGCCACAGATCTTGCAATGCAGATGTGAAAAGAAACTAGGACAAAAGATTCAATACCCACTGCAACTATTTTAGGAATATTTGGGGTCCCAGCTCTTGAATTGATGGTTTCTTTATTACTGCTGGAACAGAGGACACTATGGCATCTGCTAATGTGTTTACATTGGATTTCTGCAACTTTGAATCTCAGCACAACACAGATCTTTGGAAGTCGTAGAGATTTCCATGTTACTGGGTAAGGCATCTGTGGAAGTGCTACACTGGGTACGAGCATGAAACTTTAAAAGGGTTTGATTCCCCGTGAATGAATGTCTCGTCACTGTTAGACAGCCGTAACTCACGCAGGGATTGCCTAGCAAACAGTCAATCCCTACATGTGTTGCAGCTGTCTAGCAAACATGCAATCCCTACATGTGTTGCGGCTGACTAACAAACTGGCAATCCCTACATGTGTTGCGGCTGACTAACAAACTGGCAATTCCTACATGTGTTGCGGCTGACTAACAAACTGGCAATTCCTACATGTGTTACGGCTGTCTAGCAAACTGGCAATCCCTACGTGTGTTGCGGCTGACTAACAAACTGGCAATTCCTGTCATGATACCAGTGCTGGGTGACCGGCACTTCTGGGGTTAATGTTTTAATCTCAGTGCAGACTCTTACCTGCACACCTGGGACCTATTATGGTGGCCTCTCATTGGTTCTGGGAAAGCTTCTTAAAGCCTCAGGAAGCTCCCATCCCCCGTCAGTTATACTTTCGCCCTTGGCATTGTGTGGTGACCCGAGTGTGTTTGTGCTGTGTTCTGGTTGCTTGATAATCTGTGTACGACTCGGTCTGTTCTCTGGATATTGCTTTGGATTCTGCTTGGTACCTTCTATGTCTGTTTGGTTTTGACTTCTGCTTGGCCCTGACTATCCGTTCTGTCTCATCCCTGGTACTTTACTGATATCTCTGTGTATGACCTCTGTTTTGCCTGACTGAGTATTTCTGTATAGTGACCTGCCATCTCTGAAAGCAGGACGCTAAGCCCCGCCCCCTTGCAGTCACAAGACCGTAGGTCCTGTGACTGCTTGCTAAACTTCAGCGTCCACAGGTCCTGTGGATCTGTACTTTCCTGCTGTACCTGACCCCAGGCCCCCCTACAATGCAGGCGAGTCCCTGCTCAGCGGAGGCTGCACGCCAGCGCTGACAGGATCCTGACATTATAACTGACCATTAAGTTTTTGGGGTTTTTTTGTGCAGAGTTATGGATCCCATACAGTCTCTGGTTGACCAGATGAAAAGTCTGAGTCAGATGTTTCAGGGTTTATCTCTGGAGCAGCAAGCTCTGGCTCGTTCTCAGCAGCAGGTTTCTGAGACAGTGCGAGGGGCTTTATCTGCTGGGTCTCCAGAGGCTGGGGCGAGTGATGTTGTTTTGGTGTCCCCAGAACCAACTGTTAAACTGCCTGACTTTTTTTCTGGGAACAAAAAGGAGTTCAGGGTCTTCATGGAGGGGTGCAAACTTTTTTTTAG
Organism: Dendrobates tinctorius; assembly: GCF_039654945.1. Lineage (NCBI taxonomy): Eukaryota > Metazoa > Chordata > Amphibia > Anura > Dendrobatidae > Dendrobates > Dendrobates tinctorius. The sequence goes on along the minus strand of NW_027361771.1, from coordinate 8,977,183 downwards.
TTTGAGACCACGTTCCTTTGGGGACGAAAACCAGAAGGTAAGGGTCACTATGTCGTTATTAAGAGGGTCCCCACAAGCTTGGGCTATCTCCCTTCCTCCCACTGCCCCTGAGAGAGTGTCTGTGAATGCATTCTTTGAGGCCCTCGGGCACATTTATGATGAGCCTGACCGAGTGCGATTGGCAGAGGACATGGTGATGAGCGTCTGTCAGGGGAAAAACTCGGCTGAGTGGTTTTGTACTGAATTCCACCGCTGGGCCGCAGAGGTCTCTTGGGACGACGACGCACTCCAAGGGCTCTTTCGCAGAGGCTTGTCCGAGCGGCTGCAGGATGCCTTGGCGTTACATCCCCCACCTAACTCTCTCGAGGACGCCATGACCCAGGCCGTCCGGATGGACCGCAGGCTGCGGGCCAGAGGGGTGATGCAGGTGGAAACTCCATTATTCCCTAGTGGAATAGAGACTGCCCCTGAGCCCATGGATGTTGGCGCCCTCTCCCTGAAGGATACGGAGAGGAAACGCCGGAAGGACAAGCAGTTATGCTTTTACTGCGGTCAAAGGGGACATTGGAAAAGGAAGTGTCCTGATTGCCCATCTTCGACTCGGTCGGCGAGAAACGACTAGGTCTGGGTAGTCAACGGGGAGACTACTCAGACCCTCAGGTACCCTTTTCCTCGTTTTCTAAAGTGCTACTTCATGTGGAACTGTTTGTGGACAGTAGTTCTTTTCCCTCTACAGCCTTCGTGGACTGCGGATCATCGGTTAATCTCATTGACTCCCAATTGGTCACATACTGCAAGATAGGGACAGTTAGGCTCAAGGTTCCAATCAAGGTGGTGGCCATTGACTCCTCTCCCCTCACAAAGGAGGGAATTCTCTTTATGTCTGACTTGTTTTCGCTCACAGTGGGCACTACTCATGTGGAAAACCTAAGTTGTTTTGTTCTGGACAATCTACCTTCAGGGTTGGTATTGGGCATGCCCTGGTTACAACGCCATAACCCAGTTATTAACTGGAAAACGGGGGAGATTGTTCATTGGGGGTTTAATGATTTTAAGTTATGTGATAAATCCGCACTGCTGGTTGAACCTGTTAAATCTGTGTCTGCATCATCTGTCGAGCTGGAAGGTATTCTGGAATGCCTGAAGGACTTTGAAGATGTCTTCTCTGAAAGCGAGGCTGAGAGGTTACTGCCACATAAACCCTTTGACTGCGCTATCGACCTGGTCCCGGGGGCTAAATTACCTAAAGCACGTCTGTTTAATTTATCCGGTCCTGAGCGCTTGGCTATGAAGGAGTACATTGCTGAAAGTCTGCGCAAGGGACACATACGTCCTTCAGTCTCACCTGTGGCAGCAGGTTTCTTTTTTGTAAAGAAAAAAGATGGCGGGTTACGTCCCTGTCTCGATTTTCGGGAGCTTAATCAGATTACTGTATGGAATACGTACCCCCTTCCGTTGATTCCCGACTTGTGTAACCAACTATCAGCGGCAAAGTGGTTTTCTAAACTGGATCTTCGGGGGGGCATATAATTTGATAAGGGTCCGAGAGGGGGATGAATGGAAAACTGCGTTCCTCACGTCCGAGGGACTGTTTGAAAATGTAGTCATGTCGTTTGGTCTTACCAATGCCCCCGCCATATTTCAGAATTTCATCAACGTGGTATTCTCGGATCTCATTGGTCGTTTTGTCGTTATCTACTTAGATGATATTTTTATATACTCTTCCGACAGGCATTCTCATCTGGAACATGTACGAACTGTTCTCCAAAGACAGAGAAAATGATCTGTATGCCAAATTGGAGAAATGTGTATTTTGTGTGCAAGAATTGTCTTTTTTGGGATTAACTGTATCCTGTGAGGGTTTTCGCATGGACCCCAAGAAGGTGCAGGCCATTGCGGATTGGGTGCAACCCCGAGATCTTAGGGGTCTTCAGCGCTTCTTGGGGTTTGCCAATTATTACCGCAAATTTATCCGGGGGTTTTCGCAGCTGGTCAAACCCCTCACGGATCTAACATGCAAAGGTGCGGATGTGAGAAATTGGTCCTCGCTCGCAAAAGAGGCCTTTACGACGCTGAAAAAATGTTTTATGTCTGCTCCTGTGTTGGTACAGCCAGATCCGTCCAAACCATTTGTGGTGGGGGTGGATGCCTACGAGGTGGGGGTGGGGGCAGTGTTGTCCCAAGGGCCTGCCACTCTAACCAACCTCAGGCCATGTACTTTCTTTTCCAGGAAGTTCTCTGCTGCTGAAAGAAATTATGATGTAGGCAATAGAGAGCTTCTTGCGGTCAAGTTGGCGTTTGAGGAGTGGAGGCACTTTTTGGAGGGGGCCAGTCACCCGGATACTGTGATCACTGATCACAAAAATTTGTCATACATTGAGTCTGCTAAAAGAATAACGCCCAGACAGGCCCGTTGGTCACTTTTTTTTTCTCGTTTCCAGTTTACTATTACATTCCGTCCAGGGTCAAAGAATGTCAAGGCTGATGCCTTATCTCGTAGTTTTCACCCTGTGTCTTCCCCTGAGCCACCGTCCTCCATTCTGCACCCTGGGGTGGTGTTAGCAGGGATCTCGTCTGAATTGGAACGGGAAATTGAGGGGGCCCAGTCGCTGGCTCCTGCGGCCAAGCCAGGGGGAAAGTTGTTTGTCCCAGAGCAACTTCGCCTTAAACTCTTGCAAGAGTTCCACAAATCCAAATTGTGTGCTCATCCTGGTATATCAGCCACGCGACTGGCGGTGGCTAGGATCTTCTGGTGGCCTACCCTTGGTTCTGATATGAAGAAATTCATTTCTGGTTGTGGGGTCTGCGCTCGTTCTAAAAGCTCCCATAGCCGGCCGGCAGGGGAGCTGATGCCCTTGGAAGTTCCCGAAAGACCATGGACCCACCTGTCCATGGATTTTATTACCAATCTTCCATCTTCCAGGGGTAATACGGTGGTATGGGTTGTGGTGGACAGATTTTCAAAGCAGGATCATTTTGTTCCCCTGTCCGCAATACCTTTAGCTGAGACCTTATCCAGATTGTTTGTGCAGCATCTGGTCTGCTTGCATGGGGTACCCCTGAATGTGGTGTCTGATCGTGGTGTGCAGTTTGTGGCTAAGTTTTGGCGTGCTTTCTGCAAAAAATTAGGGATATCTCTGTCCTTTTCGGCCGCATACCATCCTGAGAGTAATGGTCAGACAGAACGCACTAATCAGTCTCTGGAACAGATCCTCAGATGTCTGACTTCTGCTAGACAGAATGACTGGTGCGATATACTGCCGTTCTCTGAATTTGCCTTCAATAGTCGGGTGAGTCAATCCACTGGTAGGTCCCCTTTCTTGATCAATTATGGGTTCAGTCCTCATTTTGGGGAGTTTTCTCGTCTGGATTCGGGGTGTCCCGGGGCTGAGGACTCTGTTCAGCGGTTAAAAGACACATGGGCAGAAGTCCAGCGGTGTATATCTAGGTCTCAAGACAGGTATAAGTTTTTTGCGGACAGGAAACGAACACCTGGTCCCATGTTTCAGGTTGGAGAGAAAATTTGGCTCTCCACGCGAAACAGTAAGTTAAAGATTCCATCAGCCAAGTTGGGCCCCAAATTCATTGGCCTGTACAAGATTGTGGAAAAAATCAACCCAGTAGCGTACAGGCTGTGCCTTCCACCCTCTTTCAAGATCCCTAACGTCTTCCATAGATCTCTACTGAAGCCTTCTGAAGCAGTCCGGGGAGAATCAGAGTCCGCTGCTCCTCCGGTTTCGGTTGAGGGACTTGTGGAATATGAGATTGGTCACATCATAGATTCTAGGTTGGTACGGCGGTCAGTACCTAGTTCATTGGAAGGGGTATGGGCCGGAGGACAGGTCATGGGTGCCGGCCCGGTTGATGCACGCGGATCGCCTGGTTCGGGCTTTCCATGCTAGGTACCCGGGCAAGCCTGGGGGTCCAGAGGCCCCCCATTGAGAGGGGGGTACTGTCATGATACCAGTGCTGGGTGACCGGCACTTCTGGGGTTAATGTTTTGATCTCAGTGCAGACTCTTACCTGCACACCTGGGACCTATTATGGTGGCCTCTCATTGGTTCTGGGAAAGCTTCATAAAGCCTCAGGAAGCTCCCATCCCCCGTCAGTTATACTTTCGCCCTTGGCATTGTGTGGTGACCCCTGAGTGTGTTTGTGCTGTGTTCTGGTTGCTTGATTCTCTGTGTACGACTCGGTCTGTTCTCTGGATATTGCTTTGGATTTTGCTTGGTACCTTCTATGTCTGTTTGGTTTTGACTTCTGCTTGGCCCTGATTATCCGTTCTGTCTCATCCCTGGTACTTTACTGATATCTCTGTGTATGACCTCCGTTTTGCCTGACTGAGTATTTCTGTATAGTGTCCTGCCATCTCTGAAAGCAGGATGCTAAGCCCCGCCCCCTTGCAGTCACATGACCGTAGGTCCTGTGACTGCTTGCTAAACTTCAGCGTCCACAGGTCCTGTGTATCTGTACTTTCCGGCTGTACCTGACCCCGGGCCCCCCTACAGTGCGGGTGAGTCCCTGCTCAGCGGAGGCTGCACGCCGGCGCTGACAGGATCCTGACAATTCCTACATGTGTTGCGGCTGACTAACAAACTGGCAATTCCTACATGTGTTGCGGCTGACTAACAAACTGGCAATCCCTACATGTTTTGCGGCTGACTAACAAACTGGCAATCCCTACATGTGTTGCGGCTGACTAACAAACTTGAAATTCCTACATGTGTTGCGGCTGACTAACAAACTGGCAATCCCTACATGTGTTGCAGCTGACTAACAAACTGGCAATTCCTACATGTCTTGCGGCTGACTAACAAACTGGCAATCCCTACTGCTATGAACTCATTTTCTGCTCCTCCTTCTGATGAGGAGGATAACGATTGGATCTCTGGAGTATCAGACTGGATATAAGACAGCCGACGCCCTATCCTGGTGCTGGTGATTCAGTCTGCTTCTCAGGTCTTGGACTTCAGCTCTCTTCCAGTCTTCTCAAGTTAAGTTTGTTTTTTGCTAATGTTCACACTTGCGCTTGTTGGTCAATTCAGTTTCTTGTGTGGTCAGCCTGCCCCTGCTGGGGCTATGCTGAACTTCCACTCCTATTTATCTGTATTTGCCAATTTGCCTTTTTTGTCCCTTATTAGATTGGCCTCTTTTTGCTCTGTTTCAGAATATTTCAGAGTGCTGATATAGTGGGAGAAGTCTAGTGACTTCAGGGTTAATTTTGCTATCAGACGTGTTGGACATTATTTTTGGTAGGGTTTTTTGGCAGATTGCAGACAGTGGCTTTCCTTTCCTGTCCTTTCTAGTTAGTCGGGCCCCATCGTTTGCTCAGCCTATTTTCCTGCCTGTGTTTGTGTTTTCATCTTGTTTCACCGTCAATACATGTGGGGGGGCTGTCTTTCCTTTGGGGTCTGCTCTGGGGCAGTTAGTTTTCCTCTTTTCCTGCTTTAGGCTTATGTAGCTCTCCGGTTGTGACTAGGCGTCTAGGACCATCGTAGGAACACTCCACAACTGCTGCTAGTTGTGTGGTTAAGATCAGGGATCTGCATAGTTACCAACCTCTCTGGTTTTCTGAGACTTAGCTTGTTGTTTTTTTTTCCTCCTCGGTGACCCATTCATAACACCCTACATGTGACGAACAAACTGGCAATTCCTACATGTGTTGCAGCTGACTAACAAACTGGCAATTCCACATGTATTGTGGCTCTCTAACAGTAGCAAGACATGCAGCTTTGTGACTAACATATTATTCGAGCACACCAAAGACACTCGGTTAGCACCCGAGCATGCTCAGATAACACCTTATCTGAGCATTCACTCATCACTATTATCCAATAAACAAGTGGCATGAAATTTAGACCTCGGCAGTAAAGCACGCACTAAAATAATTATCTGCACTAACTATAGAGGCAAAATAAAAGTATTTCCCAGAGTGCTTCTTTAAAACATGTAACTTAAAAAATCCTTTATATTCAGTGTTTTTCTTTCCATAGTATTTTCTTACTTACTTGTGATCTAATACCAAAAGTCCATTCTTCTGTAGATCCCTCAGTTCCTGCGATGCTTCAAACAAGGCATAAAGGCTGGTTACAGGGGAGAGCTTATTCCAGCGCTGTAGAATATGGAGTTATAAGAAGGGGAACATATTACTATGTACACAGAAACCTTCATATACCCGACAGCCATCTCCCTTCCGCCCCATACACAGTAATGCCCAGTTGAGACAAGCTCTCCTGTTTCTCTAGGAGAGAGTAGCTCCCCTACTCACAAAAGTGATGTGCAGATCCTTCTCTCCATCATCATCATCTGTGAGTCCGGCCAACTTTAGCCTAATGTGTATGGGGGCCTAAGATTCTTAAGTTTTCTGCACTACATTTCAATAGTATTCACGTCTTAACCCTATATGTGTCCAACAAATACAGTCCTGATGTTGCCAGAAAGCTATTTATTACCATGTTCATCACCATAAATATGTGTTCCATTGAATTTCTGACTTTAGTTTCTTTTGGTTGAATGATACTACCCCTGATCCAACCTATTCCTCATCATACTGATATGAGGTTGTAATGTAAATTGTAGGACTGAGCAAGGGATGAATAGGACGTTTTTTATGTCTATTTTCTTTTGATGTCTATGGAACCTAGTTGTCTGGCAGCCATGAACACACAATCTGATTCCGTCTCCGCTTACAGCACATCGTTCTCACCTTATGTGATATTCCAACGTCCGTCCGTAAACCCAACACTAACAGTTCTGCAATGCTGGAAATAAGCATCAGTGTATTAATCGCAGAAAATTAGCTTATGTCAACAAATTCGAAGTAAAAAAAAAAAAAAAGTTTCTGCAGCGAGAAACATTTTAATATATTTTCCTGGTTTCAGGATACAGAATTAAGGTTACAGACTTTCTTTTATGACAAAAGATCCGCTGCCCATCTCCATTATATTACCTATCATTATCAAAAGACAAAATTATTCAAAACTCCATACCCATCAGAGCCGACACCCTACAATGCCAACTAGCTAATGCTTTTAACAGTTATTCATATCACTGAAAGTTACCACCTATCCTATGATAGGGAACAACTTTCAGATGAGTGGTTAGACCCCCACTGATTCTGAAAATGGGGCCCTGCAATGCAGCGGTGACCTCAGCTCCATTCATTGTTTTTGTAGCTGTTAAATACAAAGCTAAACTCTCTCTCGCACCCTGTAGACAATAAACGGAGCAATGGTGTACATGTTTGGCCACTATTCCATTCCCACTAGGAATTTGCTCTTTGCAATCCCAGCTGTTGGACCCCCACTGATCAGAAAGGATTAACCCCCTGCATTATATGGCCGGGGTCACACTGGCGAGGAATACGGCCGAGTGAGAGGCGCTAAAAGCACGCATTAGACACGGACAAATTATTCTCTATGGGGTCACTCGCACCAGCCGTATATTTCTCATCCGTATTCTACGGTCCATGCCAATCGCAGCATGCTGCGATTGTCAGCGTACTACGCCCGTAGTACGCCAATGCAAGTCTATGGGTGCGCAAAAAATACGGATTACACACGGACCACACATGTGACTTGCGAGAAATACGCACCCGGTGTCTTTTATAAAAGCCGGCAATTCAGTGCGCTATACAGTAAACTCACACTGACAGGTTTAATAAAGAAAGAAAGGACATATACACATAGAATACATATATATATATATATATATATATATATATATGCATTCTATGTGTCTATATATATTCTTTGGTTTCTGTTAGAAACCCTGTCATAGCGCTCCATTATATGTCCATTTTGCAAGCCTGCGAGAAAATCTCGCCATACGGATGCCATACGGATTACATACGGATGCTTACATGCGCAAAATACGCGACCGCACCTTGATTACGGATGACATACGGAGCACTGTTTAGGGGCCATTCATCCGTATTACGCATGTAAAATACTGACCGTATTTTGCGTCGGTTAGTGTGACCCCAGCCTAAAGGGTAGAAATGTGCAGTGAAAATATTAAAAATGCTAACATTCCTGCGTTATTTTTGTAAGCAAAGCATGGATGGAGGTTTTTACCATGTCTTGTATTCAAAAACAGGAAAAAAATTCCATGTGCGGTAAAATTGCAAAAAAAAAGTACAATCCCAGTTTTTTTTTTTGTTTTTTGTTTTTTTTCACCATGTTCACTAAATGCTAAAATTAACCCGACATTATGATTCTCCAGGTCATTACAAGTTCATAGACACCAAACATGTCTAGGTTCTTTTTTATTTAAGTGGTGAAAAAAAAATCCAAAGTTTGTTAAAAGAAAAAAAAAATTGCGCCATTTTCCAATACCAGTAGAGTCTTTATTTTTCGTGATCTCGGGTTGAGTGTGGGCCTATTTTTTCCACGCCGAGCTGACGTTTTTAATGATTTAGTTTTGGTGCAGATAGGATCTTTTGATCCACCGATATTGCATTTTAGTGCAATGTTGCAGCGACCAAAAAAAACCTAATTGTTGCGTTTTGATTTTTTTTCTCAATACACCGTTTAGTGATTGGGTTATTTCTTTTTTATATTGATAGATCGGGCAATTCTGAACGCGACGATACCAAATAACTGTATATTTTATTTTTTCATTATTATTATTTTGAATGGGGCAAACGAGTGGTGATTTGAATTTTTTTTTTTTTTTTTTTAATTTTTTTTTTCCTTTTAGCATGCTTCAATGGTCTTCATGGGAAACTAGAAGCTGCAATTGTCCGATTGGCTCTGCTACATACAGGCGATGATCAGATCGCCTGTATGAAGCAGAATTGCTGACTTGCTATGAGCACCAACCACCGGGCGGCGCTCATAGCAATCCGGCATTGACAACCATAGAGGACCTCTGGTTGTCATGCCGAAATATCAATGACCCGCGGGGGTCCCTGATTGGCGGATTTACGGCTCGCTTGCCAGAAGCGCATGTTAAATGCAGCTCTCAGTTTGACAGTGGCACTTAATGGGTTAATAGCCGTGGGTGGATCGCGATTCCACCTACAGTTGTTCCGGGCACATTTCAGCTGTTCAAAACAGCCAATATGTGCCGGGAAAGATGTGGGCTCACCGCCGGAGCCCTCATCAAAGGAAGGGAGTCCAACATTGGCGTACTATTACGCCTGACATCGGAAAGGGGTTAACCCCACAGCACAAATCTGTGGCAATTTAGCCTCCTCTAACCAGATCCTAGTAATTTTTATACTTTAATTGAGAGTAAATCAACACTGGCTTTGTGCTTATAGGCAACAAATAATGTGAAAAAGCAGAACTGCAGTATAAGGGCAAGTTCACACTAGGCATTTTTTCAGCAGGTTTTCCTTAGTTTTTCTTGCGCTCTTTTGCTGCAGTTTTGGCATGCTAGACTTGTCTCTTGTGCGTGCTGATAAACATTAAGTGTTGAAAAAAAAGAAGTCCTACTCCATAGAAACAGGTTTTGCCACAAAAAAAAAATCTAGCAAAACACGATACCTGTTTTTTTGGTGCGCTTTTCTCAGCAGTTTTTCACCACCCACTCAAGCCAAAGGGTGAAAAACACTGAAAAAAATGCTGAAAGAAATGGCATGCTATATTGTTCAAAAGACCATGCAAAGCACAAAATGATAATGACAAACAAAACAGCGTGTGTGCATGAGATTTCTGAAATCTCATAGGCATTGCTGGCACTGTAGACAATTTCTGAAATTCTATGGAAAGGGGAGTTGCTACAGCCAGGCACATACATTCTGCGGGAAGCACTCCTGAAATACCAGTTACAGTTTTCCATAGAACATTACGAAATCTGTCATCTCCTGTGTCAGCAATGGGACAGTCTTTGTTCACAGTAGACAGATTTGTGCCTGTGAATTGGGAGTGATGTATCAGCCCAGTAGGAGAAAGAAGCACATTTTTCTAATTAAATATATTACAAACTTTTTTATTTTCATGGGTACTAACAATTTATGAAATAAAAATTAAAATGATGGTAGTCTTTAGAAATACCCCCTTGGGCAAAGCAAATACATGGTGTATACCTAGTGTAGGGCATGAGCGGGCCGTGCCTGACACAAGGTCTCCGCTTAGTGCTATTTGACTCCCTGTTTCATACTTTGCCCCTTTAAGCCCTGTGTCACTCAAAATGCTCCTTTACTCAAATACACACATTACACTAATGTAAAGGACTGAACTAGTTGGAATACTTTACGCTGTCTAAAAGGAAGGTAAAAGTAGTTTGAAGATCATACTATTGTAAGCGTGCAATTGTCTTTAGGAAAAACAGATAGCTATGGCATCAGAAGACTCGGCCGGACTGCAGCCATATAAGATAGATCAGGTCAGGAGACCTGGCGTTGGGTCCGCGTCTTCCAATCCAAGCACAGTCCGTGTACACGAATCGTGTAGCCAGCCTTACTAAACAAGAAGATACAGCTGGCAATTACAGATTGGGTGCAGTCCATTTTATCCTGTAGGATCACCTACAGAATGTTCTCCTTTACAATTTGGATTTTGCTACAGAATCTGACAGCTAAGATTTAATGTATAAAACAGTCAAAGGTAATACTCACACATCAAAGTCATTCTGCTCAGTCACTTTCCGTGTGCTATGTCCATAACGCCTCACTTCCATCATCCATGGTTCCGGCTCCAGGGTCTGAATGCGAGCTTGCCTCCGTTTACCCTGACTGGTGTGGACTACAAACCTTCCGTGAGCTCCTATGAAAATAGAGTATGAGAACAACATTCACGTTTCCCCAGGACCCAATGTGTAAACTCGTTAAATAAGTGTCCTTTCGTTACCATCTTAAATTGGAAATCACAATTGTGGTGTAAATGAGCTCACAAGTCTCTTCTTAGAGGGTATGTTTCCTGATTTAAAGGGGGTTTCTGGGACAAATCTTTTTTTTGTATTGTGAGAATCATGTGGGAATAGTGGATGAGGGCAGGTATATCTCACCCAGATACCTTTCCTATGTGGCCTAGTCTGGTCAGTATCGCACCTGGTTACTAATGAATAATGGGAGGCGGATATAAAAGGATGCCAGGTGGTTGTGTGAGTGTCACAGCCTGGGAACACAGAGAGCCTGTCTGTGTGAGAGACACATGTGAGTGAAAGCAGTGCCCACTGCAACTGTGGTTTGGCTGGACGGGAGAAGCCCGCCAGTTGGTAGTTAGGTTGTACCTTGTTTAGTTAGTGCTGGACAGGCAAGGATTTGTTTTATGTTTTATTTTTTATGCATTGCTTTCACCGTTAATAAACCTGACCCAGTGTCAGTTATACCCGGACCCCGGCTCTGCGCCCGAGTTTCATGCTGAACGCACGTGACCTTTGACCCCAGCAAAGGCGATCCCGGAGTGTTTTATCACAGTATGTACTGGACTCCCAGACTAATGCAATGTATAATATTAACTTTAACTGTTGATCCTGCACTGAGCTCCCTCCTTGTGATCTCATGACCATTACACATCACAAATTCGCTAACTTCCTGTCTCATCCTGTCAACAGAGCAGAAAAGGAGGAAGAGCTCTGTTGATGGGACATCACAGCTGACATTACCCTGTATGATAAAAAGAGGTTGGTGGAACTAGCGCAGGCACACAAGGGGTGGTGGAAAAATGCAGGTCGTGAAGCCGGCTCTAAACGTATGCAGTGTTGCAGAGAAAGGTTAGAAAAGTTTATCTTAAGCTAGAAAAGTGAGCATGGGTGGCGGAGTAGGTGCTGTCTCATACAGAACTTTTATGGATATCCAAGAAGTATTGTTTCTCCTTGCAGAGATTGACATGCTAAGCATGCCGAGATGAGGAGACTTAAAGCCGCAATGCTCCTCTCTGAAATATGCAAATTGTCTCTTCAGAGAGGAAGAGGACTAGAACTCTAGTGCCACCTATTGGAAGTAGCAATCCTAAAAGTCAATGTCGACCCTTTAACGAGCCTCATCACATGACTTAGGATAAGAAGCCAAACCAGAATTTCAATTTGCTGACACTGTGTTTCGGTATACTGCACCTCGTCAGTGCAAGGGTCGACATTGACTTTTAGGATTGCTACTTCCAATAGGTGCGATCAACCCCAAGATCAAGGTTATATAGTAATATCCAAAGATACTAAGAGAATAATAATGATACATTTTATTAGCATATGAAAAAACACACACGTGACAAAAATTCAATTAAAAACAATTAAAAAGCCAAAAAACAAAATGGCCATGAAAGACACTCCAAAGACAAAAAGATCCCATAATGGGGATCTGTTGCTCACCTCCTCCAAAATGCTAGGCAAAAGCACACAAAATAGAACTGTATCACACAATATATGAATACATGTGGAAAGTGGGACCTGAATAAAGCATATAATGAACAAAATCTCAATCTATAACATAACAAGGCATTGTGCACATAAAAATAGAGAATGTAATACGTATAGATCCTGGAGTCGAGTTGAATAGACTAACATGAGAACTTGGGCCTCTATTATGACACATAAAAATGGACCAGATGATAGATATCACACAGCAGTTCTCAATATAGGTTGTACTGACAAGCTAGGAGGTACCCCCCTCCTCCTGGTACATCATGCAGGCATTTGCTTACAAGCTAGGACTCTTTGCCCGGATTGGGTTTGTCATTTAGGCATTTTTTTGCCTTATTTCCTGGAGACTTTTTCTGTCTTGCCATTTGCAGCCCTACTGGTGCATCCATAGGAGCTTGTTATATTTTTGGTTATATCATTCTATAACTTGAATTTATCTATACCTCACATAGAGTGATGCTTTTCATTCATTGTGATATTCCATTATGTCTTGTGCATTTCTCAAGATAGAGGTCTAATCCTTATGGCAATTCATACTGGTACAAGCTTATTTGTTATCCTAGCTTGTCAGTACAACCTATATTGAGAACTGCTGTGTGATATCTATCATCTGGTCCATTTTCGTGTGTCATAATAGAGGCCCAAGTTCTCATGTTAGTCTATTCAACTCGACTCCAGGATCTATACGTATTACATTATCATAATAGAGGCCCAAGTTCTCATGTTAGTTTATACTAAGTCTATTCAACTAGACTCCAGGATCTATACGTATTACATTCTCTAATTTGATGTGCACAATGCCTTGTTATGTTATACATTGAGATTTTGTTCATTATATGCTTTATTCAGGTCCCACTTTCCACATGTATTCATATATTGTGTGATACAGTTCTATTTTGTGTGCTTTTGCCTAGCATTTTGGAGGAGGTGAGCAACAGATCCCCCATTATGGGATCTTTTTGTCTTTGGAGTGTCTTTCATGGCCATTTTGGCTTTTTAATTGTTTTTAATTGAATTTTTGTCACGTGTGTGTGTGTTTTTTCATATGCTAATAAAATGTATCATTATTCTCTTAGTATCTTTGGATATTCCTATATAACCTTGATCTTGAGGTTGATTGCGCCTTTGGTACACACCTCTTCTTTCTGCTTTTATTTTCTACTTCTTATGTGTGTGGTCAGCAGTCCCCCATACATATTTTTGGTAGTGCCCTCAAGCTTTCGTGTCTACTTCCAATAGGTGGCACTAGAGTTCTAGTCCTCTTCCTCTCTGAAGAGACAATTTTCATACTTCCATTAAGAGCATTGCGGCTTTAAGTCTCCTCATCTCGGCATGCTTAGCATGTTAATCTCCGCAAGGAGAAACGATACTTCTTGGATACCGGTCAGACGCCTCTCACACAGCCAAACCAGATCTCACACTTTGCACGGACGAGGGGCAGTACCCTGAAACATAGTGTCTGCAAATTGACATTCTGGTTTTGGCTTTTATCTTAAATCATGTGAAAAGGCTCGTTAAAGGGTCGACATTGACTTTTAGGATTGCATCTTCCAATAGGTGGAACTAGAGTTCTAGTCCTCTTCCTCCCTGAAGAGACATTCAGTACTTTTATGGAAAATTCTCAGGGATGCCAGAAAAGGCTACATGAAAACAAAAAAGCACTGCAAAAGTAACATGGAGGAGAAGGGCAATCACAGTAAAAATAATGTAAAGTACATTGTAGAGCACTTTAGACTGTTAAAACTGTGGTTTTGAAAAGTGAATGTGTATCAGACAACTCCTTTACGGCAGAGACTGTGAAACCCGAAATGAACCAATTCACAAAATACATTCGCACAGCTGTCTTTGGTAAGGCACATTTAATAATACTTGATTTTACATACCCGGTCCTACACCAATGTACTGTTTTCCACACCAGTACGAGAGGTTATGTTGGCTCACTGCACCCTACAAAAGTGAAATAGATTAAATGCAACCATGAATCTTTCTGGTCAAGCAACTCTATTTTCACCTTTTTATGCTTTTTAAAAGGTATCAGAGTGCACCCAAATCTATGCAATTTAGTAAAATAATCAAGCAAATTTTCAACCCTTGGCTAGAAGGGCATGCTTCATTTTATATACATAAAGTGTGACAAAAGAAAAATGTCCTTCATTCACTGTAACGTGTGTGAAAAATACTCACATTTCTTGCAAAATTTGATACTTCATACTGCCTGAATCCAGCTTCTTGTAGAATGCGCCTGGCATCTTCATACATCTGAGCAGTAAGTTCTTGATCAGGAAAAGTAAGCTGTGCTTTCTCCTTCCATCTAAACATCATAGTTCCCCTCTCCAAGGTGAGCTGATATAGAGACACGTGGTCGTCACACTGCTCCATCAGCCTGTGTAATGTGATGTGCCATGATGCCAGGCTTTGACCCGGGAGGCCAAACATTAGATCCACTGAAGTTCTACCAGGAAAGATCCGATGTGCTTCCTCTATTGTGCGTTGTGCATCTGACGCTGTATGTGTCCTACCAAGGAGCCGGAGATCATGATTATCCAGGGACTAGAACCATAATAAAAGTAGAACACAAGGACTTACAGAAGAAAACAAGTATGAGCAGATGAAAGAGACATGTACCTTTTCTCAGTCAACTTAGATTAGTCTCATCATCCATGATGTAACATATTTCATGACCTGTCGTTAAGGCATCTTTCTTTTTGCCCTATAGACTATTGTTCCCGTATTTTAGAGCTTTAGGAAATTCAAAGACGGTACAGATTCATCTCAACTAAAAGCCCAGATCCTGAGATCAAGAACAGAACAGACATTTATAGGACATTTCATGACTTTCCCAAATTCTTATGAAAACATTTACAGCTCATACAGCATTGTATGATTGTACACAATTTATTATATATTTTAAGAGTCGGTCCATTTTATATCGACTGACTCCACCAAATGGACACCGACTCAGAGACACCAACTCCACAGCCCTGTGGGGCTCACAGACTGCATAGGACGAGCTCACTGTCAACAGGTTTATACAACTCCCAATGAAGATGATGAGGTTATTTTATCAATTAGTATCTTAAGTTCATGCGAGCATCAGGGCTTCCATTTATAACAAGGTGGTGAATACTTTGGACAATCAATCCCAATAGCCACCAACAGACCACGTTGACTTTATTGAGATCTTGATGTGGAGGTTGGTATTTTTGACAGGAAGAATAGCCCTATAAAAGTTGGAACAAACCATTGCTCTAAAAGACCAATTGTGAGAGGTCATCCCAGAGAACTTTGACTGTATCCATGACAGAAAAATCTGGTCTAGATTAGGGGTGGTTTTCTCATACAGATGGTCTTTTGGAGAGGTATCACTGTAGAAATACAAACCTTCTGGTGGACAAGCAGAAGTTAAACATAGAGCTACTGTAGACTCGAACACTATTCATAGACATCCAGGTAAATACAGTATTTCCAATTTTATAGAACAGCCATGACAGAGCCTACAAGATGATACCAGAATATCACCCAATGGTTGTATAATACACGCACCTGTACCCCCACAGAGAGACGATTCACCCCCGCATCCCGGAATTCCTGCAGTTTGCTCTCCCCAGATGATGTGGGATTAGCCTCCAAGGTGATTTCGGCATCAGGTTGCAAATATGCATGCTTCGATATCTCCTCCAAAACAGCACCAATGGTGGACGGACTGGCAAGACTCGGGGTGCCCCCACCAAAAAATACTGAGGGCACTCTGTATGTAAATATATGGAAAAATACATGTTTCTTAACTAAATTCTGTATTGACACATTTATTACTGTTTAACCTGATAAGCACCAGAATGTTTAACCTATTACAGCTTGCAAAATGTTTTGCTTGTATACTCAATATTTTACAATAATCTATTGTTACATTTGTTTTGCGATTATCTATTTTTAAAGAATACCTCCACTTGCTATAGTGCAAGACTCTGTAGTGTACTCTTTTAGTGATTTTTGATGATAACCGGCAGTACGGACCGCCTGAAGTCCATGCTGTGGCTGGGCACACTAGGCAGCATCCTTCACCTGCTGTTAGACTACGATCTTCTATTTGGGCCAAGTATCATAGTATTTTCTTGCACTGACTTTGGCTGGTCCGTGCTGCCGGCTATCACCAAAACTGCGTAGGAGTCATTTAGAGAAATGATTATACTACAGAGTACAACACTCTAATCCTTCTCTTGTGAGTGGCAGAACGCTTTAAACATAATACAATTGTTAATCAAAGAAAAAAAATCTCCAAATCCATGGAAATTGGATAAAAACACTGAGCCAAATTGGTCTACGTGTCATAGTTGCAGTTAAGGATTATAATATGGGCAGATACTTTATAGACGCTTCCATGACTTCCCAAACCGCCCATCACAATAAAAGACTGTGCATCCCCTATTGTGGCTTGCCGCTACTTCCCTTTCTCACCTGCGCACCTGGCTGAGCTGGATCAGAGTGCGAGCTTCTTGTACCAGACAGGATCGGATGGCTTCCTCATTGTCAGAGCGACGTATGTATTTGTTGAAATTGCAGTAGGTGCAGCGCCTCTCACAGTACGGCCACTGAGGGAACAAGGGACAGTCTGGCAGAGGTCAACATAGCCCATCTCTAGGGTAATAAAATACTAGAACACCAATAACAAACATCGTCCAAGCAAAACTCTGGGCATGAGCCTATAGACTGTCAACTATGGACTGCATTAACCCCTTCATGATGTGTGATGTACATGAAATGTTACACTGCCAGCATTGGTCTGTAACAGCTCCAATCACGGCTGTTTAAATGCCATTGTGAATGACTTACAGCCATGGCACGTGCGCCAGATCCCATCAAACCCCCACCGTGTGATCGCAGAGTACTGGTAACATAGTAACATAGTTATTAAGGTTGAAGGAAGACTTTAAGTCCATCTAGTTCATCCCATATCCTGTCCTAACCTGCCCTAACATGTTGATCCAGAGGAAGGCAAAAAAAACCCCATATGGCAAACAGTAAGCTTCACATTGGGGAAAAAAATTCCTTCCCGACTCCACATACGGCAATCAGACTAGCTCCCTGGATCAACGCAATAGTAAGGAAACTAGTGTGTATACCCTGTAATATTATGTCTTTCAAGAAAGGCATCCAGGTCCTTCTTAAATTTTAGTAGTGAATCACTCATTACAACATCATATGGCAGAGAGTTCCATAGTCTCACTGCTCTTACAGTAAAGAATCCGCGTCTGTGAGTATGCTTAAACCTTCTTTCCTCCAGACGTAGAGGATGCCCCCTTATCCCCGTTACAGGTCTAACAGTAAAAAGATCATTGGAAAGGTCTTTGTACTGTCCCCGCCAGAGGTCGCATGGCGTCTATGACGCACAGGCAGGCGAAAAAACGCCTTCAGATTAGTACGATACGTCCACGGGACGCATCGTTCTAACCTACAGTGGTAGCGGTGGACGGAGCTGGAGAAAGGGCAGTATCAGAGCTGCACTTGCGCTCAGTGACAGGCCGTCTACATTGCAGCTGCACTTACGCTCAGTCCTTCCCTCTCCTTCTTACCGGAAGTATCCCCACCCCCACCACGGGCACCGGAAACACTCGGCGCCCCGAGTTATTGTGCGCGGGAGAGCGAAAGATGGCAGCGAATATGTACCGGGTGGGCGGTGAGGGCCGGGTCCTCAGCCCTCGGGGACTGTGGGGAGGGCTGTGTGCTGCTCGTCCATGCTCCTGTCGGCTGTAATGGAGTGCGGGCGGCGGTGACCGGCCACAGGGCTCCGTGCTGCCTGTTCCCCTCACTGTGAGAGGACCGGAAGCAATTCGGGTTGAGACGGGGTGTCGATAGTGTCACGTCTCCAATCAGAGCAGCTGTAGCTATGTGTACATCACAGGTGTGACGGGGAGGAGACCACCTACACCAAGGGAAAGGGGGGGGACAGGAGCAATGTCATAGCAACCTACGGACACCGCTCATGGGTATCAGTGACCTCACCACTCCCACGCAGTGCCCCAGAAGCAGGGCCTGCCATACAGTGCCTTCCCGATGTATTGCCTATCTATAACACTATGCCGCAGACAGTGCCCACTGTGTAGTGTGACGTACAGTGCCAATATCACTATACCACAGAGAGTGCCCACTGTGTAGTGTGACATACAGTGCCCATATCACCAGAGGTCGCATTAACGCCTGTCTGGGCGTCTATGACGCACAGGCAGGCGAAAAAACGCCTTCAGATTAGTACAATACGTCCACGGGATGCATCGTTCTAAGCTACAGTGGCAGCGAGTTGGACGGAGCTGGGGAAAGGGCAGTATCAGATGTTGCGGAGCGACTCACGTCATCGCGGCACGCCCTCTGTGCTTGTCTCTCAGCGGGTGGTAGCGTGCAGCAGCGGCCGTACGGACACGTGACCCGCGCGACTGACGTCATTGCAGCGCGCTCTCTCTGTGCATCTCAGCGTGTGTAGCATCAATTTTAATTCATACAAATTGCGTACTCCTCCGTGGTGAAAAATACTCCTCAAAAATATTGGGAGTATTTTTACTCCTCTGAAAAATATGTAGCGCGACCTCTGGTCCCCGCATATATTTAGGTAGGTTATTTTATTGTTATAGCACCATTTATTCCATGGCGCTTTACATGTGAAAAGGGGTATATACGCATAAGACCTGGCAATCACCTGGACGGAGCAGGCAAAAGCCAGCCAGCTGGCGGGGAAAAGCTGGCCTGGGTGCAGCGCCGTACTTGTTCTGTCTCTCCCTATTGTCCCCAAACGGATAGACAAACTTTTATAAGTTTTCTCTGAAAGGTCATAGTGTTTCAGAGAAAAACAAACCTAGAGACAGACGGGCAGCCAGGCTCTGATCAATGCAGTATGGATCAACTGACAGGTTTCATTTTTCTGTAATCAGTATGGAAATTGCCATAATAAAATCGAATCTCCTGCATCTAACCAAAAAAATACAATGATGAAAATATATTTCTCTCAAAATGTTATCAAAACCATCAGCTCGCCACAACTAAAGAAAAAAAAAAAAAAGCAACAACCCTTCACAGTGCTCCATCAACGGAAAAAATAAAAAGTTCCAAACTATTTTTTTTTTTTTATTAAAAGTGGTAAAAGAAAAAAGTTTACAATTTGTATAAAAAAAATTTAAAAAAAAAAACAGTCTGATTTTGACCGCCAAGAATCGCACGTGCTCCCTAGACAGTGATCCGTATGTAATCCGTTTGCTATTAGATTTTAACATGAGCTTTTACATACAGCAGTTCTCTGTATGTAAAAGCTCATGTTAAGATCACATTGCAAAACACAACTGTACACGTCGTTTTAAAACCAAATAATGAGAGAGAGAGATTAAAAGCCGGCAGTGACTAGCGCTGATGTCAGTGATGCTGCACAGCCTTCCAGCCTGACCTGCGATGAACTCGGCAGCGTGGGAAAATGAACCGTCACTTACCCACGCTCTAGAGTTCACCTCGGGTCAGGCTGGGAGGCTGTGCTGACGTCACTGATGCTGACGCCGGCAGCTTCTCATTCATTAATTGTAAACTATTAAAACCTCCAGATATGGATTACGCAGTGGGACTAAGCACCGGACAGGTATGGTACACTGTTGTTTTTTTATTTTTTTTACAGGAGATCGAGGGCATCGTTTGGATTAGCAGAAGAATACAGATGGCAAAACTGTGTGGCCTTTCATTTCATTAAAATACTTTTTTCTGGCTGTGTGTGTTGATTTAACCCTTTACAAACTTTAGGATTAGTAATGGATAGGTGTCTTATTGACACTTCTCCAATACTAAGCCAGACTAATGACACCTTTCAATACAAAGGTGATATTAAACCCCTTATTACCCCATATGCCACCATACATGGCAGTGGGATGAGAGAAGCTAAGTGCCAGAATTGGCGCATCTTATAGATGCGCTTTTTCTGGGGTGGCAGATGTTTTTAGCCGGGGGGGACCAATAATCATGGTTCCTTTCTAGGCTATTAATATCTGCCCTCAGTCACTGGCTTTCCCTCTCTGGTGCAGAAAATTGCACGGGAGCCCACACCAGTTTTTTTCCGTGAAAACATTATTTTATTAAATACATACAGGTATCAAATTTTACACACATATACTACTAACACTATTAGTCGCTGGCGTATATAAATTACTGTTCTGCAATGGTTTACTGTATGTAATCCATGTCTTCTATCCTGTCGGCTTCTGCAATGATTTTACAGAAGCCGACAAATGAATTACCGGCTATTCTGCTATCTGCCTATGAAATATAATGATTACCGTATATACTGTATAATCTTTATTTTTTATTTATAGCGCTAACATATTCCGCAGCGCTTTAAAGTTTGCACACATTTTCATCACTGTCCCCGATGGGGCTCACAATCTAGATTCCCTATCACTATGTCTTTGGAGTGTGGGAGGAAACCGGAGTACCCGGAGGAAACCCACGCAAACACGGGGAGAACATACAAACTCCTTGCAGATGTTGTCCTTGGTGGGATACAAACCCAGGACTCCAGCGCTGCAATGCAAACCACTGAGCCACCGTGCTGTCACTGATATATATATGTATATATATATATATACACACACACCTATACTATATGTATATATCTAGTCTATCTTTTCTATTATAACATGTCAGTGTTAGTCACACGCATGATACGTGTGGTGTGCGAGTTTTTCTCGCACCCATAGACTTACATTTGCGAGTCGCGGGCGTAATACGCAGCAAATCGCAGCATGCTGCAATTTCACTCGCACGTATAATAATACGGCCGAGAAAAATACGGTGATGGGATCCGCCCCATAGGTTAACATTGGGACGAGCGCTATGCGATTTTTTTTTTTTTTTTTTTTTTTTTTTTTTTTTTTTTTTTTTTTTTTTCTCTCATAGCACTCGTCCGTATTCCTCTCTAGTGTGACTCCGGCCTAAGGCTGTGTGCCCACGTAGCGATTTTTAAGCGTTTTTGCCTCGATTTTCGGCGCGAAAACGCTGCGAAAACGTCTAAAAATCGTGTACAGAACGCACCCCATGCATTCCTATGGCATTCCGCACATGCTGTGCTAATGCTGCGCTTTTTTCCGCGGCGGAATCGCATCGCGGAAAAAATCGCAGCATGCTCATTCTTTTGTGCGGAATCGCAAAGAATTGCCACGATTCCTCACCCATAGGAATGCATGAGAATCGCTTACTTCCCGCATGTGGCTATGCCCACCATGCGGGAAGTTAAGAGTCTCATGTGCGGTTGGTACCCACAGTGTGGAGGAGAGGAGACTGTCCTTCAGGCCCTGGGTACCATACCCCTGTATACAAAAAAAAAAAAAAAAAAAAAAATCGGGGTATATTTACCTTCCGGCATCACGCACTGCATTCCCGGCCTCAGCGTTCCCAGTAATGCCTTGCGGCACGGTCCAGTGATGACGTAGTCTCGCGAGATCGCTATAGTAACGCGAGACCAACGTCATCACAGGTCTCACAAGGCATTACTGGGAACGCTGAGGTCCGGGATGGCAGCGCGGGACGCCGGAAGGTAAATATACACCGATTTTTTTTTTTAGCATTTTTAACATTTTATCTTTTACTATTGATGCTGCATAGGCGGCCTCAATAGTAAAAACCTGGCCACACTTGTCAAACACTATGTTTGACGAGTGTGACTAACCTGTCAATCACTTTCCAAGCGATGCTTCAAATCGCTTGGAAAGTGCTTGAATATCGCAAGTGAAAATCGCGGCAAAATCGCGGAAAAAAACCGCGCGATTTCTGGGAAGGAGTCCGCTTTTCTGTGTGCGTTTTAACACGCTACGTGGGCACATAGCCTAAATGATAAGATTTTTGGAGAAATGGAATAGAGCGGATCTTATATCGTACTAATCCTAATCCTCCCCAAATGTCACTTGTGCCCCTGTGGAGGCAGACAGTGTGAGGTGCAGCAGTTGTGCCCGCACTGACCCTCATATGTACCGGAGTATTAGTGACAGTGGCAGCTACTCACATGTACATAGACGGCCGCAGCCTCCTCCACACACCGCTCCTCTGCGCCATACACGTCCTGGCTGTACCTGCTGCTGCAGCACATCTTCCGTGCCACAGACGCACAGGCACTGAGCACACGAGTCATGCTTCCCCATAAGAGAGTATTGTCATCCACCTACTACTGCAATGTCAGCCAGAGCAGCCACGCGCATATCGCTCACTTCCGTCTGGGCCCCTGCTGGAGGCTATGTGTAATAGCAACGTGCAGTGAGTGCAAAACCCTGCACATGTGTGGTGTTCTATGTGTAATCCATATATCCTGCAATGCCGACTGCACATGTATATTATATATAGTCTATAACCACTGCACATGTGTGGTGTTCTATGTGTAATCCATATATCCTGCAATGCCCACTGCACATGTATATTATATATAGTCTATAACCCTGCACATGTGTGGTGTTCTATGTGTAATCCACATATCCTGCAATGCCCACTGCACATGTATATTATATATAGTCTATAACCACTGCACATGTGTGGTGTTCTATGTGTAATCCACATATCCTGCAATGCCCACTGCACATGTATATTATATATAGTCTATAACACTGCACATGTGTGGTGTTCTATGTGTAATCCATATATCCTGCAATGACCACTGTACATGTATATTATATATAGTCTATAACACTGCACATGTGTGGTGTTCTATGTGTAATCCATATATCCTGCAATGACCACTGCACATGTATATTATATATAGTCTATAACCACTGCGCATGTGTGGTGGTCTATGTGTAATCCATATATCCTGCAATGACCACTGTACATGTATATTATATATAGTCTATAACCACTGCACATGTGTGGTGTTCTATGTGTAATCCATATATCCTGCAATGCCCACTGCACATGTATATTATATATAGTCTATAACCACTGCACATGTGTGGTGTTCTATGTGTAATCCATATATCCTGCAATGCCCACTGCACATGTATATTATATATAGTCTATAACACTGCACATGTGTGGTGGTCTATGTGTAATCCACATATCCTGCAATGACCGCTGCACATGTATATTATATATAGTCTATAACCACTGCACATGTGTGGTGTTCTATGTGTAATCCATATATCCTGCAGTGCCCACTGCACATGTATATTATATATAGTCTATAACCACTGCACATGTATATTATATATAGTCTATAACACTGCACATGTGTGGTGTTCTATGTGTAATCCACATATCCTGCAATGCCCACTGCACATGTATATTATATATAGTCTATAACCACTGCACATGTGTGGTGTTCTATGTGTAATCCATATATCCTGCAATGACCACTGCACATGTATATTATATATAGTCTATAACACTGCACATGTGTGGTGTTCTATGTGTAATCCATATATCCTGCAGTGCCCACTGCACATGTATATTATATATAGTCTATAACCACTGCACATGTGTGGTGTTCTATGTGTAATCCATATATCCTGCAATGCCCACTGCACATGTATATTATATATAGTCTATAACACTGCACATGTGTGGTGTTCTATGTGTAATCCATATATCCTGCAATGACCACTGCACATGTATATTATATATAGTCTATAACCACTGCACATGTGTGGTGTTCTATGTGTAATCCATATATCCTGCAATGACCACTGTACATGTATATTATATATAGTCTATAACCACTGCACATGTGTGGTGTTCTATGTGTAATCCATATATCCTGCAATGACCACTGCACATGTATATTATATATAGTCTATAACACTGCACATGTGTGGTGTTCTATGTGTAATCCATATATCCTGCAATGCCCACTGTACATGTATATTATATATAGTCTATAACCACTGCGCATGTGTGGTGTTCTATGTGTAATCCATATATCCTGCAATGCCCACTGCACATGTATATTATATATAGTCTATAACCACTGCGCATGTGTGGTGGTCTATGTGTAATCCATATATCCTGCAATGCCCACTGTACATGTATATTATATATAGTCTATAACCACTGCACATGTGTGGTGTTCTATGTGTAATCCATATATCCTGCAATGCCCACTGCACATGTATATTCCACTGCACATGTGTGGTGTTCTATGTGTAATCCACATATCCTGCAATGCCCACTGCACATGTATATTATATATAGTCTATAACCACTGCGCATGTGTGGTGTTCTATGTGTAATCCATATATCCTGCAGTGCCCACTGCACATGTATATTATATATAGTCTATAACCACTGCACATGTGTGGTGTTCTATGTGTAATCCATATATCCTGCAATGACCACTGCACATGTATATTATATATAGTCTATAACACTGCACATGTGTGGTGGTCTATGTGTAATCCATATATCCTGCAATGACCTCTGCACATGTATATTATATATAGTCTATAACCACTGCGCATGTGTGGTGTTCTATGTGTAATCCATATATCCTGCAATGACCACTGCACATGTATATTATATATAGTCTATAACCACTGCACATGTGTGGTGTTCTATGTGTAATCCATATATCCTGCAATGACCACTGTACATGTATATTATATATAGTCTATAACCACTGCACATGTGTGGTGTTCTATGTGTAATCCATATATCCTGCAATGACCACTGCACATGTATATTATATATAGTCTATAACACTGCACATGTGTGGTGTTCTATGTGTAATCCATATATCCTGCAATGCCCACTGCACATGTATATTATATATAGTCTATAACCACTGCACATGTGTGGTGTTCTATGTGTAATCCATATATCCTGCAATGCCCACTGCACATGTATATTATATATAGTCTATAACCACTGCACATGTGTGGTGTTCTATGTGTAATCCACATATCCTGCAATGCCCACTGCACATGTATATTATATATAGTCTATAACCACTGCGCATGTGTGGTGGTCTATGTGTAATCCATATATCCTGCAATGACCACTGCACATGTATATTATATATAGTCTATAACCACTGCACATGTGTGGTGGTCTATGTGTAATCCATATATCCTGCAATGACCACTGCACATGTATATTATATATAGTCTATAACCACTGCACATGTGTGGTGTTCTATGTGTAATCCATATATCCTGCAATGCCCACTGCACATGTATATTATATATAGTCTATAACCACTGCGCATGTGTGGTGGTCTATGTGTAATCCATATATCCTGCAATGCCCACTGCACATGTATATTATATATAGTCTATAACCACTGCACAAGTGTGGTGGTCTATGTGTAATCCATATATCCTGCAATGCCCACTGCACATGTATATTATATATAGTCTATAACCACTGCACAAGTGTGGTGTTCTATGTGTAATCCATATATCCTGCAATGCCCACTGCACATGTATATTATATATAGTCTATAACCACTGCGCATGTGTGGTGTTCTATGTGTAATCCATATATCCTGCAATGCCCACTGCACATGTATATTATATATAGTCTATAACCACTGCACATGTGTGGTGGTCTATGTGTAATCCATATATACTGCAATGACCACTGTACATGTATATTATATATAGTCTATAACCACTGCACATGTGTGGTGTTCTATGTGTAATCCATATATCCTGCAATGCCCACTGCACATGTGTGGTGGTCTATGTGTAATCCATATATCCTGCAATGACCACTGTACATGTATATTATATATAGTCTATAACCACTGCACATGTGTGGTGTTCTATGTGTAATCCATATATCCTGCAATGACCACTGTACATGTATATTATATATAGTCTATAACCACTGCACATGTGTGGTGTTCTATGTGTAATCCATATATCCTGCAATGACCACTGCACATGTACACTCACTGGCCACTTTATTAGGTACACCTGTCCAACTGTGTGTTAAGACTTAATTTCTAATCAGCCAATCACATGGCGGCAACTCAGTGCATTTAGGCATGTAGACATGGTCAAGACAATCTCCTGCAGTTCAAACCGAGCATCAGTATGGGGAAGAAAGGTGATTTGAGTGCCTTTGAACGTGGCATGATTGTTGGTGCCAGAAGGGCTGGTCTGAGAATTTCAGAAACTGCTGATCTACTGGGATTTTCACGCACAACCATCTCTAGGGTTTACAGAGAATGGTCCGAAAAAGAAAAAAAAACCAGTGAGCGGCAGTTCTGTGGCCGGAAATGCCTTGTTGATGCCAGAGGTCAGAGGAGAATGGGCAGACTGGTTCGAGCTGATAGAAAGGCAACAGTGACTCAAATTGCCACCCGTTACAACCAAGGTAGGCAGAAGGGCATCTCTGAACGCACAGTGCGTCGAACTTTGAGGCAGATGGGCTACAGCAGCAGAAGACCACACTGGGTACCACTCCTCTCAGCTAAGAACAGGAAACTGAGGCTACAATTTGCACAAGCTCATCGAAATTGGACAGTAGAAGATTGGAAAAACGTTGCCTGGTCTGATGAGTCTCGATTTCTGCTGCGACATTCGGATGGTAGGGTCAGAATTTGGCGTAAACAACATGAAAGCATGGATCCATCCTGCCTTGTATCAACGGTTCAGGCTGGTGGTGGTGGTGTCATGGTGTGGGGAATTTTTTCTTGGCACTCTTTGGGCCCCTTGGTACCAATTGAGCATCGTTGCAACGCCACAGCCTACCTGAGTATTGTTGCTGACCATGTCCATCCCTTTATGACCACAATGTACCCAACATCTGATGGCTACTTTCAGCAGGATAATGCTCCATGTCATAAAGCTCGAATCATCTCAGATTGGTTTCTTGAACATGACAATGAGTTCACTGTACTCAAATGGCCTCCTCAGTCACCAGATCTCAATCCAATAGAGCATCTTTGGGATGAGGTGGAACGGGAGATTCGCATCAGGGATGTGCAGCCGACAAATCTGCGCCAACTGTGTGATGCCATCATGTCAATATGGTCCAAAATCTCTGAGGAATGCTTCCAGCACCTTGTTGAATCTCTGCCATGAAGAATTGAGGCAGTTCTGAAGGCAAAAGGGGGTCCAACCCCTTACTAGCATGGTGTACCTAATAAAGTGGCCAGTGAGTGTATATTATATATAGTCTATAACCACTGCACATGTGTGGTGTTCTATGTGTAATCCATATATCCTGCAATGACCACTGTACATGTATATTATATATAGTCTATAACCACTGCACATGTGTGGTGTTCTATGTGTAATCCATATATCCTGTAATGACCGCTGCACATGTATATTATATATAGTCTATAACCACTGCGCATGTGTGGTGGTCTATGTGTAATCCATATATCCTGCAATGACCACTGCACATGTATATTATATATAGTCTATAACCACTGCACATGTGCGGTGTTCTAATGTGTAATCCATATATCCTGTAATGACCGCTGCACATGTATATTATATATAGTCTATAACCACTGCACATGTGTGGTGTTCTATGTGTAATCCATATATCCTGCAATGACCGCTGCACATGTATATTATATATAGTCTATAACACTGCACATGTGTGGTGGTCTATGTGTAATCCATATATCCTGCAATGACCACTGCACATGTATATTATATATAGTCTATAACCACTGCGCATGTGTGGTGGTCTATGTGTAATCCATATATACTGCAATGACCGCTGCACATGTATATTATATATAGTCTATAACACTGCACATGTGTGGTGGTCTATGTGTAATCCATATATCCTGCAATGACCACTGCACATGTATATTATATATAGTCTATAACACTGCACATGTGTGGTGGTCTATGTGTAATCCATATATAATGCAATGATCACTGCACATGTATATTATATATAGTCTATAACCACTGCGCATGTGTGGTGGTCTATGTGTAATCCATATATCCTGCAATGACCACTGCACATGTATATTATATATAGTCTATAACCACTGCACATGTGCGGTGTTCTAATGTGTAATCCATATATCCTGCAATGACCGCTGCACATGTATATTATATATAGTCTATAACCACTGCACATGTGTGGTGTTCTATGTGTAATCCATATATCCTGCAATGACCGCTGCACATGTATATTATATATAGTCTATAACCACTGCACATGTGTGGTGTTCTATGTGTAATCCATATATCCTGCAATGACTGCTGCACATGTATATTATATATAGTCTATAACCACTGCGCATGTGTGGTGGTCTATGTGTAATCCATATATCCTGCAATGACCACTGCACATGTATATTATATATAGTCTATAACCACTGCACATGTGCGGTGTTCTAATGTGTAATCCATATATCCTGTAATGACCGCTGCACATGTATATTATATATAGTCTATAACCACTGCACATGTGTGGTGTTCTATGTGTAATCCATATATCCTGCAATGACCGCTGCACATGTATATTATATATAGTCTATAACACTGCACATGTGTGGTGGTCTATGTGTAATCCATATATCCTGCAATGACCACTGCACATGTATATTATATATAGTCTATAACCACTGCGCATGTGTGGTGGTCTATGTGTAATCCATATATACTGCAATGACCGCTGCACATGTATATTATATATAGTCTATAACACTGCACATGTGTGGTGGTCTATGTGTAATCCATATATCCTGCAATGACCACTGCACATGTATATTATATATAGTCTATAACACTGCACATGTGTGGTGGTCTATGTGTAATCCATATATAATGCAATGATCACTGCACATGTATATTATATATAGTCTATAACCACTGCGCATGTGTGGTGGTCTATGTGTAATCCATATATCCTGCAATGACCACTGCACATGTATATTATATATAGTCTATAACCACTGCACATGTGCGGTGTTCTAATGTGTAATCCATATATCCTGCAATGACCGCTGCACATGTATATTATATATAGTCTATAACCACTGCACATGTGTGGTGTTCTATGTGTAATCCATATATCCTGCAATGACCGCTGCACATGTATATTATATATAGTCTATAACCACTGCGCATGTGTGGTGTTCTATGTGTAATCCATATATCCTGCAATGACCACTGTACATGTATATTATATATAGTCTCTAACCACTGCACATGTGTGGTGGTCTATGTGTAATCCATATATCCTGCAATGACCACTGCACATGCATATTATATATAGTCTATAACCACTGCACATGTGTGGTGTTCTAATGTGTAATCCATATATCCTGCAATGCCCACTGTACATGTATATTATATATAGTCTATAACCACTGCACATGTGTGGTGGTCTATGTGTAATCCATATATCCTGCAATGACCACTGCACATGTGTATTATATATAGTCTATAACCACTGCACATGTGTGGTGTTCTATGTGTAATCCACATATCCTGCAATGACCACTGCACATGTATATTATATATAGTCTATAACCACTGCACATGTGTGGTGGTCTATGTTTAATCCATATATCCTGCAATGACCACTGCACATGTATATTATATATAGTCTATAACCACTGCACATGTGTGGTGGTCTATGTGTAATCCATATATCCTGCAATGACCACTGCACATGTATATTATATATAGTCTATAACCACTGCACATGTGTGGTGGTCTATGTGTAATCCATATATCCTGCAATGACCACTGCACATGTATATTATATATAGGCTATAACCACTGCGCATGTGTGGTGTTCTATGTGTAATCCATATATCCTGCAATGACCACTGCACATGTATATTATATATAGTCTATAACACTGCACATGTGTGGTGGTCTGTGTAATCCATATATCCTGCAATGACCGCTGCACATGTATATTATATATAGTCTATAACCACTGCACATGTGTGGTGTTCTATGTGTAATCCATATATCCTGCAATGACCGCTGCACATGTATATTATATATAGTCTATAACCACTGCGCATGTGTGGTGTTCTATGTGTAATCCATATATCCTGCAATGACCACTGCACATGTATATTATATATAGTCTATAACACTGCACATGTGTGGTGGTCTATGTGTAATCCATATATCCTGCAATGCCGACTGCACATGTATATTATATATAGTCTATAACCACTGCACATGTGTGGTGTTCTATGTGTAATCCACATATCCTGCAATGACCACTGTACATGTATATTATATATAGTCTATAACCACTGCACATGTGTGGTGGTCTATGTGTAATCCATATATCCTGCAATGACCGCTGCACATGTATATTATATATAGTCTATAACACTGCACATGTGTGGTGGTCTATGTGTAATCCATATATCCTGCAATGCCGACTGCACATGTATATTATATATAGTCTATAACCACTGCACATGTTTGGTGTTCTATGTGTAATCCATATATCCTGCAATGACCGCTGCACATGTATATTATATATAGTCTATAACCACTGCACATGTGTGGTGTTCTATGTGTAATCCATATATCCTGCAATGACCACTGTACATGTATATTATATATAGTCTCTAACCACTGCACATGTGTGGTGTTCTATGTGTAATCCACATATCCTGCAATGACCACTGCACATGTATATTATATATAGTCTCTAACCACTGCACATGTGTGGTGTTCTATGTGTAATCCATATATCCTGCAATGACCACTGCACATGTACAGTGGGGCAAAAAAGTATTTAGTCAGTCAGCAATAGTGCAAGTTCCACCACTTAAAAAGATGAGAGGCGTCTGTAATTTACATCATAGGTAGACCTCAACTATGGGAGACAAACTGAGAAAAAAAAATCCAGAAAATCACATTGTCTGTTTTTTTTTCATTTTATTTGCATATTATGGTGGAAAATAAGTATTTAGTCAGAAACAAGCAATCAAGATTTCTGGCTCTCACAGACCTGTAACTTCTTCTTTAAGAGTCTCCTCTTTCCTCCACTCATTACCTGTAGTAATGGCACCTGTTTAAACTTGTTATCAGTATAAAAAGACACCTGTGCACACCCTCAAACAGTCTGACTCCAAACTCCACTATGGTGAAGACCAAAGAGCTGTCAAAGGACACCAGAAACAAAATTGTAGCCCTGCACCAGGCTGGGAAGACTGAATCTGCAATAGCCAACCAGCTTGGAGTGAAGAAATCAACTGTGGGAGCAATAATTAGAAAATGGAAGACATACAAGACCACTGATAATCTCCCTCGATCTGGTGCTCCACGCAAAATCCCACCCCGTGGGGTCAGAATGATCACAAGAACGGTGAGCAAAAATCCCAGAACCACGCGGGGGGACCTAGTGAATGAACTGCAGCGAGCTGGGACCAATGTAACAAGGTCTACCATAAGTAACACACTACGCCACCATAGACTCAGATCCTGCAGTGCCAGAAGTGTACCACTGCTTAAGCCTGTACATGTCCGGGCCCGTCTGAAGTTTGCTAGAGAGCATTTGGATGATCCAGAGGAGTTTTGGGAGAATGTCCTATGGTCTGATGAAACCAAACTGGAACTGTTTGGTAGAAACACAACTTGTCGTGTTTGGAGGAAAAAGAATACTGAGTTGCATCCATCAAACACCATACCTACTGTAAAGCATGGTGGTGGAAACATCATGCTTTGGGGCTGTTTCTCTGCAAAGGGGCCAGGACGACTGATCCGGGTACATGACAGAATGAATGGGGCCATGTATCGTGAGATTTTGAGTGCAAACCTCCTTCCATCAGCAAGGGCATTGAATATGAAACGTGGCTGGGTCTTTCAACATGACAATGATCCAAAGCACACCGCCAGGGCAACGAAGGAGTGGCTTCGTAAGAAGCATTTCAAGGTCCTGGAGTGGCCTAGCCAGTCTCCAGATCTCAACCCTAGAGAAAACCTTTGGAGGGAGTTGAAAGTCCGTGTTGCCAAGCGAAAAGCCAAAAACATCACTGCTCTAGAGGAGATCTGCATGGAGGAATGGGCCAACATACCAACAACAGTGTGTGGCAACCTTGTGAAGACTTACAGAAAACGTTTGACCTCTGTCATTGCCAACAAAGGATATATCACAAAGTATTGAGATGAAATTTTGTTTCTGACCAAATACTTATTTTCCACCATAATATGCAAATAAAATGAAAAAAAAACAGACAATGTGATTTTCTGGATTTTTTTTTCTCAGTTTGTCTCCCATAGTTGAGGTCTACCTATGATGTAAATTACAGACGCCTCTCATCTTTTTAAGTGGTGGAACTTGCACTATTGCTGACTGACTAAATACTTTTTTGCCCCACTGTATATTATATATAGTCTATAACCACTGCACATGTGTGGTGGTCTGTGTGTAATCCATATATCCTGCAATGCCCACTGCACATGTATATTATATATAGTCTATAACCACTGCACATGTGTGGTGGTCTATGTGTAATCCATATATCCTGCAATGACCACTGTACATGTATATTATATATAGTCTATAACCACTGCACATGTGTGGTGGTCTATGTGTAATCCATATATCCTGCAATGACCACTACACATGTATATTATATATAGTCTATAACCACTGCACATGTGTGGTGGTCTATGTGTAATCCATATATCCTGCAATGACCACTGCACATGTATATTATATATAGTCTATAACCACTGCACATGTGTGGTGGTCTATGTGTAATCCATATATCCTGCAATGACCACTGCACATGTATATTATATATAGTCTATAACCACTGCACAGTGGTCTGTGTAATCCATATATCCTGCAATGACCACTGCACATGTTTATTATATATAGTCTATAACCACTGCACATGTGTGGTGTTCTATGTGTAATCCATATATCCTGCAATGACCACTGTACATGTATATTATATATAGTCTATAACCACTGCGCATGTGTGGTGGTCTATGTGTAATCCATATATCCTGCAATGACCACTGTACATGTATATTATATATAGTCTATAACCACTGCACATGTGTGGTGGTCTATGTGTAATCCATATATCCTGCAATGACCGCTGATAGTGTAATACTGCATATTCTATTACATCTCCCCATATAATAGTGTCACACTGCACATTATATTACATCTCCCCATATAATAGTGTCACACTGCACATTACATTACATCTCCCCATATAATAGTGTGATACTGCACATTATATTACATCTCCCCATATAATAGTGTGATACTGCACATTATATTACATCTTCCCATATAATAGTGTCACACTGCACATATTACATCTCCCCATATAATAGTGTCACACTGCACATTATATTACATCTCCCATATAATAGTGTCACACTGCACATTATATTAAATCTCCCCATATAATAGTGTAATACTGCACATTATATTGCATTTCCCCATATAATAGTGTAATACTGCACATTATATTACATCTCCCCATATAATAGTGTCACACTGCACATTATATTACATCTCCCCATATAATAGTGTGATACTGCACATTATATTACATCTCCCCATATAATAGTGTGATACTGCACATTATATTACATCTCCCCATATAATAGTGTCACACTGCATATTATATTACATCTCCCCATATAATAGTGTAATACTGCACATTATATTACATCTCCCCATATAATAGTGTGATACTGCACATTATATTACATCTCCCCATATAATAGTGTAATACTGCACATTATATTACATCTCCCCATATAATAGTGTCACACTGCACATTATATTACATCTCCCCATATAATAGTGTCACACTGCACATTATATTACATCTCCCCATATAATAGAGTGATACTGCACATTATATTACATCTCCCCATATAATAGTGTAATACTGCACATTATATTACATCTCCCCATATAATAGTGTAATACTGCACATTATATTACATCTCCCCATATAATAGTGTCACACTGCACATTATATTACATCTCCCCATATAATAGTGTGATACTGCACATTATATTACATCTCCCCATATAATAGTGTGATACTGCACATTATATTACATCTCCCCATATAATAGTGTCACACTGCATATTATATTACATCTCCCCATATAATAGTGTAATACTGCACATTATATTACATCTCCCCATATAATAGTGTAATATTGCACATTATATTACATCTGTCCATATAATAGTGTAATACTGCACATTATATTACATCTCCCCACACAATAGTGTCACACTGCACATTATATTACATCTCCCCATATAATAGTGTGATACTGCACATTATATTACATCTCCCCATATAATAGTGTAATACTGCACATTATATTACATCTCCCCATATAATAGTATCACACTGCACATTATATTACATCTCCCCATATAATAGTGTGATACTGCACATTATATTACATCTCCCCATATAATAGTGTAATACTGCACATTATATTACATCTCTCCATATAATAGTGTAATACTGCACATTATATTACATCTCCCCATATAATAGTGTAATACTGCACATTATATTACATCTCCCCATATAATAGTGTAATACTGCACATTATATTACATCTCCCCATATAATAGTGTAATACTGCACATTCTATTACATCTCCCCATATAATAGTGTAATATTGCACATTATATTACATCTCCCCATATAATAGTGTGATACTGCACATTATATTACATCTCCCCATATAATAGTGTGATACTGCACATTATATTACATCTCCCCATATAATAGTGTGATACTGCACATTATATTACATCTCCCCATATAATAGTGTGATACTGCACATTATATTACATCTCCCCATATAATAGTGTCACACTGCACATTATATTACATCTCCCCATAGTGTCACACTGCACATTATTTTACATCTCCCCATATAATAGTGTGATACTGCACATTATATTACATCTCCCCATATAATAGTGTAATACTGCACATTATATTACATCTCCCCATATAATAGTGTAATACTCCATATTCTATTACATCTCCCCATATAATAGTGTTACACTGCACATTATATTACATCTCCCCATATAATAGTGTCACACTGCACATTACATTACATCTCCCCATATAATAGTGTGATACTGCACATTATATTACATCTCCCCATATAATAGTGTGATACTGCACATTATATTACATCTCCCCATATAATAGTGTCACACTGCACATTATATTACATCTCCCCATATAATAGTGTAATACTGCACATTATATTACATCTCCCCATATAATAGTGTAATACTGCACATTATATTACATCTCCCCATATAATAGTGTCACACTGCACATTATATTACATCTCCCCATATAATAGTGTGATACTGCACATTATATTACATCTCCCCATATAATAGTGTGATACTGCACATTATATTGCATCTCCCCATATAATAGTGTCACACTGCATATTATATTACATCTCCCCATATAATAGTGTAATACTGCACATTATATTACATCTCCCCATATAATAGTGTCACACTGCACATTATATTACATCTCCCTATATAATAGTGTAATACTGCACATTATATTACATCTCCCCATATAATAGTGTAATACTGCATATTCTATTACATCTTCCCATATAATAGTGTCACACTGCACATTACATTACATCTCCCCATATAATAGTGTGATACTGCACATTATATTACATCTCCCCATATAATAGTGTGATACTGCACATTATATTACATCTCCCCATATAATAGTGTCACACTGCACATATTACATCTCCCCATATAATAGTGTCACACTGCACATTATATTACATCTCCCATATAATAGTGTCACACTGCACATTATATTACATCTCCCCATATAATAGTGTAATACTGCACATTATATTACGTCTCCCCATATAATAGTGTAATACTGCACATTATATTACATCTCCCCATATAATAGTGTGATACTGCACATTATATTACATCTCCCCATATAATAGTGTGATACTGCACATTATATTACATCTCCCCATATAATAGTGTGATACTGCACATTATATTACATCTCCCCATATAATAGTGTAATACTGCACATTATATTACATCTCCCCTTATAATAGTGTAATACTGCACATTATATTACATCTCTCCATATAATAGTGTAATACTGCACATTATATTACATCTGTCCATTTAATAGTGTAATACTGCACATTATATTACATCTCCCCATATAATAGTGTAATACTGCACATTATATTACATCTCCCCATATAATAGTGTGATACTGCACATTATATTACATCTCCCCATATAATAGTGTAATACTGCACATTATATTACATCTCCCCATATAATAGTGTCACACTGCACTGCTCAGGTCACCCCCACTGTCCATACTTATAGAAACATACAGGCCATTAACACCCAGAAACTTATGAAGAACTTGCAGTCTTCATTGGCCCCTATCTCCTCCCTCTCCTGTCCTGATTCTGCATTGAAGCATTACAATGAAACACTTCAAAGTGCCCTGGATTAATTTGCACCCCCTATAAATAGAACACCACACACAGACGGCGACAACCCTGGCACACGGTGCAAACACGTTTCCTGCAGCGGTGCTCCAGGTGCGCCGAACGTCTGTGGAGAAAATCCAATCTACCCGAAGATTTCTTCCATTTTAAGTTTATGCTTAGAACATACAACACTGCCCTTCACCTCTCCAAACAAACCTATTTCAACACCCTCATCACCTCACTGTCCAATAACCCGAAACGTCTCTTTGACACTTTTCATTCTCTACTCAATCCAAGAGTACAGGCCCCAACCACGGAGCTCCGAGCTGACGATCTGGCCAATTACTTCAAAGAAAAAATTGACCAGATCCGACAGGAAATTATCTCCCAATCACCTCATACCATGCACTGTCCTCCCTCCCCCCTCTGCATCGAACTCACTCTCTGATTTTGAACCAGTCACAGAAGAAGAAGTAAGCAGGCTCCTTGCATCTTCTCGCCCAACTACTTGCACCAGTGACCCATTTCCGTCACAGCTCCTTCAGTCCCTTTCCCCTGCTGTCACCCCTCACCTAACTAAAATATTTAACCTCTCTCTCTCTCTTCTGGTATTTTTCCCTTCTCATTTAAGCATGCCATCATACATCCACTACTTAAAAAACCATCCCTCGACCAAAACTGTGCCGCTAACTATAGACCTGTCTCTAATCTTCCCTTCATCTCTAAACTCCTGGAACGCCTGGTCCACTCCCGTCTTATCCGCTATCTCTCAGAAAACTCTCTTCTCGACCCTCTCCAATCCGGTTTCCGCTCTTTACACTCCACTGAAACTGCCCTCACTAAAGTCTCTAATGATCTGCTAACAGCTAAATCAAATGGTCACTACTCCATGCTAATTCTCTTGGATCTCTCTGCAGCATTCGACACTGTGGATCATCAGTTCCTCCTCACTATGCCCCGTTCCATTGGCCTCAAGGATACCGTTCTCTCCTGGTTCTCCTCCTATCTCTCCGACCGCTCCTTTACTGTATCTTTTGCCAGTTCCTCCTCCTCTCATCTTCCCCTTACTGTTGGGGTCCCCCAAGGATCGGTTATAGGTCCCCTCCTCTTCTCCTTGTACACTGCCCCTATTGGTCAAACAATCAGTAGATTTGGTTTCCAGTACCATCTCTATGCTGATGACACCCAATTATACGCTTCTTCTCCTGACATCACGCCAGCCTTTCTAGAAAACACCGGCGATTGTCTAAACGCTGTGTCTAATATCATGTCCTCACTATATCTGAAACTGAACCTGTCAAAGACTGAACTCCTGGTGTTTCCTCCCTCTACTAATGTATCTATACCCAACATTGCCATTTCTGTGTGTGGTTCCACTATTACTCCCCAGCAACAGGCCCGCTGTCTTGGGGTCATACTTGATTCCGAGCTTTCCTTTGCCCCCCACATTCGATCACTGGCTCGCTCTTGTCATCTGCACCTCAAAAACATTTCTAGAATTCGACCTTTTCTTACCTTTGACTCTGCAAAAACTCTTACTGTTTCTCTTATTCATTCTCGTCTCGACTATTGTAACTCTCTTCTAATCGGTCTCCCTCTTACCAAACTCTCCCCCCTCCAATCTGTCTTGAATGCTGCAGCCAGGATCATATTCCTCACCAATCGTTACACCGATGCCTCTACCTTGTGCCAGTCATTACACTGGCTAACCATCCACTCCAGAATTCAGTATAAACTTATTACCCTCACTCACAAAGCCCTCCATGGCTCAGCACCACCCTACATCTCCTCCCTTGTTTCAGTATACCACCCTACCCGCGCCCTCCGTTCTGCTGATGACCTGAGATTAGCATCCTCTATAGTCAGAACCTCCCACTCCCGTCTCCAAGACTTTACACGTGCCGCGCCAATTCTTTGGAATGCACTTCCCAGGTCAATACGATTAGTCCCCAATCCCCACAATTTTAAGCGTGTCCTGAAAACGCATTTATTCAGACTGGCCTACCACCCCAACACATTAACCTAATCTATCCCTGTGTGGCAGAGCCAAAAGTTTTACCATAACCAGGTTCCCCGCATCATGTTCCCACATGCTTTATGCCTCCATTAGCCCTCTGTGTCTGTACTGTTACACACTTAACATTATGACTGGTCCATACAATCAGGGTAACTGTTACCACCCACCTTTCGTGTCTCCCTCTTTCCTCATAGACTTTAAGCTTGCGAGCAGGGCCCTCTTTCCTCTTGGTATTTGTTATAATCTACTGTATGTGATTATTGTTATGCTGTAATGTCTATTGTCTGTACAAATCCCCTCTGAAATGTAAAGTGCTGCGGAATATGTCGGCGCTATAAAAATAAAATTTATTATTATTATTATTATTATTATTATATTATATATAGTCTATAACCACTGCACATGTGTGGTGTTCTATGTGTAATCCATATATCCTGCAATGACCACTGTACATGTATATTATATATAGTCTATAACCACTGCGCATGTGTGGTGGTCTATGTGTAATCCATATATCCTGCAATGACCACTGTACATGTATATTATATATAGTCTATAACCACTGCACATGTGTGGTGTTCTATGTGTAATCCATATATCCTGCAATGACCACTGTACATGTATATTATATATAGTCTATAACCACTGCGCATGTGTGGTGGTCTATGTGTAATCCATATATCCTGCAATGCCCACTGCACATGTATATTATATATAGTCTATAACCACTGCACATGTGTGGTGTTCTATGTGTAATCCATATATCCTGCAATGCCCACTGCACATGTATATTATATATAGTCTATAACACTGCACATGTGTGGTGGTCTATGTGTAATCCATATATAATGCAATGACCACTGTACATGTATATTATATATAGTCTATAACCACTGCACATGTGTGGTGGTCTATGTGTAATCCATATATCCTGCAATGACCACTGCACATGTGTATTATATATAGTCTATAACCACTGCACATGTGTGGTGGTCTATGTGTAATCCATATATCCTGCAATGACCACTGCACATGTGTATTATATATAGTCTATAACCACTGCACATGTGTGGTGGTCTATGTGTAATCCATATATCCTGCAATGACCACTGTACATGTATATTATATATAGTCTATAACCACTGCACATGTGTGGTGGTCTATGTGTAATCCATATATTCTGTGATGACCACTGTACATGTATATTTTACACTGCTCAAAAAAGTAAAGGAAACAACAGAATATAAATCCAAGTAAATTAAACTTCTGTAAAATCAACCTGTCCACTTAGGAAGCCACACTGACTCACAATCAATTTCACATGCTGTTGTGCAAATGGAATAGACAACAGATGGAAATTATTGGCAATTATCAAGACACCCTCAATAAAGGAGTGGTTCTTCAGGTGGGGACCACAGACCACATCTCAGTACCAATGCTTTCTGGCTGATGTTTTGGTCACTTTTGAATGTTGGTTGTGCTTTCACACTCGTGGTCGCATGAGACGGACTCTACAACCCACACAAGTGGGTCAGGTAGTGCAGCTCATCCAGGATGGCACATCAATGCGAGCTGTGGCAAGAAGGTTTGCGGTGTCTGTCAGCGTAGTGTCCAGAGGCGCTACCAGGAGACAGGCCAGTACACCAGGAGACATGGAGGGGGCCGTAGGAGGGCAACAACCCAGCAGCAGGACCACTACCTCAGCCTTTGTGCAATGGGGAACAGGAGGAGCACTGCAAAATGACCTCCAGCAGGCCACAAATGTGAATGTGTCTGCACAAACGGTTAGAAACCGACTCCATGAGGATGGTCTGAGTGCCCAATGTCCACAGATGGGGTTTATTGAGGGTGTCTTGATAATTGCCAATAATTTCCATCTGTTGTCTATTCCATTTGCACAACAGCATGTGAAATTGATTGTCAGTCAGTGTTGCTTCCTAAGTGGACAGTTTGATTTACTTGGAGTTGTATTCTGTTGTTTAAGTGTTCCCTTTATTTTGTTGAGCAGTGTATATTAAATAGATAGAAGAAAAGTCAGCAATTCATCTTCCCTGTACTGTAAAATCACAACAGGAGCCGACAGGATAGAAGAGATGGATTACATACAGTAAATACATATAGAATATAAAGGTATACAGATGTTTGTGACAAATACAATTAGTACAGTGTGTGTGCAGCTTACAGCGCATGTATTTAATTAATAAAAGATTGTTTTTATGTTAAAAAAAAAAAAGGCGTGGGCTCCCGCGCAATTTTCGCAACCAGCAGAGGGAAAGCCGACGACTGGGGGTAGATGTTTATAGCCTGGGAATGGGGTAATACCCATGGAGCTTCCCAGGTTATTAATATCAGCTCATAGCTGTATAATTAGTCTTTACTGGCTATTAACCCCTTCATGACCCAGCCTATTTTGACCTGAATGACCTGGCCATTTTTTGCAATTCTGACCAGTGCTTTTTGAGGTAATAACTCAGGAACGCTTTAACGGATCCTAGCGATTCTGAGATTGTTCTTTCATGACATATTGGGCTTCATGTTAGTGGTAAATTTAGGTCGACAATTTTTGCATTTATTTGTGAAAAAAATGGAAATTTGGGGAAATTTTGAAAGTTTTTCAATTTTCAAATTTTGAATTTTTATTCTGTTAAACCAGAGAGTTATGTGACACAAAATAGTTAATAAATAACATTTCTCACATGTCTACTTTACATCAGCACAATTTTGAAACCAAAATTTTTCCGTTAGGAAGTTATAAGGGTTAAAAGTTGACCAGCAATTTCTCATTTTTACAACAAAATTTACAAAACCATTTTTTTAGGGATCACCTCACATTTGAACTCACTTTGAGGGGTCTATATGGTAGAAAATACCCAAAAGTGACACCATTCTAAAAACTGCACCCCTCAAGCTACTCAAAACTACATTCAAGAAGATTATTAACCCTTCAGGTGCTTCACAGGAACTAAAACAACGTGGAAGTAAAAAAAATGGACATTTTAATTTTTCCACCAAAAATGTTCTTCTAGCATCAATTTTTTCATTTTCACATGGGCAACAGGATAATATTTGTTGAGCAATTTCTCCTGAGTACACTGATACCTCATATGTGGTCATAAACCACTGTTTGGACACACGGCAGGGCTCAGAAGGGAAGGAGCGCCATTTGACTTTTTGAATGGAAAATATGCTCGAATATTTAGCGGTTGCCATGTCACGTTTGGAGAGCTCCTGTGTGCCTAAACATTGGAACTCCCCCACAAGTGACCCCATTTTGGAAACTAGACCCCCAAGGAACTTATCTATATGCATAGTGAGCACTTTGAACCCCCAGGGGCTTCACAAATTGATCCGTAAAAAAAAGTACTTTTTTTTCACAAAAGTTTTCTTTTAGCCTCCATTTTTTTTCATTTTTACATGGGCAACTCGATAAAATAGATCCTAAAATTTGTTGGGCAATTTCTCCTGAGTACACCGATACCTCATATGTGGTCATAAACCACTGTTTGGGTGCACGGCAGGGTTCGAAAGGGAAGGAGCGCCATTTGACTTTTTGAATGGAAAATTAGCTCCAATAGTTAGCGGACACCATGTCGCATATGGAGAGCCCCTGTGTGCCTAAACATTGGAGCTCCACCACAAGTGACACCATTTTGGAAACCAGACCCCCCCAAGGAACTTATCTAGATGTGTGGTGAGCACTCTGAACTCCCAAGTGCTTCACAGACGTTTATAACGCAGAGACGTGAAAATAAAAAAACTTTTTTTTTTCCAAAAAAAAAATTTTTTAGCCCGCAATTTTTTATTTTCACAAGGGTAACAGGAGAAATTGGACCCCAAAAG
Source organism: Dendrobates tinctorius (assembly GCF_039654945.1). Taxonomy (NCBI): domain Eukaryota; kingdom Metazoa; phylum Chordata; class Amphibia; order Anura; family Dendrobatidae; genus Dendrobates; species Dendrobates tinctorius. The sequence goes on along the minus strand of NW_027361771.1, from coordinate 8,934,580 downwards.
TTGTTGTTCAGTTTTTCCTGAGTACTTTGGTACCCCATATGTGGGGGGGAACCACTGTTTGGGTACACGTCGGGGCTCGGAAGGGAAGTAGTGACGTTTTGAAATGCCGACTTTGATGGAATGGTCTGCGGGCGTCATGTTACGTTTGCAGAGCCCCTGATGTGCCTAAACAGTAGAAACCTCCCACAAGTGACCCAATTTGGAAACTAGACCCCACAAGGAACTTATCTAGATGTGTGGTGAGCACTTTGAACCCCCAAGTGTTTCACAGAAGTTTATAACGCAGAGCTGTGAAAATAAAACATTTTTTTCCACAAAAATAATTTTTAGCCCCCAATTTTTTATTTTCCAAAGGGTAACAGGAGAAATTAGACCACCAAGCTTGTTGTGCAATTTTTTCTGAGTACCCCAATACCCTATATGTTGGGGTAAAACTACTGTTTGGGCACATGTTGGGGCTTGGAAGGGAGGGTGCACTGTTTGACTTTTTTAACACAAAATTGGCTGGAATCAATGGTGGTGCCATGTCGCGTTTGGAGAACCACTGATGTGCCTAAATAGTGGCAACCCCTCAATTTTAACTCCAACCCTAACCCCCAACACACCCCTAACCACAACCCCAACACACCCCTAACCCTATTCCCAACCCTAACCATAACCCTAATCAGAAGCCTAACCCTAATCCCAACCCTAACCCCAACATCCCCCGAACCCTAATCTTAAACCTAATCCCAACCCTTACCCTAATTCCAAACCTAAACCTAATTCTAACCCTAATAGAAAAATAAAAATATTTTGTTTATTTTATTACTTGTCCCTACCTATGGGGGTGATAAGGGGGTGTGATTTACTATTTTTTTTATTTTGATCACTGTGATAGGATCTATCACAGTGATCAAAATGTAATGAATGAATCTGCCGGCTGTCAGATTCGGCAGGCGCACTGCGCATGTGCCCACCATCTTGGAAGATGGCAGCACCCATGATCCATGGAGGAGAGACACCGGGAGCAACAGCGGGACTCGGAAGGTACCGGGAGGGGGGGAGGATGAGCAGATGCTGACGGCGGCAGAAGATTGCCTCCGTCAGTCCGTGGGGGGGTTCAGATAACTGTCTCCAGCCATGGCTGATGATATTTCAGCATCGGCCATGGCTGGATTGTAATATTTCATCAAATCTCATTGATGACATATTACTATCGCTCTGACTGGCTGTTTCACTTTCAACAGCCAATCAGAGCGATCATAGCCACGGGGGAGGGGCAAAGCCACCCCCCTGGGGTGAAGCACAAAGCCTCCTGTATCTGCAGGTCGGGTGACCATTCAGTGACCCCGGTCACCCGACCCGCAGGAACGCGATTTATACCATGATGCCTACGTAGGCGTTATGGGTCGTATTGGCACGACTTTTCATGATGCCTATGTAGGCGTCATGGGTCGGGAAGGGGTTAACACTCTAAAATAAATGACGTGGGGTCCCCCTACAATTAATAACCAGCAAATGCTATGCAGACAGCTGCGGGCTGATATTAATATCCTAGGAAGGGACCATGGATACTGCCCCCACTCTAAAAATATCAGCTCTCAGCCACCCCAGAAAAGGCGCATCTCTAAGATGCACCAATTCTGGCACTTAGCCTCGCTCTTCCCACTTGCCTTGTAACGGTGGCAAGTGGGGTGATAGTTGGGGGGGGGGTTGATGCCACCTTTGTCTTGCCAGATGACATCAAGCCGAAAAATTATCTTTTATTAAATACATGTACAGTAAGCTGCACACACACTTCACTAATTGTATTTGTCACTGACATCTAATATCTACCTATTTTATGTGTACTTACTGTATGCAATCCATCTTTTCTATCCTGTCGGCTTCTGCAGTGATATTACAATACGCTGCTGCTGAATTGCCGGCTTTTCTTCTATCTATATATCTATGTAATATATATATATATATATATATATATATATATATATATATATATATATATATATATATATATGTGTGTCACTGACATCTAATATATGTATTCTATGTGTATATATCTATTCTATCACTTCTATTCTAACCTGTCACGCTGTGATATTACTGTATGCGGCACATGAATTGCCGGCTTTTATTCTATTTTTCTATCTATTATTGTAGTGCTAAGATGTTAATGACATCAGGAATCCATATTGGTAGCCTGTCTTTAAAGACCCCTTTTAACATATAATCAGTAATAGTTTAGCTTTGTATTTTCTGTAATTTTCCCAACACAGGTTGACCCGGACCGTGGCCCTGGGTGTTCAATAAAAGAGGGATATTTACAAGGGATAAGAGTTTAGAAAGCTTGTAATAAAGTGTTCGTGACGCCACCTGTGGTTTCTGGTCAGAGGTGACTAGTGCTGCAGAGCAGATCCTCTGGGACTGATGATGATGCAGCAGAGTTGGTACAGCTCTCCACAGACAGAGCTTAGTCCCAGGGAAGATGTAATATATAGAAGATGGTAATTATGTAGTGTGGCTCCACTGAGGGTTCAGTCGCCACAGAGGTACTGCACCTCCTCCAGAGGTGTGGTACCCCACTATCCAGGTAAGGTGGAAACACCTGACCACACTCCAACACTTGCACTCCACACCACAAAGTAGTGTAGCAAAGCACCTTCGGCGGCTCCCTGCTTGGAGTGTAGCATAGCATCCCCTTGGTGGCTCCCTGCTTGAAACACGAAATGTGCTGGGAGGTGAGTGGAGTTTAGTTCACATAAAATAGCGGGAAGAGTTGAGTCAGTCTGTCAGTCTTTCATTATTCAGTGAGTGAGGATGTAGAAGCACAGAGAGTGAGACAGAGAAGATCCCCGGGAGAGGGATTGAAGAAGGAAGTGCTGCAGCAGGCCACAGTGATCTTGGTCTGCTGGCACAGGAAAGAGACAGAGAAAGGAAGCTTGAATCTCCATTGGGAAGAAGGATTAGCACGGAACGTAAGGAGAATAAGAGAACAAGGACCAGTGTTGTGAGTTCATTTTCCGGTCCACCAGTCATGAGTTCTCCTTCCAGGCTCCCTCTGGTGGTAATTGGAGGTAGTGAGGCTGATTTAATCAGTTGAAATCTGCCACCTGATAATGAGGATGACGATTGGACCTCAGGAATCTCAGACTGGATTTAAGACAGCCGACGCCCTAGTCTGGTGCTGGTGATTCCTTCTGGCTTGTCAGGTCTTGGTTTTCAGCTCTGTTCCAGTTATCTAAAGCTAAGTTTTTCTGCTAATGTTCACACTTGATTTTGTTGGTCTATTCAGTTTTTTGTGGTCAGCCAGCCCCGGCTGGGGCTGCGCTAAATTTCCACTCTTATTTATCTGTATTTGCCAATTTGCTTTTTGTCCCTTATTAGATTGGCCTCTTTTTGCTCTGTCTCAGAATATTTCAGAGTGCTGATATAGTGGGAGAAGTCTAGTGACTTCAGGGTTAATTTTGCTATCAGAAGTGTTGGACTTTATTTTTTAGGTTTTTTTTGCAGATTGCAGACAGTCATTCCTTTCCTATCCTTTCTAGTTAGTTTGGGCCCCATTGTTTGCTCAGCCTATTTTCCTGCCTGTGTTTGTGCTTTCATCTTGTTTCATCGTCAATACATGTGTGGGGGCTGTCTTTCCTTTGGGGTCTGCTCTGGGGCAGTTAGTTTTCCCCTTTTCTTGCTTCAGGCTAATTTAGTCCTCCGGCTGTGACGAAGCGTCTAGGACCATCGTAGGTACACTCCACAGCTGCTGCTAGTTGTGTGGTTAGGATCAGGGATCTGCAATCTGCATAGTTACCAACCTCTGGTTTTCTGTGACTTAGCTTGTTTTATATTTTTCTCCTCGGTGACCCATTCATAACAGACCAGGTTAGAGGAGAACCCTTTTCAAGTTCTAAGTGCAAGGCCGGGGTGCGGTCCCTGAGGTTGTACGGATACTAATGGTCCTGCAGCAGACACCGGAGGAATAGAAGTAGTGACCACTTTATTCCCACACAAGACTTCGGGTCACAACAGCAACATATTAGTGAGCCGGGACTTAGTAGCAAGGAGTCCCCGAAGCAGGCTACAGCTGTCTGCCGTACAAGTAGCGTTCATAGGAACATCTGACAGGAGGAACTCCAGTGTAACTCAGTACTAGGAGTACTTCATTCAAAGGCGCTATAAGAGGAGACGTTCAGAAAAGGTACATATGTTGGCAGAGTGTTGGAAAGGAGTACTTCATCTTGCCTGGAAGTTGGCTGGGCTCCTGACCCGGAGGAGTCAAAAATTCTTGAAAATTCTTGAAAATTCTTGGAGAACAGGAGAAGTGCCAGAAGACTGGAGAAGAGCAAATGTTGTTCCTATCTTCAAAAAGGGGAAGAAGGTGGACCCAGGCAACTATAGGCCGGTGAGTCTGACTTCTATACCAGGAAAGATCTTTGAACAAATTATTAAACAACATGTATGTCAATACCTGGATAAGAATGAAGTGATTAAACAGAGTCAGCATGGGTTTCTAACTAATAAGTCATGTCAGACTAACTTAATTTCCTTCTATGACGGTATCACTGATTGGGTGGATCAAGGAAATGCTGTAGATATAGTATATCTTGACTTCAGCAAAGCATTTGACAAAGTCTCTCATACAATCCTTATTGAAAAAATGACTAAGTATGGAATGGACAAGGCAACTGTTAGGTGGATTCATAACTGGCTTAGTGATCGGACCCAAAGAGTGGTCGTAAATGGCTGCACATCCAGTTGGAAGAATGTCTCAAGTGGGGTACCACAGGGCTCTGTCCTGGGCCCTGTATTGTTCAACATCTTTATCAACGATTTAGATGAAGGAATTGAGGGTAAACTGATTAAATTTGCTGATGACACAAAGCTAGGAGGGATAGCTAATACTAGAGAAGAGAGAGAGAGGATTCAAAAAGATTTAAATAAACTGGAGAAGTGGGCAGCAACTAACAGAATGGTTTTTAACAGGGAGAAATGCAAAGTACTACATCTGGGCAATAAAAATGAAAAAAGCATATATAGAATGGGAGGAATAGGGCTAAGTGACAGCACATGTGAAAAAGACTTGGGTATACTAATAGATCACAGACTGAATATGAGTCAACAGTGTGATGCAGCAGCAAAAAAGGCAAATGCAATTCTAGGATGTATTAACAGAAGCATACAGTCTAGATCACGTGAAGTCATTATTTCCCTCTACTCCTCTTTGGTCAGACCTCATCTGGAATATTGTGTCCAGTTTTGGGCACCACATTTTAAAAAAGACATCAACAAACTGGAGCAAGTTCAGAAAAGAGCGACCAGAATGGTGACCGGTCTGCAAACCCTGTCTTATGAGGAAAGGTTGCAGGATTTGGGAATGTTTAGTTTGCAAAAGAGAAGACTGAGAGGAGACTTAATAGCTGTCTACAAATATCTAAAGGGCTGTCACATTGTAGAAGGATCAACTTTATTCTCATTTGCACAAGGAAAGACTAGAAGCAATGGGATGAAACTGAATGGGAAGAGACACAGATTAGATATTAGAAAAAACTTTTTGACAGTTAGAGTGATCAATGAGTGGAACAGGCTGCCACGAGAAGTGGTGAGTTCTCCTTCAATGGAAGTCTTCAAACAGAGGCTGGACAGACATCTGACTGGGATGATTTAGCGAATCCTGCTTTGAGCAGGGGGTTGGACCAGATGGCCCAGGAGGTCCCTTCCAACTCTACGATTCTATGATTCTAGGACACGGCACGGATGCGGGCACCTGTACCTGCAACAGACTGTGAGTAAAGCTTTGGAACTACATGCCCTGGTGTCCTCCACTTATTCCTGCGCCAACCTGCCCAGCACGGCTACATCCCTCGCGCCTTACACTACACCATCTAAGTGTCACTTCACCTACACTGTCCTGGGACTACAGCCCTGCCTGTGGAGGGCTATAACATCACTGCTGCACCACACCATCTGTCCCAGAGGATCTGTCTGCAGCGTCAGCTTACATCTCTATTGCCGAACACCACAGGTGGCGTCACGAATCACTCATCATAAGCACACTGAACATTCCCCTTTTACAATGGGCGCCCAGGGCCACGGGCCGGGTCCCAGCTGCCGTGACATCACCCATTGAAGCTTATCGGGCCCGGTACCGAGTACCCCACAGCCCTGGGAGGGCGACCCAGTAGTATTTAGCAAAGGATGTAGCACGTGGCGCTTATTGCATATGGAGCGGGCATTCCAAAGTGCTCCAGAGAGAGGAAGCAGGGGGGTGGGGGTCAGTGACACAGATTTTAAGTGTGAGGGATTGCGGTAGTTTCTCTTAGTGTGAGAAAGGTGGGAGTGAGGATTAGTGGAATGTGGGTGGGGGGGCAGGATTGGGCGATATGTCGCCAGCAGTGAGAAATTCTGGATAGGATATTTAAGTTGCCGACAATTCCGCATTCCGCTCTCCTACAAAATCAGGCAAGGGAATCACAGAGTTCAGAAGAGTTGCATACTTTAGTTAGGGCTATAAACCTGTGGCCTGAAGGGGACGCCTGTGGGTACACACTGTGAATATCTCAGGAATTTCTCTGTCTTCACTGTTTGCTTCTCACAGCTGATGTTTCCGGACAGATGATGTGTACTATTGTTGGTGAAGTTTTTCCTGTGTAGCGTGTAATGTAAGTACTTTACTTTTGTAATTTATATTATGCAAAAGTGTACACAATATCACACTATTTCCTGTTTTCTGTAATCATTTAATTATTGTAATAAAATTAGTCACCTTTTTTAAAGCCGTATCCGAGCCCTTTAAGTAATTGGCAAAACAATTATTTATATGTGTGTGTGTGTGTGTGTTTTGACTAATATTTCCTTTGAAAATCATGTGTAAATGGCATAGAGAATTGCTCTATGTAAAAGCTCATGTTAAAATCACACTGCATTCAGATGTAAATCGGATGCTAGGTGTGGAGAATCGGATTGTACTCGCATGACACTCGTGCGACTCTCAACAGGGAGACTCGGACCGATTTTTCATACGTGTCACTCCGGCCTTATTACATCTGTGCCTGTACCTCAGCGAGACCCTTGTTAGGGTTTCCGTCCTAATGCTATGAAGGCCGTACCTCTGCGAGACCCCCGATGTGGTCCTCGCTCTTAATCCATTGCCTGCTGTCCACCTGCTTCCTGGAGAATGGCCAGCACATCCCATGGTATGAGATTAAGGCCGCGCACGTGTGTGCTCTCTAGGTCTCTTAAAGAGACAGCGCAGATTTTTCAAAAAGAGTAATTAGCCAATGGCAGCACACTGATTGCTATTTCTGGCCCCTCTGCCATAGGGAGGGCGCCGGTGCAACGAGTATCTACTCTTGCTAGTTATATTCTGTGTCTGCTCTTCTGCAGTATTCCGTCTAGTACTCTGCTTACACTGTTTCCACAGAATATCAGTGACCTGTTATTTGGCTATCCAGGATGACGTTTGTACCAGCTGCTTCAGTTCCGCCTCGTCCCACCACTTAGCCATCCGAATCTCTGCACTACGCCAGTTCCATTGGAGTCAGCTTCCACTTGCATACTTGAGATTATTCGGTCACCGTCAGTGCCAGCTTCTACCCGAATACCCGGCTCCCGCCGGTCAGCTCTACCATACTTATATATTCTGGTTACCCGTTTGTCCCACTGGGACAGCTGCCACGTGTCTAGGGTCTAACTGGAGGTGGTCCTCCCGGTACTCCATTCAGATCCTGTTCAAGGGGTCTTACTACGGATACCTGGGGCTCACTAGTCACACCCCCTTTGGAGCCCCCCGGACCGTGGTCCCAAGATTCCACTCAAAAAATAAACAAATGTGAACTTCACCACCTGTGCCTCCATTTCCATTCGTTACAAACCTAATCCATATATACTGCAATAGCCACTGCACATGTATATTATATACAATCTATAACCACTGCACATGTATATTATATACAGTCATGGCCAAAAGTTTTGAGAATGACACAAATATTATATTTTCACATGATCTGTTGGCCTCTGGTTTTTATGTGTGTTTGTCAGATGTTTTTATCACATACAGAAATATAATTGCAATCATATTATGAGTAGCAAAAGGTTATATTGACAGTTAGAATGAGTTAATGCAGCAAGTCAATATTTGCAGTGTTGACCCTTCTTCTTCAGGACCTCAGCAATTCTCCCTGGCATGCTCTCAATCAACTTCTGGATCAAATCCTGACTGATAGCAGTCCATTCTTGCAAAATCAATGCTTTTCTTTTGTCTGAATTTGAAGGATTTTGTTTGCCCACCCGTGTCTTGATGATTGACCACAAGTTCTCAATGGGATTAAGATCTGGGGAGTTTCCAGGCCATGGTCCCAAAATCTCTATGTTTTGTTCCCTGAGCCATTTAGTTATCACCTTTGCTTTATGGCAAGGTGCTCCATCATGTTGAAAAAGGCATTGTTGATCGCCAAACTGCTCTTGGAGGACATTCTGGTACCATTCTTTATTCATGGCTGTGTTTTTAGGCAAGACTGAGAGAGAGCCCATTCCCTTGGCTGAGAAGCAACCCCACACATGAATGGTTTCAGGATGCTTGACAGTTGGCATGAGACAAGACTGGTGGTAGCGCTCACCTGGTCTTCTCCAAATAAGCCGTTTTCCAGATGTCCCAAACAATCGAAAAGGGGATTCATCAGAGAAAATGACTTTATCCCAGTCCTCAGCAGTCCACTCCCTGTACCTCTTGCAGAATATCAGTCTGTCCATGATGTTTTTCCTGGAGAGAAGTGGCTTCTTTGCTGCCCTCCTTGAGACCAGGCCTTGCTCCAAGAGTCTCCGCCTCACAGTGCATGCAGATGCACTCACACCTGCCTGCTGCCATTCCTGAGCAAGCTCTGCACAGCTGGTAGCCCGATCCCACAGCTGAAACACTTTTAAGAGACGTTCCTGGCGCTTGCTGGTCTTTCTTGGGTGCCCTGGAGCCTTTTTGGCAACAAGGGAACCTCTCTCCTTGACGTTCTTGATGATGCGATAGATTGTTGACTGAGGTGCAATCTTTCTAGCTGCGATACTCTTCCCTGTTAGGTCATTTTTGTGCAGTGCAATGATGACTGCACGTGTTTCTTTAGAGATAACCATGGTTAACAGAAGAGAAACAATGATGCCAAGCACCAGCCTCCTTTTAAAGTGTCCAGTGGTGTCATTCTTACTTAATCATGACAGATTGATCTCCAGCCCTGTCCTCATCAACACCCACACCTGTGTTAATGGAGCAATCACTGAAACGATGTTAGCTGGTCCTTTTAATGCAGGGCTGCAATGATGTTGAAATGTGTTTTGGGGGATAAAGTTCATTTTCTAGGCAAATATTGACTTTGCAAGTAATTGCTGTTAAGCTGATCACTCTTTATAACATTCTGGAGTATATGCAAATTGCCATTAGAAAAAATGAAGCAGTAGACTTTGTAAAAATTAATATTTGTGTCATTCTCAAAACTTTTGGCCATGACTGTATATTTTATATAATCTATAACCACTGAACATGTATATTATATATAATCTATAACCACTGCACAGGTATATTAGATAAAATCCATAACGACTGCACGTGTATATTATATATAATCTGCTATCTCTCATATCATTCTCTTATTGACCCTCTACAATCTGGTTTCCGCTTTTTATACTCTACTGAACGTGCCATCATCAACAGCTAAATTTAATGGTCCCTGCTCCCTGCTGATTCCCCTGGATCTCTCTGCATTTGACACTATGAATCACCAGATCCTCCTCACTATGCTCATCTTTATCGGGCTCAAGGACACCATTCTCTCCTGGTTCTCCTCCTTTCCTTCTGACTGCTCCTTCACTCTATCTTTTGCCACCTCTTACTCCTCTCCTCGCCCCTTTACTGTTGGGGCTCCTCAGGGCTCAATCCTAGGTGCTTTCCTTTCTCTCTCTGTCCAATAGGGGCTGTGTATAAACAATCAGATTTGGGTCCCAGTAACATTTCTTTGCTGACAAGACCCAATTGTGCACTTCTTCATGTGACATCACCCCCAGCTTAATACAAAATACCAAGGATTGTTTGCTCGCTGTCTCTAAGGGCCCCGTCACACATAGCGACTCACCAGCAATCCCGACAATGATATCAACTTGTCAGGATCGCTGGTGTGTCGCTACATGATCGCTGGTGAGCTGTCAAACAGGCAGCTTCACCAGCGATCAGCGACGCCGAGCGCGCGGCGTCGCTGTGTACGTTAGTTACCAGTGTGCTGATGCAGGGAGCTGGTAACTAAGGTACATATCGGGTTTCTAAGCGGCGCACGTCACTTAGAAACCTGATGTGTACCTTGGTTACCAGCTCCCTGCATCAGCGCGCTGGTAACTAAGGTACACATCGGCTTTCTAAGCACTGCGCGCTGCTTAGAAACCCGACGCTTACCTTGGTTACCAGCGCGCTGATTGCTGGTCGTTGCTCTCCCGCCTGCCACACGCAGCAATGCGTGCTGGCCAGAGGGAGACCAACGACCCAAAAAAAGTCCTGACCTTTCCTGAACGATCAGCGATACCCGGCAGGGGGGCCGGTAGCTGATAGCTGTCACACACAGCGATCTCGCTGGTGATATCGCTGTTGCGTCACAAAACTTGTGACTCAGCAGCGATCTCGCTAATGAGATCGCTATGTGTGACGGGGGCTTAACTTTGTGTCTCCTCCTTCCACTAACCTTACTCTGCCTGACATTGAAATTACCTTGGAGGGTTCAACCATAGCTTCGAAGCAGCACGCCCACTGTCTTGGGGTTATATTTGACACTCATCTTTCCTTTGTTCCCTAATTCTGATCACTCACTAGCTCACGTCATCTTAAAAACATCTCCAAAATCTGACATTTTTTCACCTTTCAAACTGCTAAAACTCTTAGGTACCGTTACACTAAGCGACGCACCAGCGATCCTGACATCGATACGACCTGGTAAGGATCGCTGGTGTGTTGTTAAATGGTCGCTAATAAGCTGTCAAACAGGCAGATCTCTTCAACGATGCAGCAACGATCTGGCGATCCGTATAACGACCTCGGCAGTTGTTGGTACCTTGTCACACAGCAGCTGTCCTGACGATTCCCGCCTGCATCCCTGAGTTCTGAGTCGCCAACAAGGTCGCTCGTCGGCGTCAAACACAGCGATGCATGCTGGTCAGCAGGACGCCAACGATCAGAAAATGGCCCAGGACATTTGAGCACGATCAGCGAGATCGCAGCGGGGTTCCCGGTCGCCACTATGTGTCACACGTAGCGAGATCGCTGTTGTGTCACAAAATCGTGATGCAACAGTGATCTCGCTAACAATCTCGTTATGTGAGACGGGGCCTTTACTGTTGCTCTTATTCACTCTTATCTGAACTATTGTAACTCCCTTCTGATCGGTCTCCCTCTTACTAATCTCTCTTCTCTCCAATCCATCCTGAATTCGGCAGCTAGGGTCATATTTCTGTTCAGCTGCTTTACCGAAGCCTCCACTCTGTGTCAGTCATTGTAGGTGGTGTGCTGGGGGCTAATTTGTGCCCCGCATCCTGGGTACGTTTTGCATATAAAGTGTCATGTAATGTGATATTGTTTTACTGTGTTTTGGCAGGTCAAACAATGTACTTACGTTCGTGTACTGTATAAGTTATATACCTTTATGGGCTAGGGATAGAGATAGGGAAATATAATAATAAAGTAAGGTTCAGTATTAGTAAGGGGTAATATAGGATTTAGAACAGTGGGGAGCACTGTAGATTAGGAGATTAGATTGAGTTAGAATAAGAGCTAGTTAATAGAATAGGAGATCTCTAGTGAGAGGAGCTAGAGAAGGGTTAGGAGAGTGGGTTCCTGAGGTAGTTAGTAGTGAGTAGGATGGAGAACTGTTAAGTTGTGTAAAGAAACTGTGTTATGACAAGGGAAAACAAAACACATTCGATGAATATTACATTTTTAACTGATAAATATATGACTCAGACACCAGAATTATGGATTAATAATGGCCGCGATGTTTATTTAGGGTGACTTAAAAGGTTGATAATAAATACCAATCAAATACTTAAAAATACCCAGTACCAATAAATATGAACCACCAATCCACCAGTCCACCCAGACACCTGGGTGACTTTCCCCAAACGCCATACCTACTTAAGGTATGGCCCCCCCAAAACAACGCAGCCAACGCTCCACTATTGTTTGTAAATCCAAATTAAAGATATCTAATCCAATATCTGAAAGGTGAGTCATTCCTGTATAAACCAGGTATGAAACCTTCTAAATCAACATGCCTATAGGAAAAACTGTTAACCAGAAACATGAAACGTTCCATATTCTTATTGACCCTTTTTCTAATCTTTTCTAAGAAAGCTAGCTTAGGGCTAGACCATAAAAGCCTGGGTATAATGTCAGAAAAAACAAATGCAGTGTTGACAAATTTAAGTTTAAGAAATGAAATATCATTCCGCATTTCGGTCCATAAGGTCAAGAGACTTGGTTTTACCGAGATCATTACCACCGAGATGTATAATCACTATGTCAGGATGAGGTAACTTGCATGAAAGATCCAATAATACAGAAACTAAACTCTTCCATCTCATTCCTCTGACACTGTGCCAGAAAACACGGACTTCCAGGGGAAGAGTCTTGAGGAGATCATTTGCATATTCCCAGTGCCTTCTGGGATAAGCGAAGAGTCTCCGCGAGCTCAACGATCACTGGGTTTTGGCTCGCGAATTTTGGCTCATCTTTCATCGTTTTTAAGAAATCTCAAGATGGAAGAGGCCAGGAGCCATTTGGTGAGCTGCATTTCTTGCTACATGTTCACAGACTTACCAGTGGAAAAGCCAAACTTCACATGCCACAAATGCAAGCTTGTGTCCCTGTTGGAGGAAAAGTTGCAAAATCTCGAAGAGAGGTTAGCTACGTTGAAGATCATTAAGGAAGGTGAAGAGTTCTTGGACAGAGCAGAATTATCTCTTCATGTTACAGAAAGAGAAGAAATTCGAAGTGCACCTGAAGAAACAGAGGAATGGAGACATGTGACCCAGAGAAGCAGGAGGATCAGGAGGCAGTCAGCACCCATACTGCTCAGAAACCAGTACCAGGCTCTCACGCAGGAAAACAATGAAGAAATACATCAGGATAAGACTTTGCCAACAAACAGCAACCTTTTACGCCTTCAGAGTCCTCCTGGATAGAGAAAGAAAAATGTTGTGAAGAAGAAACGGAGAGTGGTGGTCATGGGGGATTCCCTGCTGAGAGGAACAGAGGCCGTAATCTGCAGACCGGATATAACTTCAAGAGAAATGTGCTGTCTTCCAGGTGCAAAAATTAAAGATGTGTCTGACAGGATATCAGGACTCTTCAGACCTACAGATGACTACCCATTCCTGCTACTACATGTGGGGACAAATGACACCGCAAGAAACGACCTGGAAACCATCTGCAGAGACTTTGAAGACTTAGGCAAGAAAGTGAAAGAACTGGGAGCGCAGGTGGTCTTCTCTTCCATCCTCCCAGTGGATGGCCATGGAACAAGGAGGTGGAATAAGATTCTGCAGGTGAACAACTGGCTACGTCGATGGTGCCGTCAGCAAAGATTTGGATTTCTGGATCACGGAGTGAATTACTTATACGATGGACTACTTGCTAGAGATGGGGTGCACCTTACGAAGACTGGAAAGCATGTATTTGGAAGTCGCCTTGCTACACTTGTAAGGAGAGCTTTAAACTAGAACAACATGGGAAGGGAAGAAAAAGACCAGAAAAAGCCATACACCTGACAAATGCTATTGAGAACTCTGCTATTAGAAGTGGAAAGGAAGAACAAAGACAAAAGAATCTAATTAATAAAAAAATTGGAGAAAGAGAAACCAATCACAAACTAAAATGTTTCTATACTAATGCACAAAGCATGGGCAACAAACAAGGAGAATTGGAACTACTAACACAGGAAAAGAAATATGATGTCATTGGAATCACTGAAACTTGGTGGGACGATACACATGATTGGAATACAAGACTAGAAGGATACAACTTATTTGCAAGAAACAGACTTGATAAACGAGGAGGAGGTGTTGCATTGTATGATAGAAACGCGTATATCTGCACTGAATTGCATTGAAGCTTCAGAGACTGGGAGTTCTGTGGAAACTGTTTGGGTAAGAATACAAGGACAGAACAATGGAAAGGACACCATTGTAGGCATTTACTACAGGCCGCCTGTGCAAGCGGAAGATATGGATGAACTCTTTATGCATCAAATGGCCAAGTTCTCCAAAAAATATGACATAGTTGTCATGGGAGATTTCAACTATCCAGACATTTGTTGGGAATCTCTCTCAGGCAAAACTAACAGGTCAAGGAAATTCTTATCCTCTCTTGCTGACAACTTTATCTTCCAAAAGGTAGGGGAGAAAACAAGGGGAACTGCTACCTTGGATCTAATCCTTATAAACAGGGAGGAAATGGTTGAGGAGGTAAAAGTGGCTGGGACCCTAGGAGGTAGGGACCATGCTATTTTAGAATTTTGGATAACTAGAGGAGGAAGACCTGTGAAGACTCAGACGTCAAGGTTAGATTTCAGAAAGGCAGATTTTAAGGGATTCAGAAAGAGAATTGGAGGGATCCAATGGCTGGATATCCTTAAAGACAAAAATGTCCAGGAAGGATGGGAAATCTTGAAAAGTGAAATTCTCAAAGCACAGTTGTTAACAATTCCGAAAAGAGGGAATAGGAAGCATTTAAGGAAACCAGGATGGATGAACACAGAACTTAAGCACATGCTAAAAAGGAAGAAAAAAATGTTTATAAAATGGAAAGAGGGAGGCATATCTAAAGAAGAATATAATGCTGTCTGCAGAACCTGCAGGGCACAAATCAGATTACTAAAGCTAAAAATGAATTGAGGCTTGCAAGAGATGTCAAAAGCAATAATAAATGATTTGGGGGATATGTCAAAAGTAAAAGAAAAGTCAAAGATGCTATAGGATTTTTACAGGATGAAAATGATGAAATGGTAAGACAGGATGTTGAGAAGGCCGAACTTTTAAATTCCTATTTTGCATCTGTTTTCTCTCAGAAAGGAAATGTAACATCAACTGTTCTTCACTGTCCTATTAAGGGAATAGAAGAATCCAGGATATCTATAAACAGAAAGATAGTGAGGAAACACTTAGCTAACCTAAATGAATTCAAGTCTCCAGGTCCAGATGAATTACACCCCAGAGTACTGAAGGAGATAGCAGAAGAAATTTTTGAACCCCTCTCCATAATCTTTGAAAATTCTTGGAGAACAGGAGAAGTCCCAGAAGACTGGAGAAGAGCAAATGTTGTTCCTATCTTCAAAAAGGGGAAGAAGGTGGACCCAGGCAACTATAGGCCGGTGAGTCTGACTTCTATACCAGGAAAGATCTTTGAACAGATTATTAAACAACATGTATGTCAGTACCTGGATAAGAATGAAGTGATTAAACAGAGTCAGCATGGGTTTGTAACTAATAAGTCATGTCAAACTAACTTAATTTCCTTCTATGACGGAATCACTGATTGGGTGGATCAAGGAAATGCTGTAGATATAGTATATCTTGACTTCAGCAAAGCATTTGACAAAGTATCTCATACAATCCTTATTGAAAAAATGACTAAGTATGGAATGGACAAGGCAACTGTTAGGTGGATTCATAACTGGCTTAGTGATCGGACCCAAAGAGTGGTCGTAAATGGCTGCACATCCAGTTGGAAGAATGTGTCAAGTGGGGTAACACAGGGCTCTGTCCTGGGCCCTGTATTGTTCAACATCTTTATCAATGATTTAGATGAAGGAATTGCAGGTAAACTGATTAAATTTGCTGATGACACAAAGCTAGGAGGGATAGCTAATACTAGAGAAGAGAGAGAGAGGATTCAAAAAGATATAAATAAACTGGAGAAGTGGGCAGCAACTAACAGAATGGTTTTTAACAGGGAAAAATGCAAAGTACTATATCTGGGAAATAAAAATGAAAAAAGCATATACAGAATGGGAGGAATAGGCCTAAGCAACAGCACATGTGAAAAAGACTTGGGTATACTAATAGATCACAGACTGAATATGAGTCAACAGTGTGATGCAGCAGCAAAAAAAGCAAATGCAATTCTAGGATGTATTAACAGAAGCATACAGTCTAGATCACGTGAAGTCATTATTTCCCTCTACTCCTCGTTGGTCAGACCTCATCTGGAATATTGTGTCCAGTTTTGGGCACCACATTTTAAAAAAGACATCAACAAACTGGAGCAAGTTCAGAAAAGAGCGACCAGAATGGTGACCGGTCTGCAAACCCTGTCTTATGAGGAAAGGTTGCAGGATTTGGGAATGTTTAGTTTGAAAAAGAGAAGACTGAGAGGAGACTTAATAGCTGTCTACAAATATCTCAAGGGCTGTCACATTGTAGAAGGATCAACTTTATTCTCATTTGCACAAGGAAAGACTAGAAGCAATGGGATGAAACTGAATGGGAGGAGACACAGATTAGATATTAGAAAAAACTTTTTGACAGTTAGAGTGATCAATGAGTGGAACAAGCTGCCACGAGAAGTGGTGAGTTCTCCTTCAATGGAAGTCTTCAAACAGAGGCTGGACAGACATCTGACTGGGATGATTTAGCGAATCCTGCTTTGAGCAGGGGGTTGGACCAGATGGCCCAGGAGGTCCTTTCCAACGCTACGATTCTATGATTCTAAAGGATAAATTCTCGGAGTGAGACCTCTGGCTGTCTCTCTTCCTAGCCCAGAAAATGAAAGAGTATCTCACTATCCAAACATAAACTGGCTCTGAAAGAGAGTAAATAGTTAACAATGATACAGATTTTGCCGAACATAAAACTTAAAGCGATTTGATTCCCATCTTCCTAAACGTTTGTCAGCCCCCCCCGTAATAAAGAATAAAATATAAAGGGGGGGTCCCATAGCCATACAGGCCGTAGATGGAGTATTAAAATTATTTATTTTAAGTCAGATTTTCTCCTCATAAAGTTATAATTTTGTCGTGGTAATCGGATTTTATGCAAGGTTTCTGAGAGGAATTCTTGGCGCCGTTTTTACGGGCCCTGATTGGTGGATTCAGATTTCAGGTGTATTTTCATTGGTTGATTTTGCTTTGACAGCTGTGGTGATAATACTGTATATAAATCCCTGTTTGGCAGTTTTTTCCTCACACAGCATTTCTCTGAAGAAAAAGAAGATTCCCTTCCCTCCCCTACTGTTTGAATCGAATGTCGTGAGGCTTATTTGTGGGAAAATCGCCCGCTAAGGGGCGGATTGTTTCTTCTGTGTAATTATTTTGGGTATTTAATATGGATTGGTTAATATTTATTTATTTAACCAAAAATAAACTCACGGCCATTTTTCATCCACTATTGTTGTTTCTGTGTTATTCATTTTAGTTATTTAATTAACTCGGTCTTGTATGGCCATGATCTTTTCTTCATTAAAACCAGATCTGGCTGCTTCGGTAGCAGCACTGATTCTAAATGAATGCGAAGATATCTTCAGATGACTTAAACCTAACTTAAATAAGCATTTCTTCAACAAAGAGTTAAATTGAAAGATGGTGACTGGTTCACCATTGGAATGAATAAACAAAGGGCCAGAATATGCTGGCCTTAACTTTAACCAATTTAAAACGTTGAAAACTGAGCATATGGAAGTATTGGGAATGGCATTAAGGCGAATAGAAGAACCTCTCCCAAGTTGGTCCGTTTTAGATTTACCAATGAATAAAATTATGTAGGAGTCCTCAAAAATGACATCTGAGCATAACAAACCAGAAGGCTCAGATTTCTTGGCCAAAACGACTTCAATCACTCTCAGCGCTGCAAAAAACGCTAAGCAAAAGGCTGTGGTAAAAAGAGAGCATTCAAAATAATTGAAACAGACAGACTTCAAAGCATTACATAAATCGATTAAAAGTTGAAAAGAAATTGGCCTCCTATCATCACTTTTGAATGTACCTTTTCTGAGACCCTTCAGAAATTGCTTTACCGGAAAATAATTGGATAACGGCTTCCCTCCGTATAATTTTAGAAAAAATGACACACCAGATATGTGCTTGGAAAGAGCTGAGTAAGAGAAACCTTTTTCCAACAAGTATTCAGCAAATTTAATAGCTGAACCAGAGGAAGTATTAATAAAAGAAAAACCAAAAGAGGTACATTTGCACAAGGAAAGACTAGAAGCAATGGGATGAAACTGAATGTGAGGAGACACAGATTAGATATTAGAAAAAACTTTTTGACAGAGTGATCAATGAGTGGAACAGGCTGCCATGAGAAGTGGTGAGTTCTCCTTCAATGGAAGTCTTCAGAGGCTGGACAGACATCTGACTGGGATGATTTAGCGAATCCTGCTTTGGAGCAAGGGGTTGAACCAGATGGCCCAGGAGGTCCCTTCCAACGCTACGATTCTATGATACAGAAAGAAAACCAGAGCTGCCATGCGGCTAAATAATTAGCCCATGTTCTATCCGCTAAAGACTGCCTTATAAAACAGGCTGACGGCCCTGGAAACAATCCCAGAGGGAAGGGGGGGTAAAACGTTGGTTCCAATTCCATCTCTGGAGCCAATTGTCGGAAGAGAGACCACTGTCGATGACAAATAGAAGTACAAATTAGTAAATTGTTACTAACTCCCAGCTTTGCTTTCAACCAGATATTATAATTTAAACAATGTAGGACCAGGTATCTGAGGATTTTAGCACAAAGCCTATTTTTGGAAGAAAGGGTATTAACCGCCAATAAAAACCCTTGACAATCTGAAACAATTAATAATCTTCTATTTTTTAAAAGGTGCCCCCATAAAATGATGCAAGAAAGCAGAGAAAACAGGTCCAAAAATAATTTGTCATCAGTTAGCCTGTGCAAAATCCAGTTATCAGGCCAAGACTGGAATACCCAATGTGAAAAGCAGATGGCGCTAAAGCCCAAATGTTTATCTGCGTGAAAAAGAAGGGGGACAGAATCAGCTGAATGAAAAAGAGACTGGAAAAAAGATCTACCGTTATACTTAGAAAGAAATTCTAACCAAATCTTAATGTCATCTTTCAAGTCAGAAGTAACCTTTAAATGAGAGGAGATTTTGACCCTTTCGTAGCGTCATACAATCTACGAGAAAAAACCATCGCCATTGGTAACACTCTCAGGGCAAAATTTAATAACTCTAACAGAGATTGAACCTCTTTCAAAGTAATTTTCTCTTTTTTGAGGACCATAACCATGGAATTTTGAAGTTTTGAGATTTTATCCAAAGATAACCTGCACTCCATAGCTGAAGAATTTATAGTAATACCTAGAAATTCTAGACACTTGGTGGGAGAAACCGTCTTATCTAAAGCTATGGGAATACCAAATTCACGACAAACATCAGTAAATGTATTAAGAAGACCCTGACATGTATCAAAGTTAGGAGTAGCTATAAAAAGGAAATCGTCCAGATAGTGTAGAACGCCTCCCGAAGGAAATTTAGATTGGACTACCCATTGTAAAAAAGAAGAAAATGACTCAAAATAAAAACATGAGAGGGAAAAACCCATGGGAAGACATTTGTCAAAGAAAAATTTATCGTTAAAGAAAAAACCTAATGAGTTGAAGCCGGAAGGGTTAACAGGCAGTAAGCGAAAAGCTGATTGGATGTCTGATTTTGGAAGAAAGGAATCTTTCCCATATAATCTCAAAAGATCCAGAGCATTGTCGAAAGACGTGTAATGAACAGAGACCAAAGATTTGTCAACTTCATCGTTTAGTGATGAGCCATGGGGATAAGAAAGGTGATGAATAAGTCTAAAAGAACCGGCCTCTTTTTGGGGACAACACCAAGAGGAGAAATGCGAAAATTAGAAAAAGAAGGGTGATCGAAAGGACCTGCAACCCTACCCAATTCAATTTCTTTAGATATTTTAGCTTCAGCTATTTCAGGGAGGGCACGAACAGATGGTAAATTATTAATTATAGAGCAACCAGTACCTTTGAAATGGGGGATGTGAAATCCGACAGAAAAACCTGATAAAAGTAGATCTTTACTCGCTGTGTCTGGGTATATGCTTAGCCACGGCAGTATTTTTTCCCTAATCACTGGAGTCGGGGCTCTTAAGAAAAATATCTTTGCCAGATGTTTGCTGAGAAATCTTATTCGCCTTCTTAAAACATTTGATTAGCGGGTGAGACCCACCACAAAATGAGCATTCATGTCTGTAGCGACAATTATGCATCCATTTGCAAGAAGATTCGTTAAATGCGAAGCAGAAGCCTTTCTTAGTTGAAGATGTAGTTTAACTGAAAATTGCCTCTGCGGGAGAATCATATTCAACCACAAACCTACGTCTTTAACCCCCCCATGAAACATTTGAATGAACTGCTAATTTCTGACGAAACGCTTCATCATATTTTAACCAAGCTAAGCCTCCAAAGTTCCTATAAGCCTCCAGTACAATGTCGATGTGTTGGAATAAACCACAACATAAATTAGGACTTTTCTCCCCAAGGACAGCGGCAAAAATTAAAAAGGCCTGCAGCCAATTGTTAAAAGATTTAATTACTGAAGGCTTCTTTTCATCACCCGAAACCCTATCATCCCGCTTGTTAACTTTCAGATGTTGGTCCTTATGAGAAGGAAGGAGAGAAAATAAATCAATATATTTCCCATTCCAAATTATCTCTTTGACGGAGGCGGGTAAATGGAACCCTAACGGTGAGAGTTCACAAATCATGGCCTCCTTCAAAAGAGACTGAGGAACACCTGAATGTAAGGGGTTAACAGAATGTGTCTGACTAGCCATATTAATGGGGTTGGATCTATTAATAGACACCAACGCTTCAGACACCACAGAACTGATTAGGGATTTTAGGTAATTCTGGGATACTGACAGGGGCACATGGAAGTTCTCACCCTGTCCAGAGATCGCTGTGTCCTGAGCTTGAGATGAGCTCCCGCTCAAGCCCGCTGGATGGGGCGAACGGAGCTGCAGAGGAACTTGGCCGGCAGCAATGTCTTTTTCTTCCGACTCAGAGGACCACCAGGCTTGTGAAGGAGCAGGGGCAGCAAGCGCATCTGTACGCCATGCGCTGGAGCTGCAGCCGGGAGTAGGAGCCGCTGCCCCCTCTGTGCTTTTACTGCTGAGGCGGGTCACAGCTGCGACAGCATGTCGATCAGCTGGAGGAGGTGTTGGCCCATGACGTCGCCGGGAGTCCCGCGATATACTGCGCGACACCCGGGCAGCTGGCGTCTTCTCATGGACTTCCCTCCTCCGGTTTCCGGGTAAATCAGACGCTGAGGGCGGAGAGTAGGGAATCTTCGGGTGACGCTTCCTCCTGGACCCAGAACGGCCAGAAGGTTCAGCTGAGGTAAGGCTTGACTGCAGATCCAGTGGCATCATGACAGGAGCAGGAGCAGAAAATTCACCCATTGCCTGGGCAGGATCTAAGGCTAGACAGCTCTGCATCCATTCGGCTCTGTCTTCATTGAATCAATTTCTGTAAAAGGCTCTCCATGACTGGTACGATGATGTAAATTTCTTTTTACCTCACAGAGTGAGGATAACTGACAAAACCTCTTTATTTATACTGAAAATTCTTGTCAACAACTTCCATTCCTCCAATCAGAAGGGAGGAAAAAGGCGCCAATAAAACAAGAAAAACTGGCTAGCAACAGCTCGTGAGTGACCCCACAGCTTAAAGTGAAAATTAACCTTTTTTAAACCAAATCAAGATAAAAGGGGATATGAAGTAAATAGCTAGAAATCTAAGTTAAAATAGTGTCTGTTTTCCCATGTGACCCCCCCCCTACATATGATTCGGGGGAGGGCAATCAGAAGCTGATCAATCCATGCCCTACGGGTGGAAAGACATGAGCAAGAGTGAATCAGAGCAGCATGAGGGAAATAGCTACTTACGGTCTGGAAAGGATTGGCAGCGGTATCTTTTGGTAATGGACTGGGAACACCAGGAAAAAGCAAGCTCGGCTACTCAGGAAGCTGCGGTACTGGAGGATACAGTACGGGAACACGTGGTATCAAGGAGGACCAGGGACAGCTTGGGGAAAGGAGTGTCCGTAACGTGTGAAGATTGCTGTTCGGTGTCTGTAACTAAACTGGATGAGCTAAGTAAAGTTGTTATGTTGAAAATGAACTTGGACTCTGATGATCATTGCGTGTCAGTGAAGAATATCTGAAAGCTGTTACCTGAGGAGGACTCTATTCCACAACGCACTACAGCACACATCAGAATGGACATTGTGTTTATGTTGCGCGGTCAACCACAAAGCCCTCCACAGTTCTGCACCACCCTATATCTCCTCCCTCATCTTTGTCTATCGCCCTACATGTGCCCTCCATTCTAAAACTGACCTAAGACTAGCATCCTCCATAATTCGAACCTCGCACCTCCGTCTTCAAGACTTCTCCCATGCTGACCCAGTCCTCTGGAATGCACTTGTAAGGAGGTGGGGGGACCCTCACGTGCCTCCTCTCCTCTGGTAGCTGCTCACAGGATTATGAGCGGCACCTCATTGATTATTAATGTGAAATGTAATGTTTATGTACTGTAATGTCATGTGTCTGTCAGGTACTGTGTATAGGCTTAGCATAGGACTGTAGGGGGATTAGAATAGAGGGGGGCTCATTAGAGATAGAAATTAGAATAGATAGGAGTGTTAGTTAGCATAGGGATTTAGCAGCTGGGAGGAGTTACAGGACAGGGAAGTGCAGAGTCAGGGATATAGGAATGGGACTTCCTGTATAGGCAGCAGAGCCTGGGCAGCCTTACCCAGGGCAAGGTGTGAGCAGCAGATGACGCAGACGGCCAGCCATGGGGATAAAGCTGCTATGGCAGTAAGGGGCCCCAGGCAAATAAGTGCCGATGGGCACCAGCCCAACTAGATCATCCTCAAGAGGGATCCAGGGTCTACGATCGGGGCAGGAGCAGCTGAGATGGCACTCCCGACACCTTTCCCAATCGGAACCGGACGAGGGGTTGACAGGGAGCTGGTGACGCTGGAGGTACGGTTGGGACACGGATTGTCCAAAGATACGGCAGAGATTGCCGGGAAAAGGGAGATGGAGCTGCTAGTAAGGATTGAGGCTGCCCGGATGGCAGGGAAAGATAAGAATATCTCTCTGTGTTTGACCTGTGCTGCCAGTGTAACAAATGCCCTTTTGATTTGTAAAGTTCAACTGTTGGAAAAGAACTGTGACTCTGAGGTGTTTTGTGCAACTTGGAAATACAGAACCGGAGTGACAGAGCTGGAAATGAATCTGACAGTGATAGTAAGTGTTCTCCTGCGAGCGCTACACATGCAGCAGAAGGGACATTGTGTTTTATCTGTGGGGCACCAGGGTGGGGGAACCATACAGCCTGTTACCACGACTACCACCCTGGCCGCCTTACACTACCCCAGACGATCCAACTGTTACTTAGACCCCACGTTTTAAGTGTGCTTTAAAAACACATCTCTTTAAACAAGCCTATCACCTCACCTCACTAACCTCACTCGTCCCCATCCTCCTTCTAAATATTATTCAGAACTTGCTCCCTCCTATTCATCTGTCTCCACGACCTCCATGCACTTGATAATTGTACCTGCTAATTGCACTTAAACACAATGGTTGATGACCGGATCATGCAGAAATATATGAAAATCCCTATTATAATTGCAGGATCTGAAATAACAAACATTTTTCACCTATGGTGCCCCCCTATGTTCTTGTAGAATGCAAGCTTGCGAGCAGGGCCCTCACTCCTAATGTAACTGTGTAACCTGTCTTACCTTGTATTGAATTTATTGTCTGTATGTCCCTGTTTAATTGTAAAGTGCTGCGGAATATGTTGGCACTATATAAAATAAAATTATTATTATTACTTAACCTAGTGCTTTGTTTACCTCCAAAAAATCATTCATTGCTGTACAAAAATGTATGCAAAAATGTACGTTTTTGCCACTGCATTTTTGATGCCAAGAGATGCAGAAATTTCTGCAAGCAAATACTCAATGTGCGAACATAGCCTTAGGCAGAATTAACTTTTAAGTAAGGCAAAAAGCCACCCAACCCTCACTTTTGCTTGGAAAATGTGTAGTTCTGGGGGGTAGTATAAGCGGGGGTCTATTTTACCAATACCGATCAAAATTGTGTATAGCAAATTGGTATGGAGATAAATGTATACTTATATTAAAACTTAGCTTTTAATGTTAAATTAAAATGAAAACTGTGTGTCAAATTAAGGTGCCAAATAAAATATAGTGATAGTGTCTGTGCAACCGTGCCCATAAAATAAATTGTATTAAGACGCCTCCTATTGTCCAGATATGAGCGGATTACAATCCTCTTTGTTGTCTATATAGGCCAGGTATTAATAATACCAAACACTAGCCAGAGAGCATCTCAATATAAACAACACAACACTTTTTAGAGGTTGTCTTAGGTACCTAAAACATCAGTCCTATACTCATTTCCAATATTTAAGGACAATTCTCATTAGAGTGCGAATCATATAAATAAGATATCTATTTCCCCAATATCAGATATCTATTACATTGACATATTTTTTAGGGTCAAAAGGAACAATATATCGCATCTATGGAGTCCAGTATAGTGTAGTGCCTATATTCCACCAAAATACTGCATATTAAATACTCTCATGATGCATTATTAATATGTCCTTATACTCATCTCATGTGTATTAGTCCTATACACTGATGCCTGTATATGCCCTCTTGTGGAAAAGGCCTCCAGTCTTTAAAAGAGCTTCATGTCTGTATTCATCTGGACCGCCTTAATCCAACGCCGTTCTCCCAACGCGTTTCATCTAATCAGGACTCATCAGGGGAGTTTGTGGAGTTCAAATAGACACATGGCGCGCAAATATCGCCCTCCTTTTATATAACTGAGCACCACATTGTATCCTAACCATTTCCGGACGCCGGGTACCTCATTTCCGGTCCCACCATATGCAAAGGCCCATCTCTATCTGCATGCCCCACTTCCTGGGCTCGGCTTACGGCCATTTACATCACTTCCGGTCTCGGAGGTGCAGCGTCATCATAACGTCGTTCACATGACAAATAGTATCCATGGTAACCCGACGCTGCATATCCTCCATCTGATCGCGCTCTCTGCCACTATCTCCCAATTGTATCAATAGATTTGTTGATCAATCATAATAGAGGCGGCTGCATCCAGATTAATATAAGAAATTATTCAGACTTTTTCAATTTGCTGAATACCCTATTAATGGATACTTTGCATGGATTCCATAACCATCTTTTCATTCACATTTATGATAGGGAAAAAGGACATATCTACAGTATCCCTCACCAGGAGAAAAATAATATGAGGAAATCAACTACAGGGAGTCATAATTCAATTGGTATATTGTTACAAAAATAGGGGTCAGTTAGTAGTCTGATCTAATGTTGTATGCTGGACGATGGACACCACGGATCTTCTTGTTATTAGAAGTATAGAGAGGGTGCTCACTAGGGCTCTCCCTGATAAGCCCTCTCTACCTCTTCCCTACCTCACGCGGAGGTTGGCACCCTATTAACCTGCGCAAGTGGCGCCCCCACTCAACGACGGCTCTCCCTAATATATCTCACCCTATTACTCCCTCCCTACAAGAAGGAAGAAAAGGAGAGTATATCGTTTAATCCTTTAGGGTGCATTGTCTGTAGGGTAAAGATCCAGAAAGTCTCTCTTTGGAGGATGTATTTATCCCAATCACCCCCTCTCTGATTTCTGGGTACCTTTTCGATACCTATAAAGCTAGCCATCTTGAGATCTCCCTTATGAGACTGATTAATATGGTTGGCTACCGGGGTATCACGTTTATTGATAGTATCCCTATGATGCTCTCCTACCCTTACCCTAAGCTCTCTCTTTGTTTTGCCAACATATTCTACACCACATCTGCACGTCATCTTATATATAACCCCTACAGATCTGCAGTTAATAAATTGATGTATGGGGTATATTTTTCTTGTATTATTACTGCAGAATTCGTTGTTTTTTTCAATTGAGGTGCAGTATTTACAGCAACCACATTTATAGCATCCTTTTGGTTGGGTGCCCAGCCATGTGGCGCTGTCAACATTTTTTGGGGTAAAATGGCTACGGACCAACCTATCCTTTAAGGAACGACCTTTCTTGTATGTAATCTGCGGGTGATTAGAGATAGCTCTTGTGAGGTCCTGATCCATACATAAAATCGGCCAGTGTCGGTCTATTATTTCTTTGATATCCTTGGCTCCGTTACAGTATTTTGTGATGAATCTTATAGTTCCATCATCCTCGGATTTCTGCCCAGGAGTGAGTAGGTCCTTCCTATCCCTAGCCAGGGATGTCCTATAAGCATTTCTTAGAATCCCATCCGGGTATCCCCGTTCTAAGAAACGAGATCTCAAATCATCAGCTTGCGTCTTATAGGTAACCTGATCCGAACAGTTCCTTCTCATTCGAAGGTACTGCCCCTTAGGGATACCTTTTTTCAAGGGAACTGGATGGTTAGATTCCCATCTCAGAAGTGAATTAGAAGATGTAGGTTTTCTATATGTCTTAGTCATAAGGCGTCCATTTTCACCCCGCTCAATCAGAACATCCAAAAATGGTAAACTACAAGCATTGACCTCACAGGTAAAACTAAGGCCTAGATCATTCTTATTAAGGCCTTTTACAAAATTACAAAAGCCCTTCTCATCACCCTTCCAGATTATAAAAACATCGTCCATGTAGCGAAGCCACAGGACAATGTTTTCTTCCGCCACTTCTGAGTGCTCTCCAAAGATGGCGTTTTCTTCCCACCAGCCCAGGAGCAAATTTGCATAAGATGGTGCACAAGGGCTACCCATCGCGGTGCCCCTGAGCTGGTGGAAGTACTTGCCATCAAATAGAAAAAAGTTCTTTGTTAAACAAAACTCGAGGGCCCTCATAACAAATGAATTGTGTTCCATATATTGTAAGCCTCTCGTTCTTAGATAGTAGTCCGTAGCCATTAAACCCTTCTCATGGGGGATCGAAGAGTACAAAGCCTCCACATCGATTGAACCCAATATCATATTGGTGTCCAACTCGATGTTGTCCAATTTCAATAGAAGATCAGTGGTGTCTCGTGTGTATGAGCTCAAAGAGATCACAAAGGGTCTCAATATTTTATCAACATATAGCCCTAAATTTTGGGTTAGACTTCCAATTCCAGAGACTATAGGCCTTCCTTTTAATGGTACCAGGCCCTTGTGAACCTTTGGCAGGGCATAAAAAGTCGCCACTACCGGGTGTGTCGGAATGAGAAAATCTCGTTCATTTTTATCAATCAATTTTGATTGAAAGGCCCCATCATCATATATAAAAGGAGGGCGATATTTGCGCGCCATGTGTCTATTTGAACTCCACAAACTCCCCTGATGAGTCCTGATTAGATGAAACGCGTTGGGAGAACGGCGTTGGATTAAGGCGGTCCAGATGAATACAGACATGAAGCTCTTTTAAAGACTGGAGGCCTTTTCCACAAGAGGGCATATACAGGCATCAGTGTATAGGACTAATACACATGAGATGAGTATAAGGACATATTAATAATGCATCATGAGAGTATTTAATATGCAGTATTTTGGTGGAATATAGGCACTACACTATACTGGACTCCATAGATGCGATATATTGTTCCTTTTGACCCTAAAAAATATGTCAATGTAATAGATATCTGATATTGGGGAAATAGATATCTTATTTATATGATTCGCACTCTAATGAGAATTGTCCTTAAATATTGGAAATGAGTATAGGACTGATGTTTTAGGTACCTAAGACAACCTCTAAAAAGTGTTGTGTTGTTTATATTGAGATGCTCTCTGGCTAGTGTTTGGTATTATTAATACCTGGCCTATATAGACAACAAAGAGGATTGTAATCCGCTCATATCTGGACAATAGGAGGCGTCTTAATACAATTTATTTTATGGGCACGGTTGCACAGACACTATCACTATATTTTATTTGGCACCTTAATTTGACACACAGTTTTCATTTTAATTTAACATTAAAAGCTAAGTTTTAATATAAGTATACATTTATCTCCATACCAATTTGCTATACACAATTTTGATCGGTATTGGTAAAATAGACCCCCGCTTATACTATTCGACTATTGGATATGGCAGGTTTCCTATCCACAGGGATAGACACAAATCAATGGATGAATGAGGCTAAGGACGTGTTTTCGGACGGTGCTTTCACACAGAAAAAATATATTCCATCATTCAGTGCAGCTTTTAAGGAACTTACTAAAATTTATAAAGAGCAAATTACGTCTTGGTGGGAGGTACAAAGTTTGGAAAACTACATAAAAGCAGGCATAGTACCTAGACACCTTAGAATATCTATTAATTTTGGCTATAGATACAAAAGCGCAACGTTGTCAGCTAAACTTGAAAAGGAAGCCACAGACAGCTCATTAAGATTGATGAGAATACTCCTAGATGAGGAAAAATCTATGTTAATTTCCATTAATGAACGCCTTAAAGAGCAAATAGAGGTTACAAAAAAATTTTCAGCAGAAACGGAATTCTCTGTAAAAGAAAATAGTTTACAGAATACTATTGAAAAATTTCAATACCATCTTAAAGAAAGAAAACATAAGTATTTTATTAGAGATCTACAAGAGTTTCGAGATAATAAAGCATATACGGTTGCTAATATTAAACCAAATAGACAACCTGAAACGGATATTTCATCTTCTGAGGCCGAATATTCTGACTCCGAGGGTAGATTTAAAAACAATAGGGGGAGAATAAGAGGCAGAGGAGGTATACGAGGAGGTAGAGGGGCAGGTCGGGGGTCACCACAGAGGGAACATTTTTTAGACTCAAATTACCCACTGAGAAGCCGATTCAATACCCGGAACCCCATTTGAATAACCAAATCGTTAATATTTCATCAAAACCCCTAAACAAAGAACAGATGGCGGTGTTAAGTAAGGGTATGTCATTTGTCCCAACCTCTGATTTTGTATGCTTTGAAGCCATCAAAGACCTTAATTTGTTCATACGTAAACTTAAATGGAAGAAATACTTCATTAATGCAGATAAAAAAAGCTGCACTGAATTAGGTATTGATGAGGACCTATTGGGTGATGTCAGATTTTTGTATCATTTGGGGGATGTGGACACTAATGAATATGGCGAAGGTCCTTTTACGGACTTTAAGAACAAAAGTAAACGGATGCCACCAATTAATAATGATATAAGTGCCATAGATGTTTTCTCTAATTTGGTCTCTAGGGACTTGATGGACTTAGAAAAATCGCAAAAACGAAGACCCCGTAATCTTACCAAAATTGAGATGGATGGTCTGCTTGAATTAGAGAGGGATACCACCAGGATAATTAAACCATCGGATAAAGGTGGTAACACAGTGGTGATGGATGTTACCCAATATAGATCTCTGTGTTACTCTTTACTGCAGAAATCCATGGGGTATGAGATACTCGAACGTAACCCCACAGAAATATATTTAAAAGAACTAAAAATGTTGGTTGATGGGGCCTTTCAATCAAAATTGATTGATAAAAATGAACGAGATTTTCTCATTCCGACACACCCGGTAGTGGCGACTTTTTATGCCCTGCCAAAGGTTCACAAGGGCCTGGTACCATTAAAAGGAAGGCCTATAGTCTCTGGAATTGGAAGTCTAACCCAAAATTTAGGGCTATATGTTGATAAAATATTGAGACCCTTTGTGATCTCTTTGAGCTCATACACACGAGACACCACTGATCTTCTATTGAAATTGGACAACATCGAGTTGGACACCAATATGATATTGGGTTCAATCGATGTGGAGGCTTTGTACTCTTCGATCCCCCATGAGAAGGGTTTAATGGCTACGGACTACTATCTAAGAACGAGAGGCTTACAATATATGGAACACAATTCATTTGTTATGAGGGCCCTCGAGTTTTGTTTAACAAAGAACTTTTTTCTATTTGATGGCAAGTACTTCCACCAGCTCAGGGGCACCGCGATGGGTAGCCCTTGTGCACCATCTTATGCAAATTTGCTCCTGGGCTGGTGGGAAGAAAACGCCATCTTTGGAGAGCACTCAGAAGTGGCGGAAGAAAACATTGTCCTGTGGCTTCGCTACATGGACGATGTTTTTATAATCTGGAAGGGTGATGAGAAGGGCTTTTGTAATTTTGTAAAAGGCCTTAATAAGAATGATCTAGGCCTTAGTTTTACCTGTGAGGTCAATGCTTGTAGTTTACCATTTTTGGATGTTCTGATTGAGCGGGGTGAAAATGGACGCCTTATGACTAAGACATATAGAAAACCTACATCTTCTAATTCACTTCTGAGATGGGAATCTAACCATCCAGTTCCCTTGAAAAAAGGTATCCCTAAGGGGCAGTACCTTCGAATGAGAAGGAACTGTTCGGATCAGGTTACCTATAAGACGCAAGCTGATGATTTGAGATCTCGTTTCTTAGAACGGGGATACCCGGATGGGATTCTAAGAAATGCTTATAGGACATCCCTGGCTAGGGATAGGAAGGACCTACTCACTCCTGGGCAGAAATCCGAGGATGATGGAACTATAAGATTCATCACAAAATACTGTAACGGAGCCAAGGATATCAAAGAAATAATAGACCGACACTGGCCGATTTTATGTATGGATCAGGACCTCACAAGAGCTATCTCTAATCACCCGCAGATTACATACAAGAAAGGTCGTTCCTTAAAGGATAGGTTGGTCCGTAGCCATTTTACCCCAAAAAATGTTGACAGCGCCACATGGCTGGGCACCCAACCAAAAGGATGCTATAAATGTGGTTGCTGTAAATACTGCACCTCAATTGAAAAAAACAACGAATTCTGCAGTAATAATACAAGAAAAATATACCCCATACATCAATTTATTAACTGCAGATCTGTAGGGGTTATATATAAGATGACGTGCAGATGTGGTGTAGAATATGTTGGCAAAACAAAGAGAGAGCTTAGGGTAAGGGTAGGAGAGCATCATAGGGATACTATCAATAAACGTGATACCCCGGTAGCCAACCATATTAATCAGTCTCATAAGGGAGATCTCAAGATGGCTAGCTTTATAGGTATCGAAAAGGTACCCAGAAATCAGAGAGGGGGTGATTGGGATAAATACATCCTCCAAAGAGAGACTTTCTG
Source organism: Dendrobates tinctorius (assembly GCF_039654945.1). Lineage (NCBI taxonomy): Eukaryota > Metazoa > Chordata > Amphibia > Anura > Dendrobatidae > Dendrobates > Dendrobates tinctorius. The sequence continues at coordinate 8,903,404 of NW_027361771.1, read as the reverse complement.
GATCTTTACCCTACAGACAATGCACCCTAAAGGATTAAACGATATACTCTCCTTTTCTTCCTTCTTGTAGGGAGGGAGTAATAGGGTGAGATATATTAGGGAGAGCCGTCGTTGAGTGGGGGCGCCACTTGCGCAGGTTAATAGGGTGCCAACCTCCGCGTGAGGTAGGGAAGAGGTAGAGAGGGCTTATCAGGGAGAGCCCTAGTGAGCACCCTCTCTATACTTCTAATAACAAGAAGATCCGTGGTGTCCATCGTCCAGCATACAACATTAGATCAGACTACTAACTGACCCCTATTTTTGTAACAATATACCAATTGAATTATGACTCCCTGTAGTTGATTTCCTCATATTATTTTTCTCCTGGTGAGGGATACTGTAGATATGTCCTTTTTCCCTATCATAAATGTGAATGAAAAGATGGTTATGGAATCCATGCAAAGTATCCATTAATAGGGTATTCAGCAAATTGAAAAAGTCTGAATAATTTCTTATATTAATCTGGATGCAGCCGCCTCTATTATGATTGATCAACAAATCTATTGATACAATTGGGAGATAGTGGCAGAGAGCGCGATCAGATGGAGGATATGCAGCGTCGGGTTACCATGGATACTATTTGTCATGTGAACGACGTTATGATGACGCTGCACCTCCGAGACCGGAAGTGATGTAAATGGCCGTAAGCCGAGCCCAGGAAGTGGGGCATGCAGATAGAGATGGGCCTTTGCATATGGTGGGACCGGAAATGAGGTACCCGGCGTCCGGAAATGGTTAGGATACAATGTGGTGCTCAGTTATATAAAAGGAGGGCGATATTTGCGCGCCATGTGTCTATTTGAACTCCACAAACTCCCCTGATGAGTCCTGATTAGATGAAACGCGTTGGGAGAACGGCGTTGGATTAAGGCGGTCCAGATGAATACAGACATGAAGCTCTTTTAAAGACTGGAGGCCTTTTCCACAAGAGGGCATATACAGGCATCAGTGTATAGGACTAATACACATGAGATGAGTATAAGGACATATTAATAATGCATCATGAGAGTATTTAATATGCAGTATTTTGGTGGAATATAGGCACTACACTATACTGGACTCCATAGATGCGATATATTGTTCCTTTTGACCCTAAAAAATATGTCAATGTAATAGATATCTGATATTGGGGAAATAGATATCTTATTTATATGATTCGCACTCTAATGAGAATTGTCCTTAAATATTGGAAATGAGTATAGGACTGATGTTTTAGGTACCTAAGACAACCTCTAAAAAGTGTTGTGTTGTTTATATTGAGATGCTCTCTGGCTAGTGTTTGGTATTATTAATACCTGGCCTATATAGACAACAAAGAGGATTGTAATCCGCTCATATCTGGACAATAGGAGGCGTCTTAATACAATTTATTTTATGGGCACGGTTGCACAGACACTATCACTATATTTTATTTGGCACCTTAATTTGACACACAGTTTTCATTTTAATTTAACATTAAAAGCTAAGTTTTAATATAAGTATACATTTATCTCCATACCAATTTGCTATACACAGTAGTTCTGGGGGGCCAGATCATGGAAGAGTGTTTCAAGGCTCTGTCCTGGCCTCAATGTTGTTCAACATTTCTATAAATTAACTAGATAAGGGAACTGAGGGTAAACTGATCAAATTTCCAGACAATGCAAAGCTAGGAGGGATAGCTAAAGGCCCTTTTACATTTAGCGATGCACCAGCGATCCCGACCACGATACGACCCGGTCAGGATCGCTGGTGCATCGCTAAATGATCGCTAGTGAGCTGCCACACAGGCAGATCTCACAGCGATGCAGCAGCGATACAGCGGACGATACTTTCCTTTCAGATGCGGTGATCCTGACGTCCTCCCGCCCGCCTCCACACGTCGCTCGTCAGCGCCACAGGAAGCCCAGCAGGAAGCGCCCGACGAGAAATGGAGCCGACCGATCTCGCGCGATCAGCGACAGACAGTGGGGGAGCCGGTCGAAGGTAAGTATCACACATAGCGATATCGCTAGCAATATCGCTATAACGTCACAAAATCGGTGACATTATAGCGATATTGCTAGAGATATCTCTATGTGTAAAACCCCGTTAACTCTAGAGAAGACAGAGAAAGGATTCAGAAGAATCTGGATAAGCTTTAACAATGGACATCAACTAATAGAATGGCATTTAATAGAGAGAAATGCAAGATTCTATATCTGGGCAAGAAAAACAAAAATTACACCTATAGAAGGGGAGGAATAGAACTAAGCAACAGCACGTGTGAAAAATACCTGAGTACACTAATAGATTACTGATTGCACATGAGTCAAAAGTGATGCAGCAGCAAAAAGGCAACCATAGTTTTGTGATGTATTAAGAGAAGCATACAGTCTAGATCACGTGAAGTAATTGTTTCCTTCTACTCCTCCTTGGTCAGACCTCATCTGGAATACTGTGTTCAGATCTGGGCACCACATTTTAAAAAATACATTGAAAAACTGGAGCAAATCCAGAAAAAAGCTGCCAGGATGGTGAGCGGACTGCAAAGTATGTCCTACGAGGAACGGTTAAAGGATCTGGGAATGTTTAGCTTGCAAAAAAGAAAAAAAAAGACTAAGAAGACTGAAGAGACTTAATAACGGTCTACAAACATCTGTAGGGCTGTCACAGTGTAGCGGGATCATCCTTATTCTCATTTGCACATGGAAATACGTGAAGCTATAGAATGACACTGAAAGGGAGAAGATACAGATTAGATATTAGAAAAAAACTTTTTGACAGTTAGGGTGATCAATGAGTGGAACAGGCTACCACAAGAAGTGGTGAGTTCTCCTTCAATGGAAGTCTTCAAACAGAGGCTGGACAGACATCTGTCTGGGATGATTTAGCTAATCCTGCATTGAGTAGGGGGTTGGACACGAGGTCCCTTTCATCTCTAACATTCTGTGATTCTATGGCACTGCACTCCAGATAAGAGTGCTTTTGTTGATGGACCATGGCTAGTTATATTCTGTTTTAAGGCAAGGCTGGACTAACATATAAGGGGTGCCTAGCTTACTCTAGGTCCCAAGGATATATAGGGTCTGGGAGACATAATGGTCACATGGAGTTTCCAGTCGTTGCAGGAGGAGGCAGAGCTGGCCCAGACCTAGAGAGCTGCAGCTGGCAGCACCCAGACCCAAGCTCAAGTAGTGCTATGTCATGATTGAGTCAGGCTTCCCTTATGATGCAAGTTGGTTAATTTGGTCATTTTTAATAAAATTGTCTAGAGTCATACTAAAGTAGATGTCAATGTGTTTAATTTGGCAATGGGTGGGGGGTGATGAGGATAGGAGAAGTATGTGAACACATTATGTGATGGCGTACATTTCAGGATGTCACTTTGCTCATGCAAAATGGTAAGTGCTGTGAATTCAGCTAATATAGATACAGTTAGAACTTCAAAATTAGGAAAAAGGAAGTATCAAAAATAGAAATTCCTGTCCGTCATTTCATGACTTAGCCATTTGCTTGTTTTATGGGGCGGTCCCTGGGATTTCCACGAGGAACTTGTCTTTGTATATAAGAGAAGCTAGGACCAAGAGGACAAACAGTTATGCGACTAAAGACAATGGAGGTGAGCTGCCTGACACCTTATCCAAACAGCTATATTATTACCCTATGCCTTGCTGGAGATAACAATATCCAAAATTTTATTTCCAGGATCCCTGGATTTTCCTGGGGAAAGTGCCTGCATATATTCATGGAAGTAAGAGAAGGATCACATGCGTCACATGGAATACAGGTGAGTGCTAGGACATTTTATGTGAACAGCTCAACTGTTGTGCGTAGTGGCACCAATATGGGGTGCTGTGCTTTATGCATTAGAAACAAACCTAGTGGCATGTGATTGGCTCCAAAATCTGTAATAAATGGAGTTGTCTTCTTCTGGATCGCTGGGGCACATTAATGAGTCTTAGCCCAATGTAAGATCCTTTCGTAGTCTTGAGGACTAGTCAAACTATCTGGGCCAAAATAATCCAAATCTACAGTGCGCATGCAAAGATTTTCTATTGGCTGATATTTCTCTGCAAGAAAATGGCCCAGATGTTCCACATGTGCATTGGTTGTACACACAGTTTATTGGGGGGCACTAAAGGTGGTCAAATGCAACATGCGCTCCTCTTGCCTATGACTCTGGCCACCAGGGTCGGCGTTAGGGGCAGGCAGACCAGGCAGCTGCCTAGGGCCCTTGCTCACCCAGGGGCCCCCACCTAGCGGGCCGAATCCCCCCGCCGCATTAAACTATACCGGCGTCTGCCGGTACAGTTCCATGCAATGATGGAGGAGAGAGCGTCAGCTGACACTCCCTCTCCCATCATTCCCCGCTCTGCCTCTGACACTACGGGTGCGCAATGATGTCATCGCGCACTCATGTGTGCCGGGAAGAGCAGCCGCTAAGGCAGAAGTAAGCCGGGAGCAGCGCGGGAACAAGTAGAGGTGAGGATTGTGGTTTTTTTGTTTTTTTTAACTATTGCTAACAGTGAGTACTAGACTGTAGGGCCATTTTCGGTGGGGGGGGGGAGATGTGGGCTGTGCTATATACTATGCGGGTTGTGTTTTATACTATGCGGGCTGTGCTATATACTATGAGGGCTGTGCTATATACTATGGGGGGTATATTATATTCTATGGGGGAGGTTGTGTTATATACTATGTGGCTGTGCTATATACTATGAGGGCTGTGCTATATACTATTGAGGGTATATTATATTCTATGGGGGAGTCTGTTTTATATACTATGGGGGAAGCTGTGTTATATACTATTGGGGGAGGCTGTGTTATATACTATTGGGGGTATATTATATTCTATGGGAGAGGCTGTGTTATATACTATGGGGGGTACAGTATGCATTATATTCTATGGGGAGGCTGTGTTATATACTATGGGGGTACATTATATTCTATGGGGGAGGCTGTGTTATATATTATGGGGGGCTGCATTATATTCTATGGGGGGCTGTATTAGATTTTATAAGGGAGGATTGCATCATACTCATTGATGTGGCTACATTATATTCTATGGGGAGATGGGCTGTATTCTATTCGGGGCTACATTATATTCTATGGGGGGCTGTATTATATTTATATTCTAAGAGGGGTGATTGCATCATACTCTATGAGGGGGCTACATTATACTATGAGGGGGGCTGCATTATATTCTATGGGGGTTACATTATACTCTGTAGGGTGGTTGCATAATACTCTGTGGGGTGGCTGCATTATACTATATGTGAGCTGCATTATACTGCATGGAGGACTATGTGGAATACATTATACTATATGAAGAACTATGGGGTGCATTATACTATGGGAAGTGAATTGTACTACATGGATGACAATGGGGGTACATTATACTATATGGAGCACTATGAGGAGTGTATTATACTATATGGAGGACTATGGGAAGTGTATTATACTATATGGAGGACTATGGGGTATATTATATTATATGGAGGACTATGGGGTGTGCATTTTACAATAGGGAGGACTGTGGTGCACATTATAATATATGGAGGACTATGGTGTATATTATACTAAACAAGCAAAATGCTGCCTATTCATCTAGTGATTAGATTGTTTATGCCGAAACAAAAATCATTGTTCTCAGCAGCACATCGCCGAAGTAAACTGTAGATATGCTGCTGATAACATGATACTGTCTGGGGACAGATTGATCCATTAGTGATCATTCTGTCCCCATCATTCTTTCTCAGATGGTGAAAAGAGGCCGGGAAACAAGTGTTGAATGATTTCAATATTGTCGATCACACTCATTTAGTGGCCTGAACTCAGCGCATGTAAATACAACCGAAATGCTTCTGTGTGATGTGCGATATGTCAGAATTTGGGGCCCCATTTTAAACTTTGTCTAGGGCGCCACATTGCCTAAAACCGGCCCTGCTGGCCACTTCTGATAGACTGCAGAGGTCGCCATTAACCTTAGAAACAATCTGTAAACAGAATTCTTGAGACTCGAGAGGAGAGGTATATTATAAAGTTTCTTGTTGTTACCCATTTAATAAGATTAGAAAACCCCTTTAAGTGCATACAGAGGCTCCAGTCCTCAATCTAGAATAGATCTATTGCTCTTAGTCATTAGGTTTTCTAATTTTTTATTGCAAAACCCTCCGCAAAAAGACTTCCAATGCATTCACTTTGCTATTTATATGAGGGGTTTTTGAGCTTTTTTTAATAACAGAAGAGGTTTTGAAAAATGACTGATGGGGGAAAAAAATGCATGTCACCTCTTTGAAATGGTTTTTATTCTTAAAGCAAAAATCTCCAAACCAATTGCTGTCAAATAAAAAAATTGCAAAAAATGTTTCAGGGAATAAAAATTTATTCTGACCCCCCCCCCCCAAACAAGGATGACGTCTTTTAGACACTGGAGTACCTGCCGAGTATTGCTAGAGGAAGATGCCAGTGCTGTTTTTCCTGAAACCTCTTCTTTAGCCTCTTTTCATAATTTTTTACGGTAGGTTTGCAATGTAACGTTATACTATGGAGCAGTGCCGACTAGCATGCATGCTGCAATTGGCAGCGTATCTCAGACGGTACACATCCATTCAAGTCTATGGGTGCATGCAAATATTGGACTGCATTCGGATGTCATCCGAGTGCAGTGCGATTCACACGGACGCGGGCAATGGAGGAGGTGGAGAAATTAATTTCTCCTTCTCCTCCACACCTGTACCGTGATTCTCTCATGCGAGAGCATCAGAGCACAGAGCACTGACACTTTCTGCAAAAAAAAAAAAAAAAAACACATCCCACAAAGGTCTATTGCCAGAAAACAATTTATGGCTCTTAGAATTTGGTGACACATTGCGGTGTTAAGAAGGTTCATTATAATGTTCTAAGGTAAGCTATGAGATTCTTTTTGGGGTGAGCTCAGATGCGGCTCTCCCATCATGGCCAGGTACAGCTGTGGCTTCCAAGTTGCAAAATTAAAACCGTATTTGATCTTACAGGGGAATTGCTCAATGTCTCACCTTCACAACCGTGCAGCTGACTGTTATGGCCGTGAGATTTTGCTGGTGAAAAAACTGTTCTTTGCGCAAAATCATATAATTGTTTAACCAGCAATGTGAAAACCACAGTATCACCGACCATTGGGTTCTTGGCCTCGAAGTGAAATGACGCTGGTTCTGTGTTTGCTGAGGAGGCCCTTATTCTTATTTTCAGAAGGATTTCGATATCTTGGAAGTAGCTACTCCCATGGGTAGACCTCCTTCGTGTGGACACTATGAAGATTTGGGCAAGGAAGCATACATTTTGGTGATCTTGTGTACCTCTAGTGTTGACAGTGAAGCAAGGACCTAGGTACAGTGTGAGGTGTCAGCCTTGTACTTTGCCATCATGGTTGGGATTGTGGCATCCTTACACTCCCGTGAAAATGAACAGGATTATTCATCAAGCTTGTTTCTTCTGATCAATAAATAATTTTCTGGTTTCAGTCCATGTTTTATGTCACATTGTTCAGAGTATATAATTTTTATAAGACATTGTCTTTAAAGGGAATCTCAATAGTTTTTTTTAATGTAATCTGAGAGCAGCATGATGTAGTGGCAGAGACAATGATTCCAGCGATGTTTCACAGAGACTAGTTTCACACTAGCGCTTTTGAGCGCAGCGACGGCCAGCGCACGGCCGCCGCTAAGCCCCGCCCCCTGCCTCGCCTCCGGCGGTAGCTCCGCCTACCGGCGCATGACGCTGCATGCGTCCTGCGTCCCCTATCTTTATCACTGGGGGCGCAGGCCGTGCGCAGTATGCGTTTGGCGGCGCATGCGTCCTTTTGACGGTGCGCCGACCTGCGCCAAACGCAACCTGCTGCAGTTTGGTTGCGCTCGGCGCACCGTCAAAAAGGCGCATGCGCCGCCAAACGCATACTGCGCACGGCCTGCGCCCCCAGTGATAAAGATAGGGGACGCATGCAGCGTCATGAGCCGGTAGGCGGAGCTACCGGCGGAGGCGCGGCAGGGGGCGGGGCTTAGCGGCGGCCGTGCGCAGGCTGTCGCTGCGCTCAAAAGCGCTAGTGTGAAACTAGCCTAACTAGGCTGCCGATTCAAAAAAATCAGTTTTTCATCAGCAGATTACTACAGGACTAGGTGTCTCGTGCCTCCTGGTCAACTGCTCTGTGTAACTCCGCCCCAACACAGCAGATTAGTAGTTTTCAGTCAATATATAGAGTACACAGAAAACAACTAATCCATGGTGTGGGCGGGATTATACAGAGCTCAGCATTCAAGAACTGCTAGATCTGCAGCAGAGCAGCTAGGGCTGTGTGCGATTATGAGAGCAAAGTGTCAGTCATTACATGTCTCATACTGGTAACTCCACCTTATATTTAAAATAAGCGCTGGAGGCAGATTTTCATGCAGATCAGTGTCCCACCCTTAGATCTTAACAGCTTACATATAACAAAAATGTGGATTTCTCTGGATTAAGACATCGGATCACAGGTATTAACCCCTTTACCCCCAAGGGTGGTTTGCACGATAATGACCGGACCAATTTTTTACAATTCTGACCACTGTCCCTTTATGAGGTCATAACTGTGGAACGCTTCCATGGATTCTGACATTGTTTTCTCGTGACATATTGTACTTCATGCTAGTGGTAAAATTCCATTCATATAACTTGCGTTTGCTTGTGAAAAAAATGGAAATTTGGCGAAAATTTTGAAAATTTTGCAATTTTCCAACTTTGAATTTTTATGCCCTTAAACCACAGAGATATGGAGCACAAAAAATTTAATAAGTAACATTTCCCACATGTTTACTTTACATCCGCACAATTTTGGAAGCAAATTTTTTTTCTTAGGAAGTTATAAGGGTTCAAAAAAAATTACTTCAGGTCCATTTTTTTTTTTTTTTTACCAAGGGTAACAGGAGAAATTGGACTGCAAAAGTTATTGTGCAATTTGTCCTGAGTACGCTGATACCTGATAAGTGGGGGAAACCACTGTTTCGGCGCATGGCAGAGCTCGGAAGGGAAGGAGCACCGTTTGACTTTTTCAATGCAAAATTGGCTGGAATTGAGATTGGACGCCATGTCACGTTTGGAGAGCCCCTGATGTGCCTAAACAGTGGAAACCCCCTACGAATGACCCCATTTTGGAAACTAGACCGCCAAAGGAACTTATCTAAATATGTGGTGAGAACTTTGAACCCCCAAGGGCTTCACTATAACGTACAGCCGTACAATTAAAAAATCATATTTTTTTCCACAAAAATGATGTTTTCACCCCCAATTTTTACTTTCCCAAGGGAAACAGGACCCTAAGTTATTGTGCAATTTGTCCTGAGTACGATGATACCCCATATGTGGGGGTAAACCACTGTTTGGGCGCATGGCAAAGCTCGAAAGGGAATGAGCGCCGTTTGACTTTTTCAGCGCAGAATTGGCTTGATGCCATATCGCACTTGGAGAGCCCCTGATGTTCCTAAACAGGGGAAACCCCCCAATTCTAACTCCAACCCCAACCCACCCCTAATGGGAAAATAGAAATAAATACATTTTTTTTAATTTTATTATTTTTCCCTAACTAAGGGGGTTTGATTTACTATTTATGGCGGGTTTTTAGGTTTGGCAGCTGTCACACGCTAAAAGACGCTTTTTATTGTAAAAATAGTTTTTGCATCACCACATTTTAAGAGCCATAATTTTTCCATATTTTGACACATGGAGTCATATGAGGTCTTATTTTTTGCGGGATGAGTTGATGTTTTTATTGGTACCATTTTCGAGCACGTGACTTTTTTGATCGCTTTTTATTCAGATTTTTGGGACGCAGAATGAACAAAAACCAGCATTTCATGAATTTCTTTTGGGGGAGGCATTTACACTGTTCTGCGTGCGGTAAAATTGATAAAGCGGTTTTATTCTTCAGGTCAGTACGGTTACAACGGTTATATAATTTTTTAATGTTTTGGCGCTTTTATGCAATAAAAACAATTTTATACAAAAAATAATAATTTTTGCATCGCTTTATTCTGCGAGCTATAACTTTTTTATTTTTTTTGCTGATGATGCTGTATGGCAGCTCGTTTTTTGTGGGACAAGATGATGTTTTCAGCGGTACCATGTTTATTTATATTTGTCTTTTTGATCGCGAGTTATTGCACTTTTTGATCGGCGGTATGATAAAGCATCGATTTTGTCTTGTTTTTTTTTTTTTTTTTAGAAGGGGTTCACTAAGTGGGGTTAATTAGTGGGACAGTTTTATAGGGCAGGTCGTTACGGATGCGGCAATACTAAATATGTGTACTTTTATTGTTTTTTTATTTATTTAGAAAAAAGTGAATTAGGGATTTTTTTAAAATTTCTTTAGGAATTTTTAAATTATTTTTACACTTTTTTTTAACTTTATTACTTTGTCCCAGTGTTGGACATCACTGTATAGTGTCAGATCGCTGATCTGACACTTTGCAGTGATCTGACAGGCACTGCAGGAGGTTCTCTCAGCAGGCACTGAAAAAGCCGCCTCCGTGCAGGACTCAGAAGGCCTTCGTGGCCATATTGGATCCGGGTGCCTGCAGAAAGGAGGCCCTCGGAACAACGCGAGCACATTGCGTTGTTCTGAGGGGCTCAGGGAAGCACGCAGTGAGCCCTCTCCCTGCGCGATTCTTCCCTATGCCCCGGTACACTGTGATCATGTTTGATCGCAGTGTGCCAGGGGTTAATGTGCCAGGGGCGGTCCGTGACTGCTGCTGTCACATAGTGCCGAATGTCAGCTGTGATAACCAGCTGACACCCGGCCGTGATCAGCTGCACTCCTCCCGTGAGCGCAGCTGATCGCAATGACGTACTATCCCGTCCATGGTCATACGGGCCTGGGTCACGTGGACAGGATAGTACGTCTAATGTCAGAAAGGGGTTAAAGGCATCCTTTTTTCAGCTTCTTATGACTTGCAGATTCCCTTTAAATGATTATAGCTGACCAGACACCTTAGCAATAGTAGTGCAGCTACAGGTCAAGCACCTAAGGATATGTTCACATGGTCAGGAACAGCTCAGTATTTGCTCAGGATTTGATGCAGGTGAAATCTGCACCAAATGTGCATTTGAGGTCACTGGCAGGTCGCCTGCGGCTTTTATGCATTTTTTACATGCCTTTTTTTGTCACTTGAAATATAGCTAATTGAAAGTTGGCTTCTGGGAAGGAAAAAAAAGTGATTCCCTGTTTGCAGATATATTGGGGGAAAGTAAACGCTGCCGGTTGGATGCTGCGTACATCTGCAGCATCAAACCCGCAGCGTCCATCTGTTACAGTATAGTGGATGGGATTTCAAGAAATTCCATGCCCACTATGTGTGTGTAAGGTTGTGAGCAGGAATGCGGGATGTAGTGACGAGACGTATGCAGAGCAAGGGTTAACAGGTTTATTTACAGGGGAATGTATTCAGGTGAAGGATTGTAGGATGTTGATAAGGAATGGGGGCAGAACTGGAAGAGTGGCAGGGTAGGTCAGGGATGAACAAAGTTCAGTAATAAAAAGGTGATACTTATCAGTCTGTAGTCTTCTTGGGTGCAGCTCCTCAGGGTTCCAACGGTGGCACCGACAACAGCGGCATGTGACGTCTCGGTTAGGTCTGTAACAGGCGGGGATCCAGCAGTGGCACCGACAACAGCAGCGCAGGGCGTCTCGGCGAAGCACTATCTAGCACGGCACGAAGTCTAGTGTGGGGAACCGCTGGAACGGGACTTCGCTCCGCGATGTACACAAGTCCTTGATAGCGAGGCTCTGTCCTAGCTGTCTGTCTCTCTCTGTGCATCACAATCACAGTGCAGCCTCTGCCTTCACTAGGGTCACCTCCTAGAGTGGAGGGTAGCAGGGAGCTGACAGTCAGTTGTCCACAAACGGTGGACCTGTATGCAGGGGTCTGTCAAGTATGCGGTCACTCTTGGGCAGAGCGTGTGCGGTACTATCACACCGGGTATGGCACTCGGATTTGCTCCGTTCTGCTGGCATGGCTCCACTCTGCAGGTGACAGGGGCTCCTTCCATGCAGCCCACCGCCAGACCGGTGCTTTCTGGTGGGGGAAGCAGAGCGTGCTGTCTTCTGCACTGCTCTGCGCCGGCACCAGACTGACCTTTTTGGCGCGCTTCTCCCTTTTACCCCTTGCTGCTGCGAGCGCTTTCCTGGGTGAGCAGGAAGCTCCGTCTCTCTCTCCTCCTTCCTTTCTGCAGCAGAGTAAGGTCCGCCTCTCTCAGACTTCCCCCAGACAGCAGGGGAAGTTTCGCCCCACTCGGGCTTCCCCCTGGGAACAAAGGATGCAGCCTTTCTAGTTCTGGACCCAGCATGCAGGTACCCATGGTCCGGTCTATCTCCTTACACATGTACAGACGCCAGCAGCCTCCCTGCAGAGACGGACATGCAATGCGCCTTTCCAGACCGCAGCATGTCAATTTATGTAGTGGAGTTGCTCCGTTTCCGCTGCTTAAATTACTCATAGACTTTCATTAGATGCCGTAAATCCGCATTATCTTCCTAGTCACATGTGTATTAAGTGCGGGAACGCAGCTTACTACACGTGTACCAATTTACATAATGGTGAATCTTGTGACACAGACGGAAGTACACGACACAGAAAGTGGAGGAAAGCACAGAGAGAGGTCCCTTCCTTTTTAATAAATTTTAATTTAAAAAAAATGGTGTGGGGTCCCCCCTATATATGTTAACCAGCCTGACTAAAGCAGACTACTGGGACTGGTATTTCAAGCTGGTAAGGATCCAATATCCATAAACTTTACCAGCCTGATAAGACCAGGCCACAGCAGTCTGCTTACTTTGGATGGTTTGCAAAAATAGTGGAATCCCCTCCAAAAAAAAACAAAATGGTGTGGGCTCCCCCTATATTTGTTAATCAGCCAAGGAAAAAAGCAGACACCTGTGGCCTGGCATTCTCAGGCTGGCGAGGCTCATGGATTTTGACCCTCACCAGGCTAAAAATAGCAGCCTGCAGCCACACCACAATTGGCGCATCCAAAGATGCGCTAATTGTGGCACTTTACCCGGCTCTTCCCACTTCCCCTGCAGCTGTGGCAAGTGGGGTAATATTTGTGGGGTTGATGTCACCTTTGAATTGTGCAGTGACATCAAGCTCATGACTTAGTAATGGAGAAGAGTCTATAAGACACCTCTCCATTATTAATCCTATAGTCACATTGTAAGAAAACACAGACACCCAGAAAAAAGTCCTTTAATTGAAATAATGACACAGACTCCTTTAATATTCTAAATTATACCATACTTTCTGCATCGCCTAATCCAAGCAAAGCCCTCAATCTCCTGTAATAAAAAAGATAAAAAAGCAACAGTATACCATAACTATCAGCAGAGAAGATATACAACCTGTACCACGACGAGTCAAGCTCTGCTACATCTGGATATCAGGTTGAACAGTGGCATTATGCCACCATTCAGCCTGACATCCAGACACAGCGGAGCTTGCAGCTGATCACCAGAGATAACTCTGTCCCCGGCGGTCACCTGCAATGCAGTTCACGATTAGCTGATGGTGAGAACTTGGCAAGTGACCGGAGATAAGCCAGTCCCCGGCAGTCACGTGCATGGCTGTTCTCGCTGTCAGCTCAGCTCTTCGCGAGAACTGCAGTGGACGTGAACTTCTGGCTATGGCAGAAGGTAAGACATTATTTAAATTAGTACACATGCGTAGTAAGCAGCGATCCCGCACTTAATACGCATGGGACTATAAAGATAATGCGGTATTACCGCATCTAATAGTCTATGGGTAATTTATGCTGTGTAGACGGAGAGTCCCCACAACATAAATAGACATGCTGCGGTCTGAAAAGACGCTCCGCATGTCCTTTTACGAAGGGATGCCGCGGGCATCTCTGAACGCATAGTGGAGATGCGATTTCTTGAAATCCTGCCTGCAACCAGGCATGACATCTGATGCTCGGAGGGAGCATTCATAATACATCATGGGCCTCCTGATGAACTCCTTTTACGGGAGGGAAACGCGTCGAGGCGATTTTTCATTGGCCATGATCTAAGTTCTTACATATTTGTCAATTTTGTTGATTTAATACTTGGGGATAGTGTAATTTGAGCCGGGTGATCAATGGCTTATTGTTTTTGGGCATGAAGCAATATGAAAATATGCTGTTATGGGGGATTAGAGGTAATAGCAGCGGTTGGTGATTTGAGAAATGTTTATTAATGCTGTTTAAGAATACTCAGATGGTTGTATATCTATTTTGATTGATACCTTACCCCCGTTATTTGAAACTGCCTTTGTCAAAGTACTATCACCCCGCCTACTATATATATTGAGGTGATTTTTCAGTGGCCATGAGCTAAGTTCTTACATATTTGTTAATTTGCTGATTTTTTTTTTTTTTTTTTTTTTTGGGACAGTGCAATTTTGAGCCAGAGCGATCAATGGCTCATTGTTTTGGGCATGATGCAATATGAAAAATGTGTTGTTGGGGATTAGAGGCAATAGCAGCGTTTTGTGATGTGAGAAATGTACATTAATGCTGCTTAAGAACATTTAAATGATTGTGTATCTGTTCTGATTGATATCTTACCCCCTTTACTTGCAACTGCCTTTGCTAATGCACTATTATCCCATACACTGTATACATCAGTTTGCAGATACATTTTTTTTTTATTATTATTATTATTATTATTATTATTAAAACATTTTTTGTCTTTGGGGGAGATTTTTTCAGGGATAATTCTAATTTATTACCCCTGTCTCCCTTGGCCATATGTTCTGACACCCTCTTTCCTCTTTCTGGGTGAGAAGTGTAGGGGTCAGTAAGGGTCAGCCCACGTGGAGCGGGGGCACCAGAGTAACGTAGGGTGTAAAAGCTCCGCTGTCAGGCAGGGAGACACCTAAATAGGGTTATTTAGACCCCTTTTCCTCCCAAAGCAAATGTTTACAAATCTGCCAAAAATTAGAGTTTTTTCCAGTTACTATTCCTTATATTTTTGTCTTGGTGGTTTGTGGCATGGGGTTATTATCTATTATATTTTTGTCCCCTGCCATCTGTTGTACTCCAAGCTGATGTCATTTAGATAGGAGTCAACAGGGTGATTAGGGAGAGCCGCTGAGGAGCGGGGGCGCCATTTGCGTATCAAGAGGGTGCCAACCTCCGCTGTCAGGTAGGAGAGAGATATAGGGCCCTATAGGGACAAATAGGTTTGTGACCCTCTACCTGACATTGGAACGACTCTCTAGTGTTTGTGGCTGGATTTTGAAAATCAGCAATAAGCCTATTTTTGTTTGCCTGTTTTTTGAAGTTTTGAAAACTTTTTAATGATTGGTTAATAAAGTATCTTTTAAGGATTGATTTTTTTGTATATGAGCCGTTGAATAATTAATCCAGAATTATATTTATTAAGAATTTTTGTCCCATCCACTATGCTGTAACATCTGGCCGCGGTGGGTTCGACGCTGCGGATGTACGCAGCGTCCAACCCGCAGCGTTTACTGACCATGGGAACATACCCTAACAGTCAGTGACAGCAAGGTCCCCAACTGAAAAGGCACAACTTTTTTTTTTTCTCAACTTCTTTTGTGTCAGAAAAGGGTTTTTCTACCTCAAAACCATGGTAGCCAATTACTGGCCACAGTAGCACGATAACAATGGCATGCTTTGAGGTACCGGTAGGGTCTGGTGGACACAGGAATAGTAGGTAGTTCTTATCCACTAGATGGCAGTAGTATACAATCTATAAGCATCACTCTCACCTTTACAACCATACCCAAGCAAGGAATCTCACTTTGCATGAGTCCTTCAGTGATACCCCTGTTCTGTATCAAACATCCCAGAAATGGCTCTTTTGATGGTTTCTTGTATAAACTTTCCATGTTCAGGTCTGGTTTGCGGGACAGTCTATTGTTAGTTTTTATGTACAAGCTGGTACAGACCAGAATCTTTGTCCATAACTAGTCAGACTACAGGGTCATAATTCCAATATAAGCTTAAAAAAAGTGACCAGACAGGTTTCTCTGGAATCTACTCCACCTTGTCCAGGCCGCAATGTGCTGTAGGTAAACGGAGATGTCACCTTCATAATCGTGAAGCCATTAACCCCTTCATGCAGAAGCTATGTCAGCCACATGCTGCCTAAACCTAATGAAAAGCTATATTACTATAAGATTAGGAAGACCTCATTGTAAATGGATTTATATGCATAGTTATCTGAAAAACCTGAGAAAAAAAATCACTTTTTCACACAGGGCCCTGTAGGTTTGGACTTCTTTTTCCCCTAATAATTATCTTTCAAATTAAATATACATACAGTGTGTGTATATATATGTGTGTATATATATATATATATATATATATATATATATATATATATATATAGTATATATACACATATATATATATATATATATATATATATATATATATATATATATATATATACATACACAGTACAGACCAAAAGTTTGGACACACCTTCTCATTCAAAGAGTTTTCTTTATTTTCATGACTATGAAAATTGTAGATTCACTCTGAAGGCAACAAAACTATGAATTAACACATGTGAAATTATATAATTAAGAAAAAAGTGTGAAACAACTGAAAATATGTCTCATATTCTAGGTTCTTCAAATTAGCCACCTTTTGCTTTGATTACTGCTTTGCACACTCTTGGCATTCTCTTGATGAGCTTCAAAAGGTAGTCACTGGAAATGGTTTTCACTTTACAGGTGTGCCCTGTCATGTTTAATAAGTGGGATTTCTTGCCTTATAAATGGGATTGGGACCATCAGTTGTGTTGTGCAGAAGTCTGGTGGATACACAGCTGATATTCCTACTGAATAGACTGTTAGCTGCTTTTTTCTTGCCATAATACAAATTCTAAGTAAAGAAAAATGAGTGGCCATCATTACTTTAAGAAATGAAGGTCAGTCAGTCTGAAAAATTGGGAAAACTTTGAAAGTGTCCTCAAGTGCAGTGGCAAAAACCATCAAGCGCTACAAAGAAACTGACTCACATGAGGACCGCCCCAGGAAAGAAAGACCAAGAGTCACCTCTGCTGAGGAGGATAAGTTCATCCGAGTCACCAGCCTCAGAAATCGCAGGTTAACATCAGCTCAGATTAGAGACCAGGTCAATGCCACACAGAGTTCTAGCAGCAGACACATCTCTACAACCATTGTTAAGAGGAGACTTTGTGCAGCAGGCCTTCGCTAAAGAACACAAGGAATGGACATTAGACCAGTGGAAATCTGTGTTTTGGTCTGATGAGTCCAAATTTGAGATCTTTGGTTCCAACCACCGTGTCTTTGTGCGACGCAGAAAAGGTGAACGGATGGACTCTACATGCCTGGTTCCCACCGTGAAGCATGGAGGAGGAGGTGTGATGGTGCTTTGCTAGTGACACTGTTGGGGATTTATTCAAAATTGAAGGCATACTGAACCAGCATGGCTACCACAGCATCTTGCAGCGGCATGCTATTCCATCCAGTTTGCGTTTAGTTGGACCATCATTTATTTTTCAATAGGACAATGACCCCAAACCTCCAGGCTGTGTAAAGGCTATTTGACCAAGAAGGAGAGTGATCGGGTGCTACGCCAGATGACCTGGCCTCCACAGTCACCAGACCTGAACACAATCGAGATGGTTTGGGGTGAGCTGGACCGCAGAGTGAAGGCAAAAGGGCCAACAAGTGCTAAGCATCTCTAGGAACTCCTTCAAGACTGTTGGAAGACCATTTCCGGTGACTACCTCTCGAAGCTCATCAAGAGAATGCCAAGAATGCGCAAAGCAGTAATCAAAGCAAAAGGTGGCTTGTTTGAAGAACTTAGAATATAAGATATATTTTCAGTTGTTTCACACTTTTTTGTTAATTATATAATTCCACCTGTGTTAATTCATAGCTTTGATGCCTTCAGAGTGAATCTACAATTTTCATAGTCATGAAAATAAAGAAAACTGTTTGAATGAGGTGTGTCCAAACTTTTGGTCTGTACTGTGTATATGTATGTGTGTATATATATATATATATATATATATATATATATATATATATAAAAACAAAAAGGAAATCCAGCAAGAACTCGGCAAACCAGGATCGGAGTAAAATGATGCTTTTCTTTATTTCTTGAACAAGGTTAAAAAGACGACCCACAAGGATCAGGAACCAGAGTGCATGGCAGAAATAAACGCAAATGGGACTACGCGTTTCGGCGACCTAATCCGCCTAAGGTTTGGACCGTGAAGAAGGCGGATTAGGTCGCCGAAACGAACTGATCGGCGAACATGTTTGGCGAACAGCGTGATGTTCGGCGAACCGAATCAAGCCTTGAAAGGTTCACTCATCTCTACTTGTATATGTCTAAAAACCTGTAAATAGTAGACCCACGCTCAAAAACATCAAGGTAAAAAGGCATGTATAATGATAGGTGTAACTAGGACCAAGAAAAGAAGCTATCAGTCTCTAATGAGCCCTACAAACCTGTTTTCCTACATAACTGCGGAGGCTGGCACCCTAACAAGATGCCTTGGCTCCCCTGTTCAACAATTACACACCTACACTAGATATTAGCAAGCACAAATGGTAGCTGCGCCAACATACCCATCAATAGTAGTTAAAATTCCATTAAATGATGAGAAAATAAAGGGCATTAGTTTATAAGGCAATAATCCTCATGACAATTCCACACAGAATATTAATATATTATAGAGAAGTGACATGTGTCCATCAATACATAACCATCACAAAATAGAAGTCCAGGAATATTATTAAATGCTTAGACTTAGATTAGTCTAAAGTCTTCATTGTTTTCACTTATTCCATGTCCCGACGCATCTCCATCCATTTTTGGGGGTTCATTAGGGGACCCAACTGAATAGAAGACCACAATAAATAGAAGGCAAAAGTATAGTCAGTCCATCAACAATGGTTTTACTTAGGTCTCCACCACAGGGAATTTTTCACATTGCTGGGCCCAATGAAACCTGTTCTGTCAATAAAGCAGAGGAGAATGGTAGGTAGCAAAACACACTGAGGAACTGCCATAGTGCACCAAGCATGTAATTTGTACTTTTCTGAAAAAGATCATTTTCTTGAAAGAAGCCCACAGATGTCGAAACCAAAAGTTTACTTCTTGTAAGAAAACACTGCCCTTGAAGGAGATAACTTACTTTAGCTTACCTTTGCTTTCATCAGCATCAAAATGCCTTTAGTGCCCATGACCCTGTTGCTGTTTTTCTTTATTGTCCCTTCGTAGACCCTTTTAATATCGCACGAAACAGGATTTGGGAATGTTTAGCTTGCAAAAAAGACTGAGAGGAGACTTAATAGCTGTCTACAAATATCTCAAGGGCTGTCACATTGTAGAAGGATCATTTTTATTCTCATTTTCACAAGGAAAGACTAGAAGCAATGAATGGGATTAGACACAGATTATTAGATTTTAGAAAAAACTTTTTGTCAGGGTGATCAATGAGTGGAACAGGCTGCCACGAGAAGTGGTGAGTTCTCCTTCAATGGAAGTCTTCAAACAGAGGCTGGACAGACATCTGTCTGGGAAGATTTAGTGAATCCTGCTTTGAGCAGGGGGTTGGACCAGATGACCCAGGAGGTCCCTTCCAACTCTACCATTCTATGATTCTATGAAATCTGCAGATATACAGACCAAGTGATCTTGCCCTCATCTGAGTCACTCACATCCTTGCTTATCTTCTGAGCATCACACCTCAACTTTAATCAATTGTATTAATGAATTATATCAGCAGCTGCAGTGACTTGATTGAGCAATGTACACTGGTTAAAAAAAATGGCGCAGATTTATAAACACCAATTTCTGGGGTACAGATCACCAATTCACAATTTTTTTCTTATACATACAGATGAGTTGTAAAAAGCTGAGGGTTTCAGAGTAAAAAAAATGTGACTCATTTTCATAGTTTTGTTTGCGACGTACTGTTCTTGAGAGCAGACTGGTGCACTACTTGTAGGGTGCATCAGCAGCAATAAAACTAGTCATTGAGTATAGGGGAACAGTAGGACATTAGTATTTACATTATTTACATTCTTCTATGTAAAGGTGATTACTAGTTTGGTAGAACAAGTTGAATGAAAGTGTATTGAACCTCACCCAGTTCATTTAAATTGTAATTAAGTTAGGAAGGAGGAGAACAGCAAGCCTCAGTTATAAATACAGCTCTGACTATGACCTGATGTCATTCCATGACTACGAGGTCCAAGTGCACAGCCTAAATCACATAAGGGCAACATACAGACGCCATGACCGGTGAGTGCAAGAGTGAGCTATCGTGAATTAAGTTACAAAGGTGACAACTTTTGATGTTAATTTTTGTATTGTTTGTATTGTGCGAGTAGAAACAACCGAGATATGACTTAATAAATAAATATCGAAGTTTGGGTGTAGATTTATTTTTCTTGCCACACACACCCATCATTAACTGTATAAAGCTTGCACATGATGCTTCTTTGGTTACATTTGTGCTGTTGGTTTTGTTTGACTGCTTTACTATTGAAATACTTCGTATTGATGCTGAACAGCTGGTTTCTGAGTAAGTATTGTGGATGATTCTTATGTGTACAATGAAAAAACAATATCCTAGCTTCTTCTGATTACTGTTGATGACCTTGTGAGTCAGTGATGTATAATTGAGGGCATCAAAGAAAAGTAGAGGCTTTATGGGTGTTGTGCTGTTTAGATCAGCAATGATAAAATCATCAAATCCGGCACCCAAAGATTTTGATCTTTTCTTTGATATCCTTAATATTATCCAGGCCGGTGGCAGAAGAGGGCCTCGTTGTATAGCCCCAACAACTTAGGTGAAAAGTGTTTTTTCTACAATGTATTTTTCCATTGTTTTTGTGGCTTTTAAGTTTCCAGCACTATCGGGTAGAATTATTGTTACCATGATACATTCGAGAAAAATTTGCATGGATGTGGGGGTCTCATGATAATTTCTGAATTGATGTTAAATTTATAATCTCATATGTATGACAATGACAGCACAAGTCTTTATCACGTAAACTGGAGTTATAGAGGGTTTGGTAAATCTGTGCTTTTTTACTTAACTACAACAACATAGTATACAACTGTTTTAGTATTAGTTACCTTTTGAGTGCATCATAATTGGCCAAATGCCAAAAATACAAAGTTAAGAAACAAACAGGCAAAATCTTTTTTTTTTTTAAAGCCTTTGGCTGAATCTCCATCCATAGTGTCTTGATGGATGAACTATCTGATGTAAATTAATCTTGTGCAAGCATAGATAGGCCCACCGTGGTCTTCTAAATTCTTATCATGATAGCATGAAGCCATTGAGTTACGGGTCTTCCTCTTAATCTTGTTCTTTTTATACTTCCAAGCATGATGTACTTCTCCAGTGAATGCGGTCTTCATATGATATGTTCAAAGCAGGCAAATTGTAGCTTAGTGATACTTGTTTTAGTTTACCTGTTTGTGACTGGCTTGATTTGTTTCAAAATTGATTTATGTGTTCTTCTTGCCATCCATTGCATTGATATCCTTCTCCAACACCAGATTTCGAAGGTGTCGATTCTTCTTCCACCTTGCTTATTTATCATCCACGTTTCATATAAATATGTTACCAACTAGAAGATCAAACTATGTACAGTGGGGAAAAAAAGTATTTAGTCAGTCAGCAATAGTGCAAGTTCCACCACTTAAAAAGATGAGAGGCGTCTGTAATTTACATCATAGGTAGACCTCAACTATGGGAGGCAAACTGAGAAAAAAAAATCCAGAAAATCACATTGTCTGTTTTTTTTTCATTTTATTTGCATATTATGGTGGAAAATAAGTATTTGGTCAGAAACAAGCAATCAAGATTTCTGGCTCTCACAAACCTGTAACTTCTTCTTTAAGAGTCTCCTCTTTCCTCCACTCATTACCTGTAGTAATGGCACCTGTTTAAACTTGTTATCAGTATAAAAAGACACCTGTGCACACCCTCAAACAGTCTGACTCCAAACTCCACTATGGTGAAGACCAAAGAGCTGTCAAAGGACACCAGAAACAAAATTGTAGCCCTGCACCAGGCTGGGAAGACTGAATCTGCAATAGCCAACCAGCTTGGAGTGAAGAAATCAACTGTGGGAGCAATAATTAGAAAATGGAAGACATACAAGACCACTGAAAATCTCCCTCGATCTGGTGCTCCACGCAAAATCCCACCCTGTGGGGTCAGAATGATCACAAGAACGGTGAGCAAAAATCCCAGAACCACGCGGGGGGACCTAGTGAATGAACTGCAGAGAGCTGGGACCAATGTAACAAGGCCTACCATAAGTAACACACTACGCCACCATGGACTCAGATCCTGCAGTGCCAGACGTGTCCCACTGCTTAAGCCTGTACATGTCCGGGCCCGTCTGAAGTTTGCTAGAGAGCATTTGGATGATCCAGAGGAGTTTTGGGAGAATGTCCTATGGTCTGATGAAACCAAACTGGAACTGTTTGGTAGAAACACAACTTGTCGTGTTTGGAGGAAAAAGAATACTGAGTTGCATCCATCAAACACCATACCTACTGTAAAGCATAGTGGTGGAAACATCATGCTTTGGGGCTGTTTCTCTGCAAAGGGGCCAGGACGACTGATCCGGGTACATGAAAGAATGAATGGGGCCATGTATCGTGAGATTTTGAGTGCAAACCTCCTTCCATAAGCAAGGACATTGAAGATGAAACGTGGCTGGGTCTTTCAACATGACAATGATCCAAAGCACACCGCCAGGGCAACGAAGGAGTGGCTTCGTAAGAAGCATTTCAAGGTCCTGGAGTGGCCTAGCCAGTCTCCAGATCTCAACCCTATAGAAAACCTTTGGAGGGAGTTGAAAGTCTGTGTTGCCAAGCGAAAAGCCAAAAACATCACTGCTGTAGAGGAGATCTGCATGGAGGAATGGGCCAACATACCAACAACAGTGTGTGGCAACCTTGTGAAGACTTACAGAAAACGTTTGACCTCTGTCATTGCCAACAAAGGATATATCACAAAGTATTGAGATGAAATTTTGTTTCTGACCAAATACTTATTTTCCACCATAATATGCAAATAAAATGAAAAAAAAACAGACAATGTGATTTTCTGGATTTTTTTATCTCAGTTTGTCTCCCATAGTTGAGGTCTACCTATGATGTAAATTACAGACGCCTCTCATCTTTTTAAGTGGTGGAACTTGCACTATTGCTGACTGACTAAATACTTTTTTTCCCCACTGTATGTGCTGTGTCTTCATCATCAGTGAAATATTCCTCGATTTGAAGACCTTGTCCAGTGACTTCATTGTTGATTTACCCATAGCTATTCTCATATTGACTTCCAATGTTGTCACTGCATCTTGAGTGATCATTGATCTGAGTAGTTTTATTGCTTTTCAACTTTCAATTTGTCGTCGTCCATCTCAAATGTGTCCTGGTCGAACTTGGCAGTAGTGACACACTTGTGACAATTGGCTAGAATCGAGAGTGGACACCATGTCTTTTGGAGAGCCGCTGATGTGCCCAAACAGCCGAAATCCCCCACAGGTGACTCCATTTTGAAAACATGACCTCTCAAGGACTGTATCTAGATGTGTTGCAAGCACTATGAGCCCCCAGGTGCTTCACAGAAATTTAAATCATTGAAAAAAAATCACATTTTTTCCATAGAAGTTCTTATAGCTCCAATTTTTTTTATTTTAGCAAGGGTAACAGGAAAAAAATGTACCACAAAAAAAAATTGTGCAATTTCTCCTGACTACGCCAATACCCCATATGTTGGAGAAAAATAGTTTAGTGTGCACGGCAGGGCTCGGAAGTGAAGGTCCACACCTTGACCATCTCAGAGCAGGACAAAGGCTTGCTTGCGATATAGAATCCTACTGAAGCTGCAGAGACCTTCTAGAACATTCCAGAAACATAATTCCATAAGGAGTTATGGAGATACTATATGTCCTAGCTGTGCATGTGTATATTTCCAAGAACCCCAAAACATGGCGAACGCCTGCTTGGGTCTTGACCCATTCTAGCACCCAGGGGTATGGAGATACATAGAACAGCTATTAGAAACTAGATAGCAAAGCTGTGTTTGGTCTTAACGCATATCAGGGGCCCGGTTAGATCCAATGGCGCCAAAACCGCCTCCCTAAGACCGTCCATTAGGGACTTAGGACACATCTTAGGTTGTGGAATTTTTAACTGCTAGAGGCTAGGAGGGGATTTAGGTTCAGCCCCCAGAGTGTAAAGCATGGCCTATTGCTTTTTTTCTACTAAAGTCGTGACAACATATTATGTGGGGAGAAGACAAGCAACAGATGGGACCACAAGCCACCCATATGGCAGCCCCTCCCCTAAAAGCCAGGCCTTTCATCTACTGGTAACTGACCCATATATTCTGCTTATATCTTTTGTCCAACCACTATTTGTATTTGCATATCTGACCATTACATATGTATAACCATATAGATTTATCCTCCTGTGAGATCTGGGATTAGGTGATCATTACGTATTGTGAATCACAGATCTTCCATTTAGCCTGTGTGCTTGGTTCCTCATATTAAATAAACTTTGTTTTCTCTGGTGCTGAACAGGTTAACAACTCTGTATGCTGGTTAGAGACATGCAGCTCCATCTCACAGCTGCTCCTGACTAGAGATGAGCGAATATGTTCGGAAAACGATCGCCAAACATAAATTTGGCACGAATATGGTACGTTTGGATTCGGGATCGGTAACACGAGCATCTTTATTAAAATCGGAACAAGTCGGTAACATTTAGTAAAAGTTACAGTGCCGGCAAAAAAAATCTTTACACTTGCGCATCAAAAAAAAACTTTACATATAAAATCCACATCATAATTTCACTTTTTAAAAGTGTACACAATGGGGGCGATAATAAAAAACTGTCTAATATTAAAGCTGGCTTTGTTGCAAATATCAACCAATCAACGCTCAGTTTTCACTTCTCTGGTAAAGCGAAAGCTGCACTCTGATTGGTTGTTATGTGAAGCTCAGCCAGTTTTGCTATTAGGCAGTCTTTTATTATCTCCCTCAGTTTTTTATTATCTCCCACAATGGGTCAAAAGAAGCTTAAAATGGAAGAGAAATCCCGTGCCTTGACTCTGCTCGAGAAGGGGGATTCGGTGATTGCTGTAGCTAGAGATCTGGGAGTGTCAAGAGAAGCAATTTATCAACTGAAGCGGTCGGCGGCATCATTGCCTCCTGGGATGGTACCACAGAGGAAGTCAGGCTCTGGTGCACCTAAGAAGACTTCACCAAGGACTGATAAGCTTCTGAAGTGTGAAGTGATGTCACATCTTTCTATAACTGCTGTTGAACTAAAAAACAAGTACCCTATGCTCCTCCAGAACATCGCAACTAGGACAATTCGTCACTGCCTGCAGAAGGACCTGGGTCTACCAAGTTGCCGTGCCGCAAAGAAGCCCCTGCTCACAGCAGCAATGAAGAAAAGGCTGGCCTTGTGTAAGAAATATCAAGATTGGACATCTGAAGAGTGGAGTAAAGTGATGTTTAGTGATGAGAGCACATTCAGGCTGGTCAGGGGAGGCTCAAAGGTTGTGCGTCGTCCGAGTACCGTGTCTCGTTATGACCCAAAATATACAGTTAAGACTGTTAAACACCCTGACAGTGTGATGGTGTGGGGTGCATTCAGTGGAAGCATGGGCAGGGCAGGTTTGTACTTCCTTCCCAAGAATGTAATTCTGAAAGCAAGCAATTATATTACTGTTTTGGAAGAACACAAGCTTACTTTTTGGGTCATACATCAGTGTGATTACTTTATGCATGATAGAGCCCCTGTCCACAAAGCCAAGGCCGTGAGAAAGTTTCTCAGTGACCATAACATTAACATTTTGGAGTGGCCAGGTAATTCCCCAGACCTTAACCCCATGGAAAATGCCTGGAATTTAATGAAAAACAAGGTTCAAGAGACACGACCCAGCAACATCAACAATCTAAAGGAGGTGATGAAGACACTGTGGGTAAACATGGTCTCCACATACTTAGCCAGCCTTGCTGAATCCATGCCTAAATGACTGCAGATGGTGATAAAATGTAAGGGTGACATGACAAAATACTAATAGTAATAAAATATCCACAATAAAACACTTGAATCCACTTGAATATTAAGATTTTGTGGTTTCATTGAACTTGTAAAGATTTTTTTTGCCGGCACTGTAGAATAAAAGACGACAATTCATGTGCCACGTTCAGTAAAATCACAGTGACAGGTTAGAATAGACTAGATATATACACATAAAATACATAGATCTATAGATGTTAGTGTCACATGTGAGCAGGTTGCGGGATGCAGTGACAGACCGAAGGCAGAGCAAGAGTTAATAACTTTACTTTAACGGAATACTCCACGCAGGGAGATAAACGGTTAACAGGGGGAGGAAACAGTTCAAAATGTAAATAGTATGTGTGGCGCCCCTGAGGCTCAGTCGCCACAGAGGTACTGCACCTCCTCCTGAGGTGTGGTGCCCCACCATCCAGGTAAGTTGGAGGCTCCTGACCACGCTCCAACACCTGCATCCCACACAACACGGTAGTTCAGCAAAGCCACATTGCGGCTCCCTGTTTGGAGTGTAGCAGAGCACCTTTGGTGGCTCCCTGCTTGGAACACGAAACGTGCTGGGAGGCGGGTGGAGTTAGAATACATAAAAGAGCGGGAAGGTTTAGGATTTGAGGTCAGTCGTTCAGTGAGTCAGAGGGAGTCACTTGGTGAGGAGTGAGGAAAGAAGATCCCTGAGAGAGGGATGGAGGAAGGAGGTGCTGCATCAGATCTCTGTGACCTGGGTCTGCTGGCACGGGAAAGGAAAGAAGGAGAAAGACATTGAACTGAAACCTGATCTTCCATAAGAAGGAAAGACTAGTACGGAACGTAGGAGTTAAAGGGAACAGAGGACATGGGTTAGGAGAGAACCCTGCCTAGAAGTTCAAAGCGCAAGGCCGGGGCCCGGTCCCGAGGTTGTATGGATACTAATGGTCCTACAGCAGACACCGGTGGAGTAGAGGGCTGTAAATGCACTACTCCCATCTAAGACTTGGGTGCACAACAGCAACCTTGATAGTGAGCCGGGACTCAGGAGTAAGGAGGCCCCGAAGCAGGCTACAGCTGTCTGCCGTACAAGTAGAGTTCTTGGGAACATCTGTCAGGAGGCACTCCAGTGTAACTCAGTACTGGGAGTACTTCAAACTTAAAGGCGCTATAAGAGGAGACGTTCAGAAAGGCACATGTTGGCGGAGCGTTGGAAGGGAGCATTCCATCTGGCCTTTAGGTTGATTGAGTCCCTGATCCGGAGGACACAGCACGGAGGCAGGCACCTGTATGTGTACTACAGACTGTGAGTAAAGCTTTGGAACTACAAGCCTGGTGTCCTCCATTGATTCTTGCGCCAATACACCCAGCACCGCTACATCTGGGTACCAGCTTCTACACCGCTTGTGCCTCTCCTCTACCCCTACATCTACACTGCCCTGGGGCTACAGGTCCACCTGTGGGGAGCTTCACCATCTTGGCTGCAACACACCACCAGCCCCAGAGGATCTGAACGCAGCGTCGGCTCAACATCTCAC
Organism: Dendrobates tinctorius; assembly: GCF_039654945.1. Classification (NCBI taxonomy): domain Eukaryota; kingdom Metazoa; phylum Chordata; class Amphibia; order Anura; family Dendrobatidae; genus Dendrobates; species Dendrobates tinctorius. The sequence goes on along the minus strand of NW_027361771.1, from coordinate 8,875,778 downwards.
TTGCCGAACACCACAGGTGGCGTCACGAACTATTCCATTAATTACATTCCACCATTCAAACTTCCCCTGTTAATTGGGCGCCCAGGGCCACGGACCGGGTTACCGCTGCTGTGACACATCCCGCCGATGCCGGCCCGGTACCGAGTACCCCACGGCCCAAGGAAGGGCGACCCATATGCAGAGTTAAAAAGCAGTAGAAAGGGTATTAACAGTTCTTGTTGGGTCAACTTATCGTGTCAGTCGTTTCTCAGGACACGATGGATCCCAAAGCAGGTGATAACGCCAACAACGGCTGGTGTGGCGGTTGTCCGAGGAGGTTCTGACGGTAACGACGATCCTTCTTCTGGCGGCAGCGGTTGGTCTCCGGTACCTTCCACTGAGCCCCTAGTCCATATGCTGATGTGGCTGGGGGAGTGTGGGCCACCGCACTGTCTGAGCCCTCCGTTGTAAGGCAGATATGCACTGGGGAATCGGGGCGCAGATGGCAGTCCTGCACACGGTCTCTCAGACAGCACGCGCACAATACTCTCGAGCCTGGAGCATTTGGCACCTTTCGTCATGGCAACCAACGGACACACTGCACATCTCTCCTCACAGTCTCTGTCAGCGGCGGCAGCAATGCTCGGGCTTGCGCTGTACCAGTGCTCAAGGGCAGGAGCACTCACTTGTCCATGCTGCGCGCTGTCTGTTCCCACCAAATCTACCTGTTTCTGCACACGCTGAGGCTGTAAACCCTTAGCCCCACCCCCTGCTTCCGCATGCAAGGATGGGTCCGATTCCTTAAGCTTTCCCGCAGACAACAGAGGAGACAGCCCTGACAGTTTCGGAACCGTCACAGCACACACATATTATATATATATATATATATATATTATATATATATTTACGGTATATTACATAGAAGAAAAGCCAGCAATGCAGCAATTAGTAGAAAATTGCCCACAGCGCTCGCGCTGACGTCACATAGGTGAAGTCAGTTCATTGGCCGTGAACTCGCAGGACCTGTCTGACGGCACAACGAGCAGAACTTTCTCACGCTCGCGGTGCCCTCAGACAGGGAATAGTAGTTTACAGACAGACACTGAGCACAAGGTGCTTAGTGTCTACTAGATGACAAGCTGCATGGTTGAATGAATACACCCATCAGCCGCTCCTGCTCTCACTGTTATTAGTGGCAGCTGATGGGAGATGTAGTCCTATCAGCTGACACCAATGACTGGAGGTAAACTTTATATATCCGATCACAGCGGAGCGCTCATGCTAGGAACTGTGGCTCTCCGAGAGGCGGGGATATATTCACCGATCAGAAGTGCTATGCCAGTGTTTCCCACAATTATACAGCGTGGGAAACACCGGCTTTTGTGCTGTGTATGTTCAGCTATATTCGGTAATTAAATAGACGATTAAATCAGCGAATATTGCAAATTTGGCGATCGTGAGCCGAACCGAATATTGAAATATTTGCTCATCTCTACTCCTGATCTGCTCATTTTCTCTCTCTATAAAACTTGGCCAAACCTTCTAATTCCCACCTGTGAAAACTTTACTTCCTGGCTTTCTGGAGTTGGTGTGCTGAAGTTGGACTTCATAGTTGCTGCTGCAGACTGTTGTATGCTGGTTTTGGGTGTATGCTTTCTCCATTATATTATTCCCCTTTGTTTTGTACATTCCTACCCTTCCCTATATTCCGCTCTACCCTTAGTGTTTTTGTATGCAAGTTGTTTTTCGTTATGTTTGGTTTACATGTTTATTCACTAACATATCTGTCCCAGGCCTCCTGGTGGAGGAGACAGCTTAGGACATTAACAGGAGCATAGTAAGGTCGGAGACTTGGGACTCTCTACCTTCAAGAGTACCCCCCCGACAGGGATAATTAGGGTTCCAGTTCCAGGAACAGTTCGAGGCCCCCCTCCCTCAAAGACTGTCACAGCGACACCAATTTTGCATTCAAAAAGTCAAATGGTGCTCCTTCACTTCTGAACCCTGCCATGCGCCCAAACAGTAGTTTTACCCCAGATATGAAGTATCGGCGTACTCAGGAGAAATTGCACAACAAATTTTGGGGTCTATTTTCTCCTGTTACCCTTGTAAAAATAAAAAAATTGGGTATAAAGTAACATTTTTGTGAAAAAAGTTAAATGTTTATTTTTTTCTTCCATATTCCAAAGTTCCATAATTGTGAAGTACCTAATGGGTTAATAAACTTCTTAAATATCGTTTTGAGCACCTTCAGGGGTGCAGTTTTTAGAATGTCAAGTCTGGGTATTTTATATGGGCCCCCCAAAGTCACTTCAAATGTGATGCGGTCCCTAAAAACAATGGTTTTGTAAAATTTGTTGGGAAAATGAGAAATCGCTGATCAACTTTTAACCCTTCTTCATTTTTTTTTTGGTATGTTTCAAAAATTGTCCTGATGTAAAGTAGACATGTGGGAAATGTTATTTATTAACTATTTTGTGTGACATGACTATAGTTTAAGGGCATAAAAATGTAAAGTTTTAAATTGCAAAATGTTAAAAATTTTTGCTATATTTCTGATTATTTCACAACATATCGAACAAATTTTACCACTATCATGAAGTACAATATGTCACGAAAAACAATCTCAGAATAAGTGGGATGCATTCAGACCTATAACCTCAAAGTTGCACTGGTCAGAATGATAAAATTTGGCCTGGTCATGAAGGTGAAAACAGGCTTGGGTGGTAAAGGGGTTAATTGGATAGAAGTTTTGATGGGAGTGCTTCTTAATGTACAGTGGGTAGGGAAAGTAATCAGAGCCTTTTACATTTTTCACTCTTTGTTTCATTGCAGCAATTTGTTAAAGTCAAAAAAGTTCATTTTTTTCACATTAATGTGCACTCTGCACCCCATCTTGACTGAAAAAAAACAGAAATGTAGAAATTTTTGCTAAATTATTAAAAAAGAAAAACTGAAATATCACATGGTCATAAGTATTCAGATCCTTTGCTCAGTATTGAGTAAAAGCACCCTTTTGAGCTAGTACAGCCATGAGTCTTCTTGGGAATGATGCAACAAGTTTCTCACACCTGGATTTGGGGATCCTCTGCCATTCTTCCTTGCAGATCCTCTCAAGTTCTGTTAGGTTGGATGGTGAACAACCATTTTCAGGTCTATCCAGAGATGCTCAATTGGGTTTAGGTCAGGGCTCTGGCTGGGCCAGTCAAGAATGGTTACAGAGTTGTTCTGAAGCCACTCCTGTTATTTTAGCTGTGTGCTTAGGGTCATTGTCTTGTTGGAAGGTGAACTTTTGGCCAAGTCTGAGGTCCAGAGCATTCTGGAAGAGGTTTTCATCCAGGATATTTCTGTTCTTGGCCGCAGTCATGTTTCTTTCAATTGCAACCAGTCGTCCTGACCCTGCAGGTGAAAAACAGCCCCATAGCATGATGCTGCCACCACCATATTTCACTGTTGGGATTGTATTGGGCAGTACCTGGTTTTCTCCACACATACAGCTTAGAATTATCACCAAAAAGTTCTATCTTCGTCTCATCAGACCAGAGAATCTTATTTCTCATAGTTTGGGAGTCCTTCATGTGTTTTTTTTTTTTAGCAAACTCTATGCGGGCTTTCATATGTCTGACACTGAGAAGAAGCTTCCATCGGGCCACTCTGCCATAAAGGCTGATTGGTGATATTTCAGTTTTTCTTTTTTTAATAAATTTGCAGAAATTTCTACATTTCTGTTTTTTTTCCAGTCAAGATGGAGTGCACTCTGCACTGTACATTAATGAGAAAAAAAATGAACTTTTTTGAATTTACCAAATGGCTGCAATGAAAAAAAAAAAGAAAATGTAAAGGGGTCTGAATACTTTCCGTACCCACTGTAGTTGCTGCCGATTTGCAATGCATACTTATACCGTAACACTGACTACCCCATTTTAGACAGATTATGCATTATGCTTCATATCATCAGCCCTTGCATTTTTTCATATTGTTCTCCTTCCAGTATTCTTGTACAATTTTTGGGGGTTTTCTTTTTTTAGATGTTTTATAGCAAAGTCTATTCTGGCCTTTGTGATCTTGAGTGTTACCTCAGGATTTACATTCATGAAAGCGTCTCTTTATCAAGTATTAGGACAACGGTACATCCACCTCCTTGAGAGCGTTCCTAGATGTTGTAAAAGGGTTTTCTGCAATTATCCACTACCATACTCTTCCTGTATGATCTAAATTGTTTTACCCAAACCTAAAGTTTCTGTTATCACTCCAATAATCATTTTCTTTACGCTAATGATAAACACCTTCACTTGCATTGACCCCATTTGAACCAAATATTGAAAGTTCCCATAGACATCTGTTAAATGTAAACACATGGAATGAACTCCAGTTCCTATATCTCCATTTAATTGGTTCTCCAGCAGAGTTGAAAATGTACAGAACATTCAGTTACCAGTTCCTGGTCTGTGGTGTAAAGACTGATCTAAATAGCCGTCATAGCTGATGCAAGAGCAGCAGCAACACGAACCGCCCTGTTCCTCCCTCATCTACGGGGATTGGTTCTAGTACTAATCCGCTTAGTAAACCCCTTAGATTCTGCAGTCAATAGCATTCAAGGAATCTAGGTGGTTAGAACGAAAATACTCCATCTGTCACACATGGTCTCTCAGCGACATGATTGCTCATTCATTATAGGATCCAATTCAAAGTACTTGTTCTCACCCACAAAGCTCTCCACGGTGCGGCACCCCCCTTCATCTCCTCCCTCATTTCTGTCTATCGGCCTAGCCGATCGCTGCGCTCTGCAAACGACTTTCGACTAACCTCTGCACTAATCCGTACCTCCCACTCCCGACTCCAAGACTTCTCCCGTGCTGCTCCTATCCTCTGGAATGCTCTACCCCAAGAAATTAGGACTAACCACAATTTGCATAGTTTTAGGCGCTCCCTCAAAACACATTTGTTCAGAGCAGCCTATCACGTTCACTAATCAAAGTCATTCTATGTGTAAGTGTGCGTGTGTAGCCCATTCACTATCTCCATCCATCCATCCTTCACTCCCTCAAGATGGCTGGACCATCATTGTAAATACATCACTGTAAATACACACCTGTACTTTGTATCTCCCCCACCTCATTGTATATTGTAAGCTCTCACGAGCAGGGTCGTCTTATTTTGCTTTAATTATTGTATTGTTAACGTTGTTACTTATGACTTGTGTTTTGAAACTGTTAAACTGTAAAGCGCTGCGGAATATGTTGGCGCTATATAAATAAAGATTATTATTATTACCGATGAGTTGCTGTAGCAGTCAAGGCCCAATAACATTCCCCACAAATTGAATCTAACTTCTACAAAGGCATAGTTTATAAGGGAGCCAATAACCTCGACATGCTTAGCATGTTATTCTCCGCAAGGAGAAATGATACTTCTTGGATATCGGTCAGACGCCTCTCTCACAGCCAAACCAGATCTTCTCCCACTTTGCACTGATGAGGGGCAGTACCCCGAAACACAGTGTCTGCAAATGGAGATTCTGGCTTGGCTTTTATCCTAAGTCATGTAACTAGGCTCGTTAAAGGGTCAACATTGACTTTTAGGATTGCTACCTCCAATAGGTGGCACTAGAGTTCTAGTCCTCTTCCTCTCTGAAGAGACAATTTGCATAATTATCAGTTATTTACACACATGAATAAATAAGTAACAAAGCTTCTCCCATCCACTACAATGTTACTCAAGGACAGACACGGATTTGCACACTGATGTTATCCGTATGTGGTCTGTGATGTTCGTGTGTTTTCTTCCAAAATTATAGATAAAAATATTAGCCCATGTAAAAATTTTGCATGGACAAATGGTCTGAAAAGCCCCATAGACTAAAGGGTATGTGTTTTATCTGTCAAAAATCCAGAAAGAACACCGATGTGAAACACGGAAGTCTGAAAGAGGCCTAAGAGTGTGAGGGGACAAAATGGCAATTGTAATATTTGATTGTATAGCTATGATGTGTTTCCCTCCTCGTTACTTCAGTATTAGGACAATTACAGAATAGACATTGATAGATTACAATGGCCACAAACTAGAAGGAATGCTTGGCAATGAAGTAGAGACAATAAAAAGAATCTGTAAAAAAACTAAATAAACTGTAAATGAATCAATAAGAAATATCTGATCATGATCATGGAGTAAAATAGTACACATAAGATTAGTCAAAGATTTCACTGTCAAGCAGAACATTTATTAAAGACTGTACAAATCATTAAAAATGCTCGAAAAATAGTTTATTATTACTGATTGCTGCCAGATACAGATGGCTGTTCCTTCTCAGTTTGCCATCTCACTGGTATTCAACTTCCAGTCCAATAAAAATTTGACCTAATGCCAATAATAAGTCTATGGCAGGAAAAGGTATGTCTTTTTCCACAGTAGGCAGCAAGGGAATTTTCCTCTGTTTTGTGCATTTTGGAATTAGAAGTGTGAAATTATTTTCAGATGTCAATAGATTTGCTGCTAGAAGCCCAAGACATACTGTAAGCATAATGCAAGGGATTGCTCCTAGCCCAAAATATAGTGCCTCTAGCTTGCGTCTCTGATTTTGCGGGTTTTTGGTGTCCTTGCATTTTCTGCATAAGGCACTTAGTTGTACTTAAAGGGGTTGTCACCTGCAGCCGACGCCTAGCCATCCAAATCATTGGATGGCCCAAAGCCCGCCTTCTCTATCCCCTTCCCTTTTTATCTTTAATTGCAAATGGAAGCCACATCTGGCCATTTATGGTAACTAAAATATTAACAGTAAAAATGGTGATTAATGAACAGACCAAGTCAGCTACAGCAATAGAATCGAGAGGTTCATAGATATCCAAAGGTCAATTAAGCCCCATCATAAAACATGATTCACTCAACATTGAAATTGCAACACCAAGAAGGAAAAGTCATGGTATTCTGGAAATCACAAGATCAATGAACATGCTATATGCAAACGATGAAAAAAAAAATGGAAAGCACATGTCAAGAACACCTCAATTTATTCAGTATTGCATAAGAGTGGCACTTGCAGAAATCCCTGCACTTACATGACTTTGCTGCTATTAATGAGGCAATTAATGGTTGTCTGAGGTATCTTCTGCTAGGCAGTGTGCATTTGGGCACATAAGTCACCAAGATCTGCTGCTGGCAGCTACATTTGCAAAAGCTAAACATTGACATCCCATTGGTGGTGGGAAGAGGAGTCTTGATACACTGTGCAAGACATGGCAGTACATTTATGCCACGCAGACTGCTCACATAGCACCAGCAACATGCAGCCGTGCTGTCGAATAGAAAATCAGTTCCTGGGACACTGGCGCAATGGCCATACCACTGGTTACATGGCCAAATCATTGCAAAGCTGTGCTATTAGTGTACTTGGAAGGAAGACTATAGGGGTCCAGATACCGCACATTATACCACACCATAATCCCAGGAGTAGGTCCATTGTGTCGTTTCTTTCTGAAGGCCTCTTCATGGAGTTTTCACGTGATCACCAGATGGAGACAGGAGGCTGGAATAGGGCACTGGATGCTGGTATGGTGGTCTATCCTCTTGTGCAATGAGTTCCACATTTGCCTTGGATGCAATGATAGCCGAAGATTGGTTTGGAAACCACCTGGGCAAGGCTATGAAGAGGTCTTCACAAGGGAACATCACACTGGTAACTACTCATAGGATTGTGTGGCCTAGAGATGCTACCTTGGCCTGCAGCATCTCCAGACTTGTCTCCAATCGAGCACATCTGGGACGTCTTCAGTCAGCAATTGCAAAGGAAACAGCCACCAGCGCATCATGATGATTAGTACGCCCAAGTACATTCAACGTGGCAGAAAATTCCTCAGACAACCATTAATAACCTCACTAAGAGCAGCCAAGCCTGTGCATGGTGCTCATACTCTATGCTGAATAACTTAACATGTCTTAATGTTGTTCCTATTTTTTCATCATTTTCATATCATTAATAGACCATTTAGTGATCCTGCAAATTCTATAATTTCATGACTTTTCTTGGATATGCAAATTCCACATTGAAGCGTGTATGCCACACACTATCTGTGGAGTTTCTTCAGTTATTTATGGCTCTCGCTCTCTCTCTCAGGTGCTAACAGGGTGTCTTCGGCGTGCTCGCATACTATGTACTAGCGGCGGCTGCATGTTTCACATCTGTTCGACATCCTCAACACATGCAGGGATTACCTGCACAGTATTCGAGCACGCCGAAGATACTCTGTTAGCACCCAAGCATGCTCAGATAACACCTTATCCCAGCACATAAGCTCAACATTAAAAATAAATTATTGCATATTCACATGATAGATCACTCTGGCAGGCAGACGTGTTTCAGACCCCAGGTCATTGCAATGACTAAAGAAACTTGGCACACACTATATATAATTTCCAGTGAAAAGGTAGTTTTTAATGTACAGTACATACAGTATAGACGTTTTGGTCACGTTGACCTTCATCACAGTACTATGTATTGAACTGCTGTCATTTCCATTATGCTCAAAAGAAGGAGAGCCAAAAAAGGTAAGTGGTCCCCCCGGGAGTAGGGACAAAAGGCCCAATTATGCAGAGTCGGTCCGGTCAGGGTGCTGCATATGGGGCAATGACACAGCGCTTCTGACCCGCGGTGGACGCCGTGTCATTGCCCCATATGCTGCACCCTGACCGGACAGACTCTGCATAATTGTGCCTTTTGTCCCTACTCCCGGGGGGACCACTTACCTTAGAATCATAGAATCATAGAATCGTAGAGTTGGAAGGGACCTCCTGGGCCATCTGGTCCAACCCCCTGCTAAAAGCAGGATTCGCTAAATCATCCCAGTCAGATGTCTGTCCAGCCTCTGTTTGAAGACTTCCATTGAAGGAGAACTCACCACTTCTCGTGGCAGCCTGTTCCACTCATTGATCACTCTAACTGTCAAAAAGTTTTTTCTAATATCTAATCTGTGTCTCCTCCCATTCAGTTTCATCCCATTGCTTCTAGTCTTTCCTTGTGCAAATGAGAATAAAGTTGATCCTTCTGCAATGTGACAGCCCTTTAGATATTTGTAGACAGCTATTAAGTCTCCTCTCAGTCTTCTCTTTTGCAAACTAAACATTCCCAAATCCTGCAACCTTTCCTCATAAGACAGGGTTTGCAGACCGGTCACCATTCTGGTCGCTCTTTTCTGAACTTGCTCCAGTTTGTTGATGTCTTTTTTAAAATGTGGTGCCCAAAACTGGACACAATATTCCAGATGAGGTCTGACCAAAGAGGAGTAGAGGGAAATAATGACTTCACGTGATCTAGACTGTATGCTTCTGTTAATACATCCTAGAATTGCATTTGCCTTTTTTGCTGCTGCATCACACTGTTGACTCATATTCAGTCTGTGATCTATTAGTATACCCAAGTCTTTTTCACATGTGCTGTCACTTAGCCCTATTCCTCCCATTCTATATATGCTTTTTCCATTTTTATTGCCCAGATGTAGTACTTTGCATTTCTCCCTGTTAAAAACCATTCTGTTTGTTGCTGCCCACTTCTCCAGTTTATTTAAATCTTTTTGAATCCTCTCTCTCTCTTCTCTAGTATTAGCTATCCCTCCTAGCTTTGTGTCATCAGCAAATTTAATCAGTTTACCCTCAATGCCTTCATCTAAATCGTTGATAAAGATGTTGAACAATACAGGGCCCAGGACAGAGCCCTGTGGTACCCCACTTGAGACATTCTTCCAACTGGATGTGCAGCCATTTACGACCACTCTTTGGGTCCGATCACTAAGCCAGTTATGAATCCACCTAACAGTTGCCTTGTCCATTCCATACTTAATCATTTTTTCAATAAGGATTGTATGAGAGACTTTGTCAAATGCTTTGCTGAAGTCAAGATATACTATATCTACAGCATTTCCTTGATCCACCCAATCAGTGATACCGTCATAGAAGGAAATTAAGTTAGTCTGACATGACTTATTAGTTACAAACCCATGCTGACTCTGTTTAATCACTTCATTCTTATCCAGGTATTGACATACATGTTGTTTAATAATTTGTTCAAAGATCTTTCCTGGTATAGAAGTCAGACTCACCGGCCTATAGTTACCTGGGTCCACCTTCTTCCCCTTTTTGAAGATAGGAACAACATTTGCTCTTCTCCAGTCTTCTGGCACTTCTCCTGTTCTCCAAGAATTTTCAAAGATTATAGAGAGGGGTTCAAAAATTTCTTCTGCTATCTCCTTCAGTACTCTGGGGTGTAATTCATCTGGACCTGGAGACTTGAATTCATTTAGGCTAGCTAAGTGTTTCCTCACTATCTTTCTGTTTATAGATATCCTGGATTCTTCTATTCCCTTAATAGGACAGTGAATAACAGTTGATGTTACATTTCCTTTCTGAGAGAAAACAGATGCAAAATAGGAATTTAAAAGTTCAGCCTTCTCAACATCCTGTCTTACCATTTCATCATTTTCATCCTGTAAAAATCCTATAGCATCTTTGACTTTTCTTTTACTTTTGACATATCCCCAAAATCCTTTATTATTGCTTTTGACATCTCTTGCAAGCCTCAATTCATTTTCAGCTTTAGCTAATCTGATTTGTGCCCTGCAGGTTCTGCAGACAGCATTATATTCTTCTTTAGATATGCCTCCCTCTTTCCATTTTATAAACATTTTTTTCTTCCTTTTTAGCATGTGCTTAAGTTCTGTGTTCATCCATCCTGGTTTCCTTAACTGCTTCCTATTCTTCCCTCTTTTCGGAATTGTTAACAACTGTGCTTTGAGAATTTCATTTTTCAAGATTTCCCATCCTTCCTGGACATTTTTGTCTTTAAGGATATCCAGCCATTGGATCCCTCCAATTCTCTTTCTGAATCCCTTAAAATCTGCCTTTCTGAAATCTAACCTTGACGTCTGAGTCTTCACAGGTCTTCCGCCTCTAGTTATCCAAAATTCTAAAATAGCATGGTCGCTACCTCCTAGGGTCCCAGCCACTTTTACCTCCTCAACCATTTCCTCCCTGTTTATAAGGATTAGATCCAAGGTAGCAGTTCCCCTTGTTTTCTCCCTTACCTTTTGGAAGATAAAGTTGTCAGCAAGAGAGGATAAGAATTTCCTTGACCTGTTAGTTTTGCCTGAGAGAGATTCCCAACAAATGTCTGGATAGTTGAAATCTCCCATGACAACTATGTCATATTTTTTGGAGAACTTGGCCATTTGATGCATAAAGAGTTCATCCATAGCTTCAGCTTGCACAGGCGGCCTGTAGTAAATGCCTACAATGGTGTCCTTTCCATTGTTCTGTCCTTGTATTCTTACCCAAACAGTTTCCACAGAACTCCCAGTCTCTGAAGCTTCAATCTCTGTGCAGATATACGCGTTTCTAACATACAATGCGACACCTCCTCCTCGTTTATCAAGTCTGTTTCTTGCAAATAAATTGTATCCTTCTAGTCTTGTATTCCAATCATGTGTATTGTCCCACCAAGTTTCAGTGATTCCAATGACATCATATTTCTTTTCCTGTGTTAGTAGTTCCAATTCTCCTTGTTTGTTGCCCATGCTTTGTGCATTAGTATAGAAACATTTTAGTTTGTGATTGGTTTCTCTTTCTCCAATATTTTTATTAATTAGATTCTTTCGTCTTTGTTCTTCCTTTCCACTTCTAATAGCAGAGTTCTCAATAGCATTTGTCAGGTGTATGGCTTTTTCTGGTCTTTTGCTTCCCTTCCCATGTTGTTCTAGTTTAAAGCTCTCCTTACAAGTGTAGCAAGGCGACTTCCAAATACATGCTTACCAGTCTTCGTAAGGTGCACCCCATCTCTAGCAAGTAGTCCATCGTATAAGTAGTTCACTCCGTGATCCAGAAATCCAAATCGTTGCTGACGGCACCATCGACGTAGCCAGTTGTTCACCTGCAGAATCTTATTCCACCTCCTTGTTCCATGGCCATCCACTGGGAGGATGGAAGAGAAGACCACCTGCGCTCCCAGTTCTTTCACTTTCTTACCTAAGTCTTCAAAGTCTCTGCAGATGGTTTCCAGGTCGTTTCTTGCAGTGTCATTTGTCCCCACATGTAGTAGCAGGAATGGGTAGTCATCTGTAGGTCTGAAGAGTCCTGATATCCTGTCAGACACATCTTTAATTTTTGCACCTGGAAGACAACACATTTCTCTTGAAGTTATATCCGGTCTGCAGATAGCGGCCTCAGTTCCTCTCAACAGGGAATCCCCCATGACCACCACTCTCCGTTTCTTCTTCACAACATTTTTCTTTCTCCATCCAGGAGGACTCTGAAGGCGTACAAGGTTGCTGCTTGTTGGCAAAGTCTTATCCTGATGTATTTCTTCATTGTTTTCCTGCGTGAGAGCCTGGTACTGGTTTCTGAGCAGTATGGGTGCTGACTGCCTCCTGATCCTCCTGCTTCTCTGGGTCACATGTCTCCATTCCTCTGTTTCTTCAGGTGCACTTCGAATTTCTTCTCTTTCTGTAACATGAAGAGATAATTCTGCTCTGTCCAAGAACTCTTCACCTTCCTTAATGATCTTCAACGTAGCTAACCTCTCTTCGAGATTTTGCAACTTTTCCTCCAACAGGGACACAAGCTTGCATTTGTGGCATGTGAAGTTTGGCTTTTCCACTGGTAAGTCTGTGAACATGTAGCAAGAAATGCAGCTCACCAAATGGCTCCTGGCCTCTTCCATCTTGAGATTTCTTAAAAACGATGAAAGATGAGCCCAAATTCGTTGAGCTCGCGGAGACTCTTCACTTATCCCAGAAGGCACTGGGAATATGCAAATGATCTCCTCAAGACTCTTCCCCTGGTTTTCCGATTTCCTCTTTTCAGCTGCAACGGCCAAAACCCAGTGATCGTTGAGCTCGCGGAGACTCTTCACTTATCCCAGAAGGCACTGGGAATATGCAAATGATCTCCTCAAGACTCTTCCCCTGGTTTTCCGATTTCCTCTTTTCAGCTGCAACGGCCAAAACCCAGTGATCGTTGAGCTCGCGGAGACTCTTCACTTATCCCAGAAGGCACTGGGAATATGCAAATGATCTCCTCAAGACTCTTCCCCTGGTTTTCCGATTTCCTCTTTTCAGCTGCAACGGCCAAAACCCAGTGATCGTTGAGCTCGCGGAGACTCTTCACTTATCCCAGAAGGCACTGGGAATATGCAAATGATCTCCTCAAGACTCTTCCCCTGGTTTTCCGATTTCCTCTTTTCAGCTGCAACGGCCAAAACCCAGTGATCGTTGAGCTCGCGGAGACTCTTCACTTATCCCAGAAGGCACTGGGAATATGCAAATGATCTCCTCAAGACTCTTCCCCTGGTTTTCCGATTTCCTCTTTTCAGCTGCAACGGCCAAAACCCAGTGATCGTTGAGCTCGCGGAGACTCTTCACTTATCCCAGAAGGCACTGGGAATATGCAAATGATCTCCTCAAGACTCTTCCCCTGGTTTTCCGATTTCCTCTTTTCAGCTGCAACGGCCAAAACCCAGTGATCGTTGAGCTCGCGGAGACTCTTCACTTATCCCAGAAGGCACTGGGAATATGCAAATGATCTCCTCAAGACTCTTCCCCTGGTTTTGGCTCTCCTTCTTTTGAGCATAATGCAAATGACAGCAGTACAATACATAGTACTGTGATGAAGGTCAACGTGACCGAAACATCTATACTGTATGTACTGTACATTAAAAACTACCTTTTCACTGGAAATTATATATAGTGTGTGCAAAAGTTCTATATTCATATGATTACGGACTAGGATCCTACTTGCTGCACCACCACTTATATAGCTGTGCTAAACGGTTTTTGTATTGCAATGACTAAAGACCTGCGCCTGCCAGAGTGATTTCTCCCCCTTTGGAGTTGTGACTATTATGCTGTTCGTGATTATTTTTAAGATTTTTCAATAAAATTCAATTTTTATGGGATTTCTGAAGCTGAACTTTTTCTACCATTGATTGTTTATGGATATGCTGGAAGAAGCTGAGCACAGTATTTGTCAGCCCCCCAAAGAGAATGAATGAACCGACTGTCAAGCATGCACACTGCCGCTCCATTCTATCAAGGATAACAGTTACCTGCTGTGCAGATCAGTGATGGCCTGAGTGGTCAGACCCCACCGATCTATAAGTTATCACCTATCAAGTGGAAAGGGGATAACTTGTTTTCACCAAGCAAACCCTTTAAGGTTGGTTTCAGTCTGTTACTGCCAGCCCACAGGCTGCTGTTACAGAGCTTTACGGATGATTCACATGAACTATTTCTGGTGCATTCATTCTCGCTGTAAAAGTAAAAAAAAGCTGTCCAAATAATGTGACTAAAGACTACAGAGTTAAGAATAAGTTGCAGTGGGTTAAAAGCCACAACCTGGCCTATTTCTAAAAGTAAACTGGAAAGGGGAAAATATGACATCCAAAACTGCATGGAAAAACACTGTTGTAATAATGTAATTACATTTTTTTTTAATTAAAGATGCAATTCTTAAAGCTTTTCTGTAAAAATTCTGTAGTTAAAAAAGCAGCAGCACTAGTAATGGTACATGTGAATAATGCCATAACAGATCTATAAGTGGCCACTTCTCCAGTAGCTGGACTCCCTAAATAATCAGAGGTTTAGGTCATGTCTTATTAAAATACATATGAGAGAAAGAGAAGTGTGTAAAATAGTCAGGATCGCCAATTATAAAAATCAACCAATCTTTCTTAATATAACAGACAAGAATAGTAATATCATGCACGGGGGGGGGACCAAGCGTATCGCCACAGCACATGGCTTCCTCGGGGGTGATGCATTAAGTGTAAGGCTGTTACTTTTTCCAGGGTATTGCATTACAATTCCTCAACAACAGATATTTCATTATTTCTTTGTGGGTTACCTCAGCGAGCATATTAGAATTGCTTCATTAGACCGTACATGGGCATTTCTGAAGTTTGTTTTTTTTTTTTAACCTTTTTAATTTATTATGTCTTGTCACAGTTCCAACCCTCAGTGTCTGGTATACAGTTATTGACAGCTCAGCCATCCAATCTGGTACAGGTACAGTGAGGGGAAAAAAAGTATTTAGTCAGCCACCAATTGTGCAACTTCTCCCACTTAAAAAGATGAGAGAGGCCTGTAATTGACATCATAGGTAGACCACAACTATGTTACAAGTCTGTGAGAGCCAGAAGTCTTGCATGTGTTTAGATGATCAAATACTTATTTTCCACCATAATTTGCTAAATAAATCTTGCCAAATCAGACAAGGTGATTTTCTGGATTTGCGTTCTCATTTTGACTCTCATAGTTGTGGTCTACCTATGATGTCAATTACAGGACTCTCTCATCTTTTTAAGTGGGAGAACTTGCACAATTGGTGGCTGACTAAATACTTTTTTCCCCACTGTACGTGCTGAGCTGTCAGTGTGTTGATAGACAGCTCAACTATCCAATCTGAGACTGGGAGACAGTGGCTGTCTCCAAGTGTTCTTTATCCCAGGTGATTACCAGTCTGCTTAACTGAGACTAGACTTACAACCAGCTAAATGTGGTTTGTTTCCTCTGTGCCTTAAGTTCTGTATGTTGATCTTTCGTTGCCTGACTTTGGACCTCTGACCATCAGTCTGTATAACCCCCCTTCTGAAATGATCCGCTATCCTCCTGGTAATCTGACCCCGGAATGTTACCGGACTACGTTTTTGTCTGTTCCTACTCTTTATGACGTACCCGCCTGGCTTCTGACCTAGGACTCCTTGACTATCCTGACTCATGGGTTTGCCGTGAGAAGTGACTAGCGCCTCACTTGTCTGTTGTATTAATAAAGATTGGTTGATTTTTTTTATAATTGGTAATGCTATCTATTTTACACACTTCTCTTTCTTTCAAATGTACATACAATTAAGGTGTGTGGTTGGTGATCCCAATGTATGCTTGTTGTGCACTCAGTTGATCTTATCTATTACGTCAGATTAAAATGTACATATGTCCCCAGTGAGAAAGTCCAGCACCCCTGGCTAAACTGATGCACTGTGTTGCTCCTCACGCAGGGACAATAAAGCGAGAACTCATACATTGTCCTTCAGTATGACTATGCATAAACTTTGCCAAGGTTGATCCTTTATAAAATGACAAGGCAAACCGTAATCTGTAATTTGGTACATGATAAACTACATGATACCTGTGCAAGGAAATGCATGGCTTTGTTTTGAAATGTTCAATATCGAAATTCAAATACAAAATATTTGACTAAAAATCATTTAAAAAAAGAAGTAATCCGTATCAGGGACATTCATTTGATTCAGGCTTTGGGATGCAGTAGGCTGTGGGATGTGGCTAACTACACCACATTCAATCTTATTGTACTACCGCTTCATGTCTAGAGTTTAGTAGCGGATTTGTGTGTGAATGAGCCTGAGGTAATGGACGACACTACTAACTTCTCATAGCTGAGCACCTGATTGAGGCCATATCCTACTTTCGACAAGCCTACAAAAAGGGAGGAAAAGAGAAAGTATGGCATGATATGCGTGTGGTCATATAAGCATCTATAGGGAAAGACAGCGGCAGAAGAGGACGGCTGCGTGTAGCTCATGATTCCAGCTCCTTTTCCAATTCTCATCGTTTCAGCTGTTTCTCCATTATCTCTTTCAATTTAAACTTTTGGATCTAAAAGTGAAAGCAGACAGAACAGAAAAACCATTACAGGAGATGGACAGAAAGAAATGACAGAGCGCTATTGTTAAAACAGGTAAAAAATGGCTGTTGAGGGCTGAGCTGTGCACACACCATCATGTACCACTGTAAGGGTCTGTGCACACAACGTTACTTAGATGCCAGCCTTCCCTCATCAGTTTGCTATAGGCCAGCAGTGCCTATTCCTGAAGCATCTTCCTTGACGTTTTATGTGTCGTTTTTGTAGATGCATTGCCAGTGACTTTTTTTTTTTAATTTATTTCATATACAAGACAGTGGTAGCTTTCAGTGTATGCACTTACCCTACAGGAGTTATTTGACCATGACATTCCCACCTATATGCCATATGGACACCATAGACCGGGGATCCCCACTATGAACGCTTCTTTATGAGCCAGAAAGGAGAGCTGCTCTACAAGACTAGCTCCCACTCTACCAGATCTGGCATATCCGTACATTGTATGAAAAGCCATATTATATTATATTATATATATATATATATATATATATATATATATATATACACACTCACTGGCCACTTTATTAGGTACACCATGCTAGTAACGGGTTGGACCCCCTTTTGCCTTCAGAACTGCCTCAATTCTTCGTGGCAGAGATTCAACAAGGTGCTGGAAGCATTCCTCAGAGATTTTGGACCATATTGACATGATGGCATCACACAGTTGGCGCAGATTTGTCGGCTGCACATCCCTGATGCGAATCTCCCGTTCCACCACATCCCAAAGATGCTCTATTGGATTGAGATCTGGTGACTGAGGAGGCCATTTGAGTACAGTGAACTCATTGTCATGTTCAAGAAACCAATCTGAGATGATTCGAGCTTTATGACATGGCGCATTATCCTGCTGAAAGTAGCCATCAGATGCCTGTTCTTAGCTGAGAGGAGTGGTACCCAGTGTGGTCTTCTGCTGCTGTAGCCCATCTGCCTCAAAGTTCGACGCACTGTGCGTTCAGAGATGCTCTTCTGCCTACCTTGGTTGTAACGGGTGGCAATTTGAGTCACTGTTGCCTTTCTATCAGCTCGAACCAGTCTGCCCATTCTCCTCTGACCTCTGGCATCAACAAGGCATTTCCAGCCACAGAACTGCCGCTCACTGGATTTTTTTTCATTTTCGGACCATTCTCTGTAAACCCTAGAGATGGTTGTGCGTGAAAATCCCAGTAGATCAGCAGTTTCTGAAATACTCAGACCAGCCCTTCTGGCACCAACAATCATGCCACGTTCAAAGGCACTCAAATCACCTTTCTTCCCCATACTGATGCTCGGTTTGAACTGCAGGAGATTGTCTTGACCATGTCTACATGCCTAAATGCACTGAGTTGCCGCCATGTGATTGGCTGATTAGAAATTAAGTCTTAACACACAGTTGGACAGGTGTACCTAATAAAGTGGCCAGTGAGTGTGTATATATATATATATATATATTTTTTAGAAGAAATGCTATATTATTCCTGAAGTGGCTTTCTCTGAAAATAGCTGGGAAAAAGATAAGCCAGACATATGTAAAGAGATTGCATTCATGAGGTGACTCCATTAAAGGGGTTGTTTGGCCTTAGGGTATAGGTTTGCAGTCATTCTATGTGATTGCAGACTTGTGAATCCTCAAAGCAAACACTATACATTGTGAGGATTCTTCGGTGCTGGGGCCAGGAGTGGAAGGCATGTAACCGGAAGTATGCAATTTACATACAGGTGATCACATGCAAACTAGACATGAGTATTGAGCAAGGCTGGACAAGTCTAGTCAGAATGTGGTCAGAAGTACGCAAATTACATACTTGCGGTCATATCATCTCCCACTAGAGGCGCTGGCACAAGAGAGTCCTCACAGCGCACGAGATGTGACCATTCACATTTGTACCATTACGTCAGACAACCTCTTTAAGGACTTCCCAAAGAACAGTGGAGACATCCAGCTGTTAACTGGGGAATGTATCCATTTTCCTTTTTTGTAATTTTAAAAATTCAAAAAATGACAATATATAACAGCTTACCTTCCCAGAAACGGTAAGAGGATAGTCATTTACAAAAACAATGTAACGAGGAATCTTGAAATGAGAGATCTGTTGAGTAGAAAATAATTAAGCAGATGTATTATATTATACATACACAAACCAGTGCATACACAGTTAGGACCTGTTCGTGTGTTAAGGGCCTGTCACACTAAGCGATATCGCTAGCAATATCGCTGTAACGTTACTGGTTTTTGTGACGTTATAGCGATATTGCTAGCGATATCGCTATGTCTGATTCTTACCAGCGACCGGCTCCCCAGCTGCTTATCGCTGATCGCGCGAGAACCTCCTGGGCCGTTTCTCGTCGTCAGCTTCCTGCTGGGGCTTCCTGCTCTGGAGACGAGCGACGCGTGGACGCGGGCGGGAGGACGTCAGGATCGCCTCGTCTGACAGGTAAGTAGCGACCCCCGACCCCTGCGATGTCGCTGGTGAGATCTGCTTGTGTGGCAGCTCACTAGCGACCACTTAGCGATGCACCAGCGATCCTGACCGCGTCATATCGCTGATCGGGATCGCTGGTGCATCGCTAAGTGTGACAGTACCTTTACTCTTACAGGAGCTGTGCAGTGATAGCAAACACAGATTTAAGAAGATCTGTCACTTGTCATAAATATGCATAACTAGCGGAAGAGCCCGGCGCTGTTCGGGCATAGTAACTAACTACGGTTAGTTATAACAAGTTATAATGATTATCTCTATATATATATATATATATATATATATATGGCTGAGTGTAGAGCCCCGCCCACTCCACATAGCTACATTCACTATAATATCCCACATCATCCCGTCAGCCAGAGCCACCGGACTACTTTCCCTAATATCCCGCATCATCCCGTCAGCCAGAGCCACCGGACTACTACCCCTAATATCCCACATCATCCCGTCAGCCTGGGGTCAGAACCAGAGCGCTGAGTGGAACAGTCCTAACTTCCATACCAGGGATCCCTTTAAGAGAGGCCTGGGGTCAGTACCAAAGTGCAGAGTGGATTTGCCCTCACTTCCATACCGGGGATCCCTTTAAGAGGGAACATGTGCCTACGGGATGGAGGATGTGTGTTGGGTATATGGGCAGGGAGGGGGCGATTCATATCTGTCAGGTGCTTTCTGATCCTTTCTGGGGGGGGCAGACAATGGCTGGAGCTTATGTTTCCGGGGATGCTAGATTTCTCCCACCCGGTCAGTGTCTGCTGAGGTGTTGTCAAGTGGGAAAGCTTGCTCATAGCAACCAATCACAGCTCAGCTTCTTTTAACCCCTTCACGACCTTTGACGCCACGTAGGCGTCATGAAAAGTCGTGCCAGAACGACCCATGACGCCTATGTGGCGTCATGACTTTAAAGCCCCCCTGCGGGTCGGGTGACCTGGGTCACTGAAAGGTCACCCAACCCGCAGATACAGGGGGCTTTGTTCTTCGCCACAGGGGGTGTGGCTTCGCCCCCACGTGGCTACGATCGCTCTGATTGGCTGTTTCACTTTTAACAGCCAATCAGAGCGATAGTAATATTTCATCAATGAAAATTGATGAAATATTACAATCCAGCCATGGCCGATGCTGCTGTAGCATCGGACATGGCTGGAGACACCGATTCCACCCCCCCCACCGGCGATCGCCCCCCCGCAACTGAATGACAGCGGCGATCTGCCGCCGTTGTCATCATCTGCCCCCCTCCCATTCCCTCTGCTCCCCGCCAGCTTCCGATAACCCCCTCACCCCCTCTCACCTCCCCCGACACCTTCTAAGTCCCCCTGTCGCTCCCGGTGTCCGGCGGGTCCGGTTCATGGGCGCCGCCATCTTAGAAAATGGCGGGCGCATGCGCAGTGCGCCCGCCCGAATCTGCCGGCTGCAGATTCCATTCTTTCATTTTGATCACTCTCACAGTGATCAAAATGAAAGAAAAAGTAAATAAACCCCCCGATTATCACCCCCATAGGTAGGCACAACTAATAAAGTAAAGAAAATATTTTTATTTTTATTTTTCCATTAGGGTTAGGGTTGAAAAGAGGGTTAGGGTTGAAAAGAGGGTTAGGGTTGAAAAGAGGGTTAGGGTTAGGGTTGGAAAGAGGGTTAGGGTTAGGGTTGGAAAGAGGGTTAGGGTTAGGGTTGGAAAGAGGGTTAGGGTTAGGATTGGAAAGAGGGTTAGGATTGGAAAGAGGGTTAGGGTTGGAAAGAGGGTTAGGGTTGGAAAGAGGGTTAGGGTTGAATTAGGGTTAGGGTTGGAATTAGGGTTAGAATTAGGGTTAGCGTTGGAATTAGGGTTAGGCTTGTGGTTAGGGATGTGTTAGGGCTGTGGTTAGGGGTGTGTTGGGGTTAGGGTTGGAGTTAGAATTGAGGGGTTTCCACTGTTTAGGCACATCAGGGGGTCTCCAAACGCGACATGGTGCAACCATTGATTCCAGCCAATTTTGTGTTCAAAAAGTCAAACGGTGCACCTTCCCTTCCAAGCCCTGACATGTGCCCAAACAGTGGTTTACCCCAACATATGGGGTATCAGCGTACTCAGGAGAAATTGCACAACAACTTTTGGGGACTAATTTCTCGTGTTACCCTTGGGAAAATAAAAAATTGGGGGCTAAAAAATTATTTTTGTGGAAAAAAATGATTTTTTCATTTTCACGTCTCTGCATTATAAACTTCTGTGAAGCACTTGGGGGTTCAAAGTGCTCACAACACATCTTACATACGTTCCTTGGAAGGTCTAGTTTCAAAAATGGGGTCACTTGTGGGGGGTTTCCACAGTTTAAGCACATCAGGGGCTCTGCAAACGTAATGACGACCGCAGACTATTCCATCAAAGTCTGCATTTCAAAACGTCACTGCTTCCATTCCGAGCCCTGACGTGTGCCCAAACAATGGTTCCCCCCACATATGGGGTACCAGCGTACTCAGGACAAACTGGACAACAACTTTTGGGGTCCAATTTCTCCTGTTACCCTTGTGAAAATAAAAAATTGCGAGCTAAAAAATCATTTTTTGAGGAAAAAAAAATTACTTTTTCTTTTCATGGCTCTGCGTTATAATCTTCTGTGAAGCACTTGGGGGTTCAGTGTGCTCACTACACATCTAGGCAACTTCCTTATGGGGTCTAGTTTCCAAAATGGGGTCACTTGTGGGGGGTTTCCACAGTTTAGGTACATCAAGGGCTCTGCAAATGTAACATGACGCCCACAGACCATGCCATCAAAGTCAGCATTTCAAAATGTCACTACTTCCCTTTCGAGCCCTGACGTGTGCCCATACAGTGGTTTCCCCCCCACATATGGGGTATCAGCGTACTCAGGACAAACTGTACAACAACTTTCGGGGTCCAATTTCTCCTGTTACCCTTGTGAAAATAAAAAATTGCGAGCTAAAAATCTTTTTTTTTTTGAGGAAAAAAAATGATTTTTTATTTTCACGGCTCTGCGTTATAAACTTCTGTGAAGCACTTGGGGGTTCAAGGTGCTCACCACACATCTAGATAAGTTCCTTGGGGGGTCTAGTTTCCAAAATGAGGTCATATGCGGGGGGTTTCTACTGTTTAGGCACACAGGGGCTCTGCAAATTTAACATGACACCCTCAGACCATGCTATCAAAGTCAGCATTTCAAAATGTCACTACCTTCCTGCTGAGCCCCGACGTGTGCCCAAACTGTGGTCCCCCCCCACATATGGGGTAGCAGTGTACTCAGGACTAACTGTACAACAACTTTTGGGGTCCAATTTATCCTGGTACCCCTGTGAAAATAAAAAATTGCGGACTAAAAATATTTTTTTTAAGAAAAAAAAATATTTTTTATTTTCACGGCTCTACGTTATAAACTTCTGTGAAGCACCTGGGGGTTCAA
Organism: Dendrobates tinctorius; assembly: GCF_039654945.1. NCBI lineage: Eukaryota > Metazoa > Chordata > Amphibia > Anura > Dendrobatidae > Dendrobates > Dendrobates tinctorius. The sequence continues at coordinate 8,853,259 of NW_027361771.1, read as the reverse complement.
AGTGCTCACTATGCATCTAGATAAGTTCCTTAGGGGGTCTAGTTTCCATAATGGGGTCATTTGTGGGGGAGCTCCAAACTTTAGGCACACAGGGGCTCTCCAAACACGACATGGTGTCCGCCATCGATTGGAGCTAATTTTCATTTCAAAAAGTCAAATGGCACTCCTTCCCTTCTGAGCCCTGCCGTGCGCCCAAACAGTGGTTCCCCCCCACATATGGGGTACCAGCGTACTCAGGACAAACTGGACAACAACTTTTGTGGTCCAATTTCTCCTGTTTCCCTTGTGAAAATAAAAAATAGCGTGCTAAAAAATCATTTTTGAGGAAAAAAAATGATTTTTTATTTTCACTGCTCTACGTTATAAACTTTTGTGAAGCACTTGGGGGTTCAAAGTGCTCCCTACACATCTAGATAAGTTCCTTAAGGGGTCTAGTTTCCAAAATGGTGTCACTTGTGGGGGAGCTCCAATGTTTAGGTACACAGGGGCTCTCCAAACGCGACATGGTGTCCTATAACGATTGGAGCAAATTTTCCATTCAAAAAGTCAAATGGTGCTCCTTCCCTTCCGGGCCCTGCCGTGCGCCCAAACAGTGGTTTATGACCACATATGAGGTATTGGAGTACTCAGGAGAAATTGTCCAACAAATTTTAGGATCCATTTTATCCTGTTGCCCATGTGAAAATGAAAAAACTGAGGCTAAAAGATAATTTTTGTGAAAAAAAAGTACTTTTTTTTTTTACGGATCAATTTGTGAAGCACCTGGGGGTTCAAAGTGATCACTATGCATCTAGATAAGTTTCTTGGGGGGTCTAGTTTCCAAAATGGGGTCACTTGTGGGGAAGCTCCAGTGCTTAGGCGCACAGCGACTCTCCAAACGCGACATGGCAAGCGCTAAATATTCCAGCATATTTTCCATTCAAAAAGTCAAATGTGCTCCTTCCCTTCCGAGCCCTGCCGTGCGCCCAAACAGTGGTTTATGACCACATATGAGGTATCGGTGTACTCAGGAGAAATTGCCCAACAAATTTTAGGATACATTTTATCCTGTAGCCCATGTGAAAATGAAAAAAATTAATGATAAAAGAAAATTTGTGGTGCAAAAAATAAAATGTCCATTTTTTCCTTCCACGTTGCTTTAGTTCCTGTGAAGCACCTGAAGGGTTAATAATCTCCTAGAATGTAGTTTTGAGTAGCTTGAGGGGTGCAGTTTTTAGAATGGTGTCACTTTTGGGTATTTTCTGCCATATAGACCCATCAAAGTGACTTCAAATGTGAGGTGGTCCCTAAAAAAAATGGTTTTGTAAATATTGTTGTAAAAATGAGAAATCGCTGGTCAACTTTTAACCCTTATAACTTCCTAACAAAAAAAAAAATTGTTTCCAAAATTGTGCTGATGTAAAGTAGACATGTGGGAAATGTTATTTAGTAACTATTTTGTGTCACATCACTCTCTGGTTTAACAGAATAAAAATGCAAAATTTGAAAATTGCGAAATTTTCAAAATTTTCGCCAAATTTCTGTTTTTTTCACAAATAAACGCAAAAATTATCGACCTAAGTTTACCACTAACATGAAGCCCAATATGTCACGAAAAAACAATCTCAGAATCGCTAAGATGCGTTGAAGCGTTCCAGAGTTATTACCTCATAAAGGGACACTGGTCAGAATTGCAAAAAATGGCCAGGTCATTAAGGTCAAAATAGGCTGGGTCATGAAGGGGTTAACCAGCTCTGGTGAAATGAGAGATGCTTAGTGATTGGTTGAAAGGAAAACTGTTGCTCGTAGCAACCAATCACAGCTCAGCTCCTTTTGAACAGCTCTGGTGAAATGAAAGATGCTTCCTGATTGGTTGGTGATACACACACACACATTCAGTTTTATATATATAGAGAGATGTTTTACCCAGTATAAATGATCTTCTGAATCTGGGTTCCTGGGATTTGCCCCTTCTTCCCTGTATTGAAATCAAATCTTGTTATCCAAGTGGGTATGGCTATCTCCTCTTCTCCATGGGTGTCTTTATGAGTATTACAAACCGTTGGCTAACAAGATTAGATTTGCATATAAAGGAGGGGTGGGGGCATATTTTAGGATCAAAAACGGAACGCCAAATTCAGGAGAACAGCAACATTTTGACCAGCTAAAACAATATATTGGCAAGTGGCAGGTCCACTTTAAAATGTTGTTCTATCCCACTTTTAATTGAAAAACAAAAACTATATACGACTATCTGCAGAGGAGAAGATCACACTGCTTTAAATAAAAGGGAAAAAAAAGAAAAGGGTAGACAACATCTTTAATATCAGTTACAATAACATGGACTACCATGACATGTAACCATCCGGTTTGGTTAATATAGCAAAGTTGCAAGAATACTTTGGACTTGGAGTCCATTGGATTCATGAGGGTGGGCACTCAATCCCACCTTTCCCTGCCTTCCACTCAACTGACCCATGGGTTATTGCATGGACAGCTGTCAGACATCAGTCAATGTTCCAAGCTCATTGTATTCTTTAATAGCTACTTTTGGCTAAACAGGAAGGTGACCTGTTCCTAAATAGGGCAAAACCACAGTGCCCAACTATTTGGGGCTTTTCTAGCGTAAAAAAAACCCAACTGGACGCTACAGTGGTCTGGCTTTAGAAGTTTGTCTAGTCTATGGTTACAAAGCTCAGTTCTATCTTATCTAAAAATGTTCCAGATCCGATCATTGGTCACAATATGATATAGTATCGTGTAGTATATGAAGCTGTACATTTGTGTTTCCTGTATGAGTTCATGCGTGCGCTCACCTTTCCTTTGCAAAATTCTTTGATTTCTTCTGCAGAACAATTCACATTGGGATGGATTCTGATAGCAGCACATATCTCCTCGCCCATCCTTTCATCTTCTATTCCAACCACCTACAACACAATAATTAACTGTGAATATTTAGAACAACCCGATGACCATTACTTGTCCATTTCCCACTATTTACCTGAGCTTCCCAGATTTTGGGATGAGTGTGCAAGAACTGCTCTATTTCAGCTGGGTATATATTCTCACCCCCTCGGATAATCATATCTTTACAGCGCCCAACAATTCGACAGTATCCAAATTCGTCCATTGTAGCTACATCACTGATAGAGAGAACACAGCATTGGTTTAGACCTTCAGTTGCAACACGGCCGGATTTCATGCCACTCATGTATTCCTCTCTTTCTGCCTAATATTTCCTAATGAGAATGTCCTGTATTCTCATCCAGATATTTGTGATGTACATTCACAGCCCTTAATAGGTGCTGGCAAGCAGGGTTGCCAACCTACTGTTTCACTGGACAACTCTCTTACTTTTTTTTTCTTGACAACTGAAGTTAAAAATCACGGACGGTCCTGAATTTTTATGGCCATAAGTCACACCCCTTTATAAAATACACGTCTTTATTACACCCTCAACATAATGCAAAAAAAAAAAAAAAAAGCCCAAATCCAGACTAAAAAAAACAGAGCAGACATAGTGTATATAGCATTAAGACAAAACATTAAATGTTGTGAAATTGTACATAGACATTGTGAATGCAGCTCTGGATGTGACTGGAGTATAAGATATGATGTAACTGCAGAACAGTGACTGCAGCATGATGTAAAAGAAAAAAAAATAAGTTTATATTTTTACAAATTTCTGATTTTTTTTCACTACCTAAATAAACAAAAACTATACATGTTTGGAATCTCCATACACACTCTGACCTGAGAATTATTTTGCCGGGTCAGCTTTACTATATAGTGAACATGGCAAATTAAATAAGAAAAAAAAAAAACAAAAAAAAAAAAACAATTGTGGAACTGCAGTTTGCAATTTCAACACACTTGGAATTTTTTTCACATTTTCCATTATACCCAATGCTAAAATGAATGGTGTTGCTCAAAAGTACAACTCTTTCTGGAGAAAAAAAAAACACGCCCTCATATGGCTAAAATTAAAAAAAGTTATGGCTCATAGATAAAGGGGAAAAAAAGGAAAATCATCAGGTAATGAAGCAGTTAATAGCCCTTAGAATACAAATAAGTTCCACAATTGGATTTGTTAAAAAAGTAGCTGTAGTATGATCAGACCTTGTCCCTGTACGGTCATACACAGCCAGTACACAGTACACAGCAGGGGCACATTTATAAGATTATCTCAGCACAGGGACATTGTCATTTACCACATCCAATTGTGGAACTATATAATAATTCCAAGATCTATTGATTAGAGTGTACTTGGTTCCTGGGGCAACCCCTTTATTAAAACTTCCAACTGCAGACAAGATGTATAGCAGAATAAACTTGATTTACGAGTTACACTTGGGCATTTCTATACTGTGCAATGTCCATAAGTCAAACTGGTGTCCTTTTCTCCAACAGTAATCTCACTGTCACTTACCCAGTCTTGTACCACCTCCCTTGGGTAAATACATCTTGGGTTTTTTCTTCATCTGCCCAGTAGCCCAGCATCACACAGTATCCTTTAATCTGCAGCTCGCCTGGGGTGTTCAGTGGGACTATTTGGCCTGTGTTGGTGTCTACAATTCTTGCCTGAAAGGAACAATCAGCATAAGTGTAGTGAAGGCTTCTTTGAAGAAAGCATGTTAAAGGGACGGTGTCAGCACAAAATGACTGCCCAATCCAAGTACAGGCACTTCGTGCACTCATGGCGGGACCAATCATTTGCCGTATTTTTCAGACTAGAAGATGCACCGGACCATAAGATTCACACAGGTTTTAGAGGAGGAAATTACAAAAAAAAAAATTTGAAGAAAAAAATGTGGTCAATTCTATACTAATATCCCCTATCCTGGTATATATGGTCCTCTCATCCCTATCCTGGTATGCATGGCCTCCTCTTCCCTATCCTGGTATGCATGGCCCTCATCCCTATCCTGGTATGCAGGGCTCCCTCATCCCTATCCTGGTATGCAGGGCTCCCTCATCCCTATCCTGGTATGCAGGGCTCCCTCTTCCCTATCCTGGTATGCATGGCTCCCTCTTCCCTATCCTGGTATGCATGGCCCCCTCATCCCTATTCTGGAATGAATGGCCCCCTTATCCCTATCCTGGTATGCATGGCTCCCTCATCCCTATGCTGGTATGCATGGCCCCCTCATCCCCATCCTGGTGTGCATGGCCCCCTCATCCCCATCCTGGTGTGCATGGCCCCCTCATCCCCATCCTGGTGTGCATGGCCCCCTCATCCCTATCCTGGTATGCATGGCCTCCTCTTCCCTATCCTGGTATGCAGGGCTCCCTCATCCCTATCCTGGTATGCATGGCTCCCTCTTCCCTATCCTGGTAGGCATGGCTCCCTCTTCCCTATCATGGTAGGCATGGCCCCCTCTTCCCTATTCTGGAATGAATGGCCCCCTTATCCCTATCCTGGTATGCATGGCTCCCTCATCCATATGCTGGTATGCATGGCTCCTCATCCCTACCCTGGTATGCATGGCTCCTCATCCCTATCCTGATATGCATGGCACCCTCATCTCTATCCTGGTATGATTGACCCCCCATCAGAAAAACATAAAAAAAAACCCAAAAACATAAACCATTATACTTACATTCCTGTGCTCCCTCGCAGCTTCCTGTTCCGATACTAGTAGCTGCTTTATGATTGTAAGCAGTGAATGGCAGTGACGTCATGCGCTGCTGACAAGCCGAGGACAGCTGCCGAAATACACACTGCTCTCCATGCAGGGACTATGTGTGTGGAGAGCAGCGAGTATTCATTTCTCTTTAATAGCGGACACACTGCTAGTCGCAGTCGCTGGCTTCCTGCAGCTGCCGGGCTTTCACATGTCCCCACTACTAAAAGGAATGAATATTCACTGTATTCCACGCCTATGGGAGTGGCGACCAGTTAATATTCATTCCTTTAAGTAGCGGGGACTTACAAAAGCCCGGCAGCTGCAGGAACCCAGCAGCTGCGGTTAACAGCGTGTCCGCTATTAAAGAGAATGGGCATGGAATGCAGTGAATATTCATTTTTCTTTAATATCGGGCAAAGGAGTTAACCGCAGCTGCCGGCTTCTTCCTCCTGTGACCCGCTTCTTCGCCGTTGCCACGCCCCCACCTCCAATTCCATAGCCTGTGCGGGTACATCCAGACTATAAGAAGCACCCCCCATTTTCCTCCACATTTTGAGAGGAAAAAAGTGCGTCTTATTGTCCGCATCTTTTAGGAACATGACAGCTGAATTGATCAGCTGTCATGGGCACCTAACAGCTGGGGATGGAATTGCGATCCACCTGCGACTGTTAACATGTTAAATGCTGCTGTCAATCTCTGACAGCGGAATTTAACTCGTGCTTACCGGAAGCGTATCACACACCCCACCTATGTCACATCATCGCAGGGTGCAGATGGGTTGGCATGACAGCCGGGAATCTGCAGAAGACTCTAGTGCCTTTCATTGCAGATCTCCTATGGTCGCCGGCCATCAAAAAATCGTATCTACCCCAAAATGGTAGTAATAAAAACGTCAGCTTGTCGAACAAAAAATAAGCCCTCACACAACCCCATATCCCGAGAAATGGACATGCTACGGGTCACGGAAAATGCTTTTTTTTATTTGCAAACTTTGGATTTTTTTTTTTTCACCACTTAAAGAAAAAAAGTACCTAGACATGTTTGGCGTCTATGAACTGGTAAAGAACTGTAGAATCACAATTGCAGGTCAGTTTTAGCATTTAGTGAACATGGTAAAAAAAAAAAAAAAAAAATTGTGGAATTGCACTATTTTGCGATTTCACCACTTGGAATTTTACCGTTTTTTTTGTACACTATTTAGTAAAAACAACGGTGTTGTTAAAAAGTACAACTTGTCCCACAAAAAACAAGCTCTCACAGCCATATTAACGGAAAAATAAAAAAGCTAAAAGGTTCTGGGAAGAAGGGGAGCGAAAAATGAAAACGCAAAAATTGAAAATCCCAATGTCATGAAGGGGTTAAAGAGTTCAGTGATTCATGGAGAGAGGAGTGTATCAGAAGAGAAACACTATGCGTAATGAGTCGATGTGGGGACCCTGGTTAGATACTCCTGGTTTTCCTTCCTACATACTAATAAGAGGTAGAGCGATCCTTTCTAGTCTCCATCCTCTTACACTTAGGCCTTGAGAAAACTTTGAAAAGAAGGAATAATCGAAATTATAAACCTATGGCGAACAGTCAATGAGAATCAGCTCTTGGTTAGATGGATGGATATTGTCTCTACTCATAGACGAATACCAATTCCTGTTGTTATACTGTTTTTGATTCTTTAACATTCATTTATATATATATATATATATATATATATATATATATATATATATACACAAATACCAAGATTGCCTTGAACTAATCTATAATAATAACTAATATGGTTTCAAGAAAGAAAAGGGAAAACTGTATGTAAAGTAATTTTATTTTTTTAATTATTTTTATTAAAGAGTTCAAAGACAACCTCACCTCTGTATGGGGCATAACATGACCGACAGTATCACATCTTCGAGTCAGATCATCAAAGGGAAAGCCAGCAAACGTCACCGGGCTGTTTTCTGTTGTGCCATATCCGATCTGTAACATAAAGACGTCACTGTGGTCTGGTGAACATGAAAGTCAGAAGAAAGGACAGTTGTGCGGCCCGAGCCCTGACTTGCAGGGGTTAAAGGTCTGTCCTGGGCCAGTGTTTGTGCACATTTCAGGGGCTGCTCTTTCACTCCCAATACATATTCCTGGATGCTTTCCAGATGCCCCTCCTTTGTCTCATAAGCAAGAGACATGTGGCAGCTTCATGAGAGGTCTGGGGGATTTTCTAGAACACTTCTGCAGCCAGATTGTAAGATGAGCAGGTCTTATGCGAGATCTTTTGGGTCAATCAAGAGGCTGTTGGGTGTTAAAGCGCGTAAACCTACAGAAATGCTGTCCTTTAGGGGACCATCGACAGGTAGACGTTGTGAAGTAATGCAACAAGTCAACGTTAAAAAAAGAGAATAACTGAACCAGTCATCTAAACGCCTTGAACCAGACAGTTAGCCCACAAACTGCCATTAATAGAGAATATAAATACTAATTTTGCCAAGAAAGTGTCTCCTGCTGGCCGAGCATTGGCTATACCCAGCTCCTACATAAACAGCATGAAGAATTCTTGCCAGACGGCAATGCATCAGGTCCTGCTGACTGCCATCTGTCCAGAGTGCCACCTCTAGAAAAACACAATTCTTTCTTATTAGGATGGGTATATGAACTGGGGTGCTAGACTTCAGCTTTCACACTGAAACCATTAAAGGCATTGTTCACACAGAACAGCTGCATTTTGATGGGGGTGATCCTCCCCTGGAAACCTGCCAAAAGAAATCAGATCTAGCGAAAACCCAGTCTGTGAACAAGTTCCAAGGGGAATCAACCCCAAACCAATGGAAGGCACTTACAGACTTTTTCGAGGGTCGTTAATACACATACTGTAGTTGATGGATGTAATTATACATTTCACTTTTTACTATATAATAGGACAGCAACTAATGTAACACATTTCTAGAATTTAATACGCACATCTCTAAAAACTATTAAAATGACATACAATCTGTAAAAACTGTGAATACTTTTACAACTCTTTGTATAGTTCCAATTCAAATGAAATTAAAACAGGAAAGAACTTTGCAAATAGTCATTCAAAGAATAACAGCACTGGGTCTACAGCTGCCAATGCCTTACTCCACTTACCCTCTATACAGTCCTGGTGTTTATTTGTGGTCTACAGCAGGGTAAACTTATGGGTCCGATTAAAACCTATGAAGCCCCAAATTGTTTTATTTTCTGTTTTTTAAATCAAGATTGGCTGCAAATTACTTTGTTATTTAATTTGAAAATCAATTTAACCAATAGAAACAAAGTGTTTGATTCATCAATTTTCACGAGAATTCAAGAGTAGAAAACTTCAAAATTGTGCAAAAATTCTGGCAAATTTTGCCGATTTTACAATACTTCAGGCCAAATCTGACAATTTTTAGAAAAGTGAGAGGTTCTGGGGCATGACCAAAACAAACCCGGCTTCACGACGTTCCTCAGTCCTTGATTGAAGTGACATTTCTGGCGGTGGCGCATGGCACTTGTAGGATGCACTAAATTCATTAACAGATGTGAGGTTCTTAAAGCACCAATGCTGTGAATTTTTTTTATTGCAGCGCTAGAGTGGTGAAGCCCCTGCACGTAGTCTTATACTTACCATATGCGGTCTTCTGCCGTTATCGGAACCGCTCGAGTTGGTCGGTCTTCAGTACTTTGTCAACTGCCGGATCCTAAGTGTTTGCTGGAGGGAATTGAAGGCTACTTATCAATGCAAGATTATGAGAGCCTCATTCTCACAGACTTGCATTGAAAGCCTATGCTGGTTACCTCTGACGTAAGGTCAGTCAGAACTTGTGGGCAGAAGATGGGAACGCGAGAACCGAGCAGTCACAGGAAGGACTGAAGAGAAGGCAGGTGGCGAGTATAATATTAGGTACAGGTATCTTATGTTAGCAGCACCACTTCAGTACTTTACGGAATTTTGCACATCTTACTGCAACACACAGCTGATTACGGTTAGTGTACAAAATGATGATCTTGATTACCCTTTAACAATAAATAGTAAAAATGTAACGTGAAAAATGGCTGTCAATCCTTTTACAACTGGAGACCCCAATATGTAAAATCTAAATAATCTGGTTTGTAAAGGTTGAATGACCAAGTATGACTTTCAAGAAGGGTTGTGGAGTTGTAGTTGTGGAGTCTGCGTCCATTTTGATGGAGTCAAGAGTCTGTATAAAATGGACCGGCTCCTAAAATATATATTAAATTGGGCACAGTCGTACAATGCAGTATGAGCTGTAAATGTTTCTATAACAATTTGGGAAAGTTATGAAATGTCCTATATATGTCTGTTCTGTTCCTGAGCTAAGGATCTGGGATTTAGCTTAGATGAATCTGTGCCACACTTTATGTTCATGCTCAGTAGTGACCAGTGATGTGGAGTCGTGGTCAGGGAAACTGGGGAGTCCACAGCCATGCTTTAAAGAGAATATTTTAGTTTTTTTGGAACTAATTATCAAAACTGTTCATGAAAAAAAACATTGGGAATAAAGTGACAGGTCTAAAAAGCAAAAGTGCACCAATGCCTGTATTTCTTAATCACACACAACTAATACTCTAGTATCTGTATGCTAAGAATACAAGAAAACATAGAAAAATGTCTGGTTGTATATTTAATCTAAAATACGGTATGTTTGAGGTTAAAACCAGACCTGAGATCAGATATTGAGAGGAAAGGGTGGGAAGGAACAAATTCTGAAAGCCGCTAGCTCTCCAATGCTAAAATTCTTCAAACACTTTCTGCCTCATGAAGAAAACTACTTTTAACAGGTACTTCTTAGTTCACCACCATGGGATTTATAAGATTCACATTCTGCTTCTCATAGTGGGTTAACTTCACACTCACCTCCCAAAATCTGCCTCCTCCACATCGCTGTTTGGCGCGGTCTGCCTTTTTTTTTTAATTTAATATGATATAAATAGGCCTGTGTGTGAAGGGTTCGCTCACATTGCCAGTACTCCCTGCTCGCTATGGAACATCTCAGTTTCTTGCTCATCCTTAGCGTGCTCGCTACTGTCTGCCCCATCCTGGAGGCATGTCCCACAAACTGTCACTGTCATGGAGGAGACCTGCAGCATGTCATCTGCTACAGCTCAGGGTTAACTAAGCTTCCAAAGATATCGGAGCAAACGCGTCTGTTAAACCTACAGAAAAATTTATTTCCAGTTCTAGCTCCTAATTCGTTCAAAGAAATGAAAGGTCTGGTGTCCCTGCACATGCAGTACTGTCAAATTCGAGAGGTTTCAAATGGGGCATTTCGAGGTCTGAAGAAACTGGTCTATCTGTATTTATCACACAATGAGATCAGTGTGATCGGTGCCGGGGCCTTTGATGAACTGACTGAGCTTACTTACTTATACATGGATCACAACAAAATCCTGGAGATTCCTAAGGGGCTGCTGTCACCACTTTTCAACCTATTCATCTTCCAAATGAACAACAACAAGGTGCGTGAACTGAAAGCAGGGACCTTCACTGGTGCCAAGGATCTGCGGTGGCTGTACCTGTCTGAGAATGACATCACTACACTGCAACCGGGATCTCTGGATGAAGTGGAAAACCTGGCCATCTTCCACATAGAGGGAAACCAGCTGAGCACTTACCCACTAGCTGCCGTTAGCAAGCTGAGGGTAGTAGAGGACTTTAAAATATCCCGAAACCCAATCAAAGTCATCCCAGACTATGCCTTCCAGTCCTTTGGTCGATACATGGAGTCTCTGTCATTGGACAACATGGGTCTGGAGAAGGTGGGTACTTAGCATTAAAAGGTTATTGCAGAATTCATTGTTATAAAAAGGGATCTGCTACCAGATTTTACAGTGTACTATGCATGCATTGTTCAATAGCATCCTTTTGAGGCTGGTGTACTTTCTTTGAAAATATTTGTAGAAATGGCTGTTTAATCCCCTTATCAATATTTGCCCACCTGATATTAGAATGCACAGCTAGATCTGGATTTATAAAATGCTCATTTAAGAAAACGTTCAAAATTAATTATACACTCATTCTGACAGACATATTTGAAGTATACCAGCCTCATCAGGTCCATTTAGATCTTCTTTATAAAATATGTCAGCATCTTTTTATTCCAAGCACATTACGTTAGATACAAATAACATACAAATGCCGGAATCAGCAGACATCTTAAGGTATCATGATAGAGTTAACTGCGAACCATCATACTCTAAACTTTCCTTCATACTGCTAAGGTTAGGGTATGTCTTTACCCTCAATAACAGTCTGTTTATTGACAAGATGTCTCATAAGCAGTCTCTCAGCGATTCACAAAGCAATCCTTGTCTGTGTCTCCATGGCCAGGAGGAGGGGACCTGCTGTGCTCATTGCAGACTAGTAAAAAAATGAAGGGAACATAGAGCAGCTCTCTGTAGAAGGTACTGAATTCCACAACATGCTATGTCAAGGAAAGCGAGAGCCACCAATTATGAATGGGCAGGTTGGTGTATGACTTTTTCCTTTTCGGAGTATGCCAGAGATTCTCTTCTACATAATGTCACAGGACAACCCACTATCAAAAGGTGGAAATTTCCAGTGAGATTCCTGTCGAAGGTAAGAGAAGGGTGGGAGTCCAAGGAGTGGGTGAGAGTTGGAGTGAAGGATGTGGACAATTGTAATGAGCGGGCAAGAGGCGGAATGTTTGTTCCTCAACTAGTAGCCAACTCCACATATTTTTGGTTTAGTTTTCAGAAAAAGCTTTTGTTGGCGTAACAACCTTGAAAAAGCTTAATATTGACGGAAACAAGCTGAGCCAGCTTCCTGCCAACGCCCCATTTTCTACCCTGCAAAATTTGACATTGGCAAATAATCCTTGGCATTGTGCCTGCCAACTGGCAGCTGTGAGAAGGTGGGTCTGCTCAACTTGCTTAGTTTATTAAAATACCATGATTCCCAAAACTCTAATCCAAACCTAACACTATTTGTTTGGAAACAGATGGATGGACAGTAGCCGCTCCCGCCCAGATGCCACTTGTGCAAGCCCAGCCCAGTACCGTGGGCAACAGATAAGAGACGTGGGAGCTTTTCGTGGCTGTAAACAACCAACAAAGAAAACTCGAAAGGGAGACCGTCATTAAGGGGGTATCCTGACTGCATGACTAGAAGACAGCTACATGAAATGGTAAGTGGTATGGTATACTTAGTCTTAGTTATAGATGCAATTTACATGCAAATGCAATCTGATTGCAATGCGATTTTAACATGAGCTTTTACATTTCTCTATGTAATTTGCACATAGTTTTCCAAGGAAATATTCTTCAAGATTCTGTCTCTATATGAGAAAGAGATTAGAGATATATACACATAGATGGGTGGATACATAAAGCTACATATAAATATGAGAGTGAGATATACTTTCTTTTTAATAAATAAATTCCTTTCAGAAAGAAAAAGGCTTGGGATCCCAGACATTTTATTAACCAGTAGAGGGAAAGCGGATAGCTGGGGGAAAATGTTTACACACGTGGTCAAAATTGTTGGTACCCCTCAATTAATGACAGAAAAACCCACAATGGTGACAGAAACTTGAATCAGACAAAAGTATTAATAAATCAAAAATCTATGAAAATGAATAAAAGAAAGTCAGACATTGCTTTTCAACCATGTTTCCACAGAATTTTTTAAAAAAAATAAAACTCATGAAATAGGCCTGGAGAGAAATGATGGTACCCTTAACTTAATATTTTGTTGCACAACCTTTTGAGGCAATCACTGCAATTAAACGAATCCTGTAACTGTCCATGAGATTTCTGTACCTCTCGACAGGTATTTTGGCCCACTCCTCAAGAGCAAACTGCTCCAGTTGTTTCGTGTTTAAAGGTTGCCTTATTAAGACGGCATGTTTCAGCTCTTTACAAAGATGCTCAATAGGATTTAGGCCAGGGCTCATAGAAGGCCATTTCAGAATAGTCAAATGTTTTCCTCTTAGCCTTTCTTGGGTGTTTTTAGCTGTGTGTTTTTGGTCATTATCCTATTGCAAGACCCATGACCAGCGACTGAGACCAAGCTTTCTGACACTGGTCAGCACATTTTTCTCTAGAATCTCTTGATAGTCTTGAGATTTAATTGTTCCCTGCACAGATTCTAGACACCCTGTGCAAGTTGCAGCAAAGCAGCCCCAGGACATAACAGAGCTTCCTCCATGTTTCAAAGTAGGGACAGTGTTCTTTTCTTGATATGCTTCAGTTTTCCATCTGTGAACATATTGCTGATATGCCTTGCCAAAAAGTTCAATTTTTGTCTCATCTGTTCATAGGACATTCTCCCAGAAGCTTTGTGGCTTGTCAAAATGTAGTTTGGCAAATTCCAGTCTGGCTTTTTTATGATTTTTTTTCAAAAACGGTGCCCTCCTTGGTCCACTTTGGCTCATACGATGGATGGTGCGATCTGACACTGATGTTCCCTGAGCTTGAAGTTCACCTTTAATCTGTTTAGAAGTTTTTCTGGACTGTTTTGTTACCATTCGTATTATCCGTCTCTTTGATTTGTCATCAATTTTCCTCCTGCGGCCACGTCCAGGTAGGTTGGCCACAGTCCCATGGAGCTTAAATTTCTGAATACTATTTGCAACTGTAGTCACAGGAACACCAAGCTGCTTGGAGATGGTCTTATAACTTTTACCTTTTAACATGTTTGTCTATAATTTTCTTTCTAATCTCTTGAGACAACTCTTTCCTTTGCTTCCTCTCGTCCATGTTGAGTGTTATACACAACATGTCACCAAACTGCACAGTAAATATCTGTAGCCCTCTATACAGGCCCACTCACTGATTCCAAGATTGTAGACACCTGTGATACTAATTAGTGGACACACCTTGTTTTAACATTTCCATTTTGTCACATTATTTTCGGAGGTACCATCATTTCCATCCAGGCCTATTTCATGAGTTTTATTTTTTTTAAAAATTCTGTGAAAGCATGGTTGAAAAGCAAAGTCTGACTTCCATTTTTTCATTTTCATAGATTTTTTATTTATTATTACTTTTGCCAGATTCAAGTCATTTCTGTGACCATTGTGGGTTTTTCTGTCATTAAACGAGGGGTACCAACAATTTTGACCGTGTGTATATAGCCTGGGAAAGAGGTAATACCCATGAAGCTTCCAAGGCTATTAATATCAGCTCACAGCTGTATACTTAGCCTTTTCTAGTTATTAAATAGGGGACCCTCCAAAAAATGACGTAGTGTCCCCTTATAATTACCAGCAAAGGCTAGGCAGACAGCTGTGGGCTGATGTTAACCTAGGAAGGGCCATGGATATTGTCCCCTTCCCAGACTAAAAACATCAGCTCACCGCCACCTCAGAAATGCCGCATCCATAATATGCGCCAATTCTGGCACTTAGCCTCGCTCTTCCCACTTGCCCTGGTGCGGTGGCAAGTGGGGTGATACTATTGGGGTTGATGTCACCTTTGTATTGTCAGGTGAACATACCCTGTTTCTTTTTCAAAAGGTATGTTCACTGCCCTTGCTACCTGCCAGTCTATTTCTGAGACTATAAGTTCTAGACCTTGTCTGCACAGTGTTCACATCATCAAGCAGGGAGACAAAACTAATCACTACACTCAAATATCCTTCTGCTACTACAATTGGGACACCAACCTTAGTTGGGCAGTTGTGGTGAAAAACTTACAACTCATCAGCCGTATTAGAGGCCGGCTCTTTACAAGAGGGAAGAGCTTACAGGGTAATGCGAGCAGCTTAAGGTCAAGCCCCCGAAGAACCCTGTGAGTACCACCCACATGGTAAAGACCGTAAAATTAGCGCTAAAATAAAAGGCCCATGTCCGTGGAACCATATGGTAGAATTAAAAAAAACAGACACCGAAATACTCATGGAATCAGTGGGAATAATTTAATATATAAACTGGCCACTTTTGACCTGGTGATAGGTCCTCTTTAAGGCTTTATAAGGATGCTAAACAAGCACAGTGTGAACGTTGCCAGAGTTTTTGGGCCACTTTCTTAAATTTAAATTACATGTGCAATGCACACTAAACCATGTTCAGTGGTACCAAGTAATATACACTTTATAAATAGCAAAGCTAACAAATTTCTGTAGTTACTACATATCTAATACCTCTACAGGTTAAACAGGCTCCTAATGGACCGTCTTGGTAACTGTGATGCTGTTGAACTACTGACCTGTAGGACGTTCCAGAAGAGCTTTCCACTTTGTCTCGATCCATCTCATATGTCTACATCTGCCGTTCAGACTCTGCATTTACCAAGCTACACCATTCTGTATGCAAGTACTAATGTGATCAGCTAAAAGCCATTGCACTGCTAATTGAGTGGCCTATGGGTATGTATATGTACAGCGGACATGCTATGCAACATATGAATATTTAGGCATATATTACAGATAAATGATACATTAAAGTTGATAATTCTATGTGTTAATAATGATATATAGGGAGAACGCAATAGTGCTGACACATGCGTGCCATATATACTTCAAATACACTATAACACAATCGTAAGTAACTATTATTGATTGTCAATATTCCTAATTATGATCTAAATACTGACTTGAGAACCCGTAAACGGAGGGTGCTCCACAGTTATGATGTACAGCGAGATATCTATAACAAATGACAAATAAATTAAATATAACAGAAAACAAAAACCCTGAGTGAACCGAAAGTAAGTTATTTTTGTTGTCTTAATAAAAAAAAAATGTCTGTATTATCGGAGGCAGGTGTATTTAGAACGGTTCTGCTTTCTCTACTATTAGGACATAGAAGATAAATCTACTGTAAGTTGCTCTCAGTGCCATCCTATCTTTTACAACACTCCAATAAAAACAAAGGAGCTCACATCTGGCCAAGTATTAGAAGGTTCTCTTGAAGATGAGCGACTCTTAAAACTTGAATTTTCCAGCTCCCTAAATTTTCCCACATGGCCCTCCATCCACTGCCATTTTGTTGGCAGTATAGCTCTGCAGACCGGGGTGCTGCTAAGTGCAAGGAGAGAAACCTGGAATACATCTATATTAGCAAGTGTCAATATATCATGTCCCCAACCTATTTGTGAAATAAGCATGGCATGGGCAACCCGGACTGCCATTTTCTGAAGAATTGCACTGTGAGCAGTCTCAAGGGTCACAGAGAGTGCATAAAAGCAAGAGTAACACCTAGATGGCAAATATTGGCACAGCAATGTGTGACCAAGTATCATTTATGCCTCGCTCAATCCTCCAGGCCGGCCAATAAATGCTATTTAGACTAAAGTCATACCACGTTATAAAAAAAAAAAAAATAATAATAATTTACATTTACATCCAGAAAAGTGGTACAATTTTTTTCTCACTTGCCATCCGTACACAATCCATTTTTTACAGCAGCTATTAATCATTTACATTTTCCGGTGTTACAGAAATGCAATGTATCCGTAAGAAATCAGACACTTTAATGTGGCTCCGTATGGCATCCGATTTATTTCTCACACCGATAGACTTAATGGGTGAGTCTCATCCGATTGTCGGAGGAAAATCATGCATGCTGCAATACTTTTCAGATTCAGACAGTTAAAAAAAAAGTGTTCATCTGCCCTACCCTATTGAATAACATTGCTTGTTGGAAGAAGTTGATCTTGGAAGATGTTTAGATTCCATTTTTTATTCATGGCAGTGTTCTTAGGCAAAGAACGTGAATGAGCCCACGCCACTGGATGAAACCCAACCGCACCCATGAATGGTCTTAGGAGGCTATACTGGTGGCATGACACAGGAAACATGGTACCACTTATCATCCTGAGACCAATTCATGAGTGGGGTTCATTTTTATCCAAAGTTGGCTCACCCACACTTTTGCCTAAAAATATTGTTGAGAATAAAGAATCTAAATATCCTTTAAGGGCAACTTCTCCCAATGATGCAGGAGCAATTTGGTGATGAACAATGCTTTGTCTGACATGATGGAGCACAATGTCACAGGGCAAAGTAATACCCAATTGACTCAGTGATCAAAGCATTGAAATTTTGGGTCCATGTCAAAGAAACTCCCCAGATCTAAATCAGATTGAGAACATGTAGTAAAATCTCAAAAAGTGGATGGACAAACAAAATTACAGAAATTGTGATAAACAAATTTTTGTCAGTCTCAAATGCTTTGACAACAACTATATACTAAGACTTTAAAAAGTTTTGAGCAGTTGACAAAAAAAAAAAAAAATATTCGGATAGAAAGCCTTAGTTAATTTTGGAGACGAGCGTTTCTGTTTTCAAGACCATTATCTTTTAGCCACACTGAGCATTTGCTCAGGAGGAGTAGATGTGTCAATGAATGATAGCAGTTTTACAAAAAAAATTTTTTTCAAGTGCCAGTATTTTTTTTTTTTTAATGGATTTAGGGCATTTTGAAGGTGCTAAATTCCAAAGAGGATGACAAAAAGTACCTTTGGTCTGTAAGAAGCTTGAATAATTACATACAGTTAGGTCCATATATATTTGGACAGAGACAACATTTTTATAATTTTGGTTCTAGACATTACCACAATGAATTTTAAACAAAACAATTCAGATGCAGTTGAAGTTCAGACTTTCAGCTTTCATTTGAGGGTATCTACATTAAAATTGGATGAAGGGTTTAGGAGTTTCAGCTCCCTAACATGTGCCACCCTGTTTTTAAAGGGACCAAAAGTAATTGGACAATTGACTCCAAGGCTATTTCATGGACAGGTGTGGGCAATCCCTTCGTTATGTCATTCTCAATTAAGCAGATAAAAGGCCTGGAGTTGATTTGAGGTGGTTGCATTTGGAAGGTTTTGCTGTGAAGGAAACATGCGGTCAAAGGAGCTCTCCATGCAGGTGAAACAAGCCATCCTTAAGCTGCAAAAACAGAAAAATCCCATCCGAGAAATTGCTACAACATTAGGAGTGGCAAAATCTACAGTTTGGTACATCCTGAGAAAGAAAGCAAGCACTGGTGAACTCATCAATGCAAAAAGACCTGGGCGCCCACGGAAGACAACAGTGGTGGATGATCGCAGAATAATCTCCATGGTGACGAGAAACCCCTTCACAACAGCCAACCAAGTGAACAACACTCTCCAGGAGGTAGGCGTATCAATATCCAAATCTACCATAAAGAGAAGACTACATGAAAGTAAATACAGAGGGTTCACTGCACGGTGCAAGCAACTCATAAGCATCAAGAATCAAAAGGCTAGACTGGACTTTGCTAAAAAACATCTAAAAAAGCCAGCACAGTTCTGGAAGAACATTCTTTGGACAGATGAAACCAAGATCAACCTCTACCAGAATGATGGAAAGAGGTAAGTATGGTGAAGACGTGGTACAGCTCATGATCCAAAGCATACCACATCATCTGTAAAACACGGTGGAGGCAATGTGATGGCTTGGGCATGCATGGCTGCCAGTGGCACTGGGTCACTAGTGTTTATTGATGATATGACACAGGACAGAAGCAGCCAAATGAATTCTGAGGTATTCAGAGCCATACTGTGTGCTCAGATCCAGTCAAATGCAGCCAAACTGATTGGTCGTCGTTTCATACTACAAATGGACAATGACCCAAAACATAAAGCCAAAGCAACTCAGGAGTTTATTAAAGCAAAGAAGTGGAATATTCTTGAATGGCCAAGTCAGTCACCTGATCTCAACCCAATTGAGCATGCATTTCACTTGTTAAAGACTAAACTTCAGACAGAAAGGCCCACAAACAAACAGCAACTGAAAACCACCGCAGTGAAGGCCTGGCAGAGCATCAAAAAGGAGGAAACACAGCGTCTGGTGGTGTCCATGAGTTCAAGACTTCAGGCAGTCATTGCCAACAAAGGGTTTTCAACCAAGTACTAGAAATGAACATTTTATTTACAATTATTTAATCTGTCCAATTACTTTTGGTCCCTTTAAAAACAGGGTGGCACATGTTAAGGAGCTGAAGCTCCTAAACCCTTCATCCAATTTTAATGTGGATACCCTCAAATGAAAGCTGAAAGTCTGAACTTCAACTGCATCTGAATTGTTTTGTTTAAAATTCATTGTGGTAATGTCTAGAACCAAAATTAGAAAAATGTTGTCTCTGTCCAAATATATATGGACCTAACTGTATTGTGTGTGGATATACTTGTGTAGATCATAGAATGTTAGAGCTGGAAGGAACCTCCAGGGTCATCGTGTCCAACCTCCTGCTCAATGCACTACTACAGCCGATAAGGCAGAGCCTGAAGGGCTACTCTTCTCCTGTGAATACGACAAACTCTGAACTGTTGGAAAACAACTTGATGACAAGATAGCAACACTTGAAATGTGATAATTATCAACAATTTGGATGGCTTCAACATTTAATTACAACATGTTGTAGTTAAAAGCTACACAAAAGGACGAACTATGGAAAGTTTTATTAAAAAACTGAATTAGTATGAATTACGCATTGCATTCATAGTCACAATTGTGCTTTTGTTCTTGCCTAGAGGAACACTGCAAATCACTTACACTTTCGTTAGACATGATACTGAACAGCTTCGATTGATCTCAGCAAGTCACCTGAACCACAGACTATGCCGTAGACATCACAAAGAAGAAAAAAGGCTTTTACAACTAATTCTGTACCCTTTTTAGACAACATTCAAGTGAATAGGACAGTGATTCTATATAATGCACCACCACCACTAGAAGTATAGTGGAGGGAAATGTGGACCAGACCAAAACCTGATGCAAATGTTGAAGAGTCTGTAGTGCTCACACATTACCACAGTCAATTCAAATGCCTTGACTTGTGAGGATGCCAACTGTAAATCTGTAAAAACCCCACAATCCAATATTAATGGCTTATCCTAAGGACAGGTCATACATTTATAAAGGCTGGGCAAACCCTTCAAGCTAATTTTGATTATCTCAGATCTTTTTACAGCTGAATGCTTAAACCCAGAAATGATAACAGTCTAGACCGATGCTCTAGAATTTAGAAAGTATTCAGCAATGTAATAATTCCCATAATGTTCTACATATGGAGCAAAAAACAGCTATAATTATAGGGATTGGTGGAGCATCTGTCATGAAGCAAAATACACTCATCAAAATTGTAACATCAAAGGAAAAGTGGTAGGAATGTGAAAATCACAGGATGGATAGACATGTTAATGATATGTAAATAATAAAAAAATTGAAACAAAACTTCTCAATTTCTTTATGCATCAAGTCTGAGCACCACTTAGAAATACACGAATTTTAATGACTCTGTATGCAATCAATGAGATTACCATCAAGATCCACTGCTGGCAGCATCCTTTGCAATTGCCGACCAATGACATCTAAGAGGTGCTTGATCAGAGACAAATCCATAGATGCTGCAGGCAAGCTAAAGTCATGTACGCTGCTCACAGTAGCACAATTAACATGTGACCTAGTATTGTCATGTTGAGAAATTGCTCCTGGGACACTTTCATGTTCCATAGTGAAGGCCTCTTCATGGAGTTGCCTATCACGACAACTGTCGGGTGACCGAGGCCCAGGGGTTCCTTCCCTATCCCTAACACTAGGGAGCACCCTAGCTTGCCCTACTCCCCGGGATACTTCTGAAGGTGAAGATGCCAGGGCCTCCACCTTTGCCTTATCTCCTGAGTTAGCCCTTCGTCTGTTCTCTTCTCCCACCCAGGGAAGAGGGGCACTACTGTGCACAGTAGTACACCAACCTGACAAACAAGGCAACACAAACAAGGATTAACAGAAAACTCCAGGCATACAAAATATTCACTCACATATAACAGAAGAATGCATCGGGGCGTGGAGGTATGAGAATAAACCAAAATAGAGAAGGATAAGGAATTACCACGCATTCAAACCAAGCAACAGTCACAGATAACGCCTCCAACTCTCCTTCTCATATGTATTCCTCTCCCTCCATTAGCCATGCAGCAAATACTAGCTCTGATGAGGATTAGTAACAGAGCCCAGATTATAAAGGGGAAAAGAGTGGCTAACAGAGCTCAACTTTTACCAAAGGGATTTCCAACATGGCTGATTAATCCCTGCTCTGCTAAAAGAAATAAACACATTTAAAATGAAAGAGAAGTGCTTCTTCTCAGTGACGGAGTAGGAGCAATCAGGTGCTGCGGTCTTCTGACTCCACACTGTCGTGGTATCCGTGTGACATTGCCCATGTGGTATCCAGACCAATCTTAGGCTATCATTGTATCCAAGAAAAATGAAGAGGAAAGATTTTCATTCTAGCTTCTACTGCAGTCTTGCCCTGTACAATGATAACCTTTGAGAGCAGTGGTGGGAGGTCAATGCAACACCTGAAGCTGGACACCTGACTAGCAGCACAAAAGGTGTGCAAATGCCTACTGATGTTTTGAATTGACACAGTTTGACACCTTAGGCTGGAGTCACACACAACGAATAAAAAAATCGGTCCCATTTTAACGGTCCGAAATCGCACAAAGGTATCTTAACCAGTGATGCGTTTTTGATGCGATTTATCTTCATTGATGCGATTTTAATCGCATGTAAGCATCCTTTTGACATCCTTCTGGCGAGATTTTCTCGCAGGAAAGCAAAATGGACATATAATGGAGCCCAATGACAGGTTTCCCCACACAAACTAATTAATAGATATAGACACAAATAAATATTATATATATATATATATATATATATATATATATATATATATATATATATATTTTATACATGTTATAGAGACACATTAATATATATATTTCTAGTTCATATAGTTCTTAATTGCAGAATAGCCGCTGACACATTAGCCGGCTTTTGTATAATTATGTTCCTGCCCGACATGAAATGACACATGGTTTACATATAGTTAACCATTTCATTTCATGTTTTTTATTTTATGTCTCTCACTATTAATTATATGAGGGCTTGTGGGTTAAATTTTGGGCTTGTAGGGGTTCATTTAAGGGGTTAATTCATTGTATTAAATTGCGGAGACTCCCGCTGACGTCACTGAGGCTGCAGGGTCCCCGTAATTTAATACAACGAATTAACCCCTTAAATGAACCCCTACAAGCCCAAAATTTAACCCACAAGCCCTCATATAATAGTGAGAGACATAAAATAAAAAACATGAAATGGTTAACTATATGTAAACCATGTGTCATTTCATGTCGGGCAGGAGAATGTTATACAAAAGCCGGCTAATGTGTCAGCGGCTATTCTGCAATTAAGAACTGTATGAATTAGAAATATACAGTGCCTACAAGTAGTATTCAACCCCCTGCAGATTTAGCAGGTTTGATAAGATGCAAATAAGTTAGAGCCTTCAAACTTCACACAAGAGCAGGATTTATTAACAGATGCATAAATCTTACAAACCAAAAAGTTATGTTGCTCAGTTAAATTTTAATAAATTTTAAACATACAAGTGTGGGTCAATTATTATTCAACCCCTAGGTTTAATATTTTGTGGAATAACCCTTGTTTGCAATTACAGCTAATAATCGTCTTTTATAAGACTTGATCAGGCCGGCACAGGTCTCTGGAGTTATCTTGGCCCACTCCTCCATGCAGATCTTCTCCAAGTTATCTAGATTCTTTGGGTGTCTCATGTGGACTTTAATCTTGAGCTCCTTCCTCAAGTTTTCAATTGGGTTAAGGTCAGGAGACTGACTAGGCCACTCCAACACCTTGATTTTTTGCCTCTTGAACCAGGCCTTGGTTTTCTTGGCTGTGTGCTTTGGGTCGTTGTCTTGTTGAAAGATGAAATGACGACCCATCTTAAGATCCTTGATGGAGGAGCGGAGGTTCTTGGCCAAAATCTCCAGGTAGGCCGTGCTATCCATCTTCCCTTGGATGCGGACCAGATGGCCAGGCCCCTTGGCTGAGAAACAGCCCCACAGCATGATGCTGCCACCACCATGCTTGACTGTAGGGATGGTATTCTTGGGGTCGTATGCAGTGCCATCCAGTCTCCAAACGTCACGTGTGTGGTTGGCACCAAAGATCTCGATCTTGGTCTCATCAGACCAGAGAACCTTGAACCAGTCTGTCTCAGAGTCCTCCAAGTGATCATGAGCAAACTGTAGACGAGCCTTGACATGACGCTTTGAAAGTAAAGGTACCTTACGGGCTAGTCTGGAACGGAGACCGTTTTTACTCCCATTTTTTCTCGCCCCCATAGACATGCATTGTCGAGTTCGATCCGAAAATCGGTGACAATCGCAGCATGCTGCGATTGTCTCGGTCAGAGGATCGGATGCGATAAAAAAAATCGCATGATGGGAGCTGCCCCATAGAATAACATGGGTTCGAATGCAATGCGATTTTTTATCGCATTGCATTCGTCCGTTTTATTCGCCAGTGTGACCCCGGCCTTAGGCTTGTTATGTGATTTCCAATTTCAGCTGTCAGACGACAGTAGTGATCATTATGTGCCATTCTTCCAATCGGATGAAACCAGGTTGGCAACACCACAGAGAGGCCTTCACTAGGTAATGTCACTCTCAGGGGCAGACATACCATTGGTGCAACCTGTGCAACGCCTCAGGGGGCCAAGATGTAAGGGGGCCCACTTATACCTTCAAAACAGGTGGAATTCTGCATTATGATGAGCTGTAAAACTGCACAGGGCCAATATGTTGTTCTTGCACAGAGGCCCATTTTTGTTTGCGTACAGTTTTGGGCACACTGGTCCTACTACCAGGATTATCATGTAAGGTGGCATAATGTTCAGAAGCCGATCTCTTGAAGTCTTCATTTGAACCACGCTAACAGCTCTGCATTACACAGACCTGGTTGTGCAACCAGTAATTTGACCATTTCTTCAAATTGTCCCAGGAGCCACATTTCGACACCACAATTCTGGGGCTGCATCTTGTTCGCACTATTGTCAGCAGCCTACATGGCCTCAACGTGCTATCATGACCTGCAGAATCTAAAGACTTGGCTCCCATCAAGCATCTCTGGGAATTCATTGGTCAGCAATTGCTAAGGGAGCTGCTAGAAGCGGATCTTGACGATTTGTGTGCCCAAGTGCATTAAATGCAGCAGACCTTTCTTCAACCATTAATTACCTCACTGATAGTAGCAAAGACAGGCAAGTCTGTAAATTTCTGCTCATGGTGCTCATACTCAATACTGAATAAATAGAGATGTTTTGAAAATGTTGCTTCCATTTTTTTCATCATTTGCATAATATTAAAATATCTATACATCCTGAGTTTTCCATAATTCTAAGACTTTTCCTTCATGGTGTAGCAATTTCAATGTTGCAGTGTGTAGTAAGTTGAAGCAATACAAGTGGTCCCTCAAATCACAATATTTAAGAGGCTTTTTCCTCTCAGAAAATCTTGGTCCCAGCCTCAATGGGTACAGATATATATATATATATATATATATATATATATATATATATATATATATATTCTGCAGCACTTGAGTCATGTAAATACACTACTGGCTGCAGCCAAACAGTGAGCTCAGCGGCTTTGAGCAGGGCATTCCACATACATGGGCAGAGCCGCTGAGCTCCTTACCTGGTTGCTGCATTGTTGACATGTCACCAACGCAGCCAATACTGGACACCAGGAGCAGCGGGAAAGACAAGGCTGGACCTGGAGATGGTGAGAAAATCTCATTTTATTATTTTATGACAAACTGTCGGGGTGCAAGATGTTCATTTTTTTTCTGGATGACCAGAAAGACTAGAAGCAATGGGATGAAACTGAATGGGAGGAGACACAGATTAGATATTAGAAAAAACTTTTTGACAGAGTGATCAATGAGTGGAACAGGCTGCCACGAGAAGTGGTGAGTTCTCCTTCAATGGAAGTCTTCAAACAGAGGCTAGACAGACATCTGACTGGGATGATTTAGCGAATCTTGCTTTGAGCAGGGGGTTGGACCAGATGGCCCAGGAGGTCCCTTCCAACTCTACCATTCTATGATTCTATGTATAAGTTGATATACAATGTAACGCTACGGAAAGCTGTTCTTCCTGAAACCACCAAGATGTCAAGTTCTTATCAAAAATTGGAAAATCACTCCTGAAATCACTGTTTATAATGAGGATAGGACCTTCTTCAGGGTCCTGGACAATACACACAATGTATCAGAAAAAGGACTTGTGTCCAAATGAGCAGCTGCTCCTGGTAAAGAGGACATGTAATACCGCACTACACTGTAAATGGCCAATTACTGTGTGAACTTCAATACTACAAGTGTTTTTACAAGTGAAATTCCTGTGAAGGCTGAAGAAATCCTCCAGCCAATAACCTGTGTGACAGATTACTCCTAACTCTGGCATCTTAAGTCCAGTGTGGTTTTATGTTATAGCCCATGAAAGACCAATGTATGTTGGAAATGTTGTAACCTGAAGGTTTGTACATTCAATTGTAAAGTAAACTGCTTGTGGACCGCCCAATGCCTTTAAAAGCAAACTTCTCAGCGGGTTTTTAGACCATAAACTAACATCATTTATATAAAGCAGCTGAAAACGTTCCTACCTTTGATTTATATATCCGTTTCTCCATTTTCTAGAAATCCATTGGTGAATGTTTATGTAACTGAGCTTGCAAATGCAGGGGCTTGGGCTGTACATACAGCGCTACGGCCTCTCTCCCATCCCGTGGCCAGCCTCCTGTCAATCACCGACAGGTCACCATGTGTGGCCTACTCCCCCGTCCAAGATCTTGCTCCAACACTGTAATTCCCGGTGGCATCCCATGTGTTGTAAGGTCCTGATGGTCTTGCGAAAGCAGGACTATATCTGCACATGCGCAGTCCTCGGGATTAACAGTGCCTGCACAAAATCTGTGGCAGAGGAGCAAGTCATGACGTAGACCCGTCAGTCATTGACAGGAAGTGAAATATGGAGGCGGGAGTGCTGGACAGATCAAGCCCCTGCGCTTGTGAGGTCATTTGAATAATCATTAGCTTATGGATATCTAGAAAAAGGAGAAAGATTTTATAAAACAAAGATGTGGACATCATTAACATTTCAGATTCTTTACGTAGATTACAATTGTTTAAGGTCTAAAAAACTGCTGACAGTGTCCCTTTAAATATTAGCCTGGTTTGTATAAAACTAAGAAAATACAGCAGATACAGAAAGTATTCAGACCCCTTTAAATTGTAGCAAGGCAGAGTGTACACTAATGAGAAAAAGATGAACAAAAAAAAACAAAAAAGAGAAATAAGAATATAAAGAATATACACATAACTGAACGAAAAGAAAAACATTACATTTAAGGCCTCTCTCACACTTCAGTTTTTTAGCATCGCTCATAATACGCCAAAAAAGGGGCGGATCCATTTTCTTCCCCCCCATAGACTTGCATTATTGTTGGATCTTGACTGACGGTCGTCTGTCACCCCCGTTTTTTGACGGATCCGCCAAAATTTTCCTGGCTGCCGGGCGGATGAGACGGACACTGCAACGTTTTTCTTCTTGACGGACCGCTATTTTCATGTGCGCATGCCCGGAAGCTTTGCTCCGGGATCATTTTTAACCCAGTAATGCCGTTCCGTTCTGTCTCTCTCTCGCTCTCTTTCTCTCTCTCGTTCCTTTAAAATTCAACCTTCGCCGGACCCGTCAAAACAACGGTCCGGTGCCCCACATTGCTGTCAATCCGCCGACGGATCCGTTTTCCGCCATTTTCTCGGATTACAACTGATCTGAAAAGCGGACGTGTGAAACAGGCCTAAACCCTAATGTGCTTTATTTCTTTTTTAACTATAAATGGCTTTGTCTTGGACAAAATCACAACATTTCAAGGGTTTGTCCACTTCTCACTCTGAACGTTTATCCTCTTAAACCAAAGACATCTTTACTCACCTCCTGCGTCGGCGCTGTTGCAGTGGTGACGGCACTCGCGATCCCGGGGCTCGGACGAGGTTGTTGCGACACGAGCCCTATGCCCCAGTCAGCACTGGCGTCACTGCCCCCACTTTGGAATGTATAAGTAACCAAGAGGGAGGAGTCAGAGCTGCGCCTGGCCGCTCACTTCCCCTTGATTGCTTATACATCCAAAGGCAGGGACAGTGCTCTGGCACCATTGTGCAGACTTCACACTCCACGGAGCCACCAATAATACAGTGGCATATTTACCAGTCCACCACCTCTTCAAGGAACAGGATTTAGCGGCAACTTTGAATATGCTATCAACTCATTTATGCCTAGCAGTGACACTATCGATTTGGTGAAAACAGACCCTACATTCAATTGAAAAGGCGACTTTGTGATAAAGGCCGATGTGGCCGAAACGTCGTTTGATGTCGCTTCCTCACTGTCAAGCAATAAATTTACTTCACATTAAGTACAATCAGCGTGTGCAGTGACTATACATTGTTTATGCCATTGTTGATTGGGCGTAGGGCTCGCATGTCATAAGCACTAGTGTTAAGCGAACATGCTCAGATAACGTCTTATTATACATGCTCGGGTGTTATCCAAGTATACTGGGTGTTCTTGTATATTATGTTCGAGTCCTTGCGGCTGCATGTCTCGCGGCTGTTAAGCAATCCCCGCATGTGCTCAGACTGTCTAACAGTCAGCATCGGTTCAGCTATTGCCTTAAATCATTCGTGTACTAAGAAATGATATTTATATTGGTCGCACCAGAACACCACCTTCTGGACATCTGCACAATTGTATTGAGCCTTTTAACAAATGTGACATTCCTTCATTATATTCTGCTCTGATACTGCCAGGTGAGTTAAGTGTCTGGCTTTAGAGTCCATTTTATGCAATGTAATACCATTTTTAGTGGTGGGCAAACACCTGTAGTGCTTCTCACATAATGATTTACTCTCCAGATTCAGTGATTATATAGTCTCGAGAACCTGAAATAACATTCAGCTTACAGCGCCTGCAATAATGCCATCCGCATACGTGAAGTCCCAGGTGGACTCTGTACTGGAAATTTAAGGAGCAGTTCCCTGCATGATTGTTTTCTGTTCTCCATGTGAAAACAGTCGGAGTGGCATGGCGTCTTCTAAATCGTGGGTCGCCAGTTGCAATGTGTTTGCAGGGAATGAGAACTGCAAACAGCCCCAAGACTGACAATATGTAGGCACATGGCACCAATAGTGCAGAACACAAAAAGCAAGTTCACAGTGATAATGAGGATTTACCACTAATTTAAATTTATTGTCGCAGTTGATCATTTAATCCATTTCAGAAAATGACCACAATTATTTTACATCCTATTTGTCCTGGCTCATATTATATTTAGAAGGACAGTTGGTTCTGATCTCTCCCTCCCCTTACATATATGAGCCATTTTTTCCAGGGCTTGCACACGCCAGCTGCCCCCCAGGATTCCAGACACCTGCTGACATGGGGCTGCTGGCAATATTCCTTGCACTGACTCAGGCATGTATCCAGCCACTGATTTACATCATGCCAGTGGTGCACGGTGACACCTTTCCGCAGGGCCGGACTGGGACTAAAATTCAGCGCTGGCATTTGAAGTTACACAGGCCCACTAGTCACATGGTGACTATATAATATCTTTGTACACTTGTAGGTTACAAGAAATGAGAGGAGATTAACACGACTATATAACATGTAGTCACAGCTGTGCACAGTATTTCAGCTCAGTCCTATTTATTGCTTTTAGGTACAGTACTCCTCCCAAAGCTCTGTCCCCTTTTGTACGTACAGTGACAGAATTCCTGGCAGAACTGCTATCCATTGGGCAACCAGACCCCCTGGTCATAGCCGCCCCTATCATACCTCCCAACTTTTGAAGGGAAAGAGGGAGAAAGACAGCGGCGCGTGCAGCTGCAAATTTTAGGCCACGCCCCGGCCACATCCATTTTGCAACTAGTCACACCCAACCGCACCCATTTAGCACTGCTGATCACACTGACTGGTACTGAGGGCACAGTGGCTGGCATTATGGGCACACTGACTGGCACTAAGAAAGAGAGAAAACAGAGAGAGAGAGAGAAAAAAGAAAACAGAGAAAGAAAGGAGAGCGAGAGAGAAAGAAAGAACAGAGAGAGAAAGAAGAAAGAACAGAGAGAAAGAAAGAGGGGAAAGAAAGAACAGAGAGAGACAGAGAAAGAACAGAGAAAGAGAGAAGTAAAGAAAAGAAAGAAAGAACAGAGAGAGAAAGAAAGAGGGGAAAGAAAGAACAGAGAGAGAAAGAAAAAAGAAAGATTAGAGAGAAAGAAAGAACAGAGAAAGAGAAAGAAAATGAGGGAAAGACAGAACAGAGAATGAGAAAGAAAGAACAGAGAAAGAAAGAAAAAGAGAGAAAGAAATAAAGAAAGATTCTATAAAGATACTATAGAAGCCCGGCTCCCATTGTAGTGCCCACCTGAGCCTCCCGATGCAGGACATATCATGATCCGCTCACATGGCCGGCATCCCCGATTCCAAGGTGATCCTGCTGTCTGCGCTGTCGGAGGACATGGTGATGGAACTGAAGCATTTCTAGTTCCGTCACAATCTCCTCTTGAAATTATCTAATTTCTGGTCAGCTTCCAGCATATCACTTCCGGTGGAACGTCATTTGTGAGTTTTAAAATGCTCCTCGGGGCTCCGCCGTGTACTCCTGTGTCCGTGGGAAAAGCCCGCTTTGTATGCTTCGTACATCCCATACACATATGGCTCTGCTCCATACACCTCGTACACGCGCGGCTCCGCTCTGTACACCTCGTACACGTGCGGCTTCGCTACATCTACCCTGTAAACCTCTCCTGACCCCACACATACTTACCTCATCCAGCACCATGACAACCAGCACAGCAGAGTCTGGCAGACACCAAGAGGCAGGGCTGTGCACACAGGACCTGTGATGAGGTCACATGAGGGGCGGGGTCAGGGGGGTCACATGATCAGGGGTATGACAAAGGCTCCTGATCATGTGACCCCTGACTCCTCCCCTCTTGTAACCTCATCGCAGGTCCTGTGTACAGAGAAGAGAGCAGGCAAGCAACACTGTGAGTGGCTGTGAGTGGCTGCCAGGGGGGGGGGGATGTGCGTGGCGGCTTATCTCCCTGCAGTGCGGGATTGAAAAATCCCAGGAGGGTTAGAAACTATAACCACCGTGCCCGCAGAGGGCCGGCGGCAGGAACAACAGCCAGGCCAGTGGCCGCATCAGCTGGCAAGCGGCCCACATGACAGCGGCCCAGCGGGAAAATGCCCGGTTAGGCATATTAACAATCTGGGCCTGCCTGTCAGCCCCTTACAGAACATAGACAGAAAGGCTTATAGCCGAGATACTTGGGGTAAGTAATGCCTCCTTTATATAAATAGGAGACAGTCAGCATGGAGAATAACCTGAATCCATAGCAGGTATGGCAAACTTTTACTCTTTACATGAGATCTTTTTCATATTCTGAATTACGGTACCAGATGCCCTGGAAAACACAGCAAGGCCAGAGTTTGGACACATTTCACCAAGACACCATGCAAGTGAGCAGATTCCATGGGGCAAGAAGAAGAATATATAGGATGTATTACCTTACATCATTTCTGTATTTTACATGATTGAGGGGAAACCCACTTTATAAACTAATATAAGGGTATGCATACACCGCGTATTAAAGATAATGGCAGTACTGCAAAGTTCTCCAAAGCGAAAACGCTTCAGGAAAATGCTGGTGGTCATTTTACTAAAGCGTCATTTCAGTAATTTTTGGCTCTTTGCTCTGTACTTAAAATTGTGTAGAGAGGGTGGCTTTCAACTGAAACCACCAGAAGAATGAACATGTCATTTGTTTTAACTTCCTCAGGATTTCCAACACGGCTGTGGAGTCGGTGTCCATTTTCGTGGAATCAGAGTCAATATAAAATGGATAGAGTCCTAAAATATATAATGACTTGGGTACAATAGTACAATGCAGGATGTGCGGTAAATGTTTTCCTAAGAATTTGGGAAAGTTATGAAATGTCCTATAAAATGTCTGTTCTGTTCCTGATCTAAGGATCTGGGCTTTTAGTGGAGATGAATCTGTGCTGCACTTTATGTGCATGCTCAGTAGGGACGAGTGCTGTGGAGTCAAAGTTGAGATGAATCTGTGCTGCACTTTCTGTGCATGCTCAGTAGTGAGGCAGGGTTGTGGAGTCAGGGAAAATGAGGAGTCGGAGATTTGGCTTACCGACTCCACAGCCTTGATTTCCAAACCCTGAATTGGCTAAGCAAAGTGATCCAAGATGGAACATGTACACAGCAATGTCATTTTGATATAGCTGTGCATTATGTCTATATAAATTTGGGAAAACCCAGTCAAGAGCTCCACATATACCTTACGTGTTCTCAGCTTGCAGTGCACTATACATTTACACTGGTATGAAAGTAAGCCATTCGGAAGTTTTATATTAGCAATATGAGATGGTAACTCACCAAAACATTTTTCATCACAGTCTCGGTGGCAAATTTCCTCACAATCTCCGGAGGGGCAATGGACCCAGCAATCACTCCTGCAATTATGATTAATGACAATTTATCACAATCTAGCTTTGTTGTAGACCTCATTCTTTTTTATAATAAACCATATTAAAAAGGAAAAGAAGATTTATTACAGCTTCATTTCGACTGAAAACAATCAACATAAAGGAAGTGGAAGAATATCATAAATATGCAGTTCATCCAGGATCTAAAGCCTATTACATTTCTTTTACATGGATTTCCAAGCAAATAATATGATTGATTAGACCACTGTGAGCACTCCAGATTACATTACATTGCCCTGGTTACATTTCCTGATAATGACATTAGCATTCTATTACATAAAGAGGACAAAATGCAGAGTAGGATGGGAATCAAGGAACTGGGTGCAGAGGAAATGGAAACATATTGGACGCACAGTGAGCCGAGGAAAAGAAGACTCACACGAAAGCAAAGCCATAAGCCATTTGTTGTGCCAAATACCAAGCTGTGAGGCTGAAGCAAGGTCTAATGTCTCTTTAACATGTGGTGGTATAGTAATAAATCTTTGCCGTAATTTTTTCTACAAAATGATTCTATACAATCCACTTACTGACTTGACTGGGTGAATACAAAGGTGGAGCGGTACCTATCCACCATTCCAAGATGGCTTTTCGTGCATCTGAGACTTCAATTCTAGTTCTGTAAAATCTTGAAACGCAACCATGTAACAGAAAATCTTAGTATGGTCTGTCCAGTATATTCAGACAGAAGTAATTTGACAAAGGTCACTCGCAGCTTTCTGCCACGGCAGACAAGCAAATGTCTGAAAAGGTTCTAACGGACCTGCAGCTCCATCATCCATGGAGAGGTCAACCTTCTCTAGGCTTCTTTCTCTTCATGGATGGTGATGGCATGCTTCTCTCAGCTATCTCCTAATCCTGGCTAGTAAAGGCACAATTCTCTCCTCCACAACTCACCCTCCTTGCTAGTGATGACAGACTACTCTCCTGTGGCTGTCTCCACTCCCTAATTTATTATTGTGCCACTAGTTCCTGCTACTTAAGCCACCACGTCCTGGTTGCCTGCTCGCTCCTCATTATAGGTACTTATAATATGCCTCAGACCACAATGGTCCCCTAGTGTGACAATAGGCCTGTGTGGGGATTTGTAGGCTTTTATGCTTTATGTAATGGCATATATCACTAGTTTGTGTATCACCGAAATTAACATGACATGCACACACTTAGTTTAGAATGTATGCACGTCAATTTAGATGATACAATAATTTTGATTTCCAGGATTAGGAAAAAAGTAGCTAATTTTTCCCTAAATTCCAGAAGACTTTAGTCCAGGAGCTGAGTATAGTAGATACATCTCATGGTACACATCTTATGCACTGAAGAAAGGCTGCTTTTTTCTTAAATTCTTGAAATTTGATTTAGACTGAATTTTCACCTTGAAGACATTGGCCATGGGTCTCCTGACTTGAACTTGAAAACCTCATATAAGGCCAAGAGGCTGTTGAATGTGGGTCGGGAAACTCGTGGCCGGTCCATGAATCACAGACTGTGATGCAAGTATGGGTAAGGCCAAATTCAGTCGAGTGGGTCTCATGCTCAGTATGGCATCTGTACGGCACCTACTGTTAGTCGGTATCCTAAACTGAACTACCAGCCTCCTATATGATGCGCAAGTCGTAGAAAATGCTTTTGATTTTTTGTTACTTGTGCGTAACAGTAACATGTGGTTTGCCTGGCAAACCCATGTTAGTAGATTAAATTTTGCTTACATGAAATGTGACTCGTGACCGTCATCTCTCAGAGCTGAATTTGCCTCTCAAGGTTAGACATGTTGGGGCCACAGCAATAAAAGAACTTCTGGTGACCAATGTTCTGGCAGGATTGAAGGTTCAGCCAAATAGGGAATGTACCATAAAGTAATTCTTGGATAATCACTACACAATTTAATTCACAGATTCCCTTTAATAAAGATTAAAAGGTTATGTGATATCAAAAAATAACCAACTGTTTAAATCAGGTTTTTATATAAAATTATTTTTTATATATTTTTTTTTCTCAACATTCCATATCACTATATGAAAACAAAAACTTCAGAACTCTTGCAATTTTCACACGTTACTAGAAATTACACTAGACTAACACTTCCTGTTCTGTAACTTTTCAGCAGTCTCATTATCATCCTGGACAGGATTACAATGAGAGCCAACATCTCCATAAGCAGCAGATATCACATAATAGCCTGACGCAGCACTATCCGACCTGACAACCATACTGTACAATAATACTCTACTAAAACAGGTCACAAACAACAAACCTGATTGACAGGTTTTGCTTCAGATTAAAGTAAACCTCTCGCTTGCTCAGGTAAACTGAGATAAATATCTTGTAAGTATCTGGGAGCTACCCCCATTCTGCTGTTTTTTCAGTCTTGTGCTGTGCTACGGCATTGCAGAGATATTCAAATTTGTTTCTTCTGGAGCACAGTATGTGAAATCTCTGCTTTTCAATTCAACTGGGTGTTTGTTCACAGTCTTCTCTGTAGTCGTACGCTTTCATCCCTTTTTTTTCAGATGCTGCCAAACACAACTCGACAGCACCTGAAACTACTAAATCAGCTGCTGAGCTTTGATTGGTAGCATTTAAAAGGAAGGGATGAAAATGCATGCCCCCAGAGAAGACTGTAAGCAGAGATTTCACATGGAGCACTCCAAAAGCAACAAATGTGAATCTCTGGACCGGATTGAATACCCTCCAAATAAATAATTGGGAATTTTATCAATGAACGGTTATTAAAATGCACATGTGTTATATGCCTCAAGGCCTCCATACACATTAGATAAAAATCTGCCAGACCAGTCAGATACTGTGGGAATGGCCAACCATCTAGTGTGTTACAATGACTAATCGTTTTCAGATAGGCTACCACCAGAGGTATCTGGCAGAAAACACAAGCATGTTTGGCAAAACTGAGTGTGCATGTAAATGGGTGTCACGCCTCCCTGCCGGCGCCGTTAATTACCTGCGCGATCCCGGCGTGTCCCCGCTCCACGGCGCGCTCCTGCTCCTGACGTTCGGTGTCCCCGGCGTCGGCTCAGTGCGCCTGCGTCCACCCGGTGCTCTGACTCCTGGGATCTGTGATGCGGTTGGCCCCGCCCCCAATATGGCGGCGCTCCCACCGTCTATTTCTTCTCGGCGTCTTCCCAGGTAAGACGCCTGTTTATCCGGTGCGGTGACGCTGTCCTCTCGGCCAGCGTTCACTCTTCCTGGAGGCCCCTCTCAGCTACCTTGTTTACTGTCTGCGCTACCTCTGGCAGCTTTCATGTGCTCCTTCTCTTGCTTGCTCTGTGTCCTAGTCTCTGGCCCTGCTCCTGTGTCTCCCTCCATACCACCATCTCTGGTAGCCTCTTTGTACCTCTTGTCTGTGGGTCTCCTTGTCTGTCCACTCTGAAGGTACTGTCCGCGCTGTTACTACATATCTCTCTCTCTCTTACAGCCTCCGTCTTCCCCTGGTCTCTACGTCTCCCTCGCTCCATTGTCTCCGCAACTTCCAGTCCTGCTACTGCCCAGACTCTCTACCTCTGTCTCCCTGTTACCTACCCCAGTCGCCCCTTTGGCTCCGGCTGTCACTGTTCCATCCCCTGTGGGCCTGCCCCTAACACTCCCTGTAAAGGGGGTGGCTCCACCTGGTCCACTCGTCCGCGGGGGCTCTGGAGCCGTGACCCAGAGGGTCCACTTCCGGGTTGTTTCAGTATCCTTTCCCATCATAGCACAACCGTAACAGATAAACAGGCCATGGACCCCGCTGGAGTCACAGCTACTCAGAAAGAGTTAGTTTTTTTTACGGGAGAATCATAATCATAATGTCCTTTATGAAATCTATGGACGCGCGGCTCTCCGCTCTCCAATCCTCTGACCCGGGTAACGCTGCTCAGCTGGCTGGCCTACAACAGGAGCTGGCGCAGCAGCGTGACACTCAGAATCATATCCTCAGCTACAAGGCCTCGGTGGATGGACGTTTACTTTCGCTACAGGCAGCAGTGTCGGCTACTCCTCCAGCCGCTGGTCCTCAACCTCTACCGCGATTGGCCAAACCACCCCGGTATAACGGTGACGCAAAACTATGCCGGGGTTTCCAGAACCAATGTTGCCTCCATTTTGAACTTTTGCCCCAGCAATACCCCACGGACCGGTCCAAGGTGGCCTTCATAATCTCCCATCTTGCAGGGGATGCTTTGGCATGGGTGAACCCTCTCTGGGAGTGCGATGATCCGCTGGTTACCCACTTGTTGTTTTTTTTGGATACCTTTCATTGGGTATTCGACAAGCCAGGCCGCTTAGCCTCTACTACCGAGTCCCTGTTCAGTCTGTGCCAGGGTTCTCAAACTGTGGGCCAATACGCCATCCAATTTCGGACTCTGTGGTCCGACTTGGGCTGGTATAACGAAGCGTTGGTGGGGGCCTTTTGGCGGGGCCTTTCGGGTCGTATAAACGAGCTCGCCGGTCGCGACACCCCCACTGCCTTTGAGGATCTAATCTCTCTGGCTACTCGAATCGATCTCCGGTTCCAGGAGCGAGCTCGTGAGAGACGGCTTGCGCGCCCAGGGCCACTAGCTCGCAGACCACCCAGTCCTCAACCCAGGGCTCTCACTTCTGCTTCCGCACCCGAGCCCATGCAAGTGGATCGCCTGATGCTCTCCGAACAGCGTCGCAAGGAGAGAAGTTCTCATGGCCTCTGTTTCTATTGCGGCAGTGGGTCCCATTTGCTCCGAACCTGTCTGGAAAACTTCTCCGCCTAGGTCAGGTAAGCGAGGCCTCCCTAGGTGTGCATGATACCTCTCAACCCCTTTCTTTGTCTGTACTCCTGCATGTTGGTGATAAGCGGGTCTCTTTGGCGGCTTACGTGGACTCAGGCGCCGCCGGAAATTTTATTAGGCTCGATGTAGTCACCAAATTTTCTGTCCCCGTGAAGACTCTTGAGAATCCGCAGGTCCTTGCATCTGTGGACAGTAACCCTTTGCAAGAGACCGTTACATTAGTTACGCATGAGATTGAGCTGCAGATTGGGGCCCTGCACAGAGAATTATGTTCTATGTTCTAGCTGGTATCTCTCATCCTATCCTTCTCGGTCTTCCCTGGTTGCGGCTTCACGAACCCACCTAGGATTGGCGTAATGGCAATATTCTGCGCTGGGGGGAGTCCTGTCGGGCTCGGTGTCTGCTGCCGATGCGTCCTGTAGGTGTTCCCCGTTCTCTCCCTGTCCCCTCCGGTCTGCCGCCTGCATATAGTGCCTTCTCGGATGTCTTCGGCAAGAGAGAAGCGGAGGTCCTTCCGCCACATCGACCCTATGACTGCCCCATCGAGCTCATTCCTGGTACCACTCCTCCCCGCGGGAGGATTTAGCCTCTCTCTCTCTATCTGAGACGCAAGCTATGTCCGAGTACATTCAAGACAACTTGGCCAGGGGTTTCATTCGGAAATCATCCTCCTCCTCGGCGGGAGCGGGCTTCTTTTTTGTGAAGAAGAAGGATGGGTCCCTTCGTCCGTGCATTGATTATCGTGGCCTGAACCGCATCACGGTGAAGAGCAAATACCCGCTTCCGCTCATTTCTGAGCTCTTTAATCGCCTGAGGGGAGCACGAGTGTTAACCAAGCTAGACCTGCGAGGAGCCTACAACCTTGTTCGCATACGGTCCGGGGATGAGTGGAAGACTGCATTCAACACATGGGACGGCCATTACGAGTATTTAGTCATGCCATTTGGCCTCTGCAACGCTCCGGCAGTTTTCCAGGAACTCGTCAATGACATCTTCCGAGATCTCCTCTATGTCTGTGTTGTGGTCTACTTAGACGACATCTTGATCTTCTCCCCCGACTTGTCTACCCACCGTCGAGACGTCCGCCAAGTCCTCCAGCGCCTCAGGGAGAATCACCTTTTTGTCAAGTTCGAGAAATACCTCTTTGAGAGAACTTTGTTGCCATTCCTTGGATACATCGTTCCGAGTTCAGGCTTGGAAATGGACCCAGAAAAAGTCTCTGCCGTCCGCAATTGGCCACGTCCTCTTGGTTTAAAGGCAATCCAGCATTTTTTGGGCTTCGCCAATTATTACAGGCAGTTTATTCCCCATTTTTCTTCGCTGACCAAGCCTATTTCGGCTTTCATCCGCAAAGGGGCCAACCCCAACTCGTGGTCCTCTGACGCTGAAGCCGCCTTCGAGGCTCTGAAGCAAGAATTCGCCAAGTCTCCAGTGCTCCACCGTCCAGATGCCGATAGGCCATTCGTCCTTGAGGTTGATGCATTCTCAGTGGGCGCAGATGCAGTCCTTCTGCAGAAATCCTCCTCTGGTCACTTGCGGATTCTTTTCTAAAACTTTCTCCGCTCCTGATCGAAATTACTCCATCGGAGACAGAGAACTACTGGCCATAAAGCTTCCCCTCGAGGAGTGGCGCCATCTTCCCGAAGGAGCCGTCCATCCAATCATAAGAATTTGGCCTATGTTCAGTCTGCCCAAAGGCTCAACCCACGGCAAGTCAGATGGTCTTTGTTTTTCGGGCGCTTTGATTTTGAACTCCACTTTCGGCCAGGGAATAAGAACATCAAAGCTGACGCCCTGTCTTGTTCATTTTTGCAGGTGGACAACGAGGATGGTCCTGCACATATCATCAATCCGGCCAAAATCCTTACTGTGTCTCTGCTAAGCGTGCTCTCTCCACCTCTGGGTAAAACCTTTGTCCAAAGTGGAGATGTCATGATCCAGGACGGGGTTTCACTTTGGCCCGTCCTGATCAGACTGGGGGTTAATTGTTCCGCCTCTCTCTGGCAGAAGGCGGGTATTTAATGCTCACTGGACCTAGGTCCGGTGTCAGTTATACTCCTGCCCTCGGCTGAGTTAGTTGACCTTGTGCGTACGTGTGCCTTGTGCCTGATATCTTGCTTGCTTGTTTGGTTTTGATCCGGTTCTGTCCCTGTTACGAGTTCTGCCTGTCCCTCTTGTACTGCGATACCTCTTCTCGTGTATGACTCTCTGCTTGTGACCCGACTTCTCTCTGCTCGTCCCCTTGGTACCACGTCGCCCTCTTGTGTATGACCTTTGGCTTTGTCTGACCACCCGTCTGTTAGTCTCTCCTGTGCCTCATTTGCCCGTACCGTGTGTGACCTCCGTTTTACCTGACTCTGAGTTGTTATATGGTGTCCTGTCATCTCAGTAAGCAGGACGCTAAGCCCCTCCCCCTTGCAGTCACATGACCATAGGTCCTGTGCCAGCTTGCTAACTTCAGTGTCCTCAGGTCCTGTGCATCTTTACTTTCCGGTGCTGACAGGATCCTGACACCGATAGTTTGAAGCACGCATTGTCACCTCTGTTGCCCTGCTCCACAGGTATCTTTTAGCACTGTTTCTGTACTCAGGACACGCGCACTGGCTCAGTGAGCAAGTGTAGTGCGGTGTTCCTGACAGGAGACAGGCCGAAGGTCCTGCGTTGGGGTCATTCGTCTAAATTTTCTGGACATGCAGGAGTCAAGAAAACTCTCTCTCTTGTCTCCCGCCACTTATTCGTGGCCTTCGCTTCACCAGGACGTGTTGGACTTCATCGCTTCTTGTCACTCGTGTGCCAGGAACAAAGTCCCCAGACATATTCCCTCCGGGCTCTTACTTCCGTTGCCCGTACCTACGACTCCGTGGACCCACATCGCTATGGACTTCGTCACCGATCTGCCACCCTTCTCCAGATGTACTGTCATCTTGGTGGTCGTTGATCGATTTTCCAAAATGGCCCACTTCGTTCCATTGCCTAGTCTGCCTTCTGCTCCTGAGTTGGCAAAGATTTTCTTGCTCCATGTCTTCCGACTCCATGGCTTCCCTCAGCATATTGTCTCAGATCGAGGAGTTCAATTTACCTCCCGATTTTGGCGAGCTCTCTGCGGATTGATGAAGATAACCCTCGATTTTTCTTCAGCTTATCATCCCCAGTCGAACGGGCAAGTTGAATGGGTAAACAAGGTCCTACCTACCTCCGGCATTTTTCCAACGCTCACCAGGATGACTGGGTTTCTCTCCTACCGTGGGCTGAATTCACGTACAATAATCATCCCAGTGAAGCTTCTGCCAAGTCTCCCTTTTTTGTGG
Organism: Dendrobates tinctorius; assembly: GCF_039654945.1. Classification (NCBI taxonomy): domain Eukaryota; kingdom Metazoa; phylum Chordata; class Amphibia; order Anura; family Dendrobatidae; genus Dendrobates; species Dendrobates tinctorius. The sequence continues at coordinate 8,813,161 of NW_027361771.1, read as the reverse complement.
TTTTTGGACAACATCCCGGCATTCCCCTTCCCGTTTCCCCCACTTCGGGTGTACCGGCGGCGGACTCAGAGTCTGTGGACTTCTCTCAGATTTGGAGGGACACCAAAGAGGCTCTAGAGAGAGTTAGTCGCAGAATGAAACGCTATTCCGACAAAAAACGTTTAGATCCCCCTCCGTATCTCCCCGGGGAGAAAGTCTGGTTATCCTCTTGGTATATCAGGTTAAAGATTGCCTCCTATAAGTTGGGTTCACGTTACATTGGCCCCTTTGAAATCTTAAGGCGTGTCAATGAAGTGGCCTACAAGTAGAAATTGCCCACCTCGCTGAGAATTCCCAATGTCTTCCATGTATCTCTCCTCAAACCTGCGGTATTTAACCTCTTCCACTCTGCTTCTTCTTCAAATCCCCAACCTAGCAGTTTTGAGAATGTAGCAAACTTAAGAATAAAACACACTTCACTGCGCTTATCCTAAAGAAGTAACAGTTGAATAAAGGCCAAAAAACGCAACAACCAAGGTTATAATTGAAATATAGCCTTTAACTGATGTGGCACACAGTTACAGATAAACAGCGGTGATGCTAAATTTACACAAACATTGTGTGAGTTAAGCTCATTGGCCCCTAGAAACTTCAGATGAATAAAGGTCAAAAATCACACACAAGGCAGAGATTACAATGGCACACACTAGCTGACAGATGGTGGTGAGGAAGTAGTTAAACAACGCTCATTGCACTTTAACCCACATCAATGGGGGACGACAATTTTGGACACTTACTTACAGTGATAAGGTGCCGGGTTGCCGAGTTCAGCTTTCAGGCAAGTAAGTACGGTAAGTGTCCAAAATTGCCGTCCCCAAGCACCTCGCTGATCGCTCTCTGAGTTGTATGGGCACATTAAAGGTAGGTTACTACAATGAGTTTTTGATGCTGCATATTTTTGCTGCACAAAAATGTAGAGTCTTACAGTTTCAGCAAAGTGGAAGGGATTTATGGAAATCTGGAAATGTGCTTCCTTGAAAAATGTCTGGTTAAAATTAACAACAGCTGAGAATGTAATGGTTAATGAAACTATATGGAGATTGTGTGTTTTGGATGGAGTTGAGAGCTTAAAGCTTAGAATGAGGGCATGCCACGAAGAGGAGTTTGCATTTATTTTTTTCCCAAAGAAAGCATATAGGAAATACCAGGCACTGGTCCACAGACACGGACCCCACAAATATCTGAGAGATAAATAATCGGCAAAACTTCTGGAAACTTTTGTCCTGGAATTTTATGTGAATGGTAAAGAAATTTACTCTCTAGTAACAAAATGAAATCCATAACCTGTTTATCATATTTGAGCCACATACCTGAGGTTAGAGTAGTAGCATGAGAAGCATAGTCTGGCTGTCCCAAAAGGTCTATATACATTGTAGGAGTCCCGTACATAAATGTGCATCTGTAAGAGATTAGGAGAACCACTCATGGAAATTCAGAACACACAGGCAGCCTTCATATTAACATTACATACTTACTGACATTTATGCATAGACGGTTCCACAGAAACATATTATATGTGCTACATCGTATGACTATAGTTAATTTGTATTCAGACAGATAAGTAATAAGACTATTAGGAATTAAATTAAACACAAAAAGGCAGTAATGTTTTAAGTCACTCCCGCCTACTAATATGCCGGTGGCGGAATGGTATCTCTCCCTATATTCCCTGGCTGGCTTCTCAAACTATGTTTTTTACGAAATGCTGGAGCAGTTCAAAGGACATCATACCTGGTAGCAATCATGCAGCCAGGCTCTGATCCATCCTGTCCGAGGTTTGAGCACCATGAATCAAGTGACAGGTAGTCTTTAACCCCTTCACGACCCTCGCCGTACCAGTACTGCTTCGCGGGAACTGCATTTCTGCCCGCAGCAGTACTAGTACGGCGGCACAATCACCGCGGCCTCACGCTGAGCGCCGCGGTGATCAGGTGTGGGTGTCAGCTGTAGGTGACAGCTGACACCCCGCAGCAATGCCCACGATCGGTGCTTGCACCAATCATGGGCATTTAACCCCTCTGATGATGCTGTCAGTAGTGACAGCAGCACAGAGAAGAATCGCGCAGGGATGGGGCTCCCTGCTCATTTCCATCAGAATAAAGCGATGCAATTGCGTTATTCTGACGGTCTCCATGGAGACCCCCGGCACCAAGATAGCAGCGGGGCCCTTCCGGGTCCTGCAGGGAGGTGGCTTCTCAGAGCAGGACCTGAGAAGCCTTCTTCCCCGCCTGTCTGATCACTGATCTGATACTTAGCAGTGGTTAAGTGTCAGATCAGCGATCTGACATTATATAGTAATGTCCCATACTGGGACAATGTAATAAAGTAAAAAAAAAAAACGGTAAAAATATATTTTTTAAAAAATCCCCAAAAAAGAAAAAAATTTTTTTACCAATAAATACATTTATGTAAATATAAAAAAAAGTACACATGTGGTACCACCGCGTCTGTAACGACCCGCACTATAAGGCCGGGGTCACACTAACCGACGCAAAATACGGTCAGTATTTTACATGCGTAATACGGATGAATGGCCCCTAAACAGTGCTCCGTATGTCATCCGTAATCAAGGTGTGGTCGCGTATTTTGCGCATGTAAGCATCCGTATTGAAGAAATTTTACTGCTATCATAAAGTACTATATTTTGTCTCGAGAAAATGTCAGAATCACCGGGATCCTTGAAGCGTTCCAGAGTTATTACCTCATAAAGGGACAGTGGTCAGAATTGTAAAAATTGGCCGGGTCAGAAAGGAGAAAACAGGCTGGGTCGAGAAGGGGTTAATGTAAAACATAATATTCTGGCTGCCTGCAGTCACCACCAGAGGGAGCAGAGAGCTTACTCTATTCTGTTAGGGCAGAGGTGTCCAACCTTTCTGACCTTGAGAGCCACAAGCACCAAGCTGGTAGACAGCCACGAGCCACACATCACGGACCCGCGAGCCACATGTGGCTCTCAAGCTACAGGTTGGGGACCCCTGTGTTAGAGTATCCAGCTGTTTACACATTAGATCATGACTCTGCATCGTCCGTAGAGTCCCATTTCATTCACTCATAGACATAAGTTCTACCACTCATATTGCTCTTTATTTTCTGAATTGGGTCTGAATCCTTTTAGCGGCCAATGAAGACGGCAAAATCTAGGCATTCTCCTCTTTCTCTTGCACCTCTTGTTTCTCTACCCTACCACTTGCTCTAGTAAGCCAGCCCCCTACCCGTCTAAAGGTACTGTCACACTTAGCGATGCACCAGCGATCCCGACAACGATATGGATCGCTGGTGCATCGCTAAGTGGTCGCTAGTGAGCTGCCACACAGGCAGATCTCACCAGCGACATAGCAGCGGTCGGGGGTCGCTACTTACCGGTCAGACGAGGCGATCCTGACGTCCTCCCGCCCGCGTCCACGCGTCGCTCGTCGGCGCCACAGGAAGCCCAGCAGGAAGCTGACGACGGTCTCGCGCGATCAGCGATAATCAGCGGGGGAGCCGGTCGGAGGCAAGTATCAGACATAGCGATATCGCTAGCAATATCGCTATAACGTCACAAAACCAGTGACGTTACAGCGATATCGCTATGTGTGACAGGGCCTTAACACTAATCGTTGATTTTGAGACGTCACCAATGATGTAACCACAGGGGGCTGGCAATCTTTGTTCAAACTTTCTGAGATCATTTGACCAGTGACAAGTTAACACAGACAGAAGGGGAGGCAGCCCTCATATGGCACTGTATTGTATTGTATGTCACTGCACAGGGACAAACTACAAAACCTGTGCCCGATAGGTGATGAAAAAAACAGAAATGCAAAACCAAATTATTAAGTGCCACAATTCCCAAGAAACACCAAGGGGCAATCATATGTGCTCCCTAAATACCCCAGTACATGTGCTCAGTACAAGTAAACCAAGTTTCAATCGCATTAAGGTATAGTAAAGATATGGTAATTACTCAAAACCACATTTCCAAGCTATCTGAAAAAAAAAAAAAGTCTCAAAATCACCTGGATATTAGGACTTAATGTTGAAACTGCTGTGTCGTCACTTGCGGGGGCAGCGCTGGTCTCTGCACACCGGGTATTCTTTTTACAACGAATACTGACAGTGTGCTCTCCTGCCACCTCATCTATTCTGATCAGAGATGGCGATAGAGCGCACTGTCAGTGTGTATATTGCACACAAGAATATACTGCGCATACATCGGAATTGACAACCAACAAATGCTCAGTAGAGCAGGGTCTAGCCCAGCCTCTTTAAAGGATATGACTGATGACGCTTTGTTCCAGGGTGGGCGTAGAGGCTGCGGCAATCTTTGGCCCCTGATGAGTACTCATTTGAGTATCCCAGCATGCAATGGGATTCTCAAAGCGTCAGCAAAAAGGTAGTAGTATATATATATAAAAAATAAAAAAAACAACCAATAAAAGCAGATAGATGGTGTAGTGTGGGAATAGTTGGGACTGTTAAAGTATATTAGAAAATAAATTATATTAAAGATTTATACTTCTCCTGTGATATGGCTTTCAATAAAGCTCGAGCATCAAAGCTTGGAGATGGAAAAACAATAGTCAGTCCATACACGGCCATCACAAGACTGCCTAACACGGAGCCCATGCAGTGGAACATAGGCACAGGAAGTGCCACCCGGTCTCCCTGGGATGGAAAAGAAAAAACACCAGTAAGTCTGTAGAAGAGTCTAAACATAAGTATGTAACAACTGTACGTATCTACTCTCACCTTCCTCCAGGTGAAGCCCATCCTCATCCCTACCAATCTTGCATTGTTTACAATATTGTGATGGCTCAGCGTCGCCCCTTTGGGATATCCAGTTGTTCCCTAAAAAAAAAAAAAAAAAGATAACCAAGGCAACTAAGTAAGCAATAAGGTCCCTCAAAAAGATCAAGTTGGGCATGTTTAACAGGAATCTGTCACCCGGTTTTTGCCAACTAAGAGCAGTAAAATGTAGAAACAGAGACCCTTTTTCCAGCGATGTGTCACTTACTGGGTTGCTTAGTGTAGTTTTGATAAAATCAGTTTTATCAGCATGAGAATATTACTGGAGGACTAATAAACCAGCTGCTATTCAGTCCTCCACATTCATGACCTCTGTATAATCCCGCCCCCACCACTGACTGGCAGCTTTCTGTGTATACTGTGCAAGGGCAGAAAGCTGCCAATCAGTGGTAAGAGTGGCGCTGTAAAGCTCAACATTCAAATAACTACTAGATTTGTAGTAAATAATAAAATGATTTTATCAAAATGACAGTAAGCAGCCCAGTAAGTGACACATAGCTGGAATCGGGGTCTCTGTCTCCATATTATGCTGCCAACAGATAGGATGAAAAATTCCCTTTAAGATGTTGTGCAGAGAAGTTGAACACTAAAAAAGACAAAATTCTATTTATACAGTATATGAGATAAAGGCAAGTATACAGAATTAACTAGACACATATAATGGTGATTATATGGAGAAAATGATCCTTCAACTTCTAAATAGAACACATTAATAAGGCTGGTGTTAGGCTACTTTCACACTTGCGTTGCACAGACCTGCATCGGTCTGCGCACGGCCACCGCTAAGCTCGGTCCCCTGCCATGCATCCTCCTGTTAGCTCCGCCTATAGGCGCATGACGCTGCATGCGACCTGCGTACGCTATCTTTAGCACTGGGTACGCAGGCCGTGTGCAGGTATGCGTTTTCCGGCGCATGCGTCCTTTTGACGGTGCGCCGTACGCACCAAAATGCAACACGGTGTGTTTGGCGCAGGTCGGCGCACTGTCAAAAGGATGCATGCGCCGGAAAATGCATACCTGCGCACGGCCTGCGTACCCAATACTAAAGATAGGGTACGCAGGTCGCATGCAGTGTCATGCGCCCATAGACGAAGCTAACAGGCGGAGGCGCAGCAGGATGCGGAGCTTAGCAGCGGCCGTGCGCAGACCAATGCAGGTCTGTGCAACGCAAGTGTAAAAGTAGCCTTAGAAAGTTGTCCTGCATCTTCATTCTGAAAGTTTATGGTTGTTGCTCCATTGGCATAGTACAGTAAAGCTCTGCAGGACACAGGGGGGGGGGGGTTAAATTCCTGCAGAGTCTGGCTGTGCCTCTCTATAGTCAGGTGGAGACTCTCCAGCAACAGGAGGATGCAGCACTGCTGTGAATGCTGCAAGAGGCAGCTTAGCGAGATGATCTGACACTGGGAGGAGCAATGCGGCGAACGCAGTGTTTAGGAAGAAGTCCACTATAACTGTGCGAGTCACAGGCGTGACAAAGTGTAGAACAAGCAAATGAGGATGTCTTCCTCTGAAGAGGACAGGTTACTTGTGTAGCCAGATAAGCAGCGACCTGCACACCTCATTTCATCAAGTCCTATGGTAGAGCCTAGCTGCACTTCTAAAAGAAGAAACACAGCACTAAGTGGGATTAAGACCCACAAATTCTCACAATATAAAGTAGCAAATCAGCAACTGAGAAGAATCATAAAACATAACCTTTAATGAAAATAATAAAAGCTACCAAAAGATGTAGAGAAGATAAAACACACTAAATCAAATGCCACAGACTAGAAGAGAGAGTGTCTGTATATATCTCAAAAACTGATCACACAGAGTATATACATGTGACTATTCCAAGTCCAGAATGTGAAAGGACTGGACAGAAAAAATACTTGGTCTGAGACAATGTAAATAGAGACCAAAGTCAAACAATGAACGGTTTCCTTATCAGAGGTATAAAAAAACCTCTACCCTGTTTAGGTTATCAAGGAATATGCCTATTGATATGTATAGAGGAGACATCAAAATACAGAATCCACAAACATTATGAGAAAAGGAAAGATCTCAACCCATGCGTAAGGAAGATGTCCTCAGTCAGAGGAGATCTGGTGAGATCTGCCTGTGTGGCAGCTCACTAGCGACCACTTAGCGATGTACCAGCGATGGATCGCTGGTACATCGCTAAGTGTGACAGTACCTTAACCCTCACAATAAAGGCCCTACAATGTCCCTGTGCAGCCCGACGCGTTTCGTCACTTATTGACTCTTCAGGGGACCTACTAGCACGTATTGGGCATGATAAAGTATACGGGCTGCCTCCTAAGATGACAATGGTTTTTTTATACCTCTGATAAGGAAACCGTTCATTGTTTGACTTTGGTCTCAGACCAAGTATTTTTTCTGTCCAGTCCTTTCAAATTCTGGACTTGGAATAGAGCCTAGCTGCACTCCCAAAGTGCAGAGTATCATTTTCTATTCAAGTTTCTGATTTTACCAATAAGCTCAGTGTCAGCTGCCGGTGAAATTGAGAGCGATGTCATTGTGTGGAGAGGAGGAGATTTCAGTTTCCAGGAGGACATTGGTTGTAGAAGTGTGTAGCTAGCACTGACAGTATTACAGAGACTATGGGCCAGATTCATTATTGCACATGCTCGTGTTTTGCTGAGTTTTTCGTTTGCATCATAATCATCTTCTTTTTACCCCTCTTTTAGTTGCAAATTTTGTCACAAATGTTCTCCGGTCCCCCCTGGAGTGATTTTTTTTTTGTACACCAGAAAAACAAAAATAAAGAGAAATCAGGAACAGCATGCGTGATTTGATTAATTGGGAGCAAAAAACGTCAGCGAATACCACAAGTCTGCAAATCAGGGGTTCAAACAGACTTTTTAATGACTTTTTCTGATCCTTCTCTGGATAAACCAGTGACCAGAAAGTAAATCATTAAAAACAATTTTAACCATACACCATTTTTAGTAAAAATACGATCTTTCTTAACCTCGAGAAGCTGCAAGGGATCTGAGTAATGATTTAAAAGTAAAAGTCACATACATAGTCACTTATCAATTGCCGAGCTGCTGCCTGTCTGACCGGCAGTATAATATGACCATCGATCGTTAAACGTTTAAATACCGGTTTAGACAGGCAGACCAAAGCAAATGATGTGCAATGCCACTGAGCGATCTCTACTAGCTCTGTGATATACAGTTGTGTGAAAAAGTGTTTGCCAGCTTCCTGATTTCCTATTCTTCTGCATGTTCGTCATACAAATGTTTCAGATCACCAAACAAATTTAATATGAGACAAAGGTAACACAAGTGAACACACAATGCAGTTTTTAAATGAAGGTTTTTATTATTAAGGGAAAAAGAAATCTAAACCTACGGGGCCCTGTATAAAAAAGGGATTGTGCCCCCCCCATAAAACATGAATTAACCTTGGTTTATCACATCTTTGGGAAGCAGAGTTCAAATTCCCACGCCACACGAAGGCCTGATTACTGCCACACCTGTTATCAATCAAGAAATCACTTAAAGCGAACCTGTCAGCAGGATTTTGCTAAGTAGACTACAGGTATTGTCAGATTTGCAGTGTTAAACTGATTAAAATGATACATGGGGTGAACAAATCCATCTTGTAGTTCTTGTGTAATCAGCGTTAGAAGTTTTCAGTTAATGATATGTTCATGCTCTGGGATGGGACTGTAGGCAAACTTTTATCTTCCTGCTCTAAGCCAGAGAAACCAAGGAAAGACTTGCCCACAGGCCGCCCCGAAGCACAAACATGTTCCTCACCATAGAGACAGAGAGAGAGACACAGACACAGACTGTTTGTGTTCGGGACAGGCCTGTGGGCAGGTCTCTTCTTGGTTTCTCTGGCCTAGAGCATCAAGAAAAGACTTTGCCTACAGTCCCGCCCTGAAGCACGGGCATACCATTAACTGAAATCTTCAAACGCTGATTAGACAAAAACCACAAGACAGATTTCTTCACCTCAGGTATAATTTTAATCAGTTGAAAACACTGCCAACATGACAATGCCGGTAGTTCACCAAGCAAAAAACCTGCTGTCAGGTTCTCTTTAAATAGGACCTGCTTGACAAAGTGAAGCAGACCAAAAGTTCATCAAAAGCTAAACATGCCACAATCCAAAGAAATTCTGGAACAAATGAGAAACAAAGTAATTGAGATCTATCAGTCTGGAAAAGGTTCTAAAGCTTTGGTATTCCAGCAAACCACAGTGAGAGCCATTATCCACAAATGGTGAAAACATGGAACAGTTGTGAAACTTCCCAGGAGAGGCTGGCCAAAATTACCCCAAGAGCGCCGCTACGACTCATACAAGAGATCACAAAAGACCCTGCAACAACATCCAAAAAGCTACAGGCCTTACTTGCCTCAGTTAAGGTCAGTGTTCATGATTCCACCATAAAAAGAGACTGTGCAAAAATGGCCTGTATGACAGAGTTTCAAGATGAAAACCACTGCTGAGCAATAAGAACATAAGACTCATCTCAGTTTTGCCAGAAAACATATTGATGATCCCCAAGACTTTTGGGGAGAATACTCTGGGGACTGACAAGACAAAAGTTTAACTTTTTGGAAGATGCATGTCCTAATACATGTGGTGTAGAAGTAACAGCATTTCAGAAAAGGTTCATAGAATGTAGAATTTTAGGCCATTTGTTTGTGACCTCAAGCGCACTTGGGTTATGCAGCAGGACAATGATCCAAAACACACCAACAAGTCCACCTCTGAATGGCTTAATGAAAATAAAATTAAGAATTTGACTACTCCAAAGTCCTGACCTCAATCCAATTGAAATGCTGTGTCAAGACCCAAAAAATGCGGTTCATGCTCGGAAACCCTCCAATGTGGCTGAATTACAACAATTTTGCAAACATGAATGGGCTAAAATTCCTCCAGAGCATTGTAAAAGACTCATTGCCAGTTTACACAAATGCTTGTTTGCAGGTATTGCTATTAAGCGTGGCCCAATCAGTTATTAGGTTTAGGGGCAATAATTTTTTCACACAGGGCTCTGTAGGTTTGGATTTCTTTTTCCCTTAATAATACTTAATAAGACCTTCATTTAAAAACTTAATTTTGTGTTTAGTTATGTTATCTTTGTCTAATATTTAAATTTGTTTGGTGATCTGAAATATTTAAGTGTGGCAAATATGACAAATTCTGCACACCTGTACTAGATTGCTTTGTGCACATAAGCTGCCAATATTCTCAGCAGTGCGACTTGAAGTTACACAGGAAAATGCACTGCCAAAAACATTGATCTCTTATGATGCGTAAAAGATCATTTTACCCAATGAACGAGTGGTTTGCTCGCTCATCTGTTTACACGTCACGATAATCATGAAATGAGCATTATTAATTACACTCATTCTCGATTATCTTGCATTGTACATGGCACTGATCACTTAAGGGAAACCGGTCAGGTCGGATAATGCTATGAAAGGGCAGATATAGTGTAAATCTGCAGGTTACTGGCATTATGAAGGTGCCCGGACGCTGCACAGAAAGTGCAGCAAGTTATTTTTTTTAGAAATGCACTTGATACTTTCCAATGCAGAAAATTAACAGATTTGATAAATAATGAAGAAAAACATACACAGAAGGAAAGAGGACATAATAGGGAAGTTGGGTGGGCCCATGAGAACTAGATCATAAGGCCAAGTCCCCATGTAATGTAAAAGCTGCATTTTCACCACTGGTTTTTTTTCTTGTGCAGAAAATCCAATTTGTTTAAGGCTAAGTGCACACGTTAAAAACACATGTGACATGCACAAATATGAACAAGTCGGTAAGACAACGTTAACACCACCCACTAACTGAGACTATTTTTGCAAATCTGTTTTCTTGTTGTGTCTAAGTGCACACGTTGCAGAAAATTTCTGCTCAAAAACCTGACTCCCTTCCCAGAAACCGCACCTTTTTTGTCTACGCGGTTTTGATGCGTTTTTTTCCGCAGCGTTTTCAAAACGCATTGAACAAGCCAGAAACGCGGAAAAATCCGCCAAATTAATGAGCATGCTGCGTTTTTTACCGCGATGCTTTTTTTCGCAGTAAAAAACGCATCAATATGCACAAAAAGTGAAAAATGCACAGAAATTAATGGGAAGCTTATTTTTAGCGGTTTTATACACAAAACCGCGTTGAAAGACACAAAAAAAAACGCTGTGTGTGAACACAGCCTAACAGTTCAAGTAAAGTGAATGTGAATTTACAAACATTCATTCTCACTGTGCATGTAGGCGATGCTATGGAACAGTGTGTTTCGGGGTATTTCTTTCCCATTGATTTCAATAGGGAACCTGAAAAACGCATATAAAATCACAATTGTGTATTTACAGTGGGTACAGAAAGTATTCAGACTCCTTTAAATTTTTCACTCTTTGTTTCATTGCAGCCATTTAGTAAATTAAAAAAAAGTTCATTTTTTTTCTCATTCTGATTTTGTTGATGTGACCTTGAACCTTGGATATATGGGTTAGGTTAGGCCGGGATCACACATGCGAGAAACTCGGACAAGTCTCGCATGTTGATACCCGGCACTGCCGCCAGCACTCGGGACTGAGTGCTGAGTGCCGGCGGCAGTGCCGGGTATTAAGGCTACTTTCACATTAGCGTTGATTAGCGCAGCGCTTCGTGCGCAATAGAAATTAATGCAAAAAACGCATCATGTGTTTTGCACGCGTTTGTGTTTTTTTAGGCGCATGCGTTTTAACCAGTTTCTAGCCATGCTAACTCTTAAAACGCATGCGTTTTGTAACGCAGACGTGTGCATGTCCATGCATACGCCTGCGTTCCCACAGACTGTAATACGTTTTGTCGCATTCCGTGCGCAAGCGGTTTTTTTACACCGTTGGACGGACCCAAAAATGCAGCAGGTTGCGTCTGGCGCGCCTAGGCGCACACCTTAAAAAACGCATGTGAACGAAAACGCATACAAACGCGTGCAAACGCTAGACCATGTGCGCCCCATGTTAAACATAGGTGTGCATGACGCATGGACGCACACAATGCGCTGCGCAAAAAAAGCTAATGTGAAACCAGCCTAACTGCAAGACTCGTCTGAGTTTCTCGCATGTGTGATCCCAGCCTAAGGCCTGTTTCACACTTCAGTTTTTTGTGTCAGATAAAATCCGCCAAAAAGGCGGAAAGCAGATCCGTTCCTAACTGATGTGAACGGATGCCACCGGATCCATTTTTTTGACAGATCCGCCGAATGAAGACTTTTAAAGGAACCGCTTGCCCGGGAAGGAGAGAGAGAGGGAGAGAGAGATATTTTATTCTGGCTGCCAGAAATGATTTCAGGGTTAAATTTCCACCTGACATCATTCCTCCGGGCATGCGCTGTATAAAAATGCGGATCCTTCAGCACAAAAAACGTTACATCGTCCGTCCAGGCATCTCGGTGGACGCAAAAAAATTGACGGATCCGCAAAAAAACGGATCCAACGGATGGCCATCTGTAAAGATCCGCCGGTAATGCAAATCAATGGGGAAAAAAATGGCGGATCCGTTTTTTTTAAAAAACGGCGGATTTTGACTGATGGTCAAAAACGGAAGTGTGAAACAGGCCTTAGGGTGCAAAGCTAGGGGTTCCATGGTGAATAACTATAATAGGGTTGGGGGGGACAAGAAACACCCACTTCTAGTAGTGATATTTATGAGGAAAAGGAGAGGAACAACTCACTATAGGTATTATTGTAGGTTTACAGTAATATGTAAATATATGTAGATACTACAAAATACTGTAACAATGCATCTAAACCTACAATCTGTTCATATCTTTTTTTGGGGTGGGACATGGTGAGGGCTTGTGCACATGAACCTTTAACCCCTTAGTGACAGACAATTGTGACTTTAATGACCAGGCAAAATTTTACAATTCTGATCAGTGTTACTTTATGGGGTAATAACTCTGGAACGTTTCAACGGATCCCACTGATTCGGAGATTGTTTTTTGTGACATATTGTACTTCATAATAGTGGTAACATTTCTTCAATATGACTAGTGTTTATTTGTGATAATACTGGAAATTTGGCAAAAATTTTGAAAATTAAGCAATTTTCAAACTTTTTATTCTTATGTCCTTAAAACAAATGTGTCACACAAAATAAATAACATTTCCCACATGTCTTCTTTAGATCTCCATAATTTTTCAAGCATATTTTTTTTGTAATCAAGCTATAAGGGTTAAAAGTTGACCAGCGATTTGTAAATTTTGTTGGAAAAATGAGAAAACTTTTTTTTTTTAGAGACCACCTCCCATTTGAAGTGAGTTTGAGAGTCCTATATAAAATAAAATATCCAAAAGTGACACTATTCTAAAAACTGCACCCCTCAAAGTGCTCAAAACCACATTCAAGGAGTTATTAGCCCTTGAGGTGCTTCACAGGATCTAAGAATATAAGAAGAATATAATGCTGTCTGCAGAACCTGCAGGGCACAAATCAGATTATCTAAAGCTGAAAATGAATTGAGGCTTGCAAGAGATGTCAAAAGCAATAATAAAGGATTTTGGGGATATGTCAAAAGTAAAAGAAAAGTCAAAGATGCTATAGGATTTTTACAGGATGAAAATGATGAAATGGTAAGACAGGATGTTGAGAAGGCTGAACTTTTAAATTCCTATTTTGCATCTGTTTTCTCTCAGAAAGGAAATGTAACATCAACTGTTATTCACTGTCCTATTAAGGGAATAGAAGAATCCAGGATATCTATAAACAGAAAGATTGTGAGGAAACACTTAGCTAACCTAAATGAATTCAAGTCTCCAGGTCCAGATGAATTACACCCCAGAGTACTGAAGGAGATAGCAGAAGAAATTTTTGAACCCCTCTCCATAATCTTTGAAAATTCTTGGAGAACAGGAGAAGTGCCAGAAGACTGGAGAAGAGCAAATGTTGTTCCTATCTTCAAAAAGGGGAAGAAGGTGGACCCAGGCAACTATAGGCCGGTGAGTCTGACTTCTATACCAGGAAAGATCTTTGAACAAATTATTAAACAACATGTATGTCAATACCTGGATAAGAATGAAGTGATTAAACAGAGTCAGCATGGGTTTGTAACTAATAAGTCATGTCAGACTAACTTAATTTCCTTCTATGACGGTATCACTGATTGGGTGGATCAAGGAAATGCTGTAGATATAGTATATCTTGACTTCAGCAAAGCATTTGACAAAGTCTCTCATACAATGCTTATTGAAAAAATGACTAAGTATGGAATGGACAAGGCAACTGTTAGGTGGATTCATAACTGGCTTAGTGATCGGACCCAAAGAGTGGTCGTAAATGGCTGCACATCCAGTTGGAAGAATGTCTCAAGTGGGGTACCACAGGGCTCTGTCCTGGGCCCTGTATTGTTCAACATCTTTATCAACGATTTAGATGAAGGAATTGAGGGTAAACTGATTAAATTTGCTGATGACACAAAGCTAGGAGGGATAGCTAATACTAGAGAAGAGAGAGAGAGGATTCAAAAAGATATAAATAAACTGGAGAAGTGGGCAGCAACAAACAGAATGGTTTTTAACAGGGAAAAATGCAAAGTACTACATCTGGGCAATAAAAATGAAAAAAGCATATATAGAATGGGAGGAATAGGGCTAAGTGACAGCACATGTGAAAAAGACTTGGGTATACTAATAGATCACAGACTGAATATGAGTCAACAGTGTGATGCAGCAGCAAAAAAGGCAAATGCAATTCTAGGATGTATTAACAGAAGCATACAGTCTAGATCACGTGAAGTCATTATTTCCCTCTACTCCTCTTTGGTCAGACCTCATCTGGAATATTGTGTCCAGTTTTGGGCACCACATTTTAAAAAAGACATCAACAAACTGGAGCAAGTTCAGAAAAGAGCGACCAGAATGGTGACCGGTCTGCAAACCCTGTCTTATGAGGAAAGGTTGCAGGATTTGGGAATGTTTAGTTTGCAAAAGAGAAGACTGAGAGGAGACTTAATAGCTGTCTACAAATATCTAAAGGGCTGTCACATTGTAGAAGGATCAACCTTATTCTCATTTGCACAAGGAAAGACTAGAAGCAATGGGATGAAACTGAATGGGAGGAGACACAGATTAGATATTAGAAAAAACTTTTTGACAGTTAGAGTGATCAATGAGTGGAACAGGCTGCCACGAGAAGTGGTGAGTTCTCCTTCAATGGAAGTCTTCAAACAGAGGCTGGACAGACATCTGACTGGGATGATTTAGCGAATCCTGCTTTGAGCAGGGGGTTGGACCAGATGGCCCAGGAGGTCCCTTCCAACTCTACGATTCTAAGGCAATGTGAAAGGAAAAAAAATGACCATTTTACTTTTTTTTTTTTTTAACAAAAATTTTACTTTAGCCCCAATTTTTTTATTTTCACAAGGGTAACAAGAGAAAATGGACCGTAAAATTTGTTGTGCAAATTCTCCTGAGAACGACGATATCATATACAGTGGGGCAAAAAAGTATTTAGTCAGTCAGCAATAGTGCAAGTTCCACCACTTAAAAAGATGAGAGGCGTCTGTAATTTACATCATAGGTAGACCTCAACTATGGGAGACAAACTGAGAAAAAAAAATCCAGAAAATCACATTGTCTGTTTTTTTTTCATTTTATTTGCATATTATGGTGGAAAATAAGTATTTGGTCAGAAACAAGCAATCAAGATTTCTGGCTCTCACAGACCTGTAACTTCTTCTTTAAGAGTCTCCTCTTTCCTCCACTCATTACCTGTAGTAATGGCACCTGTTTAAACTTGTTATCAGTATAAAAAGACACCTGTGCACACCCTCAAACAGTCTGACTCCAAACTCCACTATGGTGAAGACCAAAGAGCTGTCAAAGGACACCAGAAACAAAATTGTAGCCCTGCACCAGGCTGGGAAGACTGAATCTGCAATAGCCAACCAGCTTGGAGTGAAGAAATCAACTATGGGAGCAATAATTAGAAAATGGAAGACATACAAGACCACTGATAATCTCCCTCGATCTGGTGCTCCACGCAAAATCCCACCCCGTGAGGTCAGAATGATCACAAGAACGGTGAGCAAAAATCCCAGAACCACGCGGGGGGACCTAGTGAATGAACTTCAGAGAGCTGGGACCAATGTAACAAGGCCTACCATAAGTAACACACTAGGCCACCATGGACTCAGATCCTGCAGTGCCAGACGTGTCCCACTGCTTAAGCCTGTACATGTCCGGGCCCATCTGAAGTTTGCTAGAGAGCATTTGGATGATCCAGAGGAGTTTTGGGAGAATGTCCTATGGTCTGATGAAACCAAACTGGAACTATTTGGTAGAAACACAACTTGTCGTGTTTGGAGGAAAAAGAATACTGAGTTGCATCCATCAAACACCATACCTACTGTAAAGCATGGTGGTGGAAACATCATGCTTTGGGGCTGTTTCTCTGCAAAGGGGCCAGGACGACTGATCCGGGTACATGAAAGAATGAATGGGGCCATGTATCGTGAGATTTTGAGTGCAAACCTCCTTCCATCAGCAAGGGCATTGAAGATGAAACGTGGCTGGGTCTTTCAACATGACAATGATCCAAAGCACACCGCCAGGGCAACGAAGGAGTGGCTTCGTAAGAAGCATTTCAAGGTCCTGGAGTGGCCTAGCCAGTCTCCAGATCTCAACCCTATAGAAAACCTTTGGAGGGAGTTGAAAGTCCGTGTTGCCAAGCGAAAAGCCAAAAACATCACTGCTCTAGAGGAGATCTGCATGGAGGAATGGGCCAACATACCAACAACAGTGTGTGGCAACCTTGTGAAGACTTACAGAAAACGTTTGACCTCTGTCATTGCCAATACCAATTATGTGTACTTTTTTCCTTTATTCACAAGCACTACGTTTTGTGTGGCAAAACGGCTTTTAGTCACTTGTGTGCACCTTTTTGTGTGTTTTTATTTCTTTCACTTTTTTACATATTTTATGTAACTTTTTCACTTTCTTACTCGGTTCTACTGTGGGACATGTATAGTTTCCAGTTTGATCACTGGTCTCATATACTGCAGTACTTGTGTGCTGCAGTGCATGAGACTGTCAGTGTTTCACGGACTGTGCCTGTGAGACCCAGTTTATAGCTGAATCTCACAGGCCACCGTTCCCTGGGGTCATCACATGACCACAGGGTACCATGGTAACCATCGGGACCTGCGAATCTCATCAATGGTTACTAAGGGGGTCTTGAACCCCCCCTTGTAACCAATTAAATACTGCTAATTATAACACAATTTAGTACAAGTTATTATTACCCATACCCATGAGTTAGGTTTAGTAAATCAATAACTGAATAACCATCACCAAATTTACCAATGATAAATTAATACTCAAGTAAAAAAGAAGTACTTAAAGTTCAAGTAAAGCATAATATTTTATAAAATTATAATTTGAAAGGTGCTTAGATAAATAAAGTGCTGTCATCTTGCCCTTAGTTCATCAATAGGCTGGGTTCTAAACCACTATATTTTGGCATGCATGTTTAGCAACCATTAAATACTGGCTTTATCAGATGTGTGTCATGCCCGCCATGTCCGTTATGCCGCATGACTCCTGGAGCGGTGTGCACGTGCACCGAACTATCACGCCCGCCATGTCTGGTGTGCCGCATGACTCCTGGAGCGGTGTGCACGTGTACTGAATTCTCATGCCCGTTATGTCTCATGCTGCAAGATGCCTGGAGCAGTGTGCACGCGCGCTTTACCTCATGGCTGCACGCCGTTGCTAGGTAACCATCCGTTTCTGCTCTGATTCTGCAATCCTCTGTATTCCTGGAGCCCCAGATCATGTGACCTTTCCTATGTTCCATCGCTGTCTGATTCTGCAATCCTCTATGTATTCCTAGACCCCCTGATCTTGTGACCTTTCCTATGTTCCAGCACTGTCTGATTCTGCAATCCTCTATGTATTCCTGGAGCCCTGATCATGTGACCTTCTCTATGGTTCTGCCCAGTCTGATTTAGCAACGCTCTCTATGATCCTGGAGGATCTGAACTGGAAGTCCTTCCCTGATCCTGACCAGGAACTGCAGGTGCTATGGTGCTATATCAGACTGCCCCTTCCTATGGTCGGGGCCTGAGTATCATGTTGCTTCCCTGCATGGCTGCTTGGCCGCTCCCTGTATTCTGTGCCCCTGCACTCTGCCCTGTAGTGCGTCTCTGCACACGCTCTGCGCTTGAACTCTGTCTCTAGTCTCGTGCCATGTCTTGTGTTGTCTCTCGTGCCATGTTTGTCCTTGCCTTGTAGTTCTTCCGCTGTTCTCTGCCTGAGCCTGTTTCGCTATGTCTTGCCTAAGCTCTTCCTTGCGTTGTTGTTCGTCCTATGTTCCGTGTCTAGTCTCAAGGCTCCGCCTTGACCCGGCTCTGGGCTTCGGCCAATGCTCCGCTGCTAGACTCTGTTCTCTGGTGCTCTCTTGCACATTTCCATGCTAGTCTCAAGGTTCTCCCTTGACCTGGCTCTGGGCTTCAGCCTACGCTCCGCTGCTAGCTCTGTTCTTGCTCTGACCTGGCTCTGTGTTTCTGCCTACGTTCCGCACCCTGCCTAGCTTTGCCTTGTTTCTTGCTTTGCCTTGCCGTGTGCCCTTTGCCTGCGCCTGGCCTTCCTAGCCTCCTGCTTGTGCATCAGCCGTGCTCGTCGGTCAGTGACAGCTGTGTCACCTGCTATGCCCCAGTTGGGTTCGCTGGAGATTTACCCGCCCGTTTGTGCTGCAGCCCGTCCAGCTAGCCAGTGCCCCAGCCATGCTCTCTGTGCTTCCTTGCACTCACGCGGTCTCTGCACTGTGCTCTCCATGCTTCTCTTAGCATGTGCAGTCCCTCACCTGCCCCGTGGCATACCTCCCCGTGCTTCTGTAAAAGTACACGCAGGTCTAGCCTGTCGTGCCCTCTAGCACGTACAGGTCCTAGTCTGTACCCTGACCCTGGCGTGCCTCTCTGCATGCACAGGACTCTGCCTTGAACCTTGACCCTGGCGTGCCCTCTGCACGTGCAGGACTCTGCCTTGTACCCTGACTCTGGTGTGCTCCTCTGCACGCGCAGGACTCTGCCTTGAACCTGACCCTGGCATGTCCCTCGGCACGCGCAGGACTCTGCCTTGTACCTTGTGCCTTGGCGTGTCTCTACACACGCACCCTGTCTTGTATGTTGAACTTTGAACCCTGGCGTGTCCCCTACACACACACCTTGCCTTGCACCTTGCTTTGAACCCTGGCGTGTCCCCTACACACGCACCTTGCCTTGCACCTTGCTCTGGACCCTGATGTGCCCCTAGAACGCACCATGCCTAGAATCTTGCCTTGGACCTCGGCGTGTTCCCTAACACGCACCATGTCTGGAGTTCTGTCGTGCCTCCTTGCCTGAACCCTGGTTTGCCTGTCGGATGCCCGGAACCTGCCGATCGCTGCCAGAGATCGTAAGCCTGATGACTGCGGCCTGATGTCCGGAGCTGATGTCCGCAGCCGGATGCCCTGTTCCTGTCGATCGTTGCCAGTTGTCCGGAGTCCAATGCCATTGAGCCCTTGCCTGTACCCAGGCGTGCCGCCTGGCACGTACCATGCTATGGACCTTGGCGTGCCCTCGCACGCACCTTGCTGTGTTTTGCTTATCACGTTTTTGCACTGAATGTTATCCTGAATTTGCCTTAATGAAGATACCTTGAACTTACGTCTTGTCTTGTCCTGTTTCCTGCACTCGTACCTAGTGTCTACTTGAGCCGGCCGTCTGGTGCCAGCAGTCATGGTGGCTCACCCCCTTGGTCTTGCCCCTGACACTCCCTGTATAGGGGGTGGTTCCTCACAAGGTCAGCTCGCCCTAGGTGGGTGGGTGCCACGACCCAGAGGGTCCACTCTAAAGAAAAAGTCAACTCAGTGTAAGCTGACCTCGTCACAATGTGTTCTCACTCTTTGACATTTTATGGACATGGACATTTTGCATTTTACACAACCAATTTTTTCCTACCTTTGACCGTTCGTGCATTTGATTATGGGTATAGTAATAGGCGGTTTTTGATCCAATTACTAAGGCACGCATTTTCTGCAGCACTTTATTTGGTACATATTTAATTAAAAATTATTGATTATTTTTTATTTTTCGCTGCCTTTTTTTTGCTAGAACACTTTTGCAACTTCTATTTTTGGCAGTGTTACAATTGCATGTGTACATCCAGCGAGATACTATGAATATAGTCCTGAGGTGAATAGATGGAACAGACATGTTCATAGTTTTACTTGTTACTAAGCAGTACAGCAATTTCAGGAACTTATTTCTTTAGCAAGAGTCTCCATTTGCGTAACTACAGGTGCTTGTGCACCTTTTTCTACCACACTTTTTCCTTCCACTAAACTTTCCATTAATATGCTTGGCTACATCACTCTGAACAGCCAGCTTCTTTAGCAATGACCTTTTGTGGCTTACGCTCCTTGTGGAGTGTGTCAGTGACTGCCGTCTGGACATCTGTCAAATCAGCAGTCTTCCCCATGATTGTGGAGCTACTGAAACAGACTAATGGACCTTTTCATAAGCTTGGGAAGCCTTTGCAGGTGTTTTAGTTACTTATTCTAATTCACTGACATAATGACTTTTGGGTTTTCATTGGCTGTAAGCCATAATCATCAATATTAACAGAAATAAACACTTGAAATAGATCCCTCTGTTTGTAATAACTCTATATGATATATGAGATTCACTTTTTGTATTGAAGAACTGAAATAAATTAATTTTTGGATGATATTCTAATTTTGCGAGAAGCAACTGTAAATCCTCTACTGATGATGGCATTGTCAAATATCGAATGAACCAGACCAGCCTGTTGCTCACTAGATCCTGCTGTCCACGTTAGAGCTTATTCACAAGCTGCATTTTTCTCATGTGTTTTTTAACGGTTAAAAATACTGCACTCTACAGTATCAGCAAAGTGAATGAGAATTCTAAATTCTCATGTATACGACGCTTATTTTTTCCTTGCGGATTTGAACCATCAAAGCATTTTTTTCAAATCTGCAGCATGTCATTTCTTTCAGTGTTTTTCGCACATTCAAATATATGGTTAGTATACATTAATAAAGACAATGGGTTTGCCATTTCGCTGACTATTAGATTATGTTTGTCCTGTAGTTTATAGAGTTAGAAATCTGACATGTACAGACAGTTCTAACCCATAGAAGCAGCCATCTGTCTAGGGTTGCTCTATGTAATATGCAATATACTTGTCAATACAGCTTTAAAGGGATCCTGTCAGCAGGACTGTGCACAGTAACCTACAGACAGTATCAGGTTGGTGCCGTTATGCTGATTATAATGATACCTGGGTGATGAAATCTGTCTTGTGGTTGTGTAATCTTTATTTTCAGTTAAATGATATGCTCGTGCTCCTCGGCGGGCTGTGAGAGGTGTTCATGTGGTGATCTGATTAGGTATTCATGTGTATGGCTTCTGACAGGTTATTGATCCCTCACTGACCTGCCTCCTAGTTTACATACTACATATACTATTGCGTGGTTAGAAAAAAAAATTACATTAAGCATAATGGCTTTATGTAAGACTTGTAATCGGGTCAGACTTTAAGTTAAGGCTTGGGCTACACCATCTCTTCCATACAGCCAACCTTTGCTCGGTGTCGCTGCTACATCACAGCACAATACAAGTGAAAGGAGTCACATTGCAAATCCAAGCATAATTGCACTGCGTCAAGCAAGTTGCAAAAAACGACATAGCTGAACTTTTTGCTACTTGATTTCCACAGTTGCAGATGTTCCACACGGTCTCTATAAGTAAGAAAGCCATCTGTGCTCACCCTGCACGGCTCCAGCACCGCTTCTCAGCTCTGCTTCTGACCACAGCACAGGAGACCTCTGCAGTCAATCGCTGGACTCGGTGGTGTCGTGACGACCACATCAGCACCATTAAAGGCCCTTGCCACTGACTGCAGCAGTGATGTGAGCGGCTGTTGTGATGCCACCACTGTTGCTAGTCTACAGGTTTCAGGAGCAGCAGTAGAGTGCCATTGCTGAAGCTGTAGAGGACGAGTACAGCTGTTTTTATTTTTTTTTTTTTACTAACAGCAAACAAAGAGTAAAAAAAAAAAATATGCATGGAAACCCATTTAATGAAAACAAAATCTCAAGATGAATCTGTAAGAAGCTTTTCCTATTATAGAATTTAGGTGGCGTTACATTAACAGTGTGTTACATTAACGATGCTGGCAGCATTTGGGTGTTCAACTTTTAGATCACTTTCCATACAGTTGTTTTTTCATGCAATGAGCTGGTAGGTAATTAGCTCTCTGGTGGGAGGCATAAGCAGGGTTCCCTTCTATATAAATCCCAGCAGACTGACTCTAGCTGCCAGTGATTAGTTAGTTTCAGCTAGGCCTGGTCTTTGTGTATCCTTTTATCTACCCGTTTGCCTCCTGACGTAACTTCCCAGTACTGACCCAGCATGTCAACCCCTCTCGCCTCTGAGGTGCACCTACGGCCAACAGCCCTTCCGTGAAAGCAATTCAGATAGCAAGTCCAGATGCCATAACGAGGGTTCAAAGTTGAAGGCCGGAGTTCCTCTGGAATCTGCCAGACGGAGTGGATTCTGCGTAGTCTGTCCGTGCTAGCCCTTTTGGAGCCTGTGGCCTTTGACAGACGTATCGAATATGAATGAAGGACGGCAATCTTAAATAAAGGGGATCTGGTCCTTTCACCAACTAAGACATATTCCTCTTCAATAAAGTCAATGGTATATGTAAAAGTTTAAGAAAACCATTTTTTTTTTTCAATCTTAACACCGTTCCTACATAATTTAAGTAATGAACCATAAGTATCTGCATGCAATTATTATATCCAACAGGACTGCCTAAACATAATCAATGATACATGTTATAAGGTCAAGTATGGTCTGATCCAAAAACTCAATTCAACCACATGTTTCAAAGTATAAAAGTCCTGATGAGGATTAATATATAACCTGAAAAAGCCACAGTGTTTGCTGTAGATAAGAAGTGTTTGAAGCTGGCGATATCTAAGTCTTGTATAAAGAAAACTTCACAACGAGTGCAGATCAGAGGAAACATCTGATCCAAATATCATTCTGATCAATGGAAACAGGGCAAGAATGTGCTGCTCAATATGGTCAGCAATAAGGGAATCAGAACTGTATTACAGTGGGTTCACTGTCAGTAGTACACATACTTCTCTGTCCAATACCATGGTCTTTATTAGACTGCATTCACACATCCGTGTGTCACACTTTGTGATTCATGGACTGGACACGGTTTTCCCAATCTAATGGGCATATATGAGGCTGTCAAGTTTGGGTCAGGAGATCTGCAGTCAGTACTTACATCGCAAGCCTAACTCATATGAGCCTACAGTACATGATCACCAAGTTCTCACATCTCACCCATGCTACTGATCCATGTAAGGGATCCATCAAAACACACTACCTTTTCAGAGCCATTCATATGGGAACACATATTATTGATGCAGTGAGTACATGTACCCCCATTACAGCCCCACCCAACCAATGTGAATTGATGTGAAGAACAGTTGCACATACAGTTGTGGCCAAAAGTATTGCCACCCCTGCAATTTTGTCAGATAATACTCAGTTTCTTCCTTAAAATGATTGCAAACACAAATTCTTTGGTATTATTATCTTCATTTAATTTGTCTTAAATGAAAAAACACAAAAAGAATTGTCCTAAAGCCAAATTGGATATAATTCCACACCAAACATAAAAAAGAGGGTGGACAAAAGTATTGGCACTGTTCGAAAAATCATGTGATGCTTCTCTAATTTGTGTAATTAACAGCACCTGTAACTTACCTGTGGCACCTAACAGGTGTTTGCAATAACTAAATCACACTTGCAGCCAATTGACATGGATTAAAGTTGACTCAACCTCTGTCCTGTGTCCTTGTGTATACCACATTGAGCATGGAGAAAAGAAAGAAGACCAAAGAACTGTCTGAGGACTTGAGAAACCAAATTGTGAGGAAGCATGAGGAATCTCAAGGCTACAAGTCCATCTCCAAAGACCTGAATGTTCCTGTGTCTACCGTGCGCAGTATCATCAAGAAGTTTAAAGCCCAATGGCACTGTGGCTAACCTCCCTAGATGTAGATGGAAAAGAAAAATTGACAAGAGATTTCAACGCAAGATTGTGCGGATGTTGGATAAAGAACCTCGACTAACATCCAAACAAGTTCAAGCTGCCCTGCAGTCCGAGGGTACAACAGTGTCAACCTGTACAATCCGTCGGCATCTGAATGAAAAGGGACTGTATGGTAGGAGACCCAGGAAGACCCCACTTCTTACCCCGAGACATAAAAAAGCCAGGCTGGAGTTTGCCAAAACTTACTTGAAAAAGCCTAAAACACTTTGGAAGAATGTTCTCTGGTCAGATGAGACAAAAGTAGAGCTTTTTGGGGAAAGGCATCAACAGAGTTTACAGGAGAAAAAAAGAGGCATTCAAAGAAAAAAAACACGGTCCCTACAGTCAAACATGGCGGAGGTTCCCTGATGTTTTGGGGTTGCTTTGCTGCCTCTGGCACTGGACTGCTTGACCGTGTGCATGGCATATGAAGTCTGAAGACTACCAACAAATTTTGCAGCATAATGTAGGGCCCAGTGTGAGAAAGCTGGGTCTCCCTCAGAGGTCATGGGTCTTCCAGCAGGACAATGACCCAAAATAGACTTCAAAAAGCACTAGAAAATGGTTTGAGAGTAAGCACTGGAGACTTCTAAGGTGGCCAGCAATGAGTCCAGACCTGAATCCCATAGAATACCTGTGGAGAGATCTAAAAATAGGTATTAGACCTACCGGTAATGATGTTTCCAGGAGTCCATCCTGACAGCACCATGGAGGACGTCTTCCTCCTCCTTACAGGGACAGGAAAAGCACACGAGAGGTTAAAAGGTCATGTCCCACCCCCTCTCCCTCAGTGATTTAACAAATACCACAAGGTGGATGATGCTAGTAACAGTTTAATGAAACAATCATATTACAGCATATGACATAACATAATACAACGTAGTATAACATAACAGGGAGGGAACTACCCGTGCTGTCAGGAGGGACTCCTGGAAACATCATTACCGGTAGGTCTAATACCTATTTTCCAGGACGTCCACCTGACAGCACCATGGAGAGTACCAAAGCACCTTCTCCGGGTGGGATTACCGCCTGTAGAACTTTTCTCCCAAATGCGGTCTGCTGACCAGCTAGCACATCAAGTTTGTAGTGCTTGCAGAATGTATTAAGATTGGCCCAGGTTGCTGCTCTACAGATTTGATCAACCGAGGCCCCTGCCCGTTTGGCCCATGAGGCCGATACCGCCCTTGTAGAGTGGGCCTTTATGGAATCTGGCAGGTTGGCGCCTTTGGCTTGGTAGGCGTAAGAGATTACTGAGGTAATCCAGCGCGCGATGGACGCCTTAGAGGCCTTTTTCCCATTATTTTTCCCCCCAAAAAGGATGAACAGGTTTGGGTCGATGCGCCAGCTATTGGTGGCCTCTAGATAGTCTAGAACTGCCCGCCTCACATCCAGTGAGTGAAGACGCTGTTCCTTTTTATTACGGGGATCACAGAAAGATGGTAACACTATCTCTTGGTTTAAATTTTTAGAAGAGGCTACCTTTGGGGTAAATGCCGGGTCTAACCTTAAGATTATACGGTCATCTCTTTTCTGGAGATATGGGTCCTTAGTGGACAGGGCCTGGATCTCCCCTATTCTTTTGGCCTTCGTAATGGCTACCAGGAAGGCCGTTTTACGAGTGAGAGCAGAGATGGTTATTTTCTCGCCGAGAGCGTAGGGGTCTGTACAGAGAAACCTGAGTACCAGGCCCAGGTACCAAGGCGTGGTGAGCTGCCTAATCGTGGGGCGCAGGCGCTGCGTGGCTCTTATAAATCTTATTACCCAGGGATGGGAAGCTAACTGGTAATCGAAGAAGGCGCTCAAGGCCGAAATCTGAACTTTTAGAGTGCTGGGCTTAAGGCCTTTATTAAACCCTGCCTGCAAAAAGCTTAGTATGCTAGGGAGGTCAGGGGTGCCTGCCACGAGATTGGACCTGCCACCCTCCA
Organism: Dendrobates tinctorius; assembly: GCF_039654945.1. Classification (NCBI taxonomy): domain Eukaryota; kingdom Metazoa; phylum Chordata; class Amphibia; order Anura; family Dendrobatidae; genus Dendrobates; species Dendrobates tinctorius. The sequence goes on along the minus strand of NW_027361771.1, from coordinate 8,787,267 downwards.
GACAGAATCTTTTCCATATCTTTCGATTGATTGCGGATGTCACCGGTTTCCTAATGGCCTGTAGGGTGGATATGACCTGATCCGACAACCCCTTTGCCTTCAGGATGTCCCTCTCAGGATCCAAGCCGATAAGTGGAGTCTTGCTGGGTTCGGGTGGTGGATCGGGCCCTGGTGGATGATGTCCTTCCACAGGGGTAGCTCGACTGGATTTCCTACAGTCATGGCTCCTAGAAGGGGAAACCAACTTCTCTTCGGCCAGTATGGAACGATCAACATCACTCTTGCGTGGTCCTCGCGTATCTTCCTGAGCACTGCCGGTATGAGAGACAGTGGTGGGAACGCATAAGAGAGGGATTCTCCCCAAGTCTAACTCAGGGCGTCTACGCCTTCCGGGTGCTCCGTCGGATTCAGGGAGTAGAATCTGGGGACCTTCGAGTTCTTTCGGCTTGCGAAAAGATCTATACTGGGGTCCCCCAACGCTGACCAAATGGTTGAAGATTTCCACGTTCAGTTCCCACTCTGTCGGGTGGATCTGCTGTCTGCTCAAGTAGTCTGCTACTTCATTCTGGGAACCTTCTAAGTGTACTGCGGTCACTGATTGGACTGTTCGTTCTGCCCAAGTGAATATTTTTCCCGCCAGGGCCTGTAGTGGTTGATGTCTGGGCCCTCCCTGGTGCTTCAGGAATGCCACTGCCATTATATTGTCGGATAATATGCGAACGTGACGATTCTTTAGTACCGACTGGTTTCGCTGCAACGCTTCCCAGACCGCGAAGAGCTCTCTGAAATTGGAGGATCTGGTCCTGATGTCTACTGGCCATTTTCCTTGGAAGATCTTTCCTTCTATGTGGGCTCCCCATCCCCACGCACTGGCGTCTGTGGTGACTACCACGTATGGAGAGGTTGTCCATAGTACGCCCACTTGAAGGTTTCTGGACTGTGTCCACCACCGAAGGGACTCCTTTACTCGTTCTGGCAGCCTTAGGGGTTTGTCTAGCGACGCCTGACTTCTGTCCCACTTTGCGAGGATCTCTCTCTGTAATGATCTTGAGTGGAATTGGGCCCATTGGACACACGGGATGCAGGCCGTCATGAGGCCCAAGACCTCCATTGCCTCTCTTATGGAGCATTGACGCCTCAACAGGTCTCTGATTCTGGCCTGAATAGTCCTCTGCTTCCGCTCGGGTAGCCAGGATATTCTCTCGGCTGAGTCTAGAAGGACTCCGAGAAATACTTTCCTGGTCTCTAGCCTGAGGTCCGACTTCTCCCAATTGATCACCCAGCCAAGGAACACCATTACGATAGTTGCTCGGTTCCTGTCTCGAATGAGCGCTTCTTTGGATCTTGCCACCAGTAGGAAGTCTTCTAGATATGGAATGATCACGATACCCTGATCTCTCAGGTAGGCCACCACCTCCACCACCAGCTTTGTAAAGATTCTGGGAGCTGAAGCCAACCCAAATGGAAGACACTGGAAGTGGAAGTGGCAGGTCCGGGCTGGTAAACTGACCGCAAACCTTAGTAGCCTCTGGGATGAGGGATGGATACGGACCTGGTAGTATGCCTTTTTCAGGTCTAGGGTGCACATGACGGCGTCCCTGTCTATTAGGAGGATTGCGGATCGGATCGATTCCATCCGGAATCTCTTGTACCTGACCCAGGCATTCAGTGGTTTCAAGTTTATGATAGTGCGGGCCTCGCCGGATGGTTTTGTGATCGAAAACAGGGAAGAGTAGTGCCCTCTTCCTCTTTCCGTCTGGGGAACTGGTACTATGACTTTTGAGTTGACCATTTCCTGTAGGTCCGTCCACATTGCAGAGTCCTCCTGGACGACACTGGGGGCAATATATCTGTCGGGGGGAGGTGAATAAAGCTCTATACTGTAGCCTTCCGCGATGGTTCTGAGGACCCACTAATTGTGGGTGACTCGAAACCAATTTGCTGCGAAGTCTCCCCCCAATACCTATGGTGTCATTGCCTCCTCGATCTAGATATTGATGTGAAGAGGGGACCCCTGTTCCTCCCACCTTGGCTGAAGGAGCTCCTATAGGAGCTTCTATTGGACCTTGCCCGACCCCTGAAGTCAGTCTGTCTCCTAGAGAAGGAGCCTCTCCGAAAGGGCTGGGGCCGTCTGGGTTTTTCCTCCGGGAATCCCTTATTTTTATCTGACACTAGCTCTAGAATGTTATCTAGGGCTGGACCAAATACCCTCAGGCCCGAGAAGGGGATGGCACATAGCTTTGTTTTAGAAGTGTTATCCCCAACCAGGATTTAAGCCAGACTGCTCTTCGGGCCGCATTAGAGAGGGAGCTGTTTCTGGCTGCAAACCTCACTGACTCAGCCGACATATCCGACAGGAACGCCGTGGCCGATATCATGAGAGGAAGTGATGCTAGGATCTCTGATCTAGGGGTCTTGTTGGTTAGGTGTTCCTCCAACTGCCCCATCCACAAAAACATAGACCTGGCCACCGAGGTGGCTGCTATGTTGGCCCTAATAAGAGCCGTCCAAGTCTCTCATGTTCTCTTTAACAAGACGTCCGCCTTCCTATCAATCGGGTCTCGGAGACCTGATGAGTCCTTAAATGGGATGGCCGTCTTCTTGGTAACCTTGGCGACTGGAATGTCTATTTTAGGGACTTCCTCCCATGCCCGTGTTTCCTCGGGATCAAAAGGCAGTCAATTTTTAAAGTCTCGGGAGAGTATCAACCGACGCTCTGCCTCTTTCCACTCCTCCTGGACCATTGTCTTGATGTGTTCACTTACAGGGAACACTACCTGTTTAAGGGCCACCAGTCCTCCAAACATTAAGTCCTGTCTGGACTGTGGTTTAGGGACTTCCTCTATTTGCATAGTATTTCTGACTGCCTGGACCAACTCGTCCGTGTCCTCCAGTCTGAACAGGTACTTCCTGCTCTGATCCTGTCTATCCCCCAGGATCTCGCCTTCTTCCTCCTGATCTGAATCCCGGAAGTCGGACTGCTCACTAGGGCTTGCTTCCGAAACTGGGTCTGCTTCCCACCTTGGACGCTTGCGACTCGGCCCTGGGCTAGGGGACTGACGTCGTGCGAGGCTGGCTGTAGAGGCCTGAACTTCCTTCCTTATCAGCGATCTCATTTCGGAAAGGAGGGATGGCTGTTCCTCGCCTATGACCCTTGAGGTACAGGGTCTGCATAGGGTCTTGTTATAGGTGTCTGGCAGCTTTATCCTACATACAGGGCATCGGACCGATTTGGAGGTGGCTTTTGCCGGGTCCTTCTGCCGGTGCCCGCTCGGCCTGCCGCCTGCGGGGAGCCGACCCCCGCCTGCTGTGGCGGTCTGTTGGAGCCGCCACTCCTTCCTCCCGGCGCCGACCGCGCCATCCTCCTGCCAGTGCCCGCTCGGCCTGCCGCCTGCGGGGAGCCGACCTCCGCCTGTTATGGCGGTCTGCTGGAGCCGCAGCTCCTTCCTCCCGGCGCCGACCGCGCCATCCTCCTGCCGGTGCCCGCTCGGCCAGCCACCTACGGGGAGCCGACCATCGCCTGCTATGGCGGTGAATCCTGGAGCCGAGAGCCTCCCATGGGGAGGAACGGCTCCCTCCAGGAGCGTCGTCCTGCTCCTGGCCTTTGGAGCAGAGGGACTCCCCCTCGGAGAGTTTCGGCCCCGGGACCTCTTGACGGGGAAGGATTGGACTGGCCGCACGAACCCCTGAGCCCCTCCGGTAAGTTCAGCGCAGTCTCTCGTGTGTCCCTCCATGCAGGGACAGGAAAAACACTGAGGGAGAGGGGGTGGGACATGACCTTTTAACCTCTCGTGTGCTTTTGCTGTCCCTGTAAGGAGGAGGATGACGTCCTCCATGGTGCTGGAAAATGTCCTGGAAAATGGCAGTTTGGAGAAGGCACCCTTCTAATATCAGGGACCTGGAGCAGTTTGCCAAAGAAGAATGGTCTAAAATTCCAGCAGAGCATTGTAAGAAACTCATTGATGGTTACCGGAAGCGGTTGGTCGCAGTTATTTTGGCTAACGGTTGTGCAACCAAGTATTAGGCTGAAAGTGCCAATACTTTTGTCTGGCCCATTTTTGGAGTTTGGTGTGAAATGATCAATGTTTTGCTTTTTGCTTCATTCTCTTTTGTGTTTTTTCATTTAAGACAAATTAAATGAAGATAATAATACCAAAGAATTTGTGTTTGCAATCATTTTCAGGAAGAAACTGAGTATTATCTGACAAAATTGCAGGGGTGTCAATACTTTTGGCCACAACTGTATATTACAATGCCTTACTCGGGTTTGCTAAGTTAACACAGAGGACTGTGGATGGTCATGGATTCCCAAGAAATTATTGAGCAGCCACAGATTTCAATGAGGACCATGTATGGGCAGCACAGTGGCTCAGTGGATAGCACTGCAGCCTTGCAGAGCTGGAGTTCGAATCCCACCAAGGACAACATCTGCAAGGAGTTTGTATGTTCTCCCCGTGTTTGCGTGGGTTTCCTCCCACATTCCAAAGACATACTGATAGGGAAATTAGATTGTGAGCCTCATCAGGGACAGTGGTGAAAATGTGTGCAAACTGGAAAGCGCTGCGGAATATGTTAGCGCTATATAAAAATAAAGATTATTATTATGTACTGCTTGTCTTTCCCTGTATAACACAATGGTGTTGGTGGTGTTACCAGCAGCAGGACTAATACAATAAGCCTGACTCTAGGGGAGCCCCCCCACTTTCAATACGAACCCAGTCAACCCATTTAAAGGGACTTGGTCAGGACAGAATGACTGTTCAAACGAAGGTGAGGCCAATCATTTACATACACCTGGTTGTTTCCCTCTATCTTCATCCCACTTTTGTTTGATTGACAGCACTTGAGTCAGAGAAGGGTGGAAATAGAAGGAAAACAAGCAGGTGGGAAGGTGCATATAAATGATTGGCCCCATCATGAAGCACTGAGTGCCCACACTTGGTTTGAACAGTCATTCTGTGCTGACAGTCCTTTTAAAAGAGTATTCCCATCTTAGAAAATGTATAGCATATCATTGTGCAGGGAAATCGTAAGGTATGCTCACAGCTTTTTTGCTGCGTGTTTTGTTGAGCAGAAACTCTTGACCCAAATGCTCCTTGTTCTTTTTGGAGAATTTCTGCTCCGAAAACTCAGCAAAGAACGCGCAGAGTGAACATACCCTTAAATGGGGACGACGTGCATTCCTATGTAACAGCCACTGTAGACTCCTTATAATGAAGAATATTCACTCACCGAAGTAAACTGAATGTTGACAGGATCCTCACAGGATATGGTCTTCTGTAAATCATGCACCTGCTTTACAAACTGAGTGCTCCCGGCATCCATCACATCTTGGAACAGAAAGGCACCCGGATACTTTTTGTCCAAGACTATAGCGATGCGCAAATCAGGGAGTCTGGAAAAAAAATTACAAGGCTTCTGAAATTCACGTATGTTAAAGCAGATTTTTATAAATGGTGTGACTGATAGCTCTTAAATCTAGCTAACAGACAAGTGGATCTGAGCAGTATAATAAATTACAATGCCGCAGAATGATACAACTGTAGTTATATTGAAAGATTTAGTGTGCGGATGCCAACAGATAGTACATTGCATCACATCCAAAAGAAAAAATCTCCACAAAACACAATGTAAGCATCTTTGATGGATATACTAATATATATGATGTGGATAGGCTGGAGAAAAAAATAGCGCAATAGGGTCTTATCCCATAAACATTAAGAAGAGCAGATAACGCTAACCTGATCCATACAATTTTGAGTCTTAGAATGTTGTTCATCTGCCGCAGATCCACGGGTCGCCAAACCACTTCCAACAGAAACCAGGAAGGATTTGTGGACTTGTTCTGCTGATTATTGAAGACGCCAATTTCAGAAAATTAGACATCTGCTTTTATTCTGAATTAAACCTCACGTCTAATTAATTTTCTGAAATTTGCCTCTTAAAGGAAAGGTGCCGCAATTTTATATAATTTGCAAAAAAAGAGTAAGTAACAAAACATGTTGCTTCAGCAAAAGTTGTACTAACTAGGATTTATGGTTTGTTTGTAATAATGTTTTAAATGTAGCCACTGGGCGCTGCCATCTTGATTTGCAGATCTGTGGAGGACTCATACAGTCTGCAAATATGGCCATCCCTGGACATAGGAGACCGCGTCGGCTCCCGACCCCACCATGCAGCCTCATTAGCAGTGAACTGGGCACGCCCCTGTGGGCTGCACCATTCACTGCTGTAGGTGTGGCTGGGCGCCATTTTACTGTAGCCCAGTGCTATCTGCTGAGCTCCACTTTCTGCACCGTGCTTCCTGCTCCAGCTCCACTGTCCTCCTGCTCTGTCTCCGCCTCCTCACTCACACACAGCCCCAGTGATCTCTAGTAATCTGATCTGACACCTTTGCTTTTATGAGAGCTTTTATAGGTGTCTGAGGAGGACAGTGACATATACAGCCCATAGTCTAGTGTATAATTGGGGGGGCTGGAAGTTTCACCAGTGTGGGCATATCTGTAATACTGTCTCCTGTGATACTGCCTGCTGAGCCATGTATCTAATCCTCTCCTGTGTGATACTGACTGCTGAGCCGTGTATCTAATCCTCTCCTGTGTGATACTGTCTTCTCTGCCGTGTGATACTGCTCTCCTGAAATACTCTGTGCTGCTGTCACCCTGCTCCCAGAATCCTTGCTGCCTGCCATCCTCGGTGACCGAAGACCCCATTTCTCTCCTCAGATCCTGTCCTGGCGATGTGTGAAAGCAAGGCGACAGGGGCCTGATATATGGAGGAAGGAGCAGGGTGACAGCAGCACAGAGTATTTCAGGAGAGCAGTGTGCTGGTCTATGGGGGGGTCACAGAGGGAGATGTATGGGGGAAGGAGCAGGGTGACAGCAGCACAGAGTATTTCAGGAGAACAGTGTGCTGGTCTGTGGGGGGCACAGAGGGAGATATATGGTGGAGGAGCAGGGTGACAGCAGCACAGAGTATTTCAGAAGAGCAGTGTGCTGGTCTATGGGGGGCGCCCTGTTCGGTGCCAGGGATTGTACATAGAGCGCTGTGTTTTATACACATGGATGGACCGTCTTCTTGTCTGCTCCACAGAAATCCAGGAAACATTTCTGCTGATTGGTGACCTGTTCTGATCCAGACTTTACATGAAAAGACAGTCAGTATAACTTTGCAGGCCCCATCAAAATGGCTGCTCACTGTGTTCCTAGATGTCATCCTCTCTTTTCCCTTAGCAAGCACCCAGTAGGGGAGGAGAGGAGTGACACCACACCCATGTCAGCAGATTCCGCCCATACAGTGTCCATTTTAGGGCATGATCATATATCAAAATCAAACATCATTGACACTATGCCCATAATTACTGCAGGACAGTAATGTGAGCTAGTTGTACAGTACACTAGGTTTTTGTGCCAAATTTCAGTATCTGCTCCCCCTAGTGTTAACAAGTGGAAATGCCAAACTTTTTAAAATTATTTTTCATATTTTACAAAATTAAAAACAAATGATAATATTTTTTAAGAAAATGTAAACATTAATTCTTTACATTTTTTCAATTGCTGAAAACATTTTTTTGGGATGGCACCTTCCCTTTAAATAATCAGCAGTGGGAATTCCACAAATCCTTCCTGATTTCTAATATCTGATGTGAACATGGGGAGATCCCCAGTACTACTCCTCCATCTGGTGTGCCTGCTGGGAGTTTCTCTACAGTACACTGGTTTCCAAAACTTTGACAATATATTTCGATATGGGAACTGTCAATTGTCCCAGTGTGGGCTCCACTTATAGGTATTAAGCTGCCATAATCAAAAAGGTCAGACAAACCCAGAGAACAAGTAAGGGATGAATAAGCAAATGTGGGAAAGTTCCAGAAATAGTCAAGTAATATATATAAAAGGGCAAATGAGGCGAATATCCTTAGCTACTTACCGGTAAGGGTATTTTTTGGAGCCCATGACAGCACCACGAGAGAGGGGATCCACCATTCAAGAACAGGAAACCTACAGACATAAAAGGGTGGCAAGTTTCCCATGGATCAGTTGGATATCAGAGCACGAGAGGACCTCCCATGGTTAATGTCAGAAGCATACAATACACCTTACTCCAGATGATTTCACAACTATGAAAACTTATAAGTAGAAGAAGTGCTCACCCACACGTGAAGGGGGGGAATATAAGGATGCTGTCATGGGCTCTGAAAAATACTGTTACCGGTAAGTAACTAAGACTTTATTCGGTCTCCCATAACAGTACCACGAGAGAATTACAGAGAGGTAAGAATTTTAGGGAGGGACTACAGCCTGAAGCACCCTTATTGCAAATGTGAGATTAGAAGAGACACCTATATCAAGCCTATAAGGATTATAAAAGGTGGAAGAAGACCATGTAGCTGCTTTACATATCTGCTCTATCGAGACCTCCGATCTTTCAACAAGGAGACTGCCATGGCCCTTGTGGTGAGCCCTTAGACCTTCTGGCACCATCTTGCCACTTGATATATAAGTTTATGCAATGGCCTACCTGATCCACCAAGCTAAAGTGCTTTTTGACATCCTAAGACCCTTTCTAGCCCCCTGGAAGTACAAAAATAGGAAATTATCCTTTTCCAAGGATTAGTGACTGACAAGTACATGGAGCGAGGAAATGGTTGAGGAGGTAAGAGTGGCTGGGACCCTAGGAGGTAGCGACCATGCTATTTTAGAATTCTGGATAACTAGACGAGGAAGACCTATGAACACTCACACTTCAAGGTTAGATTTCAGAAAGGCAGATTTTAAGGGATGCAGAAAGAGAATCGGAGGGATCCAAAGCCTGGATATCCTCATGGACAAAAATGTCCAGGAAGGATGGGAAATCTTGAAAAATGAAATTCTCAAAGCACAATCGTTAATTCCAAAAAGAGGGAAGAATACGAAGCATTTAAGGAAACCAGGATGGATGAACACAGAACTTAAACACATGCTCAAAAGGAAGAAAGGTTTATCAAATGGAAAGAGGGAGGCATATCTAAAGAAGAATATAATGCTGTTAGCAGAACCTGCAGGGCACGAATCATATTATCTAAAGCTGACAATGAATTAAGGCTTGAAACAGACGTCAAAAAGCAATAATAAAGGATTTTGGGGATATGTCAAAAGTAAAAGAAAAGTCAAAGATGCTATAGGATTTTTACAGGATGAAAATGATGAAATGGTAAGAAAGGATGTTGAGAAGGCTGAACTTTTAAATTCCTATTTTGTATCTGTTTTCTCTCAGAAAGGAAATGTAAGATCAACTGATGTTCACTGTCCTATTAAAGGAATAGAAGAATCCAGGATATCTATAAACAGAAAGATAGTGATGAAACACTTACCTAACATAAATGAATTCAAGTCTCCAGGTTCAGATGAATTACTCCCCAGAGTACTGAAGGAGATGGCAGAAGAAATTTTTGATCCACTCTCCATAATCTTAAATTCTTGGAGAACAGAAGTTCCAGAAGACTGGAGAAGAGCAAATGTTGTTCCTATCTTCAAAAAGGGGAAGAAAGCGGCCCCAGGGAACTATAAGTCTATACCAGGAAAGATCTTTGAACAAATTATTAAACATGTCTGTAAGTACCTGGATAAGAATGAAGTGATTAACCAGAGTCAGCATGGGTTTGTAACTATTAAGTCATAAGAGAAAACAAGGGCGGGGGCGCAGACATAGGGCTTCACCTGGTATAAATCAATTAAAATATAAAAGTACTCTGGAGTACTCACCCTTTATGGGTTGTGTTCAGACACAACCACTCTCAACGTTTGTTGCAGTCATATAGCTGCTGCAGAGCTCGTGCAGGTGGACAGCGTCCACTAGGTATCATAAGTTGAGGATCCAAGAAAAGCACTTCTGAGCATCCGCGCTGCTTTAGTGATAAGAATTCTTCAGAAATCCATATAAATCTTTCAAGTTCTTTATTATATGTACTATAGAAACTACGCGTTTCGAGGTGACAAACCGCACCTCTTCTTCAGGTTACAGTACAACTCTGTACTGTAACCTGAAGAAGAGGTGCGGTTTGTCACCTCGAAACGCGTAGTTTCTGTAGTACATATAATAAAGAACTTGAAAGATTTATATGGATTTCTGAAGAATTCTTATCACTAAAGCAGCGCGGATGCTCAGAAGTGCTTTTCTTGGATCCTCAACTTATGGAACTATTAAGTCATGTCAGACTAACTTACTTTCCTTCTATGACAGAATCACTGACTGGGTGGATCAGGGAAATGCTGTACATATAAGTATTTCTTGACTTTAGTAAAGCATTTGACAAAGTATCTCACACCATCCTTATTGAAAAAATGACTAAGTATGGAATGGATAAGGCAACTGTTAGGTGGATTCATAACTGGCTTCGTGATCAGACCCAAGAGTGGTCGTAAACGGCTGCACATCCAGTTGGAAGAATGTCTCAAGTGGGGTACCACAGGGCTCTGTCCTAGGCCCTGTATTGTTCAATATCTTTATCAATGATTTAGATTAAGGAATTGAGGGTACACTGATTAAATTTGCTGATGACACAAAGCTAGGAAGGATAGCTAATACTAGAGAAGAGAGAGAGAGGATTCAAAAAAATATAAATAAACTGGAGAAGTGGGCAGCAACTAACAGAATGGTTTTTAACAGGGAAAAATGCAAAGTACTACATCTGGGCAATAAAAATGAAAAAAGCATATAAAGAATGGGAGGAATAGGGCTAAGCAACAGCACATATGAAAAAGACTTGTTTATACTAATAGATCATAAACTGAACTTGAGTCAACTGTGTGATGCAGCAGCAAAAAAGGCAAATGCAATTCTGGGATGTATTAACCTGAAGCATACAGTTTAGATCTCGTGAAGTCATTATCCCCCTCTAATCCTCTTTGGTCAGACCTCATCTGGAATACTGTGTCCAGTTATTGGCACCACAATTTAAAAAAAGACATCAACAAACTGGAGCAAGTTCAGAGAAGAGCGACCAGAATGGTGACCGGTCTGCAAACCATGTCCTATGAGGAACAGTTACAGGATTTGGGAATGTTTAGCTTGCAAAAAAGAAGACTGAGAGGATACTTAATAGCTGTCTACAAATATCTCAAGGGCTGTCACATTGTAGAAGGAACATCTTTATTCTCATTTGCACAAGGAAAAACTAGAAGCAATGGGATGAAACTGAATTGGAGGAGACACAGATTAGATATTAGAAAAAACTTTTTGACAAATAGGGTGATCAATGAGTGAAGTGGAAAAGGCTGCCACGAGAGGTGGTAAGTTCTCCTTCAATGGAAGTCTTCAAACAGAGGCTGGACAGATATCTGTCTGGGATGATTTAGTGAATCCTGCTTTGAGAAGGGGGGTTGTACCAGATGACCCAGGAGGTCCTTTCCAACTCTACCATTCTATGATTCTATGAAGTACTCTAACAGGCACCTCCTGACATCAAGTGTATAAAGCTTCATTTCCTTCTGGTTCTTAAAATTGGGTTGGAAGAAACGGACAACTATTTCCTGCAACCAATGGCATTTGGACTCTACCTTCAATAAGTATGATGAATCTGGCTTTAGGATAACACTATCCTCCAGGAACTGAGTACATGGTGGAAACCTAGAAATAACCTAGGTATCACTCACCTTTCGGGCAGATACTAATGCGACCAGGAAGGCTACTTTAAGGGAAAGCACCTTTATTGGGCCAGACTCAATGGGTTCAATTGGGGAACCTGTCATAGCTGTTAGGACCAGAATCAGGTCCCACAGCATTATTCTCTCCTTAAGTATGGGCCTACATCTAGTTGACGCTTCAATAAATCTAGCTATCCAGTAATTCCCCGCGAGATCACAGCTAAACAGGGCCCCCATTGCTGATACCTGGACTTTGAGAGTACTAATGGATAGACCCATATCAAGCCTTTTATGACGGAACTCCAGAATTTGAACTACTGTGTGCGACGAGCGTCAGCTTACGCTGAGTCGTTTTTCCTTTTAGAGTGGACCCTCTGGGCCGTGGCACCCACCCACCTAGGGCGAGCGAACCTAGTGAGAACCCACCCCCTGTACAGGGAGTGTCAGGGGCAAGACCAAGGGGGTGAGCCACCACGGCAGCTGGACCAGACGGCCGGCTCAGGGAGACACTATTGAGTGTCAGGCAACAGGACGAACAGGATACGAAACATTAAGCGAAGTCACAGGATTTCTTCAGCAAACGTGGTTACACACTTTAATCAGATACAAGGCAAAAACAGAAAATCAGATGCAGGGCACCAACGGTGAAACACGGCATGGTGCGTACAAGGGCACGCCAAATGTTCCAGACATAACACGTGCAGATAACATACCAGAGTCCAGGGCTCGGTACGTGTTAGGGATCACACCAGAGTTCCTAAGAAGGATGCGTGCTAGAAGACACGCCAGGATCCAAGACAGGGTGCGATGGCATCGGACTCCGGACTACTGGCAACGACCGACAGGATCCAGGCATCAGGCTGCAGAAATCAGCTCCGGACATCAGGCCACAGTCATCTGGTTCCGGTCAGCAGGTTTTGGGAATCCGGCAGGCAAGCCAGGGTTCAAGGAAGGGTGCGTGCTTGGAGCCACGCCAGGGTTCAAGGAAGGGTGCGTGCTTGGAGACTCGCCAGGGTTCATTCAAGGACGGAGGCCTGCATGTGCAAAGAGCACGCCAGGGACAGGTTCAAGGACGGAGGCCTGCAAGTGTAGAGGGCACGCCAGGGACAGGTTCAAGGACAGAGGCCTGCGCGTGTAGAGGGACACGCCAGGGACAGGTACAACATACAAACAAGGTGCGTGTATAGAGACACGCCAAGGTCAAAGTTCAAGGCAGAGTCCTCTGCATGCAGAGAGGCATGCCAGGGTCAGGTTCCGAGACAGAGTGCATGCCAAGAGTCACGCCAGGGTTCAGACTAAGGAAAGAACCTGCGCGCGCAAGGGACACGCCAGGTTACATGGCAAAACCTGCGCATACCTTTACAGAAGCACGGGGAGGTATGCCAAGGAGCAGGCGAGGACCTACGCGTGCTATAGAGAGCACGTAGACCACAGTGCAGAAACAGTGTGAAGTGCAAGGAAGCACAGAGAGCACGGCTGGGGCACTGGCTAGCTGATCGGTCTGCAGCACTGACAGGCGGGCAAGACTCCAGCGAACCCGGCTGAGGCATAGCAGGCGACACAGCTGTCACTGACCGACGAGCACGGCTGAGGCACAAGCAGGCGGGCACGTCTGAGGCACAAGCAGGAGGCTAGGAAGGCCAGATGCATGCAAAGGGCACACAAAGCAACAAAGCAAAGCAAGACAAGAAACAAGGCAGAGCTAGGCAGGTACGGAACGGAAACTTAAGCAGAAACAGAGCCAGGTCAGAGCGAGAACAGAGCTAGCAGCGGAGCGTAGGCCAAAGCCCAGAGTCGGGCTAAGGCAGAGCCTTGGGACTAGCGTGGATATGTGCAAGAGAGCACGATATTACAGAGTCTAGCAGCTGAGCGTAGGCCGAAGCCCAGAGCCGGGTCAAGGAAGAACCTTGAGACTAGACATGGAAATGTGCAAGAGAGCACCAGAGGGCAGAGTACGGAAAACCAGGCAGAGACAAGAAACATGAGAAGTACTACAAGGCTCACAATAGCAAAGACCAAACATGGCGAAACAGGCTAAGGCAGAGAACAGCGGAAGTACTACAAGGCAAAGCAAGGCAAGGACAAACATGGCACGAGAGACAATACAAGACATGGCACGAGACAAGAGGCAGAGTACAAGCACAGAGATGCACTACAGAGCAGAGTGCAGGGGCACAGAATACAGAGAGTGACCGAGCAGACCAAGCAGCCATGCAGGGAAGCAACACGATACTCAGGCCCTGACCATAGGGAGGGGCGGTCTGATATAGCACCATAGTACCAGTACTTCCGGGACAGGACCAGGGAGGGACTTTGGGTTCAGATCCTCTAGGATGTCACGCTCGCGCCTTGGCTGAATGGCGCGAGTCGGGGGGCTGTGGCCCCACTGTGTCACAAACCAGACTACCCTGGAAGGGGCGTAACTACGGCAGCTACCTTGGTCTTCACTGGAGCCTCTGATGGTGAGGTCAGGCTTGTGCGGCAGGTAGCTGCCGGGTGCCACTCCAGGGTGGTGTCTGGCTGTGGCTGCTGATCCCACTCGGGAACAGGACACCTGGACAGATGCTTAGAGACACAGGACTGGCGGGCACGGCTTGGAGAGACAGGACTGGCGGGCACGGCTTGGAGAGACAGGACTGGCGGGCACGGCTTGGAGACACAGGACAGACTGGCGTGGTATGAGAAGGGGCAGGTAGGGACCTGTTCACACAGCAGGTGTAGGCAGGAGGGAGTGGTGTATGATGGAACAGGATTTGGACCTGTTCACACAGGAGGTGCAGGTATGGATATAGGCAGGAGTGTGGAGTAGGCTGGGCGGCACGAGAGCCGTGCAGGCAGAGCGGCTAAGTAGCCGAGCAGGCAGAGCGGCTAAGGAGCCGAGCAGGCAGAGCGGCTAAGGAGCCGTGCAGACAGAGCGGCTAGGGAGCCGTGCAGACAGAGCGGCTAGGGAGCCGTGCAGACAGAGCGGCTAGGGAGCCGTGCAGACAGAGCGGCTAGGCAGCCGTGCAGACAGAGCGGCTAGGCAGCCGTGCAGACAGAGCGGCTAGGGAGCCGTGCAGACAGAGCGGCTAGGGAGCCGTGCAGACAGAGCGGCTAGGGAGCCGTGCAGACAGAGCGGCTAGGGAGCCGTGCAGACAGAGCGGCTAGGGAGCCGTGCAGACAGAGCGGCTAGGGAGCCGTGCAGACAGAGCGGCTAGGGAGCCGTGCAGACAGATAAGGAGGACACAAGGAAAGACACGGCAGAGAAGGAACCACAGACAAGGAGACTGACAGACAGAGGTAAAACTGAGTTCAGACAGAGACTCAGGGACAAAGACACAAGGACCAGGATATTCTGCCTCCTGGCAGGCGGACAGAGTACAGACAAGGTACTGGGAACAAGACTCAAGGGCCAGGATATTCTGCCTCCTGGCAGGCGGACAAGGTACAAAGCGAGACAAAGAGTATTCCTACAGAGAAGGAGATACACAGAACAGGGCCTGGCTTCCTCAGCAGCAAGATACTAACTGAGTATAGACATTGCACAGGCAATGTTTCAGTGGGAGTGGCGAAACTAAATAGTCAAGGGCTCCAGGTGATTGGTAAAGGACATATTACACAGGTGCACCCTGACTGCATAAGAACCAGAGAGTTCAGGCGCCACCCCCCTATACACACAGTCTGGAAACATGGAGAGCAGAGGCACAGAGCTGGCAACAGACAGAATTCACAGCATGGCTTGAAGCAGAAAGTAAGTTGGTGTGCGGGGGATGGGAGGCCATGCAGTGATGCCAGCAGGGTTGTTACACAGGATCATAGAGAGCATTGCTAGAACAGCCTGGGTAGAACCATAGAGGAGGTCACATGATCAGGGGTTTCCAGGAATACAGCGGATTGCAGAATCAGAGCAGGGCTGGAACATAGGAAAGGTCACATGATCAGGGGTTTCAGGAATACAGCGGATTGCAGAATCAGAGCAGAACTGGAACATAGGAAGGGTCACATGATCAGGGGTTTCCAGGAATACAGCGGATTGCAGAGTCATACAGAGACGGATGGTTACCCAGCAACAGCATGCAGCCATGAGGTAAGGCGCACGTGCACACTGCTCCAGACATCTTTCGGCATGACAGACATGGCGGACATGACACAGTGACCTCCCGCTGATCTTAAAATTTGAGGTGGCCAAAAACCTTTTCCAGGTTCTGGTGTAGATTTTGGTTGTGAAAACTTTCCTTCTCTTTAGAAGAGTGACTATCAGATTAGGAGAAAATCCTCTTTCCCTTAAAGGGAATCTGTCACCCTTTTTTTGGACTATGAGCTGCCGGCATCGACATCAGGGGCTTATCTACAGCAGTCTGTAATGCTGTAGATAAGCCTCCGATGTAACCTGAAAGATACGAAAAATGAGTTATATTATACTCACCCGGCGTCCGGTCCAGTCCGATGGGTGTAGCCGTCCGGTCCGGCGCCTCCCATCTTCATACAATGCCATCCTCTTCTTCCCTTCCTGTCGTGGCTCTGGCGCAGGCACACTGTTCTGCCCTGTTGAGGGTAGAGCAGAGTCCTGCAGTGCTCAGGCGCCGGGACAGGTCCGGCGCCTGCGCACTGCAGTATTCTGCCCTGCCCTCAACAGGGCAGAGCAGTGCGCCTGCGTCGGAGACATGACAGGAAGGGAAGAAGAGGACAGCATCGCTGCAAGATGGGAGGCGCCGGACCGCAACACCCATCGAACCAAGACCGGACCACCCCCCCGGTGAGTATATTCTAACTCTTTTTTCTTATCTTTCAGGTTACATCGGGAGCTTATCTACAGCATTACAAAATGCTGTAGATAAGCCCCTGATGTCGATGCCGGCAGCTCATAGTCCAAAAAAAGGGTGACAGATTCCCTTTAACAATGACATTTCAAATTCCATGCCGTCAGGTGAAGCACGGCCACTCGCGGATGGCAGACTGGCACATGGGAGAGGAGATCCGGGAGCACCCTAAGCTTGGTGATCGACATGGTCCTCAGCCACGAAAACCATGCCCTTCTGGGCCAAAAGGGGGCAACAACAATAATTCTTGCCCTGTTTGTGCTAACCTTTCTCACTACCAGTGACAATAGTGCTAAGGGGGGGAAAGCAAAAGCTAGCTTGAAGTTCCACCTGATCAGGAAGGAATCCACCGCCAGTGGTTGTTCCCTGGGGTTGAGAAAACGGAACCGTTTCACCTTTCTGTTCCTATTGGTGGCGAAGAGGTCTATGTCCGGACAACCCCACATCTGCACAATCTGCTTGAAGATGGAACCATTCAGTATCCACTCTCCCTGCCTGGGTAGGTAGCAGCTTAAAAAGTCTGCTCTGATGTTTTCTCTTCTTCTCATGTGAAGAGCAGTCAGTGATAGAAAATGGGTCTCTGCTACATGAAACAATCAATCCACTACCTCCATTAACAGTCTGGACTGGGTTCCCCTTGGTGGTTGATGTAGGCCACCGTCAACTGATTGTTGGAGAGGATCCGGACACTGATCATCATGTAGGGAAATAAGGAGCCTTTTAATAGCTAGCTCCACCGCCATCAGTTCCTTCAAGTTAGATGAGCTATAGAGCTGTTCTCTCCAAATTCCCTGGACCGAGAAAGGGTTACCATGAACCTGTCCAGTGGGATCGAAAGAAACTCCAACGTCAACCCTGATGTTATCAGGCTACGAACTCAAACCACTATTGGATATTTCAATCCAGGCAGGGTAGAAGGCTGACAGCCTAAAGCCTACCTGGGCCGACAGTCACCTGTGGTGGTTTTTTATGTTCCCAAACAGGAACCTTTCCTTCTTCTATCATGCCAATTGGCTCGGTCCCTGGAAGGCTTTCCACGGCTAAATTTTCACCTACTGAAGGGACACCTGAAGGAGGGAACCAATAGACTGGGAAACTTCTTGTCGTCCCCAGCTTTCTCCAGAAGCTCGTGTAGGACCGGCCCAAACAGGTACTCCCCCTCGCATGGAATAGCACAAAGTTTAGACATGGCCTGAATATCCCCGGTCAAGCATTTCAGCAACAACGCTCTCAGGGCTGCATGTGAGAGGGCCGCAGCTTTTGCTGCCAACCTGACAGAGTCCGCTGAGGCATCTGATAAGAACGCTGCGGCACCCTGTATCATTGGTAATGACTAGGGACGATAGAATAGCTTCAGATAAAAGCTTATATGAAGAGCTATAGCACTATAATCAGTTGTTTGGCGCCACAGGTGCATATGTCGCGGCTCTGAGACAGTTACAACACATGCATGGAGAGCCCAACAAACAGGCTCGACATCGGGTCGTCAAAAGGATCCCTCCTTTTAGGAAACTTTCCTCTTTGGTCTTTTCCACTCTTGGCGTATGAGAGACTGGATTTTATTATTCAAGAGGAAGGACCTGCGCTTCCTCTGGTCCAGTCCCCCAAACATGACCTCCTGAACAGACTGCTCAGGCTTTGTCTCTACAATCCCCATAGTATTTCTTACAGCTTTCATCAATTTATCCACCTGGTCTATGGGGAAACAGAAGTGGCCAGAGTTGTCTTCTGAAGAAGAAGACGCTGATGAAGATCACCCGGAAGAATCCTCACCCCTGACAAAGTCACTGGAAGTGTCCAATCCCGGGAACCTAGTCTTCCTTCTTTTTTCCTTCCCCCTATGGGTCTCTCCTTGGGAAAAGGACATCATGGATGCCTTTACTTCAGTCCTAATAATTTCCCTTAGACTTTAAGCAAAATTAGGTGTCTACTGTATGCTGGATACATGACTGACACAACCTCTTTACATAAGAGTCCGGCAAGGGGGACCTACACAGTGCACACTCCTTAGGTATTGCTTTCACTGCACACTTCTTTCCCTGGCAGGATCAGGAGAAAAAACAAGGGGAAGACTACATCACCGAGTTAACTTTCACGAAGATCACTTACCAGTGAGAATGAAATGAATAGGTACCGAATTACGAGGGGGAAGCATCTCAGCTGAAGGATCTTCCCTGGAGGCTGCTGAATCGTCCACTCTGCTGGAGCTCTCTGACTGCACCTCTCTGCAGAATCCAGACTCTCATTTACACGGCCACTTCCCATACTGACAGAGGGTTGTCGCCTTGATGCCCAAGGCTTCTGACCGAGCTGCTGCTGTATAGGATGTACCTGTTCTTGCTGCTCGCATGACTTCATCCTTTCAGAAAAAGATCAGGCCAAGAAGCAAGGAGGTCTGTACAGGTGCCCTTTTTTAAACGCTGTGCACATCCCCAACCGATACCTCCGGATATCCGGGCCAGCAGGTCACCTGGTCTTTGGCGCCATCTTGGAGATCCCTTCCCCAGAGCTCACCAGCCACGCCCCCCCAAACCCATCACCAGAGCCCGTCCCAGACGCATCACCAGGACCGGATGCGTCAAGCGTCACAGCCCCGGAAACACCCCCAGGCATTCCCGAATAAGTCACCAGGAGTCCCCGGGCCGCCAGCATGTCATCCAGGCCACGCCACGCCGGAGACACCGCTGGCAAGCTCCAGGGCATACTCACCTGTCTTCCAGTGCTGACCATCCAGAGCTGGTAATCCTCCCCGGACTCCGCTCCACCTGCTCCGCTCACTACCGTGCGGTGCACCCTGGACCCACTGTGGCGCTTCCAGGGACCCTGTACTGACCGAGGCAGACCCGCTGGCTGAACCGACTGGCCTGGCCTGGGAATCCAACAAATTCTCACAGGTATGTCTGAAGAGGTTCACCCGTCAATGACTGGAAACCAACTGATGCGTGGGAGAGGTGCCGCTCTTTTATGTCTGTAGGTCTCCTATCCAGTGGCGTAGCAACTGTTTGTGGCGCCCGGGGCGGTCGAAAAATTTGCCGCCCCTTTGGTCGATGATAATCCGGAAGCATCAGGAGAGCCCACACTACACTCAAAGATCTAATTTTTAGTCTGCTACTAACTCTGCTGTTATTATTTCTACATTTCTAGACTTTCATCTTCTTGCAGTTCTCTCTCTATATATATATATGTATGTATTAGCTTGATGATGCTGGATGAAGACCTAATGGCTTTTTTTAATAATAATTTTTAATAATGTGACAGAAAAAAACAGAAAATATATGGGGAGGAGATGTACGAGGACACGTATATGGGGGGATGTACGAGGACACGTATAGGGGGGGGATGTACGAGGACACGTATAGGGGGGGGATGTACGAGGACACGTATAGGGGGAGATGTACGAGGACACGTATAGGGGGAGATGTACGAGGACACGTATATATGGATATGTGGGATGTACGAGGACACGTATATATGGGGGGGATGTACGAGGACACGTATAGGGGGATGTACGAGGACACGTATATATGGGGGGATGTACGAGAACACTTATATGGGGGATGATTATTGTATTAGGACACCTGTGGTGTGATGTCTATGTGGCATGTGACAGCTGTCTGTGGCTTCTCCCGTACAGATGTTGGTGGTGCATTCTCCGGTAATGGCCGCGGTGCACCCAGCAGCCTCTCCCACAAATCGCCCCCATACCATGCTCCCCAGTATCCCACCTCACCCCGTGCAGTACTGTCCTACCCTTTTCCTCTCGCTCCCAGCCGGGGCAGCAGCACCGCCATATTCTTTCCTCCTCCCGGGAGCATCAATAGGGCGGAGCCTCTGCAGCTGCTACGGTGCCAGGTCGGGACAGAAAACCTAGGAAAGCAGAGCTGCTGCTGTGCTGACACATGCGCAGAGTGTACACACACAGGTGTATACACACACACAGACACACACACACACAGGCATACACACACACAGGTGTATACACAGACACAGGCATACACACACACAGGTGTATACACAGACACACACACAGGCATACACACACACACATAGGTGTATATACACAGACACACACACACAGGCGTACACACACACAGGTGTATACACACACACACACAGACACACACACACAGGCATACACAAACACAGGTCTACACACACATAGGTGGATACACACACAGGTGTACACACACACAGGTGTATACATACACACACATAGGTGGATACACACACACAGGTGTACACACACACACATAGGTGTACATACACACACATAGGTGGATACACACACACGGGCGTACACACACACACACACAGGTGTATACACACACACACAGGCATACACACACACATAGGTGTATATACACAGACACACACACACAGGCGTACACACACACAGGTGTATACACACACACACACACAGACACAGACACACACACACAGGCGTACACACACACACACAGACACACACACACAGGCATACACAAACACAGGTGTACACACACATAGGTGGATACACACACAGGTGTATACATACACACACATAGGTGGATACACACACACATAGGTGTACATACACACACATAGGTGGATACACACACACGGGCGTACACACACACACACACACAGGTGTATACACACACACACACAGGTGTATACACACACACACACAGGCATACACAAACACAGGCATACACACACACATAGGTGTATATACACAGACACACACACAGGCGTACACACACACACACACAGACACACACACACACAGGTGTACACACACACACATAGGTGGATACACACACAGGTGTACACACACACACACACACAGGTGTACACACACACAGGTGTATACATACACAGGTGTATACATACACACACAGACATACACACAGGTGTACATACACACACACACACAGGTGTACATACACACACACATAAGTGTACATACACACACACACACAGGTGTACATACACACACACATAAGTGTACATACACACACACACATAAGTGTACATACACACACACACACGTGTACATACACACACACACACAGGTGTACATACACACACACATAAGTGTACATACACACACACACATAAGTGTACATACACACACACACACGTGTACATACACACACACACACAGGCGTACATACACACACACACACAGGTGTACATACACACACACACACAGGTGTACATACACACACACACACACACACACACACACATAAGTGTACATACACACACACACACATAAGTGTACATACACACACACACACAGGTGTACATACACACACACACAGGTGTACATACACACACACACACAGGTGTACATACACACACACACACACACATAAGTGTACATACACACACACACACATAGGTGTACATACACACACACACACATAAGTGTACATACACACACACACACAGTGTGGCTGCATGCACAGATCCTTTCGCTGCTGCACATGGTGAGACACAGGCAGCGGTGTTGGTGGCACATAACTGCACACAATGGAGGCAGACACACACCCAGCGCAGCCTGTGATGAGGATGACAGCTGCCTGCACACAGGGCCGCCGGGGGCAGCCGCAGACCACCTTACCCCAGCCCCGCACTCACCAGCTCACTGCTTGGCTCTTCCTAACATGGCTCCTTGTGTGCATCACATTCCTGGCAGTCGCGACCATCCCACCATGACAGTCCTCCAGTGCAGCGGGGCTGACGTTAGCACTGCCTCTGCCCAGCGCAGCGCTTCTCACTGAGGGTCCAGGCGGAGAGGAGGGAGAAGCTGCTAGGTAGCAGGGGTACAGAGACTCCCGATAGGCGGAGGAGAAGGATGGAGGAAGGGTGGGAAGAGGCTGCATTACATTACCCCCTCACTGCACAGCCCCGCAGGCCGAAATGTACAGTCAGTGAGTCCAGGCTCCGCGCTTCTCCCACAGAGAAGAGGAATTGCTTCTGCTGCCGCGCCGCCCCCACACACGTGCCGCCTGGGGCGGACCGCCCCCCCCACGCTACGCCACTGCTCCTATCCTTGAAGAGCGTCTCTCGTGGTGCTGTCATGGGAGACCGAATAAAAAAACTAATTATTCTAATCAGTCAAAACAATAAAACTACTACAGATAATATCTCACAAGGAAGCGAGTGAACAGACAGTTCCTAAAGTTGATGGGTTAAAAGTAGGAAAAATGGAAGCGTAAAGCCCCCTGTACACCTTAGATGGTTAGGCGTTTGGCAGACAGCAACCTCACCTCATTCTCTCATACATAGGAGCGCACACTCGGAGAAAGCACTATAAATCAATGTATTGATTTGGCCTCCAAATTCTCTAGATCAAGAATCTAGGGGGTGTACAAGCCCGATCCAAGCTGCACCTCACACATCACAGGACTAAAGATCTGCTACGAACGTCTTGGTGCCAGATAGGACATGACACTTACAGAGGTCTTGTGTCCATGCTTCAATTGATTAGAGTAGTTATGGTGGCATGAGGGGGACCTACAAAATATTAGGCAGTTTGTTTTTTATGTTATTACTGATCAGGGCATATATTACATGTATAAAAAAAAAAAAAAAAAACAGCATTCAGTATAAGATTTAGACTCAATTTCAACAATTTTTAAGATGTTACCCTGTACTGTTCAATTGCTGCACAGTTTTAGTGCACATAATTTTGGGAATTTATCTTGTGTATAGGGCACTCAGTTTTAGGGTAAGTTTTATGGCTACATGGACCAGATCAACCGGGTTTTCGTAAACTCTACTTAGACCCCAGCATTGTACCCTAAATAGTGCCTGCTCCCAGGGGTGAACACGAATGCATTTGCTGACCATTGTTATTCTATGGGGACATTCACATAAAAAAATCGTTGCATGCCCTAGTTTGATCTGATATTCGGATCGCACTAATCCCTTTAAGTCAATAGAAGTGGACTTCTATCAATTGAATCGCAAGTAAGGCTAGTTTCACACTAGCGCTTTTGAGCGCAGCGACGGCCTGCGCACGGCCGCCGCTAAGCCCCGCCGCGCCTCCACCGGTAGCTCCGCCTACCGGCGCATGACGCTGCATGCGTCCTGCGTCCCCTATCTTTATCACTGGGGGCGCAGGCCGTGCGCAGTATGCGTTTGGCGGCGCATGCGCCTTTTTGACGGTGCAACCAAACTGCAGCAGGTTGCGTTTGGCGCAGGTCAGCGCACCGTCAAAAAGGCGCATGCGCCGCCAAACGCATATTGCGCACGGCCTGCGCCCCCAGTGATAAAGATAGGGGACGCAGGACGCATGCAGCGTCATGCGCCGGTAGGCGGAGCTACCGGCGGAGGCACGACAGGGGACGGGGCTTAGCGGCGGCCGTGCGCAAGCCGTCGCTGCGCTCAAAAACGCTAGTGTGAAACTAGCCTTAGACAGCTGAACTTGATCACCTTGAGAAAGTGCAAAATTAAAACTGCAGATCATGGAAAGACTGGGCACCTGGACTACAAGGCCATTTGTGTACTATGACTGACAGTAAATATTTTAAGGATGCAGCTGGACTGGTACTGTATGGATGATATGTGTCACCAATTATTTAGACTCGGTGATGTGAACCCCGGAAAAGGAAGCTCCAGCACCATTAATGCTGAGAGGGTTCTTTAAGGAGCCGAATACTGGGTGGGGGTATTAGGAGAAGCTAGGAGAGTTGTGAGAGACTGGCTGCTCCTATATCTCCAATCAAAGCTTTGTAGCCCTTTTAAAAGGCAGCTGAGCTGTCTCAGATATTATCAGGGAAGTGAAGGTGGAAAAACCTATATTGTGTTGGCCAGTCTTGTTCTGAAGACTGACTAGGTACAAGTGTACCACGGCAGCTATTCTACAGGTGCGACACGGCAGCAATTCTACAGGTGCGACACGGCAGCAATTCTACAGGTGCGACACGGCAGCAATTCTACAGGTGCGACAAGGCAGCAATTCTACAGGTGCGACAAGGCAGCAATTCTACAGGTGCGACACGGCAGCAATTCTACAGGTGCGACACGGCAGCAATTCTACAGGTGCGACACGGCAGCAATTCTACAGGTGCGACACGGCAGCAATTCTACAGGTGCACCACGGCAGCAATTCTCCAAGTGCACCACGGCAGCAATTCTCCAAGTGCACCACGGCAGCAATTCTCCAAGTGCACCACGGCAGCAATTCTACAAGTGCACCACGGCAGCAATTCTCCAAGTGCACCACGGCAGCAATTCTACAAGTGCACCACGGCAGCAATTCTACAAGTGCACCACGGCAGCAATTCTACAAGTGCACCACGGCAGCAATTCTACAAGTGCACCACGGCAGCAATTCTACAAGTGCACCACGGCAGCAATTCTACAAGTGCACCACGGCAGCAATTCTACAAGTGCACCACGGCAGCAATTCTACAAGTGCACCACGGCAGCAATTCTACAAGTGCACCACGGCAGCAATTCTCCAAGTGCACCACGGCAGCAATTCTCCAAGTGCACCACGGCAGCAATTCTACAAGTGCACCACGGCAGCAATTCTACAAGTGCACCACGGCAGCAATTCTACAAGTGCACCACGGCAGCAATTCTACAAGTGCACCACGGCAGCAATTCTACAAGTGCACCACGGCAGCAATTCTACAAGTGCACCACGGCAGCAATTCTACAAGTGCACCACGGCAGCATATGTTTCACCTCTGAATATTTTTTTTTTTTTTTTTTAAATATGTTCAAAAATTTAATTTTGGTCTGAATGATGTCCATTTAAAAACCAGACCTCACATGAACTTACTCAGACCGATGTCAGCCTAGGTGCTAGTAACCTAAGGTCCGTGACAGAAATCGCAGCATACTCTAGTCTGGTTCAATTCAAATGTGTGCACAGAAATAGCAGGCAGCTCCTACACCCATCTACTATGCGACCAGGCACATGGAGCCAGTTATGTCTGCAATTTGCAGACGTGACAGGTCTAAAATTCTGCGGCTGCGTGAACGTAGCCTTTGGCCGGGATCACACGTGCGAGGAATACGGCCGAGTCTCGCATGGTAATACCCGGCACTGCTGTCAGCACACTGGAGCAGAGCGTGCGGCTCCATTTATTTCTATGCAGCCGCACGCTCCGCTCCTGAGTGCCGGCGCCAGAGCTTGGTTTTAACCTGCGAGACTCGGCCGTATCTCGCTGTGTGTGATCCCGGCCTTTCTGTGATAGTCTGAGGTTACACATACCAGGCAGAAGTGGCTCCTGGAGGACAGAAATGCACACTACGGCCACTTACGTCTTGCTCTTGATTCCTCCAGCTGGAGAATTTTCTATCTCTGGACAAATGTGTTTCAAAAGTTCATAATATCGCTGCGTTTTAAACTCTGATGGGAACACAAGGGCAGAACAGCCGACCTGCAGAGTCAGAATACATGGGCCATTTAGTACAATTATGTGATTCACTTAATAGTTTATTTTACCATTGCAAAGTTTTGATTAAATAATCAATTCTTTTTACATAGTAAACTACTAATAAACATAAATAAGAAGATACAAGAGAATACGGCATCCAGGCCGTTGTTGGTAAAAATGAACTCTATTGTAACTACCTGTTGCTGCCCTGCTTGGGGCAACCTCGCTCGGAGAAGTCCTACAAGAGGGACAAGCTGCCAGTCTTTCAGCTATGAACATACAAGGTACTTATAAAGTGTATGGAAACCTTGACGTACCATCACAAGCTTTTACATACCTCGCTTCATTTAATTGGCACAGGTCCAGGGTTGCAATGAATATACTGTATGTCTTAAAGAGCATCTGTCATCGGGTCAAGAGTGATCAGTTCTTGATGTTATTTTATTCCCGCTGTCCCTGCATTATTTTTGTTTTTATCATCTGCCATATGGTCCCAGAGATATGGGCATTTTTCTTTTAGTGTGGATTTTTATAGCTTTTTACCAAGGCGGTGTGGTTCACAGGGTAATAATGCAGAGTAAAGATCATAAAAAATTAGCACCAAATAAAAATAACACATTTCTGGACCCTTAAGAAAAATGAAGTACTCAGGAGTCTGGAACAGTGGGAATAACGTAGGAGCAAAGGCTGGTCATTTTTAACCCAGCGATAGGTCCTCCTTAAGCTACATTCATAGCCCTTTTGAATGTCAGTAGCTGAGCTCCAATACTGTGGGAAGGACATTTATTTTTTTTCCCAGTACAGTATTTGGTACAAGGATGACACTTGCCAAAATGTGAAGGACCAGTGCAGGCTCTATGCAGATATTGAGTAACAAAAAAATAAATGCTGGGGGACTTCAGCTCTGAGGTTTGCAGAACTGTGAATGCATTGCATGTCTATCTGTAAAATGGTGTCCAAACAATGCATACTGCATGCGGGCTTATCTTAAAAGTGGGAGGTGAAGAGTCCTCACAACAGCAAAAAAAAAATAAAAATGCTTTATGCTTATTAATTCAGTATGTGCACAATTACCAAAATCTGAAAAACTTCATGAACAATTTTGCACAAGTCCCTCAATTTTAAAGGGTTGTTCTATAAGGCCTACCTTCCTCATCACATACTCCAGCTCATTTGCTTGGTACGCTGGATTCACAGACACCTGGAAAAGGCAGAAAAAGGAGAGATACAGCTAAGGCATATGAATGGATTTCCATCAGTGTAATATTTAGTTCAGCTATTTACCTTCATTAACACAAATTTGTTTTTCAAAAAGAAGCACGCCATTCCTTTTAAAAGCCTTATAATATTATATATAGTATAATAGTATACATACCCCCGCCCATCATATGCTTCCTGACTGACCCCATACCAATTATGCCAGAATGCAGGACATTCGTTTCCTTCCTTAGCCAACTTATCTGCTTCTGTTCCGACCCCAACTGTAGAGATCGGCAAAGAAAGATGAAAGCTACATTTAATTGGGTATTCCCTGGCCTCTCACCTGTAAGTCCCATTTAGTGGAATTGGGAGCAGGACCATGGAGGAGAGAAGCATGTTGGATAATAGGAGCACTGTAGCTACACAGCGCTATGGCTGACACAGTGTTACCAAACTGGGAGATTTGTTTGGACACTTGTAGGAGTAATTCACTTTCTGGAATTATTTTATTGGATATACTGTATTATAGGAAATCCATTGTGCCGAGCAGTAATAGTGTGAGAATACTGTGCTTAGCTGGTTGTTTCTGTGGGTTAATCCCTTAAATAATAATGATACGGCCATACAGGTCTAGTACAAAGACAAAACTAATACCTGCTTTGTTTTAATCCAATGTGCCAAATGTGGAGAAATCAAGCTTTGATATCTGGAAATGCATTGGGGGCATGTCATTGTACTTGCAAGCTAATCTCCATATACAGTGGTGAAAGTAAGTATCTGATATGCTGCCGACTTTGCAACTTTTCCCACCTACAAATAATGGAGAGGTCTGTAATTGTTATTGTAGGTACACTTCAACTAGGAGCGACAAAATCCAAATAAAAAAAAAACAAAATCACATTATGTTATTTTTACGTAATTAATTAGTATTTTATTGCATGAAATAAGTATTTGATACAATAGAAAAACAGAACTTAATATCTGGTACAGAAACCTTTCTTTGCAATTACAGACATTTCCTGTTGTTCTTGACCAAGCTTGCACACACTGCAGCAGGGATTATGGCCCACTCCTCCATACAGATCTTCTCCAGAGTCCAGATCTTTCAGGTTTTGGAGCGGTTGCTGGGCAGCATGGAGTTTCTCCCTCCAAAGATTTTCTATTGGGTTCAGTTCTGGAGACTGACTAGGCCACTGCAGGAGCTTGAAAATAGAATTAGACTTACCGGTAATTCGGTTTCTAGGAACCTTCCACGACAGCCACCTTGGAGGTTGTCTCCCCGCCCCTATAGGGGACAGGAACACAAAGAGGTTAAATAGCCCTCCCCTTCCTGCTACCTCAGTGTTTTTTCTGACATACTAGCATGAATAGTTACCACCAGTAGAGCAGGAATCATCAGGCAAACATATCATATAGGGAGGGAAATTAGTGCTGTCGTGGAAGGTTCCTAGAAACCGAATTACCGGTAAGTGTAATTCTATTTTCTCTAGTCACCTTCCACGACAGCCATCTTGGAGTCATGCCAACGTTAATTTTTCTAGGGAGGGACTACGGCTTGCAAGACGCGTCTGCCGAACGTCAGATTGAAATCCAGTCTATAGTGCCTAGTAAAGGTGTGCACAGAGGACCAGGTGGCAGCTCTGCATATCTGCTCCGAAGATGTATTTCCCCTCGCTGATCGACTGATCGAGTGGAGTGGGCTGTTAACGACTCAGGAGGAGAGAGATGTCTTGCAGAATATGCCAGAGAGATGGACTGCTTGATCCAGCCCGCTATCGTGTTCTTTGCCGCTTTCTTCCCTTTGTTTCTTCCCGAATACTGGAGGAACAGGTTCTGATCGATTCTCCAATCCCTGGTTGCCTCGAGGTAGCGGAGAACTACCCTGCGAACGTCCAGGGTATGAAACCTTCCCTCCTTTGGATTAGAAGGATTTGGGCAAAATGAGGGCAACACGATATCCTGGCTTCTATGAAAGTCTGACACCACCTTGGGCAAAAAGGAGGGGTCTAGACGTAGTATTATACTGTCTGGATTGAGTAGGAGGTAAGGTTCCTGTACTGATAGGGCCTGTAGCTCCCCCACCTGTCTAGCCGATGTGATTGCCACCAGAAACAGTGTTTTGAGTGTAAGAATCTTTAATGAGATTTCTGACAGGGGCTCAAACGGGGCCTGTGTCAGGCTCTTGAGTACTAAATTAAGATCCCAGGGGGGAACCCGATTAGGGAGTGAAGGGCGAATCCTGCCTGCCGCTACCATGAATCGCTTGACCCAGCGATGTCTGGCTAGGTCTTGGTCAAAAAAGAACTAAGGGCAGATACCTGTACTTTCAATGTACTTGGAGTAAGGCCTAGATCTAACCCTTTCTGCAGGAAGTCAAGTATTTGGGCAATATTTTGATGGGAGGGGTCAGGGGCCCCAGGAGCAAAATTTTTTCCATATTTTGCCATAAATTGCATTCGTCACCGGCTTTCTGCTTTTTTGAAGGGTCCGAATTACCTCATCCGACAACCCTTTAGCCTTCAGAATATTGGCTTCAATAACCAAGCTGCCGGACGCAGCTTGGTCGGGTTCGGGTGTAGTAAGGGACCCTGAAACAGGAGGTCGGTCCTTTGGGGTAGAAGCAAGGGACCCTCTTGGGCCATGTCCAACAGAGCGCTGTACCAGCTCCACCCTGGCCACATGGGAGCCACTAGGATTGTTGTGACTCCGTCTGCTCTTATCTTTTGTAACGTTCTTGCCAGCATCGGGATTGGGGGAAAAGCATAGGCCAGTCTGAAGACCCATGGATGGGCAAATGCATCCGTCTCCTGGGCTCCGTACGTGGGACTGAGGGAGAAATAAGTCGCTGCTTTTGCATTCTGCGCATTCGCGAACAGGTCGACTTCTGGGTCTCCCCATCTTGATGCTAGGGTCTGGAAGACCTCCTGGTTCAGACACCATTCTCCTGGATGGACGTCCTTCCTGCTCAAGAAGTCTTCTTTGATGTTTTCCGACCCCTTCAGGTGTACTGCGAAAATGGATAACAGGTGCTTCTCTGCCCAGAGGAAGATTCTTGTTGCTACTTTAGACTGGCATACTTTGTGCCCCCTTGGTGTCTGAGATATGCCACCGTGGTCACGTTGTCGGAGTATATCCGAACATGATGGTTCTTGACCAGGGCTGATGCGGCTTTCAGTGACTCTTCCACCGCCGTCAACTCCCTTAGGTTTGAAGATCCGGATCTTATGTTCTGGGGCCACTGCCCCTGAAAGTACGAGTCCTCGACCACAGCTCCCCAGCCCCTCAGGCTGGCATCGGTACATAGCACTTTCAGAGGAAGTTGATCCCAACTTACTCCTCGTTTCAGGTTTCGGTAACTCAGCCACCACCAAAGAGATGCTTTTACATGTCCTGGAAGCAGAACCTTTTTTGATAGGTTGTTCGGATACTTCCTCGCGTTCATCAGGACATATGATTGGAGGACTCGTGTATGAGCTTGTGCCCAGGACACCACCTGAATGCACGCCGTCAGGGAACCCAGGATGGCCATGGCGTCCCTCAATGTTGGCGCCCTTTGGTCTCTGAACTCGATTATTTTTTGCCGAAGGTCTTTTTGCCGATCTTCGTTAAGAAAGGAGGTTCTTTTCTCCAAATCCAAGAGGATCCCCAGGAATTTCCTACTCGGGGAAGGATAGAGGGCCGCCTTCTGGAGATTCGGTATCCACCCTAGGCCTTCCAGTATCTGTAGGGTTCTTGATACATCCTGGTTCAGCCGGGTTACTGATGGTGCGACGATCAGCAGATCGTCTAGATACGGCACCATACATAGCTCCTGAAGCCGGATAGAGATGACTGCTTCCCTCATGATCTTTGTGAATACCCTTGGTGCTGGGGATACCCCAAACGGCAGTGCATTGAACTGGAGGTGGCTGATTCCTCGGTCGTGGGAGACTGCAAACCTCAGAAACTTCCGGTGGTCTGGATGAATGGGCACGTGGTAATAAGCGTCCCTTAGATCTATCGTAGCCATTTGCCAGTTTTGCCCAATGAGCGGGATCGCTGACTTCACCGATTCCATCTTGAACCTTCTGTACTTGATGAAGTGGTTCAGGGGCTTTAGGTTTATTATGAGCCTGTGTTTTCCTGAGGGTTTTTTTTTTTTTTTATCAGGAACAAGCGAGAATAATGTCCCCTGCCCTCTTCTTGTGGAGGTACATATGAGACCACTTCTTCCCATAGGAGTTCTTCTATCTGACGGACCACTATTTTCTGCAGACTTGGGGACTGTGTCGGGGTAATTCTTAGGGCGTTTGGAGGGGGGGTGTTCGAACTCCAGCTTCAGCCCATATTGTATAGTGTGCAGGACCCCCTGGTTCAAGGTCGTGGCCTGCCATTGGGCGAGAAACTGTGTGAGTCGACCCCCTACCCGGGAGTCACTGCTTCTCCGGGGGCTGCTGCTGTTGGGTAAAGGAAGAAACATCCTTGTGCCCCCCTTTCGGGTAGCTCCATCGACCCGTCTTGCCCTTTCCCCTGAATGGCCTCTGGGAGGTCTGCTTTCTTGAGGGATGAAAAAACCGCCTTTTGGTGGATTTCTGTTCGATTTATTCTTGTCTGAGGCCTTCTCCAGGATATCATCTAGGACCCGCCCAAACACATGGTGTCCCTGGAAGGGGATAGCACACAGTTTTGTCTTGGAGGTGATATCACCCCCCATGACTTCAGCCACAAGGCTCTCCTGGCCGAGTTTGAAAGGACAAGTGACCTTGCTGCTACCCGTACCGTTTCTCCTGAGGCATCAGCCAAATACCCTGCTGCCTTCTGGAGGATTGATAGGGAGTCTAGGATTTCCTCTCTTGGAGTGCCCCCCGATAGGTGATCTTCCAGCGTGCGTAGCCAGAAAAACAAAGATCTGGCTACGCAGGTGGATGCAATATTTGCTTTCAGCAGGTTCGTAGAGGCCTCCCAGGACTTTTTAAGATGGCTCTCTATTTTGCGATCCATTGGATCCTTCAATTGGGAGGCATCCTCAAAGGGTAAGGACGTCTTCTTCGTGACCCTAGACACTTGGACGTCTATTTTAGGGATCTCCCAAACAGAACTATCACCCTCTAGGGGAAAACGGTTTTTCAGCTCAGAGGGCACAGTAAGTGCCTTCTCGGGGGAGGACCACTCCTGAGCTATTAAATCCTTTATAACCTCATGAACTGGGAAACCATTTCTACCTCTGGGTTTCAACCATTTCTACCTCTGGGTTTCAACCCTCCAAACATCTCATCCTGGACTGAGAGCTTGATCTCCTCCTCCTTTAATCCCATGGTATTTCTCACCATGGATACTAACTTCTCCATATCCTCCGCGGAGAAATAATATTTTTTTGCATCATGACTGGAGGTGGACGTGGAGCCCTCATTTTCCCAAATATCCTCCGATCCGGAGGAACGGACCTCTCCCGAGTCTGAGTCAGCCTCCACGGGTGCCCTTTTCCTCTTTTTTGAGACAGGGCCTTGGGCCTCGGGGGTCTGGACTGCTATGGAGGCCTGAACCTCCTGCCTAATGAGAGTCTTTGTGCTGTCAAACAGGGAGGGTTGTTCGGTACGCAGGATATTTTGCGTACAGGGTTGCCATAACTTTTCTGTAGTCAGAAGGAAACCTGGCACCACAAATACCACACTTGCGGGGGTTTTTAGGGGTAGAGGCCTTGTATTCCTGCAAGAAGAAGAGAAGGCTTACTCAGACCTGTGCCACCGTATTTTGACAGCCAAGGGACCTGGCCCTGCTACTCACTGTAGGAGGGGGAACGCTGGGCTCCGCAGATGCTGCAGCTGAGGGCTTCTCACCATCCATGTCCGTACACACCACAGACACACTGCGCTTACCTGGAGCTGCTGCACCCTTTTTAAGGGTGTTGCTGGCGTTTGTTCTCTGGTGCTCCGCACTCCTCCTCTGTCCCTGGGGAGGGCGCTGGTTGACCCCCGCCGCTATTGGAGCCATTTCCCGGGTCCCCCGGGCTCCGGCGCGCGTTGACCCATTGCAGGACGCCAGAGGCCGCAAACCGGAAGTGCGCGTCATCGCTACTTCCGGTCTACTGCCCACCCCCTCTGCGCGCACGCCGGCTTCCCCATGCAGCGCTGGAAGGAGGTAGGACGCCGGGGAGCTGTGCAGGACCCCGGCAGGCACCATACCTCCCCGCTTTACCCCGGAGGGCGCGGGAGGGGCGAGTCACACCGGTGGTGGAGACGGGAGCAGCACATTGAGGAGGAGAGGAGAACCCCCCGACCTTGGCTGCCCAGCTTCTGGTAAGTATCTAGGGCTCCGCTCGCTGGCCACGGCAGCCCCTTGTGACCTCTTCATGCCCCGATAGGGGACAGGAAAAACACTGAGGTAGCAGGAAGGGGAGGGCTATTTAACCTCTTTGTGTTCCTGTCCCCTATTAGGGCGGGGAGACAACCTCCTTAGTTGCCCTGGCTGTGTGTTTTGGGTCATTGCCACGACCCATCTTCAATGCCCAGCCTCAAGCTGAGGCTAACACTGCCCGCATGTAAAGCCGGTGCTGCTGAATCGGGGCGCCAGAGGTAGGCCCTTAAAGGGCGGCGAACCCTGACTGCGATCTCTGCAGCTTGGGACCAGAGCGAAGCTGCAGGGATCCGATGCCGTCCTGCTTCCTGCCCAGCACTTCCTGTCTGACACAGTGCAGCTGGATGATGTCATCATTCAGCGCAGCTGTTTCAGAGAGGTAGCTGCCGGAATGTGCCTGCGTGTGTGTGTGTGTGTGTGTGTGTGTGTGTGTAAGTGGTGCGGTGTGGTCTGTGTCTGGTGCTGTGTATGTGTATTGGAGATTGGCAATGATGTGGGTGATGGAGAGAGCAGTGATGGGGGAGAAGGCAATGTTGTTGGTGGTGGAAAGGACGATGGGAGTGGTGGGGGAGGAAGCAATGATGGAGGTGGTGGAATGGGCAATAATGGGGTGGTGGGGGAGAAGGCAATGATGGTTGTGGTGGAAAGGACGATGGTGGTGGGGGGAGCCAATGATGGAGGTGTTGGAATGGGCAATGATGGGGGTGGTGGGGGAGAGAGCAATGATGGTTGTGGAGTAAAGGACAATGCTGGTAGTGGTGGAAAGAACAATGGTGGTGGGGAGGAGGCAATGATGGAGGTGGTGGGTGAGAAGGCAATGATGGAAGTGGAGAAGGGCTGCATTACAGCCTTTGAGGGAAGCTGCATTATACTGTGTGGGGGTGGCATTATTTTCTTAGGGGGCTACATCATACTATATGAGGGGAGCTGCATTATGCCCTATGGGGGGCTGCCTTATGAGGGGGTTGCATAATACTCTGAGGGGGCTACATTATATTGTTTGGGAGGCTGCATTATAACTTATGAGGGGGTTGCATTATATTTTGTGGGGTGCTGTATAATACCCTATGAGGGGGGCTGCATTATATTTCATGAGGGAGGCTACATTATATTCTATGATGGGGGACATCCCAACCCCTGCTACATAATTAAGACATCTACTACCTTATATTATACCCTGATGTTAGGGTGTTTTACCACACAATTGGTGATCTTGTATTTATCTCTATGTAGCTACATAGCGGGCCCCAAGAATGATTTTCTCTGGTGGGCCCAAGGTGCTCCAGTCCGACGCTGAATACAGGTAATGAGTGCAGAGTGGGAGAGCTTTAAAAAATAAAAAATTAGAAGTTCTGTGACAGCCAGAATTCTTGCTGGTTGGTAGGTGATCAAATACTTAAACTGTATCATATTGAATTAAATATTTAAAAAAAAATCACTCAATGTGATTGTCTGGTTTTTTATTTTATCTCTCACAGATGAAGTGTACCTACAATAAAAATTACAGACCTCTCCGTTCTTTGTAGGCGGGAAAACTTGCAAAATCGGCATTGTATCAAACACCTATTTTGCCCACTGTATGTATATGTGAAGTACAGTATTCAGATGTACGGGACATCTTGTTCTCCAGACTCCATTTTTGTGCTTGCGACGCCATTTTGTTGTTTACGGGTTAAATTTTGTAACTTAACTAGATGAAAGTTCACGGTTGTTATGAAACCAGACTGTTCCAGCTTGTACAAGATATAAGATATGAGACCCTGAAGAATGTGCTATTGTTCCATTTTCTATGTCACGCAGCTAGGGACATATTCCGATTTTCTTGCAATACTATTGGTTTATAAAGTGAATGTGTCACGACAATGTTATTGGTAGCTGAGTAATTTGCATAATTAAGCAAAATACTATAAAAAGAGGTGACAAAATAAATGGGCTTAGTGATCTGCCTTGATCCTCCCATACAGAGACCCCCGTCTCCGTCTAGTCATTCCCAGTTGCTAACAACGCCCCGTGGATTAATTTGGAAATCACTTGGCCAACTGTGAAGGGTTAATTTAGCCCTCCCTCAAAAGCTCCCTCAACATATATAGGGTGTACATTGACATGCCCCCAACGTATTTCAATTTGTATGTTGTGGCAAGCTTAATTTCTCAGTGCTGACACATCCGAATACTGATTTTCATGTGGTATTAAACTGATTTCTCAAAGTTGACACATTCAGCTTGTCCACAGATTACATAGCATTTCCAAATGGATGGTTTCCTTTTAACCCCTTTCCGACATCGGGCATAAATTTACGCCGATGTCAAACTCCTTTACTTTGATGTGGGCTCCAGCACATCTTTCCAAGCACATGTCAGCTGTTTGGAATCGCCATCCACCCGCGGTTATTAACCCGTTAAATGCCGCTGTCAAAGAGCAGCATTTAACATGCACTTCCGGCAATCGTGCCAGAAATCAACCCATCAGTGACCCCCATCACGTGATCTCGGGTCACCGATGGGTTGGCACAACAACCAGAGGTCTGGAGACCTCTCTGGTTGTCACTGCCGGATTGCTATGAGTGCCGCCCAGTGGTCAGAGCTCATAGCAAGTCAGCAATTCTGCTACATACAGGTGATCTGCTCATCGCCAATCGGGTTATCGCAGCTTCTACTATTGAAGCATAGCGAGAAAAAAAGTCAAACCGCCAGAATTACTTTTTTTGATCGCTGTGACATTGCATTAAAATGCATCAACAGGCGATCAAAAGATCGTATCTGCACCAAAATGGTATCAGTAACAACGTCAGCTCGGGGCGCAAAAAAATAAGCCCTCACCTAACCCGAGATTGCGAAAATGGGTATTGGAAAATTGTGCAATTTTTTTTTTTTTTTTTTTTTAAACAGGATTGGAATTTTCTTTCACTACTTAGGTAAAAAAGAACCTAGACATGTTTGGTGTCAATGAACTTGTAATGACCTGGAGAATCATAATGGCAGGTCAGTTTTAGCATTTAGTGAACCTAGTAAAAAAGCAAAACAAAAAAAAAAGTGTGGGATTGCACTTTTTTTGTAATTTCACCACACTTGGAATTTTTTCCAGTTTTCCAGTACACGATATGTTAAAACCAATGGAGTTGTTCAAAAGTACAGTTTGTCCCACAAAAAACAAGCCCTCACTTGGCCATATTGATGGAAAAATAAAAAAAAATTATGGCTCTGGGAAGAAGGGGAGCAAAAAACGAAATGGCAAAACTGAAAGGAATTTTTCTTGCAGGTGAAGAGGAGCTAAAGTAACATATATGCTTAAACCTTCCTCAACTCTAGCACTGACTATCCCATGATCCTTAAATTGTCTCAGTTTACATCACTGACCCACCATCATGTTAACAATGCAGCCAAGCACTTGGTGTAATGATCACATGCCATAAATATGGCCTTCCATGCTGCAGTCAGCAGCTGCAATGATGTAAGCAAAGACCATAGGAGACCATAGAGTTGTTGTTGCTGGAGCACAGGGGACGGTTGTTATTTTAGCCCATTTATGGCTGCCACGAAAAATGCTGAAAAAAAAAAAACAATTTAATTGTACATGATTATGGTTTACAAAAAGTCTATAAAAATAACACATACATAGTAAGGAGCGCAGAACTTTGTCTTACCAATATAAGCCCAGCTTGAGCTGTTGCATATTGCATAACGACCCATTCATAAGAATTTGGCCCCCACATTCCCAGGCGTTCGCCTTTCTTCAAACCAAGAGCCAAGAGGCCTGCAGCAACGGTCTCTACCTGATGAGAGAAAACATCCAGTGAGGTCACTATACAGACACTTGGCAATCCTCTTAAAAAGAACAGACAATTTTATTCTTGGTGGTACTCGATAGAGGGACCTATACCTATACTATATTATAACATTTTTATACTAATATATATATTTTTACATTGGTATAAAATGTTATAATAGTATAGGTCCTACTTTAATACTATCGAGTACCACCAAGAATATATAAATAATTATAATGTTATATCTATATAAAAATGATATATACAGCTCTGGCAAAAATTGAGAGACCACAGCAAATTTTTCAGTTTGTCTGATTTTTCTCTTTATAGGTATATTTGAGTAAAATGTAAATTGCTCTTTTATTCTATAAACTACTAACAACATGTCTTTGAATTTCCAAGCACTAAATTTTGTATTTATATTCAGAAAATGAGAAATGGTCAAAATAACAAAAAATGCAGTGCTTGCAGACCTCAAATAATGCTAAGAAAACAAGTTCATATCATTTAGAAACAGCAATACTAATGTTTTAACTCAGGAAGAGTTCAGAAATCAATATTTTGTGGAATAACCATGATTTTTAAAAACAGCTTTCATGCGTCTTGGCATGCTTTCACCAGTCTTTCACACAGGGATTCGATGTGGTGGTCTCTTAATTTTTGCCAGAGCTGTGTGTGCGTGCGCGCGCTCGCTATCTCATTGGGAGGCGGTAATGTCACGATGGGGGCAGGCTTTGCAGCATTGAGAATCTCTCTCCTCATGTGCTCACCCACTTATCCACTCTCTTTCCCCATGTGCTGACTTCTCCCGTCTGTGCTCTTCTTTGACCTGTCTACCCCATGTGCTATCCCCCTTGTCTGCTGTCTCTCTCCTTCCTGTGCTGTGTTCTCACCTCATGTGCTGTCCCGTTTGAGCCGTCTCACCCCTATGCGCTTTCTCTCTCCCCATCTGATGTCTTCTCCTCTCATGTCATCTCTTGTTTGATCTGTGTACCCCATCACTAAACAGTCAGTGCACAGCATGTCAGGAGGAATTTCTATTTAACCCCTTAGCGACAGAGCCAGTTTGCAGCTTAATGACCAGGCCAATTTTTACAATTCAATTTCTGACCACTGTCACTTTATGAGGTTATAACTCTGGAACGCTTTAATGGATCCCACTGATTCAGAGAATGTTTTTTCGTGACATATTGTACTTCATGTTAGTGGTAAAATTTCTTCGATAAGTCTTGTGTTTTTTTATGAAAAAAAACAGAAATATGGCGAAAATTATACAATTTTAAAACTTTAAATTTTTATGCCCTTAAATCAGAGAGATGTGTCACACAAATTTCTTAATAAATAACATTTCCCACATGTCTACTTTACATCAGCACAATTTTAGAACCAAATTTTTTTTTTTGTTAGGAAGCTATAAGAGTTAAAAGTTGACCAGCGATTTCTCATTTTTACAACAAAATTTACAAAACCATTTTTTTTTTTAGGGACCACATCATATTTAAAGTCATTTTGAGGGGTGTACATGACAGAAAATACCCAAAAGTGACACCATTCTAAAAACTAGACCCCTCAAGGTGCTCAAAACCACATTCAAGAAGTTTATTAACCCTTTACGTGCTTCACAGGAACTAAAGCAATGTGGAAGGAAAAAATTAACATTTAACTTTTTTTTTTGCAAAAATTTTTCTTCAGAACCAATTTTTTTTATTTTCACAAGCGTTAAGAGAAAATCAACCACAAAATTTGTTGTACAATTTCTCCTGAATACGCCGATACCCCATATGTGTGACTTTTTCAACGCAGAATTGGCTGGAATTGAGATCGGATGCCATGTTGCGTTCGGAGAGCCCTTAATGTGCCTAAACAGTGGAAACCTCCAACAAGTCACCCCATTTTGGAAACTAGACCCCTTAAGGAACTTATCTAGATGTGTGGTGAGCACTTTGAACCTTCAAGAGCTTCACAGAAGTTTATAACGTAGAGCCGTGAAAATAAAAAATCATTTTTTTTTTCCACAAAAATGATATTTTCGCCCCCAAATTTTTATTTTTCAAGGGTAACAGGAGAAATCATACCCCTACAGTTGTTGTGCGATTTGTCCTGAGTATGCGGATACCCCATATGTGGGGGGGGGGGACCACTGTTTAGGCGCATGGGAGAGCTTGGAAGGGAAGGAGTGCCATTTTGGAATGCAGACTTTGATGGAATGGTCTGCGGGCGTCATGTTGCGTTTGCAGAGCCCCTGATGGGTCTAAACAGTGGAAACCCCCCACAAGTGACCCCATTTTGGAAACTAGACCCCCCAAGGAGCTATCTAGATGTGTGGTGAGCACTTTGAACCCCCAAGCGTTTCACAGAAGTTTATAAACGCAGAGCCGTGAAAATAAAAAGTCTTTTATTTCCACAAAAGTGATTTTTTAGACCCCAATTTTTAGACCCCCAAAGTTGGTAAATAGTGGAAACCCCTCAATTCTTGCTCCAACCCTAACCCCAACACACCCCTAACCCTAATCCCAACCCTAATCATAATTCTAACCCTAATCCTAGTTCGCCCTAACCCTAATTCTAACCCTAGCCCTAGCGGAAAACTGAAAAAAAAATATTTTCTTTATTTCGTTATGTTGGCCTAACTAAGGGGGTGATAAACGGGGGGGTTATGTACTATTTTTTTTTATTTTGATCACTACGATAGTTTATTATAGTGATCAAAATGAATGAATGGAATCTGCCAGCCGGAGCCGGCAGAATCCCGGCGGGCACACTGCGCATGCGCCCGCCATTTTCTTCCGGATCCAAGATGGCAGCGCCCACCGGAGGACGCCAGCGGGACGCTGGACCACGGAGAGGTACCGGGGAGGGGGGGAAAATCAGGGACCCTAGTTCTCTCCTCTGACGTGCGATCGCATCAGAGGAAAGAGAAATTTAATGCAAAATCGCGGCTTTTTTTGCAGTCGCCGTTATAGGGTTAATAACGGTGATCACAAAAGCAGGGTCGGTAAAAACCTACCAATTCATGTTCTCTGGGGTCTCGGCTACCCCCGGCTGCCGAGACCCCGGAGAAAATCCGACACTGGGGGGCGCTATTCACTTTCTCCACAGCGCCGTGAATTAGCGGCGCTGTGGTTTATGTACACTTAATTTCCGCCATTAAAAGGCTGTGTCTGACCGTGTACAGAACGTACCAAAGCTCCTGGGCAGGGGAGGAAGCAAAAGACAATACTGACATTACAGCTGGGGATCACAGAGGATTCATTTTGAGAGATAAAATATTGTTTTAAAACAGTCAGTGAAATATTTTACCTCACAAAATAGTATATGGGAGGGGGAAAACTTTTCAAGATGGGTGGTGACCATGGCGGTCATTTTGAATTCGGCCATTTTGGATGCAACTTTATACATGGCCCATCCAGGTGTATCCTTATAAATGGTCCACCCTGTACATACATACACACACACACCCCCCCCATAGGCTCCCCATCATAGGTTTTAAAAGTACAGTTACAATTTGACGTGTACCTATTGCTTCATTAATTATTTTTTAACCTAAAAAAGGTCCCATATTCAATGTGGTTTAATTTCACAATATGGTTTTAAACGGTCGAATTAGAACTCCATGGTTTTTGTTACAGAGCTCTAAATCCCTCACATCTCTTCTCATAGCCATTTTGTTAAAAGATAAAAGTAGTTAACTGCAGCCACAACTTGAGGGGGAGGGCACCTTAAAGGGGTCTGTGGTTTGCAGAATCCATAGCTAGCATTCAATAAGCACACACTTAAAATAATCATGTTCTAATCACATTTTATTTCCACCATATGCACCTGCTACCTTACGCAACGGGCTTTCTTCTTCGATATCTTACTTGTGGGTGTGTCGTGGCTGCAGGACTCCGCTCCATCCAAACTATCCAAAGTACCAAAATGGCTGTTTTTTGGCCAGTTTACCCCAAAATATTGGTTGTCTGAACACACGTGGAGAGCGTCTATTTTGCCCGCATGTGCTTATTGACATGAATCACTAGACCTGGTCTCTTTAAGCTCCCTCATTAGTGATGACATGTGCATTGGGGTGACAGCTTGCAGGGAAAAATCACGTTAAATGATGAGATGTACAAAATAAAATAAATAAAAGTATTGATTCCATTAATAGTCCAAATTGCAAATTCATAATCCTCTGCATTTTGTAAATATTGGAAAAAAATCCTTTTAATCCAGGATTTATTATTTCATTCAATAAGAGCTGTATACCACATTAGAGTGGCTTCGCAGGAATCAGACCAAA
Organism: Dendrobates tinctorius; assembly: GCF_039654945.1. Lineage (NCBI taxonomy): Eukaryota > Metazoa > Chordata > Amphibia > Anura > Dendrobatidae > Dendrobates > Dendrobates tinctorius. Next base: position 8,745,883 of record NW_027361771.1, on the reverse strand, counting down.
TCTGATAATGATGGGCTAATGTAATTTCTCTCTACTGCTGGCTACAAGTTGCCAGATCTGTTACAGTAATACACAGCTCTGATCCCCTCAAAACATATATTCTAAGTCATTCAAAAGATAAATTTTAACAACGTACTATAAAATGTATAGTACTGGTGAAATGTTTGGACACACTCACCTGTAATGGCTTCCAATGAACAGTTATGCATTGTCAAGAGTTCATTTGTGAGATCACTGGTCTTTCAAAAGTGTTTGCGACCGTAAGGTGTATTTTGCGGAGGCAGTGTTGGTACACAACTCCATACATGCTGAGCCCTAATTAACATTAGTTTAAAGCCTTAATACGGCAATAACCACTTTACTTTAAGACATGAAGTTCAGATAAGCCTTGAAGGTATCGTTAAAACCATCCATTGCTATGATTATACTAATTCTTATGAGGCATAACCCAGGAAAGGAAGACAAAGATTGTCCTTTGCTGCAGAGGATAAGTTTATCATAGTTACCATCCTCAAAACCCACAAATTGATCACACCTCGGATAACAGCTCTCATAAATGATGCACAAACATCAAGTAGCAGACACATCTCAACATCAACCATCTAAAGAAGACTTGTGAGAAGACGGTCTTTATGGTCAAATTCCTACAAAGAAGGCACTACTGAGGACTGCAAACAAGAAGGAGACACTTGTTAGGGCAAAACCAACACAAGGACTAGATATTAAACCAGTGAAAATCTGTACGGTGTTCTAATGAGTCAAAGTTTGAGAGTTTTGGTTCAAACTGTCACGTATTTGTTAGACACAGCTACATGAGAGGATACCCAGGGGATATAAAGCTGTCATCACAAATAAAAAGGGGAATGCTGGGGTGTGTGGCTATGCTGTGAGAGGGAGAGGAAGCCTGTGAAGAGAGCTCCGCAGCATCCTGGTAAATCCTGAGCCTGAGACCCCCTTCCTGTGGCTTACCTGCGCCTAGCTGGACCCTCTGAGACTCCGGGACCCCCGGAGTACCCCGCGGCAGGTCGGGAGGCAGCTTGTGAGAGCGGGCGGCGGGGGAGACGGGAGCAGGCGGCCGGCTTCCCAACGAGGTGGCGGCCATCTTGGGCGCACGGCTCAGACACAGAGGGCTGCAGCGCCGGGTCACGTGGCAGACAGCTGGAGAAATATGTCATTCTTTGTATTTATAATCCCCCTCCGGCCAATATATCTATTGTCCAGAAAGCATTGAGCTTTGCTTTAAATTATCTGGACGCACATGTCATCTGCATGGGAGATTTTAACTTGGTCATGAATGGCCATCTTGATAAATTGAGACTGGGCGATGGAATACAGGGTGGGGTCCCCCATCGGGCACATCCCAACTGTCACAGTTCATGGTGGGTGGTGGGTGGCTGGATCTATGGAGGGTGCGCCATCCAGAGACGAGGGAATATACTTGCCACTCCTCCACTAAACGCTCTTTGTCTCGCATAGACTACATTTTTGGGTCCATTAGTTTGGCAGCATGGGTGGATGATATTAAACATGGAAGTTGATAACATCCCCTGATAGAACGATAGATCAGTTATGTTGCTTTGTCTCGTCCCACCCCGAGCCCCGAAATATCAATTTATTTTGGGATGCTCTTAAAGCCCATTTACGTGGTTGTCTATCCTCTACGATTTCTCACATTAAGCGGGTGACATCAGAAGAGGATGGCGAGATGGAGCGACGTCTGAAAGACTCGGAGGCAGCCTATATATCGGATCAAACAGTAATAGGGTAGAATGGCTGACCGCTCAAAGGTTATATACTCAATACACTGACACCAAGACAAAACGTAAATTATTTTTTCCCCGGCAATCTTATTTTGAAATGGGGAATCAGGCAAGTAGATTTCTGGCCTACTTAGTACGACAGCATAATGAAACTAACACAATTCTGCAGATTCGTGAGTCGGGAGGTACTTTGGTTTCCTTAACCGAGGAGATACTGAGGTGCTTTTCTGACTATTATGGCTCACTATACAATTCTAAGACCGATGTGGGTGACCCGGAGTGTCTAAATTATTTGTTAGATATAGAGTTTCCTGTACTGAGTCCTTCCCAACGGGCCTTTATGGATGCTGAGTTTACTTTGGAGGAGGTGGAGGATGCCATAAAAAACATGGCCTCCGGGAAGGCCCCTGGGCCGGGTGGATTTCCTGTGGAGTTATATAGGAAATATCAGGATATACTGGCGCCCCTTTTGTTGGCAGTGTTTCGTGGGATTTGGGAGGGGTGATGCATGCCGGAATCCTTTTATGAGGCCAATATAATAGTTCTTAAAAAGGAGGGGAAGGACCAATTAGATTGTGGATCTTACAGGCCTATATCACTAGTAAATGTGGAGTATAAAATTTATACAAAAATTTTGGCCAAAAGAGTGAATTCATTTATATTAAATCTTGTACACCCTGATCAGACAGGTTTTATGCCGGGGAAGAGCACCTCCATAAACATCAGATGTGTCCAATCAGTGGTCCAATATAGCTCTCTGGGACCAGATAATGAATGGGCACTGGCATCGCTCGATGCGGCCAAGGCCTTTGACTCGCTTGAATGGCCTTTTCTCCGTGCATGTTTGCAGAGGTATGGATTTGGTGACAGATTTAAAAAAATGGGTTAATATTTTATACATGTGTAACAACCTTGCTGGCGTCACTGCATGGCCTCCCATCCCCGCACACCAACTTACTTTCTGCTTCAAGCCATGCTGTGAAATCTGTCTGTTGCCAGCCCTGAGCTCCATGTGCTATGCCTCTTGTTTTCCTGCTTGCTCTCCATGTTTCCTGACTGTGTATAGGGGGGCGGCGCCTGAACTCTCTGGTTCTTATGCAGTCTGGGTGCACCTGGGTAATCTGTCCCTGACCAATCACCTGGAGTCCTTGACTATTTAGTTTCGCCACTCCCACTGAAACATGGCCTGTGCAATGTCTAAAGTCAGTTAGCTCCTTGCTGCTGAACTAGCCAGGCCCTATTCTGTGTATCTCCCTCTCTGTAGGAATACTCTGTCTTGCTTTGTACCTTGTTCGCCTGCCAGGAGGCAGAATATCCTGGTCCTTGAGTCTTTGTCACTGTGTCTCTGTCTGAACTCAGTCTTACCTCTGTCTGTCAGTCTCCTTGTTTGTGGTTTCCTTCTCTGCCGTGTCTTTCCTTGTGTCCTCCCTGTCGGTGCATCTGCACCCTCGCAGCTTTATCTGTGTTCCGCACTCCTGCGGCTCTGCCTGCTCCGCACTCCTGCGGCTCTGCCTGCTCCGCACTCCTGCGGCTCTGCCTGCTCCGCACTCCTGCGGCTCTGCCTACCTGCACCTCCTGTGTGAACAGGTCCAAACCTGTTCTCTCATATACCACACCTTCCTGCCTATATTCATACCTGCATCTCCTGTGTGAACAGGTCCAAACCTGTTCTCTCATATACCACTCCTTCCTGCCTTTATCCATACCTGCATCTCCTGTGTGAACAGGTCCAAACCTGTTCTCTCATATACCACACCTTCCTGCCTATATCCATACCTGCATCTCCTGTGTGTACAGGTCCAAACCTGTCCTCTCATATACCACACCTTCCTGCCTATAGCCATACCTGCATCTCCTGTGTGAACAGGTCCCTACCTGTCCTGTGTCTCAAGCCGTGCCCGCCTGTCCTGTGTCCCAAGCCGTGCCCGCCTGTCCTGTGTCTCAAGCCGTGCCCGCCTGTCCTGTGTCTCAAGCCGTGCCCGCCTGTCCTGTGTCTCAAGCCGTGCCCGCCTGTCCTGTGTCCCAAGCCGTGCCCGCCTGTCCTGTGTCTCAAGCCGTGCCCGCCTGTCCTGTGTCTCAAGCCGTGCCCGCCTGTCCTGTGTCTCAAGCCGTGCCCGCCTGTCCTGTGTCTCAAGCCGTGCCCGCCTGTCCAGTGTCTCCAAGCCACGCCTGCTTGCCCTGTATCTGTCGTACCTTCTTGCCCTGTGTATCAGCCTGCTTGTCACTCGCACCTATCCAGGTGTCCTGTTCCCAAGTGGGATCAGCAGCCACAGCCAGACACCACCCTGGAGTGGCACCCGGCAGCTACCTGCCGCACAAGCCTGACCTCACCATCAGAGGCTCCAGTGAAGACCAAGGAAGCTGCCGTAGTTACGCCCCTTCCAGGGTAGTCTGGTTTGTGGCACAGTGGGGCCACAACCCCCCCCGGCTCGCGCCATTCAGCCAAGGCGCGAGCGTGACAGTTTGCACAGGCCATGGTCCCCGCTGAGTCCCATGTCCTTCCGCTTGCAGAGCATGATGAACTCTCTTCCTGCCAGTATGAGCCACCGGAAGAATTTGTTCCGCCTTGCGTGGTTCCAATTGTTGAGACGTCTGAACCACTCATTGTCTCCAGGGCTATGTATGAGCAACTTCTGGCCTATGAGGAGCACAACCCAGATGACCCGCCTAGGTTCTATGGGGACCCTAAAGAGTGCCAAGGGTTCCTGAAAAAGTGCCTGCACCAGATCCTGCAGAATGCAGCCTGGTTCCCCTCTGACCGGTTCAAGGTGGGATACATCATGTCCTACCTAGCAGGAGATGCTCTGATATGGATTACTCCCCTCTGGGAAGCAGGGGATCCTATTGTCATGAACCCAGGGGCCTTCCTGGTGGCCTTCCGTAAAGTCTTTGATGTGCCTCGTCCAGTTGCTCCTGTAAAGTCTTCCCCTCCAAGCTTCCAGAGACAGACCAGACAAGAGGAACCTGTGGGTGAAACGTCTCAACCACCTATGACTGTCCAGCCATCACCCGTTCCACAGTCTGCCGATGCGGCCTCCCATGCGAGATCCAAGAGGTCTAAGAAGAAGAAGCGGTCCAGGTTGCAGCCGGAATCTGGCCTCTGCCCTGTGAAGCTCGTACTCCAGAACCCTGGGCCAGTAGGAGAGGCTGCCCCTGGTGAGAGTCCTCCCTCTCCATTAAACTCTTTAACTGTTTCTCTGCCTTCAGGGAGCTTTGGTGTATTTGAGTCGCCAGTCTTACAGAGTCAGTGTGTGGTCTCTGTCATACAGCTCCCAAAGCCGGCGTGGGCGTTGTCTCGAGGTGGCCAAGCCCTATTGGAGAACAGTCTAGTCCTGCAAGGACAACTACAGCTCCAGGTCGGAGCTTTGTATACGAAGAAGTTCGTCTTCCATTTGCTGTCTGGTATGCCCATGGGTCATTCTGAACCAGAGATCCTGATGCCCATTTATGTTTGGAGACCCAGCAATGCACCACACTTGAAACAACCAAGTGACAAGAGGTGTCTGGTTCCCTTGTGTCGCATTCAGTCAGCAAAGTCGTCTTCTTTGCCTGGTTTGCTAGTCGCCGAGTCAAGGTGTCAGGATGCCTCTGAAGAGGGGGAGGCGGTCTCAGTCTCCTCATACATCCCCAGCGACTATACCAGTGTTCTGCCCCCAAGAGCACCCCTGCCTCTTGGTTGTCTTCCCCAGGATAAGGGGCTGAAGATGGATCCTGAGTGTATGCCTTCAGCTCCCCTGTGGCCCAGGGGTGAAGGTCCCAAGACAGAGCTTTACCCATTATCTAACCAGGAAGATGTGGTCCAGTTTTTTCAGGTTAACAGGCTGAAGTGGCTCCCTGTATGTATGCCTCCAGCTTCCATTTGGCAGGTGGGTAAAGATGTTGGAGCAGTGACCTACCTATCTCCATTTCTCACCAACCGGGAGGAGGAGGTCCAATTTTTCTGGCACATCGGGCGGAAGTCGGACTCGGTGATGGTGTCTTCTGTTTCTAGCTGGCCGGCTGATGTAGGGGGTCAAGTCTGAAGCTTCCAGGTCCCTGCCTTCTGCCAATCAGGAGGAAGAAGTCTTTGTACCCGCTATGTTGGAAACTGACTCCCTTGGGCACCAAGAAACCGGGCAATCTGGGATTCCTGATGGCACACATACTCCACCCTACCTAAAGGATGTCGTGTCAACCTGGACTGTGTGTGGTCCCATACTCCTTCTTCAGGCCTTTCTGGCAGGCTTAAGGAAGAGGGGCCGTAAAGGGGGGGTACTGTAACAACCTTGCTGGCGTCACTGCATGGCCTCCCATCCCCGCACACCAACTTACTTTCTGCTTCAAGCCATGCTGTGAAATCTGTCTGTTGCCAGCCCTGAGCTCCATGTGCTATGCCTCTTGTTTTCCTGCTTGCTCTCCATGTTTCCTGACTGTGTATAGGGGGGCGGCGCCTGAACTCTCTGGTTCTTATGCAGTCTGGGTGCACCTGGGTAATCTGTCCCTGACCAATCACCTGGAGCCCTTGACTATTTAGTTTCGCCACTCCCACTGAAACATGGCCTGTGCAATGTCTAAAGTCAGTTAGCTCCTTGCTGCTGAACTAGCCAGGCCCTGTTCTGTGTATCTCCCTCTCTGTAGGAATACTCCGTCTTGCTTTGTACCTTGTTCGCCTGCCAGGAGGCAGAATATCCTGGTCCTTGTGTCTTTGTCCCTGTGTCTCTGTCTGAACTCAGTCTTACCTCTGTCTGTCAGTCTCCTTGTTTGTGGTTTCCTTCTCTGCCGTGTCTTTCCTTGTGTCCTCCCTGTCGGTGCATCTGCACCCTCGCAGCTTTATCTGTGTTCCGCACTCCTGCGGCTCTGCCTGCTCCGCACTCCTGCGGCTCTGCCTACCTGCACCTCCTATGTGAACAGGTCCAAACCTGTTCTCTCATATACCACACCTTCCTGCCTATATTCATACCTGCATCTCCTGTGTGAACAGGTCCAAACCTGTTCTCTCATATACCACTCCTTCCTGCCTTTATCCATACCTGCATCTCCTGTGTGAACAGGTCCAAACCTGTTCTCTCATATACCACACCTTCCTGCCTATATCCATACCTGCATCTCCTGTGTGTACAGGTCCAAACCTGTCCTCTCATATACCACACCTTCCTGCCTATAGCCATACCTGCATCTCCTGTGTGAACAGGTCCCTACCTGTCCTGTGTCTCAAGCCGTGCCCGCCTGTCCTGTGTCTAAAGCCGTGCCCGCCTGTCCAGTGTCTCAAGCCGTGCCCGCCTGTCCAGTGTCTCAAGCCGTGCCCGCCTGTCCTGTGTCTCAAGCCGTGCCCGCCTGTCCTGTGTCTCAAGCCGTGCCCGCCTGTCCTGTGTCTCAAGCCGTGCCCGCCTGTCCAGTGTCTCAAGCCGTGCCCGCCTGTCCAGTGTCTCAAGCCGTGCCCGCCTGTCCAGTGTCTCAAGCCGTGCCCGCCTGTCCAGTGTCTCAAGCCGTGCCCGCCTGTCCAGTGTCTCCAAGCCACGCCTGCTTGCCCTGTATCTGTCATACCTTCTTGCCCTGTGTATCAGCCTGCTTGTCACTCGCACCTATCCAGGTGTCCTGTTCCCGAGTGGGATCAGCAGCCACAGCCAGACACCACCCTGGAGTGGCACCCGGCAGCTACCTGCCGCACAAGCCTGACCTCACCATCAGAGGCTCCAGTGAAGACCAAGGAAGCTGCCGTAGTTACGCCCCTTCCAGGGCAGTCTGGTTTGTGGCACAGTGGGGCCACAACCCCCCCCCCGGCTCGCGCCATTCAGCCAAGGCGCGAGCGTGACAACATGAAGCCCAAGGCTAGGGTCATCGTAAATAACTCCATATCTGAATCATTTTCACTGTACAGGGGAACTCGACAGGGGTGTCCCCTTTCCCCGGCCCTTTTTGCTCTTGCTATTGAGGCGCTGGCAATCCGTATAAGATCTTCCCCCAGTATTGCTGGTATAGAAATAGCGGTCGGACGGATAACATAGGCCCATATGCTGACGATATGGTGATATTTATGGACAAAGCGGAGGAGACCTTGACAAGAGTAATCACTACCATAGATAAATTCAGTAAATATTCTGGCCTATACATAAATTGGGAGAAGTCTGCTTTGATGCCTCTCTCCCATGCTCCGGTGCCACAACTTGAGACTCTCCTCACTGCCCATTGTAACCAATTTTATTTGGGTGTTCATATTTCTCAGGGTAGTAAATTTGATCTGCAGCTCAATATACAACCATTGCTGGAGACCGTCAAAGGTAAAGTAAACTTCCACTGTGTCTGTAGCCGGACGTATCAATCTAATTAAAATGATATTACTCCCTAAACTTAGTTACTCTCTTCAACATAGTGCGGTGGTGGTACCCAAATCCTTCTTTGCTAATTTGAATTCCCAAATCACATCCTTTATTTGGGGGAAAGCCAGGCCTAAACTTAAACTAGCCACTCTACAGAGGCCCAAGAGGGGAGGAGGGGCAGCGTTACCCAATTTCTTTTTACATTATTTAGCTGGACAGGCCAAGGCCATAAGTACATGGATGCCTGGAGGTCATCTCCCGAATTCTGAGAGTCATCTACTTCATGCTACAGGGATCGGTTGCCCACTGGGTTTTTTGGAAATGAGGAAAGTAAATGTCCCGAAGCTGCTGCCTCTGCTCCGTCTGGCATGATCGATATGGAGACAGATTAAGGGAGTGGTTAGATTTGGGGATGTTGTAGCTGAAATGCCTTTATGGGATAATGACTATCTCCCTGTATTACTCGAACATCCTTCCGCTGAGTTCTGAGTTCAGTATAGTGTCTCTGCGATAGGTGATATATATGACCATGGAACACTGGTATCCTTTGAGCAATTACAGATTAATCGTGGTGTCCCGAGATCCCAGTTTTTCCGTTATTTACCGTTACGATCAGCTTTTCAATCGCACATAAGATGTATGGGTATAGATAATGCCATTTCGTCTCTACCCCTGATAGGGATTCTCATATCACAGGGTCCTCAAGGTCTCATCTCCTCTCTATATACATACATGTTGTCAGTGGGGACAGAAAATGCCTTGAATTCTGTTAAGAAGAAATGGGAGAGACTCATCCCGGATACACAGGGTGAGGAATGGGAAGAAATCCTGGAGTCACCAATCTGGGTATCTCCGTCTGCCAACAACAGGATGATAGTTATATATTATTAATCAGTCATATTTGACTCCAATTCGACTCTTTAAGATGGGCCGATACCCGTCATCGGAATGGTTGAGATGTCACTCAATAGGTGCAGATTTTATTCATATGATCTGGAGCTGTCCTGTTGTTGCGCAATACTGGAGGGAGGTGACATCATTATTAACATCCTTGGTACAAACGCCTGTTCCCCTTGAGCCACTGATCTGTCTTTTTGGAGTGTGGGATGAGGAGGCCTGGGGTCATTATGTGGGGATTTTTTTTTACGGGAGACACTGTTCATGGCACGGAAGATACTTGCATTACGGTGGATGGGGGCTGCGCCTCCTTCTCTTGGGTCCTGGATCACTCTAGTAAATTCGATTATCCCATATGAACGTACACTGTATCAGAATAGAGGGTACCCGGGTAAATTCAAGAAGATTTGGGAGAGATGGAACTCCTCTCACCTTACTTTGCAGAGCGGAGATGTCGCACAGTAAACTACTCATTATATAGAAGTAGGCTGCGGAATAGTTTAGTTTGGTAGATGTAGGCAGAGTTTAGAAGCCAGGCAGGTTTTATCACTGGTATAATAAAATAACATAATACAATACTACTGTGATTCAGTTGATGTAATGTTAGCTTTATTTACACACAATTGATGCACATATTATGCTTCATGTTTTTTATGTTATCTGAACTTATATCCATTTTGTATCAAACTTAACATCTTGTACTGGATGTGTGTATTATATAACTGCTTATGGTTAATAAACGAATTTAAAAAAAACAAAACGGGGGAATGCTTTGAGGAATCTACAGTTGAACACATATTCTGATTTGTTTTACATGTTTCTTTACTCCTTGCTTCCTTATGTGATCCTTCGTGGTTTTGTGGCCTTCAGTCTGAATCTACAATGTGCATATCCCAATAAGAACAAAGAAAACCACTGCATGAAGAGGGGTGTCCAAACTTTTGAATCATACTGTAGATTTTAGTCTTATAACTTGAATATCGTGGATCATTTAATTGAGCACAAAGTACAAAACCATTTTAACGCCCACTATTGCAAGGTAACTGGCAAGGGAGATAACCCTGCAGTTTACTAGCTCATATATGCATTGCAGTCCTTGCAAGTGTGAAACCAGCTAGATCTTATTAGGTTCATATGTCAGAGAACTTCAGCGGAGTGCAATCTACTGTTCTCTACTGTCAGCTATTTCAAGCTGGGGACACAAAGGTTCAACGTAGGCCACCGCGATCACTGCTGTACTCAGTTATGAAAAGCTCCAGACACATTTATGAATGATAACGACAGTGACAGCAGCTCTCTTTATACACTCTACTTTTATTAGCTGTATATTCTGGTTTAACATTCCTTTTAAGTGGAGATTAGGCAAGGAGAAACAGCCTGCCAAAACAGACGGCTGGATGGATTTCAATTCTGCTGCTGATACTCAGTTGGCACAACCACAACTTTGCTTAAAGTGTAACTGCACTTTTAGAAAACTTTGACGTGTCATAGAAAAATGTCAGAAGTATTGGTCTCTTGAGGTCCATTTCCACTGACCGCTAAAAAAGGTCCAATTTTACAGAGCCCGTGTATTATCTTAGATGAGCGCAGCACTGCATTTCTGCCCCATCATTTTAGCAGATAGGGGTTTAAAAAACCCAGATTCCAACAAACCAAAATTTCTGACAAATCTCTATGACAAGTTAAACGTTTCCTATGAGTTCAGATAAACTTTACAAGGGGATGTCCGGAACTTTAACATTAAGGCTTATCCTTAGTATAGGTCATCAATGTATGATCAGCTGTTCCTGGTGTCGGTGGCGGCTGGAATTGCGCAGTTATGGAACTATACGGCGCAGTTCCATTGACGGTATAGTCGCTGCAGCCGGGTACTGCACATTGATTCCCTATTGATTTAGATAGGGACGGATGTGCAATATCCTGGTGCAGCCACTAGATAGTCAACGGAGTTATGCTGTGCAGCTCCATAACTGAGTAGCTCCAGCGGCCGCTAACACTGGTAATAGCTGATCAGCAGGGGTCTTGGGTGTCGCCATTTTTAGACAACCCCTGTAATATAAACCTTTTGCGTGCCAAATGTGACCTCATGTAATTGTAGATCAGGATTGTTTAAAAAAAAAAAAAAAAAAAAAAAAAAAAAAGCCTTTTAATACCTGCACATGTCATATGTAAATTCCTTTCTGGACTTAAAGTTGAATAAGCTGAAAAAAAGACATAGGTCCATCAAGTTAAACCTTCCAAATCTAGGAGGCACAGACTATCAGAAGATTTGTAGTAGTGCCCAAATCAACTTAATATTGATCCCGGAGAACTAGGTAAAACACCTCAAGCTGAAATCCTACACATGCAGCAAGTTCCGTTTCCAGCACATGCCCAGTCAAAGCTGGGTCTACATGTGATGCCCTCAGCGATGCACTGTGCATGGAAGCAGAACCCACCTGCGTGTCTGAAGAGGATTCCTGGTACACGTATACTAAGTTTCCCTACATATGCACCAGAACTAAAAGACAACAGCGCATGAGTAGGATTTCAGATGGGCTTGAGATTTTTTACTCTGGTCTCAGGGACAGGACATCAATCCAACCAGACTGGTTGGTTTGGGCCTTTCCATCCTTGCTTCTCTCAAGCGAGTCTAGCTTTTTGACACCACAAAGTTAATTTGTTTATGGCATTTGAAGGGATTGAATGGCTGTTTTAGTCATTCCTGATCCATACGAGAACACCTTTAACATACAGAAGATATGAAGACAGCGGTGGCAAGTGGTGGAAAACTAGGCGACAGGTTTTGATGTTACAGGGTACTGAATAGCTACGTTAGATATGGGAACCTGTGATTTAGGCTCAGTTCACGCATACTATAAATGTAAATTTACATCAGTGTAACAATATATGACTACTACCTGAAGAGCCTGGCGTTGCCCGGGCATAGTAACTAACTGTGGTTAGTTATAACAAATTATAATGATTACATTTTTTTGGACTATAAAAACGCACTTTTTTCACAAAAATTTTGGATGAGAACGGGGGTGCGTCTTATTGTCCGGATGTCCTTACCAGGAGTTTCATCCCAGAATGATGCGCGGCAATTTTGGATATGCTCAGTGGTGCGGGGGCTTCGCCGACACTTTGTGTGAGCCCGGAGTCCCCACACTTCCATTGCTGTAATATGCGCTGACCTCCAAGAAAATGGCTGCCTGAGGTGGCGCATGTGTAGATTGAGATCTCGGGAGACTAGATTGTAGTGCCGAGATCTCATTCTGTGCATGTTGCCGCCTCCGGTGGCCATTTTCCTGAAGACCACAGCATTACAGCAATGGAAGTGCGGGGACTCCAGCCTTACACAAAATGTTGGCGGAGCCCCCGCACCACGGAGCATCTGCGAAACTGCCGCACACCATTCTGGGATGGATGTGTAAGGGCTCTACGCTTTCACAAAATGGCGGAGCCCCCGCACCACCGAACCTGCCGCAGCAGCCTGGGACGAGTCAGATCATCGCCAGACCACCAAACACCTCCTGTGACCCCGCTCCACCAGAGCTCCCGATCACACCCTACCCCACGGTATATTACACATAAAAACATTTCACATCATATATTCAACACTACAAATTTGCAACACAAATTATCTAAATGATTGCACAAGTACTGATAGTATTTTATTTTCAACTCATTCAAGAGCCTTTTGATAAACATTTTTGGTTTTTCCTTTTCGTGCAAAAATGAACAGTTTTATGGCAGTTCCAACTCTTGAACAGACCACGAAAAGTTGACCATGAGAAAAGCATGGAGATTGCAAATCAATCCCTACTACTTTCAATGGACTGTCCCTGAGCATTGTCAATGGACATTGCAAATGCCAGTTGAACTGGAAACTGGAGGCGTTTAAAATCAAAAGGCAAATCAGTTGGAATGAGTAGAATTCTTGAAATGAAAATGTCCTCTCCTCTGGCACATCCTGTTGCTTAGCTGTGTATCTAATCCTATCCTGTGTGATACCGTCTCCTGAGTAGTGCATCTAATCCTATCCTGTATTTAATAAAAATAGCACTTCTTTGTACATTATTTTGGGCTCTGACTCCTTGTATTTGCTGTTTTAAGGTTCAGTTAGGAGTGTCCATTGGGGACTTCCCTGGTCCTACTGTTGAGGCTGAGGACCTTTTTGTAACTAAAATGTGATTATGTATTCTGTTCTGATTTTGTTGTTACCTCCTATCCTGTGTGATACTGTTTGCTGAGCGAGGCATCCAAGCATCTAATCCTATCCTGTGTGATACTGTCTTCTGAGCCATGTATCTAGTCCTATCATGTGTGATACTGACTGCTGAGCCGTGTATCTAATCATATCCTGTGTGATACTGTCTGCTGAGCCGTGTATCTAATCCTATCCGGTGTGATACTGACTGCTGAGCCGTGTATCTAATCATATCCTATGTGATACTGTGTGCTGAGCTGTGTATCTAATCCTATCCTGTGTAATACTGACTGCTGAGCTGTGTATCTAATCCTATCCTGTGTGATACTGACTGCTGAGCTGTGTATCTAATCCTACCCTGTGTGATACTGACTGCTGAGCCGTGTATCTAATCCTATCCTGTGTAATACTGACTGCTGAGCTGTGTATCTAATCCTATCCTGTGTGATACTGACTGCTGAGCTGTGTATCTAATCCTATCCTGTGTAATACTGACTGCTGAGCTGTGTATCTAATCCTATCCTGTGTGATACTGACTGCTGAGCTGTGTATCTAATCCTACCCTGTGTGATATTGACTGCTGAGCTGTGTATCTAATCCTATCCTGTGTGATAATGTCTGCTGACCTGTGTATGTAATCCTATCCTGTGTGATACTGTCTGCTGACCTGTGTATCTAATCCTATCCTGTGTGATACTGTCTGCTGACCTGTGTATCTAATCCTATCTTGTGTGATACTGTGTGCTGAGCCGTGTATCTAATCCTATCCTGTGTGATACTGGGCTCCCCCTTAAGTCTGTGTCAGAAGGTGGTCTGTGTCGGCACGGTAATAAATTGTGTTATTTCCAGCTTTACAGAAGGAAGATAACACCATAGAAATTATAATAATAATAGGCCTAAGCTACCACAACTGTCTACAAGGAAAACTGTTGCTCATAACAACCAATCACAGCTCAGCTTTCATCTTTTAAACAGCGTTGGTGAAATGAAAGATGCTTAGTGATTGGCTGCTATGTGGCGTGGGCTTGATACACACACATATATAAACTCAGTTTTAGATCTAGATATATGAGATGATAGACTGATACCATCTTCACGTCTTTCTACAACTGCATCTAAAGTAGAGCCGTGGACCAAAATTGTAGAATAATGGTTTACTGTAAATTCCATTGTGGTCCATGGCAGTATAAAAGTGAATATTAACCTTCCCCAGACAATCACTGGAAGAGTCAAAGTTTAATTTTAATTACTTATGGAAATCCAACCTCAAGGGAGCAAAGGTCTAGTTTGCTGCCCTCCAAAACATTCTTATATACCAATCATATATCCCTGGCACATTTTCTGTCTACTCTGCACATACATCTTTACTTAGCTGGCTGAAGCTTTTCCGTGTCCCATTGTAAGCAACTACAATGGCTTCTTGATCTGGTACACGCTGAGTTGTGTCCAGCAGACACTGCTGCATAGTCTTGCAGGAAAGTGGTACGTCAGATAATCCATGGACGTAACTAGTGGAAGTGACCGGTCGTGTAGGAGGAGTATCTCTCAGCAAGCGGCTGTGGATTGAATATTGAATAACAAGCATTAATCTGGGTGCATTTGAGTAAAGTAATTGACACAAAATTAGACAATTTTGTCTAGATGTATTTGTGCAAAGACACTATTACATAGAATAGATAGGTGATCAGGAAGCTGAGATGTGTAGAGCTTCTTGGACTGTTTTTGCGCTGAAGACCTTACCCGTAACATGTAGAGACGATGAAGTCACTCTTGATGCTTTCGTGCTATCCCAGTTTTGACAAAGTACATAGCACCAAATTCATTAAGAGGAGCAGGTCACTTAATAAATGTGTTATTTCTAGACAGCTGCGTGTGCCTTCATGCGCTGAGCCAGAAATGCTGGCCAGCTCTGCTCCTGTGCACATTACCTTATGAAGGTAACCAAGCAGGCACCTCTGATGTAATCCTCTAAGACCTTATAGCTCAACTCCCGTGGTGAAACGCCTCCTGAGTAACTCAGGTAGTTGGCATCCTCATTGCTACTACCTTGCAGTTCTCCATCATCTGCCATAGTAAAGCCTCCAGACAAACACAGGTATACTACTTCTGGACTCTGCTATTTTCTCCAAGTGAGTCATCTGATAAACCCAGATCTGCTACAACTGTTGGGCATCCCCCTAGACTGCTATATTCTCTAAGTCAGTCACCTGACAAATTTAGCCATGCTACAACGAGCTCTGCAATGGTACTCTAACTCTTGTCATGTGACTGTAGTTTGATATCCCGGGGTTAAAGGCTCCTTTCCTATACCCAACGCTAGGAGCGCCTTTGCTATCCCTGCTCCCCGGATTACTTCTAACGGTGAAGATGGCGGGGCATGTACCTTGATGAGCTGCTGAATCAGCCCTTATCTGTCCATTCCCTCACCCAGGGAAGTAGGAAGTAGTATATAATATATAAACCAGACTAACAAGAGAAGAGAGATAGGTATAAATGAAAATATCAGTCATACAAATATTCACTCACAAACAACAAAAGTGAAACACCGGGAATTAAAAGGAAGGAACCACAAAATAGGAGAGGATGAGGATATGAACACAGACGAATCACCAAGCTACAGTCTTTAGAACACCACTCCAAACGCTTCCTCAACAAACACCTCCAGCTCAACATCAGGCTGTATAAAACCAACGTTGGCAAATCCGATTGCCAGAGGAGAGTATATATAGAAGAGGGGAGTGGCCAACACTGAACAGCTGAAACAAAAGCAGGAAAACTTCAGAGACTCAACTGCACAGGTTTAAGCCCTGCACTGCTAGCAGAAACCTGAACCGTTTAATATGCTGGTGAAGTGTTTCTAATTAGTGCAGGAGTATGAAATCAGACACCGGGGTCTTCTGGCCCCGCTCTGTTGCGATAATCCCGTGACAACTCTGCTCCATTAAGTCATTTGTTCTTCCCAACTCTGCTTCATCGGATTACTCTACTGTGCGAATTAACCCAGCACAAGACCTCTACAGCTTTGGTTGCTTCATCTGGTGTACCAAGATGCATCAACGACATCAATCTATGCTGGGGGCTATCCGCTCATCCGGACAAGTGCCTTTAACGATCCACCTCACGAGGTGGGACATAACAGAAATAGTGTAAAGTTCCTCATACACAATAAAGAAATAAACATTGTCCAATTCAGCAGATATTAGGGAAAAGAAGGATCTGGCCTGTTGGTTTTCATCAAACTCAACCTGTTGTCCTTTTGGAGGATAAGCTGCTGTTAAGTGTCAAACTGTAGCTTATTTTCTTTTCCCACTCAGCCAAGTTTTCGTGTGTAAGAAGGGGTATTGGTCAAATCCTCACATGACTGCTATCTAAGGCGTGTGGCCAGCATAAGATTTTATTTATTAAAAGTCTACACTGCGCATGTATAAAATAATTCAAATTTCAACTTAATATGTATCTGCACTTTCAGGTGATTTTTCAGAAAAAGTTGTCGTGTGTGTACATGAGTAATAATACTATTTTTGGCAATTATACAGCTTCTGCATTTGTAGCAGTATTTTCTCTGCACTAAAAGTCTTAGTAATTTCTTGTACAATTCTACTTCCTACAGCTTCTTCAACCTTCACTCTCTATAGAATTGAAGGCAGCAGGTGATATTTCACTAAAGACAGATTTGTAGACAAATTAGAGTAGTTTTTAAGAGTGAATGATCAGTGCAAAAGTTGCATATATTTAACTAATAAGACATACAGTTGTGTGAATAAGTGTTTGCCCTCTTCCCGATTTCCTATTCTTTTGTCACACATAAATGCTTCAGATCAAACAAATTTAAATATGAATAACCCAAGTGCACTTCAGCTTGAGGTCATGAACAGACTGCCGGACATTTTGCTTCAGGATTTTTTGGTAGATAGCAGAATTTATAGTTCCATTTACCACAGAATTTATAGTTCCATTTACCACAGAAAGTCTTCCAGGTCCTGAAGCTGCAAAACAGCCCCAGATCAGCACACTACCACCACCATATTTTACTGTTGGTATGATGTTCCTTCACCACCAGATGTATTGGGATATACACATACACAAGAAAAAGACCTTTTATTATACTCACCTGTGGGGCAGTCTGGTTCGAGGGATTTCGCTGGTTTTGGCCCACCGCCCTGCAAGTGAATATAATAAAATGTCTTTTCTTGTCTTGCAGGTTGGGTTGGGAGAATATATACAGCATTATAGAATGCTGTATATCAGGCTTGAAAGGTGGTGGCTGCATCTCATATCGGTCAAACCTGGTGACAGGTTCGCTTGAAACTTTTAAGCATGACAAACATGCAAAAGAATAGGAAATCAGGAAGGGGGAAATCACTTTCACACAACTGTACTATGTTTATTATCTTTACTTGTACTGTTGATATAACAAAAAAAAATAGTATCTACGCTATTTTTTCTTAAAATAAAAGAAGGCAGAACAGTTACCACATCATCAAGTTTATGAAGACACAGATACCTCACTGCGGAGGGCCTGGGTACTATCAGTATTTCTGTGTCAGTGTATTTTTGGTTTCCAAGTGACAGTAATAACAAGGATTAGTTTGTCTTCTCCTCTCATTCATACAACATAACGCTATTAAAGGACTGTGCCAGAAAGAACAAAAAAAATATAACTACGGTATATTGAAAAAAATGAAATATTAGTTGAAATTTTTGTATTTTATTGCTCACACCAGGCTTCACAAGATTGGATGACAAGGCTACATACTTAAGCCTCATTCACACGTACATGTTTGCAGTAAGTGACATCTGTTTTTTTTTTTCACAGATATCACACATACTTAGTATATGACCTGTGCTGCTGTGCACATGTCTGTTTTTACACAGTCCATACGTCCATGTAAGGCTATGTGCCCACATAGCGATTTAATCCGGACAATGAAAAGCGGACTCCTTCCCAGAAATCGCGAGTTTTTTTCAGCGCGATTTCACCACGATTATGTTCGCGATTTTCGCGTGCGATATTCAAGCACTTTCCAAGCGATTTGAAGCATCGCTTGGAAAGTGATTGACAGGTTAGTCACACTTGTCAAACATAGTGTTTGACAAGTGTGACCAGCTTTTTACTATTGAGGCCGCATAGGTAAAAGATAGAATGTTAAAAATGATAAAAAAAATAAAAAAATCAGGGTAAATGTTAAACACGTATCGCATATGGATGGCACAATGATGCCATCCGTGTGCTGTATGTGTTTTACACGGACCCATAGATTTCTATTGGCTTTGTCAACCGTGCTGCCGGTAAAAAAGAGAGATACCTGTGTATGATTTAGGCTATAGGAGATCGCTATAGCAATGCGAGACCAACGTCATCACAGGTCTCGCAAGGCATTGCTGGGAACGGGAGCGCCGCTGACACTGCGCGGGACGTCGGAAAATTTTGGTTGGGCATAATCTCTATGTACAAATTCTAGATTTGATATGATTGCTCATGGTTATGGCTACACTTGTGCACATTAGGCCGACTCAGTCTTCTGATATTCATGGTCCGAGGACGAACAACATTTCCGTACTGCCGAGGGTCTCCGGACCTGAACTCAACAGCCTCATAAGTATATGTGAAGATGTTGAGTTTGGGTCATCAGACCCATGGCCTGTCTGGACATCACGGTCCATACTCTGACCATGGATATTGGAAGTGTGAAGAAGGGCTTAATGTCATTCCCCTATAGGCTCAGAATTTTTGTGAAAGATGGCCCTGCTGATAAAGCTTGAATATCGCTCACCCTGCGAGCTGATGTTAGTGCCAACAGAAGCACCGCTTTAAATGACAGGGCTCTAAGGGATGCCGAGTGAATGAGTTCGAACGGAGGGCCTGTCAGTGTGGACAGTACAAGATTCAGGTCCCATGACGGAATCCTTTGACTAGCTATTGGCCTGGATCTGTTGCGGCCTTAATAAATCGTGCCACCCAAGGGTTATCCGCCACATCGTGGTTATAAAGAGAGCCTAAAGCTGCTACTTGGACCTTTAATGTGTTGACTGCCAGACCCTGTTCTAGGCCCCTTTGTAGAAATTCTAAGATCTTATCGATCTGAACCCCGTCCTGAACCTTTACCCCAGAAGTGGATAAGAATTTTTTCCATGTTCTTCCATATGTTCTCATCGTAACCGGTTTTCTACTTTTTTGTAATGCAGTTATCAGGTTCTCTGAAAATCCTCTGACCCTCATCAGTGCCCTCTCAAATTCCATGCTGTTCAATGGAGATTCGCTGCCTGAGGGTGTAACACTGGGCCCTGGGATAGCAGGTTCGGGAGATCCGGTAGGATCCACTGGTCGGTTACCGAGAGCATTCTTAGCAAGGAGAACCAGGTTCTTTTGGGCCAGAAGGGGGCTATTAATATCATTCTTGCCCCATCCTCCCTGACTTTTCTTAGCACTGCCGGGATAAGCGTATGTTAGAGTCTGCGTCCATGGAAGCATAAATGCGTCCAGAGCTAGAGGATTCCCCCTGGGGTCTAGAGAGCAGAACGTTTCCACTTTTTTGTTTCTGAAGTCGGCAAACAGATTTATGTCCGGGGCCCCCCACCTTTTTACAATCTGCCGAAAAACGGACCGCTTTAGGACCCATTCCCCCTGCCGTAATTGGGTGCGGCTCAGGAAGTCTGCCCTTTGATTCTCCGTGCCTCGGATGTGTAGTGCTGACAGGGATAGCAGGTTTGTCTCTGCTAGTTTGAGGACTCTGGAAGATGTGTCCATTAGGGCCCGGGACCTGGTTCCCCCCCTGATGATTTATGTAGGCCACCGTGACTTGATTGTCCGAAAATATGCGGACATGATGATTCTGGAGCAGCGGTAGGAAGTGTGTTAACGCGTTGCCCACTGCTAAGAGTTCTTTCTGGTTTGAGGAGGCTTCTAGTTCTTGACCTCCCCACGCACCCTGAGCCACCTCGTTGTTCATGTGTGCTCCCCATCCCGTGGGACTGGCGTCCGTGGTAACTATGTGTGTTATTTTTGTTACCCAGGGGATCCCTTTAGAAAGTTTGTCTTGGTTTCTCCACCAGGCTAGGGAATGAATAGTCTTTGAATGTAGGGTAATACGATCCTCTAGGTGTCCCCCTACAGCTGACTGGTTGGCTAATATGTCCCACTGGAGCGCTCTCGTGTGTAACTGAGCCCATTGGACTGCTGGCAGGCAGGCGGATAGAGAACCCAGCAGTGACATAGCTTTCCTTAACGTCATGGAGGGATTTTGGATTGCTCTTGTTATAATTTGAGTGATTTTCTCTTTCTTGCAGTCTGGGAGGCGGCACTCTTGAATGTTTGAGTCCAGTGTTAGACCCAAGAATTCCTGTACTCTGCTGGGCTCCAATCTTGATTTTTTCAGATTTAGGAGCCAGCCTAGGCCTTGTAGAGTGTCCATCACCCTGTCCCTCTGTTCCCGGCATTTTCGGGCCGAGCTGCTTGCTATTAAAAAATCGTCCAGATACGGGACTATTATTATGCTCCCTTATATGGGCCATCATTTCCACTACTATTTTGGTAAACACCCGTGGGGCTACAGATATTCCGAACGGCAAGGCTCTGTACTGGAATTCTTTTATCTTCCCTTTATTGAGACGGCTAACCTGAGATATTTTCTGGATTTTTTGAGAATGGGGACGTGATAATAGGCATAACTGCATAAGTAGAGCAATGTATAGGTTCACACCGAGTTGAAGAATCTCAGACTGTGTGCCATGCCATTGTGTATAGTATAGGCTGTTGTTGTAGAAATTGTCAAAAATCATTGTGAGTGTGAATGATGGATGTAACACAGAAGTAACACATCGATTTAAAAGCAATGGATTTAATATAGACAATTTACGGCACTATAAGAGAGTGCTTGTTCTAAACAAATTTATACTAAGCGGATACTCTGAAGGAGTGCCTGTGTATTATTTGGACTACGACACTAAGAGTAAACCGGAAAGTTTCTGAAGTTTGGTCTTACCGCATTTAGCGGTTTTTTTGTTTGTGTTTGTGTTTTTGTACATGTGCATTTTTTAAAATGGACCAAGTCCCTTTTTAATCAATTTAAAATAAAGTTTATTAGTTTTAATTTCTAGTATTTGTCTAGCTTGCTGGTGAGGACCTGATCGACTCCATTTTGAAGCTTTGATTCCTGACGTATCTGTTTAATTTTTTTAAATTTATGATCGGCCGGAAAGTGCCATCTGGTTTGGTCACCAGGAAAAGAGGGGAGTAGAACCCACTGCCCATTTCCTGCAGGGGAACCTCCTGGAGGACTCCCTTTTTTATCAGGTTTAGGAACTCATTTTCTAGGGCTTCCTGCTCCTGCGTACTGGATCTTAGCGGAGTTATTACGTACTTTTGAGGTGGGAGAGAAAGTCTATTTTTAGGCCGTCCTGGATTAGGTTTATTATACACGGGTTGTTTGAGATTTTCTTCCAGGCTGGAAGGAAAAGGGTTAGCCTTCCCCCCACCCTGGGCAAACTGTCACTTAGAGGGCTTTTTGTCTCGGGACGAGTTACCAAAGAGGAACCCTCCATCTTCCCTTCTGTCATCCCACTTTTGTTCTCTCGGTGGTCTCCTCTGAAAAAAACTTTCTATTCCGAAAGGGCCTCTTAAATGCTGCAGTCCCCAAATTCGGGAACTCTTTCTTCTTGTCCCCTGCTTTCTGTAGGATTTCATCTAATGTCTCCCCAAAAAGGAATTTCCCTTCACAAGGGATTGAACACAATTTCATTTTTGTCTGTAGGTCCCCTGGTCAACTTTTGAGCCATAGTGTTCTTCGGGCTGCATTTGAGAACGCTGCTGCTTTGGACAATAATCGAACTGAATCGGCCGATGAGTCCGCTAAGGCTGTGTGCACACGCTGCGGAAAAGGTGCGGATTCATCCGCGCGGATTTTGTACAATCCGCAGGTGAAACCGCAGGTCAAAAGACCTGCGGTTTTACCTGCGGATTGCTCTGCGGTTTTGCCCTGCGGTTTTTCATCTCCTCAATGGAGGAGATGGCAAACCGCAGGAGAATCCGCAGAAAGAATTGACATGTCAATTCTTTCTGCGGATTGAAAACCGCAGATAATCCGCGCGGAAAATTCCGCACCGTCTGCACTGCGGTTTTTGATTCCCATAGGGAATCATTGTACTGTACACCGCAGCAAAAACTGCTGCGGGTCCGCAGCGGCCAAAACCGCTGCGGAACCGCAGCAAAATCCGCAGCGTGTGCACACAGCCTAAGAAGGCAGCCGCTCCCCTTATTACTGGGATAGAATCTAAGATCTTATCCCTTGGCGTCCCTTCCCTTAGTTGCTTATCAAGTTGGTCCACCCATACCATTAGGGCTCTTGAGGTACATGTCGCCGCTATGGCTGGTCCGAGATTACCTCCTGCTGACTCCCATGCCCCTTTAAGGAAAGTATCTGCCTTTTTATCTAGGGGATCCCTGAGGGTGCCCATGTCCTCGAAGGGGAGAGCGAATTTTTTTTGAGGCCTTTGCGACGGCTACGTCGAGCTTCGGGGCCTTATCCCAGGACGTGGACGCCTCTCCATCAAAAGGGATATTTTCTTTTAAGGGAAGTGGTGTTTTTCCTGTCCGGTTTGTCCCATTCTATTTTGATGAGCTCCTGAACATTTTCGTTTAGCGAGAACACTCTCCGCTTTTTCTGGCCTAGTCTCCCGAACATTATGTCCTGGACTGTTTTATCAGGCCTAAGGTCCAATACCCCCATGGTAGACCTTACAGCTTTCACTAGTTTGTCTACCTCTTCTAGGGGAAACCAGTGACACCCCCCCCCCCCCCTCGTCTGAGGAGCCGGATTCTGATGTTTTAGAGGTGATTCCTCCCGACGTTGAAGAATCCGACTGGGAAGTCACTATCGTATCTTTCTTTTTTGTTTTGTCCCTGCGCTTAAGGGATATAAGGGCACTCTGAACCTCCGATTTGATCGCAGCTCTTAGGTCAGAGGCGAAATCCGGGGTTTCCTGACAGAGGACTTCTTTCGTACAAGATTCACAGAGTTTTTTTCTCCCAAGATATAGGTAGGGGTCTAGTACAAGTGGGACATTCCCTGTTCTTCTTTTTCCCCTTCTTCTTTCCCTAATAAGGGAAGGGAATTCTATTACAATGGTGAACATTCACGAAGATCATTCACCCAAAAGTACACGGCTGCAGGTACCGATTTGGGAGACAGAGTTAGGTCCTGTACAGGCTGATCTCCTGGTGGCGATTTGCTCCTTGCAGCTGACGTGCTGCGCTGCGTGGAGTGACTGCTGGAACACCCATTGCTTCTGTTCCGTTCCTTCTGGCGATGATGGTGCTGCTGCTTAAGCTGCTGCCTGGCTTGCTGCTCCTGTTGCTGGTCGCTATCCCCCATTGCTCAGGACCACTTCCAGCCAGTAGTGTTTCCAGCCCCACCATTTTAAATTTCCTGGCATATGACGTCACCGCTCCCATCCTGCACGGCGTCTGCTGGGGAGAGCGCCGGTTCCCGGAAGCCGGTTTCTAATTCCAGGGCAGCGGCCATTTTGGTACACCTCTGTACCATGGCATTGCCCGCATGTTTTCCGGGTCCCCGCAAGCCCCGACCTGCTCTCCGGAGCGACGGCTCCCCCTCCCCCCCCCCCCGCTCACCTGGCACCACACCCGCCGTGACAGGGGCCTCCCCGCTGCCACCTTTCGGACAGGTCGGCCCCGGATCCAGACTCCCAAAAACACGCAGGTACTGCCGTCCTGTGGGTCACCCGTCAGGGACAGGAACCCAACTGAAGGCGGAGGAGAGGTACCGCCCTTTTTATCTGTAGGTTCCTGTCCCTGAAGGGCAGATCCCCTCTCTCCGTGGTGCTGTCATGGGTGAGAGAAAACCTGAATTTAGACAAAATCTCATCCAAACAGCCCCAGTGTACCCGGTCGAAAGCCTTTTCCGCACCAAACGACAAGAGGACACTAGGGTCTCCGGATAATTCAACAATTTTTATCAAGTCTTTTAAGTCTATTAATCTCCTTGTTCAATCTTTAGATTGTCACCCAGCAACAAAACCCACCTGATCTGGGGCAATCAAAGAGGGAAATACCAAATGGATTCTCGAATCAAGGAGTCTAGAAAATAATTTAACATCACAATTTAGTAAGGAGATGGGTCTAAAATTGGCAGTTGGGGCATGGTCAGACCAGGTTTCGTCTAAAATTGGCAGTTGGGGCATGGTGAGACCAGGTTTCGGAATAGTATTAATTATAGCCTCAAGACCTGTGGGGGCAATGGGTTTAGTGTTTACCAAAAGTTAAAGAATCTACACTAACGTTCAAAAGTTTGGGGTCACCCAGACAATTTTGTGTTTTCAATGAAAACTCTTACTTTTATTAATCAAAAGAGTTGCCAAATGAGTTTAAAATCTAGTGCAGACATTGACAAGGTTTGATAAAAAGATTTTTATTTGAAATAATTTTCTCCTTCAAACTTTGCTTTCGGCAAAGAATGCTCCCTTTGAAGCAATTACAGCATTGCATACATTTCGCATTCTAGCAGTTAATTTGCTGAGGTGGTCTGGAGAAATTTCACCCCATGCTTCCAGAAGCCCCTCCCACAAGTTGGTTTGGCTTGATGGGCACTTTTTGCGTACCAAAATGGTCAAGCTGCTCCCACAACAGCTCAATGGGGTTGAGATCTGGTCACTGCGCTGGCCACTCCATTACAGATAGAATACCAGCTGCCTACGTCTTCCCTAAATAGTTCTTGCATAATTTGGAGGTGTGCTTTGGGTCAATGTCCAGTTGTAGGATGAAATTGGCTCCAATCAAGTGCTGTCCACAGGGTACGGCATGGCGTTGCAAAATGGAGCGATAGCTTTCCTTATTCAAAATCCCTTTTACCTTGTACAAATCTCCTACTTACCAGCACCAAAGCAACCCCAGACCATCACATTACCTCCACCATGCTTGACAAATTGCATCAGGCACTCTTCCAACATCTTTTCAGTTGTTCTGCGTCTCAAAAATGTTCTTCTGTGTGATCCAAACACCTCAAACTTGGATTCGTCTGTCCATAACACTTTTTTCCAATCTTCCTCTGTCCAATGTCTGTGTTCTTTTACCCATATTAATATTTTCCTTTTATTAGCCAGTCTCAGATATGGCTTTTTATTTGCCACTCTGCCCTGAAGGCCAGCATCCCAGAGTTGCCTCTTCACTGTAGACGTTGACACTGGCGTTTTGCATATACTATTTAATGAAGCTGCCAGTTGAGGACCTGTGAGGTGTCGATTTCTCAAACTGCAGACTCTAATGTACTTGTCTTGTTGCTCGGTTGAGCAGCGGGGCATCCCACTTCTCTTTCTACTCTGGTTAGAGCCTGTTTGTGCTCTCCACTGAAGGGAGTAGTACACACCATTGTAGGAAATCTTCAGTTTCTTGGCAATTTCTCGCATGGAATAGTCTTCATTTCTAACATGAATAGACTGTCGAGTTTCACATGAAAGTTCTCTTTTTCTGGCTATTTTGAGCGTTTAATGGAACCAACAAATGTAATGCTCCAGATTCTCAACTAGCTCAAAGGAAGGTCAGGTTTATACCTTCTCTAATCAGCCAAACTGTTTTCAGCTGTGCTAACATACTTGCACAAGGGTTTTCAAGGGTATTCTAACCATCCATTAGCCTTCTTACACAGTTAGCAAACACAAAGTACCATAAGAACACTGGAGTGATGGTTGCTGGAATTGGGCCTCTATACACCTATGAAGATATTGCATTGCAAACCAGACGTTTGCAGCTAGAATAGTCATTTACATTGCATAGAGTGTATTTCTGAATCATTTAATGTTCGCTTCATTGTAAAAAACTGTGCTTTTCTTTAAAAAATAAGAAAATTTCTAAGTGACCCTAAACTTTTACACGGTAGTGTAAGTAAGTATGAGACAAGTATATTATTAAAGAGCTTATAATACTTATTTGGGAGTCTGTCTGGGGCCGAATTAGATTTAGGCTACATGAACACGTTGCGAATTCTGTTGTGTTTCCGCAGCGTTTTTGGCCCTGCGGAAACGCAGCAGTTCCGCAGACATGGTACAGTACCATGTTAGCCTATGGCATTTCAAATCAGCTGTGCTCACGCTGCGTTTTTTTCCGCATGGTTTTGCTGCGGTTTACAAACGGCAGCATATCAATTGTTTGTGCGGATTACGCAGCTGTTTCACACCTTTAACATAGTAGAGGTGTGAAACCGCAGGAAAATCGCAGGTCACTTTACCTGCGGATCCGCGCAGAAAAACCCGCAGGTGAATCCGCAGCATGTGCACATAGCCTTAGAGGTCTTAATGGAGTTTTGAATTTCCAGCAAGGTGAAGGGGCTATTAAGCTATGTGCACACGTAGCTTTTTTGGTGTGCGGATTTTGTAGAGAAAACCGCAGGTAGATCTGCAGGACAAAAGTCCTGCGGTTTATCTGCGGTTTTGCACCTCATAATGGATGAGGTGTAAAACTGCAGCATTTCTGCACCAAACAATTGACATGCTGCGGATTGTATACCACAGCAAAACCGCGCGGAAAAATCCGCAGCATGTGCACAGCTTTTTTTAATTTCCATAGGAAATAAAGGTACTGTACAACGCAGCAGAATCTGCTGCGGACCCGCAGCTGCAGAAACGCTGCAGAACCGCAGCAAAATCCGCACTGTGTGCACATACCCTTAAGGGTACGATGTCTATTAGAGAAGAAGGTATAGTCCCTTTCACCCACATGCAAATAACACCAAATATCATGAAGGTGGAATTCATCCACCAGGGGGCCAAGTTCCATCCTGCCGCACTGCGGCAGTCAAGCGATGTGGATCAGATAGAGTTAAAATACCCACATAAAACTTGAAAAACCCGAGAAGTAGCTGTCACATTTTGGAAAAACTTCCTATCGAAGGTGATCTGAGCTACCATTATTTTCCCTTCACCATTTGCAAAGAAAGAGAAGGGGAATTTTTTGTGATGGAGACGATTATCCTCTTTGCGGAGGTGAATTTTTTGAATGCAGGCTATAACACAGTGACTATTTATCAGCTCCTTCCATAATAGTGACCTCTTAAAGAGAGAGTTCAGTCCCTTAACATTCAAAGATACTATTTGAATACTCATCATCAAACCAGATAAATGAAAATATTGAAAATGAAAGCCAGAGCTAAGGAGGGGGGGGGGACAAAGCACATACAATAAAGATACAAAAAATTAACAACATTAGGCAGAAAGACTGCCTAAAAAGGCAAGTGTGGGGAGGTTGAGCTGGGTACGGTTCTGTCTGTAATATGGAGACAGAGAGATTGACTGAGGGTGTCATGTGGCAGACTGCCCATCAGAGGTCACTAGAGAGCACCAATGGCAGTGGTTATGTAACTGTCATCTGAGTGTTACATAGATGCCAGAGGTCAAGGTGATTGGGCGGAGGTGACTGTCAGGTGACAGAGGGTGGGGCTACCTGGACTGACTGAATAAATACTGAGGTAAGCTTCCAGAAGGTTCAGTCAGCCAGGGGAGCTCACAAGTGAGGAGGGGCTGCTTTTTTTC
Organism: Dendrobates tinctorius; assembly: GCF_039654945.1. NCBI lineage: Eukaryota > Metazoa > Chordata > Amphibia > Anura > Dendrobatidae > Dendrobates > Dendrobates tinctorius. Next base: position 8,718,203 of record NW_027361771.1, on the reverse strand, counting down.
TCCTGTATAGTGTGCTTCCATACGTATCCATATACGTTGGTTGCAAACAATAAAGGAGTGGACAGTGGAGCCTTTCTGCAGCCTTTCAGTGCTATAGCCCATTTCTCTGCACTGTTGGCTGTCTGATAGGTCTCTCTGTGTGTGAGTGCAGCTCACGTTGCAGTGTGTTCTACAGCCACCGCTGGTTGTAGTCCGCTCAGCGTGCGTCACTGCCTCATACATAGTCCTTTTTTGCAGCTAATTTGTCCAGATTTTTGCTCCTATATTAGTGTGCTTCCATCCACATCCATTGTCATTGGTTGGTTGCAAACACTATATAGGATTAGATAGAGGAGCCTTTTTGCTGGCTTGTGCCCTTCAGGGCCAGCCAGACTAGTATCGCCCTATTTTTTGGAGCCTCATCAATTGCATTGTAGGTTAGCTTCCTGCATTGTAATCGTTCCAAAAAGTTTGTGATACTATAGCTTTCAAACTTTGGTCACATCCTTTTATTCCCCCCCCCCACAAAAAAAAAAAGGAAATAAAGTTCACCAAACACTCCACTTTAGAGTTGTGTAGGCCAATTTAGATCATATTAAAGTGTAGTACACACACTCTTAGCAAAATTAGTGTTTCTTATACTGGTTAGCAGGTGTTCAGGAATAAGAACACTAAGCCCCCCCTTTTTTCCTTTTCTGCCTATCTTTATCAGTCTACCAAGATGAAGAAGGCAGGGAGTAAGGCAAGTGGTCGTGGCTGTGGAGTTTCAGCAGGGAGAGCACGGGGGGGGGGGGGGGGGGATTCAGCAGGGAGAGGACGTGGGGATTCGGTGTCTGCTGCGGCCACCAGTGACCCGGCATCCCCCACTTTTACCAGGCAACAGTCCTTCATGCGCAGCTTTGTAGGACCTCGCCGTACCCCACTGCTGCGTGACGAACAAATTGAAGCCGTTGTCGGATGGATGGCAGCTAAAGCATCCACTTCAATGACTTCCGCATACTCTCAGGGCCAGAGCACTGAAGAGCAACCATCTGTCTCTTCACCACCTGCCAAATTGCCCAGGCAGTCTGAGAGCCCTGGACCGAGCCATCTCAATCTTTACTTCTGTTCTCAGAATCTGTTGGCTTGGAAAGAGGTGGCCAGCCAAGCAGCATTCTAGAGCGTGAAGAAGAGGGAGTATGCAGTGATGCGCAACTGCTTTGTCCCTCTGAATCTGAAGAGGCGGGTGGGCCAGTGCCTATTGTCAGCACACCTCAGTACTCATCTGATGATGATGAGACTCAGTTGCCAATTTCTGGTGCGTACGGTGCTGGCGAGACAACCCAGGACCAGCCGGTGCTTGAAGAGGGGAGTGGAGATGATGAGGTCCTTGACCCATCATGGCGTCAGCCACAGGAAGGTGGTGGGAGCAGCTCTGAGGAAGAGATTCCCCGAACGGCCAAAAGAGGAGGGAGAGGGCGGGGGCAGACTTGGTTGCCTGTAGCCTCCACTTTGGCACCCGTGAGGAGCAATCCTCTTCCAAAACACAAAACGGGCGCTCCCAGGACTTGCAGTGCGTGGTCTTTTTTTGACACAGTTGCAGATGACATTTGCTTTGTCAAATGCAAGCTGTGTCATCAGAAAGTTAAACGAGGGAAAAATGTGAGCAACCTCAATACCACAAATATGTGGAAACATGTGCGTACCAAGCACGAGGTGGAGTTACACAGACACACTGAAGATGTAGGCCAACCTTCAGCAGCACCTACCACCTCTTCAGCTCGTGTTCGGGCCTCTTCCTCCAGCTCACACACAGCTGGTTCGGCTTCCTCACTGGAACGCCATGGAAGAACCTCTACCACTGTTGTCCAAAGACCCAGTGAAATTCCACCCACTGAACCACGTTCTCAGTCATCAGCACACTCCCAGGCCTCTCACCAGCAATCGGTAGCACAGGCATGGGAGAAAAAGCGGCCATACTCGGCATGCCATCCCCGAGCACTTGCTCTGAATGCCGGCATTGCCAAACTACTGGCCCTTGAGATGCTGTCATTCAGGCTGGTGGAGACTGACACCTTCCGGAACTTGATGTCATTGGCAGTTCCACAATACAATGTGCCCAGCCGCTTTTATTTCAGCAAGCAAGCCGTCCCTGCCCTGCAAAAGCATGTGGAGGGAAAAATTAAAAATGCGCTACTAAACGCCGTCAGAAGCAAGGTCCACCTGACCACCGATGCGTGGACCAGTAGCCATGGACAGGGACGATACCTTTCCCTCACTGCCCATTGGGTCAATGTTGTAGAGCCGGGTACAGATCTGGAGAGTGGCTCTGTACGTATTCTGCCACCTCCAAGGATTGCAGGAATGCAGTCTGTACATATTGAGTCCTCCTCCTACTCTAGTTCCTCGGAATCAGCACTGCATGAGCCTGTTAGGCCAGATAGGAGCACAGGTGTGGCCAAACGTCAACAGGCCGTCCTTAAATTAATTTTTTTGGGGAATCGGAGCCACACAGCACAGGAGCTCTGGAATGCCATCAAGCAGGAGAGCGATGTGTGGTTTGTGCCAGCGAATCTCCAGCCAGGTTTGGTAGTGAGTGACAATGGCCGAAATCTAGTGGCAGCTCTGGGCCTAGGCAACCTCACTCACATACCATGTCTGGCACACGTACTCAATTTGGTGGTGCAGAGCTTTCTGAGGGACTATCCGGATCTGGATGCACTGCTGCACAAGGTTCGCCTAGAGTGTGCTCACTTGCGGCGTTCCAGCAATGGCAAGATCGCGCATTGCATCTCTGCAACGCCGATTCCGCCTGCCAGAACATCGCATCATATGTGACCTCCCCACCAGGTGGAATTCAACGTTACATATGTTGGAGCAGTTGTGTGAGCAGCAGGCAGCAGTAATGGAGTACCAGCTGCATCAGGCGCAAACAAGTCGCACTGTGCGCCAGACACACTTCACCACCACTGAGTGGGCCACTATGAGGGACATCTGCCAAGTTTTGCGTGCCTTCGATGACTCCACGCGGATGGCCAGTGCAGATGATGCACTAGTCAGCATGACTGTCCCCCTTATCTGTCTGCTTCAAAAAACCTTACAAGCACTAAGTGAGGAGGTTTTTGAAGAGGTCGAGAATGAGGAGTCAGAAATGCCATCTGCTTCTAGCAAGTCTGTGCAACGTGCTTCCACACAAAGGCCCAGGCAGGGGACACTTAGTGAGGAGGAACACATCTCTTCAGAGGAGGGAGGTACACAAGGCTCTAGTAGTCAGTGTGTACAGCGAGTGTGGGGTGATGCTGAGCAGGCTGAGATGCTGCCTCAAGCTGGGGACAGCATTTCCGGTCCAGTTGGCAGTCTGCAGCACATGGTTGATTTCATGCTGCAGTGCTTGTTAAATGACCGCCGCATCGCCAACATTCTCCACACGGCTGATTATTGGGTGTACACCCTCCTAGATCCTCTCTACCGGGACAACTTACAAAGCCTCATACCACAGTTGAACCGGGAGCGTAAAATGCGGGAGTACCAAGAAACACTTGTGCAGGCCATCATGTTCTCCATTCCCCCGCAAGTGTTGCTGGTGGTGCTTTTCAAAGCAGCCATGTGGGTAGAGGCAGTGGAGGAAGCTCTGCACAAAGAGGTAGCAGAGGCAGTGCCGCAGGACAAGGCAAGGCCAGTATGGCCCAAATGTGGAAAAGTTTTGTGGGACCACCACAAAGGGCTACACCATCACAGACTGCTCCAGTCAGCAGGAGGCAACGTTTCCGTCAGATGGTGACAGACTACTTGTCTTGCCCTGTTAGTGTACTCCCAGATGGCTCTTCCCAATTCAAGTTTTGGGTCTCTAAGCTGGATACATGGCCAGAGCTTAGCCAGTATGCATTGGAGGTGCTGGCTTGCCCTGCTGCCAGTGTATTATTGGAACGTGTCTTTAGTGCTGCAGGTGGTGTGGTAACAGACCGTCGCACGCGACTATCCGCCGATAATGTTGACCGGCTTACTTTTGTGAAAATGAACAAGGCCTGGTTCTCACCTGAATTTGCCAGTCCTCTTCCACAATAAATAATTGCCTGGCAACAGGATCCAGGTCTCCTGTTGTGTTCATGTTTCTATGACCTGAACTTTATTTCCTGGGCTACAGCAACGCCCGTTGTTGCTCAGAAGTGCTGTCCACACAGACAAAACACTCGCTCATGTGTAAGTGGGGTTTGGCAACATCAGCTGATCCCCTGCTGTGTGTATGGCAAAGTGTCCTGCTCCCTCCAAACTCAAAGTACCTCTGATTTACACCTGGCTCCAAGTAGGCCTCGGCCTACTACCTGATTTTCCCTGGGCTCCGACACCGCCAGTTGGTGCTCAGAAGTGCTGTCCACACAGAAAAAACACTTGTTCATGTGTAAGTGGGGTTCGGTAACGTCAGCTGATCCCCTGCTGTCTGTATGGCAAAGTGTCCTGCTCCCTCCACAGTCAAACAACCTCAGATTTACACCTGGCTCCAAGTTGGCCTCGGCCTACTACCTGATTTTCCCTGGGTTCCAACACCGCCAGTTGGTGCTCGGAAGTGCTGTCCACACAGAAAAAACACTTGTTCATGTGTAAGTGGGGTTCGGTAACGTCTGCTGATCCCCTGCTGTGTGTATGGCAAACTCTCCTGCTGCCTACAACTTCTGACTACCTCTGATTTAATATGCTCTCTGATTTGCCCCCTGTCTCCACTCTGTTTTGAGTATTTCCTCCGGCCTACAACACCGCCTGTTTCTGCTCTCAAGTGCCGTCTGCACAATCAACACTTGTTCCTGTCTTACCTGGGTCCTGTAACATCTGCTCATCTCCAGAGGTGAGTCCGGCAATGTCTCCTGCTTTGTCTACATTCCCACTACTTGTAGTGGAAAAGTGGACAGAGCAGGAGACATTGCCTGACTCACCTCTAGGGAGAAGCTGCTGTTACAGAACCCCAGTAACACAGGAACAAGTATTGGTTGTGCAGACGGCATTTCAGAGCAGCAACTGGCGTGGTTGGAAGCCAGAGGAAATACTCAAAACAGAGTGAAGACAGAGGCCTAATTGGAGTACGTTGACCGTTAGTAGTAGTGTAGAAACAATCTAAAACTGCCACCAAGTAGGCCTCGGCCTACTACCTGATTTTCCCTGGGCTCCGACACCGCCAGTTGGTGCTCAGAAGTGCTGTCCACACAGAAAAAAAAACACTCGTTCATGTGAAAGTGGGGATCGGTAACGTCAGCTGATCCCCTGCTGTGTGGAGGGCAAACTGCTGCCTCCAAATTGTAACTACTTCTGATTTAAACATTCTTTGATTTGGCCTCTGTCTCCAGTATTTCCCCTGACCTCCAACACCGCCAGTTCCTGCTCACAGTTGCCGTCCACGCATTCCACACTTGTTCCTGGTGTTCTGTTACGTGAGCTGATCCCCCAATGTGTGTCCGGCACTGTCTCCTGCGCTGTCCACCTTCCCACTACAGGTGGTGGGAATGTGGACAGAGCAGGAGACATTGCCAGACACACATCAGGGGATCTGCTGACATTACAGAACCCCAGTAACACAGGAACACGTGTGGATTGGGCAGACGGCTACTGTACGCATAAACTGGCGGTGTTGGTGGTCAGGTGAAATCCTGGAAACAGAGTGGAGACAGATGCCTAATTGGAGCACGTTGACAGTCTATTGTAGTCTACAACCTATATAATACTGCCACCAAGTAGGCCTCGCTTTGGATGGGTACCTTCTGCTACCCACCCGGGTTCCAGCACTGTCAGCTGGTTCTCGCCAGAGCCTTTGGCCTAGGTGCCTCCATCTCGGTATCCGAGGTCCAGCAACGTCAGCAGGTCCTTGGTAGTGCTTTCTAGCACAGGTACCTCCTGCCTAGTAACCGTGGTCCAGCACCATCAGCTGTTCCTCGGTAGTGCCATTGGCTCTTGTAGCTTTTGCTACCCATCTGGGTTCCAGCACTGTCAGCTGGTTCTCGGCAGTGTCTTTGGCACGGGTACTCCCTGTTGCCCAGCCTGTTTTCAGCACGCCAGCTGTTTCCGGGTAGTGTCAAGGTCACTTTGCCACCAATCCGTTGTCCTGTCATCTTGCGGCCGGGTTAGCCGACTCCACGGTGCCTGCAGTTTAGGTGACTCCTATGTGGACTGCGGGATCTGTCACTAAAGGCTGGATCCCTAGTGCCAATGGGACATGGACCCCCTGTAGGACTGTGGGTTTCGGTAACTGCGGCCGGCTTGTGGCCTGGCTACTTTGCTTTGGATGGGTACCTTCTGCTACCCATCCGGGTGCCAGCACTGTCAGCTGGTTCTCGCCAGAGCCTTTGGCCTAGGTGCCTCCATCTCGGTATCCGAGGTCCAGCACCGTCAGCTGGTCCTTGGTAGTGCTTTTTAGCACAGGTACCTTCTGCTTAGTAACCGTGGTCCAGCACCGTCAGTTGGTCCTCGGTAGTGCCATTGGCTCTTGTTCCTTCTGCTACCCATCCGGGTGCCAGCACTGTCAGCTGGTTCTCGCCAGAGCCTTTGGCCTAGGTGCCTCCATCTCGGTATCCGAGGTCCAGCAACGTCAGCAGGTCCTTGGTAGTGCTTTCTAGCACAGGTACCTCCTGCCTAGTAACCGTGGTCCAGCACGTCAGCTGTTCCTCGGTAGTGCCATTGGCTCTTGTAGCTTTTGCTACCCATCTGGGTTCTAGCACCGTCAGCTGGTTCTCGGCAGTGTCTTTGGCACGGGTACTCCCTGTTGCCCAGCCTGTTTTCAGCACGCCAGCTGTTTCCGGGTAGTGTCAAGGTCACTTTGCCACCAATCCGTTGTCCTGTCATCTTGCGGCCGGGTTAGCCGACTCCACGGTGCCTGCAGTTTAGGTGACTCCTATGTGGACTGCGGGATCTGTCACTAAAGGCTGGATCCCTTGTGCCAATGGGACATGGACCCCCTGTAGGACTGTGGGTTTCGGTAACTGCGGCCGGCTTGTGGCCTGGCTACTTTGCTTTGGATGGGTACCTTCTGCTACCCATCCGGGTGCCAGCACTGTCAGCTGGTTCTCGCCAGAGCCTTTGGCCTAGGTGCCTCCATCTCGGTATCCGAGGTCCAGCACCGTCAGCTGGTCCTTGGTAGTGCTTTTTAGCACAGGTACCTTCTGCTTAGTAACCGTGGTCCAGCAGCGTCAGTTGGTCCTCGGTAGTGCCATTGGCTCTTGTTCCTTCTGCTACCCATCAGGGTGCCAGCACTGTCAGCTGGTTCTCGCCAGAGCCTTTGGCCTAGGTGCCTCCATCTCGGTATCCGAGGTCCAGCACCGTCAGCTGGTCCTTGGTAGTGCTTTTTAGCACAGGTACCTTCTGCTTAGTAACCGTGGTCCAGCACCGTCAGTTGGTCCTCGGTAGTGCTATTGGCTCTTGTTCCTTCTGCTACCCATCCGGGTTCCAGCGCTGTCAGCTGGTTCTCGCCAGAGCCTTTGGCCTAGGTGCCTCCATCTCGGTATCCGAGGTCCAGCAACGTCAGCTGGTCCTTGGTAGTGGTTTCTAGCACAGGTATCTCATGCATAGTAACCGGGGTCCAGCACCGTCAGCTGTTCCTCAGTAGTGCCATTGGCTCTTGTTCCTTCTGCTGCCACTACGGGTTCCAGTACTGTCAGCTGATTCTCGCCAGTTTCTCAGCCTTCTTGTACCTTCTGCTACATTTCCAAGACCAAGCTTTTTGAAATTGTCTTTGGTAATCCTTATTGATCTCCATGACGACGACCCTGATGACGACGACCCTGAAGACCACACCAAAGAAGACCAGAAATATGACCCTAAATAATATGACCAAGAGGACAAAGAACATGAAGACAACCACCAAGATACAGAACAAAAGACAGAAGAACAAGAAGCAGAAGAAGCAAAAGCAGAAGAATATTAAGCATAAGACTAAAAATCAGCATAGAAGATATCAAAATTATAAGCAGAAGAAGACTAAGCAGTAAATGGGGGTGAGTCTGTTCCTCCTCGTGGTGCCCCTGGAAAATGCCTGCTGCTGCAGGCCAAACTGAACGCGGACAAATCCTGTTGTAAATCTTTTGTGACAGGCAGAACGTAAGGTGTAATCTTATAACTTTTATAGATAAGTACTACAGGAATGCCTGTCACCATAAGAAAATGAAGAAAAAGAAGAATAGGAAGAAGCTGAAGAAATAGCATATGAAAATTAATAATAGCTGAATAAGAAGAATATGAAGAATGGAAAAAAAAAAATAATGGGAAGAAGGTGAAGAAGAAGAAGAAGATGAATAAGGTGAAGAAAAAGTTGATGAAAAAAATGCTACTGCTGCAGATCATGAAGGAGAAAGTGTGGGAGAAGTACAAAAGAAGGTGAAGAGCATGTAAGTTGTGAAACATACATATCTGACAAAATATAAAAAAGTTAACATAGTCAATATCTTTTTAACTCCGAACGTCTTGAAAAAAAAAAATTGGAATTAATGCTATGCCATGTGATTTGAATAAACCACTATGCCTTTAATGTCTCCTCCACCTCCCACAATACATTCTACATGATTCTTATTTGTTTTCAATTATGTAGAATTAGCCAACAAGGAAATAAAGGGCTTTTTTAATTCCGATACCGGAAGTCCCATTGACTTGAATGGGACTTCCGGTATCGGAATCGGCGATACCCGATATTTTTTTCGTAACGGGCGATACCATCCGATACGATATTTTTGGGTATCGAACGGTATTGCTCAACACTACTCAGGACACACCTCATCTGTCACTGCAGACTCCAACTTTACGTAGTCACGGGCTACGGTCTATGCAGGTCTCAGTCTGTCCACGTGGGGGTCAGGGAGCAGCTCTGCTGTCTCCACAGTACACAGTCACACATACTCATGATCTGCTGTCCCTATGCGCGGTACCCCGGTCTTTACTCTGTGACCGGGGCTCTGGCTCTTCCCCAGTCTACGTCAGTGTCCTTCCCTGTCTCCTGCCCAGGCTGCTCTGAGGAAAGCCTGCACTTTTTTCCCCGCCCTGTGCTCTGCTGGCTTCCTGTGCTCAGCCCCTCCTCTGTCCCACGGGGAACCTGCTGCCCTGTTTAATGGTTCCAGGCATGGAGCAGAGGAGGCAGCCCTCTCCTGGCTCTTCTTGCACTTCATCCCATTACCAAGAGAGCAAGGAAAAGACTCCCGCTCAGTTTTAGTGTCTAAGGCTACTTTCACACTAGCGTCGTGCGACGCACGTCGCCCTGCGTCGTGGCGATGTAGCGTCGCACGTTGTGAAAGTTTTGCCCAACGGGGGCAGCGGATGCAGTTTTTCAACGCATCCGCTGCCCCATTATAATGTCTGGGGAGAAGGGGGCGGAGTTTCGGCCGCGCATACACGGTCGAAAATGGCGTGCACGACACACCAAAAAAGTTACATGTAACGTTTTTGTGTGCGTCGCGGCCGCCAAAACACGACGCATCCGTCGCACGACGGATGCGACGTGTTGTAATGCGTCGCTAATTTAAGTCTATGGAGAAAAAACGCATCCTGCGGGCAACTTTGCAGGATGCATTTTTTTGCCAAAACGACGCATTGCGACGTATGTCGGCCGACGCTAGTGTGAAAGTAGCCTTAAGCTTTCCTTGAAAAAAATGCCATGATGGATCCAAGCACACGGCAAGGAGAAAGGGCCAAATATACATGGCAGCAAATCAAGTCGTAGACCATTGCGGGGTTAACGACTGCAGGTCCCACAAATGCAGCAGCTTTTCCACTTGGGAGACCGTGAGGAAAATGCGAGCAGATCCCAAATGGTGGATTATCATTTTCACTGGGAATCGCCATCTGTATGGGATGTTATATCTCAAAATTTTGGCTACTCCTGCAAATTCTTCACTTTTGGCCAGAGTCACTGCAGACAAATCTAGAAAAACTGCAAGGTTTTGAAAAGGAACTAAGAGAGCAGGTTTCCCCCTCCAATTATGAAGAAAAATATCCTTAGTCTAATAAAAGTGGATGCTAGCTAAAGCATCCCGTGAGCCTGAGGGTTAAAGTTTTTTGGTTTAGAACTCTATGAATTCTGTCCACCAGGAGGTCTCTAGGGTCAGCGCCCGGAATCATCTCTTTTAAGAGCTCTTGGAAGAACCTTTGTACGTCTCCATCTTTTATTGACTCAGGGATGCCCCTCAATCTCACGTTATTACGTCTGGATCTGTCTTCCAAGTCATATACTTTAGCTTTTAGGAGGGAAACTTCATCCTCTAAAGGAGAGTTGGCGTCAATTAGGTTGTTATGAGAGGTGGCATATTCTGACATTTTAATTCAATGTGCGCTGTGCGTTCACCCAAAGCATCCATGTCTTTTTTAAGTACAGTCAACATGCTTTTAAGATCTTCCTTTAGTGAAGTCTCAAGAGAACTGAGGAGCTTTTCCATAGTTCTCTCTGTTAGAGGGATGTCTGCAGCTTCTATATTATCCCCTGCCGCAGCAGCGTCCGGCGCTCTGCGTGGGGACTGAGAGGAGGAGGAAGAAGGGGACGGCGCCATCTTGCCTGACTGAGCTGCGCATGCTTCCCGGGTAAAGAAATCCTTCCGCTTGGGCGGGGACTTGCGTTTCTGTGACCATACCCTCGGCATTCTTCTCACCAGGCACCATTTGGGATCAATTCAGCCTTAGGAGCCGTTGTGAGCTGCTTATAGAGCAGGAGCTAGACCGGACCTCTAGGTCTACACATCCGGCACCATTCGTAGTCTGGCCACTCCCCCCCACATCTTTTCATTACTAAGCCTAGGGCTAGGTGTCAATGACAGTTCCTGATACCAAGCCCTAATCCCATTACCCTGATGCCACTACATCAGCTCAAAAAAGGAGGTCCTGAACCAAATTACATTACAAAACTTTTTATTTTTAAAAATCTTTATTTAGCACAAAAAAGCCTTCATCGTTGTACAAATACGCATGCAAAAAACTTCCAGAAATTTCTGCAAGCAAATACTCAACGTACAGTGGGGCAAAAAAGTATTTAGTCAATCAGCAATAGTGCAAGTTCCACCACTTAAAAAGATGAGAGGCGTCTGTAATTTACATCATAGGTAGACCTCAACTATGGGAGACAAACGGAGAAAAAAAAAATCCAGAAAATCACATTGTCTGGTTTTTTTTTCATTTTATTTGCATATTATGGTGGAAAATAAGTATTTGGTCAGAAACAAAATTTCATCTCAATACTTTGTGATATATCCTTTGTTGGCAATGACAGAGGTCAAACGTTTTCTGTAAGTCTTCACAAGGTTGCCACACACTGTTGTTGGTATGTTGGCCCATTCCTCCATGCAGATCTCCTCTAGAGCAGTGATGTTTTTGGCTTTTCGCTTGGCAACATGGACTTTCAACTCCCTCCAAAGGTTTTCTATAGGGTTGAGATCTGGAGACTGGCTAGGCCACTCCAGGACCTTGAAATGCTTCTTACGAAGCCACTCCTTCGTTGCCCTGGCGGTGTGCTTTGGATCATTGTCATGTTGAAAGACCCAGCCACGTTTCATCTTCAATGCCCTTGCTGATGGAAGGAGGTTTGCACTCAAAATCTCACGATACATGGCCCCATTCATTCTTTCATGTACCCGGATCAGTCGTCCTGGCCCCTTTGCAGAGAAACAGCCCCAAAGCATGATGTTTCCACCACCATGCTTTACAGTAGGTATGGTGTTTGATGGATGCAACTCAGTATTCTTTTTCCTCCAAACACGACAAGTTGTGTTTCTACCAAACAGTTCCAGTTTGGTTTCATCAGACCATAGGACATTCTCCCAAAACTCCTCTGGATCATCCAAATGCTCTCTAGCAAACTTCAGACGGGCCCGGACATGTACAGGCTTAAGCAGTGGGACACGTCTGGCACTGCAGGATCTGAGTCCATGGTGGCGTAGTGTGTTACTTATGGTAGGCCTTGTTACATTGGTCCCAGCTCTCTGCAGTTCATTCACTAGGTCCCCCCGCGTGGTTCTGGGATTTTTGCTCACCGTTCTTGTGATCATTCTGACCCCACGGGGTGGGATTTTGCGTGGAGCACCAGATCGAGGGAGATTATCAGTGGTCTTGTATGTCTTCCATTTTCTAATTATTGCTCCCACAGTTGATTTCTTCACTCCAAGCTGGTTGGCTATTGCAGATTCAGTCTTCCCAGCCTGGTGCAGGGCTACAATTTTGTTTCTGGTGTCCTTTGACAGCTCTTTGGTCTTCACCATAGTGGAGTTTGGAGTCAGACTGTTTGAGGGTGTGCACAGGTGTCTTTTTATACTGATAACAAGTTTAAACAGGTGCCATTACTACAGGTAATGAGTGGAGGAAAGAGGAGACTCTTAAAGAAGAAGTTACAGGTCTGTGAGAGCCAGAAATCTTGATTGCTTGTTTCTGACCAAATACTTATTTTCCACCATAATATGCAAATAAAATGAAAAAAAAAAACAGACAATGTGATTTTCTGGATTTTTTTTTCTCAGTTTGTCTCCCATAGTTGAGGTCTACCTATGATGTAAATTACAGACGCCTCTCATCTTTTTAAGTGGTGGAACTTGCACTATTGCTGACTGACTAAATACTTTTTTGCCCCACTGTATGCTCATAGCCTTAGACTGCTTAGCCTAAGTTTACATCGCCTATTAGTTAGCAAACATTGTGCCAAAAATATTCACAGAAATCTTAGCAATCGGCTGGTGGGGTGGGGGGAACTGAGCACCTAGACCAGGGATGGAAAACTGTTTTTCTGCCAAGGACAGTTTGGATAATTAAACCATCCTTCAGGGGTCGTACAAAATGATCAACTTGAAAATTACCCTGTCCTATATTTGGTCAAATATTAAAATTACCTCACCCATATGCGATGACTAGAGCTGCTTCTTTTTGGTGTGGACGTGATGTGAGGTGGTATGGATGATGTTGCTAACTGCTTCTCCAAGTTTCAGTCTGGAGGACAGGCGACTCTGCGATGTTTTGTAGAGAACTCACAGCAGTAAGGCTGAGTTCACACGTTGCATTTTTTTCGCGTTTCCGCGGCGGTTTTAACCACGCGATTTTGCTGCGAAAAATAAGCATCCCAGGCATTCCTATGGGATTCCGCAATGCTGTGCTAATGCTGCAGTTTTTACCGCGGCGGAATTGCTTTGCGGTAAAAACCGCAGCATACTCATTAACTTTGCGGAATCGCGGCGATCCCGCACCCATAGGAATGCATTGTTCCGCTTACTTCCCACATGTGGCTGTGCACACCATGCGAAAAGTAAGCAGAACAATGGCGGATGGTACCCACTGTCCGGAGGAGAGGAGACTGTCCTCCGGGCTCTGGGTACCATATCCCTGTAAAAAATAGAATTTAAAATAAAAAAATATTGTTATTCTCACCTTCCGGCGTTCCGCACAGCCTTTCCCTCCTCTCTCCACGCTCCCGTTCCCAGTAATCCATTGCGAAAATTCCCGCGATGGCGTCCGTTCTCGCGGGATCGCGAAGTCTCGCGGTCATTTGCGCGACGTCATCGCGAATTACCGCGAGAACGTACGTCATCGCGGGCATTTTCGCAAAGGATTACTGGGAACAGCTGCGCGGGACGTCGGAAGGTAAGAATAACACCATTTTTTTTTTTTTTTTTTTTTTACATTTTATCTTTTACTACTGATGCTGCATAGGCGGCCTCAGTAGTAAAAAGTTGGTCACACTTGTCAAACACTGTGTTTGACGAGTGTGGCCAACCTGTCAATCAGTTCTCCAAGCGATACTACAGATCGCTTGGAAAACGCTAGCATTTTGCAAGCTAATTACGCTTGCAAAATGCTAGTTTTTCCGCGGGAATTTAAAATGCGATTTTCCCACGGAATGGAATTCCGGAATTCTCGCGGTAATTTCTGCGAGAGTTCCGCTACGTGTGAACTTAGCCTTAGGCTAAGTGCACATGTTGCAGAAAATTTCTGCACAAAAACCTGAATCCCTTCCCAGAAACCGCACCTATTTTTCCTCGGCGGTTTTTGCGCGTTTTTTGATGCGTTTTTTACCGTAGCGGTTTCTAAACGCATGGAAGAAGCCAAAACCGCAGAAAAATCCGCAAAATTAATGAGCATGCTGCGTTTTTTACCGCGATGCGTTTTTTTCACGGTAAAAAACGCATCAATGTGCACAAAAAGTGCAAAATGCATAGAAATGACTGTGCAGCTTATTTTTAGCGGTTTTATAGCGAAAACCGCGGTAAAAACCGCTAAAAAAAACGCTGTGTGTGAACACAGCCTTAGTCGTACCGAACACAGATGAATATTACACTGCAGGTCTCCTCATTCATCACTGCTCACGTTACATTTATAGAACCCAAGCACTGGGAGGTCTGCAGTATATACAGTGGCATGTAAAAGTGTGAGCACCTCTGGTAAAAATTACTGTTATTGTAAACAGTTAAGCAACTTGAAGATGAAATGATCTCTAAAATGGCTAAAATTAAAGATGACACATTTCCTTTGTATTTTAGGCAAAATATATACCGTATATACTCATGTACAAGCAGAGTTTTTCAGCACAACTTTTTGTGCTGAAAACGCCCCCCTCGGCTTATACATTGTCTCAGAAGCTGGCGGGGGAGGGGGAGCGGCGGGTCACAGGAGGCAGGAGCCGGCGGCTACGGCTGTAACTATGCCTGCTGCGGCTGTAACTGTGCCTGCTGCTAAAGAGAAACGAATATTCACTGCACTGGCAAAAGAATATTAATTTCTCTTATAGTGCACACAGTTACAGCCGCAGCCTCCGGCTTCCAGCAGCCGTAAAAAAACAAAAAAAAACAAACAAACTCCTACTTACCTTCCTGCACGCCCTCGCAGCATCTTGTTCCGCTGCCAGCAGATCCTGCGGCCAGGCGATCATGTGTCCCGACTGAGTGGAGAGGTGAATATTCATTACTCTTAATGAGCGGGGACACGATTGCTCATCAGCTCCGGAAGCAGGAGCTGCTGGAAGCCGGAACAACAAGATCCTGCGAGGGCATGCAGGGAAGGTAAGTAGGAGTTTGTTTTTTTTAAATTATTTTCTCATGGGGGGCCATGCGTACCAGGACGGGGATGAGGCGCCGTGCGTACCAGGACGGGGATGAGGCGCCGTGCGTACCAGGACGGGGATGAGGCACCGTGCGTACCAGGACGGGGATGAGGCGCCGTGCGTACCAGGACAGGGATGAGGAGCCGTGCGTACCAGGACGGGGATGAGGAGCCGTGCGTACCAGGACCATACTCGAGTATATACGGTATATATTTTTTCATCTTTTACATTTAAAAAATTACAAATAGGAAAATGGGCCGATTTTAGAGATAATTTCATCCAGGGCTGTGGAGTCGGTAAGCCAAACCTGCGACTCCGACTCCTCAATTTCCCTTACACCGACTCCGACTCCAACTCCGACTCCGACTCCCACACATATTGCTTATATTTAAGTGAAAAATTTATTGTAGTACAATGTGAACCTCAGACATTTAATCATTTTTATGATCCCATAATCAAGCTATTTAGATAGAACAGAATATATATTGGTGTACTACCCGGTTTTCATTCTTTTTGGTACAGATACGATATGGATAGACAGATATGGATAAATGGATAGATAGAGCAGATTTCTAATCTGCTTTTGCTATTGAAAACATTATCTATGAGCTCAAAAACCTTTCAGGTGATGCGGTTTTTTAAAAAGATGATCAGCTTTTGCAGCTGAAAAAAGTATCCTCAAAAAACACAGGAAAAACGCTGTGTGTGAATGTAGCCTTAGATCAGGAATAGAACAGCCATTTATAGGACATTTCATAACTTTCCCAAATTCCTATGAAAAAATATTCAGCACATTCTGCATTGAATTACTGTACCCAATTTATTATATATTTTAGGAGTCGGAGTCGGTCCATTTTATACCGACTCCAACTCCACCAAAATGAGCACCGACTCCGACTCCACGACTCCGACTCCACAGCCCTGATTTCATCTTCAACTCGCTTAACTGTTCACAATAACCGTAATTTTAACCAGGGGTGACCAGACTTTTACATGCCACTGAACATCACATAGGAGACACCAAGATTACTGTATACACATCACATAGGAGAAACAGAGAAAGCTGTATACAGCACCAAGACTGCCGTATTTACATTAGATAAGAGACACTACTCTGTATACATCACATAGGAGACACCAGGGCTGTAGTATGTACAACAAGTAGGATACACTAGGGATGTAGTATATAAATCACAGGAGGCATGGAGATGGGGGTGCGAAATATAAATCACAGGAGGCATGGAGATGGGGGTGCGAATTATACATCCACAGGAGGAGACATGGGCTTGCGGATTATACATCCACAGGAGGAGACATGGGCTTGCGGATTATACATCCACAGGAGGAGACATGGGCTTGCGGATTATACATCCACAGGAGGAGACATGGGCTTGCGGATTATACATCCACAGGAGGAGACATGGGGTTGCGGATTATACATCCACAGGAGGAGACATGGGGTTGCGGATTATACATCCACAGGAGGAGACATGGGGTTGCGGATTATACATCCACAGGAGGAGACATGGGGTTGCGGATTATACATCCACAGGAGGAGACATGGGGTTGCGGATTATACATCCACAGGAGGAGACATGGGGTTGCGGATTATACATCCACAGGAGGAGACATGGGGTTGCGGATTATACATCCACAGGAGGAGACATGGGGTTGCGGATTATACATCCACAGGAGGAGACATGGGGTTGCGGATTATACATCCACAGGAGGAGACATGGGGTTGCGGATTATACATCCACAGGAGGAGACATGGGGTTGCGGATTATACATCCACAGGAGGAGACATGGGGTTGCGGATTATACATCCACAGGAGGAGACATGGGGTTGCGGATTATACATCCACAGGAGGAGACATGGGGTTGCGGATTATACATCCACAGGAGGAGACATGGGGTTGCGGATTATACATCCACAGGAGGAGACATGGGGTTGCGGATTATACATCCACAGGAGGAGACATGGGGTTGCGGATTATACATCCACAGGAGGAGACATGGGGTTGCGGATTATACATCCACAGGAGGAGACATGGGGTTGCGGATTATACATCCACAGGAGGAGACATGGGGTTGCGGATTATACATCCACAGGAGGAGACATGGGGTTGCGGATTATACATCCACAGGAGGAGACATGGGGTTGCGGATTATACATCCACAGGAGGAGACATGGGGTTGCGGATTATACATCCACAGGAGGAGACATGGGGTTGCGGATTATACATCCACAGGAGGAGACATGGGGTTGCGGTTTATACATCCACAGGAGGAGACATGGGGTTGCGGTTTATACATCCACAGGAGGAGACATGGGGTTGCGGTTTATACATCCACAGGAGGAGACATGGGGTTGCGGTTTATACATCCACAGGAGGAGACATGGGGTTGCGGTTTATACATCCACAGGAGGAGACATGGGGTTGCGGTTTATACATCCACAGGAGGAGACATAGGGTTGCGGTTTATACATCCACAGGAGGAGACATGGGGTTGCGGTTTATACATCCACAGGAGGAGACATGGGGTTGCGGATTATACATCACAGGAGGAGACATGGGGTTGCGGATTGTACATCACAGGAAGAGACATTGGGTTGCGGATTATACATCACAGGAGGAGACATGGGGTTGTGCGATTATACATCACAGGAGGAGACATGGGGTTGTGCGATTATACATCACAGGAGGAGACATGGGGTTGTGCGATTATACATCACAGGAGGAGACATGGGGTTGCGGATTACACATCACAGGAGGAGACATGGGTTGCGGATTATACATCACAGGAGGAGACATGGGGTTGCGGATTATACATCACAGGAGGAGACATGGGGTTGCGGATTATACATCACAGGAGGAGACATGGGGTTGTGGATTATACATCACAGGAGGAGACATGGGGTTGTGGATTATACATCATAGGAGGAGACATGGGGTTGCGGATTATACATCACAGCAAGAGACATTGGGTTGCGGATTATACATCACAGCAGGAGACATGGGGTTGCAGATTACACATTGCAGGAGGAGACACGGGGGTGCAGATTATACATCACAGGAGGTGACATGGGGGTACGATTTATACATCACAGGAGGTGACACGGAGGCTGCCGCTGTGGTCTTTCGTGGGACGAAAGCGCACAGCGCTAACTCCGCCCATGAAGTATGTCCTGACGTTGGCACTGGCCAGGATGTAATCTTTACTTATACCTGCTGTAGTGTTCAGTAGTGTGCTCGCACTGGCAGAGAAAGATGAAATTAAAGGGGTGGCTGCCATCAAAAAGCAGTTGTCGACTCGAACACAGCTGTCGAACTGAGTGCAGGAGAAAAGGTCACCGCAGGCCTGAGATTCCCCATCACTGACCTAGACTCTCATAAATCAAGACTTTTGACATGTCCAAGCTTTTTTTTCTTCTTTTTTTAAAGTGAAGATACATATGCCACATCTCATGCCAGGGCAATGCTAAAAATACTAACACAAATAATCCCTGCTCCAGCGCTGGAGACCAGTGCGCTCACTGGTACCGAGAATGGCAGCTCTGTTCGCACATATCAATACCCACACCAAACCACATGGTACATGTCACCATAATGGCTTAACCTGAACATAATTGTGGCACTGCTTACCAAACAGGACATGTAAAATTATTCACCTGGGACTGAGACTGACACTCTAAAAGAATAGTTACAATGAAAAGATCAAGCCCCAGTTAAAGCGAATCTGTCACCTCATTTTTCGCATATAAACTGCAGCCACCGCCATCAGGGGCTTATCTACAGCATTCTGTAGATAAGAAGCCCCTGATGTAACCTGAAAGAGAAGAAAAACGAGTTAGAATATACTCACCGGGGGGTCCGGTCCGATGGGTGTCAAGGTCCAGTCCGGCGCCTCCCATCTTCTTACAATGACATCCTCTTCTTTGCTTCCCGTCGTGGCTCCGGCGCACAGCTCTGCCCAGGCGCCGGGAAAGGTCAGAGGGGTCCGGCGCCTGCGCACTAACAGGGCAGAGCAGTGCGCCTGCGTTGGAAAGCAAAGAAGAGGACACCGTCGCTAGAAGATGGGAGGCGCTGGACCAGAGCGCGACACCCATCGGACCCGGACCACCCCTGGATGAGTATAATCTAACTCGTTTTTCTTCTCTTTCAGGTTACATCTGGGGCTTATCTACAGTATTACAGAATGCTGTGGAAAATTCCCTGATGGCGGTGGCCGCAGCTTATAGTCGAAAAATAGGTGACAGATTCCCTTTAAAGGGAACCTGTGACATCCACAAACAATATTAACATGCAGAGTTGGGGTTAATCTGCAGGTTAAAGAGGGTATCCAGTTTTAAACTACAAGTCTGCAGTCACTCTGTGTGACTGCAGACTTGGAAATCCTCACATCGCCTAGCCGTTATGAAAATTCTCTGGTCCTGTGGCCGGAACGGTGGTCGATACGCATATTTCTGGGCCACATTACGACTAGATAGTGCGCAGCCATGCTCAATGGAAGTGTACTGATTGAGGCCTAAAACAGTCTAGTTGGACTGTGGCCAGCAGTATACATATTGCATACTTGCGGTCACATGACTGCAGTTCTTAGTGCCGACACTGGAGAAACCTCACAGCACACAGTGCCCATGATGTGAGGATTCACAAGTCTAAAGCCACGCAGAGTGACACAGAGCAACTGCAGGAATGTGGATCCTGATATTGTACAACCGTTTAATCAAAGTCATGCGGCCACAGCACTCAAAGTCCAGCTGCTGGGGGAGGAAATTAACTATATTCCTCCCGGCAGCCTCTTGCTTTCAGTCACAGGTGCGGCTTCAGTCACCGCTCAGTACATACAGAGTGGCGGCTTTAACCATGCGGAGAGTGACATGTTAAGCCTGCCATGCCAAGGTGAGGAGACGCTTCTCTGGAAATTAAATATGCAAATTGTCTCTTCAGAGAGGAAGAGGACCAGAACTCTAGTGTCACCTATTGGAAGTAGCAATCCTAAAAGTCAATGTCGACCCTCTAAAGAGCCTAGCCACATGTTTGCACTGACCAGGGGCATTATCCAAAAGTCACCTACTTCCAATAGGTGGCACTAGAGTGCTAGTCTTCATCCACTCTGAAGAATCGACGACAACAAACTCAATCCAAAAATGACAGATTTTGGAGCGAATGTTTCCAATTTTGTTAGTTGATCCCTCCATTTCTCAGCTCTATAAATGACATGTTGACACATGGGACCAGTAAAGCCTGTTCACGGCTGCAGCAGTCAAGTGTGAAAACATCGGACAGGAACAGATGACCTGACAGGACAAGGGGAGCCTCACCAAGGGCCTGAGGTGGCAGACGGGACCAGGGCAGCCTCGCCAAGGGCCTGCGGCGGCAGACGGGACCAGGGGAGCCTCACTAAGGGGAATGAGACTGCAGACGGGACTAGGGGAGCCTCGCTAAGGGGCAGCGGCGGCAGACGGGACCAGGGGAGCCTCGTTAAGGGGAATGAGGCTGCAGAAGGGACCAGGGGAGCCTGGCTAAAATGAATATGGCTACAAAAGGGACCAGGGGAGCCTCGCTAAGGGGCAGTGCCTGCAGATGGGAGCAGGAGAGCCTCGCTAAGGGGAATGAGGCTGCAGACGGAACCAGGGGAGCCTCGCTAAGGGGAAGCAGCTGCAGAAGGGACCAGGGGAGCCTGGCTAAAATGAATATGGCTACAAAAGGGACCAGGGGAGCCTCGCTAAGGGGCAGTGCCTGCAGATGGGAGCAGGAGAGCCTCGCTAAGGGGAATGAGGTTGCAGACTGGACCAGGGGAGCCTCGCTAAGGGGAAGCAGCTGCAGAAGGGACCAGGGGAGCTTTGCTAAGGGGCAGCGGCTGCAGACGGGACCAGGGGAGCCTCGCTAAGGGGAATGATACTGCAGAAGGGACCAGGGGAGCCTCGCAAAGGGGAAGCGGCTGCAGAATGGACCAGGGGAGCCTCGTTAAGGGGTAGCGGCTGCAGATGGGACCAGGAGAGCCTCGCTAAGGGGAATGAGGCTGTAGACGGGAGCAGGAGAGCCTCGCTAAGGGCAATGAGGCTGCAGACGTGAGCAGGAGAGCCTCGCTCAGGGGAATGAAGATGCAGGATGGACCAGGAGAGCCTCGCTAAAGAGAATGAGGTTGCAGACGGGACCAGGAGAGCCTTGCTAAGGGGAAGTGGCTGCAGATGGGAGCCTCGCTAAAGGGAATGAGGCTGCAGACTATACCAGGAGAGCCTGGCTAAGGGGAATGAGGTTGCAGAAGGGACCAGGAGAGCCTCACAAAGGGAATGAGGCTGCAGACGGGACCAGGGGAGCCTCGCTAAGGGGAATGAAGCTGCAGAATGGACCAGGAGAGCCTCGCTAAGGGGAATGAAGCTGCAGAATGGACCAGGAGAGCCTCGCTAAGGGGAAGTGGCTGCAGATGGGAGCAGGGGAGCCTCGCTAAGGGGAATGAGGCTGCAGACAGTACCAGGAGAGCCTGGCTAAGGTGAATGAGGCTGCAGAAGGGACCAGGAGAGCCTCACAAAGGGGAATGAGGCTGTAGACGGAACCAGGAGAGCCTCGGTAAGGGGAATGAGGCTGCAGACGGGACCAGGAGAGCCTCGCTAAGGGGAATGATGCTGCAGAAGGGACCAGGGGAGCCTCGATAAGGGGCAGTGGCTGCAGAAGGGACCAGGGGAGCCTCGCTAAGGGGAATGATGCTGCAGAAGGGACCAGGGGAGCCTCGCTAAGGGGCAGTGGTTGCACACGGGAGCCTCGCTAAGGGGAATGAGGCTGCAGAAGGGACCAGGGGAGCCTCGCTAAGGGGCAGCGGCTGCAGAAGGGACCAGGAGAGCCTCGCTAAGGAGAATCAAGTTGAAGAAGGGACCAGGAGAGTCTCGCTAAGGGGAATGAGACTGCAGACGGGACCAGGGGAGCCTCGCTAAGGGGCAGCAGCTGCAGATGGGAGCAGGAGAGCCTCGCTAAGGGGAATGAGGCCGCAGAA
The DNA here is from genome assembly GCF_039654945.1 of Dendrobates tinctorius. Taxonomy (NCBI): domain Eukaryota; kingdom Metazoa; phylum Chordata; class Amphibia; order Anura; family Dendrobatidae; genus Dendrobates; species Dendrobates tinctorius. Next base: position 8,696,218 of record NW_027361771.1, on the reverse strand, counting down.
TGGACCAGGGGAGCCTCGCAAAGGGATAGCGGCTGCAGATGGGACCAGGAGAGTCTCGCTAAGAGGAATGAGGCTGCAGACGGGACCAGGGGAGCCTTGCTAAGGGGCAGCGGCTGCAGAAGAGACCAGGGGAGCCTCGCTAAGGGGAATGATGCTGCAGAAGGGACCAGGGGAGCCTCACTAAAGGGGCAGCGGCGGCAGACGGGACCAGGGGAGCCTCGATAAGGGGCAGCGGCGGCAGACGGGACCTGGGGAGCCTCGCTAAGGGGAATGAGGCTGCAGAAAGGACCAGGAGAGCCTAGCTAAGATGAATGTGGCTGCAGAAGGGACCAGGGGAGCCTCGCTAAGGGGCAGCGCCTGCAGATGGGAGCAGGAGAGCCTCGCTAAGGGGAATGAGGCTGCACACGGAACCAGGGGAGCCTCGCTAAGGGGAATGAAGCTGCAGAATGGTCCAGGGGAGCCTCGCTAAGGGGAATGAAGCTGCAGACGGGACCAGGAAAGCCTCGCTAAGGGGAAGCGGCTGCAGACGGGACCAGGAGAGCCTCGCTAAGGGGAATGAGGCTGTAGACGGGAACAGGAGAGACTCGCTAAGGGGAGTAAGGCTGCAGACGGGAGCAGGAGAGCCTCGCTAAGGGGAATGAGGCTGTAGACGGGAGCAGGAGAGCCTCGCTAAGGGGAATGAGGCTGCAGATGGGAGCAGGAGAGCCTCGCTAAGGGGAATGAAGCTGCAGGATGGACCAGGAGAGCCTGGCTAAGGGGAATGAAGCTGCAGGATGGACCAGGAGAGCCTGGCTAAGGGGAATGAAGCTGCAGGATGGACCAGGAGAGCCTGGCTAAGGGGAATGAGGCTGCAGAAGGGACCAGGAGAGCCTCACAAAGGGAATGAGGCTGCAGATGGGACCAGGGGAACCTCACTAAGAGGCAGGAGCTGCAGAAGGGACCAGGGGAGCCTCGCTAAGGGGAATGAAGCTGCAGAATGGACCAGGAGAGCCTCGCTAAGGGGAAGTGGCTGCAGATGGGAGCCTCGATAAGGGGAATGAGGCTGCAGACAGTACCAGGAGAGCCTGGCTAAGGTGAATGAAGCTGAAGGATGGACCAGGAGAGCCTCACTAAGGGGAATGAGGTTGCAGACGGGACCAGGAGAGCCTTGCTAAGGGGAAGTGGCTGCAGATGGGAGCAGGGGAGCCTCGCTAAGGGGAAGTGGCTGCAGATGGGAGCAGGGGAGCCTCGCTAAAGGGAATGAGGCTGCAGACTATACCAGGAGAGCCTGGCTAAGGGGAATGAGGCTGCAGAAGGGACCAGGAGAGCCTCACAGAGGGAATGAGGCTGCAGACGGGACCAGGGGAACCTCACTAAGGGGCAGGAGCTGCAGAAGGGACCAGGGGAGCCTCGCTAAGGGGAATGAAGCTGCAGAAGGGACCAGGAGAGCCTCACAAAGGGGAATGAGGCTGCACACGGGACCAGGAGAGCCTCGCTAAGGGGCAGCGGCTGCAGATGGGAGCAGGAGAGCCTCGCTAAGGGGCAGTGGCTGCAGATGGGAGCAGGAAAGCCTCGCTAAGGGGAATGAGGCTGCAGACGGGACCAGGAGAGCCTCGCTAAGGGGAATGATGCTGCAGAAGGGACCAGGGGAGCCTCGATAAGGGGCAGTGGCTGCAGAAGGGACCAGGGGAGCCTCGCTAAGGGGAATGAGACTGCAGACGGGACCAGGGGAGCCTCGCTAAAGGGCAACGGCGGCAGACGGGACCAGGGGAGCCTCGCTAAAGGGCAACGGCGGCAGACAGGACCAGGGGAGCCTCGCTAAAGGGCAGCGGCGGCAGACGGGACCAGGGGAGCCTCGCTAAAGGGCAGCGGCGGCAGACGGGACCAGGGGAGCCTCGCTAAAGGGCAGCGGCGGCAGACGGGACCAGGGGAGCCTCGCTAAAGGGCAGCGGCTGCAGATGGGAGCAGGAGAGCCTCGCTAAGGGGCAGTGGCTGCAGATGGGAGCAGGAAAGCCTCGCTAAGGGGAATGAGGCTGCAGACGGGACCAGGAGAGCCTCGCTAAGGGGAATGATGCTGCAGAAGGGACCAGGGGAGCCTCGATAAGGGGCAGTGGCTGCAGAAGGGACCAGGGGAGCCTCGCTAAGGGGAATGAGACTGCAGACGGGACCAGGGGAGCCTCGCTAAAGGGCAGCGGCGGCAGACGGGACCAGGGGAGCCTCGCTAAAGGGCAGCGGCGGCAGACGGGACCAGGGGAGCCTCGCTAAAGGGCAGCGGCGGCAGACGGGACCAGGGGAGCCTCGCTAAGGGGCAGCGGCAGCAGACGAGACCAGGGGAGCCTCGATAAGGGGCAGCGGCGGCAGACGGGACCAGGGGAGCCTCGCTAAGGGGCAGCGGCAGCAGACGAGACCAGGGGAGCCTCGATAAGGGGCAGCGGCGGCAGACGGGACCAGGGGAGCCTCGCTAAAGGGCAGCGGCTGCAGATGGGAGCAGGAGAGCCTCGCTAAGGGGCAGTGGCTGCAGATGGGAGCAGGAAAGCCTCGCTAAGGGGAATGAGGCTGCAGACGGGACCAGGAGAGCCTCGCTAAGGGGAATGATGCTGCAGAAGGGACCAGGGGAGCCTCGATAAGGGGCAGTGGCTGCAGAAGGGACCAGGGGAGCCTCGCTAAGGGGAATGAGACTGCAGACGGGACCAGGGGAGCCTCGCTAAAGGGCAGCGGCGGCAGACGGGACCAGGGGAGCCTCGCTAAAGGGCAGCGGCGGCAGACGGGACCAGGGGAGCCTCGCTAAAGGGCAGCAGCGGCAGACGGGACCAGGGGAGCCTCGCTAAAGGGCAGCGGCGGCAGACGGGACCAGGGGAGCCTCGCTAAAGGGCAGCGGCGGCAGACGGGACCAGGGGAGCCTCGCTAAGGGGCAGCGGCAGCAGACGAGACCAGGGGAGCCTCGATAAGGGGCAGCGGCGGCAGACGGGACCAGGGGAGCCTCGATAAGGGGCAGCGGCGGCAGACGGGACCAGGGGAGCCTCGCTAAGGGGAATGAGGCTGCAGAAGGGACCAGAAGAGCCTAGCTAAGATGAATGTGGCTGCAGAAGGGACCAGGGGAGCCTTGCTAAGGGGCAGCGCCTGCAGATGGGAGCAGGAGAGCCTCGCTAAGGGGAATTAGGCTGCAGACGGAACCAGGGGAGCCTCGCTAAGGGGAATGAAGCTGCAGAATGGACCAGGGGAGCCTCGCTAAGGGGTAGCGGCTGCAGAATGGACCAGAGGAGCCTCGTTAAGGGGTAGCGGCTGCAGACGGGACCAGGAGAGCCTCGCTAAGGGGAATGAGGCTGCAGACGGGAGCAGGAGAGCCTCGCTAAGGGGAATGAGGCTGCAGACGGGAGCAGGAGAGCCACGCTAAGGGGAATGAAGCTGCAGGATGGACCAGGAGAGCCTCACTAAGGGAAATGAAGCTGCAGGATGGACCAAGAGAGCCTCGCTAAGGGGAATGAAGCTGCAGGATGGACCAGGAGCGCCTCGCTAAGGGGAATGAAGCTGCAGGATGGACCAGGAGAGCCTCGCTATGGGGAATGAGGTTGCAGACGGGACCAGGAGAGCCTTGCTAAGGGGACGTGGCTGCAGATGGGAGCAGGGGAGCCTCGCTAAAGGGAATGAGGCTGCAGACTATACCAGGAGAGCCTGGCTAAGGGGAATGAGGCTGCAGAAGGGACCAGGAGAGCCTCACAAAGGGAATGAGGCTGCAGACGGGACAAGGGGAACCTCGCTAAGGGGCAGCAGCTGCAGAAGGGACCAGGGGAGCCTTGCTAAGGGGAATGAAGCTGCAGAATGGACCAGGAGAGCCTCACTAAGGGGAAGTGGCTGCAGATGGGAGCAGGGGAACCTCGCTAAGGGGAATGAGGTTGCAGACGGGACCAGGGGAGCCTCGCTAAGGGGCAGCAGCTGCAGATGGGAGCAGGAGAGCCTCGCTAAGGGGAATGAGGCCGCAGAATGGACCAGGGGAGCCTCGCAAAGGGATAGCGGCTGCAGATGGGACCAGGAGAGTCTCGCTAAGAGGAATGAGGCTGCAAACAGTACCAGGAGAGCCTCGCTAAGGGGCAGCGGCTGCAGATGGGAGCAGGAGAGCCTCGCTAAGGGGAATGAGGCTTCAGAAGGGACCAGGAGAGCCTCGCTAAGGGGAATTAGGCTGCAGACGGGACCAGGAGAGCCTCACTAAGGGGAATGATGCTGCAGAAGGGACCAGGGGAGCCTCGCTAAGGGGAATGAGACTGCAGACGGGACCAGGAGAGCCTCGCTAAGGGGAATGAGGCTGCAGAAGGAACCAGGGGAGCCTCGATAAGGGGCAGTAGCTCCAGAAGGGACCAGGGGAGCCTCGCTAAGGGGAATGAGGCTGCAGAAGGGACCAGGGGAGCCTCGCTAAGGGGAATGAGGCTGCAGAAGGGACCAGGGGAGCCTCGCTAAGGGGAATGAGGCTACAGAAGGGACCAGGGGAGCCTCACTAAGGGGAATGAGACTGCAGATGGGACCAGGGGAGCCTCACTAAGGGGCATCAGCTGCAGAAGGGACCAGGGGAGCCTCGCTAAGGGCAATGATGCTGCAGAAGGGACCAGGGTAGCTTCACTAAGGGGCAGTGGCTGCAGATGGGACCAGGGGAGCCTCGCTAAGGGGCAGCGGCTGCAGACTCTCCAAATTGGAGGCAATGGACAAAATCCACAAACTTTTCCCGCTATCTCAGCAGCAGAAATGGAGATGACGCTGAATGGGAGATCTGTGCTACAGGACCATCTCCGTGTGGAACATTTGGCACGTTGGTGCTTGCTGCTGTCTTCCACTATGGAATTTTGGTCCCATGTGGACAGTGTCCTACTGTCCAGAGTGGAGCATCCGCCCTGGTTACCAGTGTGACAACCCCTAGTAGCAGCGATCCACACCTGAGCCGTCCATCAATCACACATGTCAGTGGTAGTTACCAGGGACTTTAGGGCAGTGTGCCCATTCCGTCACTGCACCGTGCTCTGATGCCAGCTGTCCGCTGCACTACATGTAAGGAGACGTCACGTCACATACTCCCTGATACAAGAGTAAAGCAATGCCTTATGGAGGAGAAGCACAGTGCCGGGGTGCGCTCTTACCTGCCGTGGTGGATGGCCCGAAACCACACCCTCTTCACCCCAATACTCAGAACCTTCCGAGTCAGAATCTGCACCAACGCTAGGGGCGCCATGGGACCAGTGTGCTGAGCTGAAGAACTTCTGCACAAAGAAACCGCCCGCCAGTGTCAGGGGGCCTTTAATGAAGCCACGCCTATAGCCAATAAACCCCGCCCTCTGTGGGAGTGACTTGGCCTGGGTCCTGTTCGCTCTGGGTTACAGTACAGTGAGAGGTCAATTAGGGGCCGTCTGAAAAGTGCTTACCCATGGTGTGGTGCAGGTTGGTGGCAGAACTTCTCGCTCCTGGCTGCGGTGCTTACTCTGCTCGTCATGTTTTGCACCGTATTAATGTCAGCCCCGGGACCGTGCAGCCACATTACACATGTTACAATACTTGCTGTTTTGCACAGATTTTTGCACATTTTACGGATTGCGCTCAGAAATTGCGCACTTGCTGCATTACTGCAGTGAAGTCCACCGTGGTTTTTGCCAGTGCAGTTTTTTGTTACCCAACCGTGCCTCGTGGCTGATGCCAGTGTAGATGGCATGAGCCGGCTGTGCCCGGTGACTGGCTGCAGCGGTCATGTCCTGGAGTCGTGATGTCACCGCTGCTACCACATACCGGAGTGTCGTCGCTGGAGCGGCGGGGGATAAATACGGCTGACTGAGATTTTTACATACAGCAAGCATTAGACATTAAAAAAAGGTATTAATACCAGGAAAAGGCTTAAAAAAATGTTGTAAGGAGGCTATGGGTGGTTTACATAAGGATTTGTGGTAGGACCCTCCTTTTGTCTTGCCTGACAAATAATCGGGGTTAAATTGTCCATTTTATCCCCTCAAATCAGTGTGTTTTCATCCACTGCACACGGTGGACCACACTTGGCAGGTCACACAGGACGGGCCACACGGCGGGTCACACAGGATGGGCCACACATGGCAGGTCATACAGGACGATGGCGGGTCACACAGGAAGGGCCACACATGGCAGGTCATACAGGACGATGGCGGGTCACACAGGACGGGCCACACACGGCAGGTCATACAGGACGATGACGGGTCACACAGGACGGGCCACACACGGCAGGTCATACAGGATGGGCCACACACAGCGAGTCATACAGGACGATGACGGGTCACACAGGACGGGCCACACATGGTGGGTCATACAGGACGATGGCGGGTCACACAGGAAGGGCCACACATGGCAGGTCATACAGGACGATGGCGGGTCACACAGGATGGGCCACACATGGCAGGTCATACAGGACGGGCCACACACAGCGAGTCATACAGGACGATGACGGGTCACACAGGACGGGCCACACATGGTGGGTCATACAGGACGATGGCGGGTCACACAGGAAGGGCCACACACGGCAGGTCATACAGGACGAGCCACACACAGCGGGTCATACAGGACGATGACGGGTCAAACAGGACGAGCCACACATGGCAGGTCATACAGGACGATGGCGGGTCACACAGGACAGGCCACACACAGCTGGTCATACAGGACGATGACGGGTCACACAGGACGAGCCACACACGGCAGGTCATACAGGACGAGCCACACACAGCGGGTCATACAGGACGATGACGGGTCACACAGGACGAGCCACACATGGCAGGTCATACAGGACAATGGCGGGTCACACAGGACGGGCCACACATGGCGGGTCATACAGGACGATGGCGGGTCACACAGGAAGGGCCACACACGGCAGGTCATACAGGACGAGCCACACACAGCGGGTCATACAGGACGATGACGGGTCACACAGGACGAGCCACACATGGCAGGTCATACAGGACGATGGCGGGTCACACAGGACAGGCCACACACAGCGGGTCATACAGGACGATGACGGGTCACACAGGACGAGCCACACACGGCAGGTCATACAGGACGAGCCACACACAGCGGGTCATACAGGACGATGACGGGTCACACAGGACGAGCCACACATGGCAGGTCATACAGGACAATGGCGGGTCACACAGGACGGGCCACACATGGCGGGTCATACAGGACGATGGCGGGTCACACAGGAAGGGCCACACACGGCAGGTCATACAGGACGAGCCACACACAGCGGGTCATACAGGACGATGACGGGTCACACAGGACGAGCCACACATGGCAGGTCATACAGGACAATGGCGGGTCACACAGGACGGGCCACACATGGCGGGTCATACAGGACGATGACGGGTCACACAGGACGAGCCACACATGGCAGGTCATACAGGTCAATGACGGGTCACACAGGACGAGCCACACATGGCAGGTCATACAGGACGATGACGGGTCACACAGGACGAGCCACACATGGCAGGTCATACAGGACAATGGCGGGTCACACAGGACGGGCCACACATGGCCGGTCATACAGGACGATGGCGGGTCACACAGGAAGGGCCACACACGGCGGGTCATACAGGACGATGGCGGGTCACACAGGACAAGCCACACACGGCAGGTCATACAGGACGAGCCACACAGCGGGTCATACAGGACGATGACGGGTCATACAGGATGGGCCACACAGCGGGTCATACAGGACGATGACAGGTCACACAGGACGGGCCACACATGGCAGGTCATACAGGACGATGGCGGGTCACACAGGAAGGGCCACACACGGCAGGTCATACAGGACGAGCCACACACAGCGGGTCATACAGGACGATGACGGGTTACACAGGACGGGCCACACACGGCAGGTCATACAGGACGGGCCACACACGGCAGGTCATACAGGACGAGCCACACACAGCGGGTCATACAGGACGATGACGGGTTACACAGGACGGGCCACACACGGCAGGTCATACAGGACGGGCCACACACAGCGGGTCATACAGGACATGACGGGTCACACAGGACGGGCCACACACGGCAGGTCAAACAGGACGGGCCACACACAGCGGGTCATACAGGACATGACGGGTCACACAGGACGGGCCACACACGGCAGGTCATACAGGACGGGCCACACACAGCGGGTCATACAGGACATGACGGGTCACACAGGACGGGCCACACACGGCAGGTCATACAGGACGGGCCACACACAGCGGGTCATACAGGACATGACGGGTCACACAGGACGGGCCACACACGGCAGGTAATACAGGACGATGACAGGTCACAAAGGAAGGGCCACACACAGCGGGCCATACAGGACGATGGCGGGTCACACAGGATGGGCCACACCGGACGGAGAACACAATGCAGGCCACACAGGATGGACCACACATGGCGGGCCACACAAGATGGACCATACACACTACAGTCCACACAGAACGGGCCACACAGGATGGACCACACATGACAGGCCACTCACAGTGGGCTACACACAGCCAGCAATGGCCCAGTTGTAGCCAATGTAATCGTGCACATGAGCATTTTTCTTCTAGAACCGATAGACCAAATGGAAAAAGTCCCGGTATGCCTTATTGGGGAAGATTTTACAGAGTAGGGTGGGTGACAGCAGGCAGTTCCTTCTCACAACCAGAATATGGACAAACACACAGGCTGGAGCAGTTTTGATACGGCCATCTGGACCCGATCTTAGGCCACAGTCACACGTTCAATATTTGGTCAGTATTTCACATCAGTATTTGTAAGCCAAAATCAGGAATGGGTGATAACTCCTAAATAGTTCTGTCTCAATGGTGTCATGTTAATGCAGGGGTCAGAAGAGCATATGAAAAATTGGCCAAGTTTCTCCCACATTGTCTTCCTTGTGACATCCGTTTAAATTGTACGTGATTAAATACAGATTCCTAGGTTAATAATGGCAATGTATCTGTAAAAATGCCGCACAGATGACTTGTATGGGATTCCTTTTTTTTTGCACTTTCTCTTTTTTTTCACACGGACACTCAGCCCATGTGAAAAACGCTGTCATTAACAGCCAAACTGAGTTACACTTGTCAGTGATCTGTCCGATATCTAATCTGTAATGGTGGATGCGTCCTTCTGTCCGAGGTCGGGATGGGTGGCGCCTGAGCAGTGTGGCGCCAAAGTCAGCACATTCGCATGCCGCTCTATGGTGCCACATTTTATTGAAGACACTGTGTTTGCAAATTCGCAGAAACAGTATTTTCAACAAAAAGAAAAGGTTGGCACTCACCGGTAAAAATCCAATGTTTATTATGAGGCTTAAAACATGTTCAGCAGGACGAGGGGGATGGAGTGTGAGGACGAGGGCCGTTTCGCACTCCTGTGTTTCTACCAGTCATGGAGGTGAAAGGAATGACGGGAGACTAAATACCTATCAGGGTTCAGTCCTTCCCCCATATCACACCCCCATAAATGCTGGCAAAGTACAAAGTGAAAATACTTATCAAGTGTAGCACAAATACATCCAAACATTAGGTAAAACATTTATGCAAAATCTTAAAAACAATGTAGATCAAGATGCTGTGACTACAAAAAACGGCCATATCCATGCTATCATTGAAGCCAATGGATTCCAGCGCTCTCGTGCGCATAATCCACTTTGCCTCTTTCCTAAGAGGGAGTTTATGGAGATCACCTCCTTGCGGAGGTAAACTGACTTTTTCCAGCTCTGTAAACCTCAGGAGCCAAGGATTCCCTTCATGTGACTTCTTGAAATGGTTAATTAACCGTGGAACTCCCTTGCCTGTGAGTAGAGAGTTGCAATGTTCCCTAAATCTAACAAATAAGGGTCTTGTTGTCTTACCAATATAGCAAAATTTACATGGACAAAATAATGCATCAACGACATAATTCGTCCTGCAAGAAATGAAATCATGTACATGATGTGAAATAGCTCCAATATTAAAATAACATCCCGTTAAATGTTGAGAACATGCATCTTTGACTCCGGCCTCATTTTAGTGAAGAATTGTACTACAACGTCAGCATAGCAGTGTGAATGCGCCAGCAGTCGCTATTATCCCTATGGCCAGAGTGTAATGTTGACGCTGTAGTAGAATTCTTCAATTAAATTTTGTCCTAGCCCCAAATTTTACATTTTCACATAAGTGAGTAAAAATGGCAACAAAATGTGTCCCACAATTTCTACTGAACGTGGCAATACCCCATATGTGGCTGTACAGTACTATTTAGCCTTCTGGAGAGAATCAGGAGGAACAGAGCGCTATTTGCCTCCTGGAGCGCAGATTTTCCTAGAACAGTTTGCAGACTCCATATATAAAGCCCCTAATTGCTAGAAGAGCAGAATCCCCCCTCAAGTGATCTTATTTGGGAAACTATACTCCTTCGGGAATTTATCTACAGATGTAGTGACGATTTTGACTCCATGGGTATTTTCCAGAAACAAGCAGCAAGGAATGTTGCTGAGTGAAAATTGCAAGCTGCCGATGTAGTTACCAGTACGCTGTAGTTCCCAGTACGCTGTAGTGACCAGTACATTATGCCCAGCCTCTGCTTCTGTTCTGGAGGCATTAACCCGCTTCAGAAATGCAAAATGTGGATGCAATATGTGGTTTAGATACACTGTGGGGCTCAGAAGGGAGGGGGATTTGGATTTGGAAGCACAGAATTTGCTGAATTTCTTTTGGCGGGTGAGGAGCCATTTCACTTTTCCAGAGCCTTTGTGCTACCGGTAATGTGGAAGCACCCTATATTTCCGTTAACAGATGATGGACCTGAGTGGGGACTTGCTTTTTTTGTGGATTGAGTTGAAGCTTTTATTGGGAACATTTTACATAACATTTGGGATCACATTTTTCCAGCGCTCTATGTTAAGCACTTTGGGGTTTCCATCTAAATCGCTGAGTGACGTGATTCAGATGAAAACCCTGAGGGATCCATTCACGTTAATGAGACAGCAGAATTACTCTGGACTCCGTATGGCCTCTGTTCAGCAGTGTCCTTCTTTTCAGAAGTGCACAAAACTGTGACCAAAGATACTTTTATGCAATCCTAAAAAGATAGACACCACCGAATCACAGGTCAGACGGCATTCACAATGCCTCTATTCATCTCATTATAGGGAATCTTCTGCCGGGGGTCCAGCTGATTCATGTGTTTCAGAGATTTACACGGAAACCCCGGTGTAAGCGCTCAGCTCAGAGCGCAGGATAAATGTGCGCCGAGCCTTCCTGCGATCTTTGGGAGGCAGAATGAAAAAAAATCAACATGTGAAGAATTAGTTTTATTTATTTTTTTACGCTGTTCTTCACACAGTATAAGTGATTAGGCAACTTCATTCTTTGGGTTGGTGCGATTACAGCAATACCAGATTTATATTGGGTTTTTATGTTTGGCAGCTGTCACACACAAGACACTTTTATTGCAAATATAGTTTTCACACCACAATTTGAGAGCTATAATTTTTGCTTATTTTGACCCACTGAGTCATATGAGGTCTTGTTTTTTGTGGGACGGAGTTGACATTTTTATTGGTACCATTTTCAGGCACATTACATTTTTTTTATAGCTTTCTATTCCAAATTTTGGGAGGCAGAATAAAAAAAAACAGCAATTCAGAAATTTCTTTTGGGGGTTTTATGCCGTTCCTTGAGCGGTATGAATGGTAAAGTTGATAAGGCAGTTTTATTCCTCGGGTCAGTACAATTACATCAATACCTTATTTACCGTATATAGTTTTTTTATGTTTTGGCGCTTTTATACAATAAAAACTATTTTATAGAAAAAATAATTATTTTTGCATCACTTTATTCTGAGTTCTATAACTTTTTATTTTTCCGATGATGGAGCTGTATGGCGGCTCGTTTTTTGCGGGACAAGATGACGTTTTCCATAGTACCATGTTTATTTATATTCATCTTTTTGATCGCGTATTATTTCACTTTTTGTTCAGCAGTATGATGATAAAGCATTGTTTTTTGCCTTTTTTTATGATGTTCCCTAAAGGGGTTGACTAGTGGGACAGTTTTATAGGTCAGGTCATTGTGGACGTGGCAATAACAAATACAGTATGTGTACTTTTAGTGTTTAGATTTATTTTTCATTCAAATATTTGTTTAGAGATTATTATTTATTATTATAGCGCCATTTATTCCATGGCGCTTTACAAGTGAGAAGGGATATACAGTTGTGGCCAAAAGTATTGACACCCCTGCAATTCTGTCAGATAATACTCAGTTTCTTCCTGAAAATGATTGCAAACACAAATTCTTTGGTATTATCTTCATTTAATTTGTCTTAAATGAAAAAACACAAAAAGAATTGTCCTAAAGTCAAATTGGATATAATTCCACACCAAACATAAAAAAGAGGGTGGACAAATGTATTGGCACAGTTCGAAAAATGTGATGCTTCTCTAATTTGTGTAATTAACAGCACCTGTAACTTACCTGTGGCACCTAACAGGTGTTGGCAATAACTAAGTCACACTTGCAGCCAGTTGACATGGATTAAAGTTGACTCAACCTCTGTCCTGTGTCCTTGTGTGTGCCACATTGAGCATGGAGAAAAGAAAAAAGACCAAAGAACTGTCTGAGGACTTGAGAAACCAAATTGTGAGGAAGCATGAGCAATCTCAAGGCTACAAGTCCATCTCCAAAGACCTGAATGTTCCTGTGTCTACCGTGCGCAGTGTCATCAAGAAGTTTAAAGCCCATGGCACTGTGGCTAACCTCCCTAGATGTGGACGGAAAAGAAAAATTGACAAGAGATTTCAACGCAAGATTGTGCGGATGTTGGATAAAGACCCTCGACTAACATCCAAACAAGTTCAAGCTGCCCTGCAGTCCGAGGGTACAACAGTGTCAACCCGTACTATCCGTCGGCGTCTGAATGAAAAGGGACTGTATGGTAGGAGACCCAGGAAGACCCCACTTCTTACCCCGAGACATAAAAAAGCCAGGCTGGAGTTTGCCAAAACTTACCTGAAAAAGCCTAAAACATTTTGGAAGAATGTTCTCTGGTCAGATGAGACAAAAGTAAAGCTTTTTGGGCAAAGGCATCAACATAGAGAGTTTACAGGAGAATAAAAGAGGCATTCAAAGAAAAGAACACGGTCCCTACAGTCAAACATGGCGGAGGTTCCCTGATGGTTTGGGGTTGCTTTGCTGCCTCTGGCACTCGACTGGTTGACCGTGTGCATGGCATTATGAAGTCTGAAGACTACCAACAAATTTTGCAGCATAATGTAGGGCCCAGTGTGAGAAAGCTGGGTCTCCCTCAGAGGTCATGGATCTTCCAGCAGGACAATGACCCAAAACACACTTCAAAAAGCAGTAGAAAATGGTTTGAGAGAAAGCACTGGAGACTTCTAAGGTGGCCAGCAATGAGTCCAGACCTGAATCCCATAGAACACCTGTGGAGAGATCTAAAAATGGCAGTTTGGAGAAGGCACCCTTCAAATATCAGGGACCTGGAGCAGTTTGCCAAAGAAGAATGGTCTAAAATTCCAGCAGAGCATTGTAAGAAACTCATTGATGGTTACTGGAAGCGGTTGGTCACAGTTATTTTGGCTAAAGGTTGTGCAACCAAGTATTAGGCTGAGGGTGCCAATACTTTTCTCTGGCCCATTTTTTGGAGTTTTGTGTGAAATGATCAATGTTTTGCTTTTTGCTTCATTCTCTTTTGTGTTTTTTCATTTAAGACAAATTAAATGAAGATAATAATATCAAAGAATTTGTGTTTGCAATCATTTTCAGAAAGAAACTGAGTATTACCTGACAGAATTGCAGGGGTGTCAATACTTTTGGCCACAACTGTACATAGTAAAAGCAAGTACAGTTTTCTTAAGCAATACAAGTCACAACTGGTACAGAAGGAGAGAGGACCCCTGCCCGAGAGGGCTCACAATCTACAAGGGATGGGCGAGGATACGGTAGGTGAGGGTAGAGCTGGTTGTGCAGCGGTTTGACCGATCAGTGATTACTGCAGGTTGTAGGCTTGTCGGAAGAGGTAGGTCTTCAGGTTCTTTTAGAAGGTTTCCATGGTAGGCGAGAGTCTGATACGTTGTGGTAGAGAGTTCCAGAGTAGGGGGGATGCGCGGGAGAAATCTTGTATGCGATTGTGGGAAGAGGAGATAAGAGGGGAGTAGAGAGGGAGATCTTGTGAGGATCAGAGGTTGCGTGCTGGTAAGTACCGGGAGACGAGGTCACAGATGTATGGAGGACACAGGTTGTGGATGGCTTTATATACCATGGTTAGGGTTTTGAACTGGAGTCTTTGGGCAATGGGGAGCCATTGCAGGGATTGACAGAGGGGAGAGGCTGTGGAATATGGGGGGACTAGGGTTTTTGTAGATTCTTGATTGAGGAATGTACGGATCCGGGAAATATTTTTGAGTTGAAGTCGGAAGGAAGTGGAGCCGGCTTGGATATGTGGTTTGAAGGAGAGATCAGTGTCAAGGATTACCCCAAGGCAGTGAGCTTGTGGGACTGGGGAGAGTGAGCAGCCATTTACTTTAATGGATAGGTCTTTTGGGGGGTTGAGTGAGATGGGGGAAGGATGATGAATTCTGTTTTGTCCATATTAAGTTTTAAAAATCTAGCGGAGAAGGAGGATGAAATAGCAGACAGACATTGTGGGATTCTGGTTAGTAAGGTGGTGATATCTGGTCCAGAGATGTAGATCTGTGTATCATCAGCATAGAGGTGATACTGAAAGCCGTGAGATTCTATGAGCTGTCCAAGGCTGAAGGTATAAATGGAGAACAGCAGGGGCCTTAGGACTGAACTTTGCTGGACTCTGACAGATAGGGAGTGAGGTGAGGAGGTGGTGTGCAATTTTTATATTATTTTTGATATATATATTTTTTTTTCCTACAATTATTTACATTTTTTTCTAACTTTTTTACTTTGTCCCACTATGGGACTATCATTTTTTGCAGGTTGATCGCTTCTACAGCATGGGGATGCAGCAGCATCCCCATGCTGTAGAAACGGTCAGTTCTGAATTGACATACAAGCTTGGGGTAATATGACCCTTTATGAAATACAGCACAGGCATTGATTAAGGTGTTAGTCTTAATTCAGACATGAAAAAAAACGGTGATTGATTGCCTTTAAAGTTATAGGTGAAAAGCAAGTTATAGCATTTTAAGTTGAAAAAGCTAAATCAAAATCATTTAGTAGTTAACACTGTTGGTTTGCAGCGCTGGGGTCCTGGGTTCAAATCCCATCAAGGCCAATATCTGCAAGGATTTTGTATGGTCTCCCCGTGTTTCTGTGATTTTCCTCAGGTTTCCTCACAAAGTCCAAAGACATACTGATTGGGAATTTAGATTATGAGCCCCAATGGGCACAGTGATGGTGATGTCTGTAAAGAGGATGAAAATGAATGGCGCTATATGAGTAAAGTAAATTTCCTGCTGCTACTACATGTAAATGTACGGAAGGTACTGATCTAATTTACCAACAGAGGAAGAATAAAGATTTGTCCAAATTAAACTAAAATGTGGTCAAAGGCAGAAAATGTTCTAAAATGAAAGAAAATACTCCTCAGTCCAATCCCGTGTTGTTGCAGCAGTGATATTCTGATATAACCCCTGCAGCCAAATTACTGGTCTTGTGCTGTGTACTAAGCTAAAGTGCACAAGCAATAGTACAATATACATTCCCACACTATACCACCATTCATTATCTGCATACAAAACTACATGTACAACCTCCTAGAACTGGCAGTATAGGCATTTGGGGTCTATGTGAGTGCAACATTTCTCTTGGTGTCTAATTGATGGCCTAACCTTAGGCTAGATCGTCAGTGTGTGATATTGACCCCCGACACCCTTTAGGCTGTGTACCCACGTTGTGGATTGTATGCGTTTTTGCCACGTTTTTCGCCGCGAAAACACATACAACGCACCCCATGCATTTGTATGGCATTCCACACATGCTGTGCTAATGCTGCATTTTATTCCGCGGCGGAATCGCATCGGATTAAGGAATAGGAATGCATTCATCCACTTACTTTCCACTACAGTTTCACGAGACCGCTATGTCATCAAAAGTCTCACAAGGCATCGCTGGGAACAGGAGCATTGCGAGGATTGGGAACGCTGCGCGGGACGCTGGAAGGTGAGAATATCACGATTTTTTATTTTTTTTTATTATTTTTAACATTCTATCTTTTACTATTGATGCCATATAGGCAGCCTTAATAGTATAAAGTTGGTCACACTCGTCAAACACTATGTTTGACGAGTGTGACCAACCTGTAAATCACATTCCAAGCGATGCTTCAAATCGCTTGGAATGCGCTTGAATTCCGCACGCAAAAATCACGTTAAAAACGCATGTTTTCCGTGGGAATTCGCATGCGTTTTTCCCGCGGCGGAAGTTACGGAAATGCTGCGGAAATTTCAGCAGCATCTCTGCAACGTGGGTACATAGCCTTAGTTCTCCAGGAGATTAGTCCGGCAGTGGCTTTCTCTGCTCTTCCCATTGAAATTACCTGAATGTTCAATCAAGCTGAACATTCCTGTACATGGCGGCACAGAAAAGTTAGTATTTGTCTGATAGCTCCCTATGGTGTATGGCCAGTGTAAGGAAAATTTACTTTTTACCGAATTGTAAAGTGTTGTTAATTTATACATTTGTAATAAATGTTATCAAAGCTATAAATTAACTAAATCACAAAAAAATAACAGTCAGATAGGTATTTTTTTAAAGATCATATTCCAATTGAGATACTTTTCATATGCCTCTCGTGTAAACTGTAGCTTATCAACTCTGTCTATTGTGTACATTCCCTAATGGATGCTGACTAGCTATTTCTGTGGGGATAACCTAGTGCGAAGGGGGCGGACTGGCAAATTCCTCTGAAATTCTTCTAGTGACTTATTTCTGAAATGAGGCTGTGTGTGTGAGGCTATGTACCCACGTTGCAGAGATGCTGCGGAAATTTCCGCAGCATTTCCGCAACTCCTGCCGCGGGAAAAACGCATGCGAATTTGCATGTGTTTTCCCGTGGAAAACATGGGTTTTTCCCCCGATTTTCGCATGCGGAATTCAAGCACATTCCAAGCGATTTGAAGCATCGCTTGGAATGTGATTGACAGGTTGGTCACACTCGTCAAACATAGTGTTTGACGAGTGTGACCAACTTTTTACTATTGAGGCTGCCTATGCGGCATCAATAGTAAAAGATAGAATGTTAAAAATAATAAAAAAATAAAGAAAGTCGTGATATTCTCACCTTCCGGCGTCCCGCGCAGTGTTCCCGATCCTCGGAATGCTCCCGTTCCCAACGATGCCTTGCGAGACCTTTGATGATGTAGCGGTCTCGCGATACTGTAGCGGTCTCGTGAGACCGCTACGTCATCACAGGCACTTGCCGCAAGGCATTACTGGAAACGGGAGTTGGCGGGAGCATCGGTAAGGCTGCGCGGGACGGCGGAAGGTGAGTATAAGCCGATTTTTTATTTTAATTCTTTTTTTTTGACAGGGTTATGGTACCAAGGGCCCGGAGGACAATCTCCTCTCCTCCGGACCGTGGGTACCATCCGCACATGATCCGCTCACTTTGCCCATGATGGGCACAGCCACATGTGGAAAGTAAGTGGATCAATGCATTCCTATGGGTGAGGAATCGCCGCAATTCTGCAAAAAGAATGAGCATGCTGCGTTTTTTCCGCAATGTGATTCCGCCGCGGAAAAAAACCGCAGCAGTAGCACAGCATGTGCAGAATGCCATGGGAATACGTTCTGTATGTGTTTTTGCGGCGAAAAACGCGGCAAAAGCGCATACAATCCGCAACGTGGGTATACAGCCTAAAGTTTCTAATTTCTTCAGTAAAGCCAAATAATTGTATTGTTTTGTATAGTATCTGTATAGTTGCATGGTTGGAATGCCGCCATACAATCCAAAATCACATGCAGTAAATACTTCATATTAAGTTATCATATACTATTTCCTACCTACTGTGTGATGAATGAGTAAGACACTGTACGTCTGTACGTCAGATGACTCACTCTGGCACCTCAGACCCACAGGCCGACAAACTCATAGATACATGTTCACTATAATATCTTACTAATGTTCATGTGCATGGTGCATTTTTACGAATATATACACTCACTGGCCACTTTATTAGGTACACCATGCTAGTAAGGGGTTGGACCCCCTTTTGCCTTCAGAACTGCCTCAATTCTTCGTGGCAGAGATTCAACAAGGTGCTGGAAGCATTCCTCAGAGATTTTGGACCATATTGACATGATGGCATCACACAGTTGGCGCAGATTTGTCGGCTGCACATCCCTGATGCGAATCTCCCGTTCCACCACATCCCAAAGATGCTCTATTGGATTGAGATCTGGTGACTGAGGAGGCCATTTGAGTACAGTGAACTCATTGTCATGTTCAAGAAACCAATCTGAGATGATTCGAGCTTTATGACATGGCGCATTATCCTGCTGAAAGTAGCCATCAGATGTTGGGTACATTGTGGTCATAAAGGGATGGACATGGTCAGCAACAATACTCAGGTAGGCTGTGGCGTTGCAACGATGCTCAATTGGTACCAAGGGGCCCAAAGAGTGCCCACAAAAAATTCCCCACACCATGACACCACCACCACCAGCCTGAACCGTTGATACAAGGCAGGATGGATCCATGCTTTCATGTTGTTTACGCCAAATTCTGACCCTACCATCCGAATGTCGCAGCAGAAATCGAGACTCATCAGACCAGGCAACGTTTTTCCAATCTTCTACTGTCCAATTTCGATGAGCTTGTGCAAATTGTAGCCTCAGTTTCCTGTTCTTAGCTGAGAGGAGTGGTACCCAGTGTGGTCTTCTGCTGCTGTAGCCCATCTGCCTCAAAGTTCGACGCACTGTGCGTTCAGAGATGCTCTTCTGCCTACCTTGGTTGTAACGGGTGGCAATTTGAGTCACTGTTGCCTTTCTATCAGCTCGAACCAGTCTGCCCATTCTCCTCTGACCTCTGGCATCAACATGGCATTTCCGGCCACAGAACTGCCGCTCACTGGATTTTTTTTCTTTTTCGGACCATTCTCTGTAAACCCTAGAGATGGTTGTGCGTGAAAATCCCAGTAGATTATTATTATTATTATTATTATTTATTGTTATAGCGCCATTTATTCCATGGCGCTTTACATGTGAGTAGATCAGCAGTTTCTGAAATTCTCAGACCAGCCCTTCTGGCACCAACAATCATGCCACGTTCAAAGGCACTCAAATCACCTTTCTTCCCCATACTGATGCTCGGTTTGAACTGCAGGAGATTGTCTTGACCATGTCTACATGCCTAAATGCACTGAGTTGCCGCCATGTGATTGGCTGATTAGAAATTAAGTCTTAACACACAGTTGGACAGGTGTACCTAATAAAGTGGCCAGTGAGTGTATATGTTATATATATTCTATAGACCTTAAAGAGATTGTACACTACAAGGACAACCCCTTTTTAATCTGAATGTTCTGTCCCGATAAAATAAAAAGCCTTTACTCACCTCCCGTGCGGACGCCATTCCAACGGTGTCGGCACTCGCGGTCCTGGGGTTGTGATGCAATGGAAGGACACGTGATGCCCTGCGCCCAATCAGTGCTAAGTTGGCGTCAATGTTGCCGCCTTCCGACAAACTGAAGGTGAAGAGGAAGCCAGAGATCAGCTGCAGCCCGGACTTCCTCTTCATGTTCAGTTGGTCCAAAAAGAGTCGGAGACAGTGAAGTGATGCTGATAGGGCACGTGTCACAACACCGCATCACTTCCTTGGGGAGAGCAAGTTCCGAGACAGCGGGAATGACGTCGGCACGGGGGGGGTTGGCCTAGTAATGGACAACTCCTTTAATATGTATAGGCCATATATAATGTATGGCCTTTTTGTGCTGCTGTTTGAAAGAGTAGGTTTATAGGGATATGCTGTGTACTTGAGCCCTAAGCAACATTCTATGCAGAGCAGACCTCGTTAAAGTGGAACTTTAACCAAATTTTCATGTTAAACTGGACACACAATATAATAGTGGCTTAGAGCGGAATAAGATGTTTCGGATTTTTAAAAAAAAATATTTTGTCTTTTTGTTGCCGAAATATAAGCAATATAATATTTGGCGCACAGTGAGTTAACTTTATTTAAGTCCAAGTGCTTGTTATTAGATTGTTTTCAATGGGTCATGTACTGCTGCCTCCTATATGATGCTAACGCTGTATGATGCTGTATGTACTGCTGCCTCTTGTATGACGCTGACCAATCATAAGCAGGCAGAACCATAGAAGGCAAACTGACCTGTGATGAAATCGCCAAGATCATATGACTTGAATCTAAAGGTCCTGCCATCTGAAGTGTGCAACCTAAATAAGCACTGAAGATATAATACACAGCACAAAAGTACTGGAAATATTAACTGTTAATAGCACCACCCTTCTGAGCTTATTTAGGTTGCACACTTCAGCTGGCAGGACCTTTGGACTCAAGTCATATGATCTTGGTTATTTCATCACAGGTCCTTTTGCACTTCTATGTTTCTTCCTGCTTATGATTGGTCAGCATTATACAGGAAGTGGAAGTACATGTCAACAGTGATAACCATCTTGTAACAGCAACTTGAGCTTAACTAAAATCAACTTAATTATTTGGTTGCTATATCTCCATAACGGAGAAGTGAAATTAAAATAATAACCTTTTTATTCAGCTTTTCAGCCCCTATGACAAAGTGTGTCCAGTTCAACATAAAAAATGTCTTTGATGAAACGTCCTCTTTTTTTCAAACATTTTTTTATTGGATTTTAGTAAATAACAAGGGTTGGGAAAAGGGGAGGGAAAGAAGGGAAAGAAGGGGAATTAACAAAGGGAAAAGGGTGGGAAAGAGGATTAAGGGAATAAAAAGTAGAGAACTCTTTTTAACAATGCCATACAATTACATGAATATACATAAGTAATGTATCAAAACCCATACAATGCACATATATATGAAGCCAAGTTAGCGAATTCAAACCGCACCAAGTATAATTAAGTGTTACAGAATTTAGTGTTCCAAACCTTCCATTTGTTGGAATATCTGATTAATCCATCATTAACGGTTGCAAATCTCTTTTCTATGGAACTATGCTGATGAAGTCTGTCCAAAATTTCACAAAATAATGGTGGGTCAGATTTTTTCCACCAGTAAGCAATTGTATTCTTTACTACTAGAAAGATATGTATGATAACAAATTTAACTGACGTGTCAACAAGTTCCAAGTCTATAGACAGCAAAGCTCTTTGGGGAGTGATTTTGAAATTTTGGAAAAAGGAATTGATATGCAGTGACACTCTGTTCCAAAGATCTTTAATCTTCGGGCAGCCCCAGAACAGGTGAAAAAGGTTTCCTTGTTGACCACAGTTCCTCCAACAAAGTGGAGAATGCTCCTGGTTTATATGCGATAATCTAATAGGGGTGAAATACCACCTGGTTAGAATCTTGAAATATGATTCGTGAAGAGTCATTGAAATATTAGACTGGTAGGTATATTTGATGGCGCTATCCCATTGCCCGTCTGCTATGGCCACATTCAATTCAGACTCCCACCTCCTCATGTATGCATTTTTGGAGCTAACCACATCACCATTGAAGAAGTTATATAAATTTTTTAAACTCCAAATATTTTTGTTATTAGCATTGCACAGCAATGATACCAATATCTCCAGGTTAATATTTTTGATTTTTTTAAGTTTCTGAATGTACTCCTTTAGGATTAAAAAGGGCACTAAGGGTGGTTTCACATTAGCGCTTTTTAAGCGCACGCACGGCCGGGGGTAGCTCCGACCCGAGCCGGCTCTCTGCCCGGCGTGCCCGCCCCTTGCTTGTAGCGCCGCCTCCTAGCGCACAGCGGCGCCTGCGATCGGCGCACCCTATCTTTAGCAGCAGCGAAAGCCAGCGGAGCAGCAGCGGGTGTCAGGAGGCAGGAGCCCCTGTCCCCGCTGCTAAAGAGAAATGAATATTCACTGCGAAGCAGTGAATATCATTTCAGGTCTCCACACCCCCAGAGGCCCCGCCCCCAGCCCAGTAAGCCGCTCTGCAGACTACAGCTGTAAATCAGGGCCGGCGCCGCCCTCAGTCCTCTCTGCTCCTGGCTCACAGCCAGTGCGCGATGACGTCACTACATCGCGCACCCGCTGTGTGTCTGGCAGAGGGGGCAGCTCCTGACACTGAAGCCGGGATCAGCGTGGGAGCGAGGAGGAGAGGTGAGTATTGTGTTTTGTTTTGTTTTTTATATCTCTCTCGCTCTCTCTAGCTGTCTCTCTCTCTCTATCTATCTATCTCTATATATCTCTCTCTCTATCTTATATCTATCTATCTTTCTATCTCTATCTATTATCTATATCTATCTATCTCTATATCTATCTCTATCTATTATCTATATCTATCTATTTCTATATCTATCGCTCTATCTTTATATCTATCTTTCTATCTCTACATCTATCTCTATATCTATCTATCTCTATATCTTTCTATATATATATCTCTATATCTATCTATTATGTCTATCTATCTATCTCTATATCTATCTATCTTACTCTATCTATCTCTATATCTATTATCTCTATATTTATTATCTATCTAGCTGCCATCTATATCTATCTATCTTTATCTATATATATCTCTATCTAATATCTATATCTATCTATCTCTATACCTATCTATCTATTTATCTATCCGTTATCTATCTCTATATCTTTTCTCTGTATCTATCTATCTCTATATCTATATCTCTCGCTATCTATCGCTCTATATCTATCTCTATATCTATCTTTATATCTATATCTATATATCTATCTCTATCTATCTCTATATATATCTTTATATCTATATCTATATATCTATCTCTATCTATCTCTATATCTATCTCTATATCTATATCTATTTCTCTCTATCTCTATATCTCTATAGCTATCTATATATCTCTATCTATCTCTATATCTATCTCTCTGTATATCTATCTTTCTATCTCTATATCTATATATCTATCTATCTTTCTCTATCTATTTATCTCTATATCTTTTCTCTGTATCTATCTCTCTCTATATCTATATCTATCTATCTATTTATCTCTATCTCTATATCTATCTCTATGTATATCTATCTATCTATCTTTCTATATCTATATCTATCTCTATATCTATCTATCTTTCTCTATCTATCTATCTATTTATCTCTATCTATTATCTATATCTATCTCTATCTATCTATCACTCTATCTCTATATCTATCTTTCTATCTCTACATCTATCTCTATATCTATCTATATCTATCTATTATGTCTATCTATCTAGCTATCTCTATTATCTATATCTACCTATCTCTATATCTTTCTATCTTACGCTCTCTATATCTATCTGTTATCTTTATATTTATTATCTATCTATCTCTATCTATTATCTATATCTATATCTATCTATTTATCGATCTCTGTATCTATCTCTCTCTATATCTATCTCTCTCTCTATCTACCGCTCTCTCTATCTCTATCTATCTTTATATCTATATCTATCTATCTCTATATCTATCTATTATCTCTATATCTACCTATCTATCTCTATATCTATCTCTATATCTATATCTGTTTCTCTCTATATCTATCTCTATATCTATATCTGTTTCTCTCTATATCTATCTCTATATCTCTCTCTCTATAGCTATCTATATATTATCTCTATATCTATCTATCTCTCTATATCTATCTATCTCTATATCTATCTATCTATCTCTATATCTATCTATCTATATCTATCTCTATATCTATTTGTTATCTCTATATCCATATCTATCTCTATATCTATCTCTATATCTATCTTTCTATCTAACACTATATCTCTATATCTATCTCTATATCTCATTATCTATCTATCTCTATCTCTATCTCTCTCTCTTTATCTATCTATCTATTGATCTATCCATCTATCTCTATATCTATCTCTATATCTATCTATTATATCTATCTATTATCTCTATTATCTATATCTATCTATCCATCTATCTATCTAGCTATCTCTATCTATCTCTATATCTCTCTCTATATCTATCTATCTTTCTAACTATATCTATCTATCTCTATACATATCTCTATATCTAGCTATTATCTCTATATCTATCTCTATATCTATCTTTCTATATCTATCTGTCTCTATATCTATCTCTATATCTATCTATCTATCTCTATATCTATTATCTCTATATCTATCTATCTCTATATATATCTCTATATCTATTTTTATTTATAGCCATCTATCTATATATATTTATCTCTATATCTATCTATATATGTCTATATTATTATTATTATTATTATTATTATTATATCTGTATATCTCTATCTATTATCTATCTCTATCTATTATCTATCTCTATCTATTATCTATCTCTATCTATATATCTATCTATCTCTATATCTTTCTATCTATAGCTATCTATCTCTATATCTATCTATCTATCTATCTATTATCTATTTTCTATCTATCGCTATATCTATCTACCTATCGATCTATCTATCTATATTTCTTTCTATATCTATCTTTATATCTATCTCTATCTATCTCTATGAATCTTTCTATCTATATCTATCCATTATCTACTTTCTATCCATTATCTACTATCTATCTCTATATCTATCTATTTCTACATCTATCTTTCTATCTATATCTATCTAACTCTATATCTATATAGCATTATACCCTATGAGGGGGTGCATTATTCCCTATGAGGGGGGCAGTATTATACCCTATGAGGGGGCAGCATTATACCCTATGAGGAGGCAGCATTATACCCTATGAGGAGGCAGCATTATACCCTATGAGGAGGGCAGCATTATTCCCTATGACGGGGTGCATTATTCCCTATGAGGGGGGCAGTATTATACCCTATGAGGGGGGCAGTATTATACCCTATGAGGGGGCAGCATTATACCCTATGAGGGGTGCATTATTCCCTATGAGGGGGGCAGTATTATACCCTATGAGGGGGTGCATTATTATACCCTATGAGGGGGTGCATTATACCCTATGAGGGGGTGCATTATACCCTATGAGGGGGGCAGTATTATACCCTATGAGGGGGGCAGTATTATACCCTATGAGGGGGGCAGTATTATACCCTATGAGGGGGTGCATTATACCCTATGAGGGGGGCAGTATTATACCCTATGAGGGGGGCAGTATTATACCCTATGAGGGGGGCAGTATTATACCCTATGAGGGGGTGCATTATACCCTATGAGGGGGTGCATTACACCCTATGAGGGGGGCAGTATTATATTCTATGAGATGGCTGCATTATATTCTATGAGATGGCTGCATTATATTCTATGAGGGGGCTACATTATATTCTATGAGGGGGCTGCTTTATATTCTATGAGGGGGCTACCCCAACTCCTGCTACATAATTAAGACATGTACAACCTTATATTATACCCGGATATTAGCGTGTTTTACCGCACAATTGGTGGTCTGGTATTTAACTCTATGCAGCTACATAGTGGGCCCCAAGAATGATTTTCTCTGGTGGGCCCAAGGTGTTCCAGTCCGACGCTGATTTTACCCCTTTTTCCTCCCAGGTGAACTCATTCTCCTTCCTAAGCTCTTCAATCTCCAGGTTGTCCAAATTAAAAGTCAGATAATTAGATTTATTTTTGTTGACCCTAAAATAGGAGGCCTTAGTAAAGAGCTCCAATTCCAAAGTCAATGCAGCGATGGATTTTCCAGGATCGAGTAGAGTCAAAAACAGGTCATCCGCAAATAAACCAATTTTATACTCACGATGTTGAGTTCTAAAGCCCTGAATATCAGTATTAGATCTGATTCTCTCAGCAAGGGGTTCAATGGCCAGGACGAACAGAAGAGGTGACAAAGGGCAGCCCTGCCTTGTGCCGTTAGAAATGGCAAATTTTACAGACAGGAAATTATTGGCGTATATTCTTGCACTGGGCGCCGAATAAAGTGCAAAAATTGAAGACAGAAACCTATGGTCGAAACCGAATTTTTCAAGGGTGGCTTTGAGATATGACCAATTCAGCCTGTCAAATGCTTTTTCAGCGTCCAGTGTCAAAAAAACCGCTTGAGAGCCAGATAACTCAATTTTATTTATCAGATTTATCACTCTCCTTGTCCCATCCGAAGCCTGACGCCCCTTTATGAAGCCGATCTGATCATCTGAAAGTAAAGATGGTAAGATATTCTTTAAACGGTCTGCTAAAATTTTAGAGTAAATTTTGACATCGCTATTGATCAATGATATTGGCCTATAACTCTGAATCCTCTCAGGATCTCCCCCCCCCTTGGGAATCATGATAATTGTCGCTTCCAACATTTCTTTTGGGAACGAGCCCCGAGAAGATGCAGCTTCAAAGACCGACACCAAATGGGGAGTGAGAAGACCTGAAAATGTCCTAAAATATTCATTAGAAAAACCATCTGGTCCTGGAGCTTTCTGGGTCTTGAGTCTGTTAATGGTGTCAATCACTTCTTTTTCATTAAAAGAGCCATTAACAAAGACTTGATGAAACGTCCTCTTTAACCCCTTTCCGACATTTGCAGTAATAACACGTCTATGTGTCCTGGTACTTATTGACGCGTGACGGATAATTACATCTACGCAATTGTGTGTGCACACAGGCTGTGAGTCCACAATCGCTGCCGGGTGTCAGCTGATTCTGACACCTGACAAAAAGGGTGAGGAACGGTCCCGCATGGCTCTCGGCACTTTAATCCCGTAAATGCTGCGATCGAACACGATTGCAGGGTTGCGGCGCAGGCAGTGGGATAACAGCCCCTCTGCCCTTGGATCAGAGACCCTGCGGCGTGATGCGGGGCCCTGACCATTGCCATGGTGACCCAATGTCATCATGACAACATCCGGGTCACCAGAGCTAGTAAAGTTGCTAGTGTCATGGTTTACTGAGGCTCCAGGTTAAGCGGTGCAGAGGTTAATCTGGGAAGCCTCTCTATGGAGCTGGGGAGGGTTCTTATAGCCTCATGGAGGTGCCGTCCCCTGTCGTTTATACTCCTAGCTGAGTGTGCCTGACCCTGTTCTGTCTGTGCTTCATGGCTGTCTTCGTATGCTTGCTTGGTGTTTGATTCGGTCCTGTCTCGGTTAACGTCTCTTGTATCTTGTATTCTGACTCTGTACCTCTATGCCCGCTCTGTGTATGACCCCTGGCTACGTATTGACCTTTGTGTGATTATCCCTCCTGTACCTCGCTGTCCGCTCTGTGTATGACCCCTGGCTACGTATTGACCTTTATGTGATTATCCCTCCTGTACCTCGCTGCCCGCCCTGTGTATGTCCTCCTGGCTTGCTTGACCTGCCCTGCCTGAGTTCCCCTCTCCTCTACTTCTGTTTTCCTGTAGCGAGTATACTACATCATCTGCAGTAGTAGGACACTAAGCCCCGCCCCCTGCGGTCATATGATCGTAGGTCCTGTGCGCACCTGGCTCTTCGTCGTTGCTCCACCTCCCGCAGGTCCTCAAGCTGCTCTGCTCCTACCCACGTTAGACGCCAGGACTCCCGTGGCTGCGGGTTATGTACAATGTTCCCAATAAAAGTATCAACTCAATCCACAAAAAAGCAAGTCCCCACTCAGGTCTGTCATCTGTTAATGGAAATATAGGGGGCTTCCACGTTACTGGTAGTACAAAGGCTTTAGAAAAGCAAAATGGCTACTCACCATCCAAATAAAATTCAGCAAATTCTCCTCTCCCAAATCCAAATGCCCCCTCCCTTCTGAGCCCCACAGTGTACCTAAACCACATATAGCATCCGCATGTTGGGCATTTCTGAAGCAATGAGAGCCCACCTAACTTATGGGTGCATGTCTCCAGAAGCACAGGCTGGGCATAACATACTGCTGACTGCAACGTACTGGTGACTACAACTAATTATGCAAATTGTCTCTTCAGAGAGGAAGAGGACTAAAACTCTAGTGCCACCTATTAATAGGAGGTAGCAATCCTAAAAGTCAATGTTGACCCTTTGATGAGCCTAGTTGACTTAGGATAAAAGCCAAGCCAGAATCTCCATTTGCAGACACTGTGTTTCGGGGTACTGCCCCTCATCAGTGCAAAGTGGGAGATCTGGTATGGCTGTGAGAGAGGCGTCTGACCGATATCCAAGAAGTATCATTTCTCCTTGCGGAGAATAACATGCTAAGGCCTCTTTCACACATCAGGTTTTCGCCGTCAGGCGCGATCCGGCGCTTTTGACAGAAACCGGATCCGGCGAAATGCAATGCCGGATCCAGTTTCCCCCCCATTGACTTGCATTTGCGCCGGATCGCGCCGGATGGCCATGCGTTTCATCCGGTTTTCGCCGGATCCGGCAATGTGTCGCGATCCGGCGTCTGGAAAAAACGGTGACTGTAACGTTTTTTGTCTCCGGTGAAAAAGCCGGACACGCCGGATCCGGCGCGTCCGGCTTTTTCACACAATGAAAGCCTATGAGCGCCGCAATGCGCCGGATCCGGCGAAAGCCGGATCCGGCGGCCGGATCCGGTTTTTTGGTCTGAGCATGCTCAGTAGCTCTGCCCACAAGACATATATAAAAGCAAGACAGTGGGACCCACAGCCACACCCAACATGCCACCCAAGAAAGCAACCAAGCGAAGCAGGAGAAGGCAGGAGACCACTGCAGCACCATCCGCACCACCACCACCCCAAATGGAGCAGCAAATAGAACATGCTGAGGAGGGGAGGCCAGCAGCAGATGAGAGACGGTAATTATCAAATAACCCATTCCTCCAAACTAGGGCTATTGAATATCAAGATATTCATTGGCCCTTTGTTTCTCTTTATTCAACAGCCGCCCAATAGATGCAGCAGCAGCAGCAGCAATGGCAGCAGCTGGAACACCACCCACAGGCATGGAGTGTGGCCACCAGGAAGACAGCACATCATCTTCTGGGAGCCCTCCCTCGCATCGTCAGCGTTTGACGGTAAGTTTTTATTTCCAAAATCCATCTTCTCTGTAATATATGTCTATTCATTGCCTTTTATTTCAAAACAGGAATCACAAGATGAAGAGGAGCTCCCAGAAGAAGAAGGAAGGGGTGGACAGACACCTGGAGTGGGCTCACAATTGGTAAGTTTTTTGCATCAAACGCAGAAACACAACATCACACTACACACAACACATAGAAAACAATGTTCTGCAGACCACACACAGCAAACAAATGCCTACATCCAAAGACATAACATTTTTTGTTTTCTTCTCTAGTCTTCCCAATCTGGTGCTTGGCCAAGAGGTCCTCGCAGTGCCTCCCAGGGTCGTCGGCGACAGCAACGCGGCGGTCACCAGCGTGTAAGTATAAATATTTTTGCTTTGTTTTTTTGCACTTTTTATTTCATTTCTTTTGTGGAGGCTAATTATGTTATTTTTGTCTTTTTCTTTAACAGCCTTCACAGCGTGCTCCCGACTCTGATGGTGAGGATGGAGGGATTGATGTGGACCGCCTCATCGATCTCGTCAGAGAAAGGGAGCCGCTCTGGAATATGGCTGACCGCCGCCACGCTGACCTGATCGTTACCCGACGACTCTGGGAGGAAATCTGTTCGCTCCTTGTGGGCCGCTGGGAGGACCTCGAAGCTCGGGCCCAGATTAAAGAGCGTAAGTATATACAGTACCGGTTGCTTGATGTAAACCAGTGTTTCCCGAACTCCAGTCCTCGTGGTCCCCACGGATCATGTGTTCAGGATTTCTATTTACTATGGAAATCCTGAAAACATGACCCCTGGGGACCATGAGGACTGGAGTTTGGGAAACACTGATGTTGTATACTAACCACTCCTTTCTCGTTTCAGGGAACAGAATTGTGAATCGGTGGCGGTCTGTGAGAGATCGTTTCAAGAAGGAGTTCAATAAAGAGATGCGGGCCCCGAGTGGATCTGGAGGACGCAGGAGCAAGTACAAGTACGCAGAAGCCCTGTCGTTCCTCCGGGAAACAATGGTCACCAGAAGGTAAATATTACACACCACATGTGAAAAAAAATGTTATATGTAAATTTTTTTTTCAGCCAGGGCCATACCATGTCAGTATTTTAATTGTTTTTTTTTCTCTTTATTCCACAGCACGGTGAGCAGCACTCGGGAGCCGGCACGATTGGACCCTTCTGAGGCGATCCCTGAGGAGACCGGCACCGAGGGACACTTCGACCGCCCCGGTACATCTGCACCTTCCCAGCCTTCCCACACATTCGACCCATCTGTCCCATCCACCAGCACAGGAGCATCGTGGCCGCCTACATTACATGAAGCTGCTGGTGAGGAGATCGCTTTCCCTTTACCCCACCCTTCTGCCCCTGCCACCTCTAGTACACCTGCGGGTACTGGGCGGCAGCGGCAGAGGGGTCAGGAAAAGACTTATGCGCCAGAGTTCTTGCATCTGAATGCATCTTTCCAGAACTGTCTAAAAGTCTTGTCAGAGCAAATCTCCGCAGGCTATCAGCAGATCAACTCCAGCATTCTGGAGGTGAAGACACTTCTGCAAACCATGCATTCAGAAGCAAGATCTTCGCCAAACCACACCTTTTTCAGGTCTGTTGTGGAGCGCATGGAAACGCTCTCTCCTGCCCAGCAGATGCATGTAATGCATTCATGCCACGCTGCTCTCCAGCAAGTTACCTCCCAACCTCCTCCTCCCACCACAGTAGTTCCTCCACCTGCACCCCCTCCAGCCACTTTCCATCCTCCCCCTCCTATTACATCTACACCCCCTACAGCCACTTTCCATCCTCCCCCTCCTATTACATACCATCCACCTCCAGCCACTTTCCATCCTCCCCCTCCTATTACATACCATCCACCTCCCCAGCACCATCCACCTCCCCAGCACCATCCACCTCCCCAGCACCAGCAACCTCCCCAGCACCAGCAACCTCCCCAGTACCAGCAACCTCCACAGTACCTGCAAACTCCCCAGTACCAGCAACCTCCCCAGTACCAGACATCTCCCCACTTCCAGCAACCTGCCCCGTACCAGACATCTCCCCACTTCCAGCAACCTGCCCCGTACCAGACATCTCCCCACTTCCAGCAACCTGCCCCGTACCAGACATCTCCCCACTTCCAGCAACCTGCCCCGTACCAAACTCCTTCCCCATACAACTTGCCATCAACATCATCTGCTCCTACAGTCCCTGCCCAACCCTCCACTCCACCACCCACCACCTCTTCTGCTTCCCACATGTCCACCCATTCTGTAGTTTTTTCCACACCTTCACCTCTAACTGTTCCTTCCCCACCACGATCCCAGTCCTCTCTCCACACTCCCAGTGTCGAAGTGTCCCGCAGCCCCTACAGCAGTATTTCCACCACACACTACACAGATTTATAATGTGTGTATTTAAATAAAAATGACCAGTTTTATGGTTTCAGTTTTATAGTTTCAAAGTTTTATTAAACAAGTTTATTAAAATTTTAAAAAAGTTTACTAAAAAAAACATTTTTCAATAAAAGTTAAATTATTTTACACTGGTTGTCTGTCATTTCTTTCTGCGGCGAAAAAGGTTAAATACAGGGTATTTAAAAGGTGAAATGGTATTCAAAACTAGGTATATAACTGTGGGTAAATTTTAGCTTTTTGCCACAGTTGTGTTCCTGGTTGTGTTTGAAGCAAAGTATTTCACCTAAAAAGTTGTGTTTATTGTTGGTGATTTCCTAACAATGTACACAACTTTTGTTAAAAGGTGAAATACTTTGCATAAAACACAACCAGGTACACACCTGTGGCCTAAAGCTAAAAATAGAGACCATGACAAGATAGCCAACTTTGGTTGGCAAAGGTATATACTGTTGGTACAGAAGGTACACAAGTTTGGTTGGGCACAAATCTTTCACACTCTGTCATCCTGCCAGTGTACTCTGCCTTGAGGTGACATAAAGTATAGTGCAAAATTGTCCCTCATTACTGAAACCGTCACAGAACTTCTAGTGGTAATGTCATGGTAATCTTGCAAGGTGGTTTCTTCAGAGGTGTCCTCAATGGAAATGGGTTCCTTGCAGATAACAAAATTGTGGAGTACCACGCACGCTTTGATCACCTCGTCCACAGTTTCTGTCTTGAGGTTGATCGCAGTCAATAGGACCCGCCATTTGGCTGTCAGAATACCAAAGGTACATTCAACCATTCTTCTTGCTCTTGTGAGGCGGTAATTAAAAATGCGTTTTGGTCTTGTCAATCCTCTGCTAGAGTACGGTTTCAAAAGGTGTTCTGACAGCTGGAAGGCTTCATCCCCTACACAGACAAATGGCATAGGTGGACCAGATGTTTGCGGCAGCGGTCTAGGTGGTGGGAACTGGAAGGTGTTTCCATACAGTTTACGCCCCATGGCAGACAGTTTGAAAACTTGAGAGTCATTGGAGCGGCCATAGGCCCCAATATCAACCGCAATAAATTTGTATTCCGCGTCAGCGATGGCCATGAGGACAATTGAAAAATATTTCTTGTAATTGAAATATTCCGATCCCGATCCAGCTGGCTTTACAATGCGGATATGTTTCCCGTCCACAGCGCCCAAGCAGTTTGGAAACTGACATATCTGTTGAAACTTGTCAGCAATTTCAATCCACCTCTCTGTTGTGGGCTCTGGTAAAAACTCTTCAGCTAAGGAGTCCCACAGTGCACGGCATGTGTACTTCACAATTCCAGATATGGTGGAAATCCCGAGTCTGTACTGGAAATGCAGTGACGAAAGGGATTCTCCAGTTGCAAGAAATCTGTGGGGAATTAAAAAACAATAAATTAGTTTTAAATCACAGCATTACATACCAAAACTGACCTATAACACTTGGAGATACAAACTACCACCAACAAGATTGCAGTGAAAGTGTGCTCTGATGCGATCATATCCAATAAATGTGGCTTACCTTAAAGTCACCATCAGACGCTCTGCGGGTGAAACAGAGAAGCGGCAATAGGTGTCCGCTTTTCTTATGAAGTGTGCAATGCGCTCCACCAAGTAATCAAAATTCTCCATTTTCATCCTAACATATCCAAAAAATTTATCCGGGTTTCGTCGAAGGTCCATGCATAGTGTAGAATAGACCCCACGCGTCATTCTCTTGGCTGTGATGGGGTGGATCCACAAACGTCGTCTACGATGCCTGATGCGCTGCTGTCTCGCTCTCTCCTTCTCCAGAACAATCACCCTCAAACGATTTGCCTCCGCTGTAAAATCCGCCAAATTCTTCAAAATATTTCCAATGACAACATCCATCTTCGCCAGTAACTTGCTCTTCTCTCCAACCTGCACTTTCTCCTCTACAACCTGTCAAAGAAGGGCTGTAGGAACATGCTATATATAGTTTTCCAGTAGCCAATCCCGTTCGGAAGGCCACAAGGGTCAATTTTAAAAACCGGATCCGGCGTAATCCGTCGAAAAACGGATAGAAAAACGGATGAACCGGATGAGACGGATCCGGTTTTGTCTGTCCAGAAAAAGACGGATCCGCCAGAAAACCGGATCCGTCACATCCGGTTTTACGAAACATTTGCCGGATCCGGCGTTCCGGCACGACGCCGGATCGCGCCTGACGCCGAAAACCTGATGTGTGAAAGTAGCCTTAGCATGTCAAGGTGAGGAGACTTAAAGCCGCAATGCTCCTCTGGGAAATATGCTAATTATGCAAATTGTCTCTTCAGAGAGGAAGAGTCCTCTTCCTCTCTGAAGAGACAATTTGCATAATTAGCATATTTCCCAGAGGAGCATTGCGGCTTTAAGTCTCCTCACCTTGACATGCTTAGCATGTCATTCTCCGCAAGGAGAAATGATACTTCTTGGATATCGGTGACTACAACGTAATGGTCACTACAATGGCAGTTTGCAATTTTCACTCGGCAACATTCATTGCTGCTTGTTTCTGGAAAAAATACCCATGGAGTCAAAATCAGCACTACACCTGTAGATAAATTCCCAAAGGGGTATAATGTCCAAAATGGGGTCACTTGAAGGGGGATTCTGCTCTTCTAACATTTAGGTGCTCTGTATATATGGAGTCCACAAACTGTTCTAGGAAAATCTGTACTCCAGGAGGCAAATAGAGCTCCATTCCTCCCGAGTCTCACCGTGTGGCTAAGTAGTATTGTACAGCTACATATGGGGTATTGTCATGTTCAGTATGGGACAAACTATGATGCCGTTTTACCCACTTCTTGTGTGAAAATGTAAAATCTGGGGCTAAAAAAATTTTGGTGGTAAAAATGTAGTTATTTTGTCTTTACTGCCCAATGGTATAAAATTCTCTGATAAACACCCATGGTGTCAATATGATCACTGCACCCCTAGATTAATTCATTGTGAGGTGTAGTTTTTTCAATTGGGTTCACTTATGGGGGGTTCTGCTGTACTGGCATTTCAGTGGGTCATGGCACCTGCAAACCATAACAGAAAAATCTGATGCCCCTTGCCTTCTGAGCTTTGCACTGTGCCAGAAAAATATTTCCCAATTAAATGTAGGTAGTGGCGCTGTAAAAAAAAATTCCTATTAACGCTTAGAAAAATTAACCCCTTACCCCCAAGGGTGGTTTGCATGTTAATGACCAGGCAAATTTTTACAATTCTGACCACTGTCCCTTTATGAGGTAATAACTCTGGAACGCTTCCATGGATCCCGGTGATTCTGACAATGTTTTCTCGTGACATATTGTACTACATGATAGTGGTAAAATTTCTTTAATATCACTTGCGTTTATTTGTGAAAAAAATGGAAATTTGGCGAAAATTTGTAAAATTGCAGCACAATTTTGGAACCAAAATTTTTTTTGTTAGGAAGTTATAAGGGTTATAAGTTAAACAGCGATTTCACATTTTTACAACACCATTTTTTTGGGGGGTACCACATCACATTTGAAGCCACTTTGAGAGGTCTATATGATAGAAAATACCCAAAAGTGACACCATTCTAAAAACTGCACCCCTGAAGGTGCTCAAAACCACATTCAAGAAGATTATTAACCCTTCAGGTGTTTCACAGGAACAGAAGCAACGTGGAAGGAAAAAATGAACATTTAACTTTTTAGTCACAAAATTGATCTTTTAGTAACAATTTATTTATTTTCCCTAGGGTAACAAGATAATTTTTTCACTGTTTAAAAAAAATGAACATTTAACTTTTTTCACAAAAAATTTATTTCAGATCCATTTTTTTTAATTTTACCAAGGATAACAGGAGAAATTGGACCCCAAAAGTTGTTTTACAATTTGTCCCGAGTACGCTGATACCCCATTTTTGCTGGTAAACCATTGTTTGGGTGCATGGTAGAGCTCAGAATGGAAGGGGCGCCGTTTGACTTTTCAATGCAAAATTGACTGGAATTGAGATTGGAGGCCATGTCACTTTTGGAGAGCCCCTGATGTGCCTAAGCAGAGGAAACCCCCACAAGTGACAACATTTTGGAAACTAGACCCCCTAAGGAACTTATCTAGATGTGTGGTGAGAACTTTGAACCTGCAGGTGTTTCACTAAAGTTTATAACGCTTGGGTGTGAAAATAAATTTATCATATTTTTTCCACAAACATGAAATTTTAGTCCCCAATTTTTTATTTTCCCAATGGTGACTGGAGAAATTGGACCCCAAAAGTTGTTGTCCAATTTGTCCTGAGTACGCTGATACCCCATATGTGTGGGGGGAACCACTCTTTGGGCACACGGCAGAGCTTGAAAGGGAAGGAGCGCTGTTTGACTTTTTCAAACCAAAATTGGCTAGAATTAAGATTGGTCGCCATGTTGCGTTTGGAGAGCCCCTGATGTGCCTAAACAGTGGAAACCCCCCCATAAGTGACAACATTTTGGAAAATAGACCCCCTAAGGAACTTATCTAGATGTGTGGTGAGAACTTTGAACCCCCAGGTGTTTCACTAAAGTTTATAATAAAAAGACGTGAAAATCAAAAATCATATAAACCGGCTCTTATCAGCTCACAGATAACAGGATTACCAGCTAAAGGAGGTGTGAGTAACCCCAGCCCTCAGCGATGCCTAAAGCCCCCGTTACACACTGCGATATCGCTAGCAATATCGCTGTAAAGTCACCGATTTTGTGACGTTACAGCGATATTACTAGCGATATCGCTGCATGTGATACTTACCTCCGACCGGCTCCCCCGCTGGTTATCGCTGATCGCGCGAGAAGCTGCTGGACCATTCCTCGTCGTCAGCTTCCTGCGGCGCTTCCTGCTGTGACAACGAGCGACGCGTGGAGCCGGGCGGGAGGACGCAGGATCGCCACGTCTGACAGGTAAGTAGCGACCCCCGACCCCTGCGATGTTGCTAGTGAGATCTGCCTGAGTGGCAGCTCACTAGCGACCACCTAGCGATTCACCAGCGATCCTGACCGCGTCATATCGCTGGTCGGGATCGCTGGTGAGTCGCTAGGTGTAACGGTACTCTAAGTTGAGACCTAAAAAAACTGGCACTCCAGCCAAGCTGACAGACTTTTACCCCCGGGATAGGGAAGTCTCCTCACCAAGCAAGATGGCGCTGGCTTCCCACTCAGCGTCTTCCCACTCCTCACAAGGAGATACAGGCTGTGTGAGAGGCAATACAGGCATTCCTCTGACAGAGGAAACAATGCAATCTCTGCTGAAAACGCTGAGGGTTTCCCTACAGGGTGATCTCAGAGAAATAGTCAGAGAGCTGAAGGAGGAAATCAGGTCTCTGGCTGATCGCACAGAGCATGTAGAAACTAAAATGGCTGAATTTGCAACATCACATAACAATCTGATAGACGCTAACACAGCTTTGGAAAAGGAGGTGGAGGCATTAAAACTTAAAATCAGTGATATAGACGACAGATCCCGAAGAAATAACCTAAAAATCAGAGGGATTCCCTCATCTGTAGCAGATAAAGACCTCCATGAATACTTCCACAAGTTTCTGCAGCTTATACTTCCTGGATGGGATGCCAGAGACCTGATAGTGGACAGAATTCATAGAGTCCCTAAATCCAAAGGCATAGATCCAGCTCTGCCTAAAGATGTCCTGGCTAGACTTCATTTCTATAAAACAAAAGAAGCTGTGCTGTACACACTGAGGGAAAGTCCAGCCCTGCCAGACACTTTCATGGGACTAAAAATCTTCCCAGATCTTTCTGCTACAACTCTTAATAAAAGAAGAGAATTCGCCCACCTTTCTAAACTCCTTAGAGATCAAGACATCAAGTACAAGTGGGGTTTTCCGGTGAGGATGACAATTTTCAAAGATGGAGGCACTTACATACAGTGGGGAAAAAAAGTATTTAGTCAGTCAGCAATAGTGCAAGTTCCACCACTTAAAAAGATGAGAGGCGTCTGTAATTTACATCATAGGTAGACCTCAACTATGGGAGACAAACTGAGAAAAAAAAATCCAGAAAATCACATTGTCTGTTTTTTTTTCATTTTATTTGCATATTATGGTGGAAAATAAGTATTTGGTCAGAAACAAAATTTCATCTCAATACTTTGTGATATATCCTTTGTTGGCAATGACAGAGGTCAAACGTTTTCTGTAAGTCTTCACAAGGTTGCCACACACTGTTGTTGGTATGTTGGCCCATTCCTCCATGCAGATCTCCTCTAGAGCAGTGATGTTTTTGGCTTTTCGCTTGGCAACACGGACTTTCAACTCCCTCCAAAGGTTTTCTATAGGGTTGAGATCTGGAGACTGGCTAGGCCACTCCAGGACCTTGAAATGCTTCTTACGAAGCCACTCCTTCGTTGCCCTGGCGGTGTGCTTTGGATCATTGTCATGTTGAAAGACCCAGCCATGTTTCATCTTCAATGCCCTTGCTGATGGAAGGAGGTTTGCACTCAAAATCTCACGATACATGGCCCCATTCATTCTTTCATGTACCCGGATCAGTCGTCCTGGCCCCTTTGCAGAGAAACAGCCCCAAAGCATGATGTTTCCACCACCATCCTTTACAGTAGGTATGGTGTTTGATGGATGCAACTCAGTATTCTTTTTCCTCCAAACACGACAAGTTGTGTTTCTACCAAACAGTTCCAGTTTGGTTTCATCAGACCATAGGACATTCTCCCAAAACTCCTCTGGATCATCCAAATGCTCTCTAGCAAACTTCAGACGGGCCCGGACATGTACAGGCTCAAGCAGTGGGACACGTCTGGCACTGCAGGATCTGAGTCCATGGTGGCGTAGTGTGTTACTTATGGTAGGCCTTGTTACATTGGTCCCAGCTCTCTGCAGTTCATGCACTAGGTCCCCCCGCGTGGTTCTGGGATTTTTGCTCACCGTTCTTGTGATCATTCTGACCCCACGGGGTGGGATTTTGCGTGGAGCACCAGATCGAGGGAGATTATCAGTGGTCTTGTATGTCTTCCATTTTCTAATTATTGCTCCCACAGTTGATTTCTTCACTCCAAGCTGGTTGGCTATTGCAGATTCAGTCTTCCCAGCCTGGTGCAGGGCTACAATTTTGTTTCTGGTGTCCTTTGACAGCTCTTTGGTCTTCACCATAGTGGAGTTTGGAGTCAGACTGTTTGAGGGTGTGCACAGGTGTCTTTTTATACTGATAACAAGTTTAAACAGGTGCCATTACTACAGGTAATGAGTGGAGGAAAGAGGAGACTCTTAACCCCTTCACTACCAAGGGTGGTTTGCACGTTAACTACCGGGCCAATTTTTACAATTCTGACCACTGTACCTTTATGAGGTCATAACTCTGGAACGCTTTCATGGATCCTGGTGATTCTGACATTGTTTTCTCGTGACATATTGTACTTCATGTTCGTGGTAAAATTGCATTCAAATAACTTGCGTTTATTTGTGAAAAAAACGGAAATTTGGCGAAAATTTTGAAAATTTCGCAATTTTCCAACTTTGAATTTTTATGTCCTTAAATCACAGCGATACGGCACACAAAAAACTTAATACATAACATTTCCCACATGTTTACTTTACATCAGCACAATTTTGCAACCAAAATTTTTTTTTGCTAGGAAGTTATAAGGGTTAAAATTTGACCAGCGATTTCTCATTTTTGCAACACCATTTTATTTTTAGGGACCACTTCACATTTGAAGCCACTTTGAGGGGTCTATATGATAGAAAATACCCAAAAGTGACACCATTCTAAAAACTGCACCCCTCAAGGTGCTTAAAACCACATTCAAGAAGTTTATTAACCCTTTAGGTGCGTCACAGGAATTTTTTGAATATTAAAAAAAAAATGAACATTTAACTTTTTTTCACAAAAAAAATACTTCAGGTTCAATTTTCTTTATTTTACCAAGGGTAACAGGAGAAATTGGACTGCAAAAGTTATTGTGCAATTTGTCCTGACTACGCTGATACCTGATATGTGGGGGGGAACCACTGTTTCGGCGCATGGCAGAGCTCAGAATGGAAGGAGCGCCGTTTGACTTTTTCAATGCAAAATTGGCTGGAATTCAGATCGGACGCCATGTCACGTTTGGCGAGCCCCTGATGTACCTAAACAGTGGAAACCCCCCCAAGTGACCCCATTTTGGAAACTAGACCCCCCAAGGAACTTATCTAGATATGTGGTGAGAACTTTGAACCCACAAGGGCTTCACAGAAGTTTATAACGTACAGCGGTACAATTAAAAAATCATATTTTTTCCACAAAAATGATCTTTTCACCCACAATTTTTATTTTTCCAAGGGTAACAGGACCCTAAAAGTTTTTGTGTAATTTGTCCTGAGTACGCTGATACCCCATATGTGGGTGTAAATGACTATTTGGGCGCATAGCAGAGCTCGGAAGGGAAGCAGCGCCATTTGACGTTTTTGGCTAGAATTGAGATCGGACACCATGTCGCGATTGGAAAACCCCTGATGTACCAAAACAGTGGAAACCCCCCACAAATGACACCATTTTGGAATCTAGACCCCCCAAGGAACTTATCTAGATGTGTGGTGAGAACTTTGAACCCCCAAGGGCTTCACAGAAGTTTATAACGTACAGCAGTACAATTAAAAAATCATATTTTTTCCACAAAAATGATCTTTTCACCCTCAATTCTTATTTTTCCAAAAGTAACAGGACCCTAAAAGATATTGTGCAATTTATCCTGAGTACGCTGATACCCCACATGTGGGTGTAAACCACTATTTGGGCGTATGGCAGAGCTCGGAAGGGAAGCAGCGCCATTTGACGTTTTTGGCTGGAATTGAGATCGGACACCATGTCGCATTAGGAAAGCCCCTGATGTACCAAAACAGTAGAAACCCCCCACAAATGACACCATTTTGGAAACTAGACCCCCCAAGGAACTTATCTAGATGTGTGGTGAGCACTTTGAACCCCCCAGTGCTTCACTGAAGTTTATAACGTCCGGGCGTGAAAATAAAAAAATCGTATTTTTTCCACAAACATGATCTTTTAGTCCCCATTTTTTTATTTTCCCAAGGGTAACAGGAGAAATTGGACCCCAAAAGTTGTTGTCCAATTTGTCCTGAGTACGCTGATACCTCATATGTGGGAGAAAACTACTGTATGGGCACACGTCGGGGCTCGGAAGGGAAGTAGTGACGTTTTGGAATGCAGACTTTGATGGAATGGTCTGCGGGTGTCATGTTGCGTTTGGAGAGCCCCTGATGTACCTAAACAGTGGAAACCCCCCACAAGTGACCCCATTTTGGAAACTAGACACCCTAATGAACTTATCTAGATGTGTGGTGAGCACTTTGAACCCCCCCAGTGCTTCACAGAAGTTTATAACGACCGGGCGTGAAAATAAAAAAATCGTATTTTTTCCACAAACATGATCTTTTAGTCCCCATTTTTTTATTTTCCCAAGGGTAACAGGAGAAATTGGACCCCAAAAGTTGTTGTCCAATTTGTCCTGAGTACGCTGATATCTCATATGTGGGAGAAAACTACTGTATGGGCACACGTCGGGGCTCGGAAGGGAAGTAGTGACGTTTTGGAATGCAGACTTTGATGGAATGGTCTGCGGGTGTCATGTTGCGTTTGGAGAGCCCCTGATGTACCTAAACAGTGGAAACCCCCCACAAGTGACCCCATTTTGGAAACTAGACCCCCTAATGAACTTATCTAGATGTGTGGTGAGCACTTTGAACCCCCCAGTGCTTCACAGAAGTTTATAACGACTGGGCGTGAAAATAAAAATATCGTATTTTTTCAACAAACATCATCTTTTAGTCCCCATTTTTTTTATTTTCCCAAGGGTAACAGGAGAAATTGGACCCCAAAAGTTGTTGTCCAATTTGTCCTGAGTACGCTGATATCTCATATGTGGGAGAAAACTACTGTATGGGCACACGTCGGGGCTCGGAAGGGAAGTAGTGACGTTTTGGAATGCAGACTTTGATGGATTGGTATGCGGGTGTCATGTGCGTTTGGAGAGCCCCTGATGTACCTAAACTATTGAAACTCCCCACAAGTGACCCCATTTTGGAAACTAGACCCCCCCACGGAGCTTATCTAGATGTGTGGAGAGCACTTTGAACCCCCAAGTGCTTCACAGAAGTTTATAACGCCTGGGCGTGAAAATAAAAAAAACATTTTTTTCCGCAAAATTATATTTTTGCCCCCAGTTTTTTATTTTCCTAAGGGTAACAGGAGAAATTGGACCCCAAAAGTTGTTTTGTAATTTGTCCTGAGTAGGCTGATACCCTACATGTGGGGGTAAAACACTGTTTGGGCACATGGCAGAGCTTGGAAGGGAAGGAGCACCATTTGACTTTTTCAACGCAGAATTGGCTGGAATTGAGATCAGACGCCATGTTGCCTTTGGAGAGCACCTGATGTGCCCAAACAGTGGAAACCCCCAATTATAACTCCAACCCTAACCTCAACACACCCCTAACCCTAATCTGAGCCCTAGCCCTAACCCTATCCCTAACCCTAACCCTAGCCCTAACCCTAGCCCTAGCCCTAACTCTAGCTCTAACCCTAGCCCTAACCCTAGCCCTAACCCTAGCCCTAACCCTACCCTAACCCTAACCCTAGCGGGAAAATGGAAATAAATACATTTTCTTTTAGTTTTATTATTTTTCTCTAACTAAGGGGGTGATAACGGGGGGTTTGATTTACGATTTATGGCGGTTTTTATGTTTGGCGGCTGTCGCACGCTAAAAGACGCTTTTTATTGTAAAAATAGTTTTTGCATCACCACATATTGTGAGCTATAATTTTTCCATATTTTGACCCACCGAGTCATGTGAGGTCTTATTTTTTGCGGGACGAGTTGACGTTTTTATTGGTACCATTTTCGGGCACGTGACATTTTTTGATCGCTTTTTATTCCGATTTTTGGGATGCAGAATGAACAAAAACCAGCTTTTCATGAATTTCTTTTGGGGGGTGCGTTTACACCGTTCCGCGTGCGGTAAAATTGATAACGCGTTTTTATTCTTCGGGTCAGTACGGTTACAGCGATACCTCATTTAGGTCGTTTTTTTATGTTTTGTCGGTTTTTTGCAATGAAAACAATTTTATATAAAAAATAATTATTTTTGCATCGCTTTATTCTGCGAGCTATAACTTTTTTATTTTTTTGCGGATGATGCTGTATGGTGGCTCGTTTTTTGCGGGACAAGATGACGTTTTCAGCGGTACCATGGATATTTA
Organism: Dendrobates tinctorius; assembly: GCF_039654945.1. Taxonomy (NCBI): domain Eukaryota; kingdom Metazoa; phylum Chordata; class Amphibia; order Anura; family Dendrobatidae; genus Dendrobates; species Dendrobates tinctorius. The sequence continues at coordinate 8,653,637 of NW_027361771.1, read as the reverse complement.
TATGCGTCTTTTTGATCGCGCGTTATTGCACTTTTTGTTCGGTGGTATGATAATAAATCATTATTTTTTGCTTCGTTTTTTATTTTTATTTTTTAAGGGGTTCGCTAAAGGGGTTAACTAATGGGACAGTTTTATAGGGCAGGTCATTACGGACGCGGCGATACCAAATATGTGTACTTTTATTGTTTTGTTTTTTTTTTATTTTCAAAAAATGGATTTATTGGGGAATATTTTTTTTTTTTTAACTAATTTATTTAGCGATTTTTTTTAAATTATTTTTAACACTTTTTTTTTTTTTTTTTTTTACTTTATTACCTTGTCCCAGGTGGGACATCACTGTCCTGTGACAGATCGCTGATCTGTCACATCACAGATCACTGTGACAGATCAGCGATCTGTCACAGGCACTGCTGCAGACTTCCTCATGCCTGCGCTTTGCAGGCACTGAGGAAGCCAGCTTCCTCAGGCCCCCGAAGGCCCCCGTCGCCATCTTGGATTCGGGGGCCTGGAGGAAGGGAGTCCCCTGCAGCAGCGCTGCACATTGCGCTGCCGTGGGGGGCTCAGGGAAGCACGGAGGGAGCCCCCTCCCTGCCGATGCTTCCCTTTAACCCCCGGTACACCGCGATCGCGTTTGATCGCGGTGTGCAAGGGGTTAACGTGTCGGGGGCGGTCCGTGACCGCCCCTGACACATTGTGCCGGGTGTCAGCTATGATAATTAGCTGACACTCGGCCGCGATCAGCGGCGCTCACCACGTGGGCGCCGCTGATCGCGATGACGTAATATTCCGTCCATGGTAATTAGGTCCATGGTCACATGGACGGAATATTACGTCAATTGTAGGTAAGGGGTTAAAGAAGAAGTTACAGGTCTGTGAGAGCCAGAAATCTTGATTGCTTGTTTCTGACCAAATACTTATTTTCCACCATAATATGCAAATAAAATGAAAAAAAAACAGACAATGTGATTTTCTGGATTTTTTTTTCTCAGTTTGTCTCCCATAGTTGAGGTCTACCTATGATGTAAATTACAGACGCCTCTCATCTTTTTAAGTGGTGGAACTTGCACTATTGCTGACTGACTAAATACTTTTTTGCCCCACTGTATGTCATACTCCTTCTCAGCTGGGCAAATTGCTGGATGACTGGGGAATAGCCCACCCACCAAACCCTGGCGGGCGGGAGAATCAAAGAAGATCTCCAGACAGGATTAACCCTGAATGGTCAGAAACTTAGCTGGGACTCCTTCCTGCTTATGGCACCTGCTGTCCTTGCTCCTGTGACACGGGATGGCACGTAGCCCCCCTGATGTTCTCGCCTATGGTGAGCGGTTATACTCCGGTCACCCTACTCGGGGCAAACCGGTGTTGATGGAACTTTTTTGTTTTTGTTCTTCTTCTCACAAATGTTCTTTAATTTTTTTCGGAAATTTCTTTCAATTCCTTGTTGGTCTAACCCTTCTCATCCCTGATAGCGTTCCTAGGAATTCAAACCCCCCTGCGGCTCCAATATGAGAATTAAGATATTGTCTATTAATGTGAACGGACTCAACTCCCCAGCAAAAAGGTCAATGATGTGGAGAGAGGTGATGGCATCTAACTGTGATATAGCGTGCATTCAGGAGACCCACCTTCTTTCCACAGATAATAAACGGCTACTTCATCCCAGGTTTCAACACGCCTTTTTTGCTAATGACTTAAAAAAAAAGAGGAGGAGTGGCCATTTTAATAAAGAACTCAGTGGCCTTTAAATTGATAAATGTCAGTTATGGAGCGGATGGAAGATATATTATTTTGTCTTGTTATATTAACAGTGTCCCTTATACCTTGGCAACGGTCTACTCCCCAAATTCATCGCAATTGACCTTTGCTAGGAAATTTTTCCAAGCATTCAAAGATACTGCCACAGGGGCGGAAATCATCTGTGGAGATTTTAATATACCTGTTATACGCTCCATGGATTGCTCCAACATCAACATCTCACATGCTAAGGAACTTAAGCATCTCATCAATGAATTCCATTTTCATGACATCTGGAGATATTTACACGCATCAGAAAGAGACTATACATTCTTCTCTTCCAGGCATCGCTCATACAGTAGAATTGATTTCTTTTTGGTCGACAGCAAATCTATAAATCTGTTGCAGCTGATATTGGTTCAATCACTTGGACAGATCATGCGCCGATCTCTTTGTCTGTTCAGGGTGGCTTTAATGTTCAAAATTCCCCCAGGTGGAGAATGAATGCTAGCTTGCTTGCTAGGCAGAAGGTACATGATGAAGTAGAGTTAGTGTTAACAGAATATTTCAAACTTAATAATAATGGGGAAATTTCTGACGAGACCCTGTGGGCTGCTCATAAAGCAGTAGTCAGGGGGCAGTTCATAAAACTAGCCTCCATCCAAAAACGGCAAAAAGATGCAGATATTAAATATATATTAACCCGTATTCATCACCTTGAATCCCTGAATAAAGCCAAAGCAACCCCTAACTTGACTAAAGAAATTGTAACCCATAGATTCCAACTAAGATCCCTACTCCTGCAAAAATACGAACATAATCTAAAAAAAAATAGATCGACATTTTATGCTATGGGGGATAGAGCAGGGTCCTTATTGGCAAGAAGGACGAAAAAACGTGAGATTCAATGTAAAATAGAATTCCTGAGGGACCCAAATGGAACAATCACTAGACATCCCATTGAAATAGCAGAAGCATTTGCGAAATATTATAACGCCCTGTATAATCTAAAATATGATTCCAACACGTCACAGCTGACTCAAGTGAATATACAGGGTTTTCTAGACACCCTGGATCTTCCCCGGGTCTCAGATGAGCAATTAGAGGAACTTAATCTTCCCTTTACTACACATGAAATCCCAGGTGCCATCAAAATGACTAAGTCTAACTCTGAGAGAAGAAAAGGGACAGAAGAGGAGTTGTTTGTTGTGAACCCTGATGTTTATGATGCTGGAAAGAATATGAATATGCTGTGTACAAGTCTCAGTAAAGTTGCTCAGTTTAATGTTGAACTGGAGTGTGACTCCGTTATTTCTAAAGTGGATCCTGAAGTCCTCCAGAAATGCACAGAGGACCTTGATGGAGCTGTGAAAGGCGCTGCAGGTATGCTGAGTGATGGGCAGCATGTTTATGTGATGGGAGGCCAGGGTACACTGTTGCAGTTGTTAGTGGCCACAACTGCAGCCCCGGCCGTCCCTCACAGTGGTTACACAGAGATCATGGATAAGGAGAAAAATCACATGACAGCAGGATTATTAGTACTCTAGTAATAATCTCCTGCCGATAAATCAGTAATTTTATAAGAATTACAGAAAGCAGCCCAGTAAGTGACATATCGCTGGAATCAGGGTCTCTGCCTCTACATTATGCTGCTCTCAGATTAGGTGGCAAAAACCTGGTGACAGATTCTGTTTAATGGCAGTAAAATTAGTTTAATATGTTTCTGGAAGCACAAAAACCAAACAAAAAAACGCCTGTTTACTGTGTGAAGGGGGTTTTATAGAGAAATGTCTCAGCTACCAAAATTAGAAATGATCTGCTGCTAACTACTTTAATCTTCTGTCCAGTCAGATGAAAGAAAGATTACACCATCATGTGCTGCCAGAGGACGATCAGGAAATCAGTGATACTGCTCCGTTTTTCTTTAGCACCATAGAATGGATTTATTATACAGCTCTTATTCATATCTGACGTTCTCTGTATCCACACTGACCACGAGGATCACGGACAAAGGACCCCCCTATATTCCTTTGTATTCTTCAAGAGACTATATCAAAATGTTTTGTTTTGATTTTTTGTGTATCTTTTTCTTAGCAGGAGAATCCCATAATTCAGACCACAAATTCTCTCCCATTGGCCGCTGGCTTGTCTCTCATCTCCCGTCTCACCATCAGTGAAATTACCCTCTAATGCTGTGTTGCCACAATGAGTATTTGGTGAGTTTTTGATGCTGCAGATCTGCAGAATTTCATTCTTCATCTTGCCAGATTAGGATACTTGTGTTTCTTCATTGTGTTTTTGAGTGTTTTTTACATGGTTTTGTTGCATTTTTTTCAGTTTCGCTCTTGTTTCTTTTTGTTTATCATGTTTTAATTAAAATTATTTCGCTTTCTAAACATCCTTTTTGCTGTGAGCTTTGATAGTGCTTTATTGATAATGCTATGTGTGCGTGTGGATTACATCCATGTTTGCTGCTGAAATGTGATAAAAACCCATATGCATTTTTTATATGCGGATATTCGGCATCTCGTTAAAGTGTATGGAGAAGACGCGCAAATAAATTCACAAGATTTCAAAAATTCAACACACCTCAATTTTTGTAGTATTAAAAAAAGTAGACATGTCCAAGAGCGGTAAAGGATCCAGCTTCCAGAATTAAATATCATTTTTTAACATTTAATTCATTAAAAAAGTGAAAAAATATACAAACTTTGCAAAAGGTTAAAGTAAAAACTTTCTATAAGAACCAATGCGTTTCAAACGTTACAATGTTCTTAGTCCTGATTCAAAATGCGTCGTTTTTTATGAAGGGTGTTCAGAAGTGAAATCTCTGTTCCCCTGTACTTTATGCACTTTCCCTACTCCAGGGCTCTGGTGCCACTCATGGTGTCTGTTATTGTCGGCAGCGCTGACTTCACATCAGCAGCGCTGCAGCCGATTAGTGAGCTCAGCAGCTTACGATATCAACTGGAGCAGAGTCATGGAGCTAAGTTACTGGCTGCAGCGCTGTCATCGATGTAATGATGAAGTCAGTGAGGATTTAGGGCACTTTTACATGGCGATATTTTCCATCAGTATTTGTTATCAGACTCCAGGAATGGATCCAAAACACAGACGAGGTGATAGTGATAACGTTATTATTGTTCTCTCTGTTTGCTACTGTTTTTTAGCTTCCAAATACTGATGTAAAATACTGCCCCAAATCCTCACTGTGTGAATGAGGCGAGGAAGCTGCTTGTAATACTGCTGTAATAGAAGTCCTTACTCCAATGATGAGTGCACACTTGCTTGTCTTCTCTACTCAATGATATTCAGTAGAGCATGAGCAACACCTGGGGTAAAAGTTAAAACTGTGGCCGGCAGATGTCCGGCCCAATGACACAGTGACATGTGATGGACCCCGACTCCCAAACAAGATGAATCAGACAGACGCACACAAAATAAATACACAAAGCATTGTAATTAGGTGTCAAAAGTTCTCAATTTTATTTCAATTCACATGACACCAAAAATGGCGCAACCCCCGGACTCACGAAGAGTCACCCTCCAGCACTCAGGAGAGGAAAAACCCCCTGTGGTGGAAACCTCTAGGGAACCATGGCTGGAGGATCGCCCTTCCCTTGGGCTTAGAGAGTTAGTGCCGATATAGCAGATGGAACTGCAGAATTTTACAATTTGTACATTTTCCTAAATTTACAGAGAACGACATAACAAATCTAGACTATAAATGTGATAACCGGATGTGGGAGAGATCTGGCTGCGATATCGGTCACCACACTGGTTGCTAGACCCAATTTAGTTGATCTGATTGCCCAGATGGATGAACCATTTCTTCCTTACAGATCCAGGTCCATCTCTGAAAAATTTAGACTTTTCGTTACTAGGATTGTTCATAATGAATAATCTCTAATAGGAGAAACACCCCCTCCCCCCTTCCTCCACCCCAATTTATCACCCATTAAAGTCATAGGTGCTTCCATGAACTCCCAAAGGAGAGCAGCTCTTTGTAGAGGGTAACAGAAGGGGATCCTGTGCTGGGGACCCCTCTCTGTTACCTCCCCATACCCTGAGGGCGTCTAATGCAGACAACCCCTTTCCCTGCTAGAACCTCCAAATTTCACCAAAGTCGGCACATTACGTGGGGTGGTCAAGCTCAACGTCCTCAGGCGCATCAGTAATGGTGCTGATCGGGGCCGCACGGCCTTCTATTATGGAATCTTCTTTATCACAATTGTTTATGACCTCATAACAGTTGTCATGGTTACTACTGGGGCTGTTAACTGGTGCAGGACCCAAGTATTAACCCTTTCATCATTGGTAATTCACTTCATTATAGCGGCAAATAACTGCGCTTGTCACCAAGCCGGCGCCTATCATTATGGCTTCCCTTAGGCTTCATAATAAATATAGATTAAATGTGCGAGTATTTCAGGAGGGTTTTACACTTTTTAGACCCAGTGATTGGGTTTATAGCTAGCACGTTACACTGAAAAAAAATAAGGGAAATAACTTAGAAAATAATATTATAGGGAATTGCCTTCCAAGCAGTTTCCTAATGTACAGCTTACATAATCACATAGGTTAAATTTGATGATTCTAGGTCTTTTTTCCAATCTATCTTCAAATTTATACATTTTGTATTGCTAGATAATTTATAACTCACAAGGTCATGTTTTGTCAAATAGCATCCAGAACTTTTTTAAATGTTGTTATAGTGTCTGCCATTACTGGCTCTTGTGGTCGGGCGTTCCACAGTCTGACTGCTCTTACTGTAAAGAACCCTTTCCACCACGTGTAACAAATGTTCCATTATTCTTTGTGAGTCCTTAAAAGTGATAAATAATGTGCCAGTACTATGAGCACATATGCATTTATACATATAAATGAGATCTTGTAATAAATAGTTTCCGCCTTTGAACTAACTCTAGATTCCAAATATCTTTTTTAAAATGTGGAGCTGAAAAATAGATCCTATATCCAAGATGTGGCCTTACGAGGAGTAATAATACATTTGGATCACAGGATTTTCTCTCTCTTTTTATGCAGCTTTTGCAGCTGCTTCCTGACATTGAGTACTGCTGAGAAGCTGACTTGTAACCAGAATACCTAGGTCCTTCTCCTGTCCTGTAATCTCTAACATATTCACCTGTAATCTGTATGCAGCAGTATGGTTACTCCGGTCACGGTGCATTACTCTACATTTATTAACATTGAACTTTATCTGCCTTGTGTTTGTCCTTGCATGAATCTATTCCAGATCCTTTTATAATATTATAATTTCAGAGGTTATTAATCAACATAAGCAGTTTGGAGGGTGGCTTGATCCATTGGAAAAGGTAGGGGTATCCGGCAATTTTTTTGCTAAAAAAAGTTATAAAAAAATTGTTAGAGGAACTGAATAAAAACAGAAGATTTTCACATATTTTCTATAGTACTGGTAATATTCTGTTTTTATTGAACGTGGGTGAGCTGATCACTCTCTTATTTATTGTCTTGATCCATTTCTTTTAAATTGCTTCGGAATTAAAATAATTTTTACTTAAAGGGAATCTGTCAGCGGTTTTTTGCTACCTCATTTGAGAGCAGCATAATGTGGGAAAAGAAACCCTGAATCCAACAATGTATCATTTAGTGTACTGGGTGCATTCTGACACAAATTTTTTAGATTTAGCAGTGTAGCAGAGCTAGGAAAGCTGACTCCGCCCACACCACAGCTAACCCCACCCATACCAGGCTCTCAATGAACATAGCTATAGACAGTGAGGTGCTTATCACAGATGTGGGCGGAGTCGGACCAGAGCTCACAAGTCCAGCTAGTTAGAGCAACGTTAACTACAAGGTGCTTGAAGCTTCAGTCTAAGTAAAGAATTGCACACAGCCGGACATGTGACACAAAGATTGAGTTCAGTGTTTTAACCCCTACCTCATGGTGTCCTAAGATTACATAGTAAATACTTGCTGACAGATTCTCATTATTGCATACATCTCTGCTGCTTACTGATGCCCACACTGCCCAAACAGACTGTTAAAGCGAAAGTGCCATGATTTTAATTTTTGTATTAATGATTGTTGATTATATAATCAATTATTTTTAATACAAAATTAAATGAACTACTTTCATAGTTTTTTTTTTTATTAACTTTTACTTTTGCCACTGGAGGCTGCCATTTTTGTTAGTGTGGGTGTAAATGTCTGGGCAAAACACTTTCACTCCTCATTTACGGCAGTCATGGGCATAAAGGACTGCAATCGGACTCGGACCGCATCTCTTACATTGAGGCCGCTCCTCCTGCCTCTCAGCTGTGACCTGGGCACGCCCCTGGGCTGTACAGATCACAGCTGTGGGAGGAGATCGCAACCATTTTGTTGTAGCCAGCATATGCCGTGGGCTGCGATGACAGGAGATGTCGTGGAGAAGCTGCTGGGAAGGCTGCAATCACTGCTCACTGCTGAAACATGGAGCGTTATGTCTGCTGCTTTTCTGTGCAGCACTGATTTGTGGCTGGATGTGTTGCACTTCATCATCCTGATACAGTGATTGTCAGTACAGACCTCAGCCTGGAGTCTCACTGCAGTGATCACAGCTTCTGAAAATAGAGCAATTCTCTGCAGCACAAGATCCCTGAGTGGTTAGAAGGGGCGGCACCGAAAGCCAGGCTGGCCTGTAATGGTTAACCCTTCCCTGCCTGCTGTGCATGGTGCAGGCAGAAGGATCAGTGTGCAGACAGGCAGCAGTGGGGGGAGGGGTTGCACATTGTAAAGAGGTGGGCGGCAGCTTCAGGGATGGATCCAGGATTATACAGAAAGTCAGACAGCCGCCCTGGCAAATGTCCATCTACATGTGTAGCCAATCCTATTCTGTGTGATACTCTCTGTTAAGCCGTGTATCTAATCCTATCCCGAGTGATAACGAGCCGTGTATCTAATCCTGACCTGTGTGATACTGGGCTGTGTATCTAATCCTGACCTGTGTGATCCTGATCTGTGTATCTGATCCTGACCTGTGTGATACTGAACTGTGTATCTAATCTTGACTTGTGTGATACTGAGCTGTGTATCTAATCCTGAACTGTGTGATACTGAGCTGTGTATCTAATCCTGACCTATGTAATACTGAGTTATGTATCTAATCCTAGGCTGTGTGACACTGTCTGCTGAGTATTATGTATGATCTATTTGACGGTATTGTGTGATCTATATGGCGGTATTATGTGTGAACTATATGGCGGTATAATGTGTGAACTATACGGCGGTATTATAGCCTGCTTCCCAGCGTCACCCCAGAACTGCGCCTGTCACCTCGCATTTACACATCTCCAGGACAGTATCTGAGGAGGGGAATGGGGTCTTTGCATGCAAAGTCTGGATCACAACAGGCCATCAATTAGCAGAAATGTTTCCTGAATTTCTGTGGAGCAGACAAGCAGATGGTCCATCCATGTGTATAAAACACAGCGCTCTATGTACAATCCCTGGCTGCTCCGTGCACCGAACAGGGTGCCCCGCATAGACCAGCACACTGCTCTCCTGAAATACTTTGTGCTGCTGTGACCCTGCTCCCTCCACCATATATCTCCCAGAATCCTTGCTGCCTGCCATCCTCAGAACTGTCTACTTGTCAGTATAAGTTGGCAGTCATCAACAAAATGGCTGCTCACTGTGTTCCTAAATCTCATCCTCTCTAATCCCTTAGCAAACACCCAGAAGGGGAGGAGATGAACGACATCACACACATGTCAGCAGACTCAGCCCATTTTTACTGCAGGGCAGTGATGTGAACTAGTTGTACACTAGGTTTTTGTCAAATTTTAGTAGCTGCTACTCCTAGTGTTTAAAAATGGAAATGCCAAAACTTTTAAAATTATTTTTCATATTTTACTAAATTATAAATAAATGCTATTATTTTTTTAAAAAATGTAAACATTAATTCTTAACATTTTTTCAATCGCTCAAACATTTTTTTATGGCACCTTCCCTTTAAGTGTAGGAGCGCCTGCTGGGTGGTAAGATAGGAGCTTTTAGGAAGTTAGTTCCAATGGGGCCAGGGTGCCCGAAGTGTCCACATGAGCTATAGGCCCCGACAGCTCGGCAGTCATGCAACGTTAAATAGCTGCAGCCCACGTTATCCACGGCCACTGGGCATGATTGCAGTCGGCCAGGACAGGAAAAGAAAGATGTGGCGACTCATTGCCTGGACGCACACCTTTCGAAATGTTACTGTAGAGAGCGGAGAGGACTAATAATTGTTACATTATTGGGAAATGCTTAGTTATATAATTGGGCTTCATGTATCCTGCTGGCCAATAAAATTACAATTTGAAGCTTCACTATAATCAAATTTTGAAGTCTATACTAGCAATCAACAGATCCATTTATTTTTATTGCTATTTGTGCCACTTAAGAGGCTAAAAGTGAATATTGACCCTTTACAGGGACTTGCCACATTATTTAGGATAATGAGACACATTTCAGGGTGTTTGTCTTTCATCAGGGCAAAGCAGGAAATCTGGATTTATTTTCTTCATATGATATGGTTATTGATACCTTTATTCTGCTTTCCTACAGTACTTCATCAGATAAATTATTTACACTAATCTTTCTAACGTATTCTCTGCGAAAAGCTTGAAATATTCCTGGACGTTTTGTCAGATTAATTGCATATCTAATGGAATTCGGATTGATCCATCTGTGCCACTAATTTTCCATCTATACTTGTTGGAGTACAATATAATTTTCTGATGCATATCTATAATATGATTTTTGCTTTGGCAGTATGTTGTAATTGATTCGCTTTACGCCCAGATTTTTACATATCAAGGATTCTCAAGGAGGGGGCAAAAATGTAGCCAGTATGTGGCACTGAGATTCCTGGTGGCAGCCCTGGCACATCACATTAGATGCACCAATTCTGGTGCTTGGCCCGGCTATTCCCGATTGCCCTAGTCGGATCACAACTGGGATAATGGTGGTTGTGGTTGAAGTCAGTTCTGACTTGTCAAGAATCACAGCTGGCATCAAGCCCTGGGTTTAGTAATAGATAATTTTTTTCCTCTACTTGATCCACAGAAAAGAAAATGTATTTTAATTGCATTTCAGGTAGCGGGGTAAATATTCTCTGGTCATGATTACACAATGTTATCCCTGGATTAAAAGAGGCAGAGGAGCAAAATACATGCAAATAATCCCAGATGGGGATTTGCCCTTGTTAAGCATTAAAGGGAATCTGAGAGCAGCATGATCTAGGGGCAGAAAGCAGCCAATCAGTGGTGAGGGCGGGGTGTAAGGGATGTGCCGGGGTCGTACAAACATCCCTCATTCTCATGATACAATATGTTGTATATACAGTGCCTTGCGAAAGTATTCGGCCCCTTTTCCCACATATCATGCTTCAAACATAAAGATACCTAATGTACATTTTTGGTGAAGAATCAACAACAAGTGGGACACAATTATGAAGTTGAGCGAAATATATTGGCTATTTTAAATTTTTGTGGAAATTGAAAAACTGAAAAGTGGTGCGTGCAATATTATTTGGCTCCTTTAACTTAATACTTTGTTGCGCCACCTTTTGTTGTGATTACTGCTGCAAGTCGCTTGTGGTATGTCTCTATCAGTTTTGTACATCGAGAGACTGAAATTCTTGCCCATTCTTCCTTGGCAAGCAGCTCAAGCTCAGTGAGGTTTGGTGGAGATTGTTTGTGAACAGCAGTTTTCAGCTCTTTCCACAGATTCTCGATTGGATTCAGGTCTGGACTTTGACTTGGCCATTCTAACACCTGGATACTTTTATTTGTGAACCTTTCCATTGTAGATTTTGCTTTATGTTTGGGATCATTATCTTGTTGGAAGACAAATCTCTGCCCCAGTCTCAGGTCTTTTGCAGACTCCAACAGGTTTTCTTCAAGAATGGTTCTGTATTTGGCTCCATCAATCTTCCCATCAATTTTAACCATCTTCCCTGTCCCTGCTGAAGAAAAGCAGGCCCAAACCATGATGCTGCCACCACTATGTTTGACAGTGGGGATGGTGTGTTCAGGGTGATGAGCTGTATTGTCTTTATGCCAAACATATCGTTTGGCATTGTTGCCAGAAAGTTCGATTTTGGTTTCGTCTGACGAGAGCACCTTCTTCCACATGTTTGGTGTGTCTCCCAGGTGGCTTGTTGAAAACTTTAAACAACACTTTTTATGGATACCGTTGAGAAATGGCTTTCTTCTTGCCACTCTTCCATAAAAGCCAGATTTGTGCAGTGTAAGACTGATTGTTGTCCTATGGGCAGACTGTCCCACCTCAGCTGTAGATCTCTGCAGTTCACCCAGAGTGATCATGGGCCTCTTGGCTGCATCTCTGATCAGTCTTTTGCTTGTTTGCGATGAAAGTTTAGAGGGACGGCCGGGTCTTGGTTTGCAGTGGTATGATACTCCTTCCATTTCAATATGATCGCTTGCACAATGCTCCTTGGGATGTTTAAAGTTTTGGAAATTATTTTTCATTCAAATCCGGCTTTAAACTTCTCCACTACACTATCACGGACCTGCCTGTTGTGTTCCTTGGTCTTCATGATGCTCTCTGTGCTTCAAACAGAACCCTGAGACTATCACAGAGCAGGTGCATTTATACGGAGACTTGATTACACACAGGTGGATTATATTTATCATCATTAGTTATATACGACAACATTGGATCATTCAGAGATCCACAATGAACTTCTGGAGTGAGTTTGCTGCTCTGAAAGTAAAGGGGCCAAATAATATTGCACGCCTCACTTTTCAGTTTTTGCATTTCCACAAAAAATTTAAAATAACCAATAAATTTCTTTCAACTTCACAATTGTGTTCCACTTGTTGTTGATTCTTCACCAAAAACTTACATTTGGTATCTTTATGTTTGAAGCATGATATGTGGGAAAAGGTTGAAAAGTTCCAGGGGGCCGAATACTTTTGCAAGGCACTGTACGTGTGTTATTGGTGCTTTGTACATTCAATGTTAAGTAGGGAAAGTAAGTTACCCCGGGTTGGCCACTTGATGGGGGTATTATGCTAAAGGGGAGTATTACCTCAGATTGTCCAGTAGACGGGGGCACAGGGACAACAGTTCTGTACATAGTATAGTAAGCATAAGGGAGCAAGTGCGCAGTTAGTTAAACATAGCAGGGGCATGGTGGGATAATTTAGGAAGGACTTCCTGATAGGAGTCAGTCGGGGTGAGGTTCCCATTAGCTCAGGAGGGCTAGCTAGCCCTGGGCAATACAGTGTCATGCAATGTTCAGCTCAAGCCAAAGGCCCAGCATATAGTATCTGTGACCAGGATTGTTACAGAGGGATTTCCAGCAGCAGTACTGGCAGCGCAGTGTAAGTGGGTCTGCAGTTGCTAGTGAAGCCTAAGCAGTACGGGCACATCACTTAGCATGTGGCAGCTTATCTTGAGGGCTGATGCCCTTAAAGCTGGAGCGAAACGGCTGATGGAACACCCGACTGGAGTGTGGCTGGGCACTGAAGATGCTGTGGGACCGTTCTGCCCAGAAGCGGGCTTACTGACAGAGAGAGAAGGAAAGGAACAGAAGAATTGTATGTTGTGAACCCTGATGATGATGATGATGATGATGCTAGAAAGAATATGAATATGCTGTGCACAAGTCTCAATAAAGTTGCTCCGTTTAATGTTGAACTGGACTGTGACTCTGTTATTTCTAAAGTTGATCCTGAAGTCCTCCAGAAATACACAGAGGACCCTGATGGAGCCTGTGAAAGGTGCTGCAGGTATGCTGAGTAATGGGGCAGCACAATGTTGCAGATGTTAGTGGCCATGACTACAGCCCTGGCTGTCCCTCACAGGGGTTACATAGAAATCATGGATAAGGAGAAAGCTCACATGATAGCAGGTTTATTAGTCCTCTAGTGATAATCTCCTGCTGATAAATCAGTAATTTTATAAGAATTACAGCAAGCAGCCCAGTAAGTGACATATCGCTGGAATCAGGGTCTCTGCCTCTGCATTATGCTGCTCTCAGATTAGGTGGCATTTTTTCAGATTCGCTCTTGTTTCTTTTTGTACATCATGTTTTAATTAAAATTATTTTGTTTTCTAAACATCATTTTTGCTGTGAGCTTTGATAGTGCTTTATTGATAATGCTATGTGTGCGTGTGGATTGCATCCATTTTTGCTGCTGAAATGCGATAAAAAACCCATATGCATTTTTTATTTGCGGATATTCGGCATCTCATTAAAGTGTATGGGGAAAACACGCAAATAAAACATAATTCGCAAGATTTCAAAAATTCAACACACCTCAGTTTTGGAGTCCTAAAAAAAGTAGACATGTCCAAGAGCGGTAAAGGATCCAGCTTCCAGAATATCATTTTTTTTTTAAATTTAATCTCTGTTCCCCTGTACTTTACGCACTTTCCCTACTCCAGGGCTCTGGTGCCACTCATGGTGTCTGTTATTGTCGGCAGCGCTGACTTCACATCAGCAGCGCTGCAGCCGATTAGTGAGCTCAGCAGCTTACGATATCAACTGGAGCAGAGTCATGGAGCTAAGTTACTGGCTGCAGCGCTGTCATCGATGTAATGATGAAGTCAGTGAGGATTTAGGGCACTTTTACATGGCGATATTTTGCATCAGTATTTGTTATTAGACTCCAGGAATGGATCCAAAACACAGACGAGGTGATAGTGATTCCGTTATTATTGTTCTCTGTGGTTGCTCCTGTCTGTTTTTTAGCTTCCAAATACTGATGTAAAATACTGCCCCAAATCCTCACTGTGTGAATGAGGTGAGGAAGCTGCTTGTAATCCTGCTGTAATAGAAGTCCTTATTCCAATGATGAGTGCACACTTGCTTGTCTTCTCTACTCAATGATATTCAGCAGAGCATGAGCAACACCTGGGGTAAAACTGTGGCCGGCAGATGTCCGGCCCAATGACACAGTGACATGTGATGGACCCCGACTCCCAAACAAAATGAATCAGACAAACGCACACAAAATAAATACATGAAGCATTGTAATTAGGGGTCAAAAGTTCTCAATTTTATTTACATTCACATGACACCAAAAATGGCGCAACCCCCGGACTCACGAAGAGTCACCCTCCAGCACTCAGGAGAGGAAAAACCCCCTGTGGTGGAAACCTCTAGGGAACCATGGCTGGAGGATCGCCCTTCCCTTGGGCTTAGAGAGTTAGTGCCGATATAGCAGATGGAACTGCAGAATTTTATAATTTGTACATTTTACTAAATTTACAGAGAACAACATAACAGATACAGACTATAAATATGATAAACGGATGTGGGAGAGATCTGGCTGCGATATCGGACACCACACTGGTTGCTAGAACCAATTTAGTTGATCTGATTGCCCAGATGGATGAACCATTTCTTCCTTACAGATCCAGGTCCATCTCTCAAAAATTTAGACTTTTGGTTACTGGGATTGTTCATAATGAATAATCCCTAATAGGAGAAATTCCCCCTCCCCCCTTCCTCCACCCCAATTCATCACCCATTAAAGTCATAGGTGCTTCCATGAACTCCCAAAGGAGAGCAGCTCTTTGTAGAGGGTAACAGAAGGGGATCCTGTGCTGGGGACCCCTATCTGTTACCTCCCCATACCCTGGGGGCGTCTAAATCAGACAACCCCTTTCCCTGCTAGAACCTCCAAATTTCACCAAGGTTGGCACATTACGTGGGGTGGTCAAGCTCAACGTCATCAGGCGCATCAGTAATGGTGCTGATCGGGGCCGCGCGGCCTTCTATTATGGAATCTTCTTTATCACACTTGTTTATGACCTCATAACAGTTGTCATGGTTACTACAGGGGCTGTTAACTGAGGCAGGACCCTAGTATTAATCCTTTTCTCATTGGTAATTCACTTCATTATAGCGGCAAATAACAGCACTTGTTACAAAGCTGTATGTGCGAGTATTTCAAGAGGGTTTTGCATTTTTTAGACCCATTGATTGGGTTTATAGATAGCACGTTACACTGAAAAAAATAAGGGAAATCACTTAGAAAATAATATTATAGGGAATTGGATTCTAAGCAGTTTCCTAATGTACAGCTTACATAATTATATAGGTTGAATTTGATGATTCTAGGTCTTTTTCAACCAATCTTCAAATTTATACATTTTGTATTGCTAGATTATTTATAACTCACAAGGTCATGTTTTGTCAAAAAAGCATCCAGAACTTTTTTAAATGTTTTTATAGTGTCTGCCATTACTTGCTCTTGTGGTCAGATGTTCCACAGTCTGATTGCTCTTACTGTAAAGAACCCTTTCCACCACATGTGACAAGTGTTCCATTATTCTTTGTGAGTCCTTAAAAGTGATAAATAATGTGCCGGTACTATGAGCACATGTGTATTTATACATATAAATGAGATCTTGTAATAATATAGTTTCCGCCTTTGAACTAACCCTAGATTCCAAATATCTTTTTTAAAATGTGGAGCTGAAAAGTGGATCCTATATCCAAGATGTGGCCTTACGAGGGGTAATAATTAGTGTTGAAATATCGGATTGGATCGGACCGATACCCAAAAAGTATCGGGTATCGCCGATTCCGATACCGGAAACCAATGCAAGTCAATGGGACAGAAATATCGAAATTTAAAATAAATCTTTCTTTCCTTGTAGGTTAATTCTACATGAAGAAAAACAACTAAGAATAATGTAGAATGTATTGCGGGAGGTGGAGGAGACATTAAAGGCATAGAGGTTTAGCCCAATCAAATGGAATAGCAGGAATAAAAATTTTTTTTAAAGACTTTCGGAGTTACAAAGATATTGACTATGTTAACCTTTTATATATTTTGTCAGATATGTATGTTTCACTACTTCTATGCTCTTCACCTTCTTTTTTACTTCTCCCACACTTTCTCCTTCATGATCCTCAGCAGCAGCATCTTTTTTATCAACTTCTTCTTCACCTTATTCATCTTCTTCTTCACCTTCTTCCTATTATTCTTTTTTTACATTCTTCATATTCTTCTTATTCAACTATTATTCTTCTTCATATTCTACTTCATCTTCTTCCTATTTTTCTTCTTCATCATATTCTTATTTATGACAGGCATTCCTGTAGTTGTTATCTATAAAAGTTTGAAGATTACACCTTCCGTTCTGCCTGTCACAATAAATTACAACAGGATTTGTCCGCGTTCAGTTTGGCCTGCAGCAGCAGGCATTTTCCAGGGGCACCACGAGGAGGAACGGACTCACCCCCATACACTGCTTAGTCTTCTTCTGCTTATAATTTAGTTAATATCTTTTGCTCTGATTTTTATTCTTATGCTTAATGTTCTTCTGCTTTTGGTTCTTCTGCTTCTTGGTCTTCTGTCTCTTGTTGTTCTGTATCTTGGTGGTTGTCTTCATGTTCTTTGTCCTCTTGGTCATCTTCTTCAGGGTCATCTTTTTGGTCTGCTTTGGGGTGGTCTTCCGGGTCATCTTATTCAGGGTCATCGTTTTCGTAGTCGTCGTCTTCTTCGGGGTGGTCTTCAGGGTCGTCGTCTTCAGGGTCGTCGTCAGGGAGATCCAGAGTGATAACCAAAAACCATTTCCAAAAGCTTGAACTTGGAAAAGTAGCAGAAGGTACAAAAAGGCTGAGGAACTGCCGAGAACCAGCTGACGGTACTGGAACCCGGATGGGTAGCAGAAGGAACAAGAGCCAATGGCACAACCGTGGACCAGCTGACGGTGCTGGAACACGGTTACTAAGCAGGAGGTACCTGTGCTAGAAAGCACTACCAAGGACCAGCAGACGTTGCTGGAACTCGGATACCGAGAAGGAGGCACCTCAGCCAAAGGGACTGCCAAGAACCAGCTGACGGTACTGGAACCCGGACGGGTAGCGGAAGGTACCCATGAAAAACAAAGTTGCAAGTTCGCGAGCCGGCCGCAGTTACCGAAACCCACAGTCCTTACAGGGGGTGCTTGTCCTATTGGCACTATGGAACCAGCCTTTATTTCCAGAACCCGCAGCCCACATAGGAAGCACCTAAACTGCAGGCACCATAGACTCGGCTAACCCGACCACAACACGACAGGACAACGAATTGGTGGCAAAGTGACGTTGACACTACCGGGAAACAGCAGGCGTGCTGAACCCAGGCTGGGCAAGAGGGAGTACCCGTGCCAAAGACACTGCCGAGAACCAGCTGACGGTGCTGGAACCCGGAGGGGCAGCAGAAGGAACAAGAGCCAATGGCACTACCGAGGACCAGCTGATGGTGCTGGAACCCGGTTACTAAGCAGGAAGTACCTGTGCTAGAAAGCACTACCAAGGACCAGCAGACGTTGCTGGAACTCGGATACCGAGAAGGAGGCACCTCAGCCAAAGGCACTGCCTAGAACCAGCTGACAGTACTGGAACCCGGATGGGTAGCAGAAGGTACCCATGAAAAACAAAGTTGCAAGTCCGCGAGCCGGCCGCAGTTACCGAAACCCACAGTCATTACAGGGGGTGCTTGTCCTATTGGCACTACGGAACCAACCTTTATTACCAGAACCCGCATCCCACATAGGAAGCACCTAAACTGCAGGCACCATAGACTCGGCTAACCCGACCGCAACACGACAGGACAACGTATTGGTGGCAAAGTGACGTTGACACTACCTGGAAACAGCAGGCGTGCTGGGACCAGGCTGGACAGGAGGGAGTACCCATGCCAAAGACACCTCTGAGCAGCAACTGGCGATTTTGGAGCCCAGGGTCAATCTGGGTGTAGGCTGAGGCCTAATTTCATCAAGTTTTATATCTGTTGTAGACTTCTACTGATTTTAACCATGCTCCAATTAGGCCTCTGGCTCCACTGTCTCTAGTATTTACCCTGTCCTCCAAAACCGCCAGTTGCTGCTCAGAAGTGCCGTCTGCACAATCAACACTTGTTCCTGTGCTACTGGGGCTCAGTAACGTCAGTTGATCCCCTGATGTGTGTCCGGCAATGTCTCCTGCTCTGTCCACATTCGTCCACATTGAGACATTGCCGGACACACATCAGGGGATCAACTGACGTTACTGAGCCCCAGTAACACAGGAACAAGTGTTGATTGTGCAGACGGCACTTCTGAGCAGCAACTGGCAGTATTGGAGGACAGGGTAAATACTAGAGACAGTGGAGCCAGAGGCCTAATCGGAGCACGGTTAAAAATCAGTAGTAGTGTGAATGTGGAGGCAGCAGTAGACATTGCCGGACACACAGCAGGGGAGCAGCTGGCGTTACTGAACCCAACTAACACTGGAGCATGTGTTTTTTCTGTGCAGACGGCACTTCTGAGCAACAACTGGCGGTGTTGGAGCCCAGGATCAATCACGGTGTAGGCTGAGGCCTACTTGGAGCAAGTTTAATATCTGATGCGGGGTGAATGTGGAGGGAGCAGGAGATATTGCCGAACACACAGCAGGGAAGCAGCTGACGTTACTGAACCCCACTGACACAGGAGCTAGTGTTTTTTCTGTGCAGACAGCACTTCTGAGCAACAACTGGCAGTGTTGGAGCCCAGGATCAATCATGGTGTAGGCCGAGGCCTACTTGGAGCTAGTTTAATATCTGATGCGGGGTGAAAGTGGAGGGAGCAGGAGATATTGCTGTACACACAGCAGGGGAGCAACTGGCGTTACTGAACCCCACTAACACAGGAGCTAGTGTTTTTTTCTGTGCAGACGGCACTTCTGAGCAACAACTGGCGGTGTTGGAGCCCAGGATCAATCATGGTGTAGGGTGAGGCCTACTTGGAGCAAGTTTAATATCTGATGCGGGGTGAATGTGGAGGGAGCAAGATGTCACGCTCGCGCCTTGGCTGAATGGCGCGAACCGGGGGGTTGTGGCCCCACTGTGCCACAAACCAGACTACCCTGGAAGGGGAGTGACTACGACAGCTACCTCGGTCTTCACTGGAGCCTCTGATGGCGAGGTCAGGCTTGTGCGGCAGATAGCTGTCGGGTGCCACTCCAGGGTGGTGTCTGGCTGTGGCTGCTGGTCCCACTCGGGGACAAGTCACTTTGACAGAGGCTATAGACAGGCAGGTAGACACGACAGGCACGGCTGAGACACAGGACAGGCGGGCACGGCTTGGAGACACAGGACAGGCGGGCACGGCTTGGAGACACAGGACAGGCGGGCACGGCTTGGAGACACAGGACAGGCGGGCACGGCTTGGAGACACAGGACAGGCGGGCACGGCTTGGAGACACAGGACAGGCGGGCACGGCTTGGAGACACAGGACAGGCGGGCACGGCTTGGAGACACAGGACAGGCGGGCACGGCTTGGAGACACAGGACAGGCGGGCACGGCTTGGAGACACAGGACAGGCGGGCACGGCTTGAGACACAGGACAGGCGGGCACGGCTTGAGACACAGGACAGGCGGGCACGGCTTGAGAAGGAACAGGTAGGGACCTGTTCACACAGCAGGTGCAGGTATGGATGCAGGCAGGCAGGCGTGGAATATGGAGGAATGGGTTTGGACCTGTTCACACAGGAGGTGCAGGTATGGATGCAGGCTGGCGCGGAATATGAAGGAACAGGTCTGGACCTGTTCACACAGGAGGTGCAGGTATGGATGCAGGCAGGCAAGAGTGAAATAAGAAGGAACAGGTTTGGACCTATTCACACAGGAGGTGCAGGTGAAGGCAGGAGTGGAGAGAGAAGCTGCAGAAAGAGGTTCTGCAGCGGCAGCAGGAGTGGAGCTAAGCTGAACTACAAGGTCTGTGGAGAGAAGCTGCATCAAGAGGTTCCGCAGCGGCAGCAGGAATGGAGCAAAGTAGAACCACAAGATCTGTGGAGAGAAGCTGCAGCAAGAGGTTCTGCAGCGGCAGCAGGACTGGAGCAAAGCAGAACCACAAGGTCTGTGGAGAGAAGCTGCAGCAAGGCGTTCTGCAGCAGCAGCAGGAATGGAGCAAAGCTGAACCACAAGGTCTGTGGAGAGAGGCTGCAGCAAGAGGTTCTGCAGTGGCAGCAGGAATGGAGCAAAGCTGAACCACAAGGTCTGTGGAGAGAAGCTGCAGCAAGAGGTTCTGCAGCGGCAGCAGGAGCCGTGCAGATAGAGTGGCTAGAGTGCAGATGCACAGACAGGGAGGACACAAGGAAAGACACAGCAAGAAAGGGACCCATTGACAAGGAGACCGACAGACAGAGGTAAGACTGAGTTCAGACAGACACCGGGACAAAGACACAAGGACCAGGATATTCTGCCTCCTGGCAGGCGGACAGAGTACAGACAAGGTACTGGGAACAAGACTCAAGGGCCTGGCTGGCAGACAAGGTACAAAGCAAGACTAGGAGTAAACCTCCAGAGAAGGAGATACACAGAACAGGGCCTGGCTTCCTCAGCAGAAAGATACTAACAGATTAGACATTGCACAGGCAATGTTTCAGTGGGAGTGGTGAAACTAAATAGTCAAGGGCTCCAGGTAATTGGTCAGGGACAGATTACCCAGGTGCACCCTGACTGCATAAGAACCAGAGAGTTCAGGCGCCGCCCCCCTATACACACAGTCTGGAAACATGGAGCGCAGAGGCACAGAGCTGGCAACAGACAGAATTCACAGCATGGCTTGAAGCAGAAAGTAAGTTGGTGTGTGGGAGATGGGAGGCCATGTAGTGATGCCAGCAGGGTTGTTACAGTACCCCCCCTTTACAGCCCCTCTTCCTCAAGCCTGCCAGAATGACCTGAAGAAGGAGTATGGAACCACACACAGTCCAGGCTGACAGGGCATCCTTCTGGTGAGACGAAGTAGGTGTGCCATCCGGAATCACCGAGTGCCAAGTTTCTTGGTGCCCAACAGCCTCCAACACAGAGGGTACAAGGACTTCTTCCTCCTGATTGGCAGAAGGCAGGGACCTGGAAGCTTCAGACTTGACCCCTACATCAGCTGGCCAACTAGAAACAGCAGACACCTTCACTGAGTCCAACTTCAGCCCGACATGCCAGAAAAATTGGACCTCCTCCTCCCGATTGGTGAAACGGAGATACGTAGGTCACTGTTCCAACCTCTTCACCCACCTGCCAAATAGAAGCTGGAGGCATACATACAGGGAGCCACTTCAGCCTGTTACCCTGAAAAAACTGGACCACATCTTCCTGGTTAGAGGATGAGTGAAGCTCTGTCTTGGGACCTTCACCCCTAGGCCACTGGGGAGCTGAAGGCATACACTCTGGATCCATCTTCAGCCCTTTATCCTGGGGAAGACAATCAAGAGGCAGGGGTGCTCTTGGGAGCAGAACACTGGTATAGTCGCTGGGGATGTGTGAGGAGACTGAGACCGCCTCCCCCTCTTCAGAGGCATCCTCACACCTTGACTCGGCGACTAGCAAACCAGGCGAAGAAGACGACCTTGCTGACTGAATACGACGCAAGGGAACCAGACACCTCTTGTCCCTTGGTTGTTTCAAGTGTGGTGCCTTGCTGGGTCTCCAAACATAAATGGGCATCAGGATCTCTGGTTCAGAATGACCCATGGGCATACCAGACAGCCAATGGAAGACGAACTTCTTGGTATACAAAGCTCCGACCTGGAGCTGTAGTTGTCCTTGCAGGACTAGACTTCTCAAAGAGGGCTCGGCCCCCTTTAGACGATGCCCACGCCGGGTTCTGGAGCTGAAGAATGGAGACCACACACCGACTCTGTGTGGCTGGTGGCTCGAACACCCCAAAGCTCCCAGAAGGCAACAAAACAGTCATAGGCTTTAATGGAGAGGGAGGACTCTCACCAGGGGCAGCCTCTCCTACTGGCCCAGGGTTCTGGAGTACGAGCTTCACAGGGCAGAGGCCAGATTCCGGCTGCAACTTGGCCCGCTTCTTCTTCTTAGACCTCTTGGATCTTGCATGGGAGGCCGCATCGGCAGACTGTGGAACGGGTGATGGCTGGACAGTCATAGGTGGTTGAGACGATTCACCCACAGGTTCCTCTTGTCTCTGGATGCTTGGAGGGGAAGACTTTTCAAGAGCAGCTGGACGAGGCATGTCGAACACTTTACGGAAGGCCACCAGGAAGGCCCCCAGGCTCATGACGACAGGATCCCCTGCTTCCCAAAGGGGACAGATCCACATCAAGGCATCACCAGCTAGGTAGGACATGATGTATCCCACCTTGACCCGATCAGAGGGGAAACAAGCTGCATTCTGCAGGATGTAGTGCAGGCATTTCTTCAGGAACCCTTGGCCCTCTTTAGGGTCCCCATAGAACCTAGGCGGGTCTTCTGGGTCATGCTCTTCATAGGCCAGGAGCTGATTGTAGAGAGCATTGGAGATTTTGATTGGTTCAGAGGTCTCCACAATCGGAACCACGCAGGATGGAACAAATTCCTCTGGTTGCTCATACTGGCAGGGAAAAAATTCATCATGCTCCGCAAGCGGAAGGACATGGGACTCAGCGGGGACCATGGCCTGTGCAAACTGTCACTCTCGCGCCTTGGCTGAATGGCGTGAACCGGGGGGTTGTGGCCCCACTGTGCCACAAACCAGACTACCCTGGAAGGGGCGTGTCTACGACAGCTACCTCGGTCTTCACTGGAGCTTCTGATGGTGAGGTCAGGCTTGTGCGGCAGATAGCTGTCGGGTGCCACTCCAGGGTGGTGTCTGGCTGTGGCTGCTGGTCCCACTCAGGGACAAGTCACTTTGACAGAGGCTATAGACAGGCAGGTAGACACGGCGGGCACGGCTTGGAGACACAGGACAGGCGGGCACGGCTTGGAGACACAGGACAGGCGGGCACAGCTTGGAGACACAGGACAGGCGGGCACGGCTTGGAGACACAGGACAGGCGGGCACGGCTTGGAGACACAGGACAGGCGGGCACGGCTTGGAGACACAGGACAGGCGGGCACGGCTTGGAGACACAGGACAGGCGGGCACGGCTTGGAGACACAGGACAGGCGGGCACGGCTTGGAGACACAGGACAGGCGGGCACGGCTTGGAGACACAGGACAGGCGGGCACGGCTTGGAGACACAGGACAGGCGGGCACGGCTTGGAGACACAGGACAGGCGGGCACGGCTTGGAGACACAGGACAGGCGGGCACGGCTTGGAGACACAGGACAGGCGGGCACGGCTTGGAGACACAGGACAGGCGGGCACGGCTTGGAGACACAGGACAGGCGGGCACGGCTTGGAGAAGGAACAGGTAGGGACCTGTTCACACAGCAGGTGCAGGTATGGATGCAGGCAGGCAGGCGTGGAATATGGAGGAACGGGTTTGGACCTGTTCACACAGGAGGTGCAGGTATGGATGCAGGCTGGCACGGAATATGAAGGAACAGGTCTGGACCTGTTCACACAGGAGGTGCAGGTATGGATGCAGGCAGGAGTGGAATATGAAGGAACAGGTTTGGACCTGTTCACACAGGAGGTGCAGGTATGGATGCAGGCAGGCAAGAGTGAAATAAGAAGGAACAGGTTTGGACCTATTCACACAGGAGGTGTAGGTGAAGGCAGGAGTGGAGAGAGAAGCTGCAGAAAGAGGTTCTGCAGCGGCAGCAGGAGTGGAGCCAAGCTGAACCACAAGGTCTGGAGAGAAGCTGCATCAAGAGGTTCCGCAGCGGCAGCAGGAATGGAGCAAAGTAGAACCACAAGGTCTGTGGAGAGAAGCTGCAGCAAGAGGTTCTGCAGCGGCAGCAGGACTGGAGCAAAGCAGAACCACAAGGTCTGTGGAGAGAAGCTGCAGCAAGGGGTTCTGCAGCAGGAATGGAGCAAAGCTGAACCACAAGGTCTGTGGAGAGAGGCTGCAGCAAGAGGTTCTGCAGTGGCAGCAGGAATGGAGCAAAGCTGAACCACAAGGTCTGTGGAGAGAAGCTGCAGCAAGAGGTTCTGCAGCGACATCAGGAGCCGTGCAGACAGAGTGGCTAGAGTGCAGATGCACAGATAAAGCTGCGAGAGTGCAGATGCACAGACAGGGAGGACACAAGGAAAGACACAGCAAGGAAGGGAGCCACGGACAAGGAGAAAGGGAGACTGATAGACAAAGGTAAGACTGAGTTCATACAGAGACACAGACAAAGA
The DNA here is from genome assembly GCF_039654945.1 of Dendrobates tinctorius. NCBI lineage: Eukaryota > Metazoa > Chordata > Amphibia > Anura > Dendrobatidae > Dendrobates > Dendrobates tinctorius. The sequence goes on along the minus strand of NW_027361771.1, from coordinate 8,628,895 downwards.
CACAAGGACCAGGATATTCTGCCTCCTGGCAGGCAGACAAGGTACAAAGCAAGACTAGGAGTAAACCTCCAGAGAAGGCGATACACAGAACAGGGCCTGGCTTACTCAGCAGGAAGATACTAACTGAGATTAGACATTGCACAGGCAATGTTTCAGTGGGAGTGGTGAAACTAAATAGTCAAGGGCTCCAGGTGATTGGTCAGGGACAGATTACCCAGTTGCACCCTGACTGCATAAGAACCAGAGAGTTCAGGAGCCGCCCCCCTATACACACAGTCTGGAATCATGGAGAGCAGAGGCACAGAGCTGGCAACAGACAGAATTCACAGCATGGCTTGAAGCAGAAAGTAAGTTGGTGTGCGGGGGATGGGAGGCCATGTAGTGATGCCAGCAGGGTTGTTACACAGGAGATATTGCCGTACACACAGCAGGGGAGCAGCTGACTTTACTGAACCCCACTGACACAGGAGCTAGTGTTTTGTTCAGTGCAGACGGCACTTCTGAGCAACAACTGGCAGTGTTGGAGCCCAGGATCAATCATGGTGTAGGCTGAGGCCTACTTGGAGCAAGTTTAATATCTGATGCGGGGTAAATGTGGAGGGAGCAGGAGATATTGCCGTACACACAGCAGGGGAGCAGCTTGCATTACTGAACCCCACTAACACAGGAGCTAGTGTTTTTTTCTGTGCAGATGGCACTTCTGAGCAACAACTGGCAGTGTTGGAGCCCAGAATCAATCATGGTGTAGGCTGAGGCCTACTTGGAGCAAGTTTAATATCTGATGCGGGGTGAATGTGGAGGGAGCAGGAGATATTGCCGTACACACAGCAGGGGAGCAGCTGGCATTACTGAACCCCACTAACACAGGAGCTAGTGTTTTTTTCTGTGCAGACGGCACTTCCGAGCAACAACTGGCAGTGTTGGAGCCCAGGATCAATCATGGTGTAGGCTGAGGCCTACTTGGAGCAAGTTTAATATCTGATGCGGGGTAAATGTGGAGGGAGCAGGAGATATTGCCGTACACACAGCAGGGGAGCAGCTGGCGTTACTGAACCCCACTAACACAGGAGCTAGTGTTTTTTTCTGTGCAGACGGCACTTCTGAGCAACAACTGGCGGTGTTGCAGCCCAGGGATTACAGTTCAGGTGGTAGAAACATGAACACAACAGGAGACCTGGATACTGTTGCCAACCAATTATTTATTCTGGAAGAGGACTGTCAAATTCCGGTGAGATCCAGGCCTTGTTCATTTTCAGAAAAGTAAGCTGGTCAACGTTATTGGAGGATAGTCGCGTGTGACGATCTGTTAGTACACCACCTGCGGCACTAAAGACGCGTTCCGATAATACACTGGCAGCAGGGCAAGCCAGCACCTCCAATGCATACTGGCTGAGCTCTGGCCATGTATCCAGCTTAGAGACCGAAAACTTGAAGGGGGAAGAGCCGTCTGGGAGTACACTGACAGGGCAAGACATGTAGTCTGTCACCATCTGACGGAAACGTTGCCTCCTGCTGACTGGAGCCGTCTGTGATGGTGTAGACATTTGTGGCGGGCACACAAAACTTTGCCACATTTGGGCCATACTGGTCTTGCCTTGTGCTGAGGCGCTGCCTCTGCTCCCTCTTTGTGCAGAGCTTCCTCCACTGCCTCGACACACAGAGCTGCATTGTAAAGCACTAGCAGCACTGCTCTCGGGTGGAATGGAGAACATGATGGAATGCACCAGTGTGTCTTGGTACTCCCGCATTTTACGCTCCCTGTTCAACGGTGTAATGAGGCTTTGTAAGTTGTCCCGGTAGCGAGGATCTAGGAGGGTGTTGAGAATGTGGACGATGCGGCGGTCGTTTCTCAGGCACTGCAGCATGAAATCAACCATGTGCTGCAGACTCCCAACTGCCCAAGTAGCGCTGTCCCCTGCTTGAGGCGTCATCTCTGCCTGCTCTGCATCACCCCACCCTCGCTGTACATACTACTAGAGCATTGTGTACCTCCCTCCTCTGGAGAGATGTCTTCCTCCTCCATTGACTCCTCCTCATCCTCCTCACAAAGTGTCCCTTGCCTAGTCCTTTGTGAGGAACCACGTTGTGCAGACTGTCCAGAAGCAGATGGCATTTGTGACTCCTCATCCTCCACCTCTTCCAAAACCTCCTCCCTTAGTGCTTGCAGTGTTTTTTGAAGCAGGCAGATAAGGGGGACAGTCATGCTGACTAGTGCATCATCTGCACTCGCCATCCACGTGGAATCATCGAAGGCACACAAAACAAGGCAGATGTCTTTCATAGAGTCCCACTCAGTAGTGATGAAGTGTGACCGGCGCACAGTGCGACTTGTTTGCGCCTGATGCAGCTGGTACTCCATTACTGCTGCCTGCTGCTCACACAACCGCTCCAACATATGTAACGTTGAATTCCACCTGGTGGGTAGGTCACATATGATGCGATGTTCCGGAAGGTGGAATCGGCGCTGCAGATCTGCAATGCGCGATCTTGCCATGCTGGAACGCCGCAAGTGAGCGCACTCTATGCGGACCTTGTGCAGCAGTGCATCAAGATCCGGATAGTCCCTCAGAAGGCTCTGCACAACCAAGTTGAGCACATGTGCCAGACATGGGATGTGTGTGAGGTTGCCTAGGCCCAAAGCTGCCACCAGTTTTCGGCCATTGTCACACACTACCAAGCCTGGCTGGAGATTCGCTGGCACAAACCACACGTCGCTCTCCTGATTGATGGCATTCCAGAGCTCCTGCGCTGTGTGGCTTCGATTCCCCAAAGAATTTAATTTCAGTACGGCCTGTTGACGTTTGGCCACGGCTGTGCTCATATCAGTCGTAACAGGCTCCTGCAGCGCTGATTCTGAGAAACTCGAGTATGAGGAGGCGTCAATGTGTACAGACTGGATTCCTGCAATCCTTGGAGATGGCAGAACACGTACAGCGCCACTCTCAAGATCTGTACCCGGCTCCACAACATTGACCCAATGGGCAGTGAGGGAAAGGTATCGTCCCTGTCCATGGTTGCTTGTCCACGCATCGGTGGTCAGGTGGACCTTGCTACTGACAGCGTTTAGTAGCGCATGTTTAATTTTTCCCTCCACATGCTTTTGCAGGGCAGGGACGGCTTGCCTGCTGAATTAAAAGCGGCTGGGCACGGTGTATTGTGGGCCTGCCAATGCCATGAATTTACCGAAGGTGTCAGTCTCTACCAGCCTGAATGAGAGCATTTCAAGGGCCAGTAGTTCGGCAATGCCAGCATTCAGAGCCTGTGCTCGGGGATGGTTTGCCGAGTATGGCCGCCTTTTCTCCCATGCCTGTGCTACTGATGGCTGTAGAGTGGCCTGGGTGTGTGAGGATGACAGGTAACGTGGTGCTGTGGGTGGAATGTCACTGGGTCTCTGGACAACAGTGCCAGAGGTTCTTCCATGGCGATCCTGTGAGGAAGCCGAACCAGCTGTGTGTGAGCTGGAGGAAGAGGCTACAACACGAGCTGAAGAGGTGGTAGGTGTGATGTAGGTTGGTCTAACTCTTTGTAACTCCACCATGTGCTTGAGCCTCACATGTTTCCACATATTTGTGGTATTGAGGTTGCTGGCACTTTTCCCTCTTTTGATTTTCTGATGACACAGCTTGCCTTTGACAAAGCAAATGTCATCTGCAACTGTGTCAAAAAAGGACCACACACTGCAAGTCCTGGGAGCGCCCGTTTTGGCTTTTGGAAGAGGAATGCTCCTAACGGGTGCCGAAGTGGAGGCTACAGGCAACCAAGTCTGCCCCCTCCCTCTCCCTCCTGTTTTGGCCTTTCGGGGAATCTCTTCCTCAGAGCTGCTCCCACCACCTTCCTGTTCCTCACACCATGATGGGTCAAGGACCTCATCATCTACACTCCCCTCTTCAAACACCTGCTTCTCCTGGGTAGTCTCGGCAGAACCGTATGCACCAGAAAGTGGCACCTGAGTCTCATCATCTGATGCGTACTGAGGTGTGCTGACCATAGGCACTGGCCCACCCGCCTCTTCAGATTTAGAGGGACAAAGCAGTTGCGCATCACTGCATACTCCCTCTTCTTTACATTCTAGAAGGCTGCTTGGCTGGCCCCCTCTTTCCAAGCCAACAGATTCAGAGAACAGAAGTAGAGAATGAGATGGCTTCTGTACAGGGCTCTCTGACTGCCTGGGCAATTTGGCAGGTGGTGAAGAGACAGATGGTTGCTCTTCAGTGCTCTGGCCCTGAGAGGATGTGGAAGTCATTGAAGTCGATGCATTAGCTGCCTTCCATCCGACAACGGCTTCAATTTGTTCGTCCCACAGCAGAGGGGTACGGCGAGGTCCTACAAAGCTGCGCATAAAGGACTGTTGCCTGCTAAAACTGGGGGATGCTGACTCACTGGTGCCCGCAGCAGGCACAGAATCCCCACGTCCTCTCCCTGCTGAATACCCACGTCCTCTTCCTGCTGCAACTCCACGCCCACGACCACGTGCCTTACTCCCTGCCTTCTTCATCTTGCTAGACTGATAAAGATAGGCAGAAAAAAACAAAGGGGGGGCTTAGCGTGCTTATTCCTGAACAGCTGCTAACAGGTATAAGAAACACTAATTTTATAAAGAGTGTGGACTACACTTTAATATGAGCTAATGTGGCCTACACAACTGTCAAGTGGAGTGTTTGGTGAACTTTATTTACGTGTTTTTTTTTCAAAAAAACAAAAAGGATGTGACCAAAGATGTGAAAGCGATAGTATCACAAACTTTTTGGAGCTATTACAATGCAGGAAGGTAACCACTGGCGTAACTACCGGGGTAGCAGCCGAAGCGGTTGCTTTGGGGCCCGGCCTATATAGGGGCCCGGGTCCCCGGCTCCGATCGGCACTACCCGGGTAGTGCAATTAAGTACATACTCACCTCTCCTGCATGTCTCTTGCAGCCCCCCCTGCTTATTCCATCTTCTCAGCACTGTTCGTCCTGCTTTCAACGGCCGCTCATTACATATGCGCATATGTATAACGGAGGGAGCCATATTCACCTGTCCCCCGTTCCACCGCTGCGCGTCGCTCTGCTGTCTTGCTTCTTCTTGCAGTGACGTTCAGGTCAGAGGGCGCCGTGACGTAGTTAGCAGGTGACCTCTGCCTGATCAGTCACTGCGCAGAGCCGGCAACGCTGAGGAGCAGCAGCTGCAGCAGCAGAGACGAGGTGAGTATATAGGTTTGTTTTTTTTCTTTAAGTGAGGCAGCGGCAGCAGCATTGTAAGGGGCCACTAATGACCGTGCAGCATTGTAAGGGGCCACTAATCACTGCAGCATTACAAGGGGCCACTAATCACTGCAGCATTACAAGGGGCCACTAATGACCGTGCAGCATTGTAAGGGGCCACTCATCACTGTGCAGCATTACAAGGGGCCACTCATCACTGTGCAGCATTACAAGGGGCCACTCATCACTGTGCAGCATTATAAGGGGCCACTCATCACTCCAGCATTACAAGGGGCCACTCATCACTGTGCAGCGTTACAAAGGGGCCAGTAATCACTGTGCAGCATTACAAGGGGCCACCAATCACTGTGCAACATTACAAGGGGCCACTAATCACTGCAGCATTACAAGGGGCCACCAATCACTGTGCAGCATTACAAGGGGCCACCAATCACTGCAGCATTACAAGGGGCCAATAATCACTGTGCAGCATTACAAGGGGCCACTAATCACTGCAGCATTACAAGGGGCCAGTAATCACTGTAGTATTACAAGGGGCCATTAATCACTGCAGAATTACAAGGGGCCACTAATCACTGTGCAGCATTACAAGGGGCCACTAATCACTGTGCAGCATTACAAGGGGCCACTAATCACTGCAGCATTACAAGGGGCCATCAATCACTGTGCTGCATTACAAGGGGCCACTAATCACTGTGCAGCATTACAAGGGGCCACCAATCATTGCAGCATTACAAGGGGCCACCAATCACTGTGCAGCATTACAAGGGGCCACTAATCACTGCAGCATTACAAGGGGCCACCAATCACTGTGCAGCATTACAAGGGGCCACTAATCACTGCAGCATTACAAGGGGCCAATAATCACTGTGCAGCATTACAAGGGGCCACTAATCACTGCAGCATTACAAGGGGCCACTAATCACTGTGCAGCATTACAAGGGGCCACTAATCACTGTGCAGCATTACAAGGGGCCACTAATCACTGTGCAGCATTACAAGGGGCCACTAATCACTGCAGCATTACAAGGGGTCACTAATCACTGTGCAGCATTACAAGGGACCACTAATCACTGTGCAGCATTACAAGGGGCCACTAATCACTGTGCAGCATTATATGGGGCATATGTTATTATAGAGCATGTTATAGGGTCACCATTATTCACTGTACAGCATTATTAGGCATATTTTTGTATGGAGCATCTTATGAAACCCATCATGAATTTTATGGAGCATCTTATGGGGCCCATTTTATTTTTGAAATTTACTTTAGCTTTGGAATTTTCCACCCTAGGCTTATACGCGAGTCAGTAAGTTTTCCCAGTTTTTTGTGACAAAATTAGGGGGGTCGGCTTATACACGGGTTGGCTTATACACGAGTATATATGGTACATTACTGCGGCGCTCCGGCGGGTGCTGTGGCCAGCGCTGTCTTGGGGGCCCGCCGGTCCGGTGCGTGTAGTGTAGGGGATCCGGGGCCCCAGTGGAAAAAAATGTACACTATGATTTCGCAGCCTATGCTGCATTTCTGTGCCTGCTGTGCGGAGCGAAGCACATATTGGGCCCGCCTCCCTGCCTGCAGCCAGTGTATTGCTTCAGACTAGTTCAGTCCCGCCCCTTCCCTGAGCCCTCGCTGTCTATTAGCTGTTTGCAGAGCTGACTGCCGCATGGACCTCTGGGAAATGTAATTCCTGGAGGTTGGTTTGCGCAGAGGAAGGCAAGCAGCCCTCACTGTCTCAGCTTAATTAATGCCAGGCCAGCCACTCAGCCAACTCTAGTATCCATTATCGGTAAGAGGGTGTGTCTTGAAAGGGGGGTGTCTTGAAGGGGGGGTGTCTTGAAGGGGGGGTGTCTTTGAGGGGGCCCGGTTTAAAAGTTTGCTATGGGGCCCAATCAGTTCTAGTAACGCCCCTGAAGGTAACCTACAATGCAATAGATGAGGGTCCAAAAAATAGGCTAATACTAATCTGGCTGCAGCTGCAGGGCACAAGCCAGAAAAAAGGCTCTTCTATCTACTCCTATATAGCGTTTGCAACCAACCAATGTAGATGGATACGGATGGAAGCACACTAATAGGAGAAAAAAATCAGGAAAAATGAGCTGCAATAAAACAAAAAAAGGTCTATGTATGAGGCAGTGACGCACGCTGAGCGGCCTACAACCAGAGGTGGCTGCAGGACACACTACAACGTGAGCTGCACTCACACACAGTGACCTCTCAGACAGCCGTGAACAGTGCAGATAACTGGGCACTAGCACTGAAAAGCTGCAGAAAGGCTCCGCTGTCTACTCCTATAGTGTTTGCAACCAATGTATATGGATACGGATGGATGCACACTAATAGGAGAATTAATGAAAAATGAGCAGCAATAAAAGAAAAATATGTATGAGGCAGTGACGCACGCTGAGCGGCCTACAACCAGAGGTGGCTGCAGGACACACTACACAGCGTGAGCTGCACTCACACCGACCTTGCAGACAGCTGTGAACAGCGCTGCAAGGCAAAAGAAAGCTACACTGATTGATAATGTAGCCTGGGTAAAGCACAATATTATTTGGAAAATCGCTATCTCTGTCCCTCAGAGTCTTGAACAGCAGCCTGTCCCTAACTAAATTCACAGCAGAGTGAACCCTAAATGGCAGCGGCTGCTTTTATCGTGCATCATGACATAATTTCAGCAGCCAATCATAGCCATGCCATTAGTTAACATGCCTACATGCCTAACAGGATGTGCCCACACTTCTGAGGATTGTCATTGGCTAAATCAAATCAAACTGGCTCATCGCATTATGGGAACTTCCGATTCCGGTATTCGATATCCAAAAAGTATCGGAACTCAGTATCGGAATTCCGATACCGCGAATATCGGCCGATACCCGATACTTGCGGTATCAGAATGCTCAACACTAGTAATAATACATTTGGATCACAGGATTTTCTCTCTCTTTTTATGCACCCTAAAATCTTGTTTGCTTTTGCAGCTGCTTCCTGACATGGAGTACTGCTGAGAAGCTGACTTGGAACCAGAATACCTAGGTCCTTCTCCTGTCCTGTAATCTCTAAGGCTGGTTTCACATTTGCGCTTTTGTGCGCAGCGCATCGTGCGCACCAGTGCGCATGCGCACTGCGCACCTATATTTAACATGACGTGCGCATGGTCTTGCGCATACTTGCGTTTTCGTGCGCATGCGTTTTTTTGTCTTTTGCGCCAGGCGCGTCAGACGCAACATGTTGCATTTTTGGTTCCGCCCTGTCTCGTCAAAAAAACGCATGCGCACGCTTGCGCACGGAATGCGCAAAAACACCACATTGGAGCCTATGGGAGCGCATGCGTGCGCATGGTCTTGCGCACGCTTGCGTTTTTATGCGCATGCGTTTCTAAGATAAACATGTCTGGAATGTGGTCTAGTCAGTAAAAAAAACAAAAAAAACAAGGTGATAAAATGGTGTGGGCACTGGGATTCCACAATACTTAACAGACTGCTCAACGAGTGGACACACAGCAAGCTGCACCAATGTAAGTATGAAAAACCTAATGTCTGGCTGAAATTTCAATACATTTCTATGTACTTATGTCTCTTTTTTTTTTATTGCAGCATGTCTTCATCTGGTGAGGAATATGTCCCCGGGACAGGGCAAGAGGCAGAAGAAGTGAGTACCATGCTTCCGTATGGATTGGTAAAAATAAACACATGTGGTTAATTTTTTTTGTTTAATTTTCAGACCTCATCCTCCACCACGCCACCACCACCGGAGGAACGGCAGGAGCAGCAAGGCCAAGTGCGGGCGGGAAGACGTGATGTAAGTACAGACGGACTGTTTTTTTTTTTTACTTAATTTCTATGCTGGTTTATTTCCTTTTTTTTTTTGTAACTGTATTGTATTGTATTTTTTTTATGTTTTTGGTAAATTTTTATTAGTATTTTTTGGTAATTTTCCTAGTTTTTTTGCTGCTTTTTTGGTTACAGATTTTTTTAAACTTAATTTCTAGGCTGGTTTATTTTCTTTTTTTTTGGAACTGTATTGTATTGTATTTTTTTTATGTTTTTGGTAAATTTTTATTAGTATTTTTTGGTAATTTTCCTAGTATTTTTTGCTGCTTTTTTGGTTACAGATTTTTTTTAAACTTAATTTCTAGGCTGGTTTATTTTCTTTTTTTTTGGAACTGTATTGTATTGTATTTTTTTTATGTTTTTGGTAAATTTTTATTAGTATTTTTTGGTAATTTTCTTAGTTTTTTTTGCTGCTTTTTGGTTACAGATTTTTTTTAAACTTAATTTCTAGGCTGGTTTATTTTCTTTTTTTTTTGGTAATCATTTTTTAAAGATTTTTTTTTTAATTTTCATGGTTGTTTTTTTCCGTGTTTGTTGCTTTTTTGCATTTATTTTCATTTAAAACAAAAAATTTTTTCATGGCTTGTGTATCAATATCTTAAAGCTCAAAGTGTGTATGTGTGTGTGTGTGTGTGTTTGTTTGTATGTTTGGGTATATGGGCACGGGACTATGGGAAGGCGGATATGTATGATGGTATATGGGCACGGGACTATTGGATGGAGGATATGTATGATGGTATATGGGCATGGGACTATGGGATGGAGGATAATTATAATTTTCTATAACTAACCACAGTTCTACTATGCCCGGGCAGCACCGGGCTCTTCAGCTATTTTTCTAGATTTTTCATTTTAAAATCTTTCAAAGATTAATGTTTGTCTTTCTTTTCTAGGCTCCACAGCGGGAGGAGGACCTCGCCCTGGACAACGACGAGCTCATCCGTCTAGTCCAGGAGCGAGTCCCGTTGTGGGACACCCGTCACCAACTGCACTCGGACAACGTGGTGATCCGGCGGCTCTGGAACGAGGTGGCCGCATCGCTGATGGATGGCTGGGACAACGCCTCTCCCCGGGTCCGCAAGGATTTCCGTAAGTATTTAAATGCAGTGTGATGCAGCAGTGATCTTGGCCGGGATCACCCAACTGTGTGTGATGCTATTAACTCCATGGAGTTTCTATCATCACACACAGTTGGATGATCACAGCCTCCAGTGCATAGTCTTACTTTTTTTCTTTTTTCCACCACAGTGAACAAAGTCAGAACCCGTTGGCGCTCGATGAAGGACCGCTTCAACAGGGATATCCGTCAGGAGAAGCAGGTTCGCAGTGGTGCTGCGGCAAGGACCGGCACGAAGTACAGATACCATCGTGCCTTGGCATTTTTAAGACCGGTCCTTGCCTCCCGAACGTAAGTATTTTCTAGCTGTATTGTGTTTTATTCTGTGCTTTTCTATTCCACAGGAGTTGGCGATTGTTAATTTATGGTAGTAATTTCTTTCTTTTCTTTTCACAGCACCTGGAGCAGCCCCCTGCAACCTGGGCCCGAAGCGGTCCTTCATCAAGCTGCCCCGGACCCCTCCCAGCCATCCATCAGCGAGGAAGCACCTTGCAGGTCTGTACCACAGTCATCTGGAGACCAGGAAGCTGGTCGCTCAGGTGTTCCCCTGTCCCAGGTCTCTGCCACTGGTTTTGCGGGCACTTCCCGCCAGCAGCGGCAGAGGACCTCGGACAGGCCTCTCATGCCCGAGTTCGTTGAATTGAGCTCGGTCTTTCAGAGTAGCCTCAAGGCACTCTCCGATAGACTTGAGAGTGGTTTCCTCCTTTTGGACCAACGCTACAAGTCTATCGAGGGTCGCCTTGAGCGCCTGGAAGTCGACCTCGCCAGACCAGCGCATCATTTTTATACCCAAATAGCTCGGGACACGGCGGAACACCTTACCCCTGACCTCCAGTTGACTGTCATGCAGGCCTGCAACAATGCTTTTATGCAGGCTATGCAGCAGAGTAGGATTATGCAGCAGTCAGCGGTGGCATTTCCACCGGTGCCACCCCTGACTCGTTTTACAGCATTACCTACTTCTGCATATCACTGCACAGCCACCACACTTCCAAGCCTCGCCGGACACCAATATACCACCCCAAGTCCGAGTGCAGCTGGACACTTACCCGCCAACACCATGCCAAGCGCTGCTCCTGCCTGGCCCACCGCTGCTGCCGCCACCACCACTGGATGGCCCGTCGTCACCACCCCTGCCTGTAGCGCCGCCACAACCACCACCAGCGGGAGGACCACCCCGGTATGGACCGCCACAGCCACCACGCCTGCCAGGACATCCACCACCACCAGCATGCCACAGCAGGTACAAGATCCTGGCAGGCGGTCCACAAGCGCCAGGCGGTCCCCCAGCTCCAGCCGGTCCAGAGGCTCAAGGCGGTCCAGAGGCTCAAGGCGGTCCCCGGGGTCTAGCCAGTCCTCAGGCTCTAGCGAGGACAGCAGCAAGACGACGGGCCACCGTCATAAAAAAACAAAGAGGAGGACTCTGACCCTCCCTCCTCCCTCACCTCCCACTTCACAACTTTCCTTGCCTCGGCTCCCTTCCCCCACTTCTTTGGTTCCTCCTTCCCCTAGAACCCCTTACTCCACCCAAAGCCGTTCCTCATCCCTCCACACCCCCCAGTTTCCACCAACTAAAAAATAAGTAAAATAAATGTTAAATTTTTATTTCAAAATAATGTTTGGTTATTGTGTCTTTCGCCGCCTGCACACACTGCGCCGTACACTATGGTTCGTTTTTCTTTACTTTATACCGGATGGTCAGCCATCCAACTCTGAAAGGGATACTATATTTCAGATTTTTCTTTTTTTTATTTTATTTATATATATATATACATACACATATATAAACACATATATATACACATACATATATATATACACACATATATATACACATACATATACATATATATACATACACACATTTATATATCTCAAAAAAAGGGCAGCACTACCAAAATTAAATAGTTGGTGCAAAACCTATTCACCAGTGTCCAAACAGCCAAATTAACAAAAGTAAAAAAATAGGCAGCACTCAAATTAAATGTGAAAAAAAGTGGATACTTTACTGATCCTCAAGTGGCAACGTTTCAACGGTGACCCGTCTTTATCAAGCCATTGATAAAGACTGGTCACCGTTGAAACGTTGCCACTTGAGGATCAGTAAAGTATCCACTTTTTTTCACATTTAATTTGAGTGCTGCCTATTTTTTTACTTTTGTTTATATATATATATATATATATATATATATATTTTTTTATGGTGGTTTCCCTTTCTTTACTTTAACTTGGGCAGGTGAGTAGTGGAGTGTATTAAGACACAGTACACTGGGTACAGGTATAAAAAAAACATGTATTTTATTTTTAACAAACAACAAAACTATTAAACCATTTGATCCTGCCATGCTACACGACCCACATCGGATAAAAAGAAGTCCGCAAATTTGTCCCTCATTTGTGCAACTTCGACCGATGACCGAAGAGGGTGCTGAGTAAAATCTGGCAAAGGGTTGGCAGCAGGTTCATCCATGTCAAAGTTCGGCCGCTCCTTTGCCATAACAAAATTGTGGAGAACCACGCATGCCTTCACCACCTCATCCACTGTTTCCATTTTGAGATTGATAGCGGTGCTGAGAATTCACCATCTGGACACTAGAATGCCAAAGGCGCACTCTACAGTCCTGCGAGCCCTCGTAAGCCTGTAGTTGAAAATTTTCTTGGGGTGGGCCAAGTCACGGCTGGAGTACGGCTTAAGCAGGTTTGGGCACATCTGAAATGCCTCATCCCCAACCACTACAAATGGCAGTGGTGGAGATTGGGTTTGGGGAACAGGCCGTGCCAGTGGAAAATTGAAATGGTTGCCGTACAACCTCCGGCCCATATCAGAGTTCTTAAAAGTCTGGGAATCGTTGCCCCGTCCAAATGCCCCTATGTCCACCGCCACAAAGCGGCAGTCTGCATCCGCAATGGCCATTAGTACTGTGGAAAAGTACTTCTTGTAGTTGTAGTACTCAGAGCCACTTCTTGCAGGTTTTGTGATGCGGATGTGCTTCCCGTCCACCGCTCCTAGGCAGTTCAGGAAATTGCAGACTGCCCAGAATTTGTCCGATATTTGAAGCCACTTTTCGGCAGTGGGCAATGGCAGAAACTCCGGACACAGAACATCCCACAGAGCCCTGCAGGTGTCGGCAACAATCCCAGATAAAGTAGAGATTCCCAGCCGGTACTGGAAATGCAGGGATGAAAGACTCTCTCCAGTTGCCAGGAACCTGCAAAACATAAAAAGAAAAAATAATTATATTTCTGTCTTGGGTATTACTAAAAACACTGAAAATAAAATAGTACATGGCCTAACTATTTTGCATGTTTTTTTAATACAACATAGCAAAAAAACATTTTATAAAGGCTTGGGATTAGTACATGACAGAAGAAAAACCATTATGCAAAAAAGCAATTTCCCAAAAATAATGTTAAAATTCAATAGCCAAAAAAAAAACGAAAAACTCCGCCCACACCACAGCTAACCCCACCCATACCAGGCTCTCAATGTACATAGCTATAGACAGTGAGGTGCTTATCACAGATGTGGGCCGAGTCGGACCAGAGCTCACAAGTCCAGCTAGTCAGAGCAACGTTAACTACAAGGTGATTGAAGCTTCAGTCTAAGTAAAGAATTGCACACAGCCGGACATGTGACACAAAGATTGAGTTCAGTGTTTTAACCCCTACCTCATGGTGTCCTAAGATTACATAGTAAAATACTTGCTGACAGATTCTCATTATTGCTTACATCTCTGCTGCTTACTGATGCCCACACTGCCCAGACTGTTAAAGCGAAGGTGCCATGATTTTAATTTTTATATTAATGATTAATACTTTGTGCTACTGTGACCCTGCTCCCTCCACCATATATCTCCCAAGAATCCTTGCTGCCTGCCATCCTCAGTAACCGTCTACTTGTTAGTATAAGTTGGCAGTCGCCAACAAAATGGCTGCTCACTGTGTTCCTAAATCTCATCCTCTCTAATCCCTTAGCAAACAACCAGAAGGGTAGGAGATGAATGACATCACACACATGTCAGTAGACTCAGCCCATATTTACTGCAGGGCAGTAATGTGAGCTAGTTGTACACTAGGTTTTTGTCAAATTTCAGTAGCTGCTCCCCCTAGTGCTTGAAAGTGGAAATGCCAAAACTTTTAAAATTATTTTTCATATTTTACTAAATTATAAATAAATGCTATTATTTTTTTAAAAAAATGTAAACATTAATTCTTTACATTTTTTCAATTGCGCAAAGATTTTTTTTTGATGGCACCTTCCCTTTAAGTGTAGGAGAGCCTCCTGGGTGGTACGATAGGAGTTTTTAGGAAATTAGTTCCGATGGGGCCAGGGTGCCCGAAGTGTCCACATGAGCTATAGGCCCCGACAGCTCTGCAGTCATGCAACATTAAATAGTTGCAGCCCACATTATCCACGGCCACTGGGCATCATTGCAGTGGGCCAGTACAGGAAAAGAAATGTGGCGACTCATCACCTGGACGCACACCTTTCGAAATGTTACTGCAGAGAGCGGAGAGAACTAATAATTGTTACATTATTGGGAAATGCTTAGTTATATAATTGGGCTTCATGTATCCTGCTGGCCAATAAAATTACAATTTGAAGCTTCACTATAATTATATTTTGAAGTCTATACTAGCAATCAACAGATGCATTTATTTTTATTGCTATTTGTGCCGCTTAAGAGGCTAAAAGTGAATATCGACCCTTTACAGGAACTTGCCACTTTAGGATAATAAGCCACATTTCAGGGTGTTTGCCTTTCATCAGGGCAAAGCAGGAAATCTGGATTTATTTTCTTCATATGATATGGTTATTGATACCTTTATTCTGCTTTCCTACAGTACCTCATCAGATAACTTATTTACACTAATATTTCTAAAGTATTCTCTGCGAAAAGCTTGAAATATTCCTGGACGTTTTGTCAGATTAATTGCTTATCTAGTGGAATTCGGATTGATCCATCTGTGCCACTAATTTTCCATCTATACTTGTTGGAGTACAATATAATTTTCTGATGCATATCTATAATATGATTTTTGCTTTGGCAGTATGTTGTAATTGATTCGCTTTACGCCCAGATTTTTACATATCAAGGATTCTCAAGGAGGGGGCAAAAATGTAGCCAGTATGTGGCACTGAGATTCCTGGTGGCAGTCCTGGCGCATCACATTAGATGCACCAATTCTGGTGCTTGGCCCGGCTATTCCCGATTGCCCTAGTTGGATCACAACTGGGATAATGGTAGTTGTGGTTGAAGTCAGTTCTGACTTGTCAAGAATCACAGCTGGCATCAAGCCCAGGGTTTAGTAATAGATAATTTTTTTCCTCTACTTGATCCACAGAAAATAAAATGTATTTTAATTGCATTTATTTCAGGTAGCGGGGTAAATATTCTCTGGTCATGATTACACAATGTTATCCCTGGATTAAAAGAGGCAGAGAAACAAAATACATGCAAATAATCCCAGATGGGGATTTGCCCTTGTTAAGCATTAAAGGGAATCTGAGAGCAGCATGATCTAGTGGCAGAAAGCAGCCAATCAGTGGTGAGGGCAGGGTGTAATGGATGTGCCGGGGTCGTACAAACATCCCTCATTCTCATGATACAATGTGTTGTATATACAGTGCCTTGCGAAAGTATTCGGCCCCCTGGAACTTTTCAACCTTTTCCCACATATCATGCTTCAAACATAAAGATAACTAATGTAAATTTTTGTTGAAGATTCAACAACAAGTGGGACACAATTATGAAGTTGAGCGAAATATATTGTTTTTTAAAATTTTTGTGGAAATTCAAAAACTGAAAAGTGGGGCGTGCAATATTATTTGGCTCCTTTAACTCAATACTTTGTTGCGCCACCTTTTGCTGCGATTACAGCTGCAAGTCGCTTTGGGTATGTCTCTATCAGTTTTGTACATCGAGAGACTAAAATTCTTGCCCATTCTTCTTTGGGAAACAGCTCGAGCTCAGTGAGGTTTGGTGGAGATTGTTTGTGAACAGCAGTTTTCAGCTCTTTCCACAGATTCTCGATTGGATTCAGGTCTGGACTATGACTTGGCCATTCTAACACCTGGATACTTTTATTTGTGAACCTTTCCATTGTAGATTTTGCTTTATGTTTGGGATCATTGCCTTGTTGGAAGACAAATCTCTGTCCCAGTCTCAGGTCTTTTGCAGACTCCAACAGGTTTTCTTCAAGAATGGTTCTGTATTTGGCTCCATCAATCTTCCCATCAATTTTAACCATCTTCCCTGTCCCTGCTGAAGAAAAGCAGGCCCAAACCATGATGCTGCCACCACCATGTTTTACAGTGGGGATGGTGTGTTCAGGGTGATGAGCTGTGTTGCCTTTACGCCAAACATATCGTTTGGCATTGTTGCCAGAAAGTTCGATTTTGGTTTCATCTGACGAGAGCACCTTCTTCCACATGTTTGGTGTGTCTCCCAGGTGGCTTGTTGAAAACTTTAAACCACACTTTTTATGGATATCTTTGAGAAATGGCTTTCTTATTGCCACTCTTCCATAAAAGCCAGATTTGTGCAGTGTAAGTCTGATTGTTGTCCTATGGACAGACTGTCCCACCTCAGCTGTAGATCTCTGCAGTTCATCCAGAGTGATCATGGGCCTCTTGGCTGCATCTCTGATCAGTCTTCTGCTTCCAGAGTACTGAAGGAGATAGCAGAAGAAATTTCTGAACCACTCTCCATAATCTTTGAAAATTCTTGGAGAACAGGAGAAGTGCCAGAAGACTGGAGAAGAGCAAATGTTGTTCCTATCTTCAAAAAGGGGAAGAAGGTGGACCCAGGCAACTATAAGCCGGTGAGTCTGACTTCTATACCAGGAAAGATCTTTGAACAAATTATTAAACAACATGTAAGTCAATACCTGGATAAGAATGAAGTGATCAAACAGAGTCAGCATGGGTTTGTAACTAATAAGTCATGTCAGACTAACTTAATTTCCTTCTATGACGGTATCACTGATTGGGTGGATCAAGGAAATGCTGTAGATATAGTATATCTTGACTTCAGCAAAGCATTTGACAAAGTCTCTCATACAATCCTTATTGAAAAAATGACTAAGTATGGAATGGACAAGGCAACTGTTAGGTGGATTCATAGCTGGCTTAGTGATCGGACCCAAAGAGTGGTCGTAAATGGCTGCACATCCAGTTGGAAGAATGTCTCAAGTGGGGTACCACAGGGCTCTGTCCTGGGCCCTGTATTGTTCAACATCTTTATCAACGATTTAGATGAAGGAATTGAGGGTAAACTGATTAAATTTGCTGATGACACAAAGCTAGGAGGGATAGCTAATACTAGAGAAGAGAGAGAGAGGATTCAAAAAGATTTAAATAAACTGGAGAAGTGGGCAGTAACTAACAGAATGGTTTTTAACAGGGAGAAATGCAAAGTACTACATCTGGGCAATAAAAATGAAAAAAGCATATATAGAATGGGAGGAATAGGGCTAAGTGACAGCACATGTGAAAAAGACTTGGGTATACTAATAGATCACAGACTGAATATGAATCAACAGTGTGATGCAGCAGCAAAAAAGGCAAATGCAGTTCTAGGATGTATTAACAGAAGCATACAGTCTAGATCACGTGAAGTCATTATTTCCCTCTACTCCTCTTTGGTCAGACCTCATCTGGAATATTGTGTCCAGTTTTGGGCACCACATTTTAAAAAAGACATCAACAAACTGGAGCAAGTTCAGAAAAGAGCGACCATAATGGTGACCGGTCTGCAAACCCTGTCTTATGAGGAAAGGTTGCAGGATTTGGGAATGTTTAGTTTGCAAAAGAGAAGACTGAGAGGAGACTTAATTGCTGTCTACAAATATCTAAAGGGCTGTCACATTGTAGAAGGATCAACTTTATTCTCATTTGCACAAGGAAAGACTAGAAGCAATGGGATGAAACTGAATGGGAGGAGACACAGATTAGATATTAGAAAAAACTTTTTGACAGTTAGAGTGATCAATGAGTGGAACAGGCTGCCACGAGAAGTGGTGAGTTCTCCTTCAATGGAAGTCTTCAAACAGAGGCTGGACAGACATCTGACTGGGATGATTTAGCGAATCCTGCTTTGAGCAGGGGGTTGGACCAGATGGCCCAGGAGGTCCCTTCCAACTCTACGATTCTATGATTCTATGATTCTATGATTTTGTGTGTGTGGGGAGGAGGACCCCCATATAGTGTTTGGGCCGGAACCAAGGGGACCGCCATCAGAGTTATTGAAGGAATCACATCAGGGGGATTACAAAGGGAGACATGCGACTGAGGTTGTCAGGGCAACGGGGTGGGGCTAGGGTAAAAGGAGCAGGGGACGCGCTGAAGTGGCAGTTGGGGAAGAGAGGGAGTGAAGGCAGGACGCAGGGTGATTTGCAGGGGCACCGAGTGGAGCCTGCGAGGAGAAAGCGGGCAATTTACCGACAAGAGAGACGTGAGAGACTGTTCCCAGAGACTGCTCCGCGCTCCCGTTCTGAGAGAATTATCCCCGCTAACCCCCGCCTTGGAGAGAGAGGAACTATACCTCAGGTTGTGGCCGTGAGTACCGGTAACTAGGCCACAAAGACCTGGGCCCTTCCCCCATCACGCCGACACAGCCATCATCGGCCTCAAGATACGCCACCTTGTCACAGGCGGGATAAAAGGCTCGCTACCCTGGCTTAGGAAGAGACTCCTTGGTAAAGGACGGCTACAGGCCCTCTGGGGAACTGCGTCATCACCGCGCGCCACCTCCATCACTTTCTTCAGGGCCTGTTGAGCCCCAACGGCATTGCTTTCTTCAGGGCCTGTTGCGCCCCAGCGGCAGCGTTTTCTTCAGGGCCTGTTGCGCCCCAGCAGCAGCGCTTTCTTCAGGGCCTGTTGCGCCCCAACGGCATTGCTTTCTTCAGGGCCTGTTGCGCCCCAGCGGCAGCGCTTTCTTCAGGGCCTGTTGCGCCCCAGTGGCAGCGTTTTCTTCAGGGCCTGTTGCGCCCCAGCGGCAGCGTTTTCTTCAGGGCCTGTTGCTCCCCAGCGGCAGCATTTCCTTCAGGGCCTGTTGCGCCCCAGCGGCAGCGTTACCTTCAGGGTCTGTTGCGCCCCAACGTCCTCGTTTCCTTCAGGGCCTGTTGCGCCCCAACGTCCTCGTTTTCTACAGGGCTTGTTGCGCCCCAACGGTATTATTTTCTTCAGGGCCTGTTGCCCCCACCGACATCACTTTCCTTAGGACAGCCGCCTCGGCGACCTCAACGCGGCCACGCTACCGAAACCAGCAGTCCCTGGAAGGCTAAGTGATACTATACTTGGTTAAGATTGTTGAGTCCCTGCACGGACTGTTTGTGTTGTTCTTTATTCTTGTTCTGTTCAGCCAAGCCCATCGGCTAAAGTTATATAAAAGTGATTTCGAAAACCACCATTCGTCTAGTGTCTCGTCACTGCATCCTGCGAACCTGCTCAACCCTACATTTGGCGTAGTCGGCAGGATGCAGTCTCCGAGCATAGACGGTGGTGGCGCAGGTCAGGGGGAAGCTGTAGACTCTGTAAATAATGAGGGCCCCCGTACTAGCATTTCATTGGGGGCCATGCTGAACAACCTGCCTAGATTCTCCGGCTCCAATACTATGCTATGGAGCTGGACAGAGCGAACGCGGGGGCTCTTTCGGATGCACCCAATGACCCCTGACCTGGAAGCTGAAGTGGCACTCATGGCCCTAGACGGGGAGGTGCGGAGGTCAGTGATGTTGAAACCTCCAGGGCACCGCAACACTTTTGAAAAGGTGTTGCAGATAGTGGAACAGACCCACGGGGATCCCACTGATGTGGGAGAGTTAAGGACCCGTCTGTTTAGCCGGATGCAGGCAGAGGGGGAGACGATTACTCAGTATATGAATGTGCTCCAAGAATTGCATACGGCCATTGAAAGAAAAGACGGGGTAGGGGTAGGACCTGCTGACATTACCCTACGTGACCTACTGGTGACTGGACTGCGAGATCCACTGATAAAACAGGCATTACGGGAACAGATCAGAATGAATCCCCAAATAGACTTTTCAGAAGTGGGAAGTCAGGCACGGGTTCGGGAGCAAGAGCAGGGGATGGCGGTCCCCATGGGGAAGGTCCGAGGTGTGGAGGCCTCCTCGAACACAGTTGAATATTTTAAAAGAGTTTGGTAACCTGTTGCTTAATGATCCCACACAAAGGACACTGAAGCAGTGGGGTTCTCGCACAGCTCAGGGACAGGTGTTATGAAAGTGTCACCGTAGGAGGCAAAAGCAGAAATACAAGCTAAGTCCAGAAAACCAGAGAAGTTGGCAACTATCAGATTGCAGACCCCTGAACCTATCAACACAACTAGCAGTAGCCGTGGGGGGTTCCTACGATGCCCTAGACCCCTCGATCACAGCCGGAGAATTACATAGGCCTAAAGAAAGAAAGGGGAAATCTAAACTGCCCCAGAGCAGACCCCAAAGCAATAGGCAGCCCCCAACATACAATGACAGTGAAGCAAGATGAAAATACTAACACAGACAGAAAGATAGACTGAGCAAAGACGGGGCCCAAAACTACCTAGATAGGAAAGGACAGGAAGGCTGCTGTCTGCAATCTTCCAAAACCCTATCAAAGACATAAGCCAACAAGCTGATATGAAAAAGGCCCTGAAGCAGCTAGGCTTCAAAAACTAAATCAGCACTCAGGTATTTTCAGAAGACAGAGCTAAATGAATTCAGCACACCCCAGAAGGGAATGGCAGAAATCCAGAAAAACAAAGCAAAACAAAGTCAAAGCACCAAAGCAAAAGGCCGAGCAGAAAACTTAGCTTTAGAGGAGCAGGAATTCAGACGGGTCTCCAAGGATCCCACAGAGAAATCACCCGCAGGGCAGAAGGGCGTCGGCAGCCTTATATCCAGTCAGTAACTCCACTCAGCCAGTCATCATCATCAGCCTCAGGTGTTTGATAATCAGGCTCACTACCTTTCTTTACCAGAAGAGGGAGTTCCTCGGGCCTCAGTAATGAAGGGGAAAATGAACTCACAACAGTACCTCCCCCTTGAGGAGGGGTCGCCGAACCCTCAACTACGCCACCAGGGCGATCAGGGTGAGCCCGATAAAAGGCACGCACCAATCTTTTGGCATGAATATCAGAGGCAGAGACCCAGGAATTATCCTCCTGACCATAACCCTTCCACTTAACCAAATACTGGAGTCTCCGTCTAGCCAGACGGGAATCCAGTACTTTCTCTACCTCATATTCCATGTTACCTTCAACCAATACAGGGTCTGCAGGTGCCACCCCCGGAACAACAGGTTCAACAAACCTCTTCAACAAAGATTTATGGAACACATTATGGATTTTAAATGTGACAGGAAGAGCCAAACGAAAAGAGACCGGATTAATAATCTCCACAATCTTGTAAGGTCCAATAAATCTAGGCTTAAACTTAGGAGAAGCCACCTTCATAGCAATATTTTTTGATGATAACCACACCATATCACCAACCTTAAACTGGGGACCAATGGTCCTATGTCGGTTGGAAAACCGTTGGGCCTTTTCCTGGGAGAGAGATAACTTATCCACCACTTGGTCCCAGATCTGGTGCATTCTCTCCACCACAGTGTCAACACCTGGGCAGGCAGAGGGCTCCACCTTCCCTGAAGAAAATCGAGGATGAAACCCAAAGTTACAAAAAAAAGGTGACATCAAAGTGGCAGAACTAGCTCTATTATTTAAAGCAAATTCGGCCAAGGGCAAAAATGAAACCCAATCATCCTGATCAGCAGAAATAAAACATCTCAAATATGACTCCAAGGTCTGGTTTGTTCTCTCTGTCTGCCCATTGGTCTGAGGGTGAAAAGCAGAGGAGAAGGACAACTGAATTCCCAGCCTGGAACAGAAAGTTCTCCAAAATCTAGACACAAACTGGACTCCTCTGTCAGATACAATGTTCTCAGGAATCCCGTGCAAACGAACCACCTGTTGTAAAAACAGGGGCACCAACTCAGAGAAGACGGCAACTTAGGGAGTGGTACAAGATGAACCATCTTAGAGAACCTACCAAAAATCACCCAAATAACAGTCATCCTCTGAGAGACAGGCATATCAGAGATGAAATCCATTGAAATATGGGTCCATGGCCTCTTGGGGACAGGCAAAGGCATCAACAACCCACTAGAGCGAGAACACGATTTAGACCGGGAGCACGTCCCACAGGACTGCACAAAATTCCTGACATCACGAGACAAGGAGGGCCACCAAAAAAACCGACTCACCAGATCGCTAGTACCAAAAATACCTGGATGACCAGCCAAAGCAGAGCAATGAACTTCAGACATCACTCTCTTCTTCCACTGGTCAGGAACATACAACTTTCCACTGGGACAACGCTCAGGTTTGTCCTCCTGGAACTCTTCCAGAGCACATCTCAAATAGGGCGAGATGGCAGAAAGAACTACCCCTTCGCCTAAGATGGTAGCAGGCTTGGTCACCACAGGAGAATCAGCAAAGAAGCTCCTAGAGAGGGCGTCTGCCTTGACATTCTTTGTTCCAGGAAGAAAAGAAACCACAAAATCAAAACGTGTAAAAAACAAGGCCCACCTAGCCTGTCTAAGGTTCAAGCGCTTAGCCGACTCTAGGTAAATCAAATTCTTGTGGTCAGTGAGGACCACGACTTGATGCTTAGCTCCCTCCAACCAATGTCTCCACTCCTCAAATGCCCATTTCATGGCCAACAGTTCCCTATTCCCCACATCATAGTTACGTTCAGATGGAGAGAACTTTCGGGAAAAGAAAGCACAGGGATTCATTTTAGATGTTACAGGATCCTTTTGGGACAAAACAGCTCCTGCACCAATCTCAGAAGCATCCACGTCTACCTGGAATGGAAGTGAGACATCAGGTTGCCGCAAAACCGGGGCGGAGGTGAATCTTCGCTTCAGCTCCTGAAAGGAAGAAACAGCCTCCGGAGACCAATTTAACACATCAGCACCCTTTTTAGTCAAATCAGTCAATGGCTTGGCAATACTAGAAAATTTTGCTATAAATTTCCGATAAAAATTAGCAAAACCCAAAAACTTCTGGAGGGCCTTCAAAGAAGTGGGCTGAACCCAATCGTGAATGGCCTGTACCTTGGCCGGGTCCATTTCAATAGTTGACGGGGACAAAATAAATTACAAAAAAGAAATCCTCTGTACTCCAAAAAGGCATTTAGATCCTTTGACATACAGTGAATTCTCCCTCAAGATCTGGAACACAGTCCGAACATGTTCCACATGAGAATCCCAATCCTTGGAGAAGATCAAAATATCATCCAGATAGATAATCAAAAATTTATCAACAAAATCTCGGAAAATATCGTTCATGAAGCACTGGAAGACAGAAGGGGCATTAGTGAGCCCAAAAGGCATCACCAGGTACTCAAAATGTCCCTCCGGAGTATTAAACGCCGTCTTCCATTCATCCCCATGCTTAATGCGAATAAGATTATACGCCCCCCTGAGGTCAAGCTTGGTAAACCAGCAAGCACCTTTAACTCTGGAAAATAGATCAGAAATCAGGGGTAATGGATACTGATATTTAACAGTAATTTTGTTGAGGGCACGATAATCAATACAAGGTCTTAATGATCCATCCTTTTTGGCTACAAAAAAAAAAAACGGCACCTAAGGGTGACGAGGATGGTCTAATATGACCCTTCTCCAACGCCTCCTTAATATAGGATCGCATAGCCTCGTGCTCGGGTACAGATAAATTGAAGAGTCGACCCTTGGGAAATTTACACCCCGGGCTCAGTTCAATTGCACAGTCATAACTCCTATGAGGAGGCAGAGACGCAGACTCATTCTCACTAAATACATCATAAAAGTCCGCCAAATAATCAGGAACATCATGCGACTGAGGAGAGGTGGAAAACACCGGAGCCTCACTAAAGGCACACCGACAACCCCAACTCACCACAGACACAGATTTCCAATCCAAAACTGGATTATGAATCTGTAACCAGGGAAACCCCAGAACAATAGTATCATGCAGATTATGCAACACCAAAAATCTGCAATTTTCTTGATGGTCTGGGGCGACCCGCATTACCACCTGGGTCCAAAACTGGGGTTTATTTTTAGCCAAAGGAGTAGCATCAATCCCCCTCAAAGGGATAGGCGTCTGCAGAGGTGTCATCGGAAATCCACAACGTTTAGCAAAATCCAAGTCCATTAGGTTTAGGGCTGCTCCCGAATCCACAAAAACCTTGGCGGAAAATGTGGACAGGGAGCAGATCAGAGTAATAGCCAGAAGAAACTTAGGTTGGACACCCCCAACAGAAAACGTGTGTGCAAAGCGTTTCTCTCGTTTAGGACAGACAGAAATAATATGCGAGGCATCTCCACAGAAAAAACACAACTTATTAAGCCTTCTGAACTCCTGACGCTGCTCTCTGGAAAAAACTCTATCACATTGCATAGGTTCAGACATTTGTTCAACAGGTGGCAACACCTCTCGTGCAGCTTCGCGTTCGCGCAAACGCCGATAAACCTGAATGGCTAATGACATAGAATCGTCAAGACCAGAGGGAACAGGAAATCCCACCATAGTATCTTTTACGGCTTCTGACAACCCCTTCCGAAAGAGAGCAGCCAAGGCATTATCATTCCAGGTAGTAAGTACTGCCCACTTTCGGAATTTTTGACAGTACAATTCTGCAGAATCACGACCCTGGCTCAACGCCAGCAGGGTCTTTTCAGCCTGATCAATGGCATTAGGTTCGTCATACAACAACCCCAAAGCTTGAAAGAATGCGTTCACATTAGTCAGAATAGTATCATCTGGTTTCAAAGAAAACGCCCAATCCTGGGGATCGCCACGCAGCAAAGAGATGACAATTTTAACCTGCTGCACGGAGCTCCCTGACGAGTTAGGCTTCAAGGCAAAAAATAATTTACAATTATTTTTGAAATTCAAAAATTTAGACCGATCCCCAAAAAATACATCAGGTGTAGGAATCTTTGGTTCAGCAGCATGTGAATGAGCAAGGTAGGCGGAAATTCCCCGCACTTCCGCAGCGAGCTGCTCCACACGATCAGACAATTGCTTTATCTCCATTGAGAGAAAAAAAAAATTCCCCATACGGCCTCAGAGATATAGAGGAAAAAATATACACACTTTTTTTTTTTTTTTTTTTACAATTCTTTCCTGCTATTGAGTACCCTAGGATCTGCGGTATGGCGGGTGATTCTGTTATGAATGAGTCACCATAGGAGGCAAAAGCAGAAATACAAGCTTAGTCCAGAAAACCAGAGAAGTTGGCAACTATCATATTGCAGACCCCTGAACCTATCAACACAACAAGCAGTAGCCGTGGGGGGTTCCTACGATGCCCTAGACCCCTCGATCACAGCCGGAGAATTACATAGGCCTAAAGAAAGAAAGGGGAAATCTAAACTGCCCCAGAGCAGACCCCAAAGCAATAGGCAGCCCCCAACATATAATGACGGTGAAGCAAGATGAAAATACTAACACAGACAGAAAGATAGACTGAGCAAAGATGGGGCCCAAAACTACCTAGATAGGAAAGGACAGGAAGGCTGCTGTCTGCAATCTGTCAAAACCCTATCAAAGACATAAGCCAACAAGCTGATATGAAAAAGGCCCTGAAGCAGCTAGGCTTCAAAAACTAAATCAGCACTCAGGTATTTTCAGGAGACAGAGCTAAATGAATTCAGCACACCCCAGAAGGGAATGGCAGAAATCCAGAAAAACAAAGCAAAACAAAGTCAAAGCACCAAAGCAAAAGGCCGAGCAGCAAACTTAGCTTTAGAGGAGCAGGAATTCAGACTGGTCTCCAAGGATCCTACAGAGAAATCACCCGCAGGGCAGAAGGGCGTCGGCAGCCTTATATCCAGTCAGTAACTCCACTCAGCCAGTCATCATCATCAGCCTCAGGTGTTTGATAATCAGGCTCACTACCTTTCTTTACCAGAAGAGGGAGTTCCTCGGGCCTCAGTAATGAAGGGGAAAATGAACTCACAACAGACAGGTATTCCAGCAGCTGGTGCGAGGTGCGCGGGTGCATCGGGACTGCCAGGAGGGTGAGGCTCTGGGCAAGGTCATCGCGTCAGCGGCACCCCTGCTTGTGCTGCCTCCTGGTCAGACAGTGGTGGCCCTGCCAATTCGGGCCCCGATACCTTTGGAGGGCGTAGAGGTGCAGGTGGAGCCGTGTTACTCAGAGCACTTATCTCCTAGCATACTGGTGGCCCGTTCCCTCGCTACGGTGCGAAAAGGAACTGTCCTGGTCCGCTGCGTTAACCTTGAAGACCGAGATACCATTCTGA
Organism: Dendrobates tinctorius; assembly: GCF_039654945.1. NCBI lineage: Eukaryota > Metazoa > Chordata > Amphibia > Anura > Dendrobatidae > Dendrobates > Dendrobates tinctorius. Next base: position 8,602,423 of record NW_027361771.1, on the reverse strand, counting down.
AAGCACGGACTGTACTGGCCAAACTAGTAAAGCCTTTAGAATAAGTGCTGCCCGCTCCTGCGGTTCAATTACGAGTACACCCCGAGGATCCTTGGGAGGTAACAATACGAACCTTACAGGCCCACGAAGTCTCGACACAAGAGAAGGGCCGAAATATTTTGGAACAGATGCGGGCCGAGCTTTCTGGACTAACTGCGGCCCAACTTTCACAAGTAAAAGCATTGCTGGGACAGTACCATGAAGTATGTGCTAGTCACGAGGATGACTTTGGGTGTACCACCGCCATTACTCATGAGATCCCCACAGCAGGAGCGGCCCCTATCCGAGAACGATATCGTCAGATTCCGCCACAACTCTATCAAGAGGTGAAAACTTTGCTGGCTCAGATGCTACAAAAAGGGGTGATACAGGAAAGTCAAAGCCCTTGGGCGGCCCCCATCGTGTTGGTCCGGAAGAAAGATGGTACACTACGATTCTGTGTGGATTATCGTAAATTGAATGTTTGCACTATTAAAGACCCACTGCCCCGCATAGAAGAATCTCTGTCTGCATTGGGCAAAGCAACATATTTTTCTACCCTGGACTTGGCTAGTGGGTAGTGGCAGGTGCCCATGTCAGAAGAGGACAGAGCTAAGACGGCGTTAATAATACCCATGGGACTGTTTGAGCTTAATCGAATGCCAACGCCCCCGGGACATTTCAGCGATTGATGGAGCGATGTCTAGGGGATCTCAATTTTGAGGCCACGTTGATCTACCTGGACGACATCATTGTCTATGCCGCCTCCTTCGAGGACCACCTGAAGCGGTTGGGACAGGTACTCAGCCGGCTGCAAAAGTACGGGTTGAAGGTGAAGCCTCAGAAATGCCACCTATTTTGCTCTCAGATTGAGTATCTGGGTCATGTCGTTTCAGCAGAGGGTGTGAGGCCATCCTGGGAGAAGATTGCTGCCATCCAGGAATTGCCTACCCCCGAGACGGTGAAAGACGTGTGGGCTTTTCTGGGGTTAGCTGGATATTACCGTCATCGTTTCGTAAAGAATTTTGCATGTCGAGCTCCAGCCCTGCATGACCTGCTGAAGGCGGCTCCCGCTGGGGCCAATGGGCGAAAAATCCAGTGGCAACACCCTCAGGAAGACGCCTTCCGAGATCTCAAGGCTGCACTCTCGGATGCTCCAGTGTTGGCTTATGCGGATTTCTCTCAGCCGTTCATCCTGCACACTGACGGGAGTCTTCACGGGCTAGGGGCTGTGTTGTCACAGGTTCAGGATGGCCGGGAGAGGGTGATCGCATATGGAAGCCGTTCACTCCATGACTCCGAGCGTAACCCTGACAATTACAGCTCTTTTAAGCTCGAGCTCCTCGCAGTGGTGTGGGCTATGACGGAGAGATTCGCAGAGTACCTAGCGGGCTCCGAGGTGGTAGTGCGAACTGACAACAACCCACTGGCACATTTGGAAAACGCCAAGTTGGGGGCTTTGGAGCAGCGATGGGTGGCCCGAATGGCGAAGTACAATTACAAGATTATTTACAAAAGAGGGGCCGAGAATGTTCATGCAGATGCTCTCTCTAGGATTCGACATACAACTCCCGGACAGAATCGAGACGAAGAATTAGAAGGAGAGGAAATACCGTTTGCTCTTACCGCTGCCGTGCTCACCAATGTTGATGCAAAAGTATCTTCCCCAGAGGCCCACAGGGGCATCCTGGAACAATCTCGGGATAAGTGGATACAGAAGGTCCAGAAGGACCTGTGTACGAAATACGGCCCGAGCAGGATGAAACACTGCCCACCCGCATTGTGCATCGTAATATGTTACGCCCGTGTATTTCCACCGACCCGAAGTAACTGGAACCCATCCCGAAGACATCCGAACCGGAGTCCATATGCTGAGACTCGGACGTCGAGGATTTCCCTCCAGTTCCCAAGGGCCCTCTACCCAATAATGAGCCATTTGATGCAATTAACCCACCGGCATCTTGCAGCCCACCGACGTCCACCACCCCACAAGATTCCACCTCAGTCGAACTTAGACGCTCCGAGCGGTCAACAGCCGGCAAACCCCCCGAACGGTATGAACAAGATCAGTTCGTATGGCAACGAATATTGACACCTTTACAGGCCAATCTTAATAGACTAACTCCCTTGCCCGAGGACTGGCGAGCTTACAGGGTGGGGGAATGTGGGGAGGAGGACCCCCATATAGTGTTTGGGCCGGAACCAAGGGGACCGCCATCAGAGTTATTGAAGGAATCACATCAGGGGGATTACAAAGGGAGACATGCGACTGAGGTTGTCAGGGCAACAGGGGTTGGGCTAGGGTAAAAGGAGCAGGGGACGCGCTGAAGTGGCAGTTGGGGAAGAGAGGGAGTGAAGGCAGGACGCAGGGTGACTTGCAGGGGCACCGAGAGGAGCCTGCGAGGAGAAAGCGGGCGATTTACTGACAAGAGAGACGTGAGAAACTGTTCGCAGAGACTACTCCCCGCTCCCGTTCTGAGAGAATTATCCCCGCTAACCCCCGCCTTGGAGAGAGGAACTATACCTCAGGTTGTGGCCGTGAGTACCGGTAACCAGGCCACAAAGACCTGGGCCCTACCCCCCAGCCTTCCCCCATCACGCCAACCCGGCCATCATCGGCCTCAAGATACGCCACCTTGTCACAGGCGGGATAAAAGGCTCGCTACCCTGGCTTAGGAAGAGACTCCTTGGTAAAGGATGGCTACAGGCCCTCTGGGGAAATGCGTCATCACCGCGCGCCACCTCCATCACTTTCTTCAGGGCCTGTTGAGCCCCAACGGCATTGCTTTCTTCAGGGCCTGTTGCGCCCCAGCGGCAGCGTTTTCTTCAGGGCCTGTTGCGCCCCAGCAGCAGCGCTTTCTTCAGGGCCTGTTGCGCCCCAACGGCATTGCTTTCTTCAGGGCCTGTTGCGCCCCAGCGGCAGCGTTTTCTTCAGGGCCTGTTGCGCCCCAGCGGCAGCGTTACCTTCAGGGTCTGTTGCGCCCCAACGTCCTTGTTTCCTTCAGGGCCTGTTTCGCCCCAACGTCCTCGTTTTCTACAGGGCTTGTTGCGCCCCAACGGTATTATTTTCTTCAGGGCCTGTTGCCCCCACCGACATCACTTTCCTCAGGACAGCCGCCTCAGCGACCTCAACGCGGCCACGCTACCGAAACAGCAGTCCCTGGAAGGCTAAGTGATACTATACTTGGTTAAGATTGTTGAGTCCCTGCGCGGACTGTTTGTGTTGTTCTTTATTCTTGTTCTGTTCAGCCAAGCATAAAAGTGATTTCGAAAACCACCATTCGTCTAGTGTCTCGTCACTGCATCCTGCGAACCTGCTCAACCCTACATGCGATGAAAGTTTAGAGAGACGGCCGGGTTTTGGTAGATTTGCAGTGGTATGATACTTCTTCCATTTCAATATGATCGCTTGCACAATGCTCCTTGGGATGTTTAAAGTTTTGGAAATCTTTTTTCATCCAAATCCGGCTTTAAACTTCTCCACTACAGTATCACAGACCTGCCTGTTGTGTTCCTTGGTCTTCATGATGCTCTCGGTGCTTCAAACAGAACCCTGAGACTGTAACAGAGCAGGTGTATTTATACGGAGACTTTATTACACACAGGTGGATTATATTTATCATCATTAGTTATTTAGGACAACATTGGATCATTCAGAGATCCACAATGAACTTCTGGAGTGAGTTTGCTGCACTGAAAGTAAAGGGGCCAAATAATACTGCACGCCACACTTTTCAGTTTTTGCATTTCCACAAAAATTTAAAATAACCAATAAATTTCTTTCAACTTCACAATTGTGTTCCACTTGTTGATTCTTCACCAAAAACTTACATTTGGTATCTTTATGTTTGAAGCAAAAAGTTCCAGGGGGCCGAATACTTTTGCAAGGCACTGTATGTGTGTTACTGGTGCTTTGCACATTCACTGTTAAGTAGGGAAAGTGAGTTACCCCGGATTGGCCAATTGACGGGGGTATTATGCTAAAGGGGAGTATTACCTCAGATTGGCCATTAGATGGGGGCACAGGGACAACAATTTTGTACATAGTATAGTAAGCATAAGGGAGCAAGTGCACAGTTAGTTAAACATAGGAGGGGCACGGTGGGATAATTTAGGAAGGACTTCCTGATAGGAGTCAGTAGGGGTGAGGTTCCCATTAGCTCAGGAGGGCATGGCTAGCCCTGGGCAATACAGTGTCATGCAATGTTCAGATCAAGCCTAAGGCCCAGCATATAGTATCTGTGACCAGGATTGTTACAGAGAGATTTCCAGCAGCAGTACTGGCAGCGCAGTGTAAGTGGGTCTGAAGTTGCTAGTGAAGCCTAAGCAGTGCGGGCACAACACTTAGCATGTAGCAGCTTATCTTGAGGACTGATGCCCTTAAAGCCGGAGCGAAACAGCTGATGGAACACCCGACTGGAGTGTGGCTGGGCACTGAAGATGCTGTGGGACCGTTCTGCCCAGAAGCGGGCTTACTGACGGAGAGAGAAGGAAAGGAACAGAAGAATTGTATGTTGTGAATCCTGTTGATGATGATGATGCTAGAAAGAATATGAATATGCTGTGCACAAGTCTCAGTAAAGTTGCTCCGTTTTATGTTGAACTGGACTGTGACTCCGTTATTTCTAAAGTTGATCCTGAAGTCCTCCAGAAATACACAGAGGACCCTGATGGAGCCTGTGAAAGGCGCTACAGGTATGCTGAGTGATGGGCAGCATGTTTATGTGATGGGAGGCCAGGGTACACTGTTGCAGATGTTAGTGGCCACGACTACAGCCCCAGCCGTCCCTCACATGGGTTACACAGAGATCATGGATAAGGAGAAAAATCACATGACAGCAGGTTTATTAGTCCTCTAGTGATAATCTCCTGCCGATAAATCAGTAATTTTATAAGAATTACAGCAAGCAGCCCAGTAAGTGACATATCGCTGGAATCAGGGTCTCTGCATTATGCTGCTCTCAGATTAGGTGGCAAAAACCTGGTGACAGATTCTGTTTAATGGCAGTAAAATTAGTTTAATATGTTTCTGGAAGCACAAAAACCAAACAAAAAAACGCCTGTTTACTGTGTGAAGGGGGTTTTATAGAGAAATGTCTCAGCTACCAAAATTAGAAATGATCTGCTGCTAACTACTTTAATCTTCTGTCCAGTCAGATGAAAGAAAGATTACACCATCATGTGCTGCCAGAGGACGATCAGGAAATCAGTGATACTGCTCCGTTTTTCTTTAGCACCATAGAATGGATTTATTATACAGCTCTTATTCATATCTGACGTTCCCTGTAACCACACTGACCACGAGGATCACGGACAAAGGACCCCCCTATATTCTTCAAGAGACTATATGAAAATGTTTTGTTTTGATTTTTGGTGTATCTTTTTCTTAGCAGGAGAATCCCATAATTCAGACCACAAATTCTCTCCCATTGGCCGCTGGCTTGTCTCTCATCTCCCGTCTCACCATCAGTGAAATTACCCTCTAATGCTGTGTTGCCACAATGAGTATTTGGTGAGTTTTTGATGCTGCAGATCTCCTGCAGAATTTAATTCTTCATCTTGCCAGATTAGGATACTTGTGTTTCTTCATTGTGTTTTTGAGTGTTTTTTACATGGTTTTGTTGCATTTTTTTCAGTTTCGCTCTTGTTTCTTTTTGTATATCATGTTTTAATTAAAATTACTTCGCTTTCTAAACATCCTTTTTGCTGTGAGCTTTGATAGTGCTTTATTGATAATGCTATGTGTGCGTGTGTTTTACATCCATGTTTGCTGCTGAAATGTGATAAAAACCCATATGCATTTTTTATATGCGGATATTCGGCATCTCGTTAAAGTGTATGGAGAAGACGCGCAAATAAATTCACAAGATTTCAAAAATTCAACACACCTTAATTTTTGTAGTATTAAAAAAAGTAGACATGTCCAAGAGCGGTAAAGGATCCAGCTTCCAGAATATCATTTTTTAAAATTTAATTCATTAAAAAAGTGAAAAAAATATTCAAACTTTGCAAAAGGTTAAAGTAAAAACTTTCTATAAGAACCAATGCGTTTCAAACGTTACAATGTTCTTAATCCTGATTCAAAATGCGTCGTTTTTTATGAAGGGTGTTCAGAAGTGAAATCTCCGTTCCCCTGTACTTTACGCACTTTCCCTACTCCAGGGCTCTGGTGCCACTCATGGTGTCTGTTATTGTCGGCAGCGCTGACTTCACATCAGCAGCGCTGCAGCCGATTAGTGAGCTCAGCAGCTTACGATATCAACTGGAGCAGAGTCATGGAGCTAAGTTACTGGCTGCAGCGCTGTCATCGATGTAATGATGAAGTCAGTGAGGATTTAGGGCACTTTTACATGGCGATATTTTCCATCAGTATTTGTTATCAGACTCCAGGAATGGATCCAAAACACAGACGAGGTGATAGTGATAACGTTATTATTGTTCTCTCTGTTTGCTACTGTTTTTTAACTTCCAAATACTGATGTAAAATACTGCCCCAAATCCTCACTGTGTGAATGAGGCGAGGAAGCTGCTTGTAATCCTGCTGTAATAGAAGTCATTATTCCAATGATGAGTGCACACTTGCTTGTCTTCTCTGCTCCATGATATTCAGCAGAGCAGGAGCAACACCTGGGGTAAAACTGTGGCCGGCAGATGTCCGGCCCAATGACACAGTGACATGTGATGGACCCCGACTCCCAAACAAAATGAATCAGACAGACGCACACAAAATAAATACACTAAGCATTGTAATTAGGGGTCAAAAGTTCTCAATTTTATTTCAATTCACATGACACCAAAAATGGCACAACCCCCGGACTCACGAAGAGTCACCCTCCAGCACTCAGGAGAGGAAAAACCCCTGTGGTGGAAACCTCTAGGGAACCATGGCTGGAGGATCGCCCTTCCCTTGGGCTTAGAGAGTTAGTGCCGATATAGCAGATGGAACTGCAGAATTTTACAATTTGTACATTTTCCTAAATTTACAGAGAATGACATAACAAATCTAGACTATAAATGTGATAACCGGATGTGGGAGAGATCTGGCTGCGATATCGGTCACCACACTGGTTGCTAGACCCAATTTAGTTGATCTGATTGCCCAGATGGATGAACCATTTCTTCCTTACAGATCCAGGTCCATCTCTCAAAAATTTAGAGTTTTGGTTACTGGGATTGTTCATAATGAATAATCTCTAATAGGAGAAACACCCCCTCCCCCTTCCTCCACCCCAATTTATCACCCATTAAAGTCATAGGTGCTTCCGTGAACTCCCAAAGGAGAGCAGCTCTTTGTAGAGGGTAACAGAAGGGGATCCTGTGCTGGGGGCCCCCCTCTGTTACCTCCCCATACCCTAGGGGCGTCAAAAGCAGACAACCCCTTTCCCTGCTAGAACCTCCAAATTTCACCAAGGTCGGCACATTACGTGGGGTGGTCAAGCTCAACGTCCTCAGGCGCATCAGTAATGGTGCTGATCGGGGCCGCGCGGCCTTCTATTATGGAATCTTCTTTATCACACTTGTTTATGACCTCATAACAGTTGTCATGGTTACTACTGGGGCTGTTAACTGATGCAGGACCCAAGTATTAACCCTTTCATCATTGGTAATTCACTTCATTATAGCGGCAAATAACTGCGCTTGTCACCAAGCCGGCGCCTATCATTATGGCTTCCCTTAGGCTTCATAATAAATATAGATTAAATGTGCGAGTATTTCAGGAGGGTTTTACACTTTTTAGACCCAGTGATTGGGTTTACAGCTAGCACGTTACACTGGAAAAAAAAAGGGAAATCACTTTGAGAATAATATTATAGGGAATTGCATTCCAAGCAGTTTCCTAATGTACAGCTTACATAATCACATAGGTTAAATTTGATGATTCTAGGTCTTTTTTCCAATCTATCTTCAAATTTATACATTTTGTATTGCTAGATAATTTATAACTCACAAGGTCATGTTTTGTCAAATAGCATCCAGAACTTTTTTAAATGTTGTTATAGTGTCTGCCATTACTGGCTCTTGTGGTCGGGCGTTCCACAGTCTGACTGCTCTTACTGTAAAGAACCCTTTCCACCACGTGTAACAAATGTTCCATTATTCTTTGTAAGTCCTTAAAAGTGATAAATAATGTGCCAGTACTATGAGCACATATGTATTTATACATATAAATGAGATCTTGTAATAATATAGTTTCCGCCTTTGAACTAACTCTAGATTCCAAATATCTTTTTTAAAATGTGGAGCTGAAAAGTAGATCCTATATCCAAGATGTGGCCTTACGAGGGGTAATAATACATTTGGATCACAGGATTTTCTCTCTCTTTTTATGCACCCTAAAATCTTGTTTGCTTTTGCAGCTGCTTCCTGACATTGAGTACTGCTGAGAAGCTGACTTGTAACCAGAATACCTAGGTCCTTCTCCTGTCCTGTAATCTCTAACATATTCACCTGTAATCTGTATGCAGCAGTATGGTTACTCCGGTCACGGTGCATTACTCTACATTTATTAACATTGAACTTTATCTGCCTTGTGTTTGTCCTTGCATGAATCTATTCCAGATCCTTTTATAATATTATAATTTCAGAGGTTATTAATCAACATAAGCAGTTTGGAGGGTGGCTTGATCCATTGGAAAAGGTAGGGATATCCGGCAATTTTTTTGCTAAAAAAAGTTATAAAAAAAATTGTTAGAGGAACTGAATAAAAACAGAAGATTTTCACATATTTTCTATAGTACTGGTAATATTCTGTTTTTATTGAACGTGGGTGAGCTGATCACTCTGTTATTTATTGTCTTGATCCATTTCTTTTAAATTGCTTCGGAATTAAAATAATTTTTACTTAAAGGGAATCTGTCAGCGGCTTTTTGCTACCTCATTTGAGAGCAAATAGCAAAGCCACTGAAGACTCAGGTCTTCAAAAATTCATTTATAACAACAAGCAAAAGGCAGCAACACTTACCTGCCCAGATCTAGAACAAATGCACTGCAGGGTGCAGCCAGCCCATAAAGCAAGATGTTAGCAACACAGGTGCAAAATACCAGATTAAGGCTGGTTTCACATTAGCGCATTTTCAGCGCGCGCACGGCCGGGGGTAGCTCCGCCCCCGATCCGGCTCTCTGCCCGGCGTGCCCGCCCCTTCCTTGTAGCGCCGCCTCCTAGCGGACAGCGGCGCCTGCGATCGGCGCACCCTATCTTTAGCATAGGGTGCGCCGATCGTGCGCAGGCCGTGCGCTAGTTGCGCTTTGACCTGCGCTGCGCACTTTTGACGGTGCGCCGTGCGCGCCAAAATCAAACTTTTCGGATTTTGGCGCGCACGGCGCACCGTCAAAAGTGCGCAGCGCAGGTCAAAGCGCAACTAGCGCACGGCCTGCGCACGATCGGCGCACCCTATGCTAAAGATAGGGTGCGCCGATCGCAGGCGCCGCTGTCCGCTAGGAGGCGGCGCTACAAGGAAGGGGCGGGCACGCCGGGCAGAGAGCCGGATCGGGGGCGGAGCTACCCCCGGCCGTGCGCGCGCTGAAAAAGCGCTAGTGTGAAACCGGCCTAACAGCCACTCTCCACATACCCATTCCTGGAGGGGGTGACTGCCCAGTATACAATTGCACAATGAAGGTCCGCATAGGGTACCGTTCACACAAGGGAACTGCATGGTGTCTGGTTCACAGCCTATTAGTAACGCCCCTACTATTCGATTAGGCGGGCTGGCCAGCACCCTCTCAATGCATCCCAGTGTGAACACCCCTCATACGAGACCAAATGTGTCTGGGCTCGGCTGCACCCCGAAAAATGTAGTGCAAAAAATTTTACCAATTAGTAAAAGCGTGAGGAACTTTGGCGCAGTTTACGGGCTCAAGTATTTTGGCCAAGATATCAGCTAATACCTCACTAATTGGTAAAATTTTTTGCACTACATTTTTCGGGGTGCAGCCGAGCCCAGACACGTTTGGTCTCGTATGAGGGGTGTTCACACTGGGATGCATTGAGAGGGTGCTGGCCAGCCCGCCTAATCGAATAGTAGGGGCGTTACTAATAGGCTGTGAACCAGACACCATGCAGTTCCCTTGTGTGAACGGTACCCTATGCGGACCCTCATTGTGCAATTGTATACTGGGCAGTCACCCCCTCCAGGAATGGGTATGTGGAGAGTGGCTGTTAATCTGGTATTTTGCACCTGTGTTGCTAACATCTTGCTTTATGGGCTGGCTGCACCCTGCAGTGCATTTGTTCTAGATCTGGGCAGATAAGTGTTGCTGCCTTTTTGCTTGTTCTCATTTGAGAGCAGCATAATGTGGGAAAAGAAACCCTGAATCCAACAATGTATCATTTAGTGTACTGGGTGCATTCTGACACAAATTTTTAAAGAATAAAGAATTGCACACAGCCGGACATGTGACACAAACAATGAGTTCAGTGTTTTAACCCCTACCTCATGGTGTCCTAAAATTACATAGTTAATACTTGCTGACAGATTCTCATTATTGCATACATCTCTGCTGCTTACTGATGCCCACACTGCCCAAACAGACTGTTAAAGCGAAGGTGCCATGATTTTAATTTTTGTATTAATGATTGTTGATTATATAATCAATTTTTTTTAATACAAAATTAAATGAACTACTTTCATAGTTTTTTTATTTATTAACTTTTACTTTTGCCACTGGAGGCTGCCATTTTTGTTAGTGTGGGTATAAATGTCTGGGCACAACACTTTCACTCCTCATTTACGGCAGTCATGGGCATAAAGGACTGCAATCGGACTCGGACCGCATCTCTTACATTGAGGCTGCTCCTCCTGCCTCTCAGCTGTGACCTGGGCACGCCCCTGGGCTGTACAGATCACAGCTGTGGGAGGAGATTGCAACCATTTTGTTGTAGCCAGGATATGCTGTGGGCTGCGATGACAGGAGATGTCGTGGAGAAGCTGCTGGGAAGGCTGCAATCACTGCTCACTGCTGAAACATGGAGCGTTATGTCTGCTGCTTTTCTGTGCAGCACTGATTTGTGGCTGGATGTGTTGCACTTCATCATCCTGATACAGTGATTGTCAGTACAGACCTCAGCGTGGAGTCTCACTGCAGTGATCACAGCTTCTGAAAATAGAGCAATTCTCTGCAGCACAAGATCCCTGAGTGGTTAGAAGGGGCGGCACCGAAAGCCAGGCTGGCCTGTAATGGTTAACCCTTCCCTGCCTGCTGTGCATGGTGCAGGCAGAAGGATCAGTGTGCAGACAGGCAGCAGTGGGGGGGAGGGGTTGCACATTGTAAAGAGGTGGGCGGCAGCTTCAGGGATGGATCCAGGATTATACAGAAAGTCAGACAGCCGCGCTGGCACACGTCCATCTACATGTGTAGCCAATCCTATTCTGTGTGATACTCTCTGTTAAGCCGTGTATTTAATCCTATCCCGAGTGATAATGAGCCGTGTATCTAATCCTGACCTGTGTGATACTGGGCTGTGTATCTAATCCTGACCTGTGTGATCCTGATCTGTGTATCTGATCCTGACCTGTGTGATACTGAACTGTGTATCTAATCTTGACTTGTGTGATACTGAGCTGTGTATCTAATCCTGAACTGTGTGATACTGAGCTGTGTATCTAATCCTGACCTATGTGATACTGAGCTATGTATCTAATCCTAGGCTGTGTGACACTGTCTGCTGAGTATTATGTATGATCTATTTGACAGTATTGTGTGATCTATATGGCGGTATTATGTGTGAACTATATGGCGGTATAATGTGTGAACTATACGGCGGTATTATAGCCTGCTTCCCAGCGTCACCCCAGAACTGCGCCTGTCGCCTCGCATTTACACATCTCCTGGACAGTATCTGAGGAGGGGAATGGGGTCTTTGCATGCAAAGTCTGGATCACAACAGGCCATCAATTAGCAGAAATGTTTCCTGAATTTCTGTGGAGCAGACAAGCAGATGGTCCATCCATGTGTATAAAACACAGCGCTCTCTGTACAATCCCTGGCTGCTCCGTGCACCGAACAGGGTGCCCCGCATAGACCAGCACACTGCTCTCCTGAAATACTTTGTGCTGCTGTGACCCTGCTCCCTCCACCATATATCTCCCAGAATCCTTGCTGCCTGCCATCCTCAGAACCGTCTACTTGTCAGTATAAGTTGGCAGTCATCAACAAAATGGCTGCTCACTGTGTTCCTAAATCTCATCCTCTCTAATCTCTTAGCAAACACCCAGAAGTGGAGGAGATGAATGACATCACACACATGTCAGCAGACTCAGCCCATATTTACTGCAGGGCAGTAATGTGAGCTAGTTGTACACTAGGTTTTTGTCAAATTTCAGTAGCCGCTCCCCCTAGTGTTTAAAAATGGAAATGCCAAAACTTTTAAAATTATTTTTCATATTTTACTAAATTATAAATAAATGCTATTATTTTTTTAAAAAAATTAAACATTAATTCTTAACATTTTTTCAATCGCTCAAACTTTTTTTTTTTATGGCACCTTCCCTTTAAGTGTAGGAGCGCCTGCTGGGTGGTAAGATAGGAGTTTTTAGGAAGTTAGTTCCGATGGGGCCAGGGTGCCCGAAGTGTCCACATGAGCTATAGGCCCCGACAGCTCGGCAGTCACACAACGTTAAATAGCTGCAGCCCACGTTATCCACGGCCACTGGGCATGATTGCAGTCGGCCAGGACAGGAAAAGAAAGATGTGGCGACTCATTGCCTGGACGCACACCTTTCGAAATGTTACTGTAGAGAGCGGAGAGGACTAATAATTGTTACATTATTGGGAAATGCTTAGTTATATAATTGGGCTTCATGTATCCTGCTGGCCAATAAAATTACAATTTGAAGCTTCACTATAATTAAATTTTGAAGTCTATACTAGCAATCAACAGATCCATTTATTTCTATTGCTATTTGTGCCGCTTAAGAGGCTAAAAGTGAATATCGACCCTTTACAGGGACTTGCCACATTATTTAGGATAATGAGCCACATTTCAGGGTGTTTGCCTTTCATCAGGGCAAAGCAGGAAATCTGGATTTATTTTCTTCATATGATATGGTTATTGATACCTTTATTCTGCTTTCCTACAGTACCTCATCAGGTAAATTATTTACACTAATCTTTCTAAAGTATTCTCTGCGAAAAGCTTGAAATATTCCTGGACGTTTTGTCAGATTAATTGCATATCTAGTGGAATTCGGATTGATCCATCTGTGCCACTAATTTTCCATCTATACTTGTTGGAGTACAATATAATTTTCTCATGCATATCTATAATATGATTTTTGCTTTGGCAGTATGTTGTAATTGATTCGCTTTTGCACAAAAATGTAGCCAGTATGTGGCACTGAGATTCCTGGTGGCAGCCCTGGCACATCACATTAGTTTCACCAATTCTGGTGCTTGGCCCGGCTATTCCCGATTGCCCTAGTCGGATCACAACTGGGATAATGGTGGTTGTGGTTGAAGTCAGTTCTGACTTGTCAAGAATCACAGCTGGCATCATGCCCTGGGTTTAGTAATAGATAATTTTTTTCCTCTACTTGATCTACAGAAAATAAAATGTATTTTAATTGCATTTATTTCAAGTAGCGGGGTAAATATTCTCTGGTCATGATTACATAATGTTATGCCTGGATTAAAAGAGGCAGAGGAGCAAAATACATGCAAATAATCCCAGATGGGGATTTGCCCTTGTTAAGCATTAAAGGGAATCTGAAAGCACCATGATCTAGGGGCAGAAAGCAGCCAATCAGTGGTGAGGGCAGGGTGTAAGGGATGTGCCAGGGTCATCCAAACATCCCTCATTCTCATGATACAATATGTTGTATATACAGTGCCTTGCGAAAGTATTCGGACCCCTGGAACTTTTCAACCTCACATATCATGCTTCAAACATAAAGATACCTAATGTACATTTTTGGTGAAGAATCAACAACAAGTGGGACACAATTATGAAGTTGAGCGAAATATATTGGTTATTTTACATTTTTGTGGAAATTCAAAAACTGAAAAGTGGGGCAGTGCGGCGTGCAATATTATTTGGCTCCTTTAACTCAATACTTTGTTGCGCCACCTTTTGCTGTGATTACAGGTGCAAGTCGCTTGGGGTATGTCTCTATCCGTTTTGTACATCGAGAGACTGAAATTCTTGGCCATTCTTCCTTGGCAAACAGCTCAAGCTCAGTGAGGTTTGGTGGAGATTGTTTGTGAACAGCAGTTTTCAGCTCTTTCCACAGATTCTCGATTGGATTCAGGTCTGGACTTTGACTTGGCCATTCTAACACCTGGATGCTTTTATTTGTGAACCATTCCATTGTAGATTTTGCTTTATGTTTGGGATCATTGTCTTGTTGTAAGACAAATCTCTGTCCCAGTCTCAGGTCTTTTGAAGACTCCAACAGGTTTTCGTCAAGAATAGTCCTGTATTTGGATCCATCAATCTTCCCAACAATTTTAACCATCTTCCCTGTCCCTGCTGAAGAAAAGAAGGCCCAAACCATGATGCTGCCACCACCATGTTTGACAGTGGGGATGGTGTGTTCAGGGTGATGAGCTGTGTTGCCTTTACGCCAAACATATCGTTTGGCATTGTTGCCAGAAAGTTCAATTTTGGTTTCATCTGACGAGAGCACCTTCTTCCACATGTTTGGTGTGTCTCCCAGGTGGCTTGTTGAAAACTTTAAACCACACTTTTTATGGATATCTTTGAGAAATGGCTTTCTTCTTGCCACTCTTCCATAAAGGCCAGATTTCTGCATTGTAAGACTGATTGTTGTCCTATGGACAGACTGTCCCACCTCAGCTGTAGATCTCTGCAGTTCATCCAGAGTGATCATGGGCCTCTTGGCTGCATCTCTGATCAGTCTTCTGCTTGTTTGCGATGAAAGTTTAGAGAGACAGCCGGGTTTTGGTAGATTTGCAGTGGTATGATACTCCTTCCATTTCAATATGATCGCTTGCACAATGCTCCTTGGGATGTTTAAAGTTTTGGAAATCATGTTTCATCCAAATCCGGCTTTAAACTTCCCCACTACAGTATCACGGACCTGCCTGTTGTGTTCCTTGATCTTCATGATGCTCTCTGTGCTTCAAACAGAACCCTGAGACTATCACAGAGCAGGTGCATTTATACGGAGACTTGATTACACACAGGTGAATTATGTTTATCATCATTAGTTATATAGGACAACATTGGATCATTCAGAGATCCACAATAAACTTCTGGAGTGAGTTTGCTGCATTGAAAGTAAAGGGGACAAATAATATTGCACGTCACACTTTTCAGTTTTTGCATTTCCACAAAAATTTAAAATAACCAATAAATTTCTTTCAACTTCACAATTGTGTTCCACTTGTTGATTCTTCACCAAAAACTTAAATTTGGTATCTTTATGTTTGAAGCATGATATGTGGGAAAAGTTTGAAAAGTTCCAGGGGGCCGAATACTTTTCCAAGGCACTGTACGTGTTTTACTGGTGCTTTGAGCATTCAGTGTTAAGTAGGGAAAGTGAGTTACCCCGGGTTGGCCACTTGATGGGAGTATTATGCTAAAGTGGAGTATCACCTCAGATTGGCCATTAGATGGGGGCACAGGGACAACAGTTCTGTACATAGTATAGTAAGCATAAGGGACCAAGTGCGCAGTTAGTTAAACATAGCAGGGGCACGGTGGGATAATTTAGGAAGGACTTCCTGATAGGAGTCAGTCGGGGTGAGGTTCCCATTAGCTCAGGAGGGCTGGCTAGCCCTGGGCAATACAGTGTCATGCAATGGTCAGCTCAAGCCAAAGGCCCAGCATATAGTATCTGTGACCAGGATTGTTACAGAGGGATTTCCAGCAGCAGTACTGGCAGCGCAGTGTAAGTGGGTCTGCAGTTGCTAGTGAAGCCTAAGCAGTACGGGCACATCACTTAGCATGTGGCAGCTTATCTTGAGGGCTGATACCCTTAAAGCCAGAGCGAAACGGCTGAGGGAACACCCAACTGGAGTGTGGCTGGGCACTGAAGATGCTGTGGGACCGTTCAGCCCAGAAGCGGGCTTACAGACAGAGAGAGAAGGAAAGGAACAGAAGAATTGTATGTTGTGAACCCTGATGATGATGATGATGATGATGCTAGAAAGAATATGAATATGCTGTGCACAAGTCTCAGTAAAGTTGCTCCGTTTAATGTTGAACTGGACTGTGACTCCGTTATTTCTAAAGTTGATCCTGAAGTCCTCCAGAAATACACAGAGGACCCTGATGGAGCCTGTGAAAGGCGCTGCAGTATGCTGAGTGATGGGCAGCACACTGTTGCAGATGTTAGTGGCCACGACTACAGCCCTGGCCGTCCCTCACAGGGATTACATAGAGATCATGGATAAGGAGAAAGCTCACAAGATAGCAGGTTCATTAGTCCTCTAGTGATAATCTCCTGCCGATAAATCAGTAATTTTATAAGAATTACAGCAAGCAGCCCAGTAAGTGACATATCGCTGGAATCAGGGTCTCTGCATTATGCTGCTCTCCGATTAGGTGGCATTTTTTCAGATTCGCTCTTGTTTCTTTTTGTACATCATGTTCTAATTAAAATTATTTTGTTTTCTATACATCGTTTTTGCTGTGAGCTTTGATAGTGTGCTTTATTGATAATGCTATATGTGCGTCTGGATTACATCCATTATTGCTGCTGAAGTGCGATAAAAACCCATATGCATTTTTTTATTTGCGGATATTCGGTTTCTCATTAAAGTGTATGGGGAAAACGCACAAATAAAACATAATTCGCAAGATTTTAAATATTCAACACACCTCAATGTTTGAAGTCCTAAAAAAAGTAGACATGTTCAAGAGCGGTAAAGGATCCAGCTTCCAGAATATCATTTTTTTTGGCGATATTTTGCATCAGTATTTGTTATTAGACTCCAGGAAAGGATCCAAAACACAGACGAGGTGAAAGTGATTCCGTTATTATTGTTCTCTGTGGTTTCTCGTGTCTGTTTTTTAGCTTCCAAATACTGATGTAAAATACTGCCCCAAATCCTCACTGTGTGAATGAGGCGAGGAAGCTGCTTGTAATCCTGCTGTAATAGAAGTCATTATTCCAATGATGAGTGCACACTTGCTTGTCTTCTCTACTCAATGATATTCAGCAGAGCATGAGCAACACCTGGGGTAAAACTGTGGCCGGCAGATGTCCGGCCCAATGACACAGTGACATGTGATGGACCCCGACTCCCAAACAAAATGAATCAGACAGACGCACACAAAATAAATACACGAAGCATTGTAATTAGGGGTCAAAAGTTCTCAATTTTATTTAAATTCACATGACACCAAAAATGGCACAACCCCCGGACTCACGAAGAGTCACCCTCCAGCGCTCAGGAGAGGAAAAACCCCCTGTGGTGGAAACCTCTAAGGAACCATGGCTGGAGGATCGCCCTTCCCTTGGGCTTAGAGAGTTAGTGCCGATATAGCAGATGGAACTGCAGAATTTTACAATTTGTACATTTTCCTAAATTTACAGAGGATGACATAACAAATCTAGACTATAAATGTGATAACCGGATGTGGGAGAGATCTGGCTGCGATATCGGTCACCACACTGGTTGCTAGACCCAATTTAGTTGATCTGATTGCCCAGATGGATGAACCATTTCTTCCTTACAGATCCAGGTCCATCTCTCAAAAATTTAGACTTTTGGTTACTGGGATTGTTCATAATGAATAATCCCTAAGAGGATAAATACCCCCTCCCCCCTTCCTCCACCCCAATTTATCACCCATTAAAGTCATAGGTGATTCCATGAACTCCCAAAGGAGAGCAGCTCTTTGTAGAGGGTAACAGAAGGGGATCCTGTGCTGGGGACCCCTATCTGTTACCTCCCCATACCCTGGGGGCGTCTAAAGCAGACAACCCCTTTCCCTGCTAGAACCTCGAAATTTCACCAAGGTCGGCACATTACGTGGGGTGGTCAAGCTCAACGTCCTCAGGCGCATCAGTAATGGTGCTGATCGGGGCCGCGCGGCCTTCTATTATGGAATCTTCTTTATCACACTTGTTTATGACCTCATAACAGTTGTCATGGTTACTACTGGGGCTGTTAACTGATGCAGGACCCAAGTATTAACCCTTTCATCATTGGTAATTCACTTCATTATAGCGGCAAATAACTGTGCTTGTCACCAAGCCGGCGCCTATCATTATGGCTTCCCTTAGGCTTCATAAGAAATATAGATTAAATGTGCGAGTATTTCAGGAGGGTTTTGCACTCTTTAGACCCAGTGATTGGTTTATAGCTAGCACGTTACACTGAAAAAAATAAGGGAAATCACTTAGAAAATAATATTATAAGGAATTACATTCCAAGCAGTTTCCTAATATACAGCTTACATAATTACATAGGTTGAATTTGATGATTCTAGGTCTTTTTTCAACCAATCTACAAATTTATACATTTTGTATTGCTAGATTATTTATAACTCACAAGGTCATGTTTTGTCAAAAAAGCATCCAGAACTTTTTTAAATGTTGTTATAGTGTCTGCCATTACTAGCTCTTGTGGTCAGGCACTCCACAGTCTGACTGCTCTTACTGTAAAGAACCCTTTCCACCACGTGTAACAAATGTTCCATTATTCTTTGTGAGTCCTTAAAAGTGATAATGTGCCAGTACTATGAGCACATATGTATTTATACATATAAATGAGATCTTGCAATAATATAGTTTCCGCCTTTGAACTAACTCTAGATTCCAAATATCTTTTTTAAAATGTGGAGCTGAAAAGTAGATCCTATATCCAAGATGTGGCCTTACGAAGGGTAATAATTAGTGTTGAGCGATACCATCCGATATCGTGAAATATCGGATCGGATTGGATTGGACCGATACCCAAAAAGTATCGGGTATCGCCGATTCCGATTCCGGAAACCAATGCAAGTCAATAGGACAGAAATATCGGAATTAAAAAAAAACCTTTCTTTCCTGGTAGGTTAATTCTACATGAAGAAAAA
The DNA here is from genome assembly GCF_039654945.1 of Dendrobates tinctorius. Classification (NCBI taxonomy): domain Eukaryota; kingdom Metazoa; phylum Chordata; class Amphibia; order Anura; family Dendrobatidae; genus Dendrobates; species Dendrobates tinctorius. Next base: position 8,583,420 of record NW_027361771.1, on the reverse strand, counting down.
CAGCTAAGAATAATGTAGAATGTATTGGGGGAGGTGGAGGAGACATTAAAGGCATAGAGGTTTAGCCCAATCAAATGGAATAGCAGTAATATTTTTTTTTTTTTAAAGACGTTCGGATATTGACTATGTAAGGCCTCTTTCACACATCAGGTTTTCTGCTTCAGGCGCGATCCGGCGCTTTTGACTAAAACCGGATCCGTCGAAATGCAATGCCGGATCCGGTTTCCCCCCCATTGACTTGCATTAGAGCCGGATCGAGCCAGATGGCCATGCGTTTCATCCGATTTTCGCCAGATCCGGCAATGTGACGCGATCCGGCGTCTGGAAAAAACGGTGACTGTAATGTTTTTTGTATCCGTCGAAAAAGCCGGACACGCCGGATCTGGCGTGTCCGGCTTTTTCATACAATGAAAGCCTATGAGCGCCGCAATGCGCCGGATCCGGTTTCTTTGGTCTGAGCATGCTCAGTAGCTCTGCCCACAGGACATATATAAAAGCAAGACAATGGGACCCTCAGCCACACCCAACATGCCACCCAAGCCAAGAACCAGGAGCAGGAGAAGGCAGCAGACATCTGCAGCAGCAGCACCATCAGCACTACCCCAAATGGAGCAGCATGCTGAACAATGGAAGAGGAGTCCAGCAGCAGATGAGAGACGGTAATTATCAAATCCCCCATTCCTCCAAACTAGGGCTATGGAATATCAAGATATTCATTGGCCCTTTGTTTCTCTTTATTCAACAGCCGCCCAATAGATGCAGCAGCAGCAGCAATGGCAGCAGCAGAAACACCACCCACAGCCATGGAGTCTGGCCATGAGGAAGACAGCACATCTTCTGGGAGCCCTCCCTCGCATCGTCAGCGTTTGACGGTAAGTTTTTATTTCCAAAATCCATCATCTCTGTAATATATGTGTATTCATTGCCTTTTATTTCAAAACAGGAATCACAAGATGAAGAGGAGCTCCCAGAAGAAGAAGGAAGGGGTGGACAGACACTTGGAGTGGGCTCACAATTGGTAAGTTTTTTGCATCAAACGCAGAAACACAACATCACACTACACACAACACATAGAAAACAATGTTCTGCAGACCACACACAGCAAACAAATGCCTACATCCAAAGACATAACATTTTTTGTTTTCTTCTCTAGTCTTCCCAATCTGGTGCTCGGCCAAGAGGTCCTCGCAGTGCCTCCCAGGGTCGTCGGTGACAGCAACGCGGCGGTCACCAGCGTGTAAGTATAAATATTTTTGCTTTGTTTTTTTTGCACTTTTTATTTCATTTCTTTTGTGGAGGCTAATTATGTTATTTTTGTCTTTTTCTTTAACAGCCTTCACAGCGTGCTCCCGACTCTGACGGTGAGGATGGAGGGATTGATGTGGACCGCCTCATCGATCTCGTCAGAGAAAGGGAGCCGCTCTGGAATATGGCTGACCGACGCCACGCTGACCTGATCGTTACCCGACGACTCTGGGAGGAAATCTGTTCGCTCCTTGTGGACCGCTGGGAGGACCTCGAAGCTCGGGCCCAGATTAAAGAGCGTAAGTATATACAGTACCGGTTGCTTGATTTAAACCAGTGTTTCCCAAACTCCAGTCCTCGTGGTCCCCACGGATCATGTGTTCAGGATTTCTATTTACTTTGGAAATCCTGAAAACATGACCCCTGGGGACCATGAGGACTGGAGTTTGGGAGACACTGATGTTGTATACTAACCACTTTGTCCTTTCTCGTTTCAGGGGAGAGAATTGTGAAGCGGTGGCGGTCTGTGAGGGATCGTTTCAAGAAGGAGTTCAATAAAGAGATGCGGGCCCCGAGTGGATCTGGAGGACGCAGGAGCAAGTACAAGTACGCACGAGCCCTGTCGTTCCTCCGGGAGACAATGCTCACCAGAAGGTAAATATTACACACCACATGTGACAAAAAAATGTTTAGATGTAACTTTTTTTTTTCAGCCAGGGCCATACCATGTCACTATTTTAATTGTTTTTTTTTCTCTTTATTCCACAGCACGGTGAGCAGCACTCGGGAGCCTGCACGATTGGACCCTTCTGAGGCGATCCCTGAGGAGACCGGCACCGAGGGACACTTCGACCGCCCCGGTACATCTGCACCTTCCCAGCCTTCCCACACATTCGACCCATCTGTCCCATCCACCAGCACAGGAGCATCGTGGCCGCCTACATTACATGAAGCTGCTGGTGAGGAGATCGCTTTCCCTTTACCCCACCCTTCTGCCCCTGCCACCTCTAGTACACCTGCGGGTACTGGGCGGCAGCGGCAGAGGGGTCAGGAAAAGACTTATGCGCCAGAGTTCTTGCATCTGAATGCATCTTTCCAGAACTGTCTAAAAGTCTTGTCAGAGCAAATCTCCGCAGGCTATCAGCAGATCAACTCCAGCATTCTGGAGGTGAAGACACTTCTGCAAACCATGCGTTCAGAAGCAAGATCTTCGCCAAACCACACCTTTTTCAGGTCTGTTGTGGAGCGCATGGAAACGCTCTCTCCTGCCCAGCAGATGCATGTAATGCATTCATGCCACGCTGCTCTCCAGCAAGTTACCTCCCAACCTCCTCCTCCCACCACAGTAGTTCCTCCACCTGCACCCCCTCCAGCCACTTTCCATCCTCCCCCTCCTATTACATCTACACCCCCTCCAGCCACTTTCCATCCTCCCCCTCCTATTACATCTACACCCCCTCCAGCCACTTTCCATCCTCCCCCTCCTATTACATACCATCCACCTCCCCAGCACCATCCACCTCCCCAGCACCATCCACCTCCCCAGCACCAGCAACCTCCCCAGCACCATCCACCTCCCCAGTACCAGCAACCTCCCCAGTACCAGCAACCTCCCCAGTACCAGCAACCTCCCCAGTACCAGCAACCTCCCCAGTACCAGCAACCTCCCCAGTACCTGCAAACTCCCCAGTACCAGCAACCTCCCCAGTACCAGACATCTCCCCACTTCCAGCAACCTGCCCCGTACCAGACATCTCCCTACTTCTAGCAACCTGCCCCGTACCAAACTCCTTCCCCATACAACTTGCCATCAACATCATCTGCTCCTACAGTCCCTGCCCAACCCTCCACTCCACCACCCACCACCTCTTCTGCTTCCCACATGTCCACCCATTCTGTAGTTTTTTCCACACCTTCACCTCTAACTGTTCCTTCCCCACCACGATCCCAGTCCTCTCTCCACACTCCCAGTGTCGAAGTGTCCCGCAGCCCCTACAGCATTATTTCCACCACACACTACACAGATTTATAATGTGTGTATTTAAATAAAAATGACCAGTTTTATGGTTTCAAAGCTTTATTAAACAAGTTTATTAAAATTTTAAAAAAGTTTACTAAAAAAAACATTTTTCAATAAAAGTTAAATTATTTTACACTGGTTGTCTGTCATTTCTTTCTGCGGCGAAAAAGGTTAAATACAGGGTATTTAAAAGGTGAAATGGTATTCAAAACTAGGTATATAACTGTGGGTAAATTTTAGCTTTTTTCCACAGTTGTGTTCCTGGTTGTGTTTGAAGCAAAGTATTTCACCTAAAAAGTTGTGTTTATTGTTGGTGATTTCATAACAATGTACACAACTTTTGTTAAAAGGTGAAATACTTTGCATAAAACACAACCAGGTACACACCTGTGGCCTAAAGCTAAAAATAGAGACCATGACAAGATAGCCAACTTTGGTTGGCAAAGGTATATACTGTTGGTACAGAAGGTACACAAGTTTGGTTGGGCACAAATCTTTCACACTCTGTCATCCTGCCAGTGTACTCTGCCTTGAGGTGACATAAAGTATAGTGCAAAATTGTCCCTCATTACTGAAACTGTCGCAGAACTTCTAGTGGTAATGTCATGGTAATCTTGCAAGGTGGTTTCTTCAGAGGTGTCCTCAATGGAAATGGGTTCCTTGCAGATAACAAAATTGTGGAGTACCACGCACGCTTTGATCACCTCGTCCACAGTTTCTGTCTTGAGGTTGATCGCAGTCAATAGGACCCGCCATTTTGCTGTCAGAATACCAAAGGTACATTCAACCATTCTTCTTGCTCTTGTGAGGCGGTAATTAAAAATGCGTTTTGGTCTTGTCAATCCTCTGCTAGAGTACGGTTTCAAAAGGTGTTCTGACAGCTGGAAGGCTTCATCCCCTACACAGACAAATGGCATAGGTGGACCAGATGTTTGCGGCAGCGGTCTAGGTGGTGGGAACTGGAAGGTGTTTCCATACAGTTTACGCCCCATGGCAGACAGTTTGAAAACTTGAGAGTCATTGGAGCGGCCATAGGCCCCAATATCAACCGCAATAAATTTGTATTCCGCGTCAGCGATGGCCATGAGGACAATTGAAAAATATTTCTTGTAATTGAAATATTCTGATCCCGATCCAGCTGGCTTTACAATGTGGATATGTTTCCCGTCCACAGCGCCCAAGCAGTTGGGAAACGACATATCTGTTGAAACTTGTCAGCAATTTCAATCCACCTCTCTGTTGTGGGCTCTGGTAAAAACTCTTCAGCTAAGGAGTCCCACAGTGCACGGCATGTGTACTTCACTATTCCAGATATGGTGGAAATCCCGAGTCTGTACTGGAAATGCAGTGACGAAAGGGATTCTCCAGTTGCAAGAAATCTGTGGGGAATTAAAAAACAATAAATTAGTTTTAAATCACAGCATTACATACCAAAACTGACCTATAACACTTGGAGATACAAACTACCACCAACAAGATTGCAGTGAAAGTGTGCTCTGATGCGATCACATCCAATAAATGTGGCTTACCTTAAAGTCACCATCAGATGCTCTGTGGGTGAAACAGAGAAGCGGCAATAGGTGTCCGCTTTTCTTATGAGGTGTGCAATGCGCTCCACCAAGTAATCAAAATTCTCCATTTTCATCCTAACATATCCAAAAAATTTATCCGGGTTTCGTCGAAGGTCCATGCAGAGTGTAGAATAGACCCCACGCGTCATTCTCTTGGCTGTGATGGGGTGGATCCACAAACGTCGTCTACGATGCCTGATGCGCTGCTGTCTTGCTCTCTCCTTCTCCAGAACAATCACCCTCAAACGATTCGCCTCCGCTATAAAATCCGCCAAATTCTTCAAAATATTTCCAATGACAACATCCATCTTCGCCAGTAACTTGCTCTTCTCTCCAACCTGCACTTTCTCCTTTACAACCTGTCAAAGAAGGGCTGTAGGAACATGCTATATATAGCAAAAAACCAGGGGAAGAGTCTTGAGGAGATCATTTGCATATTCCCAGTGCCTTCTGGGATAAGTGAAGAGTCTCCGCGAGCTCAACGATCACTGGGTTTTGGCCGTTGCAGCTGAAAAGAGGAAATCGGAAAACCAGGGGAAGAGTCTTGAGGAGATCATTTGCATATTCCCAGTGCCTTCTGGGATAAGTGAAGAGTCTCCGCGAGCTCAACGATCACTGGGTTTTGGCCGTTGCAGCTGAAAAGAGGAAATCGGAAAACCAGGGGAAGAGTCTTGAGGAGATCATTTGCATATTCCCAGTGCCTTCTGGGATAAGTGAAGAGTCTCCGCGAGCTCAACGATCACTGGGTTTTGGCCGTTGCAGCTGAAAAGAGGAAATCGGAAAACCAGGGGAAGAGTCTTGAGGAGATCATTTGCATATTCCCAGTGCCTTCTGGGATAAGTGAAGAGTCTCCGCGAGCTCAACGATCACTGGGTTTTGGCCGTTGCAGCTGAAAAGAGGAAATCGGAAAACCAGGGGAAGAGTCTTGAGGAGATCATTTGCATATTCCCAGTGCCTTCTGGGATAAGTGAAGAGTCTCCGCGAGCTCAACGATCACTGGGTTTTGGCCGTTGCAGCTGAAAAGAGGAAATCGGAAAAACCGGGGCTCATCTTTCATCGTTTTTAAGAAATCTCAAGATGGAAGAGGCCAGGAGCCATTTGGTGAGCTGCATTTCTTGCTACATGTTCACAGATTTACCAGTGGAAAAGCCAAACTTCACATGCCACAAATGCAAGCTTGTGTCCCTGTTGGAGGAAAAGTTGCAAAATCTCGAAGAGAGGTTAGCTACGTTGAAGATCATTAAGGAAGGTGAAGAGTTCTTAGACAGAGCAGAATTATCTCTTCATGTTACAGAAAGAGAAGAAATTCGTAGTGCACCTGAAGAAACAGAGGAATGGAGACATGTGACCCAGAGAAGCAGGAGGATCAGGAGGCAGTCATCACCCATACTGCTCAGGAACCAGTACAAGGCTCTCACGCAGGAAAACGATGAAGAAATACATCAGGATAAGACTTTGCCAACAAACAACAACCTTGTACGCCTTCAGAGTCCTCCCGGATGGAGAAAGAAAAATGTTGTGAAAAAGAAACGGAGAGTGGTGGTCATGGGGGATTCCCTGTTGAGAGGAACAGAGGCCGCTATCTGCAGGCCGGATATAACTTCAAGAGAAATGTGCTGTCTTCCAGGTGCAAAAATTAAAGATGTGTCTGACAGGATATCAGGAATCTTCAGATCTACAGATGACTACCCATTCCTGCTACTACATGTGGGGACAAATGACACTGCAAGAAACGACCTGGAAACCATCTGCAGAGACTTTGAAGACTTAGGCAAGAAAGTGAAAGAACTGGGAGCGCAGGTGGTCTTCTCTTCCATCCTCCCAGTGGATGGCCATGGAACAAGGAGGTGGAATAAGATTCTGCAGGTGAACAACTGGCTACGTCGATGGTGCCGTCAGCAACGATTTGGATTTCTGGATCACGGAGTGAACTACTTATACGATGGACTACTTGCTAGAGATGGGGTGCACCTTACGAAGACTGGAAAGCATGTATTTGGAAGTCGCCTTGCTACACTTGTAAGGAGAGCTTTAAACTAGAACAACATGGGAAGGGAAGCAAAAGACCAGAAAAAGCCATACACCTGACAAATGGTATTGAGAACTCTGCTATTAGAAGTGGAAAGGAAGAAAAAAGACGAAAGAATCTAATTAATAAAAATATTGGAGAAAGAGAAACCAATCACAAACTAAAATGTTTCTATACTAATGCACAAAGCATGGGCAACAAACAAGGAGAATTGGAACTACTAACACAGGAAAAGAAATATGATGTCATTGGAATCACTGAAACTTGGTGGGACAATACACATGATTGGAATACAAGACTAGAAGGATACAACTTATTTGCAAGAAACAGACTTGATAAACGAGGAGGGGGTGTCGCATTGTATGTTAGAAACAAGTATATCTGCACAGAGATTGAAGCTTCAGAGACTGGGAGTTCTGTGGAAACTGTTTGGGTAAGAATACAAGGACATAACAATGGAAAGGACACCATTGCAGGCATTTACTACAGGCCGCCTGTGCAAGCTGAAGATATGGATGAACTCTTTATGCATCAAATGGCCAAGTTCTCCAAAAAATATGACATAGTTGTCATGGGAGATTTCAACTATCCAGACATTTGTTGGGAATCTCTCTCAGGCAAAACTAACAGGTCAAGGAAATTCTTATCCTCTCTTGCTGACAACTTTATCTTCCAAAAGGTAAGGGAGAAAACAAGGGGAACTGCTACCTTGGATCTAATCCTTATAAACAGGGAGGAAATGGTTGAGGAGGTAAAAGTGGCTGGGACCCTAGGAGGTAGCGACCATGCTATTTTAGAATTTTGGATAACTAGAGGCGGAAGACCTGTGAAGACTCAGACGTCAAGGTTAGATTTCAGAAAGGCAGATTTTAAGGGATTCAGAAAGAGAATTGGAGGGATCCAATGGCTGGATATCCTAAAAGACAAAAATGTCCAGGAGGGATGGGAAATCTTGAAAAATGAAATTCTCAAAGCACAGTTGTTAACAATTCCGAAAAGAGGGAAGAATAGGAAGCATTTAAGGAAACCAGGATGGATGAACACAGAACTTAAGCACATGCTAAAAAGGAAGAAAAAAATGTTTATAAAATGGAAAGAGGGAGGCATATCTAAAGAAGAATATAATGCTGTCTGCAGAACCTGCAGGGCACAAATCAGATTATCTAAAGCTGAAAATGAATTGAGGCTTGCAAGAGATGTCAAAAGCAATAATAAAGGATTTTGGGGATATGTCAAAAGTAAAAGAAAAGTAAAAGATGCTATAGGATTTTTACAGGATGAAAATGATGAAATGGTAAGACAGGATGTTGAGAAGGCTGAACTTTTAAATTCCTATTTTGCATCTGTTTTCTCTCAGAAAGGAAATGTAACATCAACTGTTATTCACTGTCCTATTAAGGGAATAGAAGAATCCAGGATATCTATAAACAGAAAGATAGTGAGGAAACACTTAGCTAACCTAAATGAATTCAAGTCTCCAGGTCCAGATGAATTACACCCCAGAGTACTGAAGGAGATAGCAGAAGAAATTTTTGAACCCCTCTCCATAATCTTTGAAAATTCTTGGAGAACAGGAGAAGTGCCAGAAGACTGGAGAAGAGCAAATGTTGTTCCTATCTTCAAAAAGGGGAAGAAGGTGGACCCAGGCAACTATAGGCCGGTGAGTCTGACTTCTATACCAGGAAAGATCTTTGAACAAATTATTAAACAACATGTATGTCAATACCTGGATAAGAATGAAGTGATTAAACAGAGTCAGCATGGGTTTGTAACTAATAAGTCATGTCAGACTAACTTAATTTCCTTCTATGACGGTATCACTGATTGGGTGGATCAAGGAAATGCTGTAGATATAGTATATCTTGACTTCAGCAAAGCATTTGACAAAGTCTCTCATACAATTCTTATTGAAAAAATGACTAAGTATGGAATGGACAAGGCAACTGTTAGGTGGATTCATAACTGGCTTAGTGATCGGACCCAAAGAGTGGTCGTAAATGGCTGCACATCCAGTTGGAAGAATGTCTCAAGTGGGGTACCACAGGGCTCTGTCCTGGGCCCTGTATTGTTCAACATCTTTATCAATGATTTAGATGAAGGAATTGAGGGTAAACTGATTAAATTTGCTGATGACACAAAGCTAGGAGGGATAGCTAATACTAGAGAAGAGAGAGAGAGGATTCAAAAAGATTTAAATAAACTGGAGAAGTGGGCAGCAACTAACAGAATGGTTTTTAACAGGGAGAAATGCAAAGTACTACATCTGGGCAATAAAAATGAAAAAAGCATATATAGAATGGGAGGAATAGGGCTAAGTGACAGCACATGTGAAAAAGACTTGGGTATACTAATAGATCACAGACTGAATATGAGTCAACAGTGTGATGCAGCAGCAAAAAAGGCAAATGCAATTCTAGGATGTATTAACAGAAGCATACAGTCTAGATCACGTGAAGTCATTATTTCCCTCTACTCCTCTTTGGTCAGACCTCATCTGGAATATTGTGTCCAGTTTTGGGCACCACATTTTAAAAAAGACATCAACAAACTGGAGCAAGTTCAGAAAAGAGCGACCAGAATGGTGACCGGTCTGCAAACCCTGTCTTATGAGGAAAGGTTGCAGGATTTGGGAATGTTTAGTTTGCAAAAGAGAAGACTGAGAGGAGACTTAATAGCTGTCTACAAATATCTAAAGGGCTGTCACATTGTAGAAGGATCAACTTTATTCTCATTTGCACAAGGAAAGACTAGAAGCAATGGGATGAAACTGAATGGGAGGAGACACAGATTAGATATTAGAAAAAACTTTTTGACAGTTAGAGTGATCAATGAGTGGAACAGGCTGCCACGAGAAGTGGTGAGTTCTCCTTCAATGGAAGTCTTCAAACAGAGGCTGGACAGACATCTGACTGGGATGATTTAGCGAATCCTGCTTTGAGCAGGGGGTTGGACCAGATGGCCCAGGAGGTCCCTTCCAACTCTACGATTCTATGATTCTATGATAGTTTTCCAGTAGCCAATCCCGTTCGGAAGGCCACAAGGGTCAATTTTAAAAATTGGATCCGGCGTAATCCGTCAAAAAACGGATAGAAAAACGGATGAACCGGATGAGACGGATCCGGTTTTGTCTGTCAAGAAAAAGACGGATCCGGCAGAAAACCGGATCCGTCACATCCGGTTTTACTAAACATTTGCCGGATCCGGCGTTCCGGCAAGACGCCGGATCGCGCCTGACGCCGAAAACCTGAAGTGTGAAAGTAGCCTTAACCTTTTATATATTTTGTCAGATATGTATGTTTCACTACTTCCATGCTCTTCACCTTCTTTTTTACTTCTCCCACACTTTCTCCTTCATGATCCTCAGCAGCAGCATCTTTTTTATCAACTTCTTCACCTTATTCATCTTCTTCTTCACCTTCTTCCTATTATTCTTTTTTTTACATTCTTTATATTCTTCTTATTCAACTATTATTCTTCTTCATATTCTACTTCTTCATCTTCTTCCTATTCTTCTTCATCATCATATTCTTATTTGTGACAGGTATTCCTGTAGTTGTTATCTATAAAAGTTTGAAGATTACACCTTCCGTTCTGCCTGTCACAAAAGATTTACAACAGGATTTGTCCGCGTTCAGTTTGGCCTGCAGCAGGCATTTTCCAGGGGCACCACGAGGAGGAACGGACTCACCCCCATACACTGCTTAGTCTTCTGCTTATAATTTAGATAATATCTTTTGCTTTGATTTTAAGTCTTATGCTTAATGTTCTTCTGCTTTTGGTTCTTCTGCTTTTTGTTCTTCTGCTTCTTGGTCTTCTGTCTCTTGTTGTTCTGTATCTTGGTGGTTGTCTTCATGTTCTTTGTCCTCTTGGTCATCTTCAGGGTCATCTTTTTGGTCTTCTTCGGGGTGGTCTTCAGGGTCGTCGTCTTCAGGGTCGTCGTCAGGGAGATCCAGAGTGATAACCAAAAACCATTTCCAAAAGCTTCAACTTGGAAAAGTAGCAGAAGGTACAAGAAGGCTGAGGAACTGCCGAGAACCAACTGACGGTACTGGAACCCGGATGGGTAGCAGAAGGAACAAGAGCCGATGGCACAACCGTGGACCAGCTGACGGTGCTGGAACACGGTTACTAAGCAGGAGGTACCTGTGCTAGAAAGCACTACCAAGGACCAGCAGACGTTGCTGGAACTCGGATACCGAGAAGGAGGCACCTCAGCCAAAGGCACTGCCGAGAACCAGCTGACGGTACTGGAACCCGGATGAGTTGCAGAAGGTACCCATGAAAAACAAAGTTGCAAGGCCGCGAGCCGGCCGCAGTTTCCGAAACCCACAGTCCTTACAGGGGGTGCTTGTCCTATTAGCACTACGGAACCAGCCTTTATTACCAGAACCCACAGCCCATATAGGAAGCACCTAAACTGCAGGCACCATAGACGTGGCAAACCCGACCGCAACACGTCAGGACAACGAATTGGTGGCAAAGTGACGTTGACACTACCTGGAAACAGCAGGCGTGCTGGACCCAGGCTGGGCAGGAGGGAGTACCCGTGCCAAAGACACTGCCGAGATCCAGCTGACGGTATTGGAACCTGGACGGGCAGCAGAAGGAACAAGAGCCAATGGCACTACCGAGGACCAGCTGACGGTGCTGGAACCCGGTTACTAAGCAGGAGGTACCTGTGCTAGAAAGCACTACCAAGGACCAGCAGACGTTGCTGGAACTCGGATACCGAGAAGGAGGCACCTCAGCCAAAGGCACTGCCGAGAACCAGCTGACGGTACTGGAACCCGGATGAGTAGCAGAAGGTACCCATGAAAAACAAAGTTGCAAGGCCTCGAGCCGGCCGCAGTTACCGAAACCCACAGTCCTTACAGGGGGTGCTTGTCCTATTGGCACTACGGAACCAGCCTTTATTACCAAAACCTGCAGCCCACATAGGAAACACCTAAAGTGCAGGCACCATAGACTCGGCTAACCCGACCACAACACGACAGGACAACGTATTGGTGGCAAAGTGACATTGACACTACCCGGAAACAGCAGCCGTGCTGGAACCAGGCTGGGCAGGCGGGAGTACCCGTGCCAAAGACACTTCTGAGCAGCAACTGGTGATGTTGGAGCCCAGGGTCAATCTGGGTGTAGGCTGAGGCCTAATTTCATCAAGTTTTATATCTGTTGTAGACTTCTACTGATTTTAACTGTGCTCCAATTAGGCCTCTGGCTCCACTGTCTCCAGTATTTACCCTGTCCTCCAACACCGCCAGTTGCTGCTCAGAAGTGCCGTCTGCACAATCAACACTTGTTCATGTGTTACTGGGGCTCAGTAACGTCAGTTGACCCCCTGATGTGTGTCCGGCAATGTCTCCTGCTCTGTCCACATTCCCACTACTTGACAGGGTAAATACTAGAGACAGTGGAGCCAGAGGCCTAATTGGAGCACGGTTAAAAATCAGTAGTAGTGTGAATGTGGAGGCAGCAGGAGACATTGCCGGACACACAGCAGGGGAGCAGCTGGCATTACTGAACCCCACTAACACTGGAGCATGTTTTTCTCTGTGCAGACGGCACTTCCGAGCAACAGCTGGCGACATTGGAGCCCAGGGTCAATCATGGAGCAGGCTGAGGCCTAATTGCAGCAAGTTTTATTTGTGATGTAGTTTGAATGTGGAGGCAGCAGGAGACATTGCCGGACACACAGCAGGGGAGCAGCTGGCATTACTGAACCCCACTAACACTGGAGCATGTGTTTTTCTCTGTGCAGATGGCACTTCCGAGCAACAACTGGTGATGTTGGAGCCCAGGGTCAATCATGGAGCAGGCTGAGTCCTAATTGCATCAAGTTTAATATCGGTTGTAGACTACTACTGATTTTAACCGTGCTCCAATTAGGCCTCTAGCTCCACTGTCTTTAGTATTTACCCTGTCCTCCAACACTGCCAGTTGCTGCTCAGAAGTGCCGTCTGCACAATCAACACTTGTTCCTGTGTTACTGGGACTCAGTAACGTCAGTTGATCCCCTGATGTGTGTCCGGCAATGTCTCCTGCTCTGTCCATATTCCCACTACTAGTGCAGACGGCACTTCTGAGCAACAACTGGCAGTGTTGGAGCCCAGGATCAATCATGGTGTAGGCTGAGGCCTACTTGGAGCTAGTTTAATATCTGATGCGGGGTGAATGAGGAGGGAGCAGGAGATATTGCTGTACACACAGCAGGGGAGCAGCTGGCGTTACTGAACCCCACTAACACAGGAGCTAGTGTATTTTTCTGTGCAGATGGCACTTCTGAGCAACAACTGGCGGTGTTAGAGCCCAGGATCAATCATGGTGTAGTGTTATGAAATGAGTCACCGAAGGAGGAAAAAACAGAAATACTAGCTAAGTCCAGAAAACCAGAGAAGTTGGCAGCTATCGGATTGCAGACCCCTGAACCTATCAACAACAACTAGCAGTAGCCGTGGGGGGTTCCTACGGTGCCCTAGTGCAGACAGCACTTCTGAACAACAACTGGCAGTGTTGGAGCCCAGGGAATACAGTTCAGGTGGTAGAAACATGAACACAACAGGAGACCTGGATACTGTTGCTAACCAATTATTTATTCTCGAAGAGGACTGGCAAATTCCGGCGAGGTCCAGGCCTTGTTAATTTTCAGAAATGTAAGCTGGTCAACGTTATCGGAGGATAGTCGCGTGCGACGGTCTGTTAGTACACCACCTGCGGCACTAAAGACGTGTTCCGATAATACACTGGCAGCAGGGCAAGCCAGCACCTCCAATGCATACTGGCTGAGCTCTGGCCATGTATCCAGCTTAGAGATCGAAAACTTGAAGGGGGAAGACCCGTCTGGGAGTACACTGACAGGGCAAGACATGTAGTCTGTCACCATTTGACGGAAAAGTTGCCTCCTGCTGACTGGAGCCGTCTGTGATGGTATAGACATTTGTGACAGGCACACAAAACTTTGCCACATTTGGGCCATATTGGTCTTGCCTTGTGCTGAAGTGCTGCCTCTGCTCCCTCTTTGTGCAGAGCTTCCTCCACTGCCTCGACGCACACAGCTGCTTTGTAAAGCACTAGCAGCACTGCTCTCGGGTGGAATGGAGAACATGATGGAATGCATCAGTGTGTCTTGGTACTCTCGCATTTTACGCTCCCGGTTCAACGGTGTTATGAGGCTTTGTAAGTTGTCCCGGTAGCGAGGATCTAGGAGGGTGTACACCCAATAATCAGCCGTGTTGAGAATGTGGGCGATGCGGCGGTCGTTTCTCAGGCACTGCAGCATGAAATCAACCATGTGCTGCAGACTCCCAACTGCCCAAGAAACGCTGTCCCCTGCTTGAGGTGTCATCTCTGCCTGCTCTGCATCACCCCACCGTCTCTGTACATACTGGCTACTAGAGCATTGTGTACCTCCCTCCTCTGGAGAGATGTCTTCCTCCTCCATTGACTCCTCCTCATCCTCCTCACAAAGTGTCCCCTGCCTAGGCCTTTGTGAGGAACCACGTTGTGCAGACTGTCCAGAAGCAGATGGCATTTGTGACTCCTCATCCTCCACCTCTTCCAAAACCTCCTCCCTTAGTGCTTGCAGTGTTTTTTGAAGCAGGCAGATAAGGGGGACAGTCAAGCTGACTAGTGCATCATCTGCACTCGCCATCTGCGTGGAATCGAAGGCATGCAAAACAAGGCAGATGTCCTTCATAGAGGCCCACTCAGTGGTGCTGAAGTGTGACCGGCGCATAGTGCGACTTGTTTGCGCCTGATGCAGCTAGTTCTCCATGACTGCTGCCTGCTGCTCACACAACTGCTCCAACATATGTAACGTTGAATTCCACCTGGTGGGTAGGTCACATATGATGTGATGTTCCGGAAGGCGTAATCGGCGCTGCAGAGCAGCAAGGCGCGATCTTGCCATGCTGGAACGCCGCAAGTGAGCGCACTCTATGCGGACCTTGTGCAGCAGTGTGTAACAACCTTGCTGGCATCACTGCATGGCCTCCCATCCCCCCGCACACCAACTTACGTTCTGCTTCAAGCCATGCTGTGAATTCTGTCTGTTGCCAGCCCTGTGTTCCGTACTCTGTGCCTCTGCTCTCCTGTATGTTTCCTGGCTATGTGTGTATAGGGGGGCGGCGCCAGAACTCTCTGGTTCTTATGCAGTCAGGGTGCACCTGTGTAATCTGTCCCTGACCAATCACCTTGAGCCCTTGACTATTTAGCTCCAACACACCCACTGAAACATGGCCTGTGCAATGTCTAATTTCAGTTAGTATCTTGCTGCTGAGGAAGCCAGGCCCTGTTCTGTGTATCTCCTTCTCTGGAGGTTTACTCCTAGTCTTGCTTTGTACCTTGTCTGCCTGCCAGGAGGCTGAATATCCTGGCCCTTGAGTCTTGTTCCCAGTGCCTTGTCTGTTCTCTGTCTGCTTGCCAGGAGGCAGAATATCCTGGTCCTTGTGTCTTTGTCCCGGTGTCTCTGTCTGAACTCAGTCTTACCTCTGTCTGTCGGTCTCCTTGTCCGTGGCTCCCTTTCTTGCTGTGTCTTTCCTTGTGTCCTCCCTGTCTGTGCATCTGCACTCTAGCCACTCTATCTGCACGGCTCCTTAGCCGCTCTGTCTGCACGGCTCCTTAGCCGCTCTGTCTGCACGGCTCCTTAGCCGCTCTGCCTGCACGGCTCCTGCTGCCGCTGCGGAACCTCTTGCTGCAGCTTCTCTCCACAGACCTTGTGGTTCAGCTTTGCTTCATTCTTGCTGCCACTGCAGAACCTCTTGCTGCAGCTTCTCTCCACAGAGCTTGTGGTTCAGCTTTGCTCCATTCCTGCTGCCACTGCAGAACCTCTTGCTGCAGCTTCTCTCCACAGACCTTGTGGTTCAGCTTTGCTCCATTCCTGCTGCCGCTGCAGAACCCCTTGCTGCAGCTTCTCTCCACAGACCTTGTGGTTCAGCTTTGCTCCATAACTGCTGCCGCTGCAGAACCCCTTGCTGCAGCTTCTCTCCAGACCTTGTGGTTCTGCTTTGCTCCAGTCCTGCTGCCGCTGCAGAACCTCTTGCTGCAGCTTCTCTCCACAGACCTTGTGGTTCTGCTTTGCTCCATTCCTGCTGCCGCTGCGGAACCTCGTGATGCAGCTTCTCTCCACAGACCTTGTGGTTCAGCTTAGCTCCACTCCTGCTGCCGCTGCAGAACCTCTTTCTGCAGCTTCTCTCTCCACTCCTGCCTTCACCTGCACCTCCTGTGTGAACAGGTCCAAACCTGTTCCTTCATATTCCACGCCTGCCTGCCTGCATGCATACCTGCACCTGCTGTGTGAACAGGTCCCTACCTGTTCCCTCTCAAGCCGTGCCCGCCTGTCCTGTGTCTCAAGCCGTGCCCGCCTGTCCTGTGTCTCAAGCCGTGCCCGCCTGTCCTGTGTCTCAAGCCGTGCCCGCCTGTCCTGTGTCTCAAGCCGTGCCCGCCTGTCCTGTGTCTCAAGCTGTGCCCGCCTAACCAGTGTCTCCAACTCACGCCTGCTTGCCCAGTGTCTCCAAGCCACGCCTGCTTGCCCTGTGTCTGTCATACCTTCTTGCCCTGTGTCTCAACCTGCCTGTCAGTCACACCTGTCCAAGTGACTTGTCTCCAAGTGGGATCAGCAGCCACAGCCAGACACCAGCCTGGAGTGGCACCCGACAGCTATCTACCTCACCATCAGAGGCTCCAGTGAAGACCAAGGTAGCTGTCGCAGTCGCGCCCCTTCCAGGGTAGTCTGGTCTGTGGCAGAGTGGGGCCACAACCCCCGGCTCGCGCCATTCAGCCAAGGCGCGAGCGTGACACAGTGCATCAAGATCCGGATAGTCCCTCAGAAAGCTCTACATGACCAAGTTCAGCACATGTGCCAGACATGGGATGTGAGTGAGGTTGCGTAGTCCAAGAGCTGCCACCAGATTTCGGCCATTGTCACACACTACCAAGCCCAGCTGGAGATTCGCTGGCACAAACCACAAGTCGCTCTCCTGCTTGATGGCATTCCAGAGCTCCTGCGTTGTGTGGTTTCGATTCCCCAAAGAATTTAATTTCAGTACGGCCTGTTGACGTTTGGCCACGGCTGTGCTCATATCGGTCGTAACAGGCTCCTGCAGAGCTGATTCTGAGGAACTGGAGTATGAGGAGGAGTCAATGTGTATAGACTCGATTCCAGCAATCCTTGGAGTTTGCAGAACACGTACAGCGCCACTCTCAAGATCTGTACCCGGCTCCACAACCTTAACCCAAAGGGCAGTGAGGGAAAGGTATCGTCCCTGTCCATGGTTACTGGTCCACGCATCGGTGGTCAGGTGGACCTTGCTACTGACAGCGTTTAGTAGCGCATGTTTAATTTTTCTCTCCACATGCTTTTGCAGGGCAAGGATGGCTTGCCTGCTGAAATAAAAGTGGCTGGGCACGGTGTATTGTGGGACTGCCAATGCCATGAATCAGTCTCCACCAGCCTGAATGAGAGCATTTCAAGGGCCAGTAGTTTGGCAATGCCAGCATTCAGAGCCTGTGCTCGGGAATGGTTTGCAGAGTATGGCTGCCTTTTCTCCCATGCCTGTGCTACTGATGGCTGTAGAGTGGCCTGGGAGTATGAGGATGACAGGGAACGTGGTGCTGTGGGTGGAATGTCACTGGGTCTCTGGACAACAGTGCCAGAGGTTCTTCCATGGCGATCCTGTGAGGAAGCCGAACCAGCTATGTGTGAGCTGGAGGAAGAGGCTACAACACGAGCTGAAGAGGTGGTAGGTGGTGCTGTAGATTGGCCTAACTCTTCAGTGTGTCTTTGTAACTCCACCACCTGCTTGAGCCGCACGTTTCCACATATTTGTGGCATTGAGGTTGCTGGCACTTTTCCCTCTTTTGACTTTCTGATGACACAGCTTGCATTTGACAAAGCAAATGTCATCTGCAACTGTGTCAAAAAAGGACCACGCACTGCAAGTCCTGGGAGCGCCCGTTTTCGCTTTTGGAAGAGGAATGCTCCTAACGGGTGCAGAAGTGGAGGCTACAGGCAACCAAGTCTGCTCCCTCCCTCTCCCTCCTGTTTTGGCCGTTCGGGGAATCTCTTCCTCAGAGCTGCTCCCACCACCTTCCTGTTCCTCACGCCATGATGGGTCAAGGACCTCATCATCTACACTCCCCTCTTCAAACACCTACTTCTCCTGGGTAGTGTCGGCAGAACCGTACGCACCAGAAAGTGGCACCTGAGTCTCATCGTCTGATGCGTACTGAGGTGTGCTGACCATATGCACTGGCCCACCTGCCTCTTCAGATTTAGAGGGACAAAGCAGTTGCGCATCACTGCATACTCCCTCTTCACATTCTAGAAGGCTGCTTGACTGGCCCCCTCTTTCCAAGCCAACAGATTCAGAGAACAGAAGTAGAGAATGAGATGGCTCCTGTACAGGGCTCTCTGACTGCCTGGGCAATTTGGCAGGTGGTGAAGAGACAGATGGTTGCTCTTCAGTGCTCTGGCCCTGAGAGGATGTGGAAGTCATTGAAGTCGATGCGTTAGCTGACATCCATCCGACAACGGCTTCAATTTGTTCGTCCCACAGTAGTGGGGTACGGCGAGGTCCTACAAAGCTGCGCATAAAGGACTGTTGCCTGGTAAAACTGGGGAATGCTGATTCACTGGTGCCCGCAGCAGGCACAGAATCCCCACGTCCTCTCCCTGCTGAATCCCCACGTCCTCTCCCTGCTGCAACTCCACGCCCACGACCACGTGCCTTACTCCCTGCCTTCTTCATCTTTGTAGACTGATAAAGATAGGCAGAAAAGTACAAAGGGGGGCTTAGTGTGCTTATTCCTGAACAGCTGCTAACAGGTATAAGAAACACTAATTTTATAAATAGTGTGGACTACACTTTAATATGAGCTAATGTGGCCTACACAACTGTCAAGTGGAGTGTTTGGTGAACTTTCTGTGTTTTTTTTCAAAAAAACAATAAGGATGTGACCAAAGATGTGAAAGTATAGTATCACAAACTTTTTGGAGCTATTACAATGCAGGAAGGTAATCTACAATGCAATAGATGAGGCTCCAAAAAATAGGCCAATACTAATCTGGCAGCAGCTGCAGGGCACAAGCCTGAAAAAAGGCTCTTCTATCTACTCCTATATAGCGTTTGCAACCAACCAATGTAGATGGATACGGATGGAAGCACACTAATAGGAGAAAAAAATCAGGGAAAATGAGCTGCAATAAAACAAAAAAAGGACTATGTATGAGGCAGTGATGCACGCTGAGCGGCCTACAACCAGAGGTGGCTGCAGGACACACTACAACGTGAGCTGCACTCACACACAGAGACCTCTCAGACAGCCGTGAACAGTGCAGATAACTGGGCACTAGCACTGAAAGGCTGCAGAAAGGCTCCGCTGTCTACTCCTATAGTGTTTGCAACCAATGTATATGGATACAGATGGATGCACACTAATAGAAGAATTAATGAAAAATGAGCAGCAATAAAAGAAAAATATGTATGAGGCAGTGACACACGCTCAGCGGCCTACAACCAGAGGTGGCTGCAGGACACACTACACAGCGTGAGCTGCACTCACACAGACCTTGCAGACAGCTGTGAACAGCATTGCAAGGCAAAAGAAAGCTACACTGATTGATAATGTAGCCTGGGTAAAGCACAATATTATTTGGAAAATCGCTATCTATAACTGTCCCTCAGAGTCTTGAACAGCAGCCTGTCCCTAACTGAATTCACAGCAGAGTGAAGCCTAAATGGCGGCAGCTTTTATAGTGCATCATGACATCATTTCAGCAGCCAATCACAGCCATGCCATTAGTTAACATGCCTACATGCCTAACAGGATGTGCCCACACTTCTGAGGATTCCTCATTGGCTGAATCAAATCAAACTGGCTGATAGCATTATGGGAACTTCCGATTCCGGTATTCGATATGCAAAAAGTATCGGAACTCAGTATCGGAATTCCGATACCGCGAATATTGGCTGATACCCGATACTTGCGGTATCGGAATGCTCAACACTAGTAATAATACATTTGGATCACAGGATTTTCTCTCTCTTTTTATGCACCCTAAAATCTTGTTTGCTTTTGCAGCTGCTTCCTGACATTGAGTACTGCTGAGAAGCTGACTTGTAACCAGAATACCTAGGTCCTTCTCCTGTCCTGTAATCTCTAACATATTCACCTGTAATCTATATGCAGCAGTATGGTTACTCCGGTCATGGTGCATTATTCTACATTTATTAACATTGAACTTTATCTGCCATGTGTTTGCCCTTGCATGAATCTATTCCAGATCCTTTTATAATATTATAATTTCAGAGGTTAGTAATCAACATAAGCAGTTTGGAGGGTGACTTGATCCATTGGAAAAGGTTGGGATATCCAGCCATTTTTTTTGCTAAAAATAATTATGAAAAAATTGTTAGAAGAACTGAATAAAAACAGAAGATTTTGGAAAACGTCTCACATATTTTCTATAGTACTGGTAATGTTCTGTTTTTATTGAATGTGGGTGAGCTGGATCACTCTCTTATTTATTGTCTTGATCCATTTCTTTTAAATTGCTTCGGAATTAAAATAATTTTTACTTAAAAGGAATCTGTCAGCAGTTTTTTGCTACCTCATCTGAGAGCGGCTGTCACGGTCCCCGTGCCTTCAGTCGTAAGCCGCGCCGGCCCCCCTGTCGCGAGCGCTCATTCTTACCTGGCGCCGCAGCCTCGCTCCTTCCTGCTCCAGCGACGCCATCCTCCTCTGACCGGCCCGCGGCCTGTGACGTCTTTGCGAGCTCTGCGCATGCGCCATAGGCCGCGGCCGGCCCTCTGCCTGTGATCTTAACGGCCGGTGGTGCCCTGACCCGGTAGCATCGCCGGACCAATGGGGGCACATCTGCGGGTATATCAGACTGCCCTCCCTTAAGGGAGGCGCCTGATTGTTGTTGTTACTGACATCCATCTAGGTCCTGTGGTTTGCCTAGCAGCTTCCATTCTCTCTCACTGCCTTCTGCTTCCTTGCAGTCCAGTTCCAGTCCAGCTTACCCGTGTCCGTACCTGCTGTTCTATTCCGGTCCTGCCAGTCTGTGTCCGCACCTGCAGTCCTGTTCCAGTCCAGCCTACTCATATCCGTACCTGCTGTCCTACTCCGGTCCTGCCAGTCTGTGTTCGCACCTGCAGTCCTGTTCCAGTCCAGCCTACCCGTGTCCATACCTGCTGTCCTACTCCGGTCCTGCCTGTCTGTGTCCGCACCTGCAGTCCTGTTCCAGTCCAGTCTACCCGTGTCCGTACCTGGTGTCCGCTCCGGTCCTGCCTATCTGTGTCCGTACCTGCAGCTCTGTTCCAGTCCAGTCTACCTGTGTTGGTACCTACTGTCCTACTCCAGGCCTGCCTTCCCGTGTTAGTCCCTGCAATGCACTCTGAGCCGCCCCTTTTGGTTCCGGCTGCCGTGGCATTCGAACCCCTGGACCTGCTCCTAACGATCCCTGTATAGGGGTCGGTTCCACCTGGTTGTTCGTCCGGGGACCCTCGGTGTCACGGTCCAGAGGGTCCTCTCCGGGAAGTCCGCCTAGTCTAGTGCAAAGCTAACAGTACGATCAGGCCATGGATCCCGCCGGTGCCTCGGCTCCCGGTCAAAAGGAGTTGCTCTTTTTATGGGAGAACCAGGGGCGCATCATGTCTGTAATGAAGTCCATGGAGGCGCACCTGTTTGCCCTACAGGCTGCCGATCCAGGGAACGCCGCCCAGTTGGCCAGTCTCCAGCAGGAACTGGGTCAACAGCGCGACGCCCAATCCCATATTCTGTCGATATTGGCCTCTGTAGACAACCGTTTGGGGGCCCTCCAGTCCGCCGCTGCAGCCTCGGCCGCTACCACCGGTTCCGCTTGGTTTCCCTCTCCTCGCCTTGCCAAGCCACCTCGGTACAGTGGTGACGCCAAACAGTGTAGAGGGTTCTTAAACCAATGTAGCCTACACTTCGAGCTTCAGCCTCACCAGTATCCCTCTCTTGGCGATAGGGCCAAGGTGGCCTTTATCATGTCCCATCTGGAGGGGGAGGCCTTATCCTGGCTGAATCCTCTCTGTGAGAGGGATGACCCCTTGGTTTCAAACATTCTGGTTTTCCTGGACACCTTTCGTAGAGTGTTTGATGAGCCGGGATGGGTAGCTTCCCTCACAGAGTCGCTTTTCAACCTTCACCAAGGCAACCTGATGGTTGGTCAGTACGCTATCCGGTTCCGCACGTTATCTTCCGAATTAGGTTGGAATAATGCGGCATTGGTCTGAGCCTTCTGGCGTGGGTTGTCGGGCAGGATAAAGGATGAATTGGCGGGTCGGGATACTCCCACCACTCTCGAGGACCTTATCTCATTGGCAACTCGAATAGATCTCCGGTTCCAGGAGCGCGCACAGGAGTCAGCTAGGGGCAGGAGACCTACTAGGCCAGTCCCGACCACTACTCGTTCCTTTAGTCCGCGACCAGCTGGGTCTGGTCACACTCTGCCTCCCGAGCCCATGCAGGTAGACCGGGTCCGGATGGCTGAGACACGTCAGAAATAGAGACGGGCGCAGGGTCTCTGTCTTTATTGCGGAGAAGCATCCCACTTTATCCGTTCTTGCCCTGAGAGACCGGGAAACTCTTCCACCTAGGTCAGGTAAGAGAGGCTTCCCTAGGTGTAAATGATTCCTCTCAAGCTCTCACGTTATCTGTTCTTTTACTATCAGGGGAGAGGCGTGGGTCCGAGGTGGCCTACGTGGATTCGGGCGCTGCAGGTAGCTTCATCCGGCGTGAAGTGGTGGACAAGTATCGAATTCCTGTGGTTACCCTGAAGAATCCCAGATTGATCGCTTCTGTGGGTGGCAGACCACTACAGGAACCTATCACAGCGGTCACAGAGGAGGTGGTTTTGCAAATCGGCGTTCTCCACCGGGAAAAAGTGGCCTTCTACATGTTGCCCGATCTGTCTCACGCCATTCTGCTTGGTCTCCCATGGCTACGGACTCATCAGCCGGTTCTCAACTGCTCATCGGGAGAGGTTTTGCGCTGGGGAGATGCGTGTCAAGGCCGGTGCCTGAAACCAATTCATCCAACTGTCTCCGCGCGCCCGCCTCTGGAGCTTTCGGGGCTTCCTTCGGCCTACTGGTTTTATGCAGACGTCTTTGACAAGAAGGAGGCGGAGGTCCTTCCACCACACCGGCCCTTCGACTGTCCTATTGAGTTAATCCCTGGTTCCACTCCTCCTAGGGGTAGAATCTACCCACTCTCTCCCGGGGAAACTGCAGCCATGTCTGAATATGTCTAGGAGAATCTCGCCAAGGGTTTTATTCGGAAGTCCTCCTCCCCTGCGGGAGCCGGTTTCTTCCTTGTTAAAAAGGACGATTCGCTATGCCCATGCATCGACTATAGGGGTCTAAACAACATCACCATCAAGATCCGGTACCCTCATCCACTCATTCCAGAGTTGTTCGACCATCTCAGAGGGGCACGGATCTTCTCCAAGTTGGATCTCAGGGGAGCATACAATCTTTTCCGCATCCGTGCCGGCGATGAATGGAAGACCGCCTTTAACACCCGTGACGGTCACTATGAGTACCTGGTGATGCCTTTCGGTCTGTGCAACGCTCCGGCTGTGTTCCAGGAATTCGTCAATGAGATCTTTCGGGATCTTCTGTACTCCTGAGTGGTAGTATACTTGGACGACATCCTTGTCTTCTCCTCTGATCTTCCATCCCATAGGAGAACTGTCCGCCTGGTTCTTCAGTGTCTTTGTGAGAATCGTTTGTATGCTAAGATGAAGAAATGCCTGTTCGAGCAAACCTCGCTGCCATTTCTGGGCTACATTGTCTCTGACGCCGGGCTGCAGATGGATCCAGAGAAACTGTCCGCCATTCTCAAATGGCCCCGTCCTGTCGGCCTAAGAGCCATCCAACGTTTCCTCGGATTCGCCAACTACTACAGGCAGTGTATTCCACACTTTTCTTCACTTTCCAAGCCAATTTCCGCCCTTACCCGTAAGGGGATCTCTTCTAACTCCTGGACACCAGAGGCCGAGGAGGCCTTCCAGTCGCTAAAACAGGCTTTTTCCACGGCTCCTGTGTTGTCCCGTCCTGAGAGCGGCAAACCTTTCGTGCTGGAGGTGGACGCCTCCTCGACAGGAGCCGGGGCTGTCTTATCCCATAAGACCTCTTCTTGTCGCCTACGCCCTTGTGGATTCTTCTCCAAAGCCTTCTCCTCTTCCAAGTGTAATTACTCGATTGGCGACCGTGAGCTTTTGGCCATCAAATTGGCATTGGAGGAGTGGCGGCATCTTCTGGAGGGAGCAGTCCACCCGTTTGTCGTTTACTCGGACCACAAGAATCTGGCCTACCTTCAATCCGCCCAGAGACTTAATCCTCGACAGGCCAGATGGTCCTTGTTTTTTGCTCGCTTTGATTTTGAGCTCCACTTTCGCCCTGGGGACAGAAACACCAAAGCCGATGCCCTGTCCAGAGTCTTTCAACCGCCGGAGGTCGGGGAGGAACCGTCCCACATCATCGAGCCCGCGATGATTATCACCGTGGCATGGCTGAGGCTGCTTTCTCCACCTCCTGGCAAGACTCTCGTGCCAGAGAGTGCCAAAAGAAAAGTTCTTCTTTGGGGGCATTCCTCTAAATTGGCTGGCCATGCTGGAATCCAGAAGACCCTTGCTCTCATATCCCGGTATTATTGGTGGCCAACTCCGCCAAGATGTAGCTGACTTCATTGCCTCCTGTTCCTCCTGCGCTAGGAATAAAACACCTCGTCGGCCTCCGTTTGGTCTGCTGCTTCCTCTGCCGGTACCTACATCACCTTGGGAGAGTGTTGCCATGGACTTTATCACTGATTTGCCCCGCTCCTCCGGCTGTACGGTGATTCTTGTGGTTGTGGACCGCTTCTCCAAAATGGCACATTTTATTTCTTTGAGCGGCCTTCCTTCTGCACCCGGACTAGCCAAGTGTCACACCGCCCGCTGCCGCGCTCCCCGCTGCCTCTGTCACGCTGTCCGCGGCTGCGTCCGCTGCTCCCGCTGTCCCTCCTCCCGGACGTCGGCACGCTCATCTCACCCGGCGCTCTCCCGAGGTGCGCATGCGCCATCCTGCCCCTCCATCGCTGCCGCTGCAACCGGCCTTCCATGCCCGTCGAGTGCGCCTGCGCACGGCGCGCCGGTGACCTTGCCACTCATCTCCTCTGGTACTGCTGTGGCTCCACCTCCTGACCGACCCTGACCCGGAAGCGCTGCCTGCGGCCCTATATCAGGTAGCCTCGCCTCCTGCTCAGTGCCTGACTATCAATTGTGTCTAGCACTGCTGATTCAGGTCCACGCATTCCTGCGTCCTCCCAGCCTTGTACTCTGCTCTGCGCTCTGGATCCCTGTACCTTCTTGTAAATCTCTCCCTGTGTTCTTTCCTAGTGCCTGACTCATCCTCTCCCGTCCTCAAGTCCTCTCCTGCAGTATCTACCTTCGTCAGCCTAATCCGTTCCTGTCTACAACCACCCCCGGCTGGTCCTTCCGCAGTCCTTGTGTTTACCTCTTGTTTTTCCTCTGCTGTTGTCCCCGGGTATCAGCTTCCGCGGCGATAGTCTCCCCGAGGCTTGCCCCAGACGCTCCCTTTATAGCGGGTGGTCCACTTGGCCAGCTCGCCCCGAGGAGGTTCGTCGTCGCGGTCCTGCGGGTTCACTTCTGGTTTCCTCAGCCCTACCGCATAACAGTATAGTCAGGCCATGGACCCCGCTGGTACCTCGACCCCAACCCAAAAGGAGCTTCTATTCCTCCGGGAGAATCAAGCAAGGATTATGTTAAGTCCATGGAGTCCCGCTTGTCGACTCTACAGGCCTCTGATCCGGGGACTGCCTCCCAGCTGGGCAGTCTCCAACAGGAGCTGGCCCAGCAGCGAGACACCCAGACCCATATTTTGAATTATATGGCATCCATAGATACCCGTCTCCTTGCCCTGCACTCTGTGGCCTCGTCCCCGACCCAGGCTACGGTCTCTCCTCCGCCGCCCCGTTTGGCCTAACCCCCGCGTTATGGTGGTGATCCTAAGTCGTGCAGGGGTTTTTTAGTGCATCTCACTTCCTGCCTTCCTGCCCTGTGCGCCCGGGAAACGCTTCCGCCTAGGACAGGTAAGAGAGGCATCCCTAGGTACCTATGACTCCTCTCTACTCTTGACTCTCTGTCCTCTTGCATCTGGGTTCCAAGCGTTTCTCCGAATGGGCCTACATAGATTCTGGTGCGGCTGGAAATTTTATTCAGCTTGAAGCAGTCAGTAGACTTCGTATTCCGGTCAGATCCCTGGAGACTCCTCGGCAGATTGCGTCGGACGACGGCCAACCCCTGCGGGTGTCCATTACGCAGGTCACCGAAGAATTGGACCTTCAGATCGGAGCCTTACACCGGGAAAGGATAGCCTTCTATGTGTTGCCGGCTTTATCACACACTATCCTGTTG
This sequence comes from Dendrobates tinctorius, assembly GCF_039654945.1. NCBI lineage: Eukaryota > Metazoa > Chordata > Amphibia > Anura > Dendrobatidae > Dendrobates > Dendrobates tinctorius. Next base: position 8,557,111 of record NW_027361771.1, on the reverse strand, counting down.
GGCCTTCCTTGGTTAAGAAAACACGAGCCTACTCACAGAAAAGACGTCCGTCAAGTGTTGTTGCGCCTGAGAGAGCATCGTCTCTATGCTAAACTCGAGAAATGCGCCTTTGAACAAACTTCTCTACCATTTTTGGGCTACATCATTCCGGATACTGGTCTACGGATGGATTCGGGAAAACTGTCCGCCGTACTCAACTGGCCGCGTCCCCAGGGAGTGAAAGCTATCCAACGTTTCCTGGGGTTCACCAATTACTACCGGCAGTTTATCCCACACTTTTCCACCCTGACCAGCCCTATCTCCGCTCTGATCCGTAAGGGGGCCAATCCCCATCTCTGGTCACCTGAGGCCGAAGATGCGTTCCGCTCCCTGAGACAAGCCTTTGCTGCGGCTCCCGTACTCCATCGCCCATAGACCAATAAACCCTTCATTCTGGAGGTAGATGCCTCTGCCACCGGAGCCGGTGCAGTACTTTCTCAGAAGTCACCCTCTGGACGACTGGTCACCTGTGGCTTCTTCTCAAAGTCATTCTCCACCCCGGAGAGAAACTATACCATTGGTGACAGAGAGCTGCTCGCTATCAAGTTGGCTTTGGAGGAATGGCGGTACCTCCTCGAGGGAGCGGTGCACCCCGTCAAGATCTACACTGACCACAAGAACCTGGCATACATCCAGACAGCGCAAAGACTTAATCCTCGACAAGCCAGGTGTGTTATGATCGAGTCACCGTAGGAGGCAAAAACAGAAATGCTAGCTAAGTCCTGAAAACCACAGAAGTTGGCAACTATCAGATTGCAGACCCCTGAACCTATCAACACAACTAGCAGTAGCCGTGGGGGGTTCCTACGATGACCTAGACCCCTCGATCACAGCCGGAGAGATACATAGGCCTAAAGAAGGAAAGGGGAAATCTAACTGCCCCAGAGCAGACCCCAAAGCAATAGGCAGCCCCCCACATATAATGACGGTGAAGCAAGATGAAAACACTTACACAGACAGAAAGACAGGCTGAGCAAAGACGGGGCCCAAAAACTACCTAGATAGGAACGGATAGGAAGGCTGCTGTCTGCAATCTGCCAAAACCCTATCAGAGACAAAAGCCAACAAGCTGATATAAAAAATGGCCCTGAAGCAACTAAGCTTCAAAAACTAAATCAGCACTCAGGTACATTCAGAAGACAGAGCTCACGGAACACTGCACACTCAAGCAGGGAGTGGCAGAATCCAAAAAGCAAGAAAAACAAAAACAAATCTTAGATGCAAAGGCAAAACAGAAAACTTAGCTTTAGGAGAGCAGGAATCAGACTGGAGTCCAAGAGTCCACAGAGAAATCACCCGCAGGGCAGAAAGGGCGTAGGCTGCCTTAAATCCAGTCAGTGACTCCACTCAGCCAATCGTCCTCATCAGTCCCAGGTGTCTGATAATCAGGCTCACTACCTTCCTTCATTAGAATAGGGAGTTCACCAGGCCTCAGTGACGGAGGGGAAAATGAACTCACAACACAGGTGGTCACTGTTCTTCGCCCGGTTCAATTTTGAACTCCATTTCCGCCCCGGCGATAAAAACCTCAAGGCGGATGCCCTATCCAGATCCTTTTTGGTTACCGACTGTGAGGAGGATCTTTCACACATCGTGGATCCTACCAAGGTCATCGTGGTTGTTCCTGTAAACCTGACTTCCTTGCCCCCGGGTAAGACGTTTGTTCAAGAGAACAATAGGAGGCGAGTCTAACATTGGGGTCATGCCTCCAAGCTGGCAGGTCACGTCGGCCTTGCTCGAGATGTTCAAGGTTTTGTCGCCTCTTGTCCCTCTTGTGCCAAGAATAAAGTTCCCTGACACCTACCCGCTGGTCTTCTGCATCCGCTCCCAGTTCCTTCTGCTCCCTGGCAACACATTGCTTTGGACTTCATTACCGATTTGCCTCGGTCTTCGGGGCACACAGTCATCCTCGTGGTCGTAGATCGATTTTCTAAGATGGCTCATTTCATCTCCCTGCCTGGATTACCCTCGGCTCCCGAACTAGCAAGAATTTTCATTACCCATGTTTTCCGGATTCACGGCTTTCCTCAGCATATCGTTTCGGATAGAGGAGTCCAGTTTACCTCACAGTTCTGGCGGGCTCTGTGCAAACTGATGGATGTTACCTTGGACTTCTCCTCTGCTACCACCCCCAAACTAACGGTCAAGCTGAACGCACAAATCAAATTTTGATAACCTATCTTCGCCACTTCTCCAACGTTCACCACAACGATTGGTCCCACCTGCTCCCGTGGGCCGAATTTGCCTACAACAACCACACCAATGAGTCCTCGTCCAAATCACCTTTCTTCATCGTCTACGGGCAACATCCTAGTGTACCTCTGCCGGTACCCCCTGTCTCGGGTGTGCTGGCGGCCGACCTTCTGACTAAGGAGTTCTCCAGGGTCTGGCAGGAGACCAAGTCCGCGCTTGAACGAGCACGGGACAGGATAAAAAAACACGCTGACAAAAGGCGTCTGGACCCCCCGTTGTACCATCCTGGGGATAAAGTGTGGCTGTCCTCCAAATTTGTTCGCCTCAAGGTCCCCTCGTATAAGCTAGGCCCTCGGTATATCGGTCCTTTTGAGGTCTTAGCTCGCATCAATGACGTTGCCTACAAGCTAAAACTCCCCGCCTCGCTACGAATTCCCAATTCTTTTCATGTGTCCCTCCTGAAACCTGTCATATTCAATCAGTTCCATGCCTCTGTGGGTCACTCCCCCCAGCCAGTTTCTGCCCAGGATGTCTTTGAGGTCAAAGACATTCTTGCCGTAAAGAAATCTAGAGGAAAGACCCTCTTCTTAATTGATTGGAAGGGTTTTGGTCCCGAAGAAAGATCTTGGGAACCCCGGCAGAACATCCAGGCCCCTCAGATTCTAGCTAGGTTCCTTTCCAGTCTCAAGAAGAGGGGGCGTAAGGGGGGGTACTGTCACACCGCCCGCTGCCGCGCTCCCCGCTCCCGCTGCCTCTGTCACGCTGTCCGCGGCCGCGTCCGCTGCTCCTGCTGTCCCTCCTCCCGGACGTCGGCACACTCATCTCACCCGGCGCGCTCCCGAGGTGCGCATGCTCCATCCTGCCCCTCCATCGCTGCCGCTGCAACCGGCCTTCCATGCCCGTCGAGTGCGCCCGCGCACGGCGCGCCGGTGACCTTGCCACTCATCTCCTCTGGTGCTGCTGTGGCTCCACCTCCTGACCGACCCTGACCCGAAGTGCTGCCTGCGGCCCTATATCAGGTAGCCTCGCCTCCTGCTCAGTGCCTGACTATCAATTGTGTCTAGCACTGCTGATTCAGGTCCATGCATTCCTGCGTCCTCCCAGCCTTGTACTCTGCTCTGCGCTCTGGGTCCCTGTACCTTCTTGTAAATCTCTCCCTGTGTTCTTTCCTAGTGCCTGACTTGTCCTCTCCCGTCCTCAAGTCCTCTCCTGCAGTATCTACCTTCGTCAGCCTAATCCGTTCCTGTCTACAACCACCACCGGCTGGTCCTTCCGCAGTCCTTGTGTTTACCTCTTGTTTTTCCTCTGCTGTTGTCCCCGGGTATCAGCTTCCGCGGCGATAGTCTCCCCGAGGCTTGCCCCTGACACTCCCTGTATAGGGGGTGGTCGACTTGGCCAGCTCGCCCCGAGGAGGTTCGTCGTTGCGGTCCTGCGGGTTCACTTCTGGTTTCTTCAGCCGTACCGCATAACACCAAGATTTTCGTCCATCGGATTTTCAGGCTTCACGGCCTATCTCAACGGATCGTGTCGGATCGTGGAGTCCAGTTTACTTCCAAGTTTTGGAGAGCGCTTTGCCTACTTCTGAATATATCCCTGGACTTCTCTTCTGCCTATCATCCGCGGACCAATGGGCAAGTAGAGCGAATCAACCAGACGTTGACTGCATACCTTCGTCATTTCTCCAATGCCCACCAGAACGACTGGGTTGACCTGCTTCCGTGGGCAGAATTTGCATATAACAATCATGTCAGCGAATCCTCTACCAAGTCGCCCTTTTTCGTGGTGTACGGCAAACACCCAAATATACCTCTTCCTGTAGTCTCAACCTCCGAGGTACCAGCAGCCAACTCCTTGTCCCAAGAAATTTCTGAAATCTGGTCCGAGACCAATACAGCCCTCGAAAGGGCTAGTGAGCGGATGAAGAATCACGCAGACAAGAGGAGGCTGGATCCTCCACCATTTCGCATTGGGGATAAGGTCTGGCTCTCGTCCAAGTATATCCGGTTAAAGTTACCCTCTTACAAGCTGGGCCCCCGGTACATTGGCCCTTTTGAGATCCTGGATCGTGTCAATGAAGTCGCCTACAAGTTGAGGTTACCCGCGTCGCTCCGCATCCCGAACACTTTCCACGTCTCTCTCCTGAAACCTGTGGTACTAAATCAGTTCCACCCTTCACCGTGTCCTGCTCCTCGGCCAGTGGGTTCCAACGGCACTTTCGAGGTAAGAGATATTCTCGCCATGCGGAGAGTTAGAGGGAAGACCTTTTTCTTTATTGACTGGAGGGGTTTTGGTCCTGAGGAGAGGTCCTGGGAGCCCCGGGAGAACATCAACGCTCCCTGCATTATCAGATTTCTTCTCAATCACAGCAGGGAGCGGCTTAAGGGGGAGGGTACTGTCACGGTCCCCGTGCCTCCAGTCATCAGCCGCGCCGACCCCCCCGTCGCGAGCGCTCATTCTTACCCGGTGCCGCAGCCTCGCTCCTTCCTGCTCCAGCGACGCTGTCCTCCTCTGACCGGCCCGCGGCCTGTGATGTCATTGCGAGCTCTGTGCATGCGCCATATGCCGCGGCCGGCCCTCTGCCTGTGATCTTAACGGCTGGCGGTGCCCTGACCCGGAAGCACCGCCGGACCAATGGGGCACATCTGCGGGTATATCAAGCCACCCTCCCTTAAGGGAGGCGCCTGATCGTTGTTACTGACATCCATCTAGGTCCTGTGGTTTGCCTAGCAGCTTCCACTCTCTCTCACTGCCTTCTGCTTCCTTGCAGTCCAGTTCCAGTCCAGCTTTCCCGTGTCCGTACCTGCTGTCCTACTCCGGTTCTGACAGTCTGTGTCCGCACCTGCAGTCCTGTTCCAGTCCAGCCTACTCATGTCCGTACCTGCTGTCCTACTCCGGTCCTGCCAGTCTGTGTTCGCACCTGCAGTCCTGTTCCAGTGCAGCCTACCCGTGTCCGTACCTGCTGTCCTACTCCGGTCCTGCCTGTCTGTGTCCGCACCTGCAGTCCTGTTCCAGTCCAGTCTACCCGTGTCCGTACCTGGTGTCTGCTCCGGTCCTGCCTATCTGTTTCCGTACCTGCAGCTCTGTTCCAGTCCAGTCTACCCGTGTCGGTACCTACTGTCCTACTCCAGGCCTGCTTTCCCGTGTTAGTCCCTGCAATCCACTCCGAGCCTCCCCTCTTGGTTCCGGCTGCTGTGGCATTCGAACCCCTGGACCTGCTCCTAACGATCCCTGTATAGGGGTCGGTTCCACCTGGTTGCTCGTCCGGGGACCCTCGGTGTCACGGTCCAGAGGGTCCACTCCGGGAAGTCTGCCTAGTCTAGTGCAAAGCTAACAGCGGCATAATGTAGGAAAAGAAACCTTGAATCCAACAATGTATCATTTAGTGTACTGGGTGCATTCTGACACAATTTTTTAGATTTAGCAATGCAGCAGAGCTAGGAAAGCTGACTCTGCCCTCACCACAGCTAACCCCACCCATACCAGGCTCTCAATGTACATAGCTATAGACAGTGAGGTGCTTATCACAGATGTGGGTGGAGTCGGACCAGAGCTCACAAGTCCAGCTAGTCAGAGCAATGTTAACTACAAGGTGATTGAAGTTTCAGTCTAAGTAAAGAATTGCACACAGCCGGACATGTGACACAAACATTGAGTTCAGTGTTTTAACCCCTACCTCCTGGTGTCCTAAGATTACATAGTAAATACTTGCTGACAGATTCTCATTATTGCATACATCTCTGCTGCTTACTGATGCCCACACTGCCCAAACAGACTGTTAAAGCGAAGGTGCCATGATTTTAATTTTTGTATTAATGATTGTTGATTAATCAATTATTTTTAATACAAAATTAAATGAACTACTTTCATAGTTTTTTTATTTATTAACTTTTACTTTTGCCACTGGAGGCTGCCATTTTGTTAGTGTGGGTGTAAATGTCTGGGCACAACACTTTCACTCCTCATTTACGGCAGCCATGGGCATAAAGGACTGCAATCGGACTCCGACCGCATCTCTTACAGTGAGACCGCTCCTCCTGCCTCTCAGCTGTGACCTGGGCACGCCCCTGGGCTGTACAGATCACAGCTGTGGGAGGAGATTGCAACCATTTTGTTGTAGCCAGCATATGCTGTGGGCTGCGATGACAGGAGATGTCGTGGAGAAGCTGCTGGGAAGGCTGCAATCACTGCTCACTGCTGAAACATGGAGCGTTATGTCTGCCGCTTTTCTGTGCATCACTGATTTGTGGCTGGATGTGTTGTACTTCATCATCCTGATACAGTGATTGTCGGTACAGACCTCAGCCTGGAGTCTCACTGCAGTGATCACAGCTTCTGAAAATAGAGCAATTCTCTGCAGCACAAGATCCCTGAGTGGTTAGAAGGGGTGGCACCGAAAGCCAGGCTGGCCTGTAATTGTTAACCCTTCCCTGCCTGCTGTGCATGGTGCAGGCAGAAGGATCAGTGTGCAGACAGGCAGCAATGGGTGGGAGGGGTTGCACATTGTAAAGAGGTGGGCGGCAGCTTCAGGGATGGATCCAGGATTATACAGAAAGTCAGACAGCCGCGCTGGCACATGTCCATCTACATGTGTAGCCAATCATATTCTGTGTGATACTCTCTGTTAAGCTGTGCATCTAATCCTATCCCGAGTGATAATGAGCCGAGTATCTAATCCTGACCTGTGTGATACTGGGCTGCGTATCTAATCCTGACCTGTGTGATACTGAGCTGTGTATCTGATCCTGACCTGTGTGATACTGAGCTGTGTATCTAATCTTGACCTGTGTGATACTGAGCTGTGTAGCTAATCCTGACCTATGTGATACTGAGATGTGTATCTAATCCTAGCCTGTGTGACACTGTCTGCTGAGTATTATGTATGATCTATTTGAAGGTATTGTGTGATCTATATGGCGGTATTATGTGTGAACTATATGGCGGTATAATGTGTGAAGTATATGGCGGTATTATAGCCTGTTTCCCAGTGTCACCCCAGAACTGCGCCTGTTGCCTCGCTTTTACACATTTCCAGGACAGTATCTTAGGAGGGGAATGGGGTCTTTGCATGCAATGTCTGGATCAGAACTGGACATCAATTAGCAGAAATGTTTCCTGAATTTCTGTGGAGCAGACAAGCAGATGGTCCATCCATGTATATAAAACACAACGCTCTATGTACAATCTCTGGCTGCTCTGTGCACCAAACAGGGTGCCCCCCATAGACCAGCACACTGCTCTCCTGAAATACTTTGTGCTGCTGTGACCCTGCTCCCTCCACCATATATCTCCCAGAATCCTTGCTGCCTGCCATCTTCAGTAACCGTCTACTTGTCAGTATAAGTTGGCAGTCGCCAACAAAATGGCTGCTCACTGTGTTCCTAAATCTCATCCTCTCTAATCCCTTAGCAAACACCCAGAAGGGGAGGAGGTGAATGATATCACACATGTCAGTAGACTCAGCCCATATTTACTGCAGGGCAGTGATGTGAGCTAGTTGTACACTATGTTTTTGTCAAATTTCAGTAGTTGCTCCCCCTAGTATTTGAAAGTGGAAATGCCAAAACTTTTAAAAGTATTTTTCATATTTTACTAAAATATAAATAAATGCTATTATTTTTTTAAAAAAATTTAAACATTAATTCTTTACATTTTTTCAATCGCTCAAACATTTTTTTTATGGCACCTTCCCTTTAAGTGTAGGAGCGCCTGTTGGGTGGTAAGATAGGAGTTTTTAGGAAGTTAGTTCCGATGGGGCCAGGGTGTCTGAAGTGTCCACATGAGCTATAGGCCCCGACAGCTCGGCAGTCACACAACGTTATCCACGGCCACTGGGCATCATTGCAGTGGACCAGTACAGGAAAAGAAAGATGTGGCGACTCATCGCCTGGGCGGACACCTTTCGAAATGTTATTGCAGAGAGCGGAGAGAACTAATAATTGTTACATTATTGGGAAATGCTTAGTTATATAATTGGGCTTCATGTATCCTGCTGGCCAATAAAATTACAATTTGAAGCTTCACTATGATTAAATTTTGAAGTCTATACTAGCAATCAACAGATCCATTTATTTTTATTGCTATTTGTGCCGCTTAAGAGGCTAAAAGTGAATATTGACCCTTTACAGGGACTTGCCACATTATTTAGGATAATGAGCCACATTTCAGGGTGTTTGCCTTTCATCAGGGCAAAGCAGGAAATCTGGATTTATTTTCTTCATATGATATGGTTATTGATACCTTTATTCTGCTTTCCTACAGTACCTCATCAGATAAATTATTTACACTAATCTTTCTAAAGCATTATCAGTGAAAAGCTTGAAATATTCCTGGACGTTTTGTCAGATTAATTGCATATCTAGTGGAATTCGGATTGATCCATCTGTGCCACTAATTTTCCATCATACTTGTTGGAGTACAATATAATTTTCTGATGCATATCTATAATATGATTTTTGCTTTGGCAGTATGTTGTAATTGATTTGCTTTTGCCAATAGGCACTTAACGCCCAGATTTTTACATATCAAGGATTCTCAAGGGGGGGGGCAAAAATGTAGCCAGTATGTGGCAGTGAGATTCCTGGTGGCAGCCCTGGCACATCACGATAGATGCACCAATTCTGGTGCTTGGCCTGGCTATTCCCGATTGCCCTAGTCGGATCACAGCTGGGATAATGGTAGTTGTGGTTGATGTCAGTTCTGACTTGTCAAGAATCACAGCTGACATCAAGCCCTGGGTTTAGTAATAGATAATTTTTTTCCTCTACTTGAGCCACAGAAAATAAAATGTATTTTAATTGCAGTTATTTCAGGTAGTGGTGTAAATATTCTCTGCTCACGATTACATAATGTTATCCCTGTGTTAAAAGAGGCAGAGGAACATAAAACATGCAAATGATCCCAGATGGGGATTTGCCCTTGTTAAGCATTAAAGTGATGTAGGGGCAGAAAGCAGCCAATCAGTGGTGAGGGCGGGGTGTAAGGGATGTGCTGGGGTCGTGTAAACATCCCTTGTTCTCATGATACATTATGTTGTATATATGTGTGTTACTGGTGCTTTGTACATTCACTGTTAAGTAGGGAACGTGAGTTACCCAGTGTTGGCCACTAGGTGGGGGTATAATGCTGAAGGGGAGTATTAACTCAGATTGGCCATTAGATGGGGGCACAGGGACCATAATTCTGTATAAAGTATAGTAGGCATAAGGGAGCGAATGTGTAGTTCATTAAACATAGGAGGGGAAGGGTGGGATAAGTTAGGAAAAAACTTCCTGATAGGAGTCAGTTGGGGAGAGGGCGCCCATTAGCTCAGGAGGGCTGGCTAGCCCTGGGCAACACCGTGTCACGCATCATTCAGCTCAAGCCAAAGGCCCAGCATATAGTATCTTTGACCAGGATTGTTACAGAAGGATTTACAGCAGCAGTACTGGCAGCACAGTATAAGTGGGTCTGCAGTTGCTAGTGAAGACTAAGCAGTACGGGCACATCACTTAACATTTGGCAGCTTATCTCTTGGGCTGATGCTCTTAAAAGCCGTGGTGAAACAGCTGACGGAACATCTAACTGGAGTGTGGCTGGGCACTGAAGATGCTGTGGGACCGTTTGGCTCGGAAGTGGGCTTACTGACAGAGAGAGAAGAAAAGGGATAGAAGAGAAGTTGTATGTTGTGAACCCTGATGTTTATGATGCTGGAAAGAATATGAATATGCTGTGTACAAGTCTCAGTAAAGTTGCTCAGTTTAATGTTGAACTGGAGTGTGACTCCGTTATTTCTAAAGTGGATCCTGAAGTCCTCCAGAAATGCACAGAGGACACTAATGGAGCTGTGAAGGCGCTGCAGGTATGCTGAGTGATGGGCAGCATGTTTATGTGATGGGAGGCCAGGGTACACTGTTGCAGTTGTTAGTGGCCACAACTGCAGCCTCGGCCATCCCTCACAGTGGTTACACAGAGATCATGGATAAGGAGAAAAATCACATGACAGCAGGATTATTAGTACTCTAGTAATAATCTCCTGCCGATAAATCAGTAATTTTATAAGAATTACAGCAAGCAGCCCAGTAAGTGACATATTGCTGGAATCCGGGTCTTTGCCTCTGCATTATGCTGCTCTCAGATTAGGTGGCAAAAATCTGGTGACTTATTCTGTTTAATGGCAGTAAAATTAGTTTAATATGTTTCTGGAAGCACAAAAATCAAGCAAAACAACGCCTGTTTACTGTGTGAAGTGGGTTTTATAGAGAAATGTCTCAGCTACCAAAATTAGAAATGATCTGCTGCTAACTACTTAATCTTCTGTCCAGTCAGATGAAAGAAAGATTACACCATCATGTGCTGCCAGAGGACGATCAGGAAATCAGCGATACTGCTCCGTTTTTCTTTAGCACCATAGAATGGATTTATTATACAGCTCTTATTCATATCTGATGTTCCCTGTATCCACACTGACCACGAGGATCACGGACAAAGGACCCCCCTATATTCCTTTGTATTCTTCAAGAGACTATATCAAAATGTTTTGTTTTGATTTTTTGTGTATCTTTTTCTTAGCAGGAGAATCCCATAATTCAGACCACAAATTCTCTCCCATTGGCCGCTGGCTTGTCTCTCATCTCCCGTCTCACCATCAGTGAAATTACCCTCTAATGCTGTGTTGCCACAATGAGTATTTGGTGAGTTTTTGATGCTGCAGATCTCCTGCAGAATTTCATTCTTCATTTTGCCAGATTAGGATACTTGTGTTTCTTCATTGTGTTTTTGAGTGTTTTTTACAGTTTTTTACATGGTTTTGTTGCATTTTTTTCAGTTTCGCTCTTGTTTCTTTTTGTACATCATGTTTTAATTAAAATTATTTCGCTTTCTAAACATCCTTTTTGCTGTGAGCTTTGATAGTGCTTTATTGATAATGCTATGTGTGCGTGTGGATTACATCCATTTTTGCTGCTGAAATGTGATAAAAACCCATATGCATTTTTTATATGCGGATATTCGGCATCTCGTTAAAGTGTATGGAGAAGACGCGCAAATAAATTTGCAAGATTTCAAAAATTCAACACACCTCAATTTTTGTAGTATTAAAAAAAAGTAGACATGTCCAAGAGCGGTAAAGGATCCAGCTTCCAGAATATCATTTTTTAAAATTTAATTCATTAAAAAAGTGAAAAAATATACAAACTTTGCAAAAGGTTAAAGTAAAAACTTTCTATAAGAACCAATGCGTTTCAAACGTTACAATGTTCTTAATCCTGATTCAAAATGCGTCGGTTTTTATGAAGGGTGTTCAGAAGTGAAATCTCTGTTCCCCTGTACTTTACGCACTTTCCCTACTCCAGGGCTCTGGTGCCACTCATGGTGTCTGTTATTGTCTGCAGCGCTGACTTCACATCAGCAGCGCTGCAGCCGATTAGTGAGCTCAGCAGCTTACGATATCAACTGGAGCAGAGTCATGGAGCTAAGTTACTGGCTGCAGCGCTGTCATCGATGTAATGATGAAGTCAGTGAGGATTTAGGGCACTTTTACATGGCGATATTTTCCATCAGTATTTGTTATCAGACTCCAGGAATGGATCCAAAACACAGACGAGGTGATAGTGATAACGTTATTATTGTTCTCTCTGTTTGCTACTGTTTTTTAGCTTCCAAATACTGATGTAAAATACTGCCCCAAATCCTCACTGTGTGAATGAGGCGAGGAAGCTGCTTGTAATCCTGCTGTAATAGAAGTCCTTACTCCAATGATGAGTGCACACTTGCTTGTCTTCTCTACTCAATGATATTCAGCAGAGCAGGAGCAACACCTGGGGTAAAACTGTGGCCGGCAGATGTCCGGCCCAATGACACAGTGACATGTGATGGACCCCGACTCCCAAACAAAATGAATCAGACAGACGCACACAAAATAAATACACGAAGCATTGTAATTAGGGGTCAAAAGTTCTCAATTTTATTTCAATTCACATGACACCAAAAATGGCGCAACCCCCGGACTCACGAAGAGTCACCCTCCAGCACTCAGGAGAGGAAAAACCCCCTGTGGTGGAAACCTCTAGGGAACCATGGCTGGAGGATCGCCCTTCCCTTGGGTTTAGAGAGTTAGTGCCGATATAGCAGATGGAACTGCAGAATTTTACAATTTGTACATTTTACTAAATTTACAGAGAACGACATAACAAACCTAGACTATAAATGTGATAACCGGATGTGGGAGAGATCTGGCTGCGATATCGGTCACCACACTGGTTGCTAGACCCAATTTAGTTGATCTGATTGCCCAGATGGATGAACCATTTCTTCCTTACAGATCCAGGTCCATCTCTCAAAAATTTAGACTTTTGGTTACTGGGATTGTTCATAATTAATAATCCCTAATAGGAGAAGTACCCCCTCCCCCCTTCCTCCACCCCAATTCATCACCCATTAAAGTCATAGGTGCTTCCATGAACTCCCAAAGGAGAGCAGCTCTTTGTAGAGGGTAACAGAAGGGGATCCTGTGCTGGGGACCCCTCTCTGTTACCTCCCCATACCCTGGGGGCGTCTAAAGCAGACAACCCCTTTCCCTGCTAGAACCTCGAAATTTCACCAAGATCGGCACATTACGTGGGGTGGTCAAGCTCAACGTCCTCAGGCGCATCAGTAATGGTGCTGATCGGGGCCGCGCGGCCTTCTATTATGGAATCTTCTTTATCATACTTGTTTATGACCTCATAACAGTTGTCATGGTTACTACAGGGGCTGTTAACTGATGCAGGACCCAAGTATTAACCCTTTCATCATTGGTAATTCACTTCATTATAGCGGCAAATAACTGCGCTTGTCACCAAGCCGGCGCCTATCATTATGGCTTCCCTTAGGCTTCATAAGAAATATAGATTAACTGTGCGAGTATTTCAGGAGGGTTTTACACTTTTTAGACCCAGTGATTGGGTTTATAGCTAGCACGTTACACTGAAAAAAATAAGGGAAATAACTTAGAAAAAAGTATTATAGGGAATTGCCTTCCAAGCAGTTTCCTAATGTACAGCTTACATAATTACATAGGTTGAATTTGATGATTCTAGGTCTTTTTTCAACCAATCTTCAAATTTATACATTTTGTATTGCTAGATTATTTATAACTCACAAGGTCATGTTTTGTCAAAAAGCATCCAGAACTTTTTTAAATATTGTTATAGTGTCTGCCATTACTAGCTCTTGTGGTTGGGCGTTCCACAGTCTGACTGCTCTTACTGTAAAGAACCCTTTCCACCACGTGTAACGAATGTTCCATTATTCTTTGTAAGTCCATAAAAGTGATAAATAATGTGCCAGTACTATGAGCACATATGCATTTATACATATAAATGAGATCTTGTAATAATATAGTTTCCGCCTTTGAACTAACTCTAGATTCCAAATATCTTTTTTAACCCCTTAAGCCCCAAGGGTGGTTTGCACGTTCATGACCAGGCCAATTTTTACAATTCTGAGCACTGTCCCTTTATGAGGTTAGAACTCTGGAACGCTTCCATGGGTCCCAGTAATTCTGACATTGTTTGCTCGTGACATATTGTACTTCATGTTAGTAGTAAAATTTCATTCTTATAATTGCGTTTATTTGTGAAAAAAACGGAAATTTGGCGAAAATTTGGAAAATTTCCAACTTTGAATTTTTATGCCCTTAAATCACAGGGAGACGGCACACAAAAAACTTGATAAGTAACATTTCCCACATGTTTACTTTACATCAGCACAATTTTGGAACCAAAATTTTTTTTTGTTAGGAAGTTATAAGGGTTAAAAATTGACCAGCGATTTCTCATTTTTGCAACACCATTTTATTTTTACGGACCACATCACATTTGAAGCCACTTTGAGGGGTCTATATGACAGAAAATACCCAAAAGTGACAGCATTCTAAAAACTGCACCCCTTAAGGTGCTCAAAACCACATTCAAGAAGTTTATTAACCCTTTAGGTGCGTCACAGGAATTTTTTGAATATTTAAAAAAAAAATGAACATTTAACTTTTTTTCACAAAAAAAATACTTCAGGTTCAATTTTTTTTATTTTACCAAGGGTAACAGGAGAAATTGGACTGCAAAAATTATTGTGCAATTTGTCCTGAGTACGCTGGTACCTGATATGTGGGGGGGAACCACTGTTTCGGCGCATTGCAGAGCTCAGAAGGGAAGGAGCGCTGTTTGACTTTTTCAATGCAAAATTGGCTGGAATTCAGATCGGACGCCATGTCGCGTTTGGAGAGCCCCTGATGTACCTAAACAGTGGAAACCCCCCACAAGTGACCCCATTTTGGAAACTAGACCCCCCAAGCAACTTATCTAGATATGTGGTGAGAACTTTGAACCCACAAGGGCTTCACAGAAGTTTATAACGTACAGCGATACAATTAAAAAATCATATTTTTCCACAAAAATGATCTTTTCACCCTCAATTCTTATTTTTCCAAGGGTAACAGGACCCTAAAAGATATTGCGCAATTTGTTCTGAGTGCGCTGATATCCCACATGTGGAGGTAAACCACTATTTGGGCGCATGGCAGAGCTCGGAAGGGAAGCAGCGCCATTTGACATTTTTGGCTGGAATTGAGATCTTACACCATCTCATGATTGGGAAACCCCTGATGTACCAAAACAGTCGAAACCCCCCACAAATGACACCATTTTGGAAACTAGACCCCCCAAGGAGCTTATCTAGATGTGTGGTGAGCACTTTGAACCCCCCCCCAGTGCTTCACAGAAGTTTATAACGCCCAGGCATAAAAATAAAAAAATCTTATTTTTTCCACAAACATGATATTTTAGTCACCAATTTTTTTATTTTCCCAAGGGTACAAGGAGAAATTGGACCCCAAAAGTTGTTGTCCAATTTGTCCTGAGTACGCTGATACCTCATATGTGGGAGAAAACTACTGTATGGGCACACGTCGGGGCTCGGAAGGGAAGTAGTGACGTTTTGGAATGCAGACTTTGATAGAATAGTCTGCGGGTGTCATGTTGCTTTTGGAGAGCTCTGATGTACCTAAACAGTGGAAACCCCACACAAGTGACCCCATTTTGGAAACTAGACCCCCTAAAGAACTTATCTAGATGTGTGGTGAGCACTTTGAACCCCCAAGGGCTTCACAGAAGTTTATAATGCCCAGGCATGAAAATAAAAAAATGTTGTATTTTTTCCACAAACATGATCAATTAGTCTCCAATTTTTTTATTTTCCCAAGGGTAGCAAGAGAAATTGGACCCCATAAGTTGTTGTCCAATTTGTCATGAGTACGCTGATACCTCATATGTGGGAGAAAACTACTGTATGGGCACACGTCGGGGCTCGGAAGGGAAATAGTGACGTTTTGGAATGCAGACTTTGATAGAATGGTCTGCGGGTGTCATGTTGCTTTTGGAGAGCTCTGATGTACCTAAACAGTGGAAACCCCTCACAAGTGACCCCATTTTGGAAACTAGACCCCCTAAAGAACTTATCTAGATGTGTGGTGAGCACTTTGAACCCCCAAGTGCTTCACAGAAGTTTATAACGCCTGGGCGTGAAAATAAAAAAATCATTTTTTCCACAAAAATTATATTTTTGCCCCCAATTTTTTATTTTCCTAAGGGTAACAGGAGAAATTGGACCCCAAAAGTTGTTTTGCAATTTGTCCTGAGTACGCTGATACCCTATATGTGGGGGTAAAACACTGTTTGGACGCATGGCAGAGCTTGGAAGGGAAGGAGCACCATTTGACTTTTTCAACGCAGAATTGGCTGGAATTGAGATCAGACGCCATGTTGCATTTGGAGAGCCCCTGATGTGCCCAAACAGTGGAAACCCCCAATTCTAACTCCAACCCTAACCCCAACACACCCCTAACCCTAATCTTTAGCCCTAACCCTAGCCCTCACCCTAACCGTAATGGGAAAATGGAAATAAATACATTTTTTTATTTTATTATTTTTCCCTAACTAAGGGGGTGATAACGGGGGGTTTGATTTACTATTTATGGCGGCTTTTATGTTTGGCAGCTGTCGCATGCTAAAACACGCTTTTTATTGTAAAAATAGTTTTTGCATCACCACATATTTAGAGCTATAATTTTTCCGTATTTTGACCCACCGAGTCAAGTGAGGTTGTATTCTTTGCGGGACGAGTTGACGTTTTTATTGGTATCATTTTCGGGCATGTGACATTTTTTGATCGCTTTTTATTCCGATTTTTGGGACGCAGAATGAACAAAAACCAGCGTTTCATGAATTTCTTTTGGGGGGGTGCGTTTACACCGTTCCGCGTGCGGTAAAATTGATAAATCGGTTTTATTGTTCGGGTCAGTATGGTTACAGCGATACCTCATTTAGGTCTTTTTTTATGTTTTGTCGGTTTTATGCAATAAAAACTATTTTATATAAAAAATAATCATTTTTGCATCGCTTTATTCTGCGAGCTATAACTTTTTTATTTTTTTGCAGATGACGCTGTATGGCAGCTCGTTTTTTGCGGGACAAGCTGACGTTTTCAGTGGTACCATGGATATTTATATGCGTCTTTTTGATCGCACATTATTGCACTTTTTGTTCGGTGGTATGATAATAAATCATTATTTTTTGCTTCGTTTTTTAATTTAAATTTTTAAGGGGTTCGCTAAAGGGGTTAACTAATGCGACAGTTTTATAGGGCGGGTCGTTACGGATGCGGCGATACCAAATACAGTGGGGCAAAAAAGTATTTAGTCAGTCAGCAATAGTGCAAGTTCCACCACTTAAAAAGATGAGAGGCGTCTGTAATTTACATCATAGGTAGACCTCAACTATGGGAGACAAACTGAGAAAAAAAAATCCAGAAAATCACATTGTCTGTTTTTTTTTCATTTTATTTGCATATTATGGTGGAAAATAAGTATTTGGTCAGAAACAAAATTTCATCTCAATACTTTGTGATATATCCTTTGTTGGCAATGACAGAGGTCAAACGTTTTCTGTAAGTCTTCACAAGGTTGCCACACACTGTTGTTGGTATGTTGGCCCATTCCTCCATGCAGATCTCCTCTAGAGCAGTGATGTTTTTGGCTTTTCGCTTGGCAACACGGACTTTCAACTCCCTCCAAAGGTTTTCTATAGGGTTGAGATCTGGAGACTGGCTAGGCCACTCCAGGACCTTGAAATGCTTCTTACGAAGCCACTCCTTCGTTGCCCTGGCGGTGTGCTTTGGATCATTGTCATGTTGAAAGACCCAGCCACGTTTCATCTTCAATGCCCTTGCTGATGGAAGGAGGTTTGCACTCAAAATCTCACGATACATGGCCCCATTCATTCTTTCATGTACCCGGATCAGTCGTCCTGGCCCCTTTGCAGAGAAACAGCCCCAAAGCATGATGTTTCCACCACCATGCTTTACAGTAGGTATGGTGTTTGATGGATGCAACTCAGTATTCTTTTTCCTCCAAAGACGACAAGTTGTGTTTCTACCAAACAGTTCCAGTTTGGTTTCATCAGACCATAGGACATTCTCCCAAAACTCCTCTGGATCATCCAAATGCTCTCTAGCAAACTTCAGACGGGCCCGGACATGTACAGGCTTAAGCAGTGGGACTCGTCTGGCACTGCAGGATCTAAGTCCATGGTGGCGTAGTGTGTTACTTATGGTAGGCCTTGTTACATTGGTCCCAGCTCTCTGCAGTTCATTCACTAGGTCCCCCCGCGTGGTTCTGGGATTTTTGCTCACCGTTCTTGTGATCCTTCTGACCCCACGGGGTGGGATTTTGCGTGGAGCACCAGATCGAGGGAGATTATCAGTGGTCTTGTATGTCTTCCATTTTCTAAATATTGCTCCCACAGTTGATTTCTTCACTCCAAGCTGGTTGGCTATTGCAGGTTCAGTCTTCCCAGCCTGGTGCAGGGCTACAATTTTGTTTCTGGTGTCCTTTGACAGCTCTTTGGTCTTCACCATAGTGGAGTTTGGAGTCAGACTGTTTGAGGGTGTGCACAGGTGTCTTTTTATACTGATAACAAGTTTAAACAGGTGCCATTACTACAGGTAATGAGTGGAGGAAAGAGGAGACTCTTAAAGAAGAAGTTACAGGTCTGTGAGAGCCAGAAATCTTGATTGCTTGTTTCTGACCAAATACTTATTTTCCACCATAATATGCAAATAAAATGAAAAAAAAACAGACAATGTGATTTTCTGGATTTTTTTTTCTCAGTTTGTCTCCCATAGTTGAGGTCTACCTATGATGTAAATTACAGACGCCTCTCATCTTTTTAAGTGGTGGAACTTGCACTATTGCTGACTGACTAAATACTTTTTTGCCCCACTGTATGTGTACTTTTATTGTTTTTTTTTTTTTTATTTTCAAAAAATGATTTTATTGGGGAATATTTCTTTTTTTTTTTACTAATTAGCGATTTTTTTAAAAATTATTTTTACACTTTTTTTTTTTTAACTTTATTACATAGTCCCAGGTGGGACACCACTGTCCTGTGACAGATCGCTGATCTGTCACATCACAGATCACTGCGCTTTGCAGGCAGTGAGGAAGTCAGCTCCCTACAGGCCCCCGAAGGTCCCCTTCGCCATCTTAGATCCGGGGGCATGTAGGGAAAGAGCCCCCCGCAGCAGCGCTGCACATTGCGCTGCCGTGGGGGGCTCAGGGAAGCACAGAGGGAGCCCCCTCCCTGCCGATGCTTCCCTTTAACCCCCGGTACACCGCGATCGTGTTTGATCGCGGTGTACAAGGGGTTAACGTGTCAGGGACAGTCCGTGAACGCCCCTGACACATTGTGCCGGGTGTCAGCAGTAATAATCAGCTGACACTCGGCCGCGATCAGCGGCGCTCACCACGTGGGCGCCGCTGATCGCTATGACGTACTATCCCATCCCTGGCAATTAAGTCCCAGGGCACATGGACGGGATAGTACATCTCATGGCAGAAAGGGGTTTTAAAATGTGGAGCTGAAAAGTAGATCCTATATCCAAGATGTGGCCTTACGAGGGGTAATAATACATTTGGATCACAGGATTTTCTCTCTCTTTTTATGCAGCTTTTGCAGCTGCTTCCTGACATTGAGTACTGCTGAGAAGCTGACTTGTAACCAGAATACCTAGGTCCTTCTCCTGTCCTGTAATCTCTAACATATTCACCTGTAATCTATATGCAGCAGTATGGTTACTCCGGTCACGGTGCATTACTCTACATTTATTAACATTGAACTTTATCTGCCTTGTGTTTGCCCTTGCATGAATCTATTCCAGATCCTTTTATAATATTATAATTTCAGAGGTTAGTAATCAACATAAGCAGTTTGGAGGGTGGCTTGATCCATTGGAAAAGGTAGGGATATCCGGCAATTTTTTTGCTAAAAAAATTATAAAAAATTTTTTTTAGAAGAACTGAATAAAACAGAAGATTTTCACATATTTTCTATAGTACTGGTAATGTTCTGTTTTTATTGAACGTGGGTGAGCTGGATCACTCTCTTATTTATTGTCTTGATGCATTTCTTTTAAATTGCTTCGGAATTAAAATAAGTTTTACTTAAAGGGAATCTGTCAGCAGTTTTTTGCTACCTCATCTGAGAGCGGCATAATGTAGGAAAAGAAGCCCTGAATCCAACAATGTATCATTTAGTGTACTGGGTGCATTCTGACACAATTTTTTAGATTTAGCAATGCAGCAGAGCTAGGAAAGCTGACTCCGCCCACACCACAGCTAACCCCACCCATACCAGGCTCTCAATGAACATAGCTATAGACAGTGAGGTGCTTATCACAGATGTGGGCGGAGTCGGACCAGAGCTCACAAGTCCAGCTAGTTAGAGCAATGTTAACTACAAGGTGCTTGAAGCTTCAGTATGCTTCATTATTGCATACATCTCTGCTGCTTACTGATGCCCACACTGCCCAAACAGACTGTTAAAGCGAAGGTGCCATGATTTTAATTTTTGTTTTAATGATTGTTGATTATATAATCAATTATTTTTAATACAAAATTAAATGAAGTACTTTCATAGTTTTTTTATTTATTAACTTTTACTTTTGCCACTGGAGGCTGCCATTTTTGTTAGTGTGGGTGTAAATGTCTGGGCACAACACTTTCACTCCTCATTTACGGCAGCCATGGACATAAAGGACTGCAGTCGGACTCGGACTCCATCTCTTACATTGAGGCCGCTCCTCCTGCCTCTCAGCTGTGACCTGGGCACGCCCCTGGGCTGTACAGATCACAGCTGTGGGAGGAGATCGCAACCATTTTGTTGTAGCCAGGATATGCTGTGGGCTGCGATGACAGGAGATGTCGTGGAGAAGCTGCTGGGAAGGCTGCAATCACTGCTCACTGCTGAAACATGGAGCGTTATGTCTGCTGCTTTTCTGTGCAGCACTGATTTGTGGCTGGATGTGTTGCACTTCATCATCCTGATACAGTGATTGTCGGTACAGACCTCAGCCTGGAGTCTCACTGCGGTGATCACAGCTTCTGAAAATAGAGCAAATCTCTGCAGCACAAGATCCCTGAGTGGTTAGAAGGGGCGGCACCGAAAGCCAGGCTGGCCTGTAATGGTTAACCCTTCCCTGCCTGCTCTGCATGGTGTAGGCAGAAGTATCAGTGTGCAGACAGGCAGCAGTGGGGGGGAGGGGTTGCACATTTTAAAGAGGTGGGCGGCAGCTTCAGGGATGGATCCAGGATTATACAGAAAGTCAGACAGCCGCGCTGACACATGTCCATCTACATGTGTAGCCAATCCTATTCTGTGTGATACTCTCTGTTAAGCCGTGTATCTAATCCTATCCCGAGTGATAATGAGCCGTGTATCTAATCCTGACCTGTGTGATACTGGGCTGTGTATCTAATCCTGACCTGTGTGATACTGAGCTGTGTATCTAATCCTGACCTATGTGATACTGAGCTGTGTATCTAATCCTAGCCTTTGTGACACTGTCTGCTGAGTATTATGTATGATCTATTTGACGGTATTGTGTGATCTATATGGTGGTATTATGTGTGAACTATATGTTGGCATAATGTGTGACCTATATGGCGGTATTATAGCCAGCTTCCCAGCGTCACCCCAGAACTGCGCCTGTCGCCTTGCCTTTACACATCTCCAGGACAGTATCTGAGGGGAATGGGGTCTTTGCATGCAAAGTCTGGATCAGAACAGGCCATCAATTAGCAGAAATGTTTCCTGAATTTCTGTGGAGCAGACAAGCAGATGGTCCATCCATGTGTATAAAACACAGCGCTCTATGTACAATCCCTGGCTGCTCCGTGCACCGAACAGGGTGCCCCCCATAGACCAGCACACTGCTCTCCTGAAATACTTTGTGCTGTTGTGACCCTGCTCCCTCCACCATATATCTCCCAGAATCCTTGCTGCCTGCCATCCTCAGTAACCGTCTACTTGTCAGTTTAAGTTGGCAGTCACCAACAAAATGGCTGCTCACTTTGTTCCTAAATCTCATCCTCTCTAATCCCTTAGCAAACACCCAGAAGGAGAGGAGATGAATGACATCACACACATGTCAGCAGACTCAGCCCATATTTACTGCAGGGCAGTAATGTGAGCTAGTTGTACACTAGGCTTTTGTCAAATTTCAGTAGCTGCTCCCCTAGTGTTTGAAAGTGGAAATGCCAAAACTTTTAAAATTATTTTTCATATATTACTAAAATATAAATAAATGCTATTATTTTTTTTAAAAAATTTTAACATTCTTTACATTTTTTCAATTGCTCAAACATTTTTTTTTTTATGGCACCTTCCCTTTAAGTGTAGGAGCGCCTGTTGGGTGGTAAGATAGGAGTTTTTAGGAAGTTAGTTCCGATGGGGCCAGGGTGCCCGAAGTGTCCACATGAGCTATAGGCCCCGACAGCTCGGCAGTCATGCAGCGTTAAATAGCTGCAGCCCACGTTATCCACGGCCACTGGGCATGATTGCAGTCGGCCAGGACAGGAAAAGAAAGATGTGGCGACTCATCACCTGGACGCACACCTTTCGAAATGTTACTGCAGAGAGCGGAGAGAACTAATAATTGTTACATTATTGGGAAATGCTTAGTTATATAATTGGGCTTCATGTATCCTGCTGGCCAATAAAATTACAATTTGAAGCTTCACTATAATTAAATTTTGAAGTCTATACTAGCAATCAACAGATCCATTTATTTCTATTGCTATTTGTGCCGTTTAAGAGGCTAAAAGTGAATATTGACCCTTTACAGGGACTTGCCACATTATTTAGGATAATGAGCCACATTTCAGGGTGTTTGCCTTTCATCAGGGCAAAGCAGGAAATCTGGATTTATTTTCTTCATATGATATGGTTATTGATACCTTTATTCTGCTTTCCTACAGTACTTCATCAGATAAATTATTTACACTAATCTTTCTAACGTATTCTCTGCGGAAAGCTTGAAATATTCCTGGACGTTTTGTCAGATTAATTGCATATCTAGTGGAATTCGGATTGATCCATCTGTGCCACTAATTTTCCATCTATACTTGTTGGAGTACAATATAATTTTCTGATGCATATCTATAATATGATTTTTGCTTTGGCAGTATGTTGTAATTGATTCGCTTTTAAAAGCCCATCGGCACTTTACGCCCAGATTTTTACATATCAAGGATTCTCAAGGGGGGACAAAAATGTAGCCAGTATGTGGCACTGAGATTCCTGGTGGCAGCCCTGGCACATCACATTAGATGCACCAATTCTGGTGCTTGGCCCGGCTATTCCTGATTGCCCTAGTCGGATCCCAACTGGGATAATGGTGGTTGTGGTTGAAGTCAGTTCTGACTTGTCAAGAATCACAGCTGGCATCAAGCCCAGGGTTTAGTAATAGATAATTTTTTTTCTCTACTTGATCTACAGAAAATAAAATGTATTTTAATTGCATTTCAGGTAGCGGGGTAAATATTCTCTGGTCATGATTACATAATGCTATCCCTGGATTAAAAGAAGCAGAGGAGCAAAATACATGCAAATAATCCCAGATGGGGATTTGCCCTTGTTAAGCATTAAAGGGAATCTGAGAGCAGCATGATCTAGGGGTAGAAAGCAGCCAATCAGTGCTGAGGGCGGGGTGTAAGGGATGTGCCAGGGTCATCCAAACATCCCTCATTCTCATGATACAATATGTTGTATATACAGTGCCTTGCGAAAGTATTCGGCCCCCTGGAACTTTTCAACCTTTTCCCACATATCATGCTTCAAACATAAAGATACCTAATGTACATTTTTGGTGAAGAATCAACAACAAGTGGGACACAATTATGAAGTTGAGCTAAATATATTGTTTTTTTTTAATTTTTGTGGAAATTCAAAAACTGAAAAGTGGGGCGTGCAATATTATTCGGCCCCTTTAACTTAATACTTTGTTGCGCCACCTTTTGCTGCGATTACAGCTGCAAGTCGCTTGGGGTATGTCTCTATCAGTTTTGTACATCGAGAGACTGAAATTCTTGCCCATTCTTCCTTGGCAAACAGCTCGAGCTCAGTGAGGTTTGATGGAGATCGTTTGTGAACAGCAATTTTCATCTCTTTCCACAGATTCTCGATTGGATTCAGGTCTGGACTTTGACTTGGCCATTCTAACACCTGGATACATTTATTTGTGAACCTTTCCATTGTAGATTTTGCTTTATGTTTGGGATCATTGCCTTGTTGGAAGACAAATCTCCGTCCCAGTCTCAGGTCTTTTGCAGACTCCAACAGGTTTTCTTCAAGAATGGTCCTGTATTTGGCTCCATCAATCTTCCCATCAATTTTAACCATCTTCCCCGTCCCTGCTGAAGAAAAGCAGGCCCAATGAACTTCTGTTTCACTTTCAGTTTTGCATTTCCACAAAAATTTAAAATAACCAATAATTTTCTTTCAACTTCACAATTGTGTTCCACTTGTTGTTGATTCTTCACCAAAAACTTACATTTGGTATGTTTGTGTTTGAAGCATGATATGTGGGAAATGGTTGAAAAGTTCCAGGGGGCCGAATACTTTTGCAAGACACTGTACGTTACTGGTGCTTTGTGCATGCAATGTTAAATAGGGAAAGTGATTTACCCCGGGTTGGCCACTTGATGGGGGTATTATGCTAAATGGGAGTATTACCTCAGATTGGCCATTAGATGGGGGTACAGGGGCAACAGTTCTGTACATAGTATAGTAAGCATAAGGGAGCAAGTGCGCAGTTAGTTAAATATAGGAGGGGCACGGTGGGATAATTTAGAAAGGACTTCCTGATAGGAGTCAGTCGGGGTGAGGTTCCCATTAGCTCAGGAGGGCTGGCTAGCCCTGGGCAATACAGTGTCATGCAATGTTCAGCTCAAGCCAAAGGCCCAGCATATAGTATCTGTGACCAGGATTGTTACAGAGGGATTTCCAGCAGCAGTACTGGCAGCGCAGAGTAAGTGGGTCTGCAGTTGCTAGTGAAGCCTAAGCAGTATGGGCACATCACTTAGCATGTGGCAACTTATCTTGAGGGCTGATGCCCTTAAAGCCAGAGCGAAGCGGCTGAGGGAACACCCGACTGGAATGTGGCTGGGCACTGAAGATGCTGTGTGACCGTTCGGCCCAGAAGCCGGCTTACTGAGAGAGAGAGAAGGAAAGGAACAGAAGAATTGTATGTTGTGAACCCTGATGATGATGATGCTAGAAAGAATATGAATATGCTGTGCACAAGTCTCAGTAAAGTTGCTCCGTTTAATGTTGAACTGGACTGTGACTCCGTTATTTCTAAAGTTGGTCCTGAAGTCCTCCAGAAATACTCAGAGGACCCTGATGGAGCTTGTAAAAGGTGCTGCAGGTATGCTGAGTGATGGGCAGCACACTGTTGCAGATGTTAGTGGCCACGACTACAGCCCCGGCCATCCCTAACAGGGGTTACATAGAGATCATGGATAAGGAGAAAGCTCACATGATAGCAGGTTTATTAGTCCTCTAGTGATAATCTCCTGCCGATAAATCAGTAATTTTATAAGAATTACAGCAAGCAGCCTAGTAAATGACATATTGCTGGAATCAGGGTCTCTGCCTCTGCATTATGCTGCTCTCAGATTAGGTGGCATTTTTTCAGATTCGCTCTTGTTTCTTTTTGTACATCATGTTTTAATTAAAATTATTTCGTTTTCGAAACATCGTTTTTGCTGTGAGCTTTGATAGTGCTTTATTGATAATGCTATGTGTGCGTGTGGATTACATCCATTTTTGCTGCTGAAATGTGATAAAAACCCATATGCATTTTTTATTTGCGGATATTCGGCATCTCATTAAAGTGTATGGGGAAAACACGCAAATAAAACATAATTCGCTAGATTTAAAAAATTCAACACACCTCAATGTTTGTAGTCCTAAAAAAAGTAGACATGTTCAAGAGCGGTAAAGGATCCAGCTTCCAGAATATCATTTTTTTTTTTAAATTTAATCTCCGTTCCCCTGTACTTTACGCACTTTCCCTACTCCAGGGCTCTGGTGCCACTCATGTTGTCTGTTATTGTCGGCAGCGCTGACTTCACATCAGCAGCGCTGCAGCCGATTAGTGAGCTCAGCAGCTTACGATATCAACTCAAGCAGAGTCATGGAGCTAAGTTACTGGCTGCAGCGCTGTCATCGATGTAATGATGAAGTCAGTGAGGATTTAGGGCACTTTTACATGGCGATATTTTGCATCAGTATTTGTTATTAGACTCCAGGAATGGATCCAAAACACAGACGAGGTGATAGTGATAACGTTATTATTGTTCTCTGTGGTTGCTACTGTTTTTTAGCTTCCAAATACTGATGTAAAATACTGCCCCAAATCCTCACTGTGTGAATGAGGCGAGGAAGCTGCTTGTAATCCTGCTGTAATAGAAGTCCTTACTCCAATAATGAGTGCACACTTGCTTGTCTTCTCTACTCCATGATATTCAGCAGAGCAGGAGCAACACCTGGGGTAAAACTGTGGCCGGCAGATGTCCGGCCCAATGACACAGTGACATGTGACTCCCAAACAAAATTAATCAGACAGACGCACACAAAATAAATACACAAAGCATTGTAATTAGGTGTCAAAAGTTCTCAATTTTATTTAAATTCACATGACACCAAAAATGGCACAACCCCCGGACTCACGAAGAGTCACCCTCCAGCACTCAGGAGAGGAAAAACCCCCTGTGGTGGAAACCTCTAGGGAACCATGGCTGGAGGATCGCCCTTCCCTTGGGCTTAGAGAGTTAGTGCCGATATAGCAGATGGAACTGCAGAATTTTACAATTTGTACATTTTCCTAAATTTACAGAGAACGACATAACAAATCTAGACTATAAATGTGATAACCGGATGTGGGAGAGATCTGGCTGCGATATCGGTCACCACACTGGTTGCTAGACCCAATTTAGTTGATCTGATTGCCCAGATGGATGAATCATTTCTTCCTTACAGATCCAGGTCCATCTCTGAAAAATTTAGACTTTTGGTTACTGGGATTGTTCATAATGAATAATCTCTAATAGGAGAAACACCCCCTCCCCCCTTCCTCCACCCCAATTTATCACCCATTAAAGTCATAGGTGCTTCCATGAACTCCCAAATGAGAGCAGCTTTTTGTAGAGGGTAACAGAAGGGGATCCTGTGCTGGGGACCCCTCTCTGTTACCTCCCCATACCCTGGGGGCGTCTAAAGCAGACAACCCCTTTCCCTGCTAGAACCTCCAAATTTCACCAAGGTCGGCACATTACGTGGGGTGGTCAAGCTCAACGTCCTCAGGCGCATCAGTAATGGTGCTGATCGGGGCCGCGCGGCCTTCTATTATGGAATCTTCTTTATCACACTTGTTTATGACCTCATAACAGTTGTCATGGTTACTCCAGGGGCTGTTAACTGATGCAGGACCCACGTATTAACCCTTTCATCATTGGTAATTCACTTCATTATAGCGGCAAATAACTGTGCTTGTCACCAAGCCGGCGCCTATCATTATGGCTTCCCTTAGGCTCCATAAGAAATATAGATTAACTGTGCGAGTATTTCAGGAGGGTTTTACACTTTTTAGACCCAGTGATTGGGTTTATAGCTAGCACGTTACACTGAAAAAAAAATAAGGGAAATCACTTAGAAAATAATATTATAGGGAATTGCCTTCCAAGCAGTTTCCTAATGTACAGCTTACATAATCACATAGGTTAAATTTGATGATTCTAGATCTTTTTTCAACCTATCTTCAAATTTATAGATTTAGTATTGCTAGATTATTTATAACTCACAAGGTCATGTTTTGTCAAAAAAGCATCCAGAACTTTTTTAAATGTTGTTATAGTGTCTGCCATTACTGGCTCTTGTGGTCAGGCACTCCACAGTCTGACTGCTCTTACTGTAAAGAACCCTTTCCACCACGTGTAACAAATGTTCCATTATTCTTTGTAAGTCCTTAAAAGTGATAAATAATGTGCCAGTACTATGAGCACATATGTATTTATACATATAAATGAGATCTTGTAATAATATAGTTTCCGCCTTTGAACTAACTCTAGATTCCAAATATCTTTTTTGGTATAGTGGTGTAGATTTTTAAGCACGAGTGATGTTGCTTTCAGAGTAAGAAGCCCAGTATGTCTGTGCCTGGTGGGTTACTGTGAGGAGGGTGGGGCTTATATAGAACAGGAAATCTGTGTCTCTCCCTCTTTCTTGCACAGGATGAACAGAAGGAAGCATTTCCCGTCCTCCCGCCCTGTTTATAATCATTGTCCTAAAACGTTTTAATTATTGCTTGTATGATGAATGCTTTATTGTATTTTTGAACTTACCATTGTACATTTTGTTCCAGGTTCAATTTTATCATGGCTATAAAGAGTTAACAGCATTAACCTTCTAAGCCCAAGGGAAGCGCCATCCTTCAGCCATGGTTCCCTAGAGGTTTCCTCCACACGGGGTTTTTCCTCTCCAGAGTGTTGTAGGATGACTCTTTGTGAGTCGGAGGTTTGCCAAGTTAGTCCCCTTAATGCTTTTGCAGGGACTTCTAGTTTATAAGTTTACTAAAGTGATTTATTAAAAAAAAAAAAAGGAGTCAAATGTGAATTTATAACCCGTTACAGCTTTGCGGTTTAGGAGTCAGGTGGAAGTTGCAGGCAAGTTAAGGTGGACTCATGATAACTAATAGAGGATGTAAAACCTCATGGTGGTGAACAGGCTTGGCTTTGGTGGCCAGCCTCAAGGACGTTGTAATGGTAACGTCAATCAGGGGCGGGCACAGTGGTTAAGCACAAGAGTGAGGATAATAGGGTCATTGGTGCCCTGAAAGTTTACTGGCTCTGCTTGAATAGCAAGCCATTGCGTGCTGCCCCTTTATGGCTGTCTGTCCTGGTTCTGTATGTCAGACAGCTGGGGATATCACAGTACTTGTGAATCCCAATGTACTAGCACTTCACCTGACTCCTACTGTTATTGTTTTAATCCTGTGATTTAAATAAAGCTGTGGCCATTTTGACAACCAAAATAATGTGTTGTGTATTTATTCTAGTGCCTAGGTTTACTGTAGTTATGGTGGTTTTAAGATGAAGTGGGGGTCCGTCCCATATCCATAAGTCATGTAATCTCTAACATATTCACCTGTAATCTGTATGCAGCAGTATGGTTACTCCGGTCACGGTGCATTACTCTACATTTATTAACAATGAACTTTATCTGCCATGTGTTTGTCCTTGCATGAATCTATTCCAGATCCTTTTATAATATTATAATTTCAGAGGTTAGTAATCAACATAAGCAGTTTGGAGGGTGGCTTGATCCATTGGAAAAGGTAGGGATATCCAGCCATTTTTTTGCTAAAAAAATTTATAAAAAAAAAATTGTTAGAAGAACTGAATAAAAACAGAAGATTTTGGAAAATGTCTCACATATTTTCTATAGTACTGGTAATGTTCTGTTTTTATTGAACGTGGGTGAGCTGGATCACTCTCTTATTTATTGTCTTGATCCATTTCTTTTAAATTGCTTCGGAATTAAAATAATTTTTACTTAAAGGGAATCTGTCAGCAGTTTTTTGCTACCTCATCTGAGAGCGGCATAATGTAGGAAAAGAAACCCTGAATCCAACAATGTATCATTTAGTGTACTGCATTCTGATTCAATTTTTTAGATTTAGCAATGCAGCAGAGCTAGGAAAGCTGACTCCGCCCACACCACAGCTAACCCCACCCATACCAGGCTGTTGTGAGTTCATTTTCCCCTTCACCTTTGATGTCTGATGAACTCCCTCTGCTGGTGAAGGGAGGTAGTGAAATTGACTTGGATGGGAAGAACCTGTCATCCAAACAGGTGGAGTGTGATTGGGGATCCTGAATTTCTGAGTGGATATAAGGCAGCCAACGCCCTGCAGGGTTGCTGGTGATCCTTTCTGCTCTGAGCTCTTGCATCCAGTTTAGTTCCTGTCTACTAAAAGCTACGTTTTTGCCCTGCTATTATTCCATTAGATTTTGTCTGGTTTACTTAGTGTTTGTGTTCAGCCAGCCCTTGCTGGGACTGGCTGAATTCCATTTTTGTCTCTGATCAGTTGATCTCTTTGCTCTGTTTTCAGAATA
Organism: Dendrobates tinctorius; assembly: GCF_039654945.1. Lineage (NCBI taxonomy): Eukaryota > Metazoa > Chordata > Amphibia > Anura > Dendrobatidae > Dendrobates > Dendrobates tinctorius. The sequence goes on along the minus strand of NW_027361771.1, from coordinate 8,527,356 downwards.
TACCTGAGTGCTGATATAGTGATGGGCCTTTTTTCATATCAGACGGTTGGGACATTTTTCTTTTTTAAATTCGTTTATTAAACACCAGAGTACAGAGATTGCACATCATACATAATGAGTTGTGATAACAGAATACAAAGAAATTGCACACTCTCACAAATAAACAAGGTAATGTGTACATTTCCATCTGAACATATTTAAAGGATAACTGTTTGTGTTTCCCCATACATATATCACTTTAATTTAAATTTCACAAACCTTGTCATGCAGGGCCGGACTGGGACTAAAATTCAGCGCTGGCATTTGAAGTTACACAGGCCCACTAGTCATATGGTGACTATATAATATTTTTGTACACTTGTAGGTTACAAGCAGTGAGAGGAGATTAACACGACTATATAACATGTAGTCACAGCTGTGCCCAGTATTTCAGCTCAGTCCTATTTATTGCTTTTAGGTACAGTACTCCTCCCAAAGCTCTGTCCCCTTTTGTACACACGGTGACAGAATTCCTGGCAGAACTGCTATCCATTGGGCAACCAGACCCCCTGGTCATAGCTGCCCCTATCATACCTCCCAACTTTTGAGGAAGGGCAAGAGGGACAAAGAGTGCGGCGCGCACAGCGCGCCGCTGCAAATTTTAGGCCACGCCCGGCCACACCCATTCCGCAACTAGTCACACCCATGTCCACGCCTAATCGCACCCATTTAGCACTGCTGATCACACTGACTTGTACTGAGGGCACAGTGGCTGGCATTATGGGCACACTGACTGGCACTAAGGAAGAGAGAAAACAGAGAGAGAGAGAGAAAAAAGAAAAAGAGAAAGAAAGAGGGGAAAAAAGAAAGAAAGAACAGAGAGAGACAGTGAAAGAACAGAGAGAGAAAGAAAGAGGGGAAAGAAAGAACAGAGAGAGACAGAGAAAGAATAGAGAGAGAAAAGAGGGGAAAGAAAGAACAGAGAGAGACAGAGAAAGAATAGAGAGAGAAAGAAGTAAAGAAAAGAAAGAGAACAGAAATAAAGAAAGAGAGGAAAGAAAAAGAAAGAAAGAGGGGAAGAAAGAACAGAGAGAGAGAGAAAGAAAAAAGAAAGATTAGAGAGAGAAAGAAAGAACAGAGAGAGAGAGAAAGAAAATGAGGGAAAGACAGAACAGAGAATGAGAAAGAACAGAGAAAGAAAGAAAAAGAGAGAAAGAAATAAAGAAAGATTCTATAAAGATACTATAGCAGCCCGGCTCCCATTGTAGTGCCCACCTGAGCCTCCCGGTGCAGGACATATCATGATCCGCTCACATGGCCGGCATCCCCGATTTCAAGGCGATCCTGCTGTCTGCGCTGTCGGAGGAGGACACGGTGATGGATCTGAAGCATTCCTGGTTCTGTTACAATCTCCTCAAGAAATTATCTCATTTCCGGTCAGCTTCAAGCACATCACTTCAGGTGGAACATCACGTGTGTGTTTTAAAATGCTACTCGGGGCTCCGCCGTGTACTCCTGTGTCCGTGGGAAAAGCCCGCTTTGTACGCTTCGTACACACTTGGCTCCGCTCTGTTCATCCCGTACACATATGGCTCCGCTCCGTATACCCCAAACACACGCGGCTCCGCTCCGTACACCAAGTACACACGCGGCTCCGCTCCGTACACCTTGTACACGCGGCTCTGTTCCGTACACCTCATACACACACGGCTCCTCTCCATACACTTCGTACACACGCGGCTCCGCTCCGTACACCTCGTACACACGGCTCCGCTCCGTACACCTCGTGCATGCGGCTCCGCTCCGTACACCTCGTGCACGCGGCTCTGTTCCGTACACCTCGTACACACAGCTCTGTTCCGTACACCTCGTACACGCGGCTCTGTTCCGTACACCTCGTACACACACGGCTCCGCTCCATACACCTCGTACACACACGGCTCCGCTCCGTACACCTCGTACACGCGGCTGTTCCGTACACCTCGTACACACACGGCTCCGCTCCGTACACCTCGTACACACACGGCTCGGCTCCGTACACCTCGTACACACACGGCTCCGCTCCATACACCTCATACACACAGGGCTCCGCTCCCTACACCTCGTACACACACGGCTCCGCCCCGTACACCTCATACACACACGGCTCCGCTCCGTACACCTCGTACACACACGGCTCTGCTCCATACACCTCGTACACACACGGCTCCACTCCGTACACCTCGTACACACACGGCTCCGCTCAGTACACCCCATACACATACAGCTCCGCTCAGTACACCCCATACACATACAGCCCTGCTACATCTACCCTGTAAACCCCTCCTGACCCCACACATACTTATCTCATCCAGCACCATGACAACAGCCAACAGCACAGCAAAGTCTTGCAGACACCAAGAGGCAAGGCTGTGCGCACAGGACCTGTGATGAGGTCACAGGAGGGGCGGAGTCAGGGGTCACATGATCAGGGGTCTGGACAAAGGCTCCTGATCATGTGACCCACTGACTCCTCCCCTCCTGTGACCTCATCACAGGTCCTGCGAACAGAGAAGGCAAGCGACACTGTGAGTGGCTGCGGGGGCGGGAGCGGGGGTCTCAAGCTACCGCGAGGATGGGGGGCATGGTGGCTTATCTCCCTGCAGTGCGGGAGGAACTTGGAAACTATCACCGCCATGCCCGCAGAGGGCCGGCGGCAGGAGCCACAGTGGCCGCAGCCGCTGGCAAGCGGCCAGATGATCGGGCGCTGCCGCCTGCGGCCCACATGACAGCGGCCCAGCGGGAAAATGCCCGGTTGGTTATATTGCCAATCCGGGCCTGTTGTCATGTAACAGTAAGAGCTAACTAGAACTCTTAAACTACATCTACCACTATCTCAACTAACATCTACTATTTCCGCAGCCTAGATCACATTGTGTCGTGCGTGATGTCTCAGTTTTGTAGAGTAAGGTGAGAGGAATTCCACCTCTCCCAGATCTTCTCAAACTTCCCCGGGCATCCCCTATTGTGATATAACGTGCGCTCATATGGAACAACTGAATTCACCAACTTGATCCAAAATCTAAAGGAAGGATCTGAGCCCCCCATCCACCTCAGTGCCAGCACTTTCCGCGCCATAAACAGCGTCTCGTGCAAGAAGACTCCAGCATATCGATCCCAGATCTCCTCCCATACCCCAAACAAGCAAATCAATGGCTCTAGAGGGACAGGGGCCTGCATCACGGATGTCAGTAGTGTGGTGACCTCTTTCCAGTAGTGTAGGATAATGGGACATTGCCACACCATATGGATAAAATCAGCATCTGGCGAGTGACATCGCATACATTCCTGTGATTGAAGCCGACTCATCCTAAAAAGTCGCAACGGAGTCAAATATGTTTGATTTATTATATAAATTTGTATCATTCTGTTATTGATAGATGGTGATACTCCAATCGGAGACTCCAGAATCTCCTCCCATTCCTCTCTTTGCGCATCAGGGATGAGACGTTCCCACTTCATCCTTGTAGAGATTATGGCCGATTCTGCCCCTACTGACAGCATATATGTGTACAAGGAGGATATAAGACCCTGGGGACCCTGCGAGTTAAGAATTCCTATCAGAGGTAAAGACGAAATAGTACGGTCCACACCCCCATCCCTCATATGTGACTGAAGAGCCGATCTCAGCTGCAGATAGCGAAAAAATTGAGACCTTGGAATATCATGCGCGGCTTGTAACTGTTCAAAAGACTTTAAGGTCCCCTGGTCATACAAGTCTCCCACTGAAGAAACGCCATGCTGAGCCCAAAAAATGGCGGATGGGTGATTCAGTAGCTCTGAAAAATAGTTATTACTCCACAGGGGCATTTCAGCCACAACACCCCTAAACCCTATTACATTCTTGATTTGTCTCCATATTAATCGTGCCACCCGGAGCAGGGGCAGCAGACGTGGAGCATTAGTTTTTTCCAACTCAAGGAAACCCAATGGGCAATCCGCTTGTGCAGCGTGAAGCAGGTGGCTTTCAGAATTAGGGAGGCAGTTACCCGGCATCCATTTATTTAGAGCTTTAGCCTGCCCAGGTAAGTAGTACAGGAAAAAATCTGGCAGCGCCGCCCCACCTCCCTTCTTTGGTCTTTGTGAAGTGGACAATTTAAGTTTGGGCCTAGTTTTCCCCCAAATAAAGGACGTGACCAGAGAATTAAAATTAACAAAAAAGGATTTAGGCACCGCTACCGCACTGTGCTGGAGCGAGTAGCCAAATTTAGGGAGTAATATCATTTTAATCAGATTAATGCGTCCAGCCACAGATAATGGGAGCCTACTCCAAGACGCAAATTTAGCTTTAACCAGGTCCAGCAACGGGTGGACATTAAGTTGTAGATCAAGCGTACTATTATTAGAAATGTAGATGCCCAAATATTTAAAACTAGATACAATAGGCAGCGGGGAGAGATCCTCTAGCTGGGGAATCGGAGCATGGGAAAGGGGTAACAGGGCAGATTTTTCCCAATTTATATGTAAACCTGAATATTTACTAAATTTATCTATAAGGGATATCACCTGTGGCAAAGTTTCTTCCACATTATTCAAGAATATCACCATGTCATCGGCATATAGGCCAATGGTGTCTACCCGACCTGCTATATCTTTACCTCGGATATTGGGGAAGGACCTTATACGTATTGCTAGTGCCTCAATCGCAAGAGCGAAGAGAGCCGGGGAAAGAGGGCAACCCTGGCGGGTTCCCCTATGCAACATGAAAGATTCAGATATAGAATTATTTATTATAATACGGGCCTAAGGTTTCATGTATAATATTTTGATCCATGTAATAAGTTGATTGCCAAAGCCATACCTCTGCAAACATGCGGAAAGGAAAGGCCATTCAAGAGAGTCAAAAGCCTTGGCAGCATCTAACGATGCCAATGCCCATCTGTTGTCTGGTACCAAGGAGCTATATTGGACTATTGACTGGACTCTTCTGATGTTAATGGAAGTGCTTTTGCCCGGCATAAAGCCCGTTTGATCTGGATGTATGAGATTCAATATAATGGAATTCAGCCTAGTAGCTAGAATCTTGGTAAAAATTTTATAGTCCACATTCACTAATGAAATGGGACGATAGGATCCACATTCTAAAGGGTCCTTCCCCTCCTTCCAAAGCACTATGATATTAGCCCCGTAAAAGGACTCAGGCATAGAATTCCCCTCCCATATTCCCCGATAGACCTTTACTAGGAGTGGCGTCAATATATCCCGGTACTTCCTATATAATTCAATAGACAACCCATCAGGTCCAGGGGCCTTCCCAGAAGCCATATCTGTCATAGCGTTATCTATCTCCTCTGGAGTAAACTCAGCGTCCATAAGGGCCCGCTGCTCAGGATCTAATGTGGGAAATGATATATCTGACAAATAGTCTAAGCGCCCTAAAGTATCAAAGTCACTTTTAGATTTATATAGTGACCTGTAGTAATCCTGAAAACAGCCAAGAATATCCTCGGTCGAAGACACCAGTGTACCGTCTACCTTGCGAATTTGCAAAATTATATTAGAGGTGTTATGTTGGCGCACCAGGTAGGCCAAAAATTTGCCCATTTGGTTCCCCAATTCAAAAGAGGATTGACGAGTAAAAAACAATTTACACTTAGATTTAGTGTCCACGTGCTGAGTATATAACCTCTGGGCAGCCAGCCACTCACTCCTGTTCCCGCTGGTCTGGCTAGATATATATGCTGCCTCCGCGTCTTTCAGTCGTTGCTCCACCTCGTCATCTTTCCCTGCGGTAACCCGCTTAATATAAGAGATCGTGGAGGACAAACAGCCCCTCAGGTATGCCTTAAGGGCATCCCAGAATAAATTAATATCCTGGGGCTCCGGGTGGGACGAGATGAAGCAATTCAACTGATCAATCGTTCTGTCCGGAGATCCCATCAGTTTTAACCAGAATGGATTTAACTTCCAAGCTATCCCACTGTTTACTTGCCCATATTTGAGTTTAAGGACGACCGGGCTATGGTCTGAGATCCCTCTACTGCCTTGTTCTTTATCAGCCACCCACATTGCTAGACCGCCAGAACCGAATATATACTCTAGGCGTGATAGAGAGCGTTTGATGGATGAGTGACAAGTGTACTCCCTTAACTCAGGGTGACGCATCCTCCACAAATCCAGCCACCCGCCACCCTCCATAAATGATGACAACGGGGTTGTAGACGCTGGGGAGGACCCCCCGTTCGCTACATCATCTAGCCTCAATTTATCCAGGCGGTTGTTCATAACCATATTAAAGGGCAAAGCTCATTGCTTTCTGCAAGATGGATATATGAGCCGGAGGGGGGTTATAAATACATAGGACTACATATTTCCTGGTGTTCACCACTGCGTGGACAAAAACAAAACGACCCTCAGGGTCCCTTCAAGTTTCCCCCGCCTCCCATCTGACGTCTTTATGTACCAACAGAGAGACCCCTCTGGAATAGCTGGTGTGGAATGTATGGGCAGACCATTGTACCCAGGGCTTCTGCACGCACCGTACCGTATCCCGAGTCAGGTGCGTCTCCACCAAGGCCACAATGTGAGGGCGATAATGTCTGACCTGTGAGAAGACCTTGATCTTTTTTCGAGGTGTTTTTATTCCCCTCACGTTCCATGTCATACATAATAACTCCGACCCTATACTTTGCTACTCTGAACATGGTGCATGGTACTACCCGGGCAAAATTTAGAGACATCACCTGTAGACTGAAATTGTTGTCGACTGCGGTTACAACCTAAGAAAAAATACCAAAAACCTCAACGGAAAAAAAACAAAGTAAATAAACAACGAACAACATGGGAGTAGAGTCCTGTACTCCCATCAAGGAACAAACAAGGGGATACCATCACTGAGCCCAGTGTCCGGCATTGTTTTGTTGGTATCTTGGACGCTTCCGAGTGTAGCTCCAATCAGTCGGTTAATAGAAAAATACCAACAGACAAAAGATGCATTAGGATTCCTTTTCGGCAGACCCTCCATGGGATCGCAGCCACTCCGCCGCCTCCGCCGGATCTGTAAAAAACGAAGTAGAACCCCCCGTGGACCACCCGGAGCCGGGCCGGGTAAATCATCGAGTACACAATGTTCCTCTCCCGCAGACGTCTTTTGACCTCTGTAAACTGCGCCCGTTGTTTCTGGAGTTCCGCAGAGAAATCCGGGAAGATCGAGATCGTGGCATTGTTGAAGTTGATAGGGCTCTTTTGCCGTGCCAGTCGTAAAACCACGTCTCTATCCCTGCAGTTGAGAATGCGCGCCAGAAAGGGTCTAGGCGGGGCTCCAGGAGGGAGAGGCCTAGTAGGGACTCTGTGGGCCCTCTCCGCCGCAAAAATTGAGGAGAATTCGTCGCCCAAAGTGGTTTTAAGCCAATCTTCTAGGAATTGCTCCGGATGTTGTCCCTCCGATCGCTCCGGCAGGCCAATAATTCGGATGTTATTTCGACGCATCCTATTTTCCAGGTCATCTGCTTTTTGCCTCCACGCATTCATGGAACCCGCCACTTTCGTTAGTTTAGCCTCCATGGGTGTGATGGTGTCCTCCACCTGGGATACCTGTGTCTCCACCTCCGTAATGCGGCCCTTCATGGCTTGCATATCTTGCCGGAGGCGTCCCACTTCATTATACACGTCCTCTATCTTCCTAGTCAGAGAGGTCCTGGTCAAGGAGATGGTCTGCATGAGTTGTTCAGACGCCTGCTTAAGGGGTAATTCCCCCTGCTCACACTCCTCCCCACCTTCAGAGGGGAGGCTCTTATGCTGAACCTGTGGGGGGTTATTTTTTGTAGATCTAGAGCTCTCAGCACGGTCTATCCTGGCATATTCCTTTAGCTTTTCTGCAGCCGTTCCGGACCCTTTGGAACGACTCATTTTAAAGGCAATAGGGCACAGACGGATGACAGAGATTGTGCACTTTGGGGTCTCCAAATTAATGTAGCAGATGATATTGTGCACAGAGGGTGATTGCAGGGACCCAGGCACAGCGCAGACCCGCAGCATCTCACAAGGGGGCAAAGTTCAGCCCCAGGCGGCAAGCAAGGGCCCCCACAGCCCAGGGAGCGACCCTCACAGGGGCAACAGCCAGGGAGGGATCCAGGCCCCAATAGTTATGGTGCAGGGCAGGCAATATGGTAAGGAGGGGGACGTGGGGCCCAATTTTCCAGGGCTCACACCGCTTGTCCCTCACAAATAGTTAAATTTTCAGCTCACCGTCCTGCTCCCTCAGCGCTGCAGCAATGAAGCTCGGGCCGCGTCAGCAGAGCGTGCGCCTCCAAGATGGCTGCCGCTCCCTGCAGGCCCCGCCAGCCGCCCAGGTTTCCAGAGCCGCCGGCTCCCAAGAGTCCAGCCCCGCTCTCCCGCGGGGGTCCAGGAGCGACCCCGAGTTCAGAGGGGTCAGAAGACGGGTGAGTGTGCTGCGGGGTTAAGAGACTGCCGACCAGATTTTATCAGGATGGCAGGAGCTTCCACCGCGTGCGTCCTACTCCGTCGCTCCCATAGCCACGCCCCCTCCGGTTGGGACATTTTTGGTAGGGTTTTTTGCGGATTGCAGCCAGCATCTTTTCTGTCCTGTCCTATCTAGTTAGTTGGGCCCCATCGTTTGCTCAGCCTGTCTTTCTGTCTGTGTTTGTGCTTTCATCTGTTTTTCACCGACAATACATGTTGGGGGCTGTCTACTGCTTTGGGGTCTGCTCTGGGGCAGTTTAGATTTCCCCTTTCTTTCTTTAGGCTTATGTAGATCTCCGGCTGTGACGAGGGGTCTAGGACCACCGTAGGAACCTCCCACGGCTACTGTTAGTTGTGGTGAATAGGATCAGGGGTCTGCAATCCGCTAGTTACCAACCTCTCTGGTTTTCTGGACTTAGCTTGTATTTTTGTTTTCTCCTCCTCCGGTGACTCATTCATAACAGAATCACCAGCCATACCGCAGATTCTAGGGTACTCAATAGCAGGAAAGAATTGTAAAAAAAAAGAAAAGAAAAGTCAGAATTTTTTTTTTCGTGTGTATATTTTTTCCTCTACTTCTCTGAGGCCGTAGGGGGAATTTTTTCTTAATGGAGATTAAGCAATTGTCTGATCATGTGGAGCAGCTCACTGCTGAAGTGCGGGGAGTCTCCGCCTATCTTGCTCATTCACATGCTGCTGAACCAAAAATCCCCACTCCTGATGTGTGTTTTTTCTGTGGAGATGCCTCTCATATTATTTCTGTCTGCCCTAAACGAGAGAAACGTTTTGCACACACATTTGCTGTGGGTGGTGTTCAACCTAAGTTTCTTCTGGCAATTACTCTGATCTGCTCCCTGTCCACATTTTCCGCTAAGGCTTTTGTGGATTCGGGAGCGGCTCTGAACCTGATGGACTTGGATTTTGCTAAACGTTGTGGGTTTCCTATGACACCGCTGCGGACGCCTATCCCTTTGAGGGGTATTGATGCTACTCCTTTGGCGAAGAATAAACCTCAGTTTTGGATCCAGGTGGTAATGCGGGTCACCCCAGACCATCAAGAAAATTGCAGATTTTTGGTGTTGCATAATTTGCATGATACCATTGTTCTGGGGTTTCCCTGGTTGCAAATCCATAATCCAGTTTTGGATTGGAAATCTGTGTGGTGAGTTGGGGTTGTCGGTGTGCCCTTAGTGACGCTCCTGTTTTCTGCACCTCTCCCCAGTCGCATGATGTTCCTGACTATTTGGCTGATTTTTATGATGTATTTAGTGAGAATGAGTCTGCATCTTTGCCTCCTCATAGGAGTTATGACTGTGCAATTGAGCTGAGCCCTGGGTGTAAATTTCCCAAGGGTCGTCTTTTCAATTTATCTGTACCCGAGCACGAGGCTATGCGATCCTATATTAAGGAGTCGTTGGAGAAGGGTCATATTAGACCATCCTCTTCACCCTTAGGTGCTGGGGTTTTTTTTCGTGGCCAAGAAAGATGGTTCAATAAGGCCATGTATTGACTATCGTTCCTTCAACAAAATTACTGTTAAATATCAGTATCCGTTACCCCTGATTTCTGATCTGTTCTCCAGAGGTAAAGGTGCTTGCTGGTTTACCAAGCTTGACCTCAGGGGGGCGTATAATCTTATTCGCATTAAGCATGGGGATGAATGGAAGATGGCGTTTAATACTCCGGAGGGACATTTTGAGTACCTGGTGATGCCTTTTGGGCTCACTAATGCCCCTTCTGTCTTCCAGTGCTTCATGAATGATATTTTCCGGAACTTTGTGGATACATTTTTGATCATCTATCTGGATGATATTTTGATCTTTTCCAAGGATTGGGACTCTCATGTGGAACATGTTCGGACTGTGTTCCGGATTTTGAGGGAGAATTCCCTGTATGTTAAGGGATCGAAATGCCTTTTTGGTGTTCAGAGGATTTCATTTTTGGGATTTATTTTGTCTCTGTCAACTATTGAAATGGACCCGGCCAAGGTACAGGCCATTTATGATTGGGTTCAGCCCACTTCTTTGAAGGCCCTCCAGAAGTTTTTGGGTTTTGCTAATTTTTATCGTAAATTTATAGCTAATTTTTCTGGTATTGCCAAACCATTGACTGATTTGACTAAGAAGGGTGCTGATGTGCTGAATTGGTCTCCGGAGGCTGTTTCTTCCTTTCAGGAGCTGAAGCGGAGGTTCACTTCTGCTCCGGTTTTGCGGCAACCTGATGTCTCACTCCCGTTTCAGGTAGAGGTGGACGCTTCTGAGATTGGTGCAGGAGCTGTTTTGTCCCAAAAAGATCCTGTAACATCTAAAATGAATCCCTGTGCTTTCTTTTCCCGAAAGTTCTCCCCATCTGAACGTAACTATGATGTGGGGAATCGGGAACTGTTAGCCATGAAATGGGCATTTGAGGAGTGGAGACATTGGTTGGAGGGAGCTAAACATCAAGTCGTGGTCCTTACTGACCACAAGAATTTGATTTACCTTGAGTCGGCCAAATGCTTGAATCCTAGACAGGCTAGGTGGGCCTTGTTTTTCACACGTTTTGATTTTGTGGTCTCTTATCTTCCGGGCACTAAGAATGTCAAGGCAGACGCCCTCTCTAGGAGTTTCTTTGCTGATTCTCCTATTGTGACCAAGCCTGCTACCATCTTAGGTGAGGGGGTAGTTCTTTCTGCCATCTCACCCGATTTGAGACGTGCTCTGGAAGAGTTTCAGGAGGACAAACCTGAGCGTTGTCCCATTGGAAAATTGTATGTTCCTGACCAGTGGAGGAAGAGAGTAATGTCTGAAGTTCATTGCTCCGCATTGGCTGGTCATCCAGGTATTTTTGGTACTAGAGATTTGGTGAGTCGGTCTTTTTGGTGGCCCGCCTTGTCTCGTGATGTTAGGAATTTTGTGCAGTCCTGTGGGACTTGCTCCCGGTCTAAACCTTGTTCTCGCTCTAGTGCGTTGTTGATGCCTTTGCCGGTGCCCAGGAGGCCATGGACCCATATTTCAATGGATTTTATCTCTGATATGCCTGTCTCTAAGAGAATGACTGTTATTTGGGTGATTTGTGATAGATTCTTTAAGATGGTCCATCTTGTACCACTCCCTAAGTTGCCATCTTCCTCAGAGTTGGTTCCCTTGTTTTTGCAACAGGTGGTTCGCTTGCATGGGATTCCTGAGAACATTGTATCTGACAGAGGAGTTCAGTTTGTTTCTAGATTTTGGAGGACTTTCTGTTCCAAGCTGGGAATTCAGTTGTCCTTCTCCTCTGCTTTTCACCCTCAGAGCAATGGGCAGATGGAGAGAACAAACCAGACTTTGGAGTCTTATTTGAGATGTTTTATTTCTGCTGATCAGGATGATTGGGTTTCATTTTTGCTCTTGGCCGAATTTGCTTTAAATAATAGAGCTAGTTCTGCCACTTTGATGTCACCTTTTTTTTGTAACTTTGGGTTTCATCCTCGATTCTCTTCAGGGCAGGTGGAGTCTTCTGCCTGCCCAGGTGTTGACACTGTGGTGGAGAGAATGCACCAGATCTGGGACCAAGTGGTGGATAAGTTGTCTCTCTCCCAGGAAAAGGCCCAGCGGTTTTCCAACCGGCATAGGACCATTGGTCCCCGGTTTAAGGTGGGTGATATGGTTTGGTTGTCATCAAAGAATATCTCTATGAAGGTGGCTTCTCCAAAGTATAAACCTAGATTTATTGGACCTTACAAGATTTTGGAGATTCTTAATCCGGTCTCTTTTCGATTGGCTCTTCCTGTTACTTTCAAGATCCATAACGTGTTTCATAAGTCTCTGTTAAAGAGGTTTGTTGAGCCAGTAGTTCCTGTGGTGGCACCTCCTGACCCTGTATTGGTTGAAGGTAAGGTGGAATATGAGGTTGAGAAGATACTGGATTCTCGTCTGGCTAGACGGAGACTCCAGTATTTGGTTAAGTGGAAGGGTTATGGCCAGGAGGATATTTCTTGGGTCCCTGCACCCGATATTCATGCCAAAAGATTGGTTCGTGCTTTTCATCGGGCCCATCCTGATCGCCCTGGTAGCGTGGATGAGGGTTCGGTGACCCCTCCTCAAGGGAGAGTTACTGTTGTGAGTTCATTTTCCCCTTCACCTTTGATGTCTGATGAACTCCCTCTGCTGGTGAAGGGAGGTAGTGAAATTGACTTGGATGGGAAGAACCTGTCATCCAAACAGGTGGAGTGTGATTGGGCATCCGGAATTTCTGAGTGGATATAAGGCAGCCGACGCCCTGCAGGGTTGCTGGTGATCCTTTCTGCTCTGAGCTCTTGCATCCAGTTTAGTTCCTGTCTACTAAAAGCTAAGTTTTTGCCCTGCTATTATTCCATTAGATTTTGTGTGGTTTACTTAGTGTTTGTGTTCAGCCAGCCCTTGCTGGGACTGGCTGAATTCCATTTTTGTCTCTGATCAGTTGATCTCTTTGCTCTGTTTTCAGAATATACCTGAGTGGTGATATAGTGATCTTGAAGTCTAGCGACTTCAGGGCCTTTTTTCCTATCAGACGGTTGGGACATTTTTGGTAGGGTTTTTTGCGGATTGCAGCCAGTATCTTTTCTGTCCTGTCCTATCTAGTTAGTTGGGCCCCATCGTTTGCTCAGCCTGTCTTTCTGTGTTTGTGCTTTCATCTGTTTTTCACCGCCAATACATGTTGGGGGCTGTCTATTGCTTTGGGGTCTGCTCTGGGGCAGTTTAGATTTCCCCTTTCTTTCTTTAGGCTTATGTAGATCTCCGGCTGTGACGAGGGGTCTAGGACCACCGTAGGAACCCCCCACGGCTACTGTTAGTTGTGGTGAATAGGATCAGGGGTCTGCAATCCGCTAGTTACCAACCTCTCCGGTTTTCTGGACTTAGCTTGTATTTTTGTTTTCTCCTCCTCCGGTGACTCATTCATAACACCAGGCTCTCAATGTACATAGCTATAGACAGTGAGGTGCTTATGACAGATGTGGGTGGAGTCGGACCAGAGCTCACAAGTCCAGCTAGTCATAGCAATGTTAACTACAAGGTGATTGAAGCTTCAGTCTAAGTAAAGAATTGCACACAGCCGGACATGTGACACAAACATTGAGATCAGTGTTTTAACCCCTACCTCATGGTGTCCTAAGATTACATAGTAAATACTTGCTGACAGATTCTCATTATTGCATACATCTCTGCTGCTTACTGATGCCCATACTGCCCAAACAGACTGTTAAAGCGAAGGTGCCATGATTTTAATTTTTGTATTAATGATTATTGATTATATTATCAATTATTTTTAATACAAAATTAAATGAACTACTTTCATAGTTTTTTTATTTTTTAACTTTTGCTTTTGCCACTGGAGGCTGCCATTTTTGTTAGTGTGGGTGTAAATGTCTGGGCACATCACTTTCACTCCTCATTCACGGCAGCCATGGGCATAAAGGACTGCAATCGGACTCCGACCGCATCTCTTACATTGAGGCCGCTCCTCCTGCCTCTCAGCTGTGACCTGGGCACGCCCCTGGGCTGTACAGATCACAGCTGTGGGAGGAGATCGCAACCATTTTGTTGTAGCCAGCATATGCCGTGGGCTGCGATGACAGGAGATGTCGTGGAGAAGCTGCTGGGAAGGCTGCAATCACTGCTCACTGCTGAAACATGGAGCGTTATGTCTGCTGCTTTTCTGTGCAGCACTGATTTGTGGCTGGATGTGTTGCACTTCATCATCCTGATACAGTGATTGTCGGTACAGACCTCAGCCTGGAGTCTCACTGCAGTGATCACAGCTTCTGAAAATAGAGCAATTCTCTGCAGCACAAGATCCCTGAGTGGTTAGAAGGGGCAGCACTGAAAGCCAGGCTGGCCTGTAATGGTTAACCCTTCCCTGCCTGCTGTGCATGGTGCAGGCAGAAGGATCAGTGTGCAGACAGGCAGCAGTGGGGGGGAGGGGTTGCACATTGTAAAGAGGTGGGCGGCAGCTTCAGGGATGGATCCAGGATTATACAGAAAGTCAGACAGCCGCGCTGACACATGTCCATCTACATGTGTAGCCAATCCTATTCTGTGTGATACTCTCTGTTAAGCCGTGTATCTAATCCTATCCCGAGTGATAATGAGCCGTGTATCTAATCCTGACCTGTGTGATACTGGGCTGTGTATCTAATCCTGACCTGTGTGATACTGAGCTGTGTATCTGATCCTGACCTGTGTGATACTGAGCTGTGTATCTAATCTTCACCTGTGTGATACAGAGCTGTGTATCTAATCCTGAACTGTTTGATACTGAGATGTGTATCTAATCCTGACCTATGTGATACTGAGCTGTGTATCTAATCCTAGCCTGTGGACACTGTCTGCTGAGTATTATGTATGATCTATTTGACGGTATTGTGTGATCTATATGGCGGTATTATGTGTGAACTATATGGCGGTATAATGTGTGAAGTATATGGTGGTATTATAGCCTGTTTCCCAGTGTCACCCCAAAACTGCACCTGTCTCCTCGCTTTTACACATTTCCAGGACAGTATCTGAGGAGGGGAATGGGGTCTTTGCATGCAAAGTCTGGATCTGAACAGGCCATCAATTAGCAGAAATGTTTCCTGAATTTCTCTGGAGCAGACAAGCAGATGGTCCATCCATGTATATAAAACACAGCGCTCTATGTACAATCCCTGGCTGCTCCATGCACCGAACAGGGTGTCCCCCATAGACCAGCACACTGCTCTCCTGAAATACTTTGTGCTGCTGTGACTCTGCTCCCTCCACCATATATCTCCCAGAATCCTTGTTGCCTGCCATCCTCAGTAACCGTCTACTTGTCAGTTTAAGTTGTCAGTCACCAACAAAATGGCTGCTCACTGTGTTCCTAAATCTCATCCTCTCTAATCCCTTAGCAAACACCCAGAAGGAGAGGAGATGAATGACATCACACACATGTCAGTTGACTCAGCCCATATTACTGCAGGGCAGTCATGTGAGCTAGTTGTACACTAGGTTTTTATCAAATATAAGTAGCTGCTCCCCCTAGTGTTTGAAAGTGGAAATGCCAAAACTTTTAAAATTATTTTTCATATTTTACTAAAATATAAATAAATGCTATTATTTTTTTTTTTTAAATTTAAATATTAATTCTTTACATTTTTTCAATCTCTCAAACATTTTTTTTTGATAGCACCTTCCCTTTAAGTGTAGGAGAGTCTGCTGGGTGGTAAGATAGGAGCTTTTAGGAAGTTAGTTCCGATGGGGCCAGGGTGCCCGAAGTGTCCGCATGAGCTATAGGCCCCGACAGCTCGGCAGTCACGCAACGTTAAATAGCTGCAGCCCACGTTATCCACGGCCACTGGGCATCATTGCAGTCGGCCAGGACAGGAAAAGAAAGATGTGGCGACTCATCGCCTGGGCGCACACCTTTCGAAATGTTACTGCAGAGAGCGGAGAGAACTAATAATTGTTACATTATTGGGAAATGCTTAGTTATATAATTGGGCTTCATGTATCCTGCTGGCCAATAAAATTACAATTTGAAGCTTTACTATAATTAAGTTTTGAAGTCTGTACTAGCAATCAACAGATCCATTTATTTTTATTGCTATTTGTGCCGCTTAAGAGGCTAAAAGTGAACATCGACCCTTTACAGGGACTTGCCACATTATTTAGGATAATGAGCCACATTTCAGGGTGTTTGCCTTTCATCAGGGCAAAGCAGGAAATCTGGATTTATTTTCTTCATATGATATGGTTATTGATACCTTTATTCTGCTTTCCTACAGTACTTCATCAGATAAATTATTTACACTAATCTTTCTAAAGTATTCTCTGCGAAAAGCTTGAAATATTCCTGGACGTTTTGTCAGATTAATTGCATATCTTGTGGAATTCGGATTGATCCATCTGTGCCACTAATTTTCCATCTATACTTGTTGGAGTACAATATAATTTTCTGATGCATATCTATAATATGATTTTTGCTTTGGCAGTATGTTGTAATTGATTCGCTTTACGCCCAGATTTTTACATATCAAGGATTCTCAAGGGGGGACAAAAATGTAGCCAGTATGTGGCACTGAGATTCCTGGTGGCAGCCCTGGCACATCACATTAGATGCACCAATTCTGGTGCTTGGCCCGGCTATTCCTGATTGCCCTAGTCGGATCCCAACTGGGATAATGGTAGTTGTGGTTGAAGTCAGTTCTGACTTGTCAAGAATCACAGCTGGCATCAAGCCCTGGGTTTAGTAATAGATAATTTTTTTCCTCTACTTGATCCACAGAAAATAAAATGTATTTTAATTGCATTTCAGGTAGCGGGGTAAATATTCTCTGGTCATGATTACACAATGTTATCCCTGGATTAAAAGAGGCAGAGGAGCAAAATACATGCAAATAATCCCAGATGGGGATTTGCCCTTGTTAAGCATTAAAGGGAATCTGAGAGTAACATGATCTAGGGGCAGAAAGCAGCCAATCAGTGGTGAGGGCGGGGTGTAAGGGATGTGCCAGGGTAGTACAAACATCCCTCATTCTCATGATACAATATGTTGTATATACAGTGTCTTGCGAAAGTATTCAGCCCTCTGGAACTTTTCAACCTTTTCCCACATATCATGCTTCAAACATATAGATAACTAATGTACATTTTTGGTGAAGAATCAACAACAAGTGGGACACAATTATGAAGTTGAGCGAAATATATTGGTTTTTTGAAATTGTGGAAATTCAAAAACTGAAAAGTGGGGCGTGCAATATTATTTGACTCCTTTAACTCAATACTTTGTTGCGCCACCTTTTGCTGCGATTACAGCTGCAAGTCGCTTGGGGTATGTCTCTATCAGTTTTGTACATCGAGAGACTGAAATTCTTGGCCATTCTTCCTTGGCAAACAGCTCGAGCTCTGTGAGGTTTGGTGGAGATTGTTTGTGAACAGCAGTTTTCAGCTCTTTCCACAGATTCTCGATTGGATTCAGGTCTGGACTATGACTTGGCCATTCTAACATCTGGAAACTTGTATTTGTGAACCTTTCCATTGTAGATTTTGCTTTATGTTTGGGATCATTGTCTTGTTGGAAGACAAATCTCTGTCCCAGTCTCAGGTCTTTTGCAGACTCCAACAGGTTTTCTTCAAGAATGGTCCTGTATTTGGCTCCATCAATCTTCCCATCAATTTTAACCATCTTCCCTGTCCCTGCTGAAGAAAAGCAGGCCCAAACCATGATACTGCCACCACCATGTTTGACAGTGGGGATGGTGTGTTCAGCGTGATGAGCTGTGTTGCCTTTACGCCAAACATATCGTTTGGCATTGTTGCCAGAAAGTTCGATTTTGGTTTCGTCTGACGAGAGCACCTTCTTCCACATGTTTGGTGTGTCTCCCAGGTGGCTTGTTGAAAACTTTAAGCAACACTTTTTATCAATATCTTGGAGAAATGGCTTTCTTTTTGCCACTCTTCCATAAGAGCCAGATTTGTGCAGTGTAAGACTGATTGTTGTCGTATGGACAGACTGTCCCACCTCAGCTGTAGATCTCTGCAGTTCATCCAGAGTGATCATGGGCCTCTTGGCTGCATCTCTGCTCAGTCTTCTCCTTGTCTGAGATGAAAGTTTAGAGAGATGGCCGGGTTTTGTTAGATTTGCAGTGGTATGATACTCCTTCCATTTCAATATGATCGCTTGCACAATGCTCCTTGGGATGTTTAAAATTTTGGAAATCATTTTTCATCCAAATCCGGCTTTAAACTTCTCCACTACAGTATCACGGACCTGCCTGTTGTGTTCCTTGGTCTTCATGATGCTTTCTGTGCTTCAAACAGAACCCTGAGACTATCACACAGCAGATGTATTTATACGGAGACTTGATTACACACAGGTGGATTATATTTATCATCATTAGTTATATACGACAACATTGGATCATTCAGAGATCCACAATGAACTTCTGGAGTGAGTTTGCTGCACTGAAAGTAAAGGGGCCAAATAATATTGCACGCCACACTTTTCAGTTTTTGCATTTCCACAAAAATTTAAAATAACCAATAAATTTCTTTCAACTTCACAATTGTGTTCCACTTGTTGATTCTTCACCAAAAACTTACATTTGGTATCTTTATGTTTGAAGCATGATATGTGGGAAAAGGTTGAAAAGTTTAGGGGGCCGAATACTTTTGCAAGGCACTGTATGTGTGTTACTGGTGCTTTGTATATTCACTGTTAAGTAGGGAAAGTGAGTTACCCCGGGTTGGCCACTTGATGGGGGTATTATGCTAAAGGGGAGTATTACCTCAGATTGGCCATTAGATGGGGCACAGGGACAACAGTTCTGTACATAGTATAGTAAGCATAAGGGAGCAAGTGTGCAGTTAGCTAAACATAGGAGGGGCACGGTGGGATAATTTAGAAAGGACTTCCTGATAGGAGTCAGTCGGGGTGAGGTTCCCATTAGCTCAGGAGGGCTGGCTAGCCCTGGGCAATACAGTGTCATGCAAAGTTCAGCTCAAGCCAAAGGCCCAGCATATAGTATCTGTGACCAGGATTGTTACAGAGGGATTTCCAGCAGCAGTAGTGGCAGCGCAGTGTAAGTGGGTCTGCAGTTGCTAGTGAAGCCTAGGCAGTACGGGCACATCACTTAGCATGTGGCAGCTTATCTTGAGGGCTGATGCCCTTAAAGCCGGAGCAAAGCGGCTGAGGGAACACCCGACTGGAGTGTGGCTGGGCACTGAAGATGCTGTGGGACCGTTCGGCCCAGAAGCGGGCTTACAGACAGAGAGAGAAGGAAAGGAACAGAAGAATTGTATGTTGTGAACCCTGATGATGATGATGATGATGCTAGAAAGAATATGAATATGCTGTGCACAAGTCTCAGTAAAGTTGCTCCGTTTAATGGTGAACTGGACTGTGACTCCGTTATTTCTAAAGTTGATCCTGAAGTCCTCCAGAAATACACAGAGGACCCTGATGGAGCCTGTGAAAGGCGCTGCAGGTATGCTGAGTGATGGGCAGCACACTGTTGCAGATGTTAGTGGCCACGACTACAGCCCCGGCCATCCCTCACAGGGGTTACATAGAGAACAAGGAAAACGTGAAAGGTCTCATGAAAGTAGGTTTATTAGTCCTCTCGTGATAATCTCCTGCTGATAAATCAGTAATTTTATAAGAATTATAGCAAGCAGCCCAGTAAGTGACATATCGCTGGAATCATGGTCTCTGCCTCTGCATTATGCTGCTCTTAGATTAGGTGGCATTTTTTCAGATTACCTCTTGTTTCTTTTTGTATATCATGTTTTAATTAAAATTATTTCGTTTTCTAAGCATCGTTCTTGCTGTGAGCTTTGATAGTGCTTTATTGATAATGCTATGTGTGTTTGTGGATTACAACCATTTTTGCTGCTGAAATGTGATAAAAACCCATATGCATTTTTTATTTGCGGTTATTCGGCATCTCATTAAAGTGTATGGGGAAAACGCGCAAATAAAACATAATTCGCAAGATTTCAAAAATTCAACACACCTCAATCTTTTTAGTACTAAAAGAAGTAGACATGTCCAAGAGCGGTAAAGGATCCAGCTTCCAGAATATCATTTTTTTTTTTAAATTTATTCCACGGAGAAAGTGGAAAAATATAGAAACTTTGCAAAAGGTTGAAGTGAACACTTTCTATAAGAACCAATGCGTTTCAAACGTTACAATGTTCTTAGTCCTGATTCAAAATGCGTCGGTTTTTATGAAGGGTGTTCAGAAGGTGAAATCTCTGTTCCCCTGTACTTTACGCAGTTTTCCTACTCCAGGGCTCTGGTGCCACTCATGGTATCCGTTATTGTCCTGTGCTGGGGACCCCTCTCTGTTACCTCCCCATACCCTGGGGGCGTCTAAAGCAGACAACCCCTTTCCCTGCTAGAACCTCCAAATTTCACCAAGGTCGGCACATTACGTGGGGTGGTCAAGCTCAACGTCCTCAGGCGCATCAGTAATGGTGCTGATCGGGGCCGCGCGGCCTTCTATTATGGAATCTTCTTTATCACACTTGTTTATGACCTCATAACAGTTGTCATGGTTACTACAGGGGCTGTGAACTGATGCAGGACCCAAGTATTAACCCTTTCATCATTGGTAATTCACTTCATTATAGCGGCAAATAACTGCGCTTGTCACCAAGTCGGCGCCTATCATTATGGCTTCCCTTAGGCTCCATAATAAATATAGATTAAATGTGCGAGTATTTCAGGTGGGTTTTACACTTTTTAGACCCAGTGATTGGGTTTATAGCTAGCACGTTACACTGAAAAAATAAGGGAAATCACTTAGAAAATAATATTATAGGGAATTGCCTTCCAAGCAGTTTCCTAATGTACAGCTTACATAATTACATAGGTTGAATTTGATGATTCTAGGTCTTTTTTCAACCAATCTACAAATTTATACATTTTGTATTGCTAGATTATTTATAACTCACAAGGTCATGTTTTGTCAAAAAAGCATCCAGAACTTTTTTAAATGTTGTTATAATGTCTGCCATTACTAGCTCTTGTGGTCGGGCGTTCCACAGTCTGACTGCTCTTACTGTAAAGAACCCTTTCCACCACGTGTAACGAATGTTCCATTATTCTTTGTGAGTCCTTAAAAGTGATAAATAATGTGCCAGTACTATGAGCACATATGTATTTATACATATAAATGAGATCTTGTAATAATATAGTTTCCGCCTTTGAGCTAACTCTAGATTCCAAATATCTTTTTTAATATGTGGAGCTGAAAAGTAGATCCTATATCCAAGATGTGGCCTTACGAGGGGTAATAATTAGTGTTGAGCGATACCATTCGATATCGTGAAATATCGGATCGGAATGGATCGGACCGATACCCAAAAAGTATCGGGTATCGCCGATTCCGATACCGGAAACCAATGCAACTCAATGGGACAGAAATATCGAAATTAAAAAAAACCCCTTTCTTTCCTTGTAGGTTAATTCTACATGAAGAAAAACAGCTAAGAATAATGTAGAATGTATTGGGGAGGTGGAGGAGATATTAAAGGCATAGAGGTTTAGCCCAATCAAATGGAATAGCAGGAATAATTTATTTTTTTTTAAAGACGTTTGGAGTTACAAAGATATTAACTATGTTAATCTTTTATATATTTTGTCAGATACGTATGTTTCACTATTTCCATGCTCTTCACCTTCTTTTTTACTTCTCCCACACTTTCTCCATGATCCTCAGCAGCAGCAGCATCTTTTTTATCAACTTCTTCACCTTATTCATCTTCTTCTTCACCTTCTTCCTATTATTCTTTTTTTTACATTCTTTATATTCTTCTTATTCAACTATTATTCTTCTTCATATTCTACTTCTTCATATTCTTCTTCTTCTTTATCATATTCTTATTTGTGACAGGCATTCCTGTAGTTGTTATCTATAAAAGTTTGAAGATTACACCTTCCGTTCTGCCTGTCACAAAAGATTTACAACAGGATTTGTCCGCATTCAGTTTGGCCTGCAGCAGCAGGCATTTTCCAGGGGCACCACGAGGAGGAACGGACTCACCCCCAAACACTGCTTAGTCGTCTTCTGCTTATAATTTAGATAATATCTTTTGCTCTGATTTTTAGTCTTATGCTTAATGTTCTTCTGCTTTTGGTTCTTCTGCTTTTTGTTCTTCTGCTTCTTGGTCTTCTGTCTCTTGTTGTTCTGTATCTTGGTGGTTGACTTCATGTTCTTTGTCCTCTTGGTCATCTTCTTCAGGGTCATCTTTTTGGTCTTCGGGGTGGTCTTCCGGGTCGTCGTATTCAGGGTCATCGTTTTCGTAGTCGTCGTCTTCTTCGGGGTGGTCTTCAGGGTCGTCGTCAGGGAGATCCAGAGTGATAACCAAAAACCATTTCCAAAAGCTTGAACTTGGAAAAGTAGCAGAAGGTACAAGAAGGCTGAGGAACTGCCGAGAACCAGCTGACGGTACTGGAACCCGGATGGGTAGCAGAAGGAACAAGAGCCAATGGCACAACCGTGGACCAGCTGACGGTGCTGGAACATGGTTACTAAGCAGGAGGTACCTGTGCTAGAAAGCACTACCAAGGACCAGCAGAGGTTGCTGGAACTCGGATACCGAGAAGGAGGCACCTAAGCCAAAGGCACTGCCGAGAACCAGCTGACGGTGCTGGAACCCGGATGGGTAGCAGAAGCTGCAAGAGCTAATGGAACTAGCGAGAACCAGCTGACTGTGCTGGAACCCGGAGGGGCAGCAGAAGGAACAAGAGCCAATGGCACAACCGTGGACCAGCTGACGGTGCTGGAACACGGTTACTAAGCAGGAGGTACCTGTGCTAGAAAGGGGGTGCTTGTCCTATTGGCACTACGGAACCAACCTTTATTACCAGAGCCTGCAGCCCACATAGGAAGCACCTAAACTGCAGGCACCATAGGCTTAGCTAACCCGACCGCAACATGACAGGACAACGAATTGGTGGCAAAGTGACTTTGACACTACCCGGAAACAGCAGGCGTGCTGGACCCAGGCTGGGCAGGAGGGAGTACCCGTGCCAAAGATACTGCCGAGAACCAACTGACGTTGCTGGAACCTGGAGGGGCAGCATAAGGAACGAGCCAACGGCACTACCGAGGACCAGCTGACGGTGCTGGAACCCAGTTACTAAGCAGGAGGTACCTGTGCTAGAAAGCACTACCAAGGACCAGCAGACGTTGCTGGAACTCGGATACCGAGAAGGAGGCACCTCAGCCAAAGGCACTGCCGAGAACCAGATGACGGTACTGGAACCTGGATGAGTAGCAGAAGGTACCCATGAAAAACAAAGTTGCAAGGCTGCGAGCCGGCCGCAGTTACCGAAACCCACAGTCCTTATAGGGGGTGCTTGTCCTATTGGCACTACGGAACCAGCCTTTATTACCAGAACCCGCAGCCCACATAGGAAGCACCTAAACTGCAGGCAACATAGACTCGGCTAACCCGACCGCAACACGACAGGACAACGTATTGGTGGCAAAGTGACGCTGACACTACCCGGAAACAGCAGGCGTGCTGGTACCAGGCTGGGGAGGAGGGAGTACCCGTGCCAAAGACACTTCTGAGCAGCAACTGGCGATGTTGGAGCCCAGGGTCAATCTGGGTGTAGGCTGAAGCCGAATTTCATCAAGTTTTATATCTGTTGTAGACTTCTACTGATTTTAACCGTGCTCCAATTAGGCCTCTGTCTCCACTGTCTCTAGTATTTACCCTGTCCTCCAACTACTACTAGTAGTGGGAATGGGGACAGAGCAGGAGACATTGCCGAACACACATCAGGGGATCAACTGACGTTACTGAGCCCCAGTAACACAGGAACAAGTGTTGATTGTGCAGACGGCACTTCTGAGCAGCAACTGGCAGTGTTGGAGGACAGGGTAAATACTAGAGACAGTGGAGCCAGAGGCCTAATTGGAGCACGGTTAAAAATCAGTAGTAGTGTGAATGTGGAGGCAGCAATAGACATTGCCGGACACACAGCAGGGGAGCAGCTGGCGTTACTGAACCCCACTAACACTGGAGCATGTGTTTTTTTCTGTGCAGATGGCACTTCTGAGCAACAACTGGCGGTGCTTGGAGCCCAGGATCAATCATGGTGTAGGCTAAGGCCTACTTGGAGCAAGTTTAATATCTGATGCGGGGTGAATGTGGCGGGAGCAGGAGATATTGCCGTACACACAGCAGGGGAGCAGCTGACGTTACTGAACCCCACTGACACAGGAGCTAGTGTATTTTTCTGTGCAGACGGCACTTCTGAGCAACAACTGGCGGTGTTGGAGCCCAGGATCAATCATGGTGTAGGCTGAGGCCTACTTGGAGCAAGTTTAATATCTGATGCGGGGTGAATATGGAGGGAGCAGTAGATATTGCCGTACACACAGCAGGGGAGCAGCTGACGTTACTGAACCCCACTGACACAGGAGCTAGTGTTTTTTCTGTGCAGACAGCACTTCTGAGCAACAACTGGCAGTGTTGGAGCCCAGGATCAATCATGGTGTAGGCTGAGGCCTACTTGGAGCAAGTTTAATATCTGATGCGGGGTGAATGTGGAGGGAGCAGGAGATATTGCCATACACACAGCAGGGGAGCAGCTGGCGTTACTGAACCCCACTAACACAGGAGCTAGTGTTTTTTTCTGTGCAGACGGCACTTCTGTTCTGAGCAACAACTGGCAGTGTTGGAGCCCAGGATCAATCATGGTGTAGGCTGAGGCCTACTTGGGACAAGTTTAATATCTGATGCGGGGTGAATGTGGAAGGAGCAGGAGATATTGCCATACACACAGCAGGGGAGCAGCTGGCATTACTGAACCCCACTAACACAGGAGCTAGTGTTTTTTTCTGTGCAGACGGCACTTCTCAGCAACAACTGGCAGTGTTGGAGCCCAGGATCAATCATGGTGTAGGCTGAGGCCTACTTGGAGCAAGTTTAATATCTGATGCGGGGTGAATGTGGAGGGAGCAGGAGATATTGCCGTACACACAGCAGGGGAGCAGCTGGCGTTACTGAACCCCACTAACACAGGAGCTAGTGTTTTTTTCTGTGCAGACGGCACTTCTGAGCAACAACTGGCGGTGTTGCAGCCCAGGGATTACAGTTCAGGTGGTAGAAACATGAACACAACAGGAGACCTGGATACTGTTGCCAACCAATTATTTATTCTGGAAGAGGACTGGCAAATTCCGGTGAGATCCAGGCCTTGTTCTTTTTCAGAAAAGTAAGCTGGTCAACGTTATCGGAGGATAGTCGCGTGCGACGGTCTGTTAGTACACCACCTGCGGCACTAAAGACGCGTTCCGATAATACACTGGCAGCAGGGCAAGCCAGCACCTACAATGCATACTGGCTGAGCTCTGGCCATGTATCCAGCTTAGAGACCGAAAACTTGAAGGGGGAAGAGCCGTCTGGGAGTACACTGACAGGGCAAGACATGTAGTCTGTCACCATCTGACGGAAACGTTGCCTCCTGCTGACTGGAGCCGTCTGTGATGGTGTAGACATTTGTGGCGGGCACACAAAACTTTGCCACATTTGGGCCATACTGGTCTTGCCTTGTGCTGAGGCGCTGCCTCTGATCCCTCTTTGTGCAGAGCTTCCTCGACTGCCTCGACGCACAGAGCTGCTTTGTAAAGCACTAGCAGCACTGCTCTCGGGTGGAATGGAGAACATGATGGAATGCACCAGTATGTCTTGGTACTCCCGCAGTTACGCTCCCGGTTCAACGGTGTTATGAGGCTTTGCAAGTTTTCCCAGTAGCGAGGATCTAGGAGGGTGTACACCCAATAATCAGCCGTGTTGAGAATGTGGGTGATGCGGCGGTTGTTTCTCAGGCACTGCAGCATGAAATCAACCATGTGCTGCAGACTCCCAACTGCCCAAGAAGCGCTGTCCCCTGCTTGAGGCGTCATCTCTGCCTGCTCTGCATCACCCCACCCTCGCTGTACATACTGACTACTAGAGCATTGTGTACCTCCCTCCTCTGGAGAGATGTCGTCCTCCATTGACTCCTCCTCATCCTCCTCACAAAGTATCCCCTGCCTAGGCCTTTGTGAGGAACCACGTTGTGCAGACTGTCCAGAAGCAGATGGCATTTGTGACTCCTCATCCTCCACCTCTTCCAAAACCTCCTCCCTTAGTGCTTGCAGTGTTTTTTGAAGCAGGCAGATAAGGGGGACAGTCATGCTGACTAGTGCATCATCTGCACTCGCCATCCACGTGGAATCATCGAAGGCACATAAAACAAGGCAGATGTCTTTCATAGAGGCCCACTCAGTGGTGATGAAGTGTGACCGGCGCACAGTGCGACTTGTTTGCGCCTGATGCAGCTGGTACTCCATTACTGCTGCCTGCTGCTCACACAACCGATCCAACATTTGTAACGTTGAATTCCACCTGGTGGGTAGGTCACATATGATGCGATGTTCCGGAAGGTGGAATCGGCGCTGCAGATCTGCAATGCGCGATCTTGCCATGCTGGAACGCTGCAAGTGAGCGCACTCTATGCGGACCTTGTGCAGCAGTGCATCAAGATCCGGATAGTCCCTCCAGAAAGCTCTGCACAACCAAGTTGAGCACATGTGCCAGACATGGGATGTGTGTGAGGTTGCCAAGGCCCAGAGCTGCCACCAGATTTCGGCCATTGTCACACACTACCAAGCCTGACTGGAGATTCGCTGGCACAAACCACACGTCGCTCTCCTGCTTGATGGCATTCCTGAGCTCCTGCGCTGTGTGGCTTCGATTCCCCAAAGAAATTAATTTCAGTACGGCCTGTTGACGTTTGGCCATGGCTGTGCTCATATCGGTCGTAACAGGCTCCTGCAGCGCTGATTCTGAGGAACTCGAGTATGAGGAGGAGTCAATGTGTACAGACTGGATTCCTGCAATCCTTGGAGTTGGCAGAACACGTACAGCGCCATTCTCCAGATCTGTACCCGGCTCCACAACATTGACCCAATGGGCAGTGAGGGAAAGGTATCGTCCCTGTCCATGGTTACTGGTCCACGCATCGGTGGTCAGGTGGACCTTGCTACTGACAGCGTTTAGTAGCGCATGTTTAATTTTTCCCTCCTCATGCTTTTGCAGGGCAGGGACGGCTTGCCTGCTGAATTAAAAGCGGCTGGGCACGGTGTATTGTGGGACTGCCAATGCCATGAATTTACCGAAGGTGTCAGTCTCTACCAGCCTGAATGAGAGCATTTCAAGGGCCAGTAGTTCGGCAATGCCAGCATTCAGAGCCTGTGGTTTGCCGAGTATGGCCGCCTTTTCTCCCATGCCTGTGCTACTGATGGCTGTAGAGTGGCCTGGGTGTGTGAGCATGACAGGTAACGTGGTGCTGTGGGTGGAATGTCACTGGGTCTCTGGACAACAGTGCCAGAGGTTCTTCCATGGCGATCCTGTGAGGAAGCCGAACCAGCTGTGTGTGAGCTGGAGGAAGAGGCTACAACACGAGCTGAAGAGGTGGTAGGTGTGCTGTATGTTGGCCTAACTCTTTGTAACTCCACCACGTGCTTGAGCCTCACATGTTTCCACATATTTGTGTTATTGAGGTTGCTGGCACTTTTCCCTCTTTTGATTTTCTGATGACACAGCTTGCATTTGACAAAGCAAATGTCATCTGCAACTGTGTCAAAAAAGGACCACACACTGCAAGTACTGGGAGCGCCCGTTTTGGCTTTTGGTAGTGGAATGCTCCTAACGGGTGCCGAAGTGGAGGCTACAGGCAACCAAGTCTGCCCCCTCCCTCTCCCTCCTGTTTTGGCCGTTCGGGGAATCTCTTCCTCAGAGCTGCTCCCACCACCTTCCTGTTCCTCACACCATGATGGGTCAAGGACCCTCTTCAAACACCTGCTTCTCCTGGGTAGTCTCGGCAGAACCGTATGCACAAGAAAGTGGCACCTGAGTCTCATCATCTGATGCGTACTGAGGTGTGCTGACCATTAGCACTGGCCCACCCGCCTCTTCAGATTTAGAGGGACAAAGCAGTTGCGCATCACTGCATACTCCCTCTTCTTCACATTCTAGAAGGCTGCTTGACTGGCCCCCTCTTTCCAAGCCAACAGATTCAGAGAACAGAAGTAGAGAATGAGATGGCTCCTGTACAGGGCTCTCTGACTGCCTGGGCAATTTGGCAGGTGGTGAAGAGACAGATGGTTGCTCTTCAGTGCTCTGGCCCTGAGAGGATGTGGAAGTCATTGAAGTTGATGCGTTAGCTGCCATCCATCCGACAACAGCTTCAATTTGTTCGTCCCACAGCAGAGGGGTACGGCGAGGTCCTACAAAGCTGTGCATAAAGGACTGTTGCCTGCTAAAACTGGGGGATGCTGACTCACTGGTGCCCGCAGCAGGCACAGAATCCCCACGTCCTCTCCCTGCTGAATCCCCACGTCCTCTTCCTGCTGCAACTCCACGCCCACGACCACGTGCCTTACTCCCTGCCTTCTTCATCTTGCTAGACTGATAAAGATAGGCAGAAAAATACAAAGGGGGGGCGTAGCGTGCTTTTTCCTGAACAGCTGCTAACAGGTATAAGAAACACTAATTTTATAAAGAGTGTGGACTACACTTTAATATGAGCTAATGTGGCCTACACAACTGTCAAGTGGAGTGTTTGGTGAACTTTATTTACGTGGTTTTTTTTCAAAAAAAACAAAAAGGATGTGACCAAAGATGTGAAAGCGATAGTATCACAAACTTTTTGGAGCTATTACAATGCAGGAAGGTAACCACTGGCGTAACTACCGGGGTAGCAGCCGAAGCGGTTGCTTTGGGGCCCGGCCTATGTAGGGGCCCGGGTCCCCGGCTCCGATCGGCACTACCCGGGTAGTTCAATTAAGTACATACTCACCTCTCCTGCATGTCTCTTGCAGCCCTCCCTGCTTATTCCATCTTGTCAGCACTGTTCGTCCTGCTTTCAGCGGTTGCTCATTACATATGCGCATATGTAATGAGCGGCTCATTACATATGCACATATTTAATGAGCGGCACCACATGGACACTGAAAGAAGGAGGAACAGCACTGAGAAGGAATAAGCAGGGGCTGCAAGAGACATGCTAGGAGAGGTGAGTATAACGGAGGGAGCCATATTCACCTGTCCCCCGTTCCACCGCTGCGCGTCGCTCTTCTGTCTTGCTTCCTCTTGCAGTGACGTTCAGGTCAGAGGGCGCCATGACGTAGTTAGCAGGTGACCTCTGCCTGATCAGTCACTGTGCAGAGCCGGCAACGCTGAGGAGCAGCAGCTGCAGCAGCTGCAGCAGCAGAGACGAGGTGAGTATATAGGTTTTTTTTTTTCTTTAAGTGAGGCAGCGGCAGCAGCATTGTAAGGGGCCACTAATGACCGTTCAGCATTACAAGGGGCCACTAATCACTGCAGCATTACAAGGGGCCACTAATCACTGTGCAGCATTACAAGGGGCCACTAATCACTGCAGCATTACAAGGGGCCACTAATGACTGTGCAGCATTGTAAGGGGCCACTCATCACTGTGCAGCATTACAAGGGGCCACTCATCACTGTGCAGCATTACAAGGGGCCACTCATCACTGCAGCATTACAAGGGGCCACTCATCACTGTGCAGCGTTACAAGGGGCCAGTAATCACTGCAGCATTTCAAGGGGCCACCAATCACTGTGCAGCATTACAAGGGGCCACTAATCACTGCAGCATTACAAGGGGCCACCAATCACTGTGCAGCATTACAAGGGGCCACCAATCACTGCAGCATTACAAGGGGCCACTAATCACTGCAGCATTACAAGGGGCCACTAATCACTGCAGTATTACAAGGGGCCAGTAATCACTGTGCAGCATTACAAGGGGGCACTAATCACTGTGCAGCATTACAAGGGGCCACCAATCACTGTGCAGCATTACAAGGGGCCACTAATCACTGCAGCATTAAAAGGGGCCACTAATCACTGCAGCATTACAAGGGGCCACTAATCACTGCAGAATTACAAGGGGCCACTAATCACTGTGCAGCATTACAAGGGGCCACTAATCACTGCAGCATTACAAGGGGCCACTAATCACTGCAGCATTACAAGGGGCCACTAATCACTGCAGAATTACAAGGGGCCACTAATCACTGTGCAGCATTACAAGGGGCCACTAATCTCTGTGCAGCATTACAAGGGGCCACTAATCACTGCAGCATTACAAGGGGCCATCAATCACTGTGCAGCATTACAAGGGGCCACTAATCACTGTGCAGCATTACAAGGGGCCACCAATCACTGTGCAGCATTACAAGGGGCCACCAATCACGGTGCAGCATTACAAGGGGCCACTAATCACTGTGCAGCATTACAAGGGGCCACTAATCACTGTGCAGCATTATATGGGGCATATGTTATTATAGAGCATGTTATAGGGCTACCATTATTCACTGTACAGCATTATTAGGCTTTTTTTTGTATGGAGCATCTTATGAAACCCATCATGAATTTTATGGAGCATCTTATTTTTTGAAATTTACTTTAGCTCAGTAAGTTTTCCCAGTTTTTTGTGACAAAATTAGGGGGGTCGGCTTATACACGGGTTGGCTTATACACGAGTATATACGGTACATTACTGCGGCGCTCCTGCGGGTGCTGTGGCCAACGCTGTCTTGGGGGCCCGCCAGTCCGGTGCATGTAGTGTAGGGGATCCGGGGCCCCGGTGGAAAAAAATGTACACTATGATTTCGCAGCCTATGCTGCATTTCTGTGCCTGCTGTGCGGAGCGAAGCACATATTTGGCCCGCCTCCCTGACTGCAGCCAGTGTATTGCTTCAGACTAGTTCAGTCCCGCCCCGTCCCTGAGCCCTCGCTGTCTATTAGCTGTTTGCAGAGCTGCCTGCCGCATGGACCTCTGGGAAATGTAGTTCCTGGAGGTTGGTTTGCGCAGAGGAAGGCAGGCAGCCCTCACTGTCTCAGCTTAATTAATGCCAGGCCAGCCACTCAGCCAACTCTAGTATCCATTATTGGTAAGAGGGTGTGTCTTGAAAGGGGGGTGTCTTGAAGGGGGGGTGTCTTGAAGGGGGGGTGTGTCTTTGAGGGGGCCCCGTTAAAAAGTTTGCTATGGGGCCCAATCAGTTCTAGTAACGCCCCTGAAGGTAACCTACAATGCAATAGATGAGCCTCCAAAAAATAGGCTAATACTAATCTGGCTGCAGCTGCAGGGCACAAGCCAGAAAAAAGGCTCTTCTATCTACTCCTATATAGCGTTTGCAACCAACCAATGTAGATGGATACGGATGGAAGCACACTAATAGGAGAAAAAAATCAGGAAAAATGAGCTGCAATAAAACAAAAAAAAGGACTTTCCCCTCCTCCCCTTTTTCTTTTCTATTCTCCCGTTTTGTTTCGTTCCCTTATTTTGGTTTTCTTTTTTCTTGTGTTTTCTCCTTTATTTCTGTCTCCTTGCATCGCCTCTTACATCTTATATCTTATTATTCGTTTATGTGATTTACTAGCAAGGTCACATTTGGCTGTACACCGGACACTGGTGCCCATCTGTTTGCCAGAAACCAAGATGTCCGCCGCGGGGGTACGCATGCGTGGGCGACTCCACAGTCTCGCGTTGCCCAAGGCCTCCTCATGTGACTGCGCTGGGTACTGACATCACTGGAGATTTCTCCTGACCAGCGCCGCCATTGGAGGGCCGGCGGTGACGCGGTGCCTGTGTTAGCTCCGCCCCTCATGTGCCGCATCCTCGCGGCTGATATCGCGCACCTGTAGGCAGGGTATTTAGACGTGGCTAGCACACCTATCCACACTGCCCCCCGAGGAAGCCAGATAGGCGAAACGTGCGTCGGGGCACGTTCCTGGAACTTATTCACCCACATGGGTAAGCATGATATGGCACTTTGAACTGCACCGTCACTTTATTCAGAAGGGAAGGCATAGCCCCACTGGCAGGCGTCTCCATGCATGTTGGCCATAGTGCTGTCCTATTTGCAGTCTCTGTATTTTGCATTTAGACATGTATATATTTTGATCATTTATGGGATTCTAAGAGACGGGTTATTTGTATACATGGGGAGAGGTCATGACATGGGCATTTTTCTGCCCTCCTTCTTTTTGGGAATATTTCTTATGGTGCACTTCGTTTGTGCCTTGGCTATGAATTAGTTCTGGGGAATCTGTTTTTATCTCCCAAACATTGATTACCTTATCTACTATTACTATGATTTTGTGGTTTTATGTGATGTCTAATAAAAGGATTTTTTAATCTTATTCTTTTTGATGTTTATTTACATTGGGCAGCATGCTCTTCCCATGTGTGAATTCAACGTTAAATAGCTGCAGCCCACGTTATCCACGGCCACTGGGCATGATTGCAGTCGGCCAGTACAGGAAAAGAAATGTGGCGACTCATCGCCTGGACGCACACCTTTCGAAATGTTACTGCAGAGAGCGGAGAGAACTAATAATTGTTACATTATTGGGAAATGCTTAGTTATATAATTGGGCTTCATGTATCCTGCTGGCCAATAAAATTACAATTTGAAGCTTCACTATAATTATATTTTGAAGTCTATACTAGCAATCAACAGATCCATTTATTTTTATTGCTATTTGTGCCGCTTAAGAGGCTAAAAGTGAATATCGACCCTTTACAGGAACTTGCCACTTTAGGATAATAAGCCACATTTCAGGGTGTTTGCCTTTCATCAGGGCAAAGCAGGAAATCTGGATTTATTTTCTTCATATGATATGGTTATTGATACCTTTATTCTGCTTTCCTACAGTACCTCATCAGATAACTTATTTACACTAATATTTCTAAAGTATTCTCTGCGAAAAGCTTGAAATATTCCTGGACGTTTTGTCAGATTAATTGCATATCTAGTGGAATTCGGATTGATCCATCTGTGCCACTAATTTTCCATCTATACTTGTTGGAGTACAATATAATTTTCTGATGCATATCTAT
Source organism: Dendrobates tinctorius (assembly GCF_039654945.1). Taxonomy (NCBI): domain Eukaryota; kingdom Metazoa; phylum Chordata; class Amphibia; order Anura; family Dendrobatidae; genus Dendrobates; species Dendrobates tinctorius. Next base: position 8,494,518 of record NW_027361771.1, on the reverse strand, counting down.
AATATGATTTTTGCTTTGGCAGTATGTTGTAATTGATTCGCTTTACACCCAGATTTTTACATATCAAGGATTCTCAAGGGGCGGCAAAAATGTAGCCAGTATGTGGCACTGAGATTCCTGGTGGCAGCCCTGGCACATCACATTAGATGCACCAATTCTGGTGCTTGGCCCGGCTATTCCCGATTGCCCTAGTCGGATCACAACTGGGATAATGGTGGTTGTGGTTGAAGTCAGTTCTGACTTGTCAAGAATCACAGCTGGCATCAAGCCCTGGGTTTAGTAATAGATAATTTTTTTCATCTACTTGATCCACAGAAAATAAAATGTATTTTAATTGCATTTATTTCAGGTAGCGGGGTAAATATTCTCTGGTCATGATTACATAATGTTATCCCTCGATTAAAAGAGGCAGAGGAACAAAATACATGCAAATAATCCCAGATGGGGATTTGCCCTTGTTAAGCATTAAAGGGAATCTGAGAGCAGCATGATCTAGGGGCAGAAAGCAGCCAATCAGTGGTGAGGGCTGGGTGTAAGGGATGTGCCGGGGTCGTACAAACATCCCTCATTCTCATGATACAATGTGTTGTATATACAGTGCCTTGCGAAAGTATTCGGCCCCCTGGAACTTTTCAACCTTTTCCCACATATCATGCTTCAAACATAAAGATAACTAATGTAAATTTTTGTTGAAGATTCAACAACAAGTGGGACACAATTATGAAGTTGAGCGAAATATATTGTTTTTTTAAATTTTTGTGGAAATTCAAAAACTGAAAAGTGGGGCGTGCAATATTATTTGGCTCCTTTAACTCAATACTTTGTTGCGCCAACTTTTGCTGCGATTACAGCTGCAAGTCGCTTGTGGTATGTCTCTATCAGTTTTGTACATCGAGAGAATGAAATTCTTGCCCATTCTTCCTTGGCAAGCAGCTCGAGCTCAGTGAGGTTTGGTGGAGATCGTTTGTGAACAGCAGTTTTCAGCTCTTTCCACAGATTCTCAATTGGATTCAGGTCTGGACTATGACTTGGCCATTCTAACACCTGGATACTTTTATTTGTGACCCTTTCCATTGTAGATTTTGCTTTATGTTTGGGATCATTGCCTTGTTTGAAGACAAATCTCTGTCCCAGTCTCAGGTCTTTTGCAGACTCCAACAGGTTTTCTTCAAGAATGGTTCTGTATTTGGCTCCATCAATCTTCCCATCAATTTTAACCCTCTTCCCTGTCCCTGCTGAAGAAAAGCAGGCCCAAACCATGATGCTGCCACCACCATGTTTGACAGTGGGGATAGTGTGTTCAGGGTGATGAGCTGTGTTGCCTTTACGACAAACATATCGTTTGGCATTGTTGCCAGAAAGTTCGATTTTGGTTTCATCTGACGAGAGCACCTTCTTCCACATGTTTGGTGTGTCTCCCAGGTGGCTTATTGAAAACTTTAAACCACACTTTTTATGGATATCTTTGAGAAATGGCTTTCTTCTTGCCACTCTTCCATAAAAGCCAGCTTTGTGCAGTGTAAGACTGATTGTTGTTCTATGGACAGACTGTCCCACCTCAGCTGTAGATCTCTGCAGTTCATCCAGAGTGATCATGGGCCTCTTGGCTGCATCTCTGATCAGTCTTCTGCTTGTGTGCGATGAAAGTTTAGAGAGACGGCCGGGTTTTGTTAGATTTGCAGTGGTATGATACTCCTTCCATTTCAATATGATCGCTTGCACAGTGCTCCTTGGGATGTTTAAAGTTTTGGAAATCATTTTTCATGCAAATCCAGCTTTAAACTTCTCCACTACAGTATCACGGACCTGCCTGTTGTGTTCCTTGGTCTTCATGATGCTCTTGGTGCTTCAAACAGAACCCTGAGACTATCACAGAGCAGGTGCATTTATACGGAGACTTGATTACACACAGGTGGATTATACTGTATTTATCATCATTAGTTATTTAGGACAACATTGGATCATTCAGAGATCCACAATGAACTTGTGAAGTGAGTTTGCTGCACTGAAAGTAAAGGGGCCAAATAATATTGCACGCCACACTTTTCAGTTTTTGCATTTCCACAAAAATTTAAAATAACCAATAAATTTCTTTCAACTTCACAATTGTGTTCCACTTGTTGATTCTTCACCAAAAACTTACATTTGGTATCTTTATGTTTGAAGCATGATATGTGGGAAAAACTTGAAAAGTTCCAGGGGGCCGAATACTTTTGCAAGGCACTGTATGTGTGTTACTGGTGCTTTGTACATTCACTGTTAAGTAGGGAAAGTGAGTTACCCCGGATTGGCCACTTGATGGGGGTATTATGCTAAAGGGGAGTATTACCTCAGATTGGCCATTAGATGGGGCACAGGGACAACAGTTCAGTACATAGTATGGTAAGCATAAGGGAGCAAGTGCACAGTTAGTTAAACATAGGAGGGGCACGGTGGGATAATTTAGGAAGGACTTCCTGATAGGAGTCAGTCGGGGTGAGGTTCCCATTAGCTCAGGAGGGCTTGGCTAGCCCAGGGCAATACAGTGTCATGCAATGTTCAGCTCAAGCCAAAGGCCCAGCATATAGTATCTGTCCCCAGGATTGTTACAGAGGGATTTCCAGCAGCAGTAGTGGCAGCGCAGTGTAAGTGGGTCTGCAGTTGCTAGTGAAGCCTAAGCAGTACGGGCACAACACTTAGCATGTAGCAGCTTATCTTGAGGGCTGATGCCCTTAAAGCCGGAGCGAAACGGCTGAGGGAACACCCGACTGGAGTGTGGCTGGGCACTGAAGATGCTGTGGGACCGTTCTGCCCAGAAGCGGCCTTACTGACAGAGAGAGAAGGAAAGGAACAGAAGAATTGTATGTTGTGAATCCTGTTGATGATGATGATGCTAGAAAGAATATGAATATGCTGTGCACAAGTCTCAGTAAAGTTGCTCCATTTTATGTTGAACTGGACTGTGACTCCGTTATTTCTAAAGTTGATCCTGAAGTCCTCCAGAAATACACACAGGACCCTGAGGAGCCTGTGAAAGGCGCTGCAGGTATGCTGAGTGATGGGCAGCACACTGTTGCAGATGTTAGTGGCCACGACTACAGCCCCAGCCGTCCCTCACAGGGGTTACACAGAGATCATCGATAAGGAGAAAAATCACATGACAGCAGGTTTATTAGTCCTCTAGTGATAATCTCCTGCCGATAAATCAGTAATTTTATAAGAATTACAGCAAGCAGCCCAGTAAGTGACATATCGCTGGAATCGGGGTCTCTGCCTCTGCATTATGCTGCTCTCAGATTAGGTGGCAAAAACCTGGTGACAGATTCTGTTTAATGGCAGTAAAATTAGTTTAATATGTTTCTGGAAGCACAAAAAACAAACAAAAAAACGCCTGTTTACTGTGTGAAGGGGGTTTTATAGAGAAATGTCTCAGCTACCAAAATTAGAAATGATCTGCTGCTAACTACTTTAATCTTCTGTCCAGTCAGATGAAAGAAAGATTACACCATCATGTGCTGCCAGAGGACGATCAGGAAATCAGTGATACTGCGCCGTTTTTCTTTAGCACCATAGAATGGATTTATTATACAGCTCTTATTCATATCTGACGTTCTCTGTATCCACACTGACCACGAGGATCACGGACAAAGGACCCCCCTATATTCCTTTGTATTCTTCAAGAGACTATATGAAAATGTTTTGTTTTGATTTTTTGTGTATCTTTTTCTTAGCAGGAGAATCCCATAATTCAGACCACAAATTCTCTCCCATTGGCCGCTGGCTTGTCTCTCATCTCCCGTCTCACCATCAGTGAAATTACCCTCTAATGCTGTGTTGCCACAATGAGTATTCGGTGAGTTTTTGATGCTGCAGATCTCCTGCAGAATTTAATTCTTCATCTTGCCAGATTAGGATACTTGTGTTTCTTCATTGTGTTTTTGAGTGTTTTTTACATGGTTTTGTTGCATTTTTTTCAGTTTCGCTCTTGTTTCTTTTTGTTTATCATGTTTTAATTAAAATTATTTCGCTTTCTAAACATCCTTTTTGCTGTGAGCTTTGATAGTGCTTTATTGATAATGCTATGTGTGCGTGTGGATTACATCCATGTTTGCTGCTGAAATGTGATAAAAACCCATATGCATTTTTTATATGCGGATATTCGGCATCTCGTTAAAGTGTATGGAGAAGACGCGCAAATAAATTTGCAAGATTTCAAAAATTCAACACACCTCAATTTTTGTAGTATTAAAAAAAAGTAGACATGTCCAAGAGCGGTAAAGGATCCAGCTTCCAGAATATCATTTTTTAAAATTTAATTCATTAAAAAAGTGAAAAAATATTCAAACTTTGCAAAAGGTTGAAGTAAAAACTTTCTATAAGAACCAATGCGTTTCAAACGTTACAATGTTCTTAGTCCTGATTCAAAATGCGTCGTTTTTTATGAAGTGTGTTCAGAAGTGAAATCTCTGTTCCCCTGTACTTTACGCACTTTCCCTACTCCAGGGTTCTGGTGCCACTCATGGTGTCTGTTATTGTCGGCAGCGCTGACTTCACATCAGCAGCGCTGCAGCCGATTAGTGAGCTCAGCAGCTTACGATATCAACTGGAGCAGAGTCATGGAGCTAAGTTACTGGCTGCAGCGCTGTCATCGATGTAATGATGAAGTCAGTGAGGATTTAGGGCACTTTTACATGGCGATATTTTCCATCAGTATTTGTTATCAGACTCCAGGAATGGATCCAAAACACAGACGAGGTGATAGTGATAACGTTATTATTGTTCTCTCTGTTTGCTACTGTTTTTTAACTTCCAAATACTGATGTAAAATACTGTCCCAAATCCTCACTGTGTGAATGAGGCGAGGAAGCTGCTTGTAATCCTGCTGTAATAGAAGTCCTTACTCCAATGATGAGTGCACACTTGCTTGTCTTCTCTGCTCCATGATATTCAGCAGAGCAGGAGCAACACCTGGGGTAAAACTGTGGCCGGCAGATGTCCGGCCCAATGACACAGTGACATGTGATGGACCCCGACTCCCAAACAAGATGAATCAGACAGACGCACACAAAATAAATACACGAAGCATTGTAATTAGGGGTCAAAAGTTCTCAATTTTATTTAAATTCACATGACACCAAAAATGGCGCAACCCCCGGACTCACGAAGAGTCACCCTCCAGCACTCAGGAGAGGAAAAACCCCCTGTGGTGGAAACCTCTAGGGAACCATGGCTGGAGGATCGCCCTTCCCTTGGGCTTAGAGAGTTAGTGCCGATATAGCAGATGGAACTGCAGAATTTTACAATTTGTACATTTTACTAAATTTACAGAGAACGACATAACAAATCTAGACTATAAATGTGATAACCGGATGTGGGAGAGATCTGGCTGCGATATCGGTCACCACACTGATTGCTAGACCCAATTTAGTTAATCTGATTGCCCAGATGGATGAACCATTTCTTCCTTACAGATCCAGGTCCATCTCTCAAAAATTTAGACTTTTGGTTACTGGGATTGTTCATAATGAATAATCTCTAATAGGAGAACACCCCCTCCCCCCTTCCTCCACCCCAATTTATCACCCATTAAAGTCATAGGTGCTTCCATGAACTCCCAAAGGAGAGCAGCTCTTTGTAGAGGGTAACAGAAGGGGATCCTGTGCTGGGGACCCCTCTCTGTTACCTCCCCAACCCTGGGGGAGTCTAAAGCAGACAACCCCTTTCCCTGCTAGAACCTCCAAATTTCACCAAGGTCGGCACATTACGTGGGGTGGTCAAGCTCAACGTCCTCAGGCGCATCAGTAATGGTGCTGATCGGGGCCGCACGGCCTTCTATTATGGAATCTTCTTTATCATACTTGTTTATGACCTCATAACAGTTGTCATGGTTACTACTGGGGCTGTTAACTGATGCAGGACCCAAGTATTAACCCTTTCATCATTGGTAATTCACTTCATTATAGCGGCAAATAACTGCGCTTGTCACCAAGCCGGCGCCTATCATTATGGCTTCCCTTAGGCTTCATAAGAAATATAGATTAAATGTGCGAGTATTTCAGGAGGGTTTTACACTTTTTAGACCCAGTGATTGGGTTTATAGCTAGCACGTTACACTGAAAAAAATAAGGGAAATAACTTAGAAAATAATATTATAGGGAATTGCATTCCAAGCAGTTTCCTAATGTACAGCTTACATAATCACATAGGTTGAATTTGATGATTCTAGGTCTTTTTTCCAATCTATCTTCAAATTTATAGATTTAGTATTACTAGATAATTTATAACTCACAAGGTCATGTTTTGTCAAATAGCATCCAGAACTTTTTTAAATGTTGTTATAATGTCTGCCATTACTAGCTCTTGTGGTCGGGCGTTCCACAGTCTGACTGCTCTTACTGTAAAGAACCCTTTCCACCACGTGTAACAAAAGTTCCATTATTCTTTGTGAGTCCTTAAAAGTGATAAATAATGTGCCAGTACTATGAGCACATATGTATTTATACATATAAATGAGATCTTGTAATAATATAGTTTCCGCCTTTGAATTAACGCTAGATTCCAAATATCTTTTTTAAAATGTGGAGCTGAAAAGTAGATCCTATATCCAAGATGTGGCCTTACGAGGGGTAATAATACATTTGGATCACAGGATTTTCTCTCTCTTTTTATGCAGCTTTTGCAGCTGCTTCCTGACATTGAGTACTGCTGAGAAGCTGACTTGTAACCAGAATACCTAGGTCCTTCTCCTGTCCTGTAATCTCTAACATATTCACCTGTAATCTATATGCAGCAGTATGGTTACTCCGGTCACGGTGCATTACTCTACATTTATTAACATTGAACTTTATCTGCCTTGTGTTTGTCCTTGCATGAATCTATTCCAGATCCTTTTATAATATTATAATTTCAGAGGTTAGTAATCAACATAAGCAGTTTGGAGGGTGGCTTGATCCATTGGAAAAGGTAGGGATATCCAGCCATTTTTTTTCTAAAAAAAGTTATAAAAAAAATTGTTAGAGGAACTGAATAAAAACAGAAGATTTTCACATATTTTCTGTAGTACTGATAATGTTCTGTTTTTATTGAACGTGAGTGAGCTGGATCACTCTCTTATTTATTGTCTTGCTGCATTTCTTTTAAATTGCTTCGGAATTAAAATAAGTTTTACTTAAAGGGAATCTGTGAGCAGTTTTTTGCTACCTCATTTGAGAGCAGCATAATGTGGGAAAAGAAACCCTGAATCCAACAATGTATCATTTAGTGTACTGGGTGGATTCTGACACAATTTTTTAGATTTAGCAATGCAGCAGAGCTAGGAAAGCTGACTCCGCCCACACCACAGCTAACCCCACCCATACCAGGCTCTCAATGAACATAGCTATAGACAGTGAGGTGCTTATCACAGATGTGGGCGGAGTCGGACCAGAGCTCACAAGTCCAGCTAGTTAGAGCAACGTTAACTGCAAGGTGCTTGAAGCTTCAGTCTAAGTAAAGAATTGCACACAGCCGGACATGTGACACAAAGATTGAGTTCAGTGTTTTAACCCCTACCTCATGGTGTCCTAAGATTACATAGTAAATACTTGCTGACAGATTCTCATTATTGCTTACATCTCTGCTGCTTACTGATGCCCACACTGCCCAAACAGACTGTTAAAGCGAAAGTGCCATGATTTTAATTTTTGTATTAATGATTGTTGATTATATAATCAATTATTTTTAATATAAAATTAAATGAACTACTTTCATAGTTTTTTTATTTATTAACTTTTACTTTTGCCACTGGAGGCTGCCATTTTTGTTAGTGTGGGTGTAAATGTCTGGGCAAAACACTTTCACTCCTCATTTACGGCAGTCATGGGCATAAAGGACTGCAATCGGACTCGGACCGCATCTCTTACATTGAGGCCGCTCCTCCTGCCTCTCAGCTGTGACCTGGGCACGCCCCTGGGCTGTACAGATCACAGCTGTGGGAGGAGATCGCAACCATTTTGTTGTAGCCAGAATATGCCGTGGGCTGCGATGACAGGAGATGTCGTGGAGAAGCTGCTGGGAAGGCTGCAATCACTGCTCACTGCTGAAACATGGAGCGTTATGTCTGCTGCTTTTCTGTGCAGCACTGATTTGTGGCTGGATGTGTTGCACTTCATCATCCTGATACAGTGATTGTCGGTACAGACCTCAGCCTGGAGTCTCACTGCAGTGATCACAGCTTCTGAAAATAGAGCCATTCTCTGCAGCACAAGATCCCTGAGTGGTTAGAAGGGGCAGCACGGAAAGCCAGGCTGGCCTGTAATGGTTAACCCTTCCCTGCCTGCTCTGCATGGTGCAGGCAGAAGGATCAGTGTGCAGACAGGCAGCAGTGGGGGGGGGTGCACATTGTAAAGAGGTGGGCGGCAGCTTCAGGGATGGATCCAGGATTATACAGAAAGTCAGACAGCCGCGCTGGCACACGTCCATCTACATGTGTAGCCAATCCTATTCTGTGTGATACTCTCTGTTAAGCCATGATCCTATCCCGAGTGATAACGAGCCGTGTATCTAATCCTGACCTGTGTGATACTGGGCTGTGTATCTAATCCTGAGCTGTGTGATATGTGATACTGAGCTGTGTATCTGATCCTTACCTGTGTGATACTGAGCTGTGTATCTAATCTTGACCTGTGTGATACTGAGCTGTGTATCTGATCCTGACCTGTGTGATACTGAGCTGTGTATCTAATCCTGAACTGTTTGATACTGAGATGTGTATCTAATCCTGACCTATGTGATACTGAGCTGTGTATCTAATCCTAGCCTTTGTGACACTGTCTGCTGAGTATTATGTATGATCTATTTGACGGTATTGTGTGATCTATATGGCGGTATTATGTGTGAACTATATGGTGGTATAATGTGTGAACTATATGGCGGTATTATAGCCAGCTTCCCAGCGTCACCCCAGAACTGCGCCTGTCACCTTGCCTTTACACATCTCCTGGACAGTATCTGAGGAGGGGAATGGGGTCTTTGCATGCAAAGTCTGGATCAGAACAGGCCATCAATTAGCAGAAATGTTTCCTGAATTTCTGTGGAGCAGACAAGCAGATGGTCCATCCATGTGTATAAAACACAGCGCTCTATGTACAATCCCTGGCTGCTCCGTGCACCGAACAGGGTGCCCCCCATAGACCAGCACACTGCTCTCTTGAAATACTTTGTGCTGCTGTGACCCTGCTCCCTCCACCATATATCTCCCAGAATCCTTGCTGCCTGCCATCCTCAGTAACCGTCTACTTGTCAGTATAAGTTGGCAGTCACCAACAAAATGGCTGCTCACTGTGTTCCTAAATCTCATCCTCTCTAATCCCTTAGCAAACACCCAGAAGGGGAGAAGATGAATGACATCACACACATGTCAGCAGACTCAACCCATATTTACTGCAGAGCAGTAATGTGAGCTAGTTGTACACTAGGTTTTTGTCAAATTTCAGTAGCTGCTCCCCCTAGTGTTTGAAAGTGGAAATGCCAAAACTTTTAAAATTATTTTTCATATACTGTATTACTAAAATATAAATAAATGCTATTTTTAAAAAAAAAAATTTAAACATTAATTCTTAACATTTTTTCAATCGCTCAAGCATTTTTTTTTTATGGCACCTTCCCTTTAAGTGTAGGAGCGTCTGCTGGGTGGTAAGATAGGAGTTTTTAGGAAGTTAGTTCTGATGGGGCCAGGGTGCCCGAAGTGTCCACATGAGCTATAGGCCCCGACAGCTCGGCAGTCATGCAACGTTAAATAGCTGCAGCCCACGTTATCCACGGCCAGTGGGCATCAATGCAGTCGGCCAGGACAGGAAAAGAAAGATGTGGCGACTCATCACTTGGACGCACACCTTTCGAAATGTTACTGCAGAGAGTGGAGAGAACTAATAATTGTTACATTATTGGGAAATGCTTAGTTATATAATTGGGCTTCATGTATCCTGCTGGCCAATAAAATTACAATTTGAAGCTTCACTATAATTAAGTTTTGAAGTCTATACTAGCAATCAACAGATCCATTTATTTTTATTGCTATTTGTGCCGCTTAAGGGCTAAAAGTGAATATCGACCCTTTACAGGGACTTGACACATTATTTAGGATAATAAGCCACATTTCAGGGTGTTTGCCTTTCATCAGGGCAAAGCAGGAAATCTGGATTTATTTTCTTCATATGACATGGTTATTGATACCTTTATTCTGCTTTCCTACAGTACCTCATCAGATAAATTATTTACACTAATATTTCTAAAGTATTCTCTGCGAAAAGCTTGAAATATTCCTGGACGTTTTGTCAGATTAATTGCATATCTAATGGAATTCGGATTGATCCATCTGTGCCACTAATTTTCCATCTATACTTGTTGGAGTACAATATAATTTTCTGATGCATATCTATAATATGATTTCTGCTTTGGCAGTATGTTGTAATTGATTTGCTTTACGCCCAGATTTTTACATATCAAGGATTCTCAACTGGGGACAAAAATGTAGCCAGTATGTGGCACTGAGATTCCTGGTGGCAGCCCTGGCACATCACATTAGATGCACCAATTCTGGTGCTTGGCCCGGCTATTCCCGATTGCCCTAGTCGGATCACAACTGGGATAATGGTGGTTGTGGTTGAAGTCAGTTCTGACTTGTCAAGAATCACAGCTGGCATCAAGCCCTGGGTTTAGTAATAGATAATTTTTTTCCTCTACTTGATCCACAGAAAATAAAATGTATTTTAATTGCATTTATTTCAGGTAGCGGGGTAAATATTCTCTGGTCATGATTACATAATGTTATCCCTCGATTAAAAGAGGCAGAGGAACAAAATACATGCAAATAATCCCAGATGGGGATTTGCCCTTGTTAAGCATTAAAGGGAATCTGAGAGCAGCATGATCTAGGGGCAGAAAGCAGCCAATCAGTGGTGAGGGCGGGGTGTAAGGGATGTGCCGGGGTCGTACAAACATCCCTCATTCTCATGATACAATATGTTGTATATACAGTGCCATGCGAAAGTATTCTGCCCCCTGGAACTTTTCAACCTTTTTCTACATATCATGCTTCAAACATAAAGATTCCTAATGTACATTTTTGGTGAAGAATCAACAACAAGTGGGACACAATTATGAAGTTGAGCGAAATATATTGTTTTTTTTAATTTTTGTGGAAATTCAAAAACTGAAAAGTGGCGCGTGCAATATTATTTGGCTCCCTTAACTCAATACTTTGTTGCGCCACCTTTTGCTGAGATTACAGCTGCAAGTCGCTTGGGGTATGTCTCTATCCGTTTTGTACATCGAGAGACTGAAATTCTTGCCCATTCTTCCTTGGCAAACAGCTCGAGCTCAGTGAGGTTTGGTGGAGATTGTTTGTGAACAGCAGTTTTCAGCTCTTTCCACAGATTCTCAATTGGATTCAGGTCTGGACTATGACTTGGCCATTCTAACACCTGGATACTTTGATTTGTGAACCTTTCCATTGTAGATTTTGCTTTATGTTTGGGATCATTGTCTTGTTGGAAGACAAATCTCTGTCCCAGTCTCAGGTCTTTCGCAGACTCCAACAGGTTTTCGTCAAGAATGGTCCTGTATTTGGCTCCATCCATCTTCCCATCAATTTTAACCATCTTCCCTGTCCCTGCTGAAGAAAAGCAGGCCCAAACCATGATGCTGCCACCACCATGTTTGACAGTGGGGATGGTGTGTTCAGGGTGATGAGCTGTGTTGCCTTTACGCCAAACATATCGTTTGGCATTGCTGCCAGAAAGTTTGATTTTGGTTTTGTCTGACGAGAGCACCTTCTTCCACATGTTTGGTGTGTCTCCCAGGTGGCTTGTTGAAAACTTTAAACCACACTTTTTATGGATATCTTTGAGAAATGGCTTTCTTCTTGCCACTCTTCCATAAAAGCCAGCTTTGTGCAGTGTAAGACTGATTGTTGTCCTATGGACAGACTGTCCCACCTCAGCTGTAGATCTCTGCAGTTCATCCAGAGTGATCATGGGCCTCTTGGCTGCATCTCTGATCAGTCTTCTCCTTGTCTGAGATGAAAGTTTAGAGAGACGGACGGGTTTTGGTAGATTTGCAGTGGTATTATACTTCTTCCATTTCAATATGATCGCTTGCACAATGCTCCTTGGGATGTTTAAAGTTTTGGAAATCATTTTGCACCCAAATCCGGCTTTAACCTTCTCCACAACAGTAACAACAGTATCCCGGACCTGCCTGTTGTGTTCTTTGGTCTTCATGATGCTCTCTGTGCTTCAAACAGAACCCTGAGACTATCACAGAGCAGGTGCATTTATACGGAGACTTGACTACCCACATGTGGATTATATTTATCATTATTAGTTATTTAGGACAACATTGGATCATTCAGTGATCCACAATGAACTTCTGGAGTGAGTTTGCTGCACTGAAAGTAAAGGGGCCAAATACTATTGCACACCACACTTGTCAGTTTTTGCATTTCCACAAAAATTTAAAGTTAGCAATAAATTTCTTTCAACTTCACAATTGTGTTCCACTTGTTGTTGATTCTTCACCAAAAACTTACATTTGGTATCTTTAAGTTTGAAGCATGATATGTGGGAAAAGGTTGAAAAGTTCCAGGGGGTCGAATACTTTTGCAAGGCACTGTATGTGTGTTACTGTTGCTTTGTATATTCACTGTTAAGTAGGGAAAGTGAGTTACCCCAGGTTGGCCACTTGATGGGGGTATTATGCTAAAGGGGAGTATTACCTCAGATTGGCCATTAGATGGGGGCACAGGGACAACAGTTCTGTACATAGTATAGTAAGCATAAGGGAGCAAGTGCGCAGTTAGTTAAACATAGGAGGGGCACGGTGGGATATTTTAGGAAGGACTTCCTGATAGGAGTCAGTCGGGGCGAGGTTCCCATTAGCTCAGGAGGGTTGGCTATCCCTGGGCAATACAGTGTCATGCAATGTTCAGCTCAAGCCAAAGGCCCAGCATATAGTATCTGTCCCCAGGATTGTTACAGAGGGATTTGCAGCAGCAGTAGTGGCAGCGCAGAGTAAGTGGGTCTGCAGTTGCTAGTGAAGCCTAAGCAGTACGGGCATATCACTTAGCATGTGGCAGCTTATCTTGAGGGCTGATGCCCTTAAAGCAGGAGCAAAATGGCTGAGGGAACACCCAACTGGAGTGTGGCTGGACACTGAAGATGTTGTGGGACCGTTCTGCCCAGAAGCGGGCTTACTGACAGATAGAGAAGAAAAGGAACAGTAGAATTGTATGTTGTGAACCCTGATGATGATGATGATGATGATAGAAAACAAAGAGTGGTTATTAATGGTGCATACTCAGATTGGGCCAGGGTTACTAGTGGGGTACCACAGGGTTCTGTATTGGGGCCCCTACTATTTAATATATTTATTTATGATCTAGTGAATGGCTTACACAGTAAAATATCAGTATTTGCAGATGATACAAAACTATGTAAGGTAGTTAACACAAAGGAGGACAGTTTGCAACTACAGACAGATTTGAGTAAATTGGAGAATTGGGCTGAAAAATGGCAAATGAGGTTTAACACAGTTAAGTGTAAGGTTATGCACATGGGAAGGAGAAACAGATGCTATAATTACTTACTAAATGGGAAACTGCTGGGGAAATCAGACATGGAAAAAGCTGTACAGGCATCTTAGTCAATAAGAAGCTAAATTGGAGTGCCCAGTGTCAGACAGCTGCCACCAAAGCAAATAGGATCATGGGATGCATTAGAAGAGGTCTGTGGACACGAGATGAAAAGAGAAGACTTAGGGGAGACTTAATATATATTTACAAGTATATCAGAGGGCAATACAGAGATCTCTCCAATGAACTGTTTGTACGAAGGACTGTGAGAAGAACAAGGGGGCATTCTCTTCATTTGGAGGAAAGACAATTTCTGCACCAGCATAGAAGAGGGTTCTTCACGGTAAGAGCAGTGAGGTTCTGGAATTCTCTTCCTGAGGAAGTGGTGATGGCCAACTCACTGACTGAATTTAAGAAAGGAATGGATGCTTTTCTTGTGAGTAACAGTATAGAAGGTTATGAATAATAGAATATTATAGGTAGATGGTTGACCCAGCTTAGGGGAAGGAATTTTTTTCCCTATGGAGAAAATTGGCTTCTACTCTGTGGGTTTTTTGCCTTCCCCAGGATCAGGGGCGGGCTGGGCTGGGGGGCAGAGAGGCAATTGCCCCCTGGGCTGGTCTCCTAGCTGCAGCTTTGGGCCGCTCAGCCACACATTACTTTAGAAGCTGCAGTGTACCTTTATCTGCTCTTCTCAACAAGCAGCATCCTGATTGGTGGAGCAGAGGTCACTCAAGGTTGCAATGTCCTTCCCACTCTCCGTTAGATCACCCCTACAAAATTAGATATTTACGATCTTTTTCAAGGGGGGCTAACCCGTAGCTAGCCCCCCAACTATGAAATTTGCCGTTTTGGATGGATTCTGATAGATATTCGTTAGATCCGGTTTGATCAGCAAAAAATAACGTTAGATCTCCTTTCGTTCCCGAGATATTGGGGGTGTCAGGTGGGGGGTTAGCCCCCCTAATTTGAAATTTGCCATTTTTTGGATGGATTCTGATAGATATTTGTTAGATCCGGTTTGATCAGCAAAAATTAACGTTAGATCTCCTTTCGTTCACGAGATATTGGAGGTGTCAGGTGGGGGGTTAGGTACGGGTTAGCCCCCCCTAATTTGAAATTTGCCGTTTTTTGGATGGATTCTGATAGATATTCGTTAGATCCGGTTTGATCAGCAAAAAATAACGTTAGATCTCCTTTCGTTCCCGAGCTATTGGGGGTGTCAGGTGGGGGGTTAGGTATGGGTTAGCCCCCCCCAACTTTGAAATTTGCCGTTTTTTGTATGGATTCTGATAGATATTCGTTAGATCCGGTTTCATCAGCAAAAATTAACGCTAGATCTCCTTTTGTTCCTGAGATCTTTCCGATCTTTTTCTGGGGGGGCTACCCTCTGAAGAGTGTTCCTCTGAAGAGTTTTCATCAGATGTGCTTGTGTCAGGCCACAACTCCTTAATTTCTGTATCTTTTGATTGAGGCAAGATGTTATGTTCCATACGTAAGAATGTCTGCAAATCATACCTATTTTGAAATACATAGTCATGTATCTGTTTGGGTTTAAATATAGCCTGGGAAGTTTCTGATTCTTCCATCAAGGAGCTATATTTCTGCAAGGAGGGGTGAGAACATACTTCCCTCCAGATAGGATCAGAGGCTGACTTTAACTGTCCATTAGCATTGAAAATGCCAGGATAAGATTTTAATGTTTTTTCAAATGTCTGACTATCAATAGAGGGTTTTCGTGGCATCTAAAAACAAAAATAGGAAAACAATTAAATGGATAAGCTAGTATGTTTTTTTTCTTGTCACTAATAAGATATTAAAAGGTATATGTTGTGGGGAATAGATAGCTCAGCTGGGATCTTTGCTTTGGCACAAGCGTGTGGCTATGAAGTCACTTCAGCAGACTAGCAAGTTCCACATGAATATGGACACGGCATATTTATTGTGCACACTTGTTATTCAATGTTACACATGCCAAACATGAAATAAAACATCTAAGGCCGTCTGGCCACTAACTAACAATAGCAGGCTAACTACAAAATAAACCTACAGTATATAACAGCAAACAAGTCCATGTAATCTTACTGTGTCAGCTCCCAGCTCAGCAGACGAGATAGACTGAGAGATCCCAGCTCCTCCTGATTATATCAGCTGGACCAGTCAGGAAACCAAAACCTGGATTGAATAAGTGGAGGGGGAACTACCAGTCCTTTCCATGCTGATCACTAAAGAAACCAGGACTGGATTACAGTGAAATAAACTGGCTTCATCATCAGTACAGGGAGACATATGAAATGAAACGGGGAGAAATATACCTGTTTTCTAGTACCTCTCCCCTTGGCACCTCACAATGTCTAGTTAGTGTTATTCCACCCTCACATCAGCCATAGACTGAGTCGCTCCTCTCATGCATGTTAAAGTGCGACAAACCAATAGGCACCCCTGGCACAACAACCTCACCAAAAAACTTCGACAATCATCCAGGGTCGCAGAGTGGCGTTGAAAGAAAACATGCCTGCCAGACGACTTCACTGCTTTCAAACAAGCTACACTTGCCTTTAAATCAGCCCTCACCTCTGCTAAACAGACCTATTTCACAAACCTTGTATCTTCACTATCCCACAACCCAAAACAACTGTTCAGCACATTCAACTCTCTCCTCCGCCCACCACTGCCACCTCCAAGTCCCCTCATCTCTGCTGAGGACTTTGCCACCTACTTCAAAAAGAAGATTGACCAAATAAGGCAAACCTTCACAGTTCCACCACCCCAACCGCTCCACATACCAGACCTCTGCCCCTCCCTAATAACCTCCCTCTCCAACATCACTGAAGGAAAGCTTACTCATCTCCTTTCCAAATCACGCCTCACCACCTGTGCACTTGACCCCATCCCTTCCCACCTGTTCCCCAACCTCACTAACATGATCATTCCAGCCCTAACCCATCTCTTCAACCTATCCCTAACTTTGGGTACCTTTCCCTCTGCCTTCAAACATGCCACCATAACACCCATCCTCAAAAAATCAAACCTTGACCCAACTGCAATGCCCAGCTATCGCCCCATATCACTGCTCCCGTTTGCTTCCAAACTCCTTGAATAGCATGTCCATGCTCAACTTTCCTCCCACCACTCATCTAACTCCCTCCTTGCCATCATGCAATCTGGCTTCCGCCCCCACCACTCCACTGAAACTGCCCTGACCAAAATTACCAATGACTTACTCACAGCCAAAGCTAATGGACAATTCTCCATCCTTCTCCTTCTTGACCTGTCCTCTGCCTTTGACACAGTTGACCACTGCCTCCTGCTACAGATTCTTTCTTCCCTTGGCATCAAAGACCTCGCCCTATCCTGGATTTCCTCATAGCTTTCTGACCGCACATTCAGCGTCTCCCACTCCCACACTACCTCCTCATCCCGCCCCTTCTCTGTTGGAGTCCCCCAAGGCTCTGTCCTGGGGCCCCTACTTTTTTCTATCTATACTCTTGGCCTAGGACAACTCATAAAGTCCCTTGGCTTCCAGTACCACCTGTATGCAGATGACACTCAGATCTACCTCTCTGGCCCAGATGTCACCTCTCTGCTGTCCAGAATCCCGGAGTGTCTATCAGCCATATACTCATTTTTCACCTCTCGCTTCCTAAAACTCAACGTAGACAAAACTGAACTCATTATCTTTCCTCCATCTCACGTATCCTCCCTACCCGATCTTTCTATTATGGTAAATGGCATCATGCTCTCTCCCGCACCTGAAATCTGCTGCCTTGGAGTAACTCTCGACTCTGCCCTGTCCTTCAAACCGCACGTCCAATCTCTTGCCACCTCCTGTCGCCTGCAACTCAAAAATATTTCCAGAATCCGTCCCTTCCTCAGTCCTCAATCTACTAAAACCATTGTACATGCCCTCATCATCTCCCGCCTTGACTACTGCAACACCCTCCTCTGTGGCCTCCCTGCTAACTCTCTTGCACCACTCCAGTCTGTCCTCAATTCTGCTGCCCGACTAATCCACCTCTCTCCTCGCTACTCCCCTGTCTCTCCCCTCTGCAAATCCCTCCACTGGCTCCCAATTCCCCAACGAATCCAGTTCAAACAACTAACACTGACCTACAAAGCCATCCACAACTTTTCCCCTCCCTATATCTCTGAACTAATCTCCCAATATCTTCCCTCACGTACTCTTCGATCCTCCCAAGACCTCCTACTCTACTCCACACTTATTCGTTCCTCACACAACCGCCTCCAAGATTTCTCCCGAATATCCCCTATTCTCTGGAATGCCATGCCTCAACACATCCGATTATCCACCACCCTTGGATCCTTCAAACGGAACCTGAAAACCCATCTTTTCAGGAAAGCCTACAGCCTGCAATGACCATTCTACCGCCTCACCACCACCAGAGCTGCTGCACCCCCGACCTTCTGTCTCTTCCCCACTATCTCGTAGAATGTAAGTCTGCAAGGACAGGGTCCTCTCCCCTCTGTACCAGTCTGTCATTGTAAATCTGTTTACTGTTAACGATATCTAGAACTTTGTATGTAACCCCCTTCTCATGTAAAGCACCATGGAATTAATGGCGCTATAAAAATAAATAAATAATAATAATAGTTTAAAATAAACATTACTGCATGTAACATGGAAAGTGATCCTACTTAATCGCCAATACACCATGGACATCTCAGTGTTTTGATTGGAATTTCATTGTAATGTTGAACTGTCATCAAAAAATAGATTTTGTTTAAAGGGTACCGGAACCTTTTTTTTATTTATTTTATTTTAATTCTGTCATGCTGTGGCTGCTGGCCACAGCATGACAGTAAGGTATGTGCGGCAGTGTGGCGGGACATCTGTCCACCAATGCCGCTGCACCGGTCGGGGGTCCCCCTACCCCCGCGGAATCTGGTGAGTGGAAACCTTCAATGACCTGGTGATGAACCAGGTCATTAGGCATAACGCCCACCGCCGCTGAAGCCCGCCCACCCACAGCCATTGAATGGGCCAAGAGCAGACGTCACGTGATGCAGCAGTCTGCTGCATCATGTGATGTTGCAGGGGGCGTGGCCTTCATTCCAGGAAGCGGCCGCATCGCAGCCACTCCTGGCCTGCCCCTGGCGCGAGGACCTTGACTCATTTAGCATTTTGCCAGATCAGTCAAGCGATTCCTGGCTCTGGTGGTGGGAGGAGGAGGGACGTTGCATTTGCAGCAGCACTGCGGGCTGCAGGAGGCCTGGAGCACAGCTGCAGCTGCACACACTTTTCTGTCATGCTGTGGGCATCAGCCACAGCATGACAGACTATAGAGTAAAGGTTCAGGTACTCTTTAACGCTGTGTCCATGCTCACAATTTTTCCCCATCAATGACTGCCATCATGGCAGGAAAGAAAAAAAGGTGAGGTGATGGTCCCATTCACTTTGAATCGGACTATCATTACAATTTTTTGTTTCCCCACTACTTCACCGTCCCGTCATGTCATCGTAAGACTTGGTGGGAAAGTAGTGGGGAGAAAATGCTGCTAGCAGCATTATTCTTGTCATTCACTGATGGTCAGAGCACTGCCTGTCGTCTGCCCCTCAGAGAATTAATAATTTTCAGTGCAGTTTCAGGCCGCCGACTATCATTTCTCTGGCACCTCCTCTGGTTCATGAGCTGGAGGTGGTTGGATAGCTGACATCTGGCACACTCTTGTGTACTTGCAATCTGCACATGAGCCTGCATGGAAGTGAACAGTGCCAGCAGGGGAGTTCCTCAAGTATACTGGATGATGTCCGCCATCTAAACACATAAGCTGGAGGAGGAGACAGATAAGATAATTAGCTGCCTCAGACGGCCTGCCTCTGCACACCCATCAGGCTGGGAATGCCTCTTTAATGGGCTGGGAATGCCTCTTTAGTGGGCATCATGCTTCTTTTTCTTTTGGATTTATATATGTTGGTGTTCTTAAAGGGAATCTTCCACCTAATGCTACCCTATGCAGCTGGCAGCAGGCCTGTATTGTCCTGCAGACACACAGAATAATGACACCAGTGGCGCTCCACTCCGAGGTGCCGTCTGGGTGCTGCAGCGCCCGGAACTGGGTGCATGCCAGCTATCTAACAGCACGATTAGGCTGGTCATGTGGTCTGTGGTCACTAGCCCAGCTCTGCTGCCAGTTCTCAGCATTTCAGTGAAGCATTCAACACTCATGTGAATGACTAATATCCTATATATGAATAAATTGGCCAACACAACTAACCTAATGGGGAAGCTTGAAGTAAAGCACTGGTTGGCAGCTACTTGGCACATTTTCCTATTGTGCACTTATGTGCTTAAAGTGGGATTTAATTTCCTAACACACAGCTCTGTACATCCATTCTCCTGCCGCCATCCATATCTGCACACATTGACCAGCAGATCCATACACACACTCATGCACAGATAGGACAATTACACAAAGTAGATCAGACATTCCTGCATAGAAATATGCCATACATAGGAAATCAATACCGACCTTCACATTTAGTTAGTGAACCCACTTGTACGAGGATGTGTTTCTCTGCCTGCTCTTATGACTGAAGTGAAGCTGAACATCCAAAGAAAAGGTCACACACAGGGTCAAACAGAGGGTGGGATCAAAATCACTCAAAAGTGGATACATTGTGTTGATAAAACTACATGCAAATCTAAAAGGAGCTAAGTGGGTTTTCAAGCCATTGCCCCACCTGGTTTTTCCACATGTGGTTTTCAATGGCATCATGCAGTGCTTAGGGAGCTGATGAGTATGTGATCGGCTCCATCATGCTGCGTTCCTCTGCTATCCCACCTGTTGCTTTTCCTGTCCTGTATTTAGCTTTCTGGTAACTTTTGATATGTCATAGAGGCATATCAAAGTTTATCTGCTGACGTAGGCTAAGTTCACACTGCTTAAATATGACACCTGTTTTGTCTGAGCCGGAATTAAACTCCGAATGTGGTACTGCAGGGGTACCTTGGTGTCTCCTGCTGGCGGGGTGACGTCGCCCCTCCAGTGTCCTATGCCGGGGAAACGCCAGGGAACCACAGACAAGCCCTGCAGTACAAGACCCACAGGTAGCCGACAGCAAGGGAGGCCATGAATACCCGTGCCGCTGCAGCAAAGCGGGAGGACAATGTGCAGGGAGCACTGGTCACCGGCATCCCTCTGTTGTGGCACTCAGGGGCGTATCTAGGGGGGGCAGCCAGGGCAGTTGCCCCGGGCGCAGCCAGCAGGGGGGTGCAGTCGGGCCGCCTAATGCAGAGGTCCGCAGTGTCCTCCTTGGCGGCTGCGTTCTGCCGCCCCCCCGGCCTGAGAGTCGGCGGTTCTCTGTGTCAGCTGTCAAGCTGACAGCCGGTGCAGAGAAGGAGCGCGTGCCGGCTCCCAGGGAACAATTGTACTGGCGTCTATATACAGACGCCAGTACAAATGAAGCTCTGACCGCCGGGCCAGAGCGACGTCAGCATCGTGATCAGGTCATGTGATCACGCTGCTGACGTCAGTCCCCGGCGCCCAAAGCAAACGCTGGTGGTAAGTGTGCTTCTCTGTGGAGCTGAAGAACCACCGAAGATGGGAGATGAGGGGGAGTTAATGAGTGGAGATGGGGGGGATTTGTAGAGGGGATGGCGGTTAATGTGTGGGGGTATTTAGAGTGGGGATGGGGGTTAATGTGTGTGGGGGTTAATGAGTGGGGATGCCATGGGGTTAATTTGTGGGGGGATTTGGAGTGGAGATGGGGGTTATTTAATGTGATGGGGGTTAATGAATTGGGATGGGGGTTAATGTGTGGGGGCGTTAATAAGTGGGGATGGGGGTTAATGTGTGGGGGCGTTAATGAGTGGGGATGGGGGTTAATGTGGGGATGGGGGTTAATGTGGGGATGGGGGTTAATGAGTGGGGATGGGGGTTAATGTGTGGGGGTATTTGGAGTGGAGATGGTTATTTAATGTGTGTGGGGGTTAATGAATGGGGATGGGGTTAATGAGTGGGGATTGGGTTAATGTGTGCGGGGGTTAATGGATGGGGGTTAATGTGTGGGGGCGTTAATGAGTGGGGTTGGGGTTAATGTGTGGGGGTGTTTGGAGTGGGGGTGGGGGGATTTGGAGTGCTGATGGGGGTTAATGAGTGGGGATTGGGTTAATGTGTAGGGGGATTTGGAGTGGGGATGGGGGGTACTTAATGTGTGGGGAGATTTGAGGACACAAAATAAAGAGTATGTATGAGGAAACAGTATGGGGGATTGGTGCAGACAGTATGGGGAGCGAACGGGTTAATGTAAGTGGACACAGTATGGGGAGTCAGGGATATGTGTGAGCAGACAGTATAGAGAGTGAGGGGGTAAATATATGAGGAGACAGTATGGTGAACAGAGGGGATGCTAGAGGGGAATAGTGTGAGGTGACAGTATATTGCATATATTTTTATTTAGGAGCATTATAATGACACTTCTATCTTTAAGGGCGTCGTGTGGAGATTTGCTGCAGAAGACCGGAGATGATGGACGTCTACAGAGACGAGATGTGGATAAGAAAACTCATCATGGGTTCTGGACAAGAAGAAGAAAAGGAGAACGACTCCAGAGACGACGTCATCTACAGTCATGGCCAAAAGTATTGACACCCCTGCAATTCTGTCAGATAATACTCAGTTTCTTCCTGAAAATGATTGCAAACACAAATTCTTTGGTATTATTATCTTCATTTAATTTGTCTTAAATGAAAAAACACAAAAAGAATTGTCCTAAAGCCAAATTGGATATAATTCCACACCAAACATAAAAAAGAGGGTGGACAAAAGTATTGGCACTGTTCGAAAAATCATGTGATGCTTCTGTAATTTGTGTAATTAACAGCACCTGTAACTTACCTGTGGCACCTAACAGGTGTTGGCAATAACTAAATCACACTTGCAGCCAGTTGACATGGATTAAAGTTGACTCAACCTCCGTCCTGTGTCCTTGTGTGTACCACATTGAGCATGGAGAAAAGAAAGAAGACCAAAGAACTGTCTGAGGACTTGAGAAACCAAATTGTGAGGAAGCATGAGCAATATCAAGGCTACAAGTCCATCTCCAAAGACCTGAATGTTCCTGTGTCTACCGTGCGCAGTGTCATCAAGAAGTTTAAAGCCCATGGCACTGTGGCTAACCTCTCTAGATGTGGCCAGAAAAGAAAAATTGACAAGAGATTTCAATGCAAGATTGTGCGGATGTTGGATAAAGAACCTCCACTAACATCCAAACAAGTTCAAGCTGCCCTGCAGTCCGAGGGTACAACGGTGTCAACCCGTACTATCCGTCGGCATCTGAATGAAAAGGGACTGTATGATAGGAGACCCAGGAAGACTCCACTTCTTACCCCGAGACATAAAAAAGCCAGGCTGGAGTTTGCCAAAACTTACCTGGAAAAAGCCTAAAACATTTTGGAAGAATGTTCTCTGGTCAGATGAGACAAAAGTAGAGCTTTTAGGGCAAAAGCATCAACATAGAGTTTACAGGAGAAAAAAGAGGCATTCAAAGAAAAGTACACGGTCCCTACAGTCAAACATGGCGGAGGTTCCCTGATGTTTTGGGGTTGCTTTGCTGCCTCTGGCACTGGACTGCTTGACCGTGTGCATGGCATTATGAAGTCAGAAGACTACCAACAAATTTTGCAGCATAATTTAGGGCCCAGTGTGAGAAAGCTGGGTCTACCTCAGAGGTCATGGGTCTTCCAGCAGGACAATAACCCAAAACACACTTCAAAAAGCACTAGAAAATGGTTTGAGAGAAAGCACTGGAGACTTCTATGGTGGCCACCAATGAGTCCAGACCTGAATCCCATAGAACACCTGTGGAGAGATCTAAAAATGGCAGTTTGGAGAAGGCACCCTTCAGATATCAGGGACCTGGAGTAGTTTGCCAAAGAAGAATGGTCTAAAATTCCAGCAGAGCATTGTAAGAAACTCATTGATGGTTACCGGAATCGGTTGGTCGCAGTTATTTTGGCTAAAGGTTGTGCATCCAAGTATTAGGCTGAGGGTGCCAATACTTTTGTCCGGCCCATTTTTGGAGTTTTGTGTGAAATGATCAATGTTTTGCTTTTTGCTTCATTCTCTTTTGTGTTTTTTCATTTAAGACAAATTAAATGAAGATAATAATACCAAAGAATTTGTGTTTGCAATCATTTTCAGGAAGAAACTGAGTATTATCTGACAGAATTGCAGGGGTGTCAATACTTTTGGCCATGACTGTATAAGGTACTTGGATGTAAATATTATTTGTGATACTGACTTATTCTCATGTTTTTATTTGTTAGGAACATTAAAGGGTTTGTCCAGGTTTGTGCTGAGTCTGCAGTCATTCTATGTGACTGCAGACTTCTGAATTCTCACAGTGCTCACTGAACGCTGTTAGGATTCTCTCGTGCCGGTAATTTACATACATGCGGTCACATGCTGACTAGACATGTGTGGCCTCACTCAATGAAAATGAACTGAGCAAGGCCGGGCACGTCTAGTCGGAATGTGGCCAGAAGTATATAAATCACATGCTTGTGCTGACATGACTGTACATCGGCAAGGGAGAATCCTAAATGTGTGCAGTGCATTCGTTATGAGAATTCAGAAGCTGCAATGTCAGGACTCAGCTCTGCAGGTTCCAGTACTCATCACATGGACACTTCACTCATATGCGATTTTCATAGTTATGGTCCTGTGACAACGAGCTTCTCTTCCTGCTTCTCTCAGTTTTTTACTGAACATCGAGAGCATTAGGAAGAGCAGCTCGCAGGTACATGGCTAAGTGTGCAAGTCGCATATGTACTTGGGCGGGGGGGGGGCGCCGAACCGAATTCTTGCCCCGGGTGCCAGAAAGCCTAGATACGCCTCTGGTGGCACTGTAAGGATTCCCTGAGATTTCCCGCTGGCAGGGTGACGTCACCCCACCAGCATTCTGCAGCCTGGGGAAATCCCATGGAACCCCTTCAGCACCATACATCACATGCTTACATTGGATTACAGATCAGGTACCACTAGGGGTCAAGTTCTGGGAAAAAAATGTGGGAACTCACCCAAGATTTCCTACTTGTCCCCACTCTGATGAGAGTTACACCAACGTAGTAATGAAACAATACTGCCATACTGTGACTGAAAAAAACACCATGCAAAGACCAATATTACTCCTATACAGTGACCATAGATAGGCAGAAACTAGCTACACAGGCGCTCTGCAGACCGCACTAGTGATTATGTTACCTTTAGGCCTCTTTCACACGATCATATGCGTATTGCGCGCGTTAAAAATGCAGCGTTGTCACTGCGCATTTCCCATCATATTTCACGCAGCCCACTGATTTGTATTAATGGGCTAATCGTGTAATATGCTACAAAATAGAACATTCTGTAATTGTTGTTTTTTTTTACACGCATTTGCGTATGCGTGAAAATAACGCATATGAGAATAAACACATCGGTTTCAATGGGTACATTTCATCGTGAAATACACATGCGTGAAAAACACAGCGTATTACACGACAAAACTAAGATCATGTGAAAGAGGCCTTATATCCAGTGGTCACATGCGACGTTAGCTGTTACTGGGGTCATTTGCTTTGCCTATTTCTAGTCCAGACCGCCACAATGAATTTTCCAAGCCGCTACTTGTCTCTGTAGGATTTTGCATTCAGACAGCTACGGGTTAGCCCCCCCAAAAAAAGATCGGAAATATCTCGGGAACAAAAGGAGATCTAACGTTAATTTTTGCTGATCAAACCGGATATACCGAATATCTATCAGAATCCATCCAAAAAACGGCAAATTTCAAAGTTGGGGGGGCTAACCCGTACCTAACCCCCCACTTGACACCCCCAATATCTCGGGAACAAAAGGAGATCTAACGTTAATTTTTGCTGATCAAACCAGATCTAACGAATATATATCAGAATCCATCCAAAAAACGGCAAATTTCAAAGTTGGGGGGCTAACCCGTACCTAACCCCCCACCTGACACCCCCAATATCTCGGGAACGAAAGGAGATCTAACGTTAATTTTTGCTGACCAACCGGATCTAAAGAATATCAGAATCCATCCAAAAAATGGCAAATTTCAAAGTTGGGGGGGCTAACCCCTACCTAACCCCCCACTTGACACCCCCAATATCTCGGGAACGAAATGAGATCTAACGTTAATTTTTGCTGATCAAACCGGATCTAACGAATATCTATCAGAATCCATCCAAAAAACGGCAAATTTCAATTTAGGGGGGGCTAACCCGTACCTAACCCCCCACCTGACACCCCCAATATCTCGGGAACGAAAGGAGATCTAACATTAATTTTTGCTGATCAAACCGGATCTAACGAATATCAGAATCCATCCAAAAAACGGCAAATTTCAAATTAGGGGGGGCTAACCCCCCACCTGACACCCCCAATATCTCGGGAACAAAAGGAGATCTAACGCTAATTTTTGCTGATCAAACCGGATCTAACGAATATCTATCAGAATCCATCCAAAAAACAGCAAATTTCATAGTTGGGGGGGCTAGCTACAGGTTAGCCCCCCTGGAAAAGATCGTAAATATCTCATTTTGTAGGGGTGATCTAACGTTAGTTTTGGATGATCAAACTGGATCTAACAAAGATCTAACGAATGTAATCATTTTTTACCCAAATTCTCACTAAGGGGGGGCTAACCCGGGGTGGTAATGTAGAAATTTAGAAAGCAGGCACAGGACCTACGGTCATGTGAACGGTCATGTGACTGCAAGGGGGCGGGGCTTAGCATTCTGCTTTCAGAGGAGGAACAAAACTTAGAGTCAGGCAAGTCAGAGGTCAGGCACAGTACAGGCAAGCGAGGTACAGGAGGGATAAACAGACGGGAGGTCAGACAAAGCCAAAGGTCATACACAAGATATCAATACAGTACCAGGGATGAGACAGAACGGATAGTCAGGGCAAAGCAGAGATCAAACCCAAACAGACGTAGAAGGTACCAAGCAGAATCCAAAGCAATATCCAGAGAACAGACTGAGTCATACACAGAGAATCAAGCAACCAGAACACAGCACAAACACTCAGGGGTCACCACACAATGCCAAGGGCAAGAGTATAACTGAAGGGGGATGGGAGCTTCCTGAGGCTATAAGAAGCCTCCCCAGAACCAATGAGAGGCCACCATAATAGGTCCCAGGTGTGCAGGTGAGAGTCTGCACTGAGATCAGAACATTAACCCCAGAAGTGCCGGTCACCCAGCACTGGTATCATGACACTCCTGTTACCCTTGAAAAAATTAAAAATTGGGGACTAGAAAATCATTTTTATGGGAATTTTTTTTTTTTTTTCACGCCCAGGCATTATAAACGTTAGTGAAACACATGGGGGTTCAAAATGCTCACCACACATCTAGATAAGATCCTTAGGGGGTCTAGTTTCCAGCATGGGGTCACTTGTGGGGTGTTTCTACTGTTTAGGCACATCAGGGGCTCTCCAAACGGAACATGACACCCCCAGAACATTGCATCAATGTCTGCATTCCAAAACGACATTACTTCCCTTCCGAGCCCCGACGTGTGCTCAAACACTACATAAATTCCTTAGGGAGTCTAGTTTCCAAAATGGGGTCACTTGTGGGAGGTTTCCACTGTTTAGGCACATCAGTGGCTCGTCAAACGCAAAATGGAGTCCGATCTCTATTCCAGCCAGTTTTAGGTTGAAAAAGTCAAACTGCGCTCATTCCCTTCCGAGCCCTGCCGTGTGCCCAGTGGTTCTCCCCCACACATGGGGTATTAGCGTACTCAGGAAAAACAGCACTAGATGGATCAAACGCCACAAATCTGTCACAAGTACAAGATGCCAGCAGTCGAGATAATATTAAAACATAACTTTTAATGTAATAGATAGTAAAAGCTACCAAAAGATAAAGTGAAAAGTGCAGATTTAAAAAGCTCACTAAATTCAATTGTCACAAACTATACATAAAGGTGTCTGCATAGTTCTCACAACAAAATTCAAAATGAATATACATGCAACTATTCCCAGTCTCAAAATTTCAAATGACCGGACACAAAATTCTTTCGGTACACATAAGTCAAATTGTGACCAAAAAATGCTAATAACCTTGTTAGAGGATACGGTATGTCAAGCCAATATTCTAGAACAGAAAAGAACAACCACCTCTGCCCTGTATGGGTTATCAAGAAGTATTAAATATTCATGCTCCTTATAATGACATCATCAAAAATCAAATTAGCACATATACTTAGATATAAAATGGAATAATCTCACCAATGTGTATAGAAGACGTCCGCTGTCAGATGTCCCATATCAAGAGTCATGTTTCATCAGGAAAGAAGGGGAAAACAAATCACCCTATTAAGCCCTGTCAGAACTGACAATTCCTGACACCCTTGACTGCTGCCCTTACAAGGGCAGTCCACATCTGACAATTAATTAAACAAGCCTGTTATGTCCCTGTGCATCCTGATGCGTTTCGTCACTACGTGACTCTTCAGGGGACCTATTAGCACCTAATGGGCATGCTGCAAAGAAATAAGACCTCACGGGCTACCTCCCCATTGTTATCATAGAGGTAGCCCGTGAGGTCTTATTTCTTTGCAGCATGCCTATTAGGTGCTAATAGGTCCGCTGAAGAGTCATTCCGCGTCGGAATGCACAGGGACATAACAGGGCTTAAGGGTCAGATGTGGACTGCTCTTGTAAGGGCTTAATAGGGTGATTTGTTTTCCCCTTCTTTCCTGATGATACATGACTCTTGATATGGGACATCTGACAGCGGACATCTTCTATACACATTGGTGAGATTATTCCATTTTATATCTAACTATATGTGCTAATTTGATTTTTGAGGATGTCATTATAAGGAGCATGAATATTTAATACTTGTTGATAACCCATACAGGGCTGAGGTGGTTGTTCTTTTCTGTTCTAGAATATTGGCTTGACATATCCTCTAACAAGGAGGTTAATCATTAGCATTTTTTGGTCACAATTTGATTTATGTGTACCAAAATAATTTTGTGTCCGGTTATTTGAAATTTTGAGACTGGGAATAGTTGCATGTATATTCATTTTGGAGTCTGTTGTGAGAATTATACAGACACCTTTATGTATAGTCTGTGACAATTGGATTTAGTGAGCTTTTTAAATCTGCACTTTATCTTTTGGTAGCTTTTACTATTTATAACATTAAAAGTTATGTTTTAATATTATCTCGATTGCTGGTATCTTGTATCAGTGTACTCAGGACAAGTTGGAGAACAACTTAGGGGGTCCAATTTCTCCTGTTACCCTTGGGAAAATAAAAAAATTGGGGACTAAAAGATAATTTTTGTGGAAAAAGAATACCGTATATACTCGTGTATAAGCCGACCCCCCTAATTTTGTCACAAAAAACTGGGAAAACTTATTAACTCGCGTATAAGCCGAGGGTGCACAGTGAGTGGCCCCCGTTATGCTGCACAGTGAGTGGCCCCCGTTATGCTGCACAGTGAGTGGCCCCCGTTATGCTGCACAGTGAGTGGCCCCCGTTATGCTGCACAGTGAGTGGCCCCCGTTATGCTGCACAGTGAGTGGCCCCCGTTATGCTGCACAGTGAGTGGCCCCAGTTATGCTGCACAGTGAGTGGCCCCAGTTATCTGCACAGTGAGTGGCCCCAGTTATCTGCACAGTGAGTGGCCCCAGTTATGCTGCACAGTGAGTGGCCCCAGTTATGCTGCACAGTGAGTGGCCCCAGTTATGCTGCACAGTGAGTGGCCCCAGTTATGCTGCACAGTGAGTGGCCCCAGTTATGCTGCACAGTGAGTGGCCCCAGTTATGCTGCACAGTGAGTGGCCCCAGTTATGCTGCACAGTGAGTGGCCCCAGTTATGCTGCACAGTGAGTGGCCCCAGTTATCTGCACAGTGAGTGGCCCCAGTTATCTGCACAGTGAGTGGCCCCAGTTATCTGCACAGTGAGTGGCCCCAGTTATCTGCACAGTGAGTGGCCCCAGTTATGCTGCACAGTGAGTGGCCCCAGTTATGCTGCACAGTGAGTGGCCCCAGTTATGCTGCACAGTGTGTGGCTCCATCATATTGCTGCTGCCTCCGTTACCAAAAAAAACAAACTGTATACTCACCTCCGTCGCTGCCCCCTGCTCATCAGCATTGCGGGCTCTGCAGGCAGAGACTGTGCAGGCAGAGGGCGCAATCGCGCCCTCTGAAATGAATGTCACTGCAGAGGGCACAAGACAACAGAGCGACGCGCAGGGACAGGTGAATATGCCTCCCCCCTGTTCATACTCACCCCCTTCATGGCGCTTGTCTCTGCAACACAGCCCCTGCGTCTTCCATGTTCTCAGCGCGTTGCTCTCTTCCTGCTTAAGCGATCATGTGTTACCGCTCATTAAATATGCGCATATTCATGAGTTTAATGAGTGGTACCACGTGACTGCTGAAGCAGGAAGGAAGAGCAGTACCGAGAACATGGAACAAGCAGGGGGGCTGCAGAGAGTGAGTATGATCTCTGACACCCCGCTCCCCCTCCCCTGCCGATCCCCCCCGGTA
Source organism: Dendrobates tinctorius (assembly GCF_039654945.1). Classification (NCBI taxonomy): domain Eukaryota; kingdom Metazoa; phylum Chordata; class Amphibia; order Anura; family Dendrobatidae; genus Dendrobates; species Dendrobates tinctorius. Next base: position 8,464,397 of record NW_027361771.1, on the reverse strand, counting down.
TATGACTCGTGTATAAGCCGAGAGGGGGACTTTCAGCCCCAAAAAATGGGCTGAAAATCTCGGCTTATACACGAGTATATACATTATATATATTTTTTCACGCCCGGGCATTATAAACTTTAGTGAAACACTTGGGGGGTCAAAGTGCTCACCGATCTCTATTCCAGCCAATTTTAGGTTGAAAAAGTCAAACGGCGCTCCTTCCCTTCCGAGCCCTGCCATGCGCCCAAACAGTGGTCCCCCCACATGTGGGGTATCAACATACTCAGGACAAATTGGAGAACAACTTTTGGGGTCCAATTTCTCCTGTTGCCCTTGGGAAAATATACAAGTGTGCTCACTTATTATGTATAGCACAATCCCTTAGTATATAGTGTACTCACTTATTATTCATTGCACAATCCCTTACTCCTCACACGGCGGCACCCTGGATTTCTCCTGCAGGCATTAAGCGCTGTATCTGTTTGCAGAGCCTGCTCTCCTAGTGCTGTTAACCCATTCCTGTAGCCCTGCTTTAACCAGTCACATTTATCTAATTCCAACCAGATAGACTCGTGCTCCAGCCTCTATATAATACCAGCAGCATAGACTTTGCTACCACCTAAGGATATCTATTACCCTATCGGTATCTTTTGCAGTTTTCTACCAAAAGAAACCAAAAAACCTTTCTGATGAAGGTCCGTTGTTGGACCGAAAACGTTCATACGATATGAGTCTATTTTTGTCTGGATGCTAAATAAAGAATATACTGCTTCTTCATTTTTGAGTGCCAAGTATTTTTGTAAATACTTATGGGTTGGAAACCTTACTTGAGCACCGAACAACCTTCCTTTTACTCTGGAGTGCCGTGTTTTTTGCCTATATAATGCACTCACTTATTATGTATAGCACGGTCCCTTAGTATACAGTGTACTCACTTATTATGTATAGCACAGTCCCCTAGTATATAATGTACTCACTTATTATGTATAGCACAGTCCCTTAGTATATAGTGTACTCCCTTATTATGCATTGCACAGTCTCTTAGTATATAGTGTACTCACTATCATAGTCATAGAATGGTAGAGTTGGAAGGGACCTCCTGGGTTATCTGGTCCAACCCCCTGCTCAAAGCAGGATTCATTAAGTCATCCTAGACAGATGTCTGTCCAGCCTCTGAATACTTCCATGGAAGGAGAACTCACCACTTCTCGTGGCAGCCTGTTCCACTCATTGATCACTCTAACTGTCAAAAAGTTTTTTCTAATATCTAATCTGTGTCTCCTCCCATTCAGTTTCATCCCATTGCTTCTAGTCTTTCCTTGTGCAAATGAGAATAAAGTTGATCCTTCTACAATGTGACAGCCCTTTAGATATTTGTAGACAGCTATTAAGTCTCCTCTCAGTCTTCTCTTTTGCAAACTAAACATTCCCAAATCCTGCAACCTTTCCTCATAAGGCAGGGTTTGCAGACCGGTCACCATTCTGGTCGCTCTTTTCTGAACTTGCTCCAGTTTGTTGATGTCTTTTTTAAAATGTGGTGCCCAAAACTGGACACAATATTCCAGATGAGGTCTGACCAAAGAGGAGTAGAGGGAAATAATGACTTCACATGATCTAGACTGTATGCTTCTGTTAATACATCCTAGAATTGCATTTGCCTTTTTTGCTGCTGCATCACACAGTTGACTCATATTCAGTCTGTGATCTATTAGTATACCCAAGTCTTTTTCACATGTGCTGTCACTTAGCCCTATTCCTCCCATTCTATATATGCTTTTTTCATTTTTATTGCCCAGATGTAGTACTTTGCATTTCTCCCTGTTAAAAACCATTCTGTTAGTTGCTGCCCACTTCTCCAGTTTATTTAAATCTTTTTGAATCCTCTCTCTCTCTTCTCTAGTATTAGCTATCCCTCCTAGCTTTGTGTCATCAGCAAATTTAATCAGTTTAACCTCAATTCCTTCATCTAAATCGTTGATAAAGATGTTGAACAATACAGGGCCCAGGACAGAGCCCTGTGGTACCCCACTTGAGACATTCTTCCAACTGGATGTGCAGCCATTTACGACCACTCTTTGGGTCCGATCACTAAGCCAGTTATGAATCCACCTAACAGTTGCCTTGTCCATTCCATACTTAGTCATTTTTTCAATAAGGATTGTATGAGAGACTTTGTCAAATGCTTTGCTGAAGTCAAGATATACTATATCTACAGCATTTCCTTGATCCACCCAATCAGTGATACCGTCATAGAAGGAAATTAAGTTAGTCTGACATGACTTATTAGTTACAAACCCATGCTGACTCTGTTTAATCACTTCATTCTTATCCAGGTATTGACATACATGTTGTTTAATAATTTGTTCAAAGATCTTTCCTGGTATAGAAGTCAGACTCACTGGCCTATAGTTGCCTGGGTCCACCTTCTTCCCCTTTTTGAAGATGGGAACAACATTTGCTCTTCTCCAGTCTTCTGGCACTTCTCCTGTTCTCCAAGAATTTTCAAATTTTCATAATTCCTTTCAGCAGAGGAAAATTTTTTAGAAAAGAAGGCACAGGGTCTTAAGTTAGTTAATGTAGTGGCCCCTGGGACAACACAGCCCCCACTCCCACCTCAGAGGCATCCACTTCTACGATGAATGGTTTAGACAAGTCAGGTTGCACCAGTACCGGAGCAGTCATGAAACGTTCTTTTAACAAAGAAAACGCCGCCACAGCTGGAGCTGACCAGTTTTTAAGATCCGCTCCCTTCTGGGTGAGATCAGTGAGGGGTTTGACCACTTGAGAGAACCCCTTGATGAATTTTCTATAATAATTGGTGAAACCCAGAAATCGCTGAAGACCCTTGAGATCTCTGGGTTGCACCCAATCCACAATGGCCTGTACCTTCCTAGGGTCCATACGAAACCCCTCAGCGGACAGGATGACCCCTAGAAAGGACACTTCTTGAGTAAAAAATGAACACTTCTCCAATTTGGCAAAGAGTGAGTTCTCCCTGAGCCTCTGGAGAACCGCATGAAGATGACCCATATGACTTTGTCTATCAGAAGAATATATAAGTATATCGTCAAGATAAACAACTACAAAACGTCCAATAAAATCAGAAAAAACATGGTTAATGAAATTCTGGAATACCGCTGGTGCGGTAGTCAAACCAAAGGGCATAACCAAATTTTCAAACAGACCCTCAGAGGTGAGAAACGCAGTTTTCCATTCATCCCCCTCCCGCATACGGATGAGATTGTATGCTCCCCTGAGGTCCAACTTAGAGAACCACCTGGCCCCCGACAATTGATTGTACAAATCAGGTATCAGTGGGAGAGGGTAGGCGTTTCTTATGGTTATTTTATTCAGTTCTCGAAAATCGAGGCATGAGCGTAAACCACCATCCTTCTTTTTTACAAAAAAGAACCCCGCTGCCACGGGAGAGACAGATGGCCGTATATGCCCTTTACGGAGGCTTTCAGAGATATACTCCTTCATAGCAGCCCGCTCAGGGCCGGAGAGATTGTACAGCCGGGCTTTGGGCAATTTGGCACCGGGAACAAGATCCACGGCACAATCGAATGGGCGGTGTGGTGGTAGAACCTCAGCCTCCTTTTCGGAGAACACATCCTTAAAAGCCTTTAGGTACTCCGGAATACCCTCCAGGTTGACGGATGACATAGACACAGTAGCAAGACAATTTTCAGAACACCCAGGTCCCCATTTAACAATATCCCGGGACCCCCAGTCAATAACTGGGTTATGCCGTTGCAACCAGGGAAACCCTAACACCAGGCCAGCAGGGAGGTTATCCAAAACAAAGCATGACATGCGCTCCTGGTGTAGGGCCCCCACCCTGAGGGTAAATTCTTTAGAACTGAAATGGAGACCATCCTTAGTGAGTGGTGTAGAATCAATAGCCACAATTTTTAAGGGAGTCCCCAACCTAACTGTCCCTAATCTACAGCGAGCCACCAGCTTAGAGTCAATCAGGTTCAGGGATGACCCACAGTCTACAAAAGCCGAAGTATGGAAAAAGCCGTTCTCAACACCAAGTTCCACCTTTAGCAGTACTCTTGAAAAGGAAGAAAAAGGTACCTGAGAGTCTGGGTGACCTCCACGATTATCACCCAGACTCAGCCGCTTGTTAGTCGGAGGACAGGAGGGGCAGTCTTTTTTCCAATGTCCAGGATCTCCGCAGTAAAAACACAATTTTCCATCACGTCGCCGTCTCCGCTCTTTCTCCTGGGGGTTGGTGGCTCCCACCTCCATAGGTTCAGATGGAAGCAAAACATCAGGGTTAGCAGGGAAAAACGGAACCCCTCGCTGAGTAACACCTCTCTCCCGCAGTCTCCGATCCATACGGATAGCCTGAGTCATAGCCTCCTCCAATGAGCTGGGAGGTGGATGGAGAGCCAGAGCGTCCTTCAAGCAATCCGACAGTCCCTTCCTGAACAGACATCTCAGTGCGGAGTCGTCCCAGGACACCTCAGTGGACCATCGACGGAATTTGGAGCTGTACCATTCGGCTGAGTGCTTCCCTTGCCCCAGACCCAAAATAGTGTCCTCTGCCACCCTAACACGGTCCGGTTCGTCATAGATAAGTCCTAGGGCCTCAAAGAATCTATCTACCGACATCCGTTCAGGGGCAGTAGGGGGCAACGAAAAAGCCCAGGATTGGGGACCCTCCCTAAGTAAGGAGATAACAATCCCCACCCGCTGAGTCTCATCCCCAGACGATCGGGGTCTAAGAGAAAACCATAATTTACAACTCTCCTTGAATATATGAAATTTATCTTTTTCGCCAGAAAATGTGTCAGGAAGTTTAACTGAGGGTTCAGGAGAGTGCAAGATAACATCTACAGAGTCACCTGGTGGACAAACAATATGAGAGGTGTTTCCCTGCATGGTCTTAATAGTCTCAGTCAGTTCTTTCTGTAAGAGGGTCTGAGACATGACAAGGGACTGATGATTCACAGAAAAGTCCTGCGCCATCTGCGTCAATCTGGACACTTGATCTGCCAAGTTATGCAGCAGATCCATGGCCAAAGAAAAAAAAATGCAAAATCCCGTTTAAATGTGTGGTTAGTGATAATGTAGTGAAACCTCCACCAGGGGGAGCTGGTGAGGGAAGAGAGGTTATACACTAAGAGCAGCAACCCTGAGCAACAGCACAGGTGCCACAGGTAACGAGAGAGAATAGTCAGACGAACCGAATCAGAAACTAGCAGGAGCAGACGTACCAGAAGGAGCAGCAAAACACGTAGTCAAAATACCAAAGCCGAGAGTCAGAAAGCCAGAACATGAGCACGGGGTCCAAAACGTGAGACGAAATACGTGGTCGGGGTACAAGCCAGGGAGTCAGATGCCAGAGAGGGAACGTAACAGCAGAGACGAATACCAAGAGACTGGGTCAGAAATCAGTCCGGGTCATACACGTGAATATCAGTCAAAGGCAGGAGGATCACCAGGGTACAAGGGTCAGCGGCTCTAAACTGCAAGCTTGAGCTATCACTAACACTGGTCAGCAGGCTGTGAGGGATTTAAATAGCCCAGCTAGCTCCAGAACGAGGCTGAGGAGATTAACCCCCGCATGACCAGTCTGGAGTGAAGACAGCAGAAGATAAACCCCGGACTGGACCATGACCGTACTTACATACATGTTGTTTAATAATTTGTTCAAAGATCTTTCCTGGTATAGAAGTCAGATTCACCGGCCTATAGTTCCCTGGGTCCACCTTCCCATTTTTGAAGATAGGAGCAACATTTGCTCTTCTCCAGTCTTCTGGGACTTCTCCTGTTCTCCAAGAATTTTCAAAGATTATGGAGAGTGGTTCAAAAATATCTTCTGCTATCTCCTTCAGTACTCTGTAATTCATCTGGACGTGGAGACTTGAATTCATTTATGTAAGCTAAGTGTTTCCTCACTATATTTCTGTTTATAGATATCCTGGATTCTTCTATTCCTTTAATAGGACAGTGAAGATCAGTTGATGTTACATTTACTTTCTGAGAGAAAACAGATCCAAAACAGGAATTTAAAAAGTTCGGCCTTCTCAACATCCTTTCTTACCATTTCATCATTTTCATCCTGTAAAAATCCTATAGCACAGTACCTTAGTATATAGTGGACTCACTTATGTATAGCACAGTCCCTTAGAATATAGTGTACTTACCTACAGTATGTATAGTGTCGTCCTTAGTTACATAGTTTCCTCTTTAATTATGTATAACACCGTCCTTTATTACATATATATATATATATATATATAAAATACCGTATATATATATATATATATATACACTCACTGGCCACTTTATTAGGTACACCATGCTAGTAAGGGGTTGGACCCCCTTTTGCCTTCAGAACTGCCTCAATTCTTTGTGGCAGAGATTCAACAAGGTGCTGGAAGCATTCCTCAGAGATTTTGGACCATATTGACATGATGGCATCACACAGTTGGCGCAGATTTGTCGGCTGCACATCCCTGATGCGAATCTCCCGTTCCACCACATCCCAAAGATGCTCTATTGGATTGAGATCTGGTGACTGAGGAGGCCATTTGAGTACAGTGAACTCATTGTCATGTTCAAGAAACCAATCTGAGATGATTCGAGCTTTATGACATGGCGCATTATCCTGCTGAAAGTAGCCATCAGATGTTGGGTACATTGTGGTCATAAAGGGATGGACATGGTCAGCAACAATACTCAGGTAGGCTGTGGCGTTGCAACGATGCTCATTTGGTACCAAGGGGCCCAAAGAGTGCCCAGAAAAAATTCCCCACACCATGACACCACCACCACCAGCCTGAACCGTTGATACAAGGCAGGATGGATCCATGCTTTCATGTTGTTTACGCCAAATTCTGACCCTACCATCCGAATGTCGCAGCAGAAATCGAGACTCATCAGACCAGGCAACGTTTTTCCAATCTTCTACTGTCCAATTTCGATGAGCTTGTGCAAATTGTAGCCTCAGTTTCCTGTTCTTAGCTGAGAGGAGTGGTACCCAGTGTGGTCTTCTGCTGCTGTAGCCCATCTGCCTCAAAGTTCGACGCACTGTGCGTTCAGAGATGCTCTTCTGCCTACCTTGGTTGTAACGGGTGGCAATTTGAGTCACTGTTGCCTTTCTATCAGCTCGAACCAGTCTGCCCATTCTCCTCTGACCTCTGGCATCAACATGGCATTTCCGGCCACAGAACTGCCGCTCACTGGATTTTTTTTCTTTTTCGGACCATTCTCTGTAAACCCTAGAGATGGTTGTGCGTGAAAATCCCAGTAGATCAGCAGTTTCTGAAATTCTCAGACCAGCCCTTCTGGCACCAACAATCATGCCACGTTCAAAGGCAATCAAATCACCTTTCTTCCCCATACTGATGCTCGGTTTGAACTGCAGGAGATTGTCTTGACCATGTCTACATGCCTAAATGCACTGAGTTGCCGCCATGTGATTGGCTGATTAGAAATTAAGTCTTAACAAACAGTTGGACAGGTGTACCTAATAAAGTGGCCAGTGAGTGTATATATATATTTACATAGGTTGAAAAAAGACCTAGGTCCATCAAGGTCAAACTTTCTTCACCAATTGTTCATTTTGTCATTAAACTAACTATAACCCGCAAAGTTATGTGTATTGAGGAAATCATCCAGCCCTTTTTTAAAAGCTGTTATAGTATCTGCCATTATCACCTCTTGTGGTAGGACATTCCACATTCTGACTGTGCTAACTGTAAGGAACCCTTCCTATTTAGCTGCTGGAATCGCCTTTCTTCCACCCGTAATGACTGCCCCCTGAGCCTTAGTATGGTCCTTGGATGGAATAAGTCATGTGCAAATACTATGTACTGAGCACACATATACTTATACATATAACTGACATACCCTCTGAGGTTTCTTTTTTCTAACCTAAACAAGCCCAACTTTTTCAACCTCTCATCATATGAGAGGTCTTCCAATCCCTTGTAATAATCTAGCCTCTTAAAGTGAATCTGTCACCCTTTTTTTTGGACTATGAGCTGCCGGCATTCTGTAATGCTGTAGATAAGCCTCCGATGTAACCTGAAACATAAGAAAAAAGAGTTAGATTATACTTACCTCGGCATTCGGTCCGGTCCGATGGGTGTCGCCATCCCGTACGGCGCATCCCATCTGCCCTGTTGAGGGCAGAGCAGTGTGCCAGAGAAGGAGCCACGACAGGAAGGGAAGAAGAGGACGGCATCGCTGCAAGATGGGAGGCGCCAGACTGCAACACCCATCGGACCAAGACCGGACCGCCCCCCTGGTGATAATCTAACTCTTTTTTCTTATGTTTCAAGTTACATCTACAGAATGCTGTATTTAAGCCCCTGATGTTGATGCCGGCAGCTCATAGTCCGAAAAAAGGGTGACAGATTCCCTTTAACGACCAGAGGTATTTTTGGTTTTGCATTTTCATTTTTTGCTCCACTTCTTCCCAGAGCCATAACTTTTTTAGTTTTTGGTCAAAATGGCCATGTGAGGGCTTGTATTTTGTGGGATGAGTTGTACTTTTGAAAGACACCATTGGTTTTACCATGTCAGGTACTCGAAAACTGGAAAAAAAATTCCATGTGCGGTGGAAATTGCAAAAAAGTGCATTCCCAGATTTGTTTTTTTGTTTTGCTTTTTTTCTAGGTTCTCTAAATGCTAAAACTGACCTGCCATTATGATTCTCCAGGTCATTACGAGTTCATAGATAAAAATAACCTACACAAATTTCGTGTCTAAGTGGTGAAAAAAAATTCCAAACTTTGTTAAAAAAAAATTGTGCCATTTTGTGATACCTGTAGTGTCTCCATTTTTCATGATCTCAGGTTGGGTGAGGGCTTATTTTTTGCGCAACCGAGCTGACGTTTTTACTTATACTATTTTGATGTAGATACGTTCTTTTACTCGCCCGTTATTGCATTTTATTGAAATGTAGCGGCGACAAAAAAAACCTAATTCTGGTGTTTTGAATTTTTTTCTCGTTATGCCGTTTACCAATCGAGTTATTTTTTTTTTTATATTGATAGATCGGGTGAGTCTGAACTCGGTGATACCAAATATGTGTATGTTAGATTATTTTTTTAATTGTTTTATTTTGAATGGGGCGAAAGGGGGGTGATTTGAACTTTAATGTTTTTTTATTATTTTTGAAAACTTTTTTTTTCCCACTTTTTGCATGCTTCAATAGTCTCCATGGGAGACTAGAAGCTGCAGTTGTCTGATCGGCTCTGCTACATACAGGCAATGATCAAATCGCCTGTATGTAGCAGAAATGCTCACTTGCTATGAGCGCCGACCACCAGGTGGCGCTAATAGCAATCCGGCTATGACAACCATAGAGGTCTGCTGCAGACCTCTGGTTGTCATGCCAACCTATCGGTGACCCGCAATCACATGACGGGGTCACCGATGGGCAGGATTTCCGGCACGCTTACCGGAAGTGCATGTTAAGTGCCGCTGTCAGAGATTGACAGTGGCATTTAGCAGGATAACAGCAGTGGGTGGATCGCGATTCCACCCGTGGCTGTTAGAGGCACATGTCAGCTGTTCAAAACAGCTGACATGTGTCAGGAAAGATGCGGGCTCAGTGCCGGAACCCACATCAAAGGGAGGGATTCCGACGTGGGCGTACTATTACACCCAACGTCGGAAAGGGGTTAAGCCCAAGGCAGGGGCAATCTTTCAGTTATGGTTCCCCAGAGGTATCTTCCACAGTAGAGTTTTCCCTCTTTTGAGAGAGAGTCTCATTAGTCTTACTGGTTTAGTATCTTTTTCTATAGATTTTGGACATATTTGATTAAAAAACAAGAAGTATATTTCAGGCCGTATTTGAAAAAAAAAAATATAGGTCAGAATGAAAGTCGATTTAAATCCAGTCAGCTTGGTGTATTATTGTCATAGCTGTGACGTTGTGGTTGGGAAGTCAGGTGGAAGTGGGCAAATAAATTACATTACATTTAGGCGGAACTTTAGTGGCCACCCTGAAGGATGTGATAATGGCAAAGTCATCCGGGGCAGCTTAGCTGTTAAACTCAAGAATGAGGATCTTCGGTAGAGCCATTGCAGTCCCCCTGAATATGACTGGCTTTGCTTGTGTGGCAAGTTAGAGGGTGCTACCCCTGGATTGCTGATTGCTGTATGTCAGGCAGTGGGGGTGTAGGGAAGGTGACCTGATGGACGGACGGACTTGTCAGAGTGAAGAAGGAAAGGTTTGCACAGTGTAGGTAGGTGTCAGTTACTACAGTGGGGAAACAGCTAGGAAAGTGGAGTGGACGTGCAGTACCTTGGGTTGACCATTAGAGGGCAGGGAGGAGTGTGAGCAAAGGACTTGACATCAGCTTAGGGCTTAGGAAACCTTTGGTCATGGGGGGCGGAGTTACAGGGAACCGGGAAAGGTATAAATTTGAAGGAGGGTTCCAGAAAGTTCCAGTCCCCAGGGGGAGCTCCAGTGACAGGAGGACTGCGACAGTTTGTGCGCTGTGAGGAAAACCGTACCAGGGGGACTGAGGAGAGAGAACATCAGGGGGGTGGTCCTGACAGGAAGAACCGCAGTAGAGACGAGGCTCTGGGTGTAGGACACCGTATTTGTAACGATGAAACTGACCAGTAAAGTGCTGATGGTGTACGGGCCTAAGGCGGCCACAGTGACTGAGCTGACAGGATTGTCACAGCGTGAAAAGGGTCGGTACGTATCAATACGTCCCTGGTGTAACGTATGGTGTGTGAAGCGGCCCTGGACATGGAGGGCCGTGAGAGAGAGATATTGCGGTGTGCTGTGAGGGCCGTCAGTCAGACGGTGGACAATAAACTTGGACCTGTTGCACCCAGAATCTGTCTCCATCTTGTCTCTGTTTTGTCTCTGCGCGGTATATCGAGGGACCACCCCCCAGCTCAGCCCACCGACCCTACACTTGGCGTAGTCGGCAGGATCAATGCCGCTAATACGTCATCTTCTGCGGCAGGCCTTCCCTAAAGGATGGAGAAAGACTTAGCCAATGCTGCTTGGATTACAAATACCTGTGGATTACAAATTACCCACATGTGGATTACAATTTGGGAGCACTGTGGCGTATCTGCGTCACCAGCAGAAGATCCGGGGAGGTACCAGGATTGGTAAAAGATGGCGGTGATGCTCCAGTGCAAAGGAGAGATCCAGGTGTTGGCTGTGGTTCTCAATGGACTGGGGCCCCCTCCTACGTACCCCGGGGGCCAGCGCTATGTACTGGGAGGCCGATGCTCCCCCATACTGGACCCTGACAAGTGGGTGGAAAGGCCTGCCAATGCCCCACCCAGCGGAGAGAGTGGCACAGAGCAAAAGTTTGGCTGCGGCTGTCTGGCGCCATTCGAGTGCTGCCCACCGGACGGTATGAGACGCTGCGGGTGTCGGGGCATCGGCCTCCTGTAGTGGCAATGGCGGTGGGAGACCGAGCTACGCCAGAAGACATCACCCTTAGGACCACGGGCAGGCAGCGGAATGCTGAGCGGGACGGCGGAACCTGTGCGGAGCCAGAAGGAGCGACCGCCACTGATACCGGCGGAGAACTTCCCCACGGAGCCTCTGAGCCTGGAGGCTAGGCCTGCTGGATTGCAGGAGGAGCCGCGTGGTGACGTGACGGAGGCCGCGGCGCTGGGGAAAGTGAGAGTTCCCCCGGCCCTGCTGACAGCTCCGCAGGCGACTCCCACCATACAGCTGCAGCGTGCGGCACTCCGTGTCCCCGAGGGCCCGGTTAAGGAGGGCCCGACCTTCTACGAAGAAATAAGCCGGGCCTCCACTCCAGCTCCCAAGTCACCCCGCCTAGTGTCGCCGGAGCGGAGCCTGATCCCAGAGGGCGCTGTTGTGTTTCCCCTGCCACCAGCGATCTCATTTGCTAAATCGGTCACTATGGCCCCGGCTGAAACGTCGAGTGCGGCCTACCCTGCGGCCGCGGTTATGCCAGAGTTGGAACCGGCTGCGGCCTATTTGGCAGGCCCTGTGCCCCCACTCACTGAGAACCCGGCTGCCCCCATCCGCCGCCCGGCCCCAGCGGCTGCTGGGCCGCTGACCCCATAGGCCGCCTCTGCCCCATGCTCTTTTTCAGCTGAGTCCCGCCCACCGGACTCTTGGACTGGCGCGGCACCCTCCGTTTGGGTCGCGGAGGTGATCAAGCAGAAGAAGGTCCGGGAGCAGGAGGTATGGAGCCTGCTCCACTCAAAAGGGGAGGCTGGCATGGCGGTGAAGAGATCACGGGGCTGGCTGGTATACACCAACATCAATAGAGGATACGGTTTTATCCGGGATTAGACTGGACAAAAGGTCTATATTAATGTGGCATCATTCTTCACGGCCGGGCTCTACATGAGGGGGACTGGGTGTCGTACTACAAGGAGTGCTGCCCCCGTGGCTACTACTCGGTAGCTGTGGTTGCTGAGCCAGAGGACCGTGAACCCCCGTAGTAAGAACTCCTAGGACACTCCCTATACCCCGGGCGCTCCACGGCTGTGGGGCCCCTCGCTGCCGGCCGCCTGGGAGTGGTTTGAACTCTCGAAATTTCGTTGCACCGTTGTGCAAAGCATAAGGACAGTTAATGTATACGTTAATGAAAAGTTTGATATAAGAAGTTAAAGTTGTTGGTTATATTAAGCCTGGCAAAGCAGGGGTGTCAAGAAGCGAGGAAGTGCATATGTCCAAGGAAGGGGGGGAGAAGGAAAAAGCATGTAATGTTTATTTGTTAAATGCTGGTTTGAAGAAAATGAGCAAAAGAAAATGAAAAAAATATATAAAAATGGGTACTTGTGCTATTATAAAGTTGTTTGATGTATAATATGCAAAAGTAAAATGCAACAGGTCCGGGTGAGGGAAGGTCTGAGGGACCAACGGGAAGTGTGAGATCCGAAGAGGGGTCTATGTGTGAAGAGGGTCTGGGAGACTGAGACGCCGACCATGACATGTAATTGAAAGAAAGGTACAAGAGATGGAAGATGTGAAAAAGACAGCCATCCTAAGTCAGGTCCCTGACACCACGGACACCCCTGAAGGAGAGGGATGGACGCCGGCAATGATCTGGTAGGTGTGAGACCTCGATCATGGCGTGCCAGACTGTGGAAGGTAACAGAAGGGGATAGTAGGGGAAGGTACACGCCATAGAGAGAATATGGGTGTACCTAGCCCAGTTTGAAAGACGATGTCATGTGGCGTGCGCGCTGGTGAGTAGCAGTAGGCTACTCAGAGCATGGTGCTCCCAGTATGGTTCGGCCCCCGCAGGTAGTGGGTTTGGCCCAACAGCAGGTCCGACAACAGTGTAGGTGAAGTTTCAGAACGACGAAGGCAGGGATGACGATTGTCGAGGACGACAATAGACAAAGGAATGGAGAGTGTAGGGAAGGTGACCGGACGGACAGACTTGTCAGAGTGAAGAAGGAAAGGTTTGCACAGTGTAGCTAGGTGTCAGTTACTACAGTGGGGAAACAGCTAGGAAAGTGTAGTGGACGTGCAGTACCTTGGGTTGACCATTAGAGGGCAGGGAGGAGTGTGAGCAAAGGACTTGACATCAGTTTAGGGCTTAGGAAACAGTTGGTCATGGGGGGCGGAGTTACAGGGAATCGGGAAAGGTATAAATTTGAAGGATGGTTCCAGAAAGTTCCAGTCCCCAGGGGGAGCTCCAGTGACAGGAGGACTATGACAGTTTGTGCGCTGTGAGGAAAACCGTACCAGGGAGACTGAGGAGAGAGAATGTCAGGGGGGTGGTCCTGACAGGAAGAACCGCAGTAGAGACGAGGCTCTGAGTGTAGGACACCGTATTTGTAACGATGAAACTGACCAGTAAAGTGCTGATGGTGTTCGGGCCTAAGGCGGCCACAGTGACTGAGCTGACAGGATCGTCACAGCGTGGAAAGGGTCGGTACGTATCAATACGTCCCTGGTGTAACGTATGGTGTGTGAAGCGGCCCTGGACACGGAGGGCCGTGAGAGAGAGATATTGCGGTGTGCTGTGAGGGCCGTCAGTCAGACGGTGGACAATAAACTTGGACGTGTTGCACCCAGAATCTGTCTCCATCTTGTCTCTGTTTTGTCTCTGCGCGGTATATCGAGGGACCACCCCCCAGCTCAGCCCACCGCCCTACACTTGGCGTAGTCGGCAGGATCAACGCCGCTAATACGTCATCTTCTGCGGCAGGCCTTCCCTAAAGGATGGAGAAAGACTTGGCCAATGCTGCTTGGATTACAAATACCTGTGGATTACAAATTACCCACATGTGGATTACAATTTGGGAGCGCTGTGGCGTATCTGCGTCACCAGCAGAAGATCCGGGGCTCTGGGTGTAGGACACCGTATTTGTAACAACTAAACTGACCAGTAAAGTGCTGATGGTGTACGGGCCTAAGGCGGCCACAGTGACTGAGCTGACAGGATTGTCACAGCGTGAAAAGGGTCGGTACGTATCAATACGTCCCTGGTGTTACGTACGGTGTGTGAAGCGGTCCTGGACACGGAGGGCTGTGAGAGAGAGATATTGCGGTGTGCTGTGAGGGCCATCAGTCGGATGGGGGACAATAAACTTGGACGTGTTGCACCCAGAATCTGTCTCCATCTTGTCTCTGTTTTGTCTCTGCGCGGTATATCGAGGGACCACCCCCCAGCTCGGCCCACCGACCCTACACGGGGATCTCAGGCATTTGTGAACCTTGGCATATACTTGCCTAGCATTTCACCTGAGCCTTTCTATAGTCATGTGTAGTGTTGAGCATTCCGATACCGCAAGTATCGGGTATCGGCCGATATTCGCTGTATCGGAATTCCAATACTTCCGATACTTTTTTCATATCGAATACCGGAATCGGAAGTTCCCATAATGCTATGAGTCCGCTCGATTTGATTAAGCCAATGGGAATCCTCAGAAGTGTGGGCACATCCTGTTAGGCATGTAGGCATGTTAACTATTGGCATGGCTGTGATTGGCTGCTGAAATGATGTCATGATGCACTATAAAAGCCGCCACCATTTCTGTTCACTCTGCTGTGAATTCAGTTAGGGACAGGCTGCTGTTGAAGACTGTGAGGGACAGTTAGAAATAGCGATTCTCAAAAAAATATTGTTCTTTACCCAGGTGTAACGGGGTCTACCAAGCTGGGGTATCTCTTTCAGTATCACCCCGTGTTTTCGGAGGTCCACTCTGCGTTGGCTGGAGTCTGAATGAAGGACGCTGGCTGGAATTCCTCTGAGTGCATGGGCGCATATAAAAGATCACTGCTTCTCCACATATTTCCAGTCTGACAACACTTTACTCACAGGACACAGAATATATCACACAGATATAGAGGGCCGGCCAATAGACAAGCCTGCGGATGTTTACTGTGGGAATTACAAAGGTGGGGGGAGGGCGGACAAAAGGAGAATATCATGTCCCCTCTGCCCAGAGGTGCAGTCTGTGGGCTGATACATTAGGGACATGCATCTCACATGGAACCTATTATATATACATACAGTATAACTGCACAACACATTCTGGGTGCTGAGTGGTTCTGTAACACGGCTCCCCCTTTTCAGCGACGCGATCGGCATACACAGTCTGATCCTCAACGGATCGGTTTGGGGATGACCGAAGTTTATGGGGTTGGTACAAGTTCCGTTTGTCGACTTAGTCCATCGGCATTACCATTTTGTTTGCCTGGTCTGTGGTGGATGGTCAAGTCCAGAGGTTGTAGGGTTAAACTCCACCGCAGCAATCTGGCGTTGTCTCCGGAGACCCGATTAAGCCACACTAGGGGATTATGGTCCGTTCGGAGGGAAAACTGTCGTCCATACAAATATGGTTGCAACTTCTTGAGTGCCCATACTACCGCCAGGCACTCCATCTCGATGGCCGCATACCTTACTTCACGGGGCAGTAGTTTCTGACTCAGGTAAGCTACCGGGTGTTCTTGGCCATCCGGCCCGACTTGGCTCAGTACTGCCCCCAATCCAAACATAGAAGCGTCTGTGTGAACCAGGAAACGTTTAGTTGGATCGGGTGCAGCCAATACAGGGGTATTGGTGAGGGCGTCCTTTAGTTGGCGGAAGGCTTCCTCACACTCTGGGGTCCAGGTTACCTGGCGGGGTTGGTTCTTACGGGTCAAATCAGTGAGGGGCTTGGCTACGCTGCTGTAATTGGGAACGAATTTCCTGTAATACCCCGCTGTCCCTAAAAACGCCATGACCTGGGTTTTAGTGCGTGGGATGGGCCATTTGGCTATGGCCTCAATCTTGGCTGGTTCTGGTCGCTGTTTCCCACTTCCCACCCAATGCCCTAAATAATGAACCTCTGCTTTACCCACGTGACACTTGTTTGGGATCCTGTCCAATACTGTCTCTAGGTGATTTAAATTCTCTTCCCATGTCGCACTGTAGATGGCGATGTCGTCCATGTAGGCACAAGCATAGTCCTGGAGACCATCCAGAAGCCGGTCAGCCAGCCTTTGGAAGGTCGCCGGGGCATTCTTCATCCCAAATGGCATAACTCGAAACTGGAATAAGCCGAACGGGGTGATAAATGCCGACTTGGGAATAGCGTCAGGACTAAGGGGAATCTGCCAGTAGCCTTTGCATAGATCAATGGTGGTCAAATACTTTGCCCCCGCCAGCCGGTCTAACAACTCATCCACACGCAGCATGGGATATGCATCTGTCACTGTTTTCTCATTGAGCTTACGATAGTCTACACAAAACCGTGTCGTCCCATCCTTCTTGGGCACTAACACTACGGGGGATGCCCAGGGACTATCTGACTCTTCAATGACCCCTAAACGCAACGTCTCTTGTATCTCTTGTTGCATCCCCTCTCGTACAGACTCAGGGAGGCGGAAGGGGTTTTGTCGCAGGGGGGTCTGATCCTGGGTCTCAACCTTGTGTTGTGCCAGGCGAGTGTACCCCGGTCTCTCTGAAAACATCCTCTGTCGCAGTCTCAACAACGCCTCCGCCTGCTGTCTCTCCCGGGGGCCTAGGTCTTCACCCAAGTGTACCTGGTCCCATGTTTTAGACTGAGTCCTTTCCCCTAAGACATCCGGCAAGGGAAGTCCGGCTAAATCCTCTGCTTCAGGTGCACAGATGGCCACTACCTCTTCAGGGCGCTCCCGGTAGGGCTTCAGCATATTCACGTGGAACATGCGGATAACCCTGGGGTCATCACAATCGGCGACATTATAGGTTGTGTCGGCTATTTTCCCCACTACCTGGTAGGGCCCCTGCCATGTAGCTTGGAACTTGTTCTGCTTAGTGGGCTCTAACACCAGGACCTTCTGTCCTATTTCCAAGGTGCGCTCTCTGGCCCTCTGATCGTACCATACGCGCTGGCGCTGCTGGGTCGCCTGCAGGTTCTCACGTACAACCTGGGTCAGCTCCTGTAGGCGGTCCCGGAATTCCAGCACATAGGGTACAATAGGTACCCCTTCTATGAGGCCCTCCCCTTCCCAGTGTTCTAGCACTAAGTCTAGGGGTCCCCTTACCCGTCTCCCGTATACCAGCTCGAACGGGGAGAACCCCGTGGATTCTTGGGGCCCTCCCGATAGGCAAACAGGAGGTGTGGCAAGAATTTCTCCCAGTTCCTGTAGGTCCTGGTAAAAGCCCCAATGAGCTGTTTTAATGTCCCGTTAAAGCGTTCACACAACCTATTGGTTTGCGGGTGGTACGGGGCGCTTCTAATGGACTTTACGTCCACTCTGCGTTGGCTGGAGTCTGAATGAAGGACGCTGGCTGGAATTCCTCTGAGTGCATGGGCGCATATAAAAGATCACTGCTTCTCCACGTATTTCCAGTCTGACAATACTTTACTCACAGGACACAGAATATATCACACAGATACAGAGGGCCGGCCAATAGACAAGCGTCAGGTCAGACATGCATTACAAAAGCCACAGGTGGCCGGAGCCTGCGGATATTTACTGTGGGAATTACAAAGGTGGGGGGAGGGCGGACAAAAGGAGAATATCGTGTCCCCTCTGCCCAGAGGTGCAGTCTGTGGGCTGATACATTAGGGACATGCATCTCACATGGAACCTATTATATATACATATAACTGCACAACACATTCTGGGTGCTGAGTGGTTCTGTAACACCAGGCTAGAATAACCACCACTGTAGCTTTCTTTTGCCTAGCAGCAGTGTTCACAGCTGTCTGCAAGGGCTGTGTGAGTGCAGCTCATGCTGTGTAGTGGGTCCTTCAGCCACATCTGGTTGTAGGCCGCCCAGCGTGCATCACTGCTGCCTCATACATATTTTTCTTTTATAGCTGCTTATTTTTCATAAATTCTATCTAGTGTGCTTCCATCCGTATCCATATACGTTGGTTGCAAACACTAGTAGTAGACAGCGGAGTCTTTCTGCAGCCTTTCAGTGCTAGTGCCCACTTCTCTGCACTGTTCACGGCTGTCTGAGAGGTCTCTGACTGTGTGTGAGTGCAGCTCACGCTGAGTAGTGTGTCCTGCAGCTACGTCTGGTTGTAGGCCGCTCAGCGTGTGTCACTAACTCACACATATTTTTCTTTTATAGCAGCTCATTTTTTATTCTCCTATTAGTGTGCATCCATCCGTATCCATATACGGTGGTTGCAAACACTATAGGAGTAGACAGCGGAGCCTTTCTGCAGCCTTTCAGTGCTAGTGCCCACTTATCTGCACTGTTCACGGCTGTCTGAGAGGTCTCTGACTGTGTGTGAGTGCAGCTCACGCGCAGTAGTGTGTCCTGCAGCTACGTCTGGTTGTAGGCCGCTCAGCGTGCGTCACTGCCTCACACATTTTTCTTTTATTGCAGCTCATTTTTTATTCTCCTATTAGTGTGCATCCATCCGTATCCATCTACATTGGTTGGTTGCAAACACTATATAGGAGTAGATAGAGGAGCCTTTTTTCTGGCTTGTGCCCTTCAGCTGCAGCCAGATTAGTATTACCCAATTTTTTTGGAGCCTCATCTTTTGCATTGTAGGTTACCTGCCTGCATTGTAATAGCTCCAAAAAGTTTGTGATACTATCACTTTCAAATCTTTGGTCACATCCTTTTAGTTTTTTTTTCAAAAAACAAAACAAAATAAAGTTCACCAAAACACTACATTTGACAGTTGTGTATGCCACATTAGCTCCTATTAAAGTGTAGTCCACACACACACTTCATAAAATTAGTGTTTCTTATACCTATTACCAGCTGTTCAGGAATAATCACACTAAGCCCCCCCTTTGTACTTTTCTGCCTATCTTTATCAGTCTAGCAAGATGAAGAAGGCAGGGAGTAAGGCTCGTGGGTGTGGAGTTTCAGCAGGGAGAGGACATGGGGATTCTGCAAGGAGAGGACGTGGGGATTCTGCAGGGAGAGGACGTGGGGATTCTGTGCCTGCTGCGGGCACCAGTGAGTCAGCATCCCCCAGTTTTAGCAGGCAACAGTCCTTTATGCGCAGCTTTGCAGGACCTCGCCGTACCCCACTGCTGCGGGAGGAACAAATTTAAGCTGTTGTCGGATGGATGGCAGCTAACGCATCGACTTCAATGACTTCCACGTCCTCTCAGGGCCAGAGCACTGAAGAGCAACTATCTGTCTCTTCACCACCTGCCAAAGTGCCTAGGCAGTCAGAGAGCCCTGGACAGGAGCCATCACAGTCTCTACTTCTGTTCTCTGAATCTGTTGGCTTGGAAAGAGGGGGCCAGCCAAGCAGCATTCAAGAATGTGAAGAAGAGGGAGTATGCAGTGATGCGCAACTTCTTTGTCCCTCGGAATCTGAAGAGGCGGGTTGGCCAGTGCCTATGGTCAGCACACCTCAGTACCCATCAGATGATGACGAGACTCAGGTGCCACCTTCTGGTGCGTACGGTGCTGGCGAGACAACCCAGGAGAAGCAGGCGTTTGAAGAGGGGAGTGTAGATGATGAGGTCCTTGACCCATCATGGCGTGAGGAACAGGAAGGTGGTGGGAGCAGCTCTGAGGAAGAGATTCCCCGAACGGCCAAAACAGGAGGGAGGGGGCAGACTTTGCTGCCTGCAGCCTCCACTTCGGCACCCGTTAGGAGCATTTCTCTTTCAAAAGGCAAAAAGGGGGCGCTCCCAAGACTTGCAGTGTGTGGTCCTTTTTTGACACAGTTGCAGATAACATTTGCTTTGTCAAATGCAAGCTGTGTCATCAGAAAGTCAAAAAAGGGAAAAATGTCAGCAACCTCAATACCACAAATATGTGGAAACATGTGCGGACCAAGCACGAGGTGAAGTTACACAGACACACTGAAGACGTAGGCCAACGTACAGCACCACCTACCCAGGGCTGCCACTAGGAATTTCGGGGCCCCATACTGGCAAAATTTTCGGGGCCCCCTTGAGACTCCACCCAGGCTCCACCCCAGCCCTGCCTTCCACCCCTCGAACTGTCCACAGTCCCACTGCTCTCTCTTGGAAAAACTCCACTTCTCACCTATCACACATTAACAGTTTCCATCACCAGATCACACATATAGCCGGCAGCTTTTGTTTTGGCCAAAAGATTTTTTAAGCCACCACCATAACAGGGTAGACACTTTTGGCCGAGCTCTACTCTACTGTATTAAATATTTGTTAAAATATGCAATACAATTTAGATATATTTTTATTTATTTTTCAATATTTAAAATGACCAATAATATCACAAACAAGGAACAAATACCGCTACACCATGTCCAGACCACATATTACCACCACAAAGTGACCAAATAATAGCACATACAAGGGACAAATACCACCGCACCATGTCCAGACCACATTTTACCACCACAGTGACAAAATAATATCACATACAAGGAAAAAATACCATCACACCATGACCAGACCACATTTTACCACCACAGTGACCGAATAATACCACATACAAGGAACAAATACCGCTACACCATGTCCAGACCACATATTACCACCACATGGTGACTGAATACTACAATACTGATCAGTAATAAAATAACACAATACTTTCACCATAAGTGCCATTATACACAGAAGACCTGTACTTAGTATGCAGTGTCTGTGTACAGGTAATACAGGTCTAAGGGGTAAGGTTTCTCTTTGTGGAGAGTGACATGCCAGCTCTGGCTTGTCAAGGTAAGGAGGCTTATTTGCCGTGCAGTGCTCCTCTGGGAAAATAATATGCAAATTGCCTCTTCAGCAAAAAAGAGGACTTGAACTATGCAATTTGCATACAGGTAATGCAGTGATCCATGACATTATACACAGGAGCTCTGTATATAGTATACAGTATATAGGTAACACACTAACTCACCAGTGATGTCTCTAGGTGAAGTCCTTCATCTTCGCTTTTCATCTTTAATCCAGCCCATACCGCCATCACGTCTTCCAGCCAGGGCTCGTCTCTGCAGGAAATAACACAGTTATCTAGAGCTCCGCTTGCAGAACACATTACTTATTTTTTTCCCAACTTCTACATTACACCACATGAAGAAAAAAAGGTGACATAGTATCACTCTGCACAGTAACAGGAAAGCCCCCCCCATTTAAAACAGTATACTCAAAAAATAAAATAAATACATCACTGCAGTAATAATATTCTTTAATTAGCCTCTATGGTAATAATATCTCCCATCCTGACCCCCGTGTGTCTCATTCCTGGCTTCAGCCATATGTTCTCTCATCCTGCCCTCATGAGTATCCATTCTGCCCCATATGATCTCCCCATCTTGCCCCATCTGTCTCCATCGTATCCATCCTGCCCCATCTGTCTCCAACTCTGCCCCATCTGTCTCCAGTCCTGCCCCATCTGTCTCCAATCCTGCCCCCAGTGTATTCAATCCTGCCCCGTATCTCCATTCTTCTGCCCCGTGTCTCCAATCATGCCCCGTGTCTCCAATCATGCCCCGTGTCTCCAATCATGCCCAGTGTCTCCATTTTTCTGCCCCGTATCTCCAGTCATGCTCCGTATCTCCATTCTGCCCCGTATCTCCAATCATGCCCCGTATCTCCAATCATGCCCCGTGTGTCCAATCATGCCCCGTATCTCCATTCTGCCCTGCATCTCCATTTTGCCCCGTGTCTCCAATCATGCCCCGTGTCTCCATTTTGCCCCGTGTCTCCAATCTTGCCCTGTATCTCCATTCTGCCCTATGTCTCCATTTTGCCCCGTGTCTCCAATCATGCCCCGTATCTCCATTTTGCCCCATGTCTCCAATCATGCCCTGCATCTCCATTCTGCCCCATGTCGCTAATCATGCCACGCATCTCCATTCTGCCCCGTGTCTCCATTCTGCCCCATGTCTCCAATCATGCCCCGCATCTCCATTCTGCCCTGTGTCTCCAATCATGCCCCCATCTCTATTCTGCCCCGTGTCTCCATTCATGCCCCGCATCTCCATTCTGCCCCATGTCTCTAATCATGCCCCGTATCTCCATTCTGCCCCATGTGTCCAATCATGCCCCCTATCTCCATTCTGCCCTGCATATCCATTTTGCCCCGTGTCTCCAATCATGCCCCGTGTCTCCATTTTGGCCCGTGTCTCCAATCATGCCCTGTATCTCCATTCTGCCCTGTGTCTCCATTTTGCCCCGTGTCTCCATTCTGCCCCGTGTCTCCAATCATTCCCCGTATCTCCATTTTGCCCCGTGTCTCCAATCATGCCCCGTGTCTCTAATCATGCCCTGTATCTCCATTCTGCCCTGTGTCTCCATTTTGCCCCGTGCCTCCAATCATGCCCCGTATCTCCATTTTGCCCCATGTCTCCAATCATGTCCCGCATCTCCTTTCTGCCCCATGTCTCTAATCATGCCCGGCATCTCCATTCTGCCCCGTGTCTCCATTCTACCCCGTGTCTCCGATCATGCCCCACATCTCCATTCTGCCCCGTGTCTCCATTCTGCCCCGTGACTCCAATCATGCCCCGCATCTCCATTCTGCCCCGTGTCTCCAATCATGCCCCGCATCTCCATTCTGCCCTGTGTCTCCAATCTTGCCCCAATCTCCATTCTGCCCCGTGTCTCCATTCATGCCCTGCATCTCCATTCTGCCCCATGTCTCCAATCATGCCCCGCATCTCCATTCTGCCCCGTGTCTCCAATCATGCCCCGCATCTCCATTCTGCCCCGTGTCTCCAATTATGCCCCGCATATCCATTCTGCCCCGTGTCTCTATTCTGCCCCACGTCTCCAATCATGCCCCGCATATCCATTCTGCCCCACGTCTCCAATCATGCCCCGCATCTCCATTCTGCCCCGTGTCTCCAATCATGCCCCGCATCTCCATTCTGCCCTGTGTCTCCAATTATGCCCCGCATATCCATTCTGCCCCGTGTCTCCAATCATGCCCCGCATCTCCATTCTGCCCGGGTGTCCAATCATGCCACGCATCTCCATTCTGCCCGGGTCTCCAATCATGCCACGCATCTCCATTCTGCCCGGGTCTCCAATCATGCCACGCATCTCCATTCTGCCCCGTGTCTCCAATCATGCCCCGCATATCCATTCTGCCCCGTGTCTCCAATCATGCCCTGCATATCCATTCTGCCCCGTGTCTCCAATTATGCCCCGCATCTCTATTCTTCCCCACGTCTCCAATCATGCCCCGCATCTCCATTCTGCCCCGTGTCTCCAATCATGCCCCGCATCTCCATTCTGCCCCGTGTCTCCAATTATGCCCCGCATATCCATTCTGCCCCGTGTCTCCAATCATGCCCCGCATCTCCATTCTGCCCGGGTGTCCAATCATGCCACGCATCTCCATTCTGCCCGGGTCTCCAATCATGCCACACATCTCCATTCTGCCCGGGTCTCCAATCATGCCCCACATCTCCATTCTGCCCCGTGTCTCCATTCTGCCCCGTGACTCCAATCATGCCCCGCATCTCCATTCTGCCCCGTGTCTCCAATCATGCCCCGCATCTCCATTCTGCCCCGTGTCTCCAATCATGCCCCGCATATCCATTCTGCCCCGTGCCTCCAATCATGCCCTGCATATCCATTCTGCCCCACGTCTCCAATCATGCCCCGCATATCCATTCTGCCCCACGTCTCCAATCATGCCCCGCATCTCCATTCTGCCCCGTGTCTCCAATCATGCCCCGCATCTCCATTCTGCCCCGTGTCTCCAATTATGCCCCGCATATCCATTCTGCCCCGTGTCTCCAATCATGCCCCGCATCTCCATTCTGCCCGGGTGTCCAATCATGCCACGCATCTCCATTCTGCCCGGGTCTCCAATCATGCCACGCATCTCCATTCTGCCCGGGTCTCCAATCATGCCACGCATCTCCATTCTGCCCCGTGTCTCCAATCATGCCCCGCATATCCATTCTGCCCCGTGTCTCCAATCATGCCCCACATCTCCATTCTGCCCCGTGTCTCCATTCTGCCCCGTGACTCCAATCATGCCCCGCATCTCCATTCTGCCCCGTGTCTCCAATCATGCCCCGCATCTCCATTCTGCCCTGTGTCTCCAATCATGCCCCGCATCTCCATTCTGCCCCGTGCCTCCAATTATGCCCCACATATCCATTCTGCCCCGTGTCTCTATTCTGCCCCACGTCTCCAATCATGCCCTGCATATCCATTCTGCCCCACGTCTCCAATCATGCCCCGCATCTCCATTCTGCCCCGTGTCTCCAATCATGCCCCGCATCTCCATTCTGCCCCGTGTCTCCAATTATGCCCCTCATATCCATTCTGCCCCGTGTCTCCAATCATGCCCCGCATCTCCATTCTGCCCGGGTGTCCAATCATGCCACGCATCTCCATTCTGCCCGGGTCTCCAATCATGCCACGCATCTCCATTCTGCCCAGGTCTCCAATCATGCCACGCATCTCCATTCTGCCCCGTGTCTACAATCATGCCCCGCATATCCATTCTGCCCCGTGTCTCCAATCATGCCCTGCATATCCATTCTGCCCCGTGTCTCCAATTATGCCCCGCATCTCTATTCTGCCCGGGTCTCCAATCATGCCACGCATCTCCATTCTGCCCGGGTTTCCAATCATGCCCTGCATCTCCATTCTGCCCCGTGTCTCCAATCATCATGCCCCGCATATCCATTCTGCCCCGTGTCTCCAATCATGCCCCGCATATCCATTCTGCCCCGTGTCTCCAATTATGCCCCGTGTCTCCAATTATGCCCCGCATCTCCATTCTGCCCTATGTCTCCAATTATGCCCCGTATCTCCATTCTGCCCCGTGTCTCCAATCATGCCCCGCGTCTCCAATCATGCCCCGCGTCTCCATTCTGCCCCTTGTCTCCATTCTGCCCCGCATCTCCATTCTGCCCCCGTGTCTCCATTCTGCCCCACATCTCCAATTATGCCCCCGTGTCTCCATTCTGCCCCGCATCTCCATTCTGCCCCCGTGTCTCCATTCTGTCCCGCATCTCCAATTATGCCCCGCATCTCCATTCTGCCCCATGTCTCCAATTATGCCCCGCATCTTCATTCTGCCCCGTGTCTCCATTTTGCCTCGCATCTCCATTCTGCCCCGAATCTCCATTCTGCCCCGTGTCTCCATTCTTCCCCGCATCTCCAATCATGCCTCGCGTCTCCATTCTGCCCCCTGTATCTCCAATCCTGCCCCGTCTCCATCCTGCCCCCAGTGTCACACTCTAATCTGCCCGTGTGCCTTCAATCTGCCCTGGCAGGATGGAGACACACGGTCCATGTGTCTCCATCCTGCCAGGGAAACATATTGGACGCTTTCAGTATTTAAATAAAAAAAAAAAAACTTTCTACCTGACCGCGCTCCTGCAGTGAAGATGCAGCTGCTGCAGTGAGCTGAAGGACCCGTGGTGACGTCATCGTCATGTGATCAGGGGGCGGAGCTGATGACGTCACCACAGGTCCTTCACCTCTTTCATTTCTGCCTGACGTCGGCCGCTGTTGCTGCTCTTCTGATGTGTGCGCGCTGCACCGCAGGCGCGGCCACAGCGCACAGAACTTAGGGCCCGGCCGCAGCACACATTACTTGGGGCCCAATGACTAGAATCACAGGAGTGGGGCCCCTGACATGCGGGCCCCCCTTCTGTACTGCTGTTCAGCGGGCCCCATACAGCAGTAAGGGCTGTCATGCCCTGATGGCGGCCCTGCACCTACCACCTCTTCAGCTCGTGTTGGGGCCTCTTCCTCCAGCTCACACACAGCTGGTTCGGCTTCCTCACAGGATCGCCAAGGAAGAACCTCTGGCGCTGTTGTCCGGAGACCCAGTGACATTCCACCCACAGCACCACGTTCCCAGTCCTCCTCACACTCCCAGGCCACTCTACAGCCATCGGTAGCACAGGCATGGGATAAAAGGCGGCCATACTCGGCAATCCATCCCTGAGCACAGGCTCTGAATGCTGGCACTGCCAAACTACTGGCACTTGAAATGCTCTCATTCAGGCTGGTGGAGACTGACACCTTCCGGGACTTGATGGCATTGGCAGTCCCACAATACACCGTGCCGAGCCGCTTTTATTTCAGCAGGCGAGCCGTCCCTGCCCTGCAAGAACATGTGGAGGGAAAAATACAACATGCGCTACTAAATGCCATCAGTAGCAAGGTCCACCTGACCACCGATGCATGGACCAGTAACCATGGACAGGGACGATACCTTTCCCTCACTGCCCATTGGGTCAATGTTGTGGAGCCGGGTACAGATCTGGAGAATGGCGCTGTATGTGTTCTGCCAACTCCACGGATTGCAGGAATCCAGTCTGTACACATTAACTCCTCCTCCTACTCAAGTTCCTCAGAAACAGCGCAGCAGGAGCCTGTTACGAACGATATGAGCACAGCCGTGGCCAAACGTCAACAGGCCGTGCTCAAATTAATTTCTTTGGGGAATCGAAGCCACACAGCGCAGCAGGAGCCTGTTACGACCGATATGAGCACAGCCGTGGCCAAACGTCAACAGGCCGTACTCAAATTAATTTCTTTGGGGAATCGAAGCCACACAGCGCAGGAGCTCTGGAATGCCATCAAGCAGGAGAGCGACTTGTGGTTTGTGCCAGCGAATCTCCAGCTGGGCTTGGTAGTGTGTGACAATGGCCGAAATCTGGTGGCAGCTCTTGGCCTAGGCAACCTCACTCACATCCCATGTCTGGCACATGTGCTGAACTTGGTCATGTAGAGCTTTCTGAAGGACTATCCGGATCTTGATGCACTGCTGCACAAGGTCCGCATAGAGTGCGCTCACTTGCGGCGTTCCAGCACAGCAAGAACGCGCCTTGCTGCTCTGCAGCGCCGATTACGCCTTCCGAAACATCACATCATATGTGACCTACCCACCAGGTGGAATTCAACGTTACATATGTTGGAGCAGTTGTGTGAGCAGCAGGCAGCAGTCATGGAGAACCAACTGCATCAGGCGCAAACAAGTCGCACTGTGCGCCGGTCACACTTCAGCACCACTGAGTGGGCCTCTATGAAGGACATCTGCCTCGTTTTGCGTGCCTTCGATGATTCCACGCGGATGGCGAGTGCAGATGATGCACTAGTCAGCATTACTGTCCCCCTTATCTGCCTGCTTCAAAAAACACTGCAAGCACTAAGGGAGAAGGTTTTGGAAGAGGTGGAGGCAGGGGCGTAACTAGAACTGATTGGGCCCCATAGCAAACTTTTAAACGGGGCCCCCTCAAAGACACCCCCCCTCAAAGACACCCCCCCTTCAAGACACCCCCCTTCAAGACACACCCTCTTACCGATAATGCATACTAGAGTTGGCTGAGTGGCTGGCCTGGCATAATTAAGCTGAGACAGTGAGGGCTGCCTGCCTTCCTCTGCGCAAACCAACCTCCAGGAACTACATTTCCCAGACGTCCATGCGGCAGGCAGCTCTGCAAACAGCTAATAGACAGCGAGGGCTCAGGGAAGGGGCGGGACTGAACTAGTCTGAAGCAATACACTGGCTGCAGGCAGGGAGGCGGGCCCAATATGTGCTTCGCTCCACACAGCAGGCACAGAAATGCAGCATAGACTGCGAAATCATAGTGTACATTTTTTTCCACCGGGGCTCATAATCCCCTACACTACACACACCGGGCCGGCGGGCCCCCAAGACAGCGTTGGCCACAGCACCCGCCGGAGCGCCGCAATAATGTACCGTATATACTCGTGTATAAGCCGACCCGTGTATAAGCCGACCCCCCTAATTTTGTCACACAAAACTGGGAAAACTTACTGACTCGCGTATAAGCCTAGGGTGGAAAATGCCAAAGCTACTGGTAAATTTCAAAAATAAAATGGGCCCCATAATATGCTCCATAAAATTCATGATGGGTTTCATAAGATGCTCCATACAAAAATATGCCTAATAATGCTGTACAGTGAATAATGGCCCTATAACATGCTCCATAATAACATATGCCCCATATAATGCTGCACAGTGATTAGTGACCCCTTGTACTGCTGCAGTGATTAGTGGCCCTTTGTAATGCTGCACAGTGATTAGTGACCCCTTGTAATGCTGCACAGTGATTAGTGGCCCCTTGTAATGCTGCACAGTGATTAGTGGTCCCTTGTAATGCTGCACAGTGATTGGTGGCCCCTTGTAATGCTGCACAGTGATTAGTGGACCCTTGTAATGCTGCATAGTGATTAGTGGCCCCTTGTAATGCTGCAGTGATTGGTGGCCCCTTGAAATGCTGCACAGTGATTAGTGGCCCCTTGTAATGCTGCACAGTGATTGATGGCCCCATGTAATGCTGCAGTGATTAGTGGCCCCTTGTAATTCTGCACAGTGATTAGTGGCCCTTGTAATTCTGCAGTGATTAGTGGCCCCTTGTAATGCTGCAGTGATTAGTGGCCCCTTGTAATTCTGCACAGTGATTATTGGCCCCTTGTAATGCTGCAGTGATTAGTGGCCCCTTGTAATGCTGCACAGTGATTGGTGGCCCCTTGTAATGCTGCAGTGATTAGTGGCCTCTTGTAATGCCGCACAGTGATTGGTGGCCCCTTGTAATGCTGCAGTGATTGGTGGCCCCTTGTAATGCTGCACAGTGATTAGTGGCCCCTTGTAATTCTGCAGTGATTAGTGGCCCCTTGTAATGCTGCACAGTGATTAGTGGTCCCTTGTAATGCTGCACAGTGATTAGTGGCCCCTTGTAATGCTGCACAGTGATTAGTGGCCCCTTGTAATGCTGCACAGTGATTAGTGGCCCCTTGTAATGCTGCAGTGATTAGTGGCATCTTGTAATGCTGCACAGTGATTAGTGGCCCCTTGTAATGCTGCACAGTGATTAGTGGCCCCTTGTAATGCTGCACAGTGATTAGTGGCCCCTTGTAATGCTGCAATGATTGGTGACCCCTTGTAATGCTGCACAGTGATTAGTGGCCCCTTGTAATGCTGCACAGTGATTGATGGCCCCTTGTAATGCTGCAGTGATTAGTGGCAAATGAGAAAAACCTTTGTCCAGCTCCACGATGTAGTGAAAAATATTCTTTATTCACTCAATAGAAATGAGGTTTAAAAGCCAGCATGAGTTACAAGGCATGCGATCGATCTACGCGTTTCGAGTGGCTAAGCACTCTTAATCATGATTCGGCTGCTACCCCGGTAGTTACGCCAGTGGGTGGAGGATGAGGAGTCCCAAATGCCATCTGCTTCTGGACAGTCTGCGCTACGTGGTTCTTCACAAAGGCCTAGGCAGGGGACACTTTGTGAGGAGGATGAGGAGGAGTCGATGGAGGAGGAAGACATCTTTCCTGAGGAGCGAGGTACACAATCCTCTAGTCAGTATGTACAGCGAGGGTGGGGTGATGCAGAGCAGGCTGAGATGACGCCTCAAGCAGGGGACAGCGTTTCTTGGGCAGTTGGGAGTCTGTTGCACATGGTTGATTTCATGCTGCATTGCCTGATAAACAACCGCCGCATCGCCCACATTCTCAACACGACCGATTATTGGGTGTACACCCCCGCCTAGATCCTCGCTACCGGGACAACTTACAAAGCCACATACCACCGTTGACCCGGGAGCGTAAACTGCGGGAGTACCAAGACACTGGTGCAGTCCATCATGTTTTCCATTCCACCTGACAGCAGTGGTGCTAGTGCTTTACAAAGCAGCTCTGTGCGTTGAGGCAGTGGAGGAATCTCGGCACAAAGAGGGAGCAGAGGCAGCGCCTCAGCACAAGGCAAGACCAGTATGGCCCAAATGTGGCAAAGTTTTGTGTGCCCACCACAAATGTCTACACCACCACAGACGGCTCCAGTCAGCAGGAGGCAACGTTTCCGTCAGATGGTGACAGACTACATGTCTTGCCCTGTAAGTGTACTCCCAGATGGCTCTTCCCCCTTCAAGTTTTGGGTCTCTAAGCTGGATACATGGCCAGAGCTTAGCCAGTATGCATTGGAGGTGCTGGCTTGCCCTGCTGCCAGTGTATTATCGGAACGCGTCTTTAGTGCCGCAGGTGGTGTACTAACAGACCGTCGCACGCGACTATCTTCCGATAACGTTGACCGGCTTACTTTTCTGAAAATGAACAAGGCCTGGATCTCGCCAGAATTTGCCAGTCCTCTTCCCGAATAAATAATTGGTTGGCAACAGTATCCAGGTCTCCTGTTGTGTTCATGTTTCTACCACCTGAACTATAATCCCTGGGCTTCAACACAGCCAGTTGTCGCTCAGAAGTGTCGTCTGCACAGAGAAAAACACTAGCTCCTGTGTTAGTGGGGTTCAGTAACGCCAGCTGCTCCCCTGCTGTGTGGACAGCAAAGTCTCCTGCTCCATCCACATTCAAACTACTTCTGATTTTTAACCGTGCTCCACTTAGGCCTGTGGCTCCACTGTCTCAAGTTTTTCCCCTGGCCTCCAACCCCGCCAGTTGCTGCTCAGAAGTGGCGTCTGCACAATCCACACTTGTTCCTGTGTTACTGGGGCTCAGTCACGTCAGTTGATCCCCTGATGTGTGTCCAGCAATGTCTCCTGCTCTGTCCACATTCCCATTACTAGTAGTGTGAATTAAGACAGAGCAGGAGACCTTGCCGGACACACATCAGGGGATCAACTGACGTGACTGAGCCCCAGTAACACAGGAACAAGTGTGGATTTTGCAGACGCCACTTCAGAGCTGTAACTGGCAGGGTTGGAGGCCATGGGAAATACAAGAGACAGTGGAGCCAGAGGCCATAGTGGAGCACGGTTACAATCAGTAGTAGTCTAAAACCTATATAAAACCTGCTGCAAGTTCGCCTCCGCCTGCTGCATGATTGATCCTGTGCTCCAACAACGCCAGTTGGTGTTCAGAAGTGCCGTCTTCACAGAGAAAAACACACTAGCTCCTGTGTTAGTGGGGTTCAGTAACGTCTGCTGTTCCCCTGCTGTGTGGACGGCAATGTCTCCTGCTGCCTGCACATGCCAAAAACATCAGGCCTCAGCCTGCTCCATGCTTCATCCTGGGCTCCAACAATGCCAGTTGGTGTTCAGAAGTGCAGTCTTCACAGAGAAAAACACACTAGCTCCTGTGTTAGTGGGGTTCAGTAACGTCTGCTGTTCCCCTGCTGTGTGGACGGCAATGTCTCCTGCTGCCTCCCAAATCACACTACATCTTATTTTCTTCTTGCTCCAAGTAGGCCTCAGCCTGCTCCATGATTGATCCTGGGCTTCAACACAGCCAGTTGTTGCTTGGAAGTGCTGTCCGCACAGATAGAAACACTCGCTCCTGTGTCAGTGGGGTTCAGTAACGCCGTCTGCTCCCCTGCTGTGTGGATGGCAAAATCTCCTGCTGCCTACACAGTCACACTACTACTGATTTTTAACCATGCTCCACTTAGGCCTCTGGCTCCACTGTCTCTAGTATTTCCCCTGGCCTCCAACCTCGCCAGTTGCTGCTCTGAAGTGGCGTCTGCACTATCCACACTTGTTCCTGTGTTACTGGTGCTCAGTCACGTCAGTCGATCCCCTGATGTGTGTCCGGCAATGTCTCCAGCTCTGTCCAGATTCCCATTACTAGTAGTGGGAATGTGGACAGAGCAGGAGACCTTGCCGGACACACATCAGGGGATCCACTGACGTGACAGAGCCCCTGTAACCCAGGAACAAGTGTGGATTGTGCAGACGCCACTTCAGAGCAGCAACTGGCGGGGTTGGAGGCCAGAGGAAATACTAGAGACAGTAGAGCCAGAGGCCTAAGTGGAGCACGGTTACAATCAGTAGTAGTGTACAACCGATATAAAACTTGCTCCAAGTAGGCCTCAGCCTGCTCCGTGATTGATCCTGGGCTTCAGCACAGTCAGTTGTTGCTTGGAAGTGCCGTCCGCACAGATAGAAACACTCGCTCCTGTGTCAGTGGGGTTCAGTAACGCCAGCTGCGCCCCTGCTGTGTGGATGGCAAAGTCTCCTGCTGCCTCCCAAATCACACTACATCTTATTTTCTACTTGCTCCAAGTAGGCCTCAGCCTGCTCCGTGATTGATGCTGGGCTTCAACACAGTCAGTTGTTGCTTGGAAGTGCCGTCCACACAGATAGAAACACTCGCTCCTGTGTCAGTGGGGTTCAGTAACGCCAGCTGCTCCCCTGCTGTGTGGATGGCAAAGTCTCCTGCTGCCTACACAGTCACACTACTACTGATTTTTAGCCATGCTCCACTTAGGCCTCTGGCTCCACTGTCTCTAGTATTTCCCCTGGCCTCCAATCCCCCCAGTTGCTGCTCTGAAGTGGCGTCTGCACTATCCACACTTGTTCCTGTGTTACTGGTGCTCAGTCACGTCAG
Organism: Dendrobates tinctorius; assembly: GCF_039654945.1. Taxonomy (NCBI): domain Eukaryota; kingdom Metazoa; phylum Chordata; class Amphibia; order Anura; family Dendrobatidae; genus Dendrobates; species Dendrobates tinctorius. Next base: position 8,431,795 of record NW_027361771.1, on the reverse strand, counting down.
TTGATCCCCTGATGTGTGTCTGGCAATGTCTCCAGCTCTGTCCAGATTCCCATTACCAGTAGTGGGAATGTGGACAGAGCAGGAGACCTTGCCGGACACACATCAGGGGATCCACTGACATGACAGAGCCCCTGTAACCCAGGAACAAGTGTGGATTGTGCAGACGTCACTTCAGAGCAGCAACTGGCGGGGTTGGAGGCCAGGGGAAATACTAGAGACAGTAGAGCCAGAGGCCTAAGTGTCTCGGTATCCGAGTTCCAGCAATGTCTGCTGGTCCTTGGTAGTGCTTTGTAGCACAGGTACCTCCTGCTTAGTAACTGTGTTCCAGCACCATCAGCTGGTCCACGGTTGTGCCATTGGCTCTTGTTCCTTCTGCTGCCCCTCCAGGTTCCAGCACTGTCAGCTGGTCCTCGCTAGTTTCATTTGCTCTTGCAGCTTGATACCAAAATAATGTGTTGTGTATTTTATTTTATTACATTTTATTGGGCTACAGTTAGTGTAGTTTGGGTCAAGTTCAAATGAATGAGGGTCCATCCCATATTTAGAAGTCATAAATAAGCTAAAACATAGGCCAAACTTGTACTTAACACACTATACAATAGTACAGAAAATGGTAATAAATCATTATTACATCATATGGATGCAGGGAACTGTAATCCACCCACAAGTGCTGACATACAGAATCCTGTATTAACCTTGGTTTACTGCTGATCCTTTTCTAGCAATATTACTGTGCATTTATTTCACCTTATCAACATGAGACATCTGTAGCTCCAGCTGTGTATGACATTGTGCTCTGGTGGTAGTGTATCGCAGGCCGCAGTGCACTCACTGACCTGTACTACAGGAGACCGCATATGCTGTTCCTGCAGGTTCATAGACCTGATTATCTATTACACAGAACTACGGATATTATGTCAGGTCATATGGTGCCTTTAACCTAAAGCTGCCGATCTAACCTGACTAATGACCCACCTCCCTTCCCATCACCTCATGAGTCCTCTTTGGGAGAAGTCTAGTTTTCATTTAAATTAACTTTATCATGGCAGCACAAGCCCCAATAATAAAAAAACACTAGAGTAATGCATAACATAAAGTACAAAAACGCCAATGGGTCATCATCACAACCGGGGCTCTAAATAAGACCCGTGTGCCTGTCTCCAGCTCTGTCCAGATTCCCATTACTAGTAGTGGGAATGTGGACAGAGCAGGAGACCTTGCCGGACACACATCAGGGGATCCTGGGCTTCAACACAGTCAGTTGTTGCTTGGAAGTGCCGTCCGCACAGATAGAAACACTCGCTCCTGTGTCAGTGGGGTTCAGTAATGCCAGCTACTCCCCTGCTGTGTGGATGGCAAAGTCTCCTGCTGCCTACACAGTCACACTACTACTGATTTTTAGCCATGCTCCACTTAGGCCTCTGGCTCCACTGTCTCTAGTATTTCCCCTGGCCTCCAACCCCCCCAGTTGCTGCTCTGAAGTGGCGTCTGCACTATCCACACTTGTTCCTGTGTTACTGGTGCTCAGTCACGTCAGTTGATCCTCTGATGTGTGTCCGGCAATGTCTCCAGCTCTGTCCAGATTCCCATTACTAGTAGTGGGAATGTGGACAGAGCAGGAGACCTTGCCGGACACACATCAGGGGATCCACTGACGTGACAGAGCCCCTGTAACCCAGGAACAAGTGTGGCTTGGGCAGACGCCACTTCAGAGCTGCAACTGGCGGGGTTGGAGGCCAGGGGAAATACTAGAGACAGTAGATCCAGAGGCCTAAGTGGAGCACGGTTACAATCAGTAGTAGTGTACAACCGATATAAAACTTGCTCCAAGTAGGCCTCAGCCTGCTCCGTGATTGATCCTGGGCTTCAACACAGCCAGTTGTTGCTTGGAAGTGCCGTCCGCACAGATAGAAACACTCACTCCTGTGTCAGTGGGGTTCAGTAACGCCAGCTGCGCCCCTGCTGTGTGGATGGCAAAGTCTCCTGCTACCTGCCAAATCACACTACATCTTATTTTCTACTTGCTCCAAGTAGGCCTCAGCCTGCTCCGTGATTGATCCTGGGCTTCAACACAGTCAATTGTTGCTTGGAAGTGCCGTCCGCACAGATAGAAACACTCGCTCCTGTGTCAGTGGGGTTCAGTAACGCCAGCTGCGCCCCTGCCGTGTGGATGGCAAAGTCTCCTGCTGCCTCCCAAATCACACTACATCTTATTTTCTACTTGCTCCAAGTAGGCCTCAGCCTGCTCCGTGATTGATCCTGGGATTCAACACAGTCAGTTGTTGCTTGGAAGTGCCGTCCGCACAGATAGAAACACTCGCTCCTGTGTCAGTGGGGTTCAGTAACGCCAGCTGCTCCCCTACTGTGTGGATGGCAAAGTCTCCTGCTGCCTCCCAAATCACACTACATCTTATTTTCTACTTGCTCCAAGTAGGCCTCAGCCTGCTCCGTGATTGATCCTGGGCTTCAACACAGTAAGTTGTTGCTTGGAAGTGCCGTCCGCACAGATAGAAACACTCGCTCCTGTGTCAGTGGGGTTCAGTAACGCCAGCTGCTCCCCTGCTGTGTGGATGGCAAAGTCTCCTGCTGCCTACACACTCACACTACTACTGATTTTTAACCATGCTCCACTTAGGCCTCTGGCTCCACTGTCTCTAGTATTTCCCCTGGCCTCCACCCCCCCAGTTGCTGCTCTGAAGTGGCGTCTGCACTATCCACACTTGTTCCTGTGTTACTGGTGCTCAGTTTCCCATTACTAGTAGTGGGAATGTGGACAGAGCAGGAGACCTTGCCGGACACACATCAGGGGATCCACTGACATGACAGAGCCCCTGTAACCCAGGAACAAGTGTGGATTGTGCAGACGTCACTTCAGAGCAGCAACTGGCGGGGTTGGAAGCCAGGGGAAATACTAGAGACAGTAGAGCCAGAGGCCTAAGTGGAGCACGGTTACAATCAGTAGTAGTGTACAACCGATATAAAACTTGCTCCAAGTAGGCCTCAGCCTGCTCCGTGATTGATCCTGGGCTTCAACACAGCCAGTTGTTGCTTGGAAGTGCTGTCCGCACAGATAGAAACACTCGCTCCTGTGTCAGTGGGGTTCAGTAACGCCTGCTGCTCCCCTGCTGTGTGGATGGCAAAGTCTCCTGCTGCCTCCAAAATCATACTACATCTTATTTTCTACTTGCTCCAAGTAGGCCTCAGCCTGCTGCATGATTGACCATGGGCTCCAACATCGCCAGTTGCTGTTCAGAAGTGTCTTTGGCACGGGTACTCCCTCCTGCCCAGCCTGGTTCCAGCGCGCCTGCTGTTTCCGGGTAGTGTCAACGTCACTTTGCCACCAATACGTTGTCCTGTCATGTTGCGGTCGGGTTAGCCGAGTCTATGGTGCCTGCAGTTTCGGTGCTTCCTATGAGGGCTGCGGGTTCTGGTAATAAAGTCTGGTTCCGTAGTGCCAATAGGACAAGCACCCCCTGTTGGACTGTGGGTTTCGGTAACTGCGTCCTGCTCGCAGCCTTGCAACTTTGTTGATTATGGGTACCTTGTGCTACCCATCCGGGTTCCAGCACCGTCAGCTGGTTCTCGGCAGAGCCTTTGGCCTAGGTGCCTCCTTCTCGGTATCCGAGTTCCAGCAACGTCTGCTGGTACTTGGTAGTGTTTGGGAGCACAGGTACCTCCTGCTTAGTAACCGTGTTCCAGCACTGTCAGCTGGTCCACGGTTGTGCGATTGGCACTTGTTCCTTCTGCTGCCCCTCCGGGTTCCAGCACCATCAGCTGGTCCTCGCTAATTTCATTTGCTCTTGCAGCTTCTGCTATCCATCCGGGTTCCAGCACCGTCAGCTGGTTCTCGGCAGTGCCTTTGGCCTAGGTGCCTCCTTCTTGGTATCCGAGTTCCAGCAACGTCTGCTGGTCCTTGGTAGTGCTTTGTAGCACAGGTACCTCCTGCTTGGTAACCGTGTTCCAGCACCGTCAGCTGGTCCACGGTTGTGCCATTGGCTCTTGTTCCTTCTGCTGCCCATCCGGGTTCCAGCACCGTCAGCTGGTTCTCGGCAGAGCCTTTTGCCTAGGTGCCTCCTTCTCGGTATCCAAGTTCCAGCAACGTCTGCTGGTCCTTGGTAGTGCTTTGTAGCACAGGTACCTCCTGCTTAGTAACCGTGTTCCAGCACCGTCAGCTGGTCCACGGTTGTGCCATTGGCTCTTGTTCCTTTAGCTGACACTCTGGGTTCCAGCACCGTCAGCTGGTTCTCGGCAGTTCCATTGACTCTTCTAGCTTCTGCTACCCATCCGGGTTCCAGCACCGTCAGCTGGTTCTCGGCAGTGTCTTTGGCACGGGTACTCCCTCCTGCCCAGCCTGGTTCCAGCACGCCTGCTGTTTCCGGGCAGTGTCAGCGTCACTTTGCCACCAATACGTTGTCCTGTCGTGTTGCGGTCGGGTTAGCCGAGTCTATGGTGCCTGCAGTTTCGGTGCTTCTTATGTGGGCTGCGGGTTCTGGTAATAAAGGCTGGTTCCGTAGTGCCAATAGGACTAGCACCCCCTGGTGGACTGTGGGTTTCTGTAACTGCGTCCTGCTCGCGGCCTTGCAACTTTGTTGATTATGGGTACCTTGTGCTACCCATCCGGGTTCCAGCACCGTCAGCTGGTTCTCGGCAGAGCCTTTGGTCTAGGTGCCTCCTTCTCGGTATCCGAGTTCCAGCAACGCCTGCTGGTCCTTGGTAGTGCTTTGGAGCACAGGTACCTCCTGCTTAGTAACCGGGTTCCAGCACCGTCAGCTGGTCCACGGTTGTGCCATTGGCTCTTGTTCCTTCTGCTGCCCCTCCGGGTTCCAGCACCGTCAGCTGGTTCTCGGCAGAGCCTTTGGCCTAGGTGCCTCCTTCTCGGTATCCGAGTTCCAGCAACGTCTGCTGGTCCTTGGTAGTGCTTTGTAGCACAGGTACCTCCTGCTTAGTAACCGTGTTCCAGCACCGTCAGCTGGTCCACAGTTGTGCCATTGGCTCTTGTTCCTTCAGCTGCCACTCTGGGTTCCAGCACCGTCAGCTGGTTCTCGGCAGTTCCATTGACTCTTCTAGCTTCTGCTACCCATCTGGGTTCCAGCATGGTGCCTGCAGTTTCGGTGCGTCCTATGTGAGCTGCGAGTTCTGATAATAAAGGCTGGTTCTGTAGTGCCAATAGGACAAGCACCCCCTGTTGGACTGTGGGTTTCGGTAACTGCGTCCTGCTCGCGGCCTTGCAACTTTGTTGATTATGGGTACCTTGTGCTACCCATCCGGGTTCCAGCACCGTCAGCTGGTTCTCGGCAGAGCCTTTGGCCTATGTGCCTCCTTCTCGGTATCCGAGTTCCAGCAACGTCTGCTGGTCCTTGGTAGTGTTTTGTAGCACAGGTACCTCCTGCTTAGTAACCGTGTTCCAGCACCGTCAGCTGGTCCATGGTTGTGCCATTGGCTCTTGTTCCTTCTGCTGCCCCTTCGGGTTCCAGCACCGTCAGCTGGTTCTCGGCAGAGCCTTTGGCCTAGGTGCCTCCTTCTCGGTATCCGGGTTCCAGCAACGTCTGCTGGTCCTTGGTAGTGCTTTGTAGCACAGGTACCTCCTGCTTAGCCACTGTGTTCCAGCACCGTCAGCTGGTCCACGGTCGTGCCATTGGCTCTTGTTCCTTCTGCTGCCCCTCCAGGTTCCAGCACCGTCAGCTGGTCCTCGCTAGTTTCATTTGCTCTTGCAGCTTGATACCAAAATAATGTGTTGTGTATTTTATTTTATTACATTTTATTGGGCTACAGTTAGTGTAGTTTGGGTCAAGTTCTAATGAATGAGGATCCATCCCATATTTAGAAGTCATAAATAAGCTAAAACATAGACCAAACTTGTACTTAACACACTTTACAATAGTACAGAAAATGGTAATAAATCAATAATACATCATATGGATGCAGGGAACTGTAATCCACCCACAAGTGCTGACATACAGAATCCTGTATTAACCTTGGTTTACTGCTGATCCTTTTCTAGCAACATTACTGTGCATTTATTCCACCTTATCAACATGAGACATCTGTAGCTCCAGCTGTGTATGACATTGTGCTCTGGTGGTAGTGTATCGCAGGCCGCAGTGCACTCACTGACCTGTACTACAGGAGACCGCACGTGCTGTTCCTGCAGGTTCATAGACCTGATTATCTATTACACAGAACTACGGATATTATGTCAGGTCATATGGTGCCTTTAACCTAAAGCTGCCGATCTCACCTGACTAATGACCCACCTCCCTTCCCGTCACCTCATGAGTCCTCTTTGGGAGAAGTCTAGTTTTCATTTAAGTTAACTTTATCATGGCAACACAAGCCCCAATAATAAAAAAACACTAGAGTAATGCATAACATAAAGTACAAAAACACCAATGGGTCATCATCACAACCGGGACATCTAAATAAGACCCTTGTGCCTGTCATTGTGAATCTCCTGCGAACCCCAGCTCGCGTTCATGGGACATTGTGATTTTAGCTATATATAGCAGTGCATCAGCACGACTATGTATAGCACAAACCATTTCTTCAAGTCTCCTAACAGCACAGCGACCACATCTGTAGAATATAAACCCGCAGGGGCAGGGTTTGTCTCCTTTCTGTGTCAGTCTGTCATTGTTAGTTTGTTCATGGTATTTAACCCCTTCCTGACCTTGGACGCACAGGGATAGGTACATGGCTGTACGTGTGCGATCGCCACCAGATGTTCAGCTAACATGACAGCTGACACCCAGCTCTTACTGCAAGAAGTGGTGCCCGCGATATTGATCACAGCATTTAGAAGTCTAAAAAAGTGAGTGTGCTCCCTCACCCCTCTGATCGGAACCCCCGCAACGTCATCATGATAGCCCAATCGATGCCATGGTTACCAGTACAGCATGGCCTAACAAATTTGCGTGTTAGTGCAGAAATGCCAGTTTTATAAAGCACTCTGATGCTTTATAACAGTGATCAGAGTGCTAAAAGTGAAAGTCCCATAAAGGAACTAAGTAAAAAATTATTTTATTTAAATGTCAAAATATTTTGTAAAAAATTACAGAATAATATATATATTTTGTTTTTAAAAAAATCACAGAATGTGATATATATATATATATATATATATATATATATACATAGTCCATCAAAGAAGAAAGCAGCACACCATTGAACCGAAGCGTTGATGCATGGGCATATAGAAAGCACTTTATTGAAAACTACTATGGTTTGCTGCTTTCTTTTTTGATGGACTATTTGGAAGTTTGGTATGTACCTGAAGGGCCTGCACCAGAATCCTTTTTTCTATTTTGTGCTGTTTTTTCATTTTTTATATATATATATATATATATATATATATATATATATATATATATATATATAACTCTTGTTGCTATATACTGCTCTGGCAAAAATTGAGAGACCACTGCACTGTTTTATAAAGATCAGCTTCTCTACATGTCTGACAGCCATTCCATTCCAGTATCAGTTGAATTCCAACCAGAATACACCTCATTCTACTTGATGTGCTTCTGATCACCTGAACCAAATCTTATTTAACCCCTTCACCCCCAAGGGTGGTTTGCACATCCATGACCGGGCCAATTTTTACAATTCTGACCACTGTACCTTTATGAGGTCATAACTCTGGAACGCTTCCATGGATCCCGGTGATTCTGACACTGTTTTCTCGTGACATATTGTACTTCATGTTAGTGGTAAAATTTCATTCAAATAACTTGCGTTTATTTGTGAGAAAATGGAAATTTGGCGAAAATTTTGAAAATTTCGCAATTTTCCAACTTTGAATTTTTATGCCCTTAAATCACAGAGATACAGCACACAAAAAACTTGATAACTAACATTTCTCACATGTTTACTTTACATCAGCACAATTTTGGAACCAAATTTTTTTTTTGTTAGGAAGTTATAAGGGTTAAAAGTTGACCAGCGATTTCTCATTTTTACAACACCATTTTATTTTTAGGACCATATCACATTTGAAGCCACTTTGAGGGGTCTATATGATAGAAAATACCCAAAAGTGACACCATTCTAAAAACTGCACCCCTTAAGGTGCTCAAAACCACATTCAAGAAGTTTATTAACCCTTTAGGTGCGTCAAGTTGTTGTCCAATTTGTCCTGAGTATGCTGATACCCCATATGTGGGAGAAAACTACTGTATGGGCACACGTCGGGGCTCGGAAGGGAAGTAGTGACGTTTTGGAATGCAGACTTTGAGGGAATGTTCTGCGGGTGTCATGTTGCCTTTGGAGAGCCCCTAATGTACCTAAACAGTGGAAACCCCCCACAAATGACCCCATTTTGAAAACTAGACCCCCTAAGGAACTTATCTAGATGTGAGGTGAGCACTTTGAACCCCCAAGGGCTTCACAGAAGCTTATAATGCCAGGGCATGAATATAAAAAAATCGTATTTTTTCCACAAACATGATCAATTAGTCCCCAATTTTTTTATTTTCCCAAGGGTAACAGGAGAAATTGAACCCCAAAAGTTGTTGTCCAATTTGTCCTGAGTACGCTGATACCCAATATGTGGGAGAAAACTACTGTATGGACACACGTCGGGGCTCGGAAGGGAAGCAGTGACGTTTTGGAATGCAGACTTTGATGGAATGGTCTGCGGGTGTCATGTGCGTTTGGAGAGCCCCTGAGGTACCTAAACTATTGAAACTCCCCACAAGTGACCCCATTTTGGAAACTAGACCCCCCACGGAACTTATCTAGATGTGAGGTGAGCACTTTGAACCCCCAAGGGCTTCACAGAAATTTATAAAGCCAGGGCATGAAAATAAAAAAATCGTATTTTTTCCACAAACATGATCAATTAGTCCCCAATTTTTTCATTTTCCCAAGGGTAGCAGGAGAAATTGGACCCCAAAAGTTGTTGCCCAATTTGTCATGAGTACGCTGACACCCCATATGTGGGAGAAAACTACTGTATGGACACACGTCGGGGCTCGGAAGGGAAGCAGTGACGTTTTGGAATGCAGACTTTGATGGAATGGTCTGCGGGTGTCATGTGCGTTTGGAGAGCCCCTGAGGTACCTAAACTATTGAAACTCCCCACAAGTGACCCCATTTTGGACACTAGTCCCCCCACGGAACTTATCTAGATGTGAGGTGAGCACTTTGAACCCCCAAGGGCTTCACAGAAGTTTATAATGCCAGGGCATGAAAATAAAAAAATCGTATTTTTTCCACAAACATGATCAATTAGTCCCCAATTTTTTCATTTTCCCAAGGGTAGCAGGAGAAATTCGACCCCAAAAGTTGTTGTCCAATTTGTCATGAGTACGCTGACACCCCATATGTGGGAGAAAACTACTGTATGGACACACGTCGGGGCTCGGAAGGGAAGCAGTGACGTTTTGAAATGCAGACTTTGATGGAATGGTCTGCGGGTGTCATGTGCGTTTGGAGAGCCCCTGAGGTACCTAAACTATTGAAACTCCCCACAAGTGACCCCATTTTGGACACTAGACCCCCCATGGAACTTATCTAGATGTGTGGTGAGCACTTTGAACCCCCAAGTGCTTCACAGAAGTTTATAACGTCTGGGCGTGAAAATAAAAAAAGCATTTTTTTCCACAAACATGATCAATTAGTCCCCAATTTTTTCATTTTCCCAAGGGTAGCAGGAGAAATTGGACCCCAAAAGTTGTTGTCCAATTTGTCATGAGTACGCTGACACCCCATATGTGGGAGAAAACTACTGTATGGACACACGTCGGGGCTCGGAAGGGAAGCAGTGACGTTTTGGAATGCAGACTTTGATGGAATGGTCTGCGGGTGTCATGTGCGTTTGGAGACCCCTGATGTACCTAAACTATTGAAACTCCCCACAAGTGACCCCATTTTGGACACTAGACCCCCCATGGAACTTATCTAGATGTGTTGTGAGCACTTTGAACCCCCAAGTGCTTCACAGAAGTTTATAACGCTCGGACGTGAAAATAAAAAAAGCATTTTTTTCCACAAAAATGATATTTTTGCCCCCAATTTTTTATTTTCCTAAGGGTAACAGGAGAAATTGGACCCCAAAAATTGTTTTGCAATTTGTCCTGAGTAGGCTGATACCCTACATGTGGGGGTAAAACACTGTTTGGGCGCATGGCAGAGCTTGGAAGGGAAGGAGCACCATTTGACTTTTTCAACTCAGAATTGGCTGGAATTGAAATTGAGATCAGACGCCATGTTGCATTTGGAGAGCCCCTGATGTGCCCAAACAGTGGAAACCCCCAATTCTAACTCCAACCCGAACCCCAACACACCCCTAACCCTAATCTCAGCCCTAACCCTAGCCCTAACCCTAGCCCTAACCCTAACCCTAATGGAAAAATGGAAATAAATACATTTTTTTTATTTTATTATTTTTCCCTAACTAAGGGGGTGATAACGGGGGGTTTGATTTACTATTTATGGCGGTTTTTATATTTGGCAGCTGTCGCACGCTAAAAGACGCTTTTTATTGTAAAAATAGTTTTTGCATCACCTCATATTGAGAGCTATAATTTTTCCGTATTTTGACCCACCGAGTCATGTGAGGTCTTATTTTTTGCGGGACGAGTTGATGTTTTTATTGGTACCATTTTTGGGCACGTGACATTTTTTGATCGCTTTTTATTCCGATTTTTGGGACGCAGAATGAACAAAAACCAGCGTTTCATGAATTTCTTTTGGGGGGGTGCGTTTACACCGTTCCGCGTGCGGTAAAATTGATAAAGCGGTTTTATTCTTCGGGTCAGTACGGTTACAGCGATACCTCATTTAGGTCTTTTTTTATGTTTTGTCGGTTTTATGCAATGAAAACTATTTTATATAAAAAATAATTATTTTTGCATCGCTTTATTCTGCGAGCTATAACTTTTTTATTTTTTCGCTGATGATGCTGTATGGTAGCTCGTTTTTTGCGGGACAAGATGACGTTTTCAGTGGTACCATGGATATTTATATGCGTCTTTTTGATCGCACGTTATTACACTTTTTGTTTGGCGGTATGATAATAAATCATTATTTTTTGCTTTGTTTTTTATTTTTATTTTTTAAGGGGTTCGCTAAAGGGGTTAACTAATGGGACAGTTTTATAGGGCGGGTCGTTACGGACGTGGCGATACCTAATATGTGTACTTTATTGGGTTTTTTTTTTTATTTCCAAGAAATGGATTTATTTGGGGGAATATTTTTTTTTTTTCTAATTTATTTGGCGATTTGTTTTTAATTATTTTAACACTTTTTTTTATTTTTTTTTTAACTTTATTAAATAGTCCCAGGTGGGACATCACTGTCCTGTGACAGATCGCTGATCTGTCACATCACAGATCACTGTGACAGATCAGCGATCTGTCACAGGCAGTGCAGAAGGCTTCCTCATGCCTGCGCTTTGCAGGCACTGAGGAAGCCAGCTTCCTGCAGGCCCCCGAAGGCCCCCGTCGCCATCTTGGATTCGGGGGCCTGCAGGAAAGGAGCCCCCCGCAGCAGCGCTGCACATTGCGCTGCCGTGGGGGGCTCAGGGAAGCACGGAGGGAGCCCACTCCCTGCCGATGCTTCCCTTTAACCCCCGGTACACCGCGGTCATGTTTGATCGCGGTGTGCAAGGGGTTAACGTGTCGGGGGCGGTCCGTGACCGCCCCTGACACATTGTGCCGGGTGTCAGCTGTGATAATCAGCTGACACCTGGCCGCGATCAGCGGCGCTCACCACGTGGGCGCCGCTGATCGCGGTAGACGTACTATCCCGTCCATGGGCATAGGGGCCCGGGTCCCATGGACGGGATAGTACGTCTGATGTCAGGAAGGGGTTAATGAAGGAAAGTATTAAAAACCCTGCTGTGGTGTTCACCATCGTCTTGCAATAGGACAAGCTGGATGGCAAAACAAGTGCTAGTAATATCCCAAAAGTAATAAGAATGAAAAAATAACTTACTAGCAGAGGGATACTGTGATCATCATGTTGCCTCCATCCTTAAAATTTCTAAGACGGCAGTCCATTACAACAAGGTCAAGCAGCAAACATTGGGGACAACAAAGCTCCAGACCGGCAGAGGGACTCTCCACTGACAGGGATGACGGTCATCTTATTCAAATGTCAGTCAGCAACCGCAGGATGACATCAAGTGACCTACAAAAGGAATGGCAAATGGCAGCTGGGGTGAAGTGCACGGCAAGAGCAGTTTGTAATAGGCTCCTAGAGGCAGAGCTCAAGTCATGTAAAGCTAGAAAAAAGCCTTTCATCAATGAGAAGCAAAGGAGAATCAGGCTGAAGACCATAAGGATTACTGGAGTAAGGTCATCTTCTCTGGTTAGTCTAATTTTCAGCTTTGCCCAAAACCTGGTTGTCTATTGGTTAGATGGAGACCTGGAGAGGCGTACAAGCCACAGTGTTTTGCACCCACTGTGAAATTTGGTGGAGGATCGGTGATGATCTGGGGATGGTTCAGCAAGGCTGAAATTAGACAGGTTATTCTTTGTGAAGGACATATGAATTAAGCCGCATACAAGGTTATCCTGGAAAAACAGTTGATTCCTTCTGCTCAGGCAATGTTCCCCAACTCTGAGGACTGTTTTTTCCAGCAGGACAATGTGCCATGCCACACAGCTAGGTCAATCACTGTGTGGATGAAGGACCACCACATCAAATCCCTGTCATGGCCAGCCCAATCTCCTGAAGTGCACCCCATTAAAAACCTCTGGAACATAATCAAGAGGAAACTGAATGGGAGGAGACACAGATTAGATATCAGAAAAAACTTTTTGACAGAGTGATCAATGAGTGGAACAGGCTGCCACGAGAGGTGGTGAGTAGTGTTGAGCGATACCGTCCGATATTGAGAAATATCGGATCGGATTGGATCAACCGATACCCAAAAAGTATCGAGTATCGCCGATTCCGATACCAGAAGTCCCATTCAAGTCAATGGGACAGAAATATCGGAATTAAAAAAAACCCTTTCTGTACTTGCACATCCTGTTCGGGAGGGGGGAAGAGTGTGGGCGGACACTGTGCGTGTCTGTGTGTGCGGGCGGGGTCTGTGCGGGCTTGCCGGGGGTCTGTACGGGCCTGCCGGGGGTCTGTACCGGCCCGCTGGGGGTCTGTGCGGACTGCCGGGGGTCTGTGCGGGCCTGCCGGGGTCTGTGCCAGCTGCCCGGGGGTCTGTGCGGACTGCCGGGGGTCTGTACGGGCCTGCCGGGGGTCTGTGCCGGCTGACGGGGGTCTGTGCCGGCCTGCCGGGGGTCTGTGCCGGCTGGCGGGGGTCTGTGCCGGCCTGCCGGGGGTCTGTGCCGGCTGCCGGGGCTCTGTGCGGACTGCCAGGGGTCTTTGTGTCTGTGTGCAGGCATCGTCTGATGGGACTACAAGTCCCATCGGGCTATGCCTGCTACAATGACAGTGATTGACACATTAGCCAATGATGGGACAGTAGTAGTCCCATCAACCCGGCTAATGTGTTGAATGTAAAAAATAAATATATATACATACTACATACTACATATATACAACAATCATACAACATACATACATACTACATACATACTACATATATACTACATTCATACAACATACTTCATATATACTACATTCATACAGCATACATACATACTACATATATACTACATTCATACAACATACATACATACTACATACATACATACTACATATATACAACATTCATACAACATACTTCATATATACTACATTCATACAGCATACATACATACTACATAAATACAACATTCATACTACATACATACATACTACATACATACTTTATATATACTACATTCATACAGCATACATACTACATACATACTACATTCATACAACATACATACTACATATATACTACATTCATACAACATACATACATACTACATACATACTACATATATACAATATTCATACAACATATATACATACTACATACTTACTTCATATATACTACATTCATACAGCATACATACATACTACATACATACTACATACTGTATATACTACATTCATACAACATACATACATACTGCATACATACTACATATATACAACATTCATACATCATGCATACTACATACATCATATATACTACATTCATACAGCATGCATACATACATACATACTAAATATATACTACATATATACTACATTCATACAGCATACATACTACACATATACAACATTCATACAACATACATACATACTACATTCATACAACATACATACATACTACATATATGCTACATTCATACAACATACATACTACATTCATACAACATACATACATACTACATATATACTATATTCATACAGCAAACATACATACTACATATATACAAAATTCATACAACATACATACATACTACATACATACTTCATATATACTACATTAATACAACATACATACATGCATACTACATACATACTACATATATACTACATTCATACATCATACATACATACTACATACATACAACATACATACAACATGCTACAGACATACAACATACATACTACATACATACTACATACAATACATTCCTACATTCATACAATACATACATATAGACATACAGTACATATAACATAGAGTACATACTCACCATCACTTGTCACTTTGATCCCCGAAGCCAGTGTCATCTGTGAAAAAATATGAAAATAACAAACAACCGATATACTCCCTGATCCGCAGAAATCCACGAGTGTCCCACAACGATCTCCCATGGAGAACAGCAGCATCAGCTGATGCGACCGCTCTCTAGGAGCTCCTGGAATCCAATGACGGGAGGTAGGTATCCTTCTGCACTGTATTCCTCCGCCACTGTAAAAAAATAGTCCCTAGTCTCACTTTTGGCATTGCTGTGTGAGAAAGTTCCCACGCAGCTTTTGCCATAAAGTGAGACCAGTGAACGATAGTAACCTCTCAGTGATGCAGTGCAGCAGATCGTCATGGGACACTCGTGGATTTCTGCGGATCAGGGAGTATATTGCTTGTTTTTTTTTTCTAATTTTTTTCATAGATGACACTGGCTTTGGGGAACAAAGTGACAAGTGATGGTGAGTATGTACTCTATGTTATATGTACTGTATGAATGTAGGAATGTATTGTATGTAGTATGTATGTTGTATGTATGTATGTATGTATGTAGTATGTACTATGTATGTATGTTGTATGATTGTAGTATATATGTAGTATGTATGTATTGTATGAATGTATGAATGTATTGTATGTAGTATGTATGTTGTATGTAGTATGTATGTTGTATGTATGTTGTATGTCTGTAGCATGTTGTATGTATAACACCTACCAAAAACCTCCTGAGTTCAAAATGCCTGAAAAGTGTAAGCTCTAACGAGAAAACACACAAAACAATTGTTTTTGTGCAAAAATATACGAACAATTTTATTAGATAAAATACATGTACACAAATCCAATAAGCATATATAAGGTGGAAACCACAAACCGCTCGACACAATGTGCACAGGGTGTAAACCGTTAAACAACATCTAGAGCTGGGTATAGCTTAGAGTAAATTGGTAATAATAATAAAGTGCTTGTGCATAGACTTGCTCATGCCTCATATAGAGATCAAAAGTAAGCATTCTCAGGTATGCGAGCAAACGGGATAATATTCCCTTTACTATGCTACCAGCAACTCTCAAGTGAAAAAAACCTATAGAGCACCTCTATACCCCATAATCTGCATCATACCAAAGGAATGCACAGAAAAGGCTCTTAAGAATCACATCTCTTACCCATGTGGACAGGTCGAGCGGTACTGGCAAAACCCCGACGCGTTTCGCCCAGAGGAAGCCCCCCCGAGGAAGACCACAGACCACAACTATGAGAGTGAAAATGAGAAAACAAATCCAGAAAATCACCTTGTTTGATTTGGTAAGATTTATTTTGCAAATTATGGTAGAAAATAAGTATTTGGCCATTAAGAAAAGTTCATCTCAATATTTTGTTATATATCCTTTTGTCACGGGGTCCTTCTCTGGTATCACACAATCAACAGAGCAAGCGAAGAGTGAACAATTCCAAGACTTTTATTCAGGCAAAAATACGAAAAGGTCCATATTCAGTCCACCACACAAAGGATAAGATAGTCCAGAATAAGAATGCAGTCCAGTAACAGGATAAAATGTCCAGGGAAACGAGATTCCAAAACTCTAGCACCAGAGGATAAAATGGGTCCTTCTCTCTGAAATGCAGTCTTTCCACGATCCTCTCCACACCGGAACTGACTTGCCCAGCTCCTGCTCTCACCCCCACCTCCTTCCTTGTCCAGGGGTAGTCAAACGGTTTCCAGGCCTCCCAGAGGAGAACAAAGGGCCTTAGGGATTAATGCACTACAGGGGGTCATCAAGAGACAGATACAGTGAGGCTGTAGACTTACAATGTAATAAGAAAAACACTATGAAAATAACTGAAATAGAAAAATAGGAATATACAAAAAATGACATCCACATAGCATATCACACCATCACACCTTTGTTAGCAATGACAGATGTCAAACGTTTTCTGTAAGTCTTCACAAGGTTGGCACACACTGTTGGTGGTAAGTTGGCCCATTCCTCTATGCAGATCTCCTCTAGAGCAGTGATGTTTTGGGCCTGTCGCTGGACAACACGGACTTTCAAATCCCTCCAAAGTTTTTCTATGGGGTTGAAATCTGGAGACTGGCTAGGCCACTCCAGGACCTTCATGTGCTTCTTACAAAGCTACTCCTTCGTTACCTTGGTGGTGTGCTTGGAATCATTATCATGCTGAAAGACCCATCCATGTTTCATCTTCAATGCCCTTGCTGATGGAAGGAGGTTTGCACTCAAAATCTCACGATACATGGCCCCATTCATTCTTCCATGTACACGGATCAGTTGTCCTGGTCCCTTTGCAGAGAAACAGCCCCAAAGCATGATGTTGCCACCCCCATGCTTCACAGTAGGTATGGTGTTCTTTGGATGTAACTCAGCATTCTGTCTCCTCCAAACACGAAGAGTTTTGTTTTTACCAAACAGTTCTACTTTGGTTTAATCAGAACATATGACTGTCATGGTCCAGTCCGGAGATTATTTTCTACTATCTTCACTCTGGACTGGTCATGCGGGGGTTAATCTCCTATTTCATTCCATCACAGCCTGCTGACCAGTGTTAGTGATAGCTCGAGCTTCCAGTTTAGATTCTCTGATCCTTGTACGTTGGTGATCCTCCTGCCTTTGACTTGTATCCACATGTATGACCCAGACTGATCTCTGACCCCGTCTCTTGGTATTCGTCTCTGCTGCTACGTTCTCTGTCTGGCTTTTGATTCCTTGGCTTGTACCCAACCACGTATTTTGCCTCACGTTTTTGGACCCCGTGCTCATCTTTGGCTTTCTGACTCTCTGCTTGGTATTTTGGCTACGTGTATTGCTGCTACTTCTGGTATGTCTGCTCCTGTTCGTTTCTGACTCGGTTTGTCTGACCGTTCTCTCTTGTTGTGACACCTGTGTGGTTACTCAGAATTGCTACTCGTAGTGAGTAACCTCTCTTCCCTCACCAGCTTTCCCTGGTAGAAGTTTCACTACAATGACATTCTCCCAATACTTTTCTGGTTAATCCGAATGCTCTCTAGCAAACTTCAGATGGGCCCGGACATGTACTGGCTTAAGCAGGGGTACACGACTGGCACTGCAGGATCTGAGTCCCTGGCAGCGTAGTGTGTTACTGATGGTAGCCATTGTTACTGTGGTTCCAGCTATATGCAGGTCATTCACTAGGTCCCCCCATGTGATTCTGGGATTTTTGCTCACCATTCTTGTGATCATTTTGACCCCACGGGGTGAGATCTTGCGTGGAGACCCAGATTGAGGGAGATTATCAGTGGTCTTGTATGTCTTCCATTTTCTTATTATTGCTCCCACAGTTGATTTCATCATACCAAGCTGCTTGCCTATTGCAGATTCAGTCTTCCCAGCTTGGTGCAGGGCCACAATTTTGCCCTTCGACAGCTCTTCAGCCTTCACCATAGTGGAGTTTGGAGTGTGACTGTTTGAGGTTGTGGACAGGTGTCTTTTTTACTAATAACAAGTTCAAACAGGTGCCATTACTACATTACTACAGGTAATGAGTGGAGTACAGAGGAGTCTCTTAAAGAAGAAGTTACTGTGAGAGTCAGAAATATTGCATGGTTTTAGGTGACCAAATACTTATTTTCCATCATAATTTGCAAAATAAATCTTGCCAAATCAGACAAGGTGATTTTCTGGATTTGTTTTCTCATTTTGACTCTCATAGTTGATGTCAATTACAGGCCTCTCTCATTTTTTTAAGTAGGAGAACTTGCACAATTGGTGGTTGACTAAATACTTTTTTTCCACACTTTATGTATATATATATATATATATATATATATATATATACTGATCAAAAAAATAAAGGGAACACTAAACAACACATTGCATTGTTTAGTGTTCCCTTTATTTTTTTGAGCAGTATATATCCACTGCTCAAAAAATAAAGGGAACACTTAAACAACAGAATATAACTCCAAGTAAATCAAACTTCGGTGTAATCAAACTGTCCACTTAGGAAGCACCACTGATTGCCAATCAATTTCACATGCTGTTGTGCAAATGGAATAGACAACAGATGGAAATTATTGGCAATTATCAAGACATCCTCAGTAAAGGAGTGGTTCTGCAGGTGGGGACCACAGACCACATCTCAGTACCAATGCTTTCTGGCTGATGTTTTGGTCATTTTTGAATTTTGGTTGTGCTTTCACACTCATGGTAGCATGAGATGGACTCTACAACCCACACAAGTGGCTCAGGTAGTGCAGCTCATCCAGGATGGCACATCAATGTGAGCTGTGGCAAGAAGGTTTGCTGTGTCTGTCAGCGTAGTGTCCAGAGGCTGGAGGCGCTACCAGGAGACAGGCCAGTACACCAGGACACACAGATGAAAGCAGGTTCACACTGAGCACATGTGACAGAGTCTGGAGACATCGTGGAGAGCGATCTGCTGCCTGCAACATCCTTCAGCATGACGCTCGCCAGAGGTAGCCTGACTGCCATAAGGTACCGAGATGAGATCCTCAGACCCCTTGTGAGACCATATACTGGTGCCATTGGCCCCAGATTCCTCCTTATGCAGGACAATGCCAGACCTTATGTGGCTGGAGTGTGTCAGCAGCTCCTGCAAGATGAAGGCATTGAAGCTATGGACAGGCCCACCCGTTCCCCAGACCTGAGTCCGATTGAACACATCTGGGACATGATGTCTCGTTCCATCCAGTGTTGCGGATGCTTTAGTCCAGATCTGGGAGGAGATCTCTTATGACAACATCCACCGACTCATCCGAAGCATGCCCAGGTGTCGTAGGGAGGTCAAACAGGCACGTGGAGGCCACACACTACTGATGATCATTTTCTTGTCTTTGAGGCATTTTCACTGAAGTTGGATCAGCCTGTAATTTGATTTTCCACTTTGATTTAGAGTATCCTTCCAAATCCAGACCACCATGGGATAGTAATTTTGATTTACATTGATCATTTTTATGTTTTCAACACATGCCACTGTTAGGCGTCGGGTTCCTGCAGCTGCACAGCGGGAATTCAGAGCCTTGCATCTTGCGGTCTCCCATTCTTCTCCGACCGCTCAGGAGCCTGCACAGCAATCTTGGCGTCGCAGGCGCTCTGCTCAGACCAGCTTGTAGGACTGGTTGTTGCTGCCACCTCTGGGTCAGCAATAGCAGCGCAGGCTGCCCTGCAGCAAGCCACTCCAGTGGCTAAGTCCTCTCATCATGTTACTGGGCATGCAAACGAGACGATCTCCCATTGGAGATCGGGAGTCACGTGCTCAGGTCCTTCTCCTGATCTGATTGGTCCATCCCAGATATCTGGAAGGTCCTGCATGGCTATAAAAGGTCCGCATGGCCGCTCGGCCATGCGCTAGTGTAGTCTCTAATTACTACTGTGTGAATGATGATGGATGCATGAACCTGCGAATAACTCATTAAGATCCCCTCCCTCTGACATTTTGTGTATGGATAGGGACTTAGCCTTAGAGTCAGCGCCAGTCAGTGGCATGCTACAAGCCACAGTGCTCATCTCCACAGAGGTAGTGTCCGACAGTTTGCCCCTCCTGGGCATTGTCGTATAGCAGCTGAGTCAGTTGCCGCGCTGCGGTCTGCAGCACTTGTGGGCGTCCGCGGCAGCGACGCCACACGCACAGTAGGTCTAGACGGACACCGACCCTGTGTCTTGGGCCTGAGTCCTGTGACCATATACCCTGCGTGCACACCGCTGAGACCTGTGAGGTCAACAGGCTCGGCATTTATGTTTATGCCTTAAGGCGACTCTGTGAATAAAACAGAGTACACCCAGTGCACACCGGGTGACTTTCAACCCGTGTGCGATATACCGCCATATTGTGCGTCTGCCATTATATAGCAGCAGTTTAACACCTCTGCACGGTGGACCCTGGGAGGCAAACGCACTTTCTATTATTTTGTATTTAGTGCGTTCCGCCGTCCCTAACATGCCACTATGTAATGAATAAGGATTTGCAGCTGCAATATTTCATTCAGTAATATCTACAATGTGGTATCTTAGTGTTTCCTTTATTTTTTGAGCAGTGTGTGTGTATGTACGTATATATATATATATATATATATATATATATACATACCTACACACACATACTGTAAAGTCCCACACTATCTGGACGGGAAGTACTCACTTGGCTGGTCCTTGAGGCATATGCTAGGACACTTAGGGTTAAAAAAAAAAGTCCATTCGGTTTATTAAGTACAACATAAACCGCTCCTCAGGAACTTAGCAGCTTGCAGCCAGTACACATTCACCTCTATAGGAAAACAGTCTCTTTCTGACCCTGGTCAGCATAACTCGGATCCCTGTCCGTTACCTGTTGGTGTCGGCCACACAGGTTCCCGGATGCCTCTTATCCTCAGAGGTATCCCAAAAACGTCTCTCACTGACCCCAGTCAGTATCACTCACAGTTATCAGACCGTCCACTCTGGAGATATCTCACAGGCCTCCTTCCTTTGGCCCATACTAGCCAGCATTGCAACATGTGCCAAACACAGGCTCCATTAGGTAGCCTTAACCACTCCCAGGTACCTATCACATGGCTTGTGAGGTGATCGTGACATCACTGCAGGTCCTCAAACACACAATCACATACAGGTTTCATCTTGGGTATTAAGACACACACCCCTTGGGTGGGTGTGTAGGTGACTGGACCCACCCATCTCTCCAAGTCACCTGGAAGCCTCCCAATGTATAGCAAAAAACCCTCAGCAGTAGATCTGAGCAAAACACGCCCAGGCTTCCATCACAGGGGCATCCACCTCTGCGATACATACCGCCCATCAATCATATGACAAGTCGCCATTCCACATATCCCCCCTGCCTAAAGCCGTGGGGCTTGGCACTTTCTATTACCCCACCAGTGATCCTTCTCGGTCGTCTCTGCCAGTCAAACCATCTGTCAAAGTCGGGCCCTGCTACTGAACCCTTTTGTAGATACCCATCATCCGTCACGTCTTTTAATAGAGATGACCCCTTGTCAGATCACCCACACCCCTGGCGGTCAATCCGGCGTCACAATTCCCTTGCACCCATACCATCTGTCTGGTCTGACTCTTTGTCAATATGTCCTCTACAGGGTCTCCCGCCTAGGTCACTAAGCCCTGAGCTAACTGAGGCGTCACTACATCTACCTCTTCTGTGAGGTCCCTTTCTATAATTTCTCTGCTGGCTGTTTCTCCTGTGGTCTTTATTGCCCGGAAAGCAGTCCTTCCATTTGTCTCTATGTCCTCTGTTAGCTTCAGCTTGAGGACTTCCAGTCTTTAGAGAACCTCTTTGTCTCTCTATACCGCGAGTTGTAGGTGGCGGCCATCTTCTACCCATTTCCTGCAGCTCTCTATTGATCCGCCCCCTCTCAAGTCTCAGCTGCTCTACCTCTTTCAGGTGCGACATGCGATACTCCAGGAGCATCTGGATATTCCCAAGGCTCTCCATAGATCCGACAACGAGGAATGGAACCATCCCATCTTCACCCACGACCTGGGTTATGTCATCAGCTGGAATCCTCACTCTCTTCACACCGGATCTATTCACAATCTCCTGCATTACTTTCCCAAGTCTTCCGATGACCTTCGTCACCAGACCTCTGGGCACTTGAATGATGACCTCCACAAAGCCCAGCCAACTTTGTGCTTTCCTCGCCTGCTCCAGACGTCGAGTGGCTTCCTTATTTCTCAACAGGATCATCTGCTTCGTGCAGAGGCATTGTAGGTGCATGTCCCTCAGGATTGCCACCCGCTTCACTGTAACTTCCTTAGTCGATAGTATGACCAACTGCTGAGTCTCTGGCGTCCAGTACACACTACACGCTTCTACTGCCCTTCTAAAGGCCTCATGCACATCCTCACTGGCACACGTTTCTCGCATGTCTTTGGGTACCTCTATCACACACTTGAAAACCGAAGTCTCACCTTCTTGGCCAAACTGTTGGACCTCCTCGTCCTGAGCATCAGCGCAGTTTTCCAAGACATTGACGTCCCTTGTGTGGCCATTTGCGTGGCACTTCCCCTGCTGGATTTCTTCCTCCGAGGAGGCTCCTTCTTTGGTCAGCCTCTCCAGGTCACTCTCCGTCATTGCGATCAGATCGGGAGAGCGCAACAGTTCGACTTCCCGGTCATCCGTGTATTTCTGGAGCTAGGCATTAGCCTCCTTCTCTAACTTGAACTATGAGAACTTTATCCCGCTCCTCTGCCAGGCAGCGACACTCATCCTTTCTCCGGAGAAGCTCCTGCTGATGCTTCTCTTGGGCCTCTCTAAGCACCTCCATATCTTTCAATATGGCCTTGTTCTCGGTTTGACACGTTAACAGGTGACCTCTGAGCTTAGAGACTTCCTTCTCCAGCTCATCCACTCTGTGCTCAGCTGCTTATCTTAGGACCCTTTCTCATTCGACATGCTCTTTTACAGTCTCTTTAAGCATCTCTATTTCGTGATCCTGCTCTCTTTTGGCCAAAACGTGTTTTCAGATGTGCCATCTTGCCCACCCATAGTCTGCCTCTTCAGAGTTCCACCTGATCCTTCATCTTCGACCACAGATACTTTTGGTTCTTCACCATAGGGAGCCATTTCACCCTTTCCTGGCATCACAGATGTAGGTCTGTTACAGCTCTGTTTTAACCCCAGCCCGTCACCAACTACCTCTGTGCTGGGATTTGTCAGAGATAAAGTGACTTCCTTATTAAGGACAATAACCTGATCTGCACCTGACCCTGTTCCTTCCTCATCCTTCTTCTGAGAGGGTGTAGCCTGTCCTGCCTTTCCACAGTCCTGGTGACGAGAGGAAGATCTGCCAATTTTACTCGGCTCCCCCTTACTGCATACTCTTTCCCTTGCATTCGAGTCAGAGTCTGAATTGGAGTCACCCTCACTTCGTCTGTTATCTTGGAACAGCAAATCCCCACTTAAACAGGTGTCGGACCCCTTCCCTGGAGCTCCCCTGCTTCCCACAGTCACACGTTTGGTCACCCCAGCTAAGTTCCTGAGTTGGTCAGACCCACACTTTCTTCCAGTCACCCCGAACTCTGGACTATCGCCTTTAGGTGGCGCTACCTCCTCCTCCTTATACATCCTATTTACAGGAACCCCCACAGCCGGCTGCTGTAGTCGGGCTTCCATACTACGGGTCCGTCCCTCCTCTGACCAAAAAAAACACTTCATCAAGTTCCCATAGATCTTCAAAGAACACAAAGTTCTGACCCCTCTCAAAGGGGTACAATAAGTTTGGTGTTATACCGCCATCTTGGCATTCGACACTTTTGGACATATCAATCATCACTCTGTCCACAGTATAGTCCACAGTGACCCCATGGATGCAGCGAACCTTGACCTTTTCCTTGGTCAGACAGAGAACGAGAGGCGTTCCCGTCAAAGTCACTTGACTCTTTGAGTCCAGCCGTCCAGAGACTTCTTCACGATGTAATATCACAGTAAACACCTACGGCCTGTCGTCATATGGGAATTCTATTCCGCACTCTGAATAAGTAAGATGCAAACACCGCTGTTTCCCAGACATGTCCATTGAGGTAACCAGTGCCGCCTGTTGTGAGTTCATTTTCCCCTTCACCATTAAGGTCTGATGAACTCCCTCTTCTGGTGAAGGAAGGTAGTGAGGCTGATTACCAAACACCGGGGCAGATAGATGATGACTGGCTGACGGGAGTCGCTGACTGGATATAAGGCTGCCGACGCCCTTCTGCCTTGCCGGTGATTTCTCTGCTGGATTCTAAGAGACCAGTCTGATTCCTGCTCCTCAAAGCTAAGTTTTCTTCTCTGCTTTTTGCATTTGAGTTTTGGTTTTGTTTTGCCTTGTTTTTCAGCCATCCCCGGCTGGAGTGAGCTGAATTCCTTTTTGTCTTTTTGCTCTGTCTTCAGAACATACCTGAGTACTGATATAGTCTTTTGAAGCCTAGCATCTTCAGGGCTTTTTTCCCTATCAGTCTGTAGGCTCATTTGTTCATAGGGTTTTTGCGGATTGCAGACAGCAGCTTGTCTGTCCTTTCCTATTCAGTTAGCTTGGGCCCCATCATTTGCTCGGCCTATCTTTCTATCTGTGTGTCTTTTCCATCTTGCTTCACCGTCATTATATGTTGGGGGCTGCCTATTGCTTTGGGGTCTGCTCTGGGGCAGTTTAGATTTCTCCTTTCTGTCTTTAGGCTATGTAGTCCTCCGGCTGTGATCGAGGGGTCTAGGGCACCGTAGGAACCCCCCACGGCTACTGCTAGTTGTTGTTGATAGGTTCAGGGGTCTGCAATCCGATAACTGCCAACTTCTCAGGTTTTCTGGACTTAGCTAGCATTTCTGTTTTTTCCTCCTTCGGTGACTCATTTCATAACAGAATCACCGGCCATACCGCAGATCCTAGGGTACTCATTAGCAGGAAATAATTGTTAAAAAAAAAAAAGGTGTGTATATTTTTTCCTCTATATCTCTGAGGCCGTAGGGGGAATTTTTTTTCTCTCAATGGAGATAAAGCAATTGTCTGATTGTGTGGAGCAGCTCGCTGCGGAAGTGCGGGGAATTTCCGCCTACCTTGCTCATTCACATGCTGTTGAACCAAAGATCCCTACTCCTGATGTGTTTTTTGGGGCTCGGTCTAAGTTTTTGAATTTCAAAAATAATTGTAAATTATTTTTTGCCTTGAAGCCTAACTCGTCAGGGAGCTCCGCGCAGCAGGTTAAAATTGTCATCTCTCTGCTGCGTGGCGATCCCCAGGATTGGGCGTTTTCCTTGAAACCAGATGACCCTATTCTGACTAATGTGAACACATTTTTTCAAGCCTTGGGGTTGTTGTATGACGAACCTAATGCCATTGATCAGGCTGAAAAGGCCCTGTTGGCATTGAGCCAGGGTCGGGATTCTGCAGAATTGTACTGTCAAAAATTCCAAAAGTGGGCGGTCCTTACTACCTGGAATGATAATGCCTTGGCAGCTGTCTTTCGGAAGGGTTTGTCAGAAACCGTAAAGGATACTATGGTGGAATTTCCTGTTCCCTCTGGTCTTGACGATTCTATGTCATTAGCCATTCAGGTTGATCGGCGATTACGTGAACGCAGGACTGCATGAGAGGTGTTGCCACCTGTTGAACAAATTTCTGAACCTATGCAAGGTGATAGAGTTTTGTCCAGGGAGCAACGTCAGGAGTTCAGAAGGCTTAATAAGCTGTGCTTCTTTTGTGGAGAGGCCTCGCATACTATTTCTGTCTGTCCTAAACGAGAGAAACGTGCACACACGTTTTCTGTGGGTGGTGTTCAACCTAAGTTTCTTCTGGCAATTACTCTGATCTGCTCCCTGTCCACATTTTCCGCCAAGGCTTTTGTGGATTTGGGAGCAGCTCTGAACCTAATGGACTTGGATTTTGCTAAACGTTGTGGATTTCCTATGACACCTCTGCGGACACCTATTCCTTTGAGGGGAATTGATGCTACTCCTTTGGCGAAAAATAAGCCTCAGTTTTGGACCCAGGTGGTGATGCGGATCGCCCCAGACCATCAAGAAAATTGTAGATTTTTGGTGTTGCATAATTTGCATAATACCATTGTTCTGGGGTTTCCCTGGTTGCAAATTCATAATCCAGTCTTGGATTGGAAGTCTGTGTCTGTGGGGAGTTAGGGTTGTCGGTGTGCCCTTAGTGATGCTCCGGTTTTTTCCACCTCTCCCCAGTCGCATGATGTTCCTGACTATTTGGCGGACTTTTATGATGTATTTAGTGAGAATGACTCTGCGTCTTTACCTCCTCATAGGAGTTATGACTGTGCAATTGAGCTGAGCCCGGGGTGTAAATTTCCCAAGGGTCGGCTCTTCAATTTATCTGTACCCGAGCACGAGGCTATGCGATCCTATATTAAGGAGGCGTTGGAGAAGGGTCATATTAGACCATCCTCTTCACCCTTAGGTGCTGGGTTTTTTTTCGTGGCCAAAAAGGATGGTTCATTAAGGCCTTGTATTGATTATCGTGCCCTCAACAAAATTACTATTAAATATCAGTATCCATTACCCCTGATTTCTGATCTATTCTCCAGAGTTAAAGGTGCTTGCTGGTTTACCAAGCTTGACCTCAGGGGGGCATGTAATCTTATTCGCATTAAGCATGGGGATGAATGGAAGACGGCGTTTAATACTCCGGAGGGACATTTTGAGTACCTGGTGATGCCTTTTGGGCTCACTAATGCCCCTTCTGTCTTCCAGTGCTTCATGAACGATATTTTCCGAGACTTTGTGGATAAAGTTTTCATTATCTATCTGGATGATATTTTGATCTTCTCCAAGGATTGGGATTCTCATGTGGAACATGTCCGGACTGTGTTCCGGATCTTGAGGGAGAATTCCCTGTATGTCAAAGGATCGAAATGCCTTTTTGGGGTACAGAGGATTTCATTTTTGGGATTTATTTTGTCTCCGTCAACTATTGAAATGGACCCGGCCAAGGTACAGGCCATTTATGATTGGGTTCAGCCCGCTTCTTTGAAGGCCCTCCAGAAGTTTTTGGGCTTTGCTAATTTTTATCGGAATTTCATAGCAAATTTTTCTAGTATTGCCAAGCCATTGACTGATTTGACTAAGAAGGGTGCTGATGTGTTGAATTGGTCTCCGGAGGCTGTTTCTTCCTTTCAGGAGCTGAAGCAAAGATTCACTTCTGCCCCGGTTTTGCGTCAACCTGATGTCTTACTCCCGTTTCAGGTAGAGGTGGACGCTTCTGAGATTGGTGCAGGAGCTGTTTTGTCCCAAAAGGATCCTGTAACATCTAAAATGAATCCCTGTGCTTTCTTTTCCCGAAAGTTCTCCCCATCTGAACGTAACTATGATGTGGGGAATCGGGAACTGTTAGCCATGAAATGGGCATTTGAGGAGTGGAGACATTGGTTGGAGGGAGCTAAACACCAAGTCGTGGTCCTTACTGACCACAAGAATTTGATTTACCTGGAGTCGGCCAAACGCTTGAACCCTAGACAGGCTAGGTGGGCCTTGTTTTTTTACACGTTTTGATTTTGTGGTCTCTTTTCTTCCTGGCACTAAGAATGTCAAGGCAGATGCTCTCTCTAGGAGCTTCCTTGCTGATTCTCCTGTGGTGACCAAGCCTGCTACCACCTTAGGCGAAGGGGTAGTTCTTTCTGCCATCTCGCCCGATTTGAGACGTGCTCTGGAAGAGTTCCAGGGGGACAAACCTGAGCGTTGTCCAAGTGGAAAGTTGTATGTTCCTGACCAGTGGAAGAAGAGAGTGATATCTGAAGTTCATTGCTCTGCATTGGCTGGTCATCCAGGTATTTTTGGTACTAGAGATCTGGTGAGTCGGTCTTTTTGGTGGCCCGCCTTGTTTCGTGATGTCAGGAATTTTGTGCAGTCCTGTGGGACTTGCTCCCGGTCTAAACCTTGTTCTCGCTCTAGTGGGTTGTTGATGCCCTTGCCGGTCCCCAGGAGGCCATGGACCCATATTTCAATGGATTTCATCTCTGATATGCCTGTCTCTCAGAGAATGACTTTTATTTGGGTGATTTGTGATAGATTCTCTAAGATGGTCCATCTTGTACCACTCCCTAAGTTGCCATCTTCCTCTGAGTTGGTGCCCCTGTTTTTGCAACAGGTGGTTCATTTGCACGGGATTCCTGAGAACATTGTATCTGACAGAGGAGTTCAGTTTGTGTCTAGATTTTGGAAGACTTTCTGTTCCAAGCTGGGAATTCAGTTGTCCTTCTCCTCTGCTTTTCACCCTCAGACCAATGGGCAGACGGAGAGAACAAACCAGACCTTGGAGCCGTATTGGAGATGTTTTATTTCCGCTGATCAAGATGATTGGGTTTCATTTTTGCCCTTGGCCGAATTTGCTTTAAATAATAGAGCTAGTTCTGCCACTTTGATGTCACCTTTTTTTTGTAAGTTTGGGTTTCATCCTCGATTTTCTTCAGGGCAGGTTGAGCCTTCTGCCTGCCCAGGTGTTGACACTGTGGTGGAGAGAATGCACCAGATCTGGGACCAAGTGGTGGATAAGTTGTCTCTCTCCCAGGAAAGGTCCCAGCGGTTTTCCAACCGACATAGGACCATTGGTCCCCAGTTTAAGGCGGGTGATATGGTTTGGTTGTCAGAAAAAAATATCGCTATGAAGGTGGCTTCTCCTAAGTTTAAGCCTAGATTTATTGGACCTTACAAGATTTTGGAGATTAATCCGGTCTCTTTTCGGTTGGCTCTTCCTGTCACATTTAAAATCCATAATGTATTTCATAAGTCCTTGTTGAAGAGGTTTGTTGAACCAGTTGTTCCTGGGGTAGCACCTCCGGACCCTGTATTAGTTGAAGGTAACATGGAATATGAGGTAGAGAAGATACTGGATTCCCGTCTGGCTAGACGGAGACTCCAGTATTTGGTTAAGTGGAAGGGTTATGGTCAGGAGGATAATTCCTGGGTCTCTGCCTCTGATATTCATGCCAAAAGATTGGTGCGTGCCTTTCATCGGGCTCACCCTGATCGCCCTGGTGGCATGGATGAGGGTTCGGTGACCCCTCCTCAAGGGGGGGGTACTGTTGTGAGTTCATTTTCCCCTTCACCATTAATGTCTGATGAACTCCCTCTTCTGGTGAAGGAAGGTAGTGAGGCTGATTACCAAACACCTGGGCAGATAGATGATGACTGGCTAACGGGAGTCGCTGACTGGATATAAGGCTGCCGACGCCCTTCTGCCTTGCTGGTGATTTCTCTGCTGGATTCTAAGAGACCAGTCTGATTCCTGCTCCTCAAAGCTAAGTTTTCTTCTCTGCTTTTTGCATTTGAGTTTTGGTTTTGTTTTGCCTTGTTTTTCAGCCATCCCCGGCTGGGGTGAGCTGAATTCCTTTTTGTCTTTTTGCTCTGTCTTCAGAACATACCTGAGTACTGATATAGTCTTTTGAAGCCTAGCATCTTCAGGGCTTTTTTCCCTATCAGTCTGTTGGCTCATTTGTTGATAGGGTTTTTGCGGATTGCAGACAGCAGCTTTTCTGTCCTTTTCTATTCAGTTATCTTGTGCCCCATCATTTGCTCGGCCTATCTTTCTATCTGTGTAAGTGTCTTTTCCATCTTGCTTCACCGTCATTATATGTTGGGGGCTGTCTATTGCTTTGGGGGTCTGCTCTGGGGCAGTTTAGATTTCTCCTTTCTGTCTTTAGGCTATGTAGTCCTCCGGCTGTGATCGAGGGGTCTAGGGCACCGTAGGAACGCCCCACGGCTACTGCTAGTTGTTGTTGATAGGTTCAGGGGTCTGCAATCCGATAGCTGCCAACTTCTCAGGTTTTCTGGACTTAGCTAACATTTCTGTTTTTTCCTCCTTCGGTGACTCATTTCATAACAGCCGCCCCTTATGAAAGCTCTACCCCTTTTTGGTCCACTATCCCCTTTTAGGACTCCACCCCTTTTTAGTCCTAGTGTACTTCCCACATGCGCTCTGCCCTGTCCTGGTTCTGGTGCACTTCCCAGTGTGCGCTCTGCCCTGTACTGGTCCCAGTGCAATTCCCATTGTGCGCTCTGCCCTGTCCTGGTCCCGGTACAATTCCCAGTGTGTGCTCTGCCCTGTCTTGGTCCCAATGCACTTCCCCATGTGCGCTCTGCCCTGGTCCCAGTGCACTTCCCAGTGTGTGTTGTGCCCTGTCCTGGTGCACTTTCCCAGTGTGCACTCTGCCTTATCCTGGTCCCGGTGTGCTTCCCTGGTCCTCCCTGTCTCCTACGAGCTGCCCCTAACGCTCCCTGTATAGGGGTCGGCTTGTACTGTGATCCAGTGGGTCCACTCCAGGAATCGTGACAATAGGATAACACTAACCAGACAAACAAGTAAAGACGGACAGGGATAAATTAAATAAAAATCATACAAAATACACTCACCAAACAACAGAGTGGAACACAAAGGAAGGAGAAACTAAATAGGAGAGGATGAGGATGTGCACAGAAACAAAACTCCAAGCATTATTTAATAAGATATTGAAGTACTTCTAACCAGCACAGGAATTTGTGAAACCGGACGGCGTGATCTTCTGGCCCCTCTCTGTCGCGGTATCCCTGTGACAGTTCCCCCCTTCTAAGAGGGTACTTCGGAACATCAGGGCTGGGTTAATCTGTGTGTGCAATGTGAAAAGACCGGACTAACCTGATCATATGTATGTCAAATGCTGGTACCCCCATTCTCTCTTCAGGACTGTAACCCTTTCAGTGTACCATATACTGAAGAGCAACCAAGCAAGAATTGATAATCTTAGCTATCTGAAATTCCAGATTTGCATCAACAATGACTGGGGAAGGTGGTGGTTGAAATAGTTCAGACGAAGCAATGTATTTTTTGAGCCCAGATCGGCGAAACACATTATGAATCTTCAAAGTGGGTGGAAAAGGAAGGCGAAACACTAAGGGACTGGCGAGGCCACAATCTTATAGGGACCAATGAACCTGGGTCACAATTTCCAAGACAAAACCTTCAACTTAATGTTCTTTGAGGACATCCATACAAAATCACCAACACACAGGTCCAGACCGACCCAACATCTCCGATCAGCCACATTCTTACATTTGCACCCTATCTTATTCAAATTACAAAGAACACTTTGCCAAACGGTTGTAATACATGAAGAAAACCTTCCTCCTTAATATACCTGAAGAACGATTCCTATTTAAAGAGCAGAATTGAGGATGAAATTTGTATTCCCTGAATAACGAGGACTTGCCTGTAGACTCATGACAATGGTTATTCACTGCAAATTCAGCTAGAGGTAAGAAACCCAATTGTCACGACACAGCTGTCAGGTGACTCGGGACCAGGGACTCCTTCCCTGTCCCTGACACTTGGGGGCTCCCTAGCTCACCATATTCCTAGGGATACTTCTGAAGATGAAGATGCCGGGGTCGCCACCCTTGCCTCATCTCCTGAGCGAGTTCTCCTTCTGTTCTCTTCCCCCACCCAGGGAAGAGGAGCGCTACTGTGCACCACAGTACACCAAACAAAGCTATATAAATGAGGGTAAACTGAAAATAGCAGGTATACAAAATATTCACTCACATATAGCAGAAGAATGCACCAGGGAGTGGAGGTAGGGGAATAAACCAAAGTAGAGGAGGGAAGGAAATTACCACATTTACAAACCACGCAACAGTCACAGATAACTCCTTCAAAACTCCTCATATGAACTCCTCTCCTACTAAGCCATGCAGCAAATGCTAGCTCTGACATAGATTTGAATCAGGAGCCAGGTTATGTTGCAGAAACCCGGTGACAGTACCCCCCTTCTACGAGGGACCTCCGAGACCTCAGGACCAAGATTATTGGGGGGTGCCACGTGAAAAGGCTGGACCAGTCTGGCCGCATGAACATCAAATGCTGGTACCCAAATCCTCTCTTCAGGACCATACCCCCTCCAATGTGCCAGATACTGAAGCGATCGACGGAGTAAATGAGAATCCATGATAATTGTTGCCTGAAACTCCAAGTTTCCATCGACAATGACAGGAGATGGTGATTGTGGTGATGGTATTGAAAAAGTAACATATTTTTTGGGCTGAGGTCGATGAAATACATTATGGATTCTAAAGGTGGGCGGCAAAGCAAGGCGGAATGCTAAGGAATTGATGACAAATATGATCTTAGGGGACATACCGGTGGACTGACTCACACGGCTGTTGAAGGCGAACTCAGCCAAAGGCAGCGCATCACACCAATCATCATGCCTCTCGGAGGCCAAACATCTAAAAATTTGTTCAAGGGACTGATTGGTGCGTTCAATCTGACCATTACTCTTAGGGTGGTACGGAGTAGAAAAAGACAATGCAATACCCAATTTTTTTTACAGAATGCCCTCCAGAACCTAGCCACAAATTGCAGACACCACATTCATGGGTACCCCATCCAGATGGACCACGTGTTGCACAACAGCTTTGACAAGGTTTCAGCTGAGGGTAATGCGGACAAGGGTACAAAATGGGCCTGCTTAGAAAACATGTCCACCACCACCCACACAATGGTATTACCCCTGGAAGCAGGGAGATTGGTGATAGAGTCCATTGTCTATCAGGAACCAGCAAAGGTACCAGTTCCACGACCAGCCGGCTATGAGAGCTCTTAGAACGGGCACAAACCCCACATGCAGTTACAAATTTTTTAACATCCGTACCCAACGAGGACCACCAAAAAACCCTTGCCACGGCCTCTCACATGGCTGAAATTCCAGGATGAGCACTCAGCTATGCTCATGAAACTCTTAAAGGAGTCTATACTGAAATTGTTCCGGGACAAACAATTTATCCCCCGGCTTAGGCCTCTTTCAGTTACAATCCGCCAAAAAGGCGGAGAAGCGGATCCATTCTTAACTGATGTGAACGGATGCCACAGGATCCGTTTTTTGACGGATCCGCAAAATGAGGAAATTTAAAGGAACTGAGAGAGAGAGAATTTTTTCTTGGTCCGGCACCCAGACAGAATTTCGGGTTAAATCAGTGTCTGGAGGATCCGCCGGCCAAAAAAACGTTGCAAGCTCCGTTTGGAAATCTTTGAGGATGTTAACGGACAGCAACATTATGGCGGATCCGCACAAAAAAAGATGCAACGGACGGCAATCCGTCAAAATCCGCCAATAATGGAAGTCAATGGGAAAAAAAACGGATCCACAAAAAAAAATTGCGGATCCGTTTTTTTTCAAAACCTGGCTGATTTTGACTGATTGTAAAAAACGGAAGTGTGAAAGAGGCCTTAGAGACAGGAGCAAGAGACTGAGCGTCAAAAATCTCCCACTCCAGCTCTGACGAGAGCTACCACCACCCCCCAGGATGAATAATGGAGGACGGCGGTTCGGGGAGACGCACACTATCAAAACTTCGAGATAAGGCATCAGCCTTGACATTTTTGGACCCAGGGCGAAAAGTAATGGAAAACTGAAACCGAGAAAAAAAAAGCGACCAGCGGGCCTGTCTGGGAGTCAATCTTTTAGCAGACTCAATATAGGCTAAATTTTTATGATCAGTTATCACAGTGATTGGATTAGCCGCCCCTTCCAAAAAGTACCTCCATTCTTTAAATGCCAATTTGACTGCAAGAAGTTCTCTATTGCCCACATCATAATTTCTCTCGGCTGAAGAGAACTTCTTGGAAAAGAAGGCACATGGCTTGAGATTGGTCAAAGTGGCAGGTCCCTGAGAAAACACTGCTCCCACCCCCACCTCAGAAGCATCCACCTCTATAATAAAAGGTTTGTACGGATGTGGCTGCAGCAATATCGGGGCAGACATAAAACACTTTTTCAGCGTAAAAAACACTTTTTCAGCGTTTCATCCGTCGGCCGGAGATGACAGACAAAGCAACGTTTTTTGTCTACGTTGAAAAATCGGACAGCGACAGATCTGTTGCCGTCCATCGTTTGCTAGCATGCAAGCCTATGGGCGTCGTAATCCGTCAAATGACGGAATCTGGGAGCCCACGCTATTTTTTTCAATGAATTTACCCGTTAATTTAACACCTACATGTCCCAAATTTTACACACACACTAATCTAATTATTAGTCAAAGACATATAAAAAACTAAATGAAATGAAATGGTTTACTGTATGTAAACCAGGTGTCATTTCATGTCGGGTTTTGTAATGATTTTACAGAAACCGTCAATTGATTTAGCGGCTATTATGCTATGTAGAACTCTATGAACTATAAATATATATAATATATGTGTGTGTCTCAATGACATGTGTATATATATCTATTCTTGGTTTAAAAAACAGATCCGTCGAAAAATGGAAGAAATGGATGAAAAACGGATCCGTCACATCAGTTTTTCACAATCTGCGACGGATCCGTCGAGTCAACGGATTGTGACTGACAGCGAAAAACTGATGTGTGAAAGGGGCCTAATTTGGCAAATAGTTGATTTTCCCTGAGTCTTTGGAGAACAGTACGTAAATGTTGCAGATCTGTATGACTATCAGGGGAGTAAACCAAAATGTCATCAAGGTAGATAACTACAAAATGACCCATAAGATCAGCAAACACCACATTAATGAAATTTTGAAATATGGCGGGAGCATTTGTAAGACCAAATGGCATAACAAGGTTTTCAAAAAGCCCCTCAGATGTGAGAAACACAGTCTTCTACTCTTCCCCCTCCCGATCCCTTATCAGATTATAGGCTCCATGAAGATCTAATTTGGAGAACCATTTCGCTCCTGACAACTGGTTACACAAATCTGGAATAAGAGGAAGAGAGTACGTCTTTCTCATGGTAATTTTGTTAGTTTCCCGAAAGTCAAGGCAGGGATGTAAACCGCCATCTTTTTTCTTTACAAAAAAACCCTGCTGCCACAGGAGAGACTGAGGGACGTATATGTCCCTTGAGGAGACTCTCCGCAATATACTCCTTCATGGCTAAGCGTTCAGGGCCGGACAATTTAAACAGACAGGCTTTAGGCAATTTAGAAGGAAGGAAAAATATTCAGCTCACCCCTCGTAATTCATCCTGAACTTCAATGCATCCGAGCACGGATACATCTCTGCCAGAAACGTCTTTGAATGCTTCAAGTGAAAAAAGTCCAGCTCCAGGAATAAAATTCAATGTTTTATTAATAAAATTAAAAAATGTACATGGCTGTGTGTCATGGTTTACTGAAGTTTCAGGCTAGGTGGTGTAAGAGTTAATATGGAAAGCCTCTCTATGGATCTGGGGAGGGTTCTTATAGCCTCATGGTGGAGCCGTTCCCTGTCGTTTATACTCTTAGCTGAGTGTGCCTGACCCTGTTCTGTCTGTGCTTCATGCCTATTGTTGTATGTGTGCTTGGTGCTTGATCCGGTCCCGTCATGGTTAGCGTCTCTTGTCTACTGATTCTGTACTCTGTGTATGACCTTTGGCTACGTTCTGACCTCCCTTTGATCATCCCGCCTGTACCTCGCTGCCCGCCCTGTGTATGACTCCAGTGCTCGTCTGACCTGGCTACGGTTTTCTCCTCTGCACCGCTGTATTGCAAGTATTGCTGTCGGTCCCCAGAGGGCCTCTGTTGTAACCTCGCCCCGCTCCCCTGACGCGCGGTCACATGCCCGTAGGTCCTGTCAGTACCAAGCGCTTCACAACTGCTCTGCCTCCCGCAGGTCCTGGAGCTTGTCTGCTCATACCCACGTTATACACTGGACCCTCGCAGCTGGGGGTAAGAGTCCTCCATATACGCTTTGTCTGTGTCCCTGCAACCTGGGTGGTGGTTCTATAGATCCACCCCGTGACATTGTGATCATTTAATCGGTATATCCCGGAAAAAAGGATTACCATATGGGGATAATTCAGGGGAGCTCTGTACGTGTTTCGAGCATTAACTGCTCTAAGACTCATAGTAACCTCAGGAAGTTGATTGAACAACATTTCAAGCTAGTACACAATTACTACCACCAACTATATAACAAAAAGGAAAAAAAATCTATATATGTAGAAAAATATACACAATATTACAAAGAAAAAAAATATAATCATAAGAAAAAAAAACTTTTGAATGAGTCAAAGAAGAAAAAAACAATTATAATGAAATAAGATAGACAAATTCAATAGTGAAGCATGAACTCTCTTCTTAAATTAAGCCTGAGGGTACGCGTGTTTCAAGCAAATATATCCATAATGCTTCCTTATTTCGTAGCGATTTCTCTCTATCACTACCACGTGTTTTTCTTTTAATACGTTCCACTGCATACATTTTCATATAAGATAAATCCCTATTGTGAACAGAAATAAAATGTTTTGATAGATAAGAAACATTTCTATCTGTGGACTGCATAGTATCATACAGATGCTCCCGTATTCTGTCCTTCAATCTTCGGATAGTGGATCCCACATACTTCAGATTACATTTAGTACATTCAGCAACAAAATAACATAGTTTGAATTGCAATTTAAGAATTCCTTAATTTTATATTTTTTATTATTAGCCGAATCAGAAAAAATAAGGTTTTGGATGAAAAGCAACATGTTTTACATGGTGTTTGGCCACATCTATAATAACCTACTGTAGATAACTAATTTTTATTGTTATTGGGATTATTATTTGAACAATATAAACTTGGTGATAAAGTATTACCCAATGTTTGTGCTCTTCTAGAAACAATTCTCACACCATCTTACCATCTTTTAACAATTCATTTATAATATTATCATTACGAAGTAAATATACATTTTTGTTAATTATGTTGCGGATTTGTTTAAAATAAGGACTGTAAGTGAGAACCAAGGTTGGACGGTCCTTATTTGATTGTACATATTTATTAGGTTTAATAAGACTGGCTCTAGTTTTGTTTTCAATCATTTTGGCAGCTCTATCAATAGTTCAATTCAGATAACCGCGTTTTGTTACACGATTTTTTTATAGAAAAAAATTCTTTGTTGAAATTAATTTCATCACTGCAATTCCTCTTAGCCCGGATTAGTTCACATACTGGAATAGCTTTAATAGTGTGTGCTGGATGGAAGCTACGGCCGTGCAGAATTGTATTGCCTGCAGTTTCTTTGCGGTGTGTACGAGTAGAAATACACTGGTGCGGTTTTCCAATTAAACAAAGATCCAAGAAACAAATGTCATTGGAATTAAAGGAATACGTGAATTTTAGGTTGAATTGATTTAAATTGATGTATTCTATGAAAGGAGGAATGATGGCAACATCTCCTTTCCATATATTTAATAAGTCATCAATGTATCTTAAATACCATTCAATAAAAAAAGAATTGTGAGACAATAGAAATTGTAAAACCACAATGATATAATTTTGCAGATCACTACAATAAGGACTGTATTTCTGCAAATGAAAACGTACTGCTGAAATAGCAACGTTATGTGGGAGGCTGGTATATAGAGAAATTACATCGCATGTGATCCAAGTGAATTTTGGATCCCAGGTTACATCTTGAAATATATTTAAAACATCTTTAGTGTCTTTCAAATAGCCCGGTATGCGATGCACTGAAGGTTGGAGGACAGAGTCCAACCATTGACCTAGACGTTCATTTAGAGACCCTATTCCTGCTACTATAGGGTGCATGGGAGGGGGAAAAATGTTTTTGTGCATCTTAGGTAACGCATGCATAATAGGAATTACCGGGTCATCAATTTGTAAAAATTCCGATTGTTTTTTGGTGAAAATACCTAATTTTTCACCTTCCATAATAATGTCTCTGATTTTCTTAGAAAAAAGAATTGTAGGATCACCTTGTAGTTGTGTATAAATAGAATTTTCAGAAATCATTTTATTAACCCCTGAAAGGTAGTCACATTCGTTCATAACAACTACCGAACCTCCCTTATCCGACATTTTAATAATTATTTGTGGATTAGATTTTAGACTAATTAAGGTGTGACGAGGTCAGCTTACGCTGAGTCGACTTTTTCTTTAGAGTGGACCCTCTGGGTCGTGGCACCCACCCACCTAGGGCGAGCTGACCTTGTGAGGAACCACCCCCTATACAGGGAGTGTCAGGGGCAAGACCAAGGGGGTGAGCCACCACGACTGCTGGCACCAGACATCTGGCTCAGGTAGACACTAGGTATGAGTGTCTGACGACAAGGACGTGCAGGAAACAAGACGTAAGTTCAAGGTATCTTCATTAAGACAAGTTCAGGATAACATTCAGTGCAAAACATGATAACAAGCAAACACGGCAAGGTGCGTGCGTGGCACGCCAAGGTCCATGGAATAGTACGTGCTAGAAGGCAATCCTGGTTACCGGCAAGAACACGATGGTATCGGACTCCAGACAGCTGGCAGGGATCAGGGCGTCAGGCTGTAGACTTCATGCTTACGATCTCTGGCAGGGATGGCAGGTTCCGGGAATCCAGCAGGCAAACCAGGATACAAGCAAGGAGGCACGACTGATCTCCAGGCATGGTGTGTGTTAGGGAACGCGCCGAGGTCCAAGGCAAGATTCCAAGCAGGGTGCATGCTAGGGGCACACCAGGGTCCAAGGCAAGGTGCAAGGCAAGGTGCGTGTGTAGGGGACATGCCAGGTTTAAAGTGCGAAACACGGTGCATGTGTAGGGAATACGCCAGGGTTCAAAGTTCAACACACAAGACAGGAAGCATGTGTAGCGATACGCCAAGGCACAAGGGACAAGGCAGGGTCCTGCGCATGCAGAGAGCACGCCAGGGTCATAGTTCAAGGCAGAGTCCTGCGCTTGCAGAGAGACACGCCAGGATCAGGCTTCAAGACAGAGTCCTGCGCATGCAGAGGACACGTCAGGGTCAGGGTTCAAGACAGAGTCCTGCGCATGCAGAGGGCACGCCAGGGTCAGGGTTAAAAGCAGAGTCCTGCGCGTGCAGAGGGCACACCAGGGACAGAGTACAGGCTAGGACCTATGCGTGCAAGAGGGCGCAACAGGGTACATGGCAAGACCTGTGCGTACTGTTACAGAAGCACGGGGAGGTATGCCACGGGGCAGGCGAGGGATGAGCACGCAAAGCACAGTGCAGAGACAGCGTGGGTGCAAGGAAGCACAGAGCACGGCTGGGGCACTGGCTAGCTGGACGGGCTGCAGCACAAACAGGCAGGTAAGACTCCAGCGAACCCGGCTGGGGCATAGCAGGTGACACAGCTGTCACTGACCAGCGAGCACGGCTGAGACACAAGCAGGCGGGCATGGCTAGGGTGGGCACGGCTGAGGCACAAGCAGGAGGCTAGGAAGGCCAGGCGCATGCAAAGGGCACACGGAGAAACAAGGCAAGGTAAATCAAGAAACAAGGCAAATCTAGGCAAGGTACGGACCAAGGAGCGGAACGTAGGCAGAAACACAGATACACGTCAGAGCGAGAACACAGCTAGCAGCGGAGCGTAGGCCAAAGCCCAGAGCCGGGTCAAGGGAGAACCTTGAGACTAGCGTAGAAATGTGCAAGAGAGCACCAGAGGTAAGAGAGGAGGAATGGTGCCTGTTCCAGGAGGCACAACAGAGCACCATAGGCAAGAGCAAGGAAGAACAAGCAAAGACAGAGAACGTAGGAAGGACCACAAGGCAAAGCATAGCAAAGGCAAGACATGGCAAAGCAGGCAAGGCAGAGAACATTGGAAGGACTACAAGTCCAAGCATGACACGGACAAAACATAGCACGAAAGACAACACAAGACAAGGCACGAAACAAGAGGCAGAGTACAAGCACAGATCGTGTGCAGAGACGCACTACAGAGCAGAGGGCATGGGCACAGAATACAGGGAGCGATCAAGCAGACCGAGCAGCCATGCAGGGAAGCAACACGATACTCAGGCCCCGACCATAGGAAGGGGCGGTCTGATATAGCACCTTCACTTCCGGATGAGGATCAGGGAAGGACTTCCGGTTCAGATCCTCCAGGATCATAGAGAGCGTTGCTAGATCAGACTGGACTGAACCATAGAGAAGGTCACATGATTAGGGCTCCAGGAATACATAGAGGATTGCAGAATCAGACAGTGCTGGAACATAGGAAGGGTCACAAGATCAGGGCTCCAGGAATACATAGAGGATTGCAGAATCAGACAGTGCTGGACCATAGGAAAGGTCACATGATCAGGGGCTCCAGGAATACAGAAGATTGCAGAATCAGAGCAGAGACGGATGGTTACCTAGCAACGGTGTGCAGCCATGAGGTAAGGCGTGCGTGCACACCGCTCCAGGCATCTTGCAGCTCGAGACATAACAGGCATGAGAATTCAGTGCACGTGCACACCGCTCCAGGAGTCATGCGGCACTACAGACATGGCGGGCATGACAGGCATAACGGACATGGCGGGCATGACATAAGGCTTCCTTCTCAATAGGAGTGAGATTGGATTTGGGTAATTTATTGTTAGGGTTACTTATCAGCTGTTTAATATCCCTCTCCACACAATCCTGGAAGCTTTCCATACCA
This sequence comes from Dendrobates tinctorius, assembly GCF_039654945.1. Taxonomy (NCBI): domain Eukaryota; kingdom Metazoa; phylum Chordata; class Amphibia; order Anura; family Dendrobatidae; genus Dendrobates; species Dendrobates tinctorius. The sequence goes on along the minus strand of NW_027361771.1, from coordinate 8,391,371 downwards.
TCAGTTCTTGCTTGTACCTGATAAAATGATGGATTTTTGGTCCTAAATGGAAAATAAGAGGTTAAGGTTTCAGAAAAGAATTATTAAGATCAAACAGACTCAATAAACAGGTTTGTTCCAAAAAATTCCCAGAAAAAAATTTTCATGAGGAATTTCATATATATCCTCATGAGATTCTTTGTCAGAGAAAAAAAATGTTTTTTTACAGTAAGGTCTCTTACAAATTTATTAATGTCCTAGATGGTAGAAAAGACATCCAAATTGTGATTAACAGGTGCAAAATTTAGACCTTTTGATAATAACTGTAATTCTGCTGGGAACAAAGAAAATGATGACAAATTAATAACGTCTAGTGATTCGTCTTGCTGGAGCTTCTCAAGCAGTTTTTCAAGAAAGCTGGTGTGTCTTGAATGTTTCCGTCCTGCCCTCCTTGTGCATTTTTTGAAGAAAATTTTCGTGATTTTTTATAATAATTCACTTGCGACTTGTTCTTCCTGGTATAATTAGCATCCGGTAAATCACAGGAGGGATCTGTTGAAACATCAGATGACTCCAAATCCGAAGATGAGAAAGTCACTTTATTCTTATGAGAAGCATTAACGAAGGTGCGTGTGCATTTTTTTAAAATAGATTTGGGAGTATTGGTAACTCTCTGCCACCTGCCCCACTCATAAACTTGGTTATTTGAGTAGTCAAAGACATCACGGTTAAATTTCCTTTTCTTGAGATCCACTATGGAATCCTCCAATGATTACATCTTAGATTTTAAATCCTTTTGGAAATTTTCATATAAATCAGCTGACATAGTGGATTTTAATGATAAAAGATTTTTATCAAGGTCAGACTGAATCCGTGTTAGTTCTTGACTCTCATATTTAACAATTAATTGCATTAGTTGTGTTGAACATTTAGCCAAAATAATATTCCAAGCTTGAGTGAACTCATCGCTATATACTGTGGTGGGTATTTTCTTTATTCTCAAACCACGGGGAATCTTATTTTTATGGATATAGTTTTCCAGTGTGGTTTTATCCCACCAAATTCGTGTCTCATTGAGCGACAGTTTTTCTGCCTCATGCATGAGATTAAGCACATCAGGTGGGGTATCCAGAGTTTTATCAATACATTGAAATACTTGCATGTTCTCTTCTACTTGAATCAATTGAAGAGTCCATGTTTAAATTTTAAAACACCATATGTGATCAATGTTAAATGAAAAAACAAGAAAAATCTCCACTGATCACTAATATTAGCTAGCCACCAAAAATTGTCAGATTCAAGTATCCAATTTGATTCGGAAAGACAGTTCACTCGGATATATCCAAATTGAAAGCGGGAGCACGAATAATGGCAGAATATATATACAATATATATATATATATATTTAGACAATTTAGCCCCAGGAATCAACTCAATGACACAAATAAAGGGTCTATGTGGCGTTAAGACCTCAGCCTCGCTTTCGGAGAACACGTCTTCAAAGTCATTTAGGTACTCCGGAATACCCTCCAGACCGACAGACGACACAGACAGATTTAACAGGTTAGACAACAATGCAGATTTACAACATTAATTGGCACAGTTAGTACCCCATTGAACAATTTCCCCAGTCTCCCAATTGATGACTGGATTGTGGCATTGTAACCAGGGCATCCCCAACACCAACCCCGCAGGCAGATTTTCCAAAAGCAAACAACTTATTTTTTCAGCATGAGCTGAGCCCACCTGAAGTGAAAAGACCTCTGAGACATAGAAAATCCCTTCTTTGGTGAGAGTAGTCAAGGGCCACCACTTTATCCAGAGTCTCAATCATAACTGTCCCTATCTTGCATTGAGATATCAAACGGGAGTCGACCAAATTGATTGATGAACCGCAATCAACAAAAAACGTAGAAAAAGAAGGACAACCGTCCACCAGCAGTTTCACTTCCAGCAAAACTTTCACAAATGAGGAAAAATGTACCTCAGGGTCTGGGTAGTCTCCTTGACAACTACCCAGACCTAGTCGTTTCCCGACACCTTGGCTGATTCACCGCAAATAAAAGCACAGCTGCTTCTCTCGACGGCGTCTCCTCTCTTTCTCTTTATAGGCGACGGTGCACACTTCCATGGACACAGCTGTGGACAGGGTTTCGCTCTTAGTGGGGTATAACGGGGATTCCAGCTGCATCACCCCTTTCGCACGCAGCCTACGGTTCATACAGACAGCCTGGGACATGGCGTCCTCCAAAGAACCAGGTAGGGGATGTAATGCCAGGGCTTTTTTCAAACGCTCAGACAGACCTCTGCGGAACAGGCCCCTGAGGGCGTCATCATCCCAAGAAACCACAGCAGCCCAGCGTCTGAACTCAGAACAAAACCACTCAGGTTCTTCATAGATATGCCTGAGGGCCTCAAAAAACGCATCCACCGACATTCTCTCAGGGGCAGTGGGAGAAAGAGAAAGCCCAAGCCTGGGGGGCTCCTCTTAACAGAGAAATAATAACCCCCACCCTCTAACTTTCATCCACTGAAGAGTGGGGTCTTATTGAGAGAAAAAGTTTACATCCTGTTAAATATTAATAATCCGTTAATTTCTTATAAAACTCAGTTCTGTACATTGCTTTAGCTGACACGACATAGGCTATTTTTGTAAGCTTGGCTCATGGTACAGGAAAACTCCATATATACCGAGATCACGTGCTTTAAGAGACGTATATAATTCCTGGCTCACTGTAGAGGTCGCAGTCTCCTTCGCTCACCATCATGAAACACAGACGCAAGGATGTCATCTCTGCACGGACATAGCTGAACAGCTGGTATGTAACTTTGCTATTTGAGAAGCCGAACAGAGCCAGACGCCATTTTACCATTTGCCATCCCAGAGAAAGTAGGTGACAAGCTTTTGCTATGAACTAATGGACAATCTCTCTTTCACCTATTTTTATGTTTTTCTGTAATAATCTTTTCTTTGATGGAAGAATCCAAATAAACCACTACATTTTTATCTGGTAACTAGTCCTGAGTATTTTACAAGAATACGCATTATTTTACATTGGAGAGCCAGCCAGATCTGAATTTTTGTACTTTTTTGCGGATTTTCCTCAACTTGCCCAAAAGGGGATTGAACTTTGCTAACGTCATTTGTGCAAGTTATCAGGAACTCCACTACTCACAAGAATCAGAGAGAACCTAGAAGTGAGGACTAAGAATTGCCACATGGATTGAGAAGTACTACAAGTGCCAGACGTGCTGAAGCCAGACGTGTGAAGACAAGAGCCCAGCGTTGTCCATCAAAGGAACAAGCTGAGACATTTCAAGGTAAGAGAAATGGATGTCATTAATTGTTTTGCTAAGCAGAGTAAATTGAAATTTAAGTCTGTAGACAAGTCTAATTCAGAAGTATTATGGCTTAGCTTATATGCAGAGTGTGAAATGGAAAATCAGAAGTTAGATTCTAAGTTTTTCAATAGAGAAAGAGAGAGATTAAAAAATATTCAACAGATGGTATATATATTCCATAGATCTGTGACAGAGAATTCCAAAAATGATTGTGTAGAGGATAGTGATATTCCTGAGATTCACTGTAATGTGGAGAAACAGTTACAAGTAGCAGCAGCCATTTAAGGTGACCTTGCAGACGTGGAGCAAGATGGAGAAGTAGGAGGAGACTTTAGAACTGACGTAGATGACGTACAAGGGAAAGACGGACCACTAAAAATAGACGACTCACAGGCCCAACTCCGAAGTAAAGTAAAGAAAAATTTGATAAAAATATGCAAAATCATTCCTGTATATGATAACAAAATCCATGTTTGTAGAAACTCTGAGGTTTTTGAAAGTTGTGTCGACAAATTTGATTTATCTAATGAGGAGAAGAATCAGTTGTTCAAAATGTGGATCCCTGTAACCTTTTCCAGGAGGTTATCTTTAAAGTTATCTGGTGAAACACATGAGAATTTAAATGATAAAGACAGATTAAAAATTCTTATTTTTTGTTCATCAAATGAAAATCATCCAGATATTGATATTCTTCAAAAATTAAGGATTGGTCGAAAGGAATGTACTTTTACGTTTATGTCCATATATGAACGTCTGTACAAAATGCTGAGTGAGAATGTCAAAACACCGTCTCTCATAAGGAGTTTTGTAAACAAATTTTGGTTTTTAAATCCTGCATCTCGTGTTATTGCGTCACAAAAAGATTCTTTATTTGAATGTGCGCAATCCCTTGATTTTGCCAGAAAACACGAGAATCGTGAAAGGAAAGTAAAGTGTGCTAATTTTGTGAAGACAGGCAGAGTAAAATCTTATCAGAAGCCTGTATTAGCAAAGCCTTCTAAATTGAGTTTTCCCCAAAATCAAATCTATGAAGAACGAAGAAAATCACGTTTGTTTTAAGCCATATGGAATGATGCAAAGGATCACCGAAAAGACACATTGAATTAAGAAAAATGATGAGTTTTGATCTTCTTTCTGTAAAAAAGATGGCCGAATTTGACAGACAGAAGCAGGTGGTGAGTGACATCATTGACTTTGAGCCGGAGCAGCTCAGAAAATCCGTTAACTTCAAAGTAGCAAGAATATTTAAAGACATTTTTTACAGGGAAAGAGTGGGTGTAGGAATTGGCTAAAAAAAAGTAATTGTATGTTGTGTAAAAGTGTTATACAATGTATTAGTCAGTTAAATGTAATTATTTTATAGAATATAATTCTGTAGTTCTATAGTTTGGTAGGTAGATACATATTCATGCAGTATATACAGTATATAGTGTTTGTAGAAGTAGAGATTGTAGAACTGTATTTTTTAGTGAAAATTAAAATCTACTCCAGTAATAAAATTTAGAATTATGAATATGATATTAACTTTTATCTTTTATTTTTCCTTAGAATTTTCATTTCAAAGCAGGACTTAATCGGGAAAAATTCTCTTACAAGGATTTATGCCTTTATTTACACAGGAAGTTGCAATATTTGCATGATTTTATATTTAACACTTAAAAGGAAATAACTAACTGCATTTTAAAATGTGTTCTGTGTGTGCCTTTACTGCTGGCTTGAATGACAACCACAGCATGTGAAATTTGAACCTTATTCTAATAATAGGTATACCAGTATACCATGTCCCTGGTTTTAGTGCTGTAATGCCTACAGCCTTAGGGAAAAGGATGTTTAAGGGGGGTCTCAACTTTTGCAAACCAATGGAATTTTTTTTCCAGGCCTAAATGTCAAGTATAGCTATACAATATATATTTATGTCATGTGTATTTGGGGAATATTCAAAGGAATATTAAGACACTAAATGTAATAGTTTACAATGCATTGATAATTAGGATAATTTGGGTTAAAATACGTGTATTCATCACACCTTCGTATATGTGACACAGTCTGAGTGACAGTGACAGATGAGTGTATGAGCAGCTGCTTAGGAGTGATGTGATACGTTTGTTGTATGTGAGGCCTCAGGATTCTGAATGCAAGATGAAAAAAAAACAAAAAACTGTCTTTAGGAGAAATATAAATGAAAAATAAAAATGGCACACACCAACATAACTAACGTAATGGGGTATAAAGTATAATGTATGTTACCAACTAAGGAAATGATGATAACCCCATAATGTATATGATGTTATGGACTAAGTGAAGACCGTTTGTCAAACAAATGCAAACAAGGGGAAGGAAGAAAGGAACAGACTTCCTGACAACAAAACTGGTCAATGAATAAAATTGCTTTATTGAGGATACAGGGCAAAGGACTATACCATAAAAAGTTGTAACAGTTGGTAAATTGTCATAAAAAAGGTACCAGAGGTCCTCACATGTCAAACAAATATAACCCAAATGGGAAGGACAAAAAAAGAGGAGGTAGCGACCATGCTATTTTAGAATTTTGGATAACTAGAGGCGGAAGACCTGTGAAGACTCAGACGTCAAGGTTAGATTTCAGAAAGGCAGATTTTAAGGGATTCAGAAAGAGAATTGGAGGGATCCAATGGCTGGATATCCTTAAAGACAAAAATGTCCAGGAAGGATGGGAAATCTTGAAAAATGAAATTCTCAAAGCACAGTTGTTAACAATTCTGAAAAGAGGGAAGAATAGGAAGCATTTAAGGAAACCAGGATGGATGAACACAGAACTTAAGCACATGCTAAAAAGGAAGAAAAAAATGTTTATAAAATGGAAAGAGGGAGTCATATCTAAAGAAGAATATAATGCTGTCTGCAGAACCTGCAGGGCACAAATCAGATTAGCTAAAGCTGAAAATGAATTGAGGCTTGCAAGAGATGTCAAAAGCAATAATAAAGGATTTTGGGGATATGTCAAAAGTAAAAGAAAAGTCAAAGATGCTATAGGATTTTTACAGGATGAAAATGATCAAATGGTAAGACAGGATGTTGAGAAGGCTGAACTTTTAAATTCCTATTTTGCATCTGTTTTCTCTCAGAAAGGAAATGTAACATCAACTGTTATTCACTGTCCTATTAAGGGAATAGAAGAATCCAGGATATCTATAAACAGAAAGATAGTGAGGAAACACTTAGCTAACCTAAATGAATTCAAGTCTCCAGGTCCAGATGAATTACACCCCAGAGTATTGAAGGAGATAGCAGAAGAAATTTTTGAACCCCTCTCCATAATCTTTGAAAATTCTTGGAGAACAGGAGAAGTGCCAGAAGACTGGAGAAGAGCAAATGTTGTTCCTATCTTCAAAAAGGGGAAGAAGGTGGACCCAGGCAACTATAGGCCGGTGAGTCTGACTTCTATACCAGGAAAGATCTTTGAACAAATTATTAAACAACATGTATGTCAATACCTGGATAAGAATGAAGTGATAAAACAGAGTCAGCATGGGTTTGTAACTAATAAGTCATGTCAGACTAATTTAATTTCCTTCTATGACGGTATTACTGATTGGGTGGATCAAGGAAATGCTGTATAGTATATCTTGACTTCAGCAAAGCATTTGACAAAGTCTCTCATACAATCCTTATTGAAAAAATGACTAAGTATGGAATGGACAAGGCAACTGTTAGGTGGATTCATAACTGGCTTAGTGATCGGACCCAAAGAGTGGTCGTAAATGGCTGCACATCCAGTTGGAAGAATGTCTCAAGTGGGCTACCACAGGGCTCTGTCCTGGGCCCTGTATTGTTCAACATCTTTATCAACGATTTAGATGAAGGAATTGAGGGTAAACTGATTAAATTTGCTGATGACACAAAGCTAGGAGGGATAGCTAATACTAGAGAAGAGAGAGAGGATTCAAAAAGATTTAAATAAACTGGAGAAGTGGGCAGCAACTAACAGAATGGTTTTTAACAGGGAGAAATGCAAAGTACTACATCTGGGCAATAAAAATGAAAAAAGCATATATAGAATGGGAGGAATAGGGCTAAGTGACAGCACATGTGAAAAAGACTTGGGTATACTAATAGATCACAGACTGAATATGAGTCAACAGTGTGATGCAGCAGCAAAAAAGGCAAATGCAATTCTAGGATGTATTAACAGAAGCATACAGTCTAGATCACGTGAAGTCATTATTTCCCTCTACTCCTCTTTGGTCAGACCTCATCTGGAATATTGTGTCCAGTTTTGGGCACCACATTTTAAAAAAGACATCAACAAACTGGAGCAAGTTCAGAAAAGAGAGACCAGAATGGTGACCGGTCTGCAAACCCTGTCTTATGAGGAAAGGTTGCAGGATTTGGGAATGTTTAGTTTGCAAAAGAGAAGACTGAGAGGAGACTTATTAGCTGTCTACAAATATCTAAAGGGCTGTCACATTGTAGAAGGATCAACTTTATTCTCATTTGCACAAGGAAAGACTAGAAGCAATGGGATGAAACTGAATGGGAGGAGACATAGATTAGATATTAGAAAAAACTTTTTGACAGTTAGAGTGATCAATGAGTGGAACAGGCTGCCACGAGAAGTGGTGAGTTCTCCTTCAATGGAAGTCTTCAAACAGAGGCTGGACAGACATCTGACTGGGATGATTTAGCGAATCCTGCTTTGAGCAGGGGGTTGGACCAGATGGCCCAGGAGGTCCCTTCCAACTCTACGATTCTATGATTCTTTGATTCTATGATTCTATAAAAACACACACAGAATTGTTATGACAACCCCACAAGGTATAAAGTGGGAGCAAAAACCCACTCAGTATAGCAGTGATGTCATCATATGATATAGCACACAGTCATGACATACAGAGGGTAGTGTGGGAACAAAGCCCACTGTATATGGCAGTAGTACCCATAAGGTGGATTGCACAGGGTCATGACAAGAGAAAATACATATGTAAATCTTTCCTACATTACCAATTAAAGTGTCCGTGCACAACGACAGGTGAAAGGACCAGGTACCCGCCTGGTTTTAGTGCTGTAATGCCTACAGCCTTAGGGAAAAGGATGTTTAAGGGGGTCTCAACTTTTGCAAACCAATGGAATTTTTTTTTTTGTATAGCTATACAATATATATTTATGTCATGTGTATTTGGGGACTATTCAAAGGAATATTAAGACAGTAAATGTAATAGTTTACAATGCATTGATAATTAGGATAATTTGGGTTAAAATACGTGTATTCATCACACCTTCGTATATGTGACACAGTCTGAGTGACAGTGACAGATGAGTGTATGAGCGGCTGCTTAGGAGTGATGTGATACGTTTGTTGTATGTGAGGCCTCAGGATTCTGAATGCAAGAGGAATAAAAAAACAAAAAACTGTCTTTAGGAGAAATATGCAAATCAGTTAAATTATTAGAATATTAAGATACATAATGAAATATTATCTACACAACATATATTTCTATATTTCTATAGTAATTATTATTTCTTGATTTAGTTAATTGTGGATAAGTGCAATCGCACATCAAAATGGTTTATGAAGAAAATCTACATTTAAATTAATTTTTCCAAAGGATAATTTTATGATATTCAAATTAATTTTAATGGTCACACATCTTCAGACAAATAATGGTATAAGCAAGTATAAATTCACACAATTTATAAATTAATTATTTTCATTTTGGTTTTGATAAACGAATTATTTCATGAAACAATATTTTTTGGTATTAAGGGGGAAAATATGTTTTTGATCCTGACTACATCATCACATTTGATCAATACCTCTTCTTCACACATTTTAATAAAGAACAAATATAAATAAGGTACAATGGTATAAGTATTGGGTATAGTAACATTAAGTATTATAAAGAGTCATTTCTTTACATTAAGACGAGTAATACATGCAAAGTTGCATAATTTGAATATTTTGGTAACACACGTTTATGACAATTATGAAATAATCCAGTTCATGGAAATATTGAGGGTATATGTTACTGAAGACATAACTACTCTGCATCAACATAAAGGCCTTATTTTTATTTTTATTCTTATTCTTATTTTTTAATTTTCAATTTTTTAATCTATTTTTATTTTAATTCTTACATTTTTATTTTTTCTTTCATCAATATTTAGTAAAGTAATATCTACTGAGAATATGGCTTCATTAAATATAGTGATGATATGGTTCTATTACAAAGGAAAATGTTTCACTTCTGAGTTATATGCAACAGTTCTTTTATTCATTCATTCGCTCACTCATATATTCTTATTTTGGTTCATGGCTATACATTCCTACATATTATTAGTATAATAAATAGATTCCTTATTAATAAAGATGAAAACACTGGTTACATAAAACACAGTGACACCTATGGGTTGAAAAAGGTAATTACACCTATGACATAAAAAAATGTTCTATCACATGAAGAATATGGATAATAATGTATTATCACTTATTATTGTTTTATTATTTCAAACATTGAAATCCATATATGGTACAAATTCTGATAATAATTATATGGATATTACTGATTGCTATGGTACGCTGTGATATTATAGGATAGGAAAATTACCAGATTTGGTATAGAATAGGGAATGAAGACTTCAAGCAAGATACTGGAATTACATTAATAAAGACTTTTCATATTAAAATTGATTCTTATCAGTTGCAAGAAGAAGAATGCCGCTATCCAGAAGTCCCAGAAGGTAACAAAGCTATGATTTCTGAGTAAGACTATGTTACTTACAAGTGCAGAATTCACCACTGTCAATTACAAGTGCAGTATTCACCACTGACAGTCACAATTAAAGTGTCTAACCTGACAACCAGAGGACGATGATCCTATGATGCTGAGATGAACTGTGTTATCACGTTCTTATCAAGTTCCAGAGATTTCCAATCACCTGAAAAGCTGGTGAACAATGAAGGTAATTGTCAGGAAGCTACAATTCTGACATGTGTCCTGTGTATTAGGACTGAGGACTGGTTATGGTGCTATGTTTAGCAAGGAAGAGTCATTTTAACCCTTGCTTTGCTGACCAAAGAAGTCACACCTGTTCAAAGACCAGTACCGATGGAGGATTCCAGAATATCCAAGGCGAGCCAATGTAAGTCCAGGTTTTTAAAGGTGACACTGCACAGATATTAAAGCTGCATTTCATCTATAGACTTTGTTTTCCTATCAACATTTGAATTTATGGACTTTGATTTTATACACAACACGATTTCTACAACATCTATATGCTAGAGAAAAACTGTGTTTTTAAAAGAACCAAGAAGAAGACAGAAGACATCAAAATGAAGACCAGATGACATCAGATGATGATGACTGGACCTGAGATGCTTCAATTTAGATTTAGGGAAGTATAATTATACATATTGTATATGAATATTGTTCACGGCTTACCATAACATGAATTCACATCAATTATGTCATTGAGTACTTATAACGGTAATCTGATATTATTATTATTGATATTAAATTATTTTGTCAAAGAAGAAGAAAAGAAGAAAGAAGATCTTGTTATATTTTGAGGGTTCCAATTAATGTCTGTCTCCCTCAAAAGGGGGAATTGTTAAATATTAATAATCCGTTAATTTCTTATAAGACTCAGTTCTGTACATTGCTTTAGCTGACACGACATAGGCTATTTTTGGTACAGGACAACTCCATATATACCGAGATCATGTGCTTTAACCCCTTCACGACCTATGACGCCTACGTAGGCGTCATGAAAAGCAGTGCCCAAACGACCTATGACGCCTACGTAGGCGTCATGCTATAAATAGCCCCCCTGCGGGTCGGGTGACCGGGGTCACTGAAAGGTCACCCGACCCGCACACAAAGGACCCTTCAGAGTTAACACCTGGGGGTGTGGCTTAGCCCCCACGTGCCTACGATCGCTCTGATTGGCTGTTACAAGTGAAACTGCCAATCAGAGCGATTGTAATATTTCACCAATGAAAATTGGTGAAATATTACAATCCAGCCATGGCCGATGCTGAAATAGCATCGGACATGGCTGGACACCGAGACCCGACCCCCCCACACCGACTGACGGCACCGATCGGCTGCCGCCACCTTCTGACGGCACCGATCGGCAGCCGCCGTCATGATCTGCCCCCCGCCTTCTCTCCGCCCCCCCAGCCCTCCGATCATCCCCTCTCACCCTCCGATCACCCCCTCACCCTCCTTTGTGCCTCCGATCTCCTGCTATCCGTCCCGGTGTCCTGCCGTCCAGCGTCATGGGCGCCGCCATCTTGCAAGATGGCGGGCGCATGCGCAGTGCGCCGAATCGAATCTGCAACGCTGCAGATTCATTCATTTATTTTGATCACTATGATAAACTTTCATAGTGATCAAAATAAATAAAAAGTAAATCACCGCCCCCTTTATCACCCCCATAGGTAGGGACAAATAATAAATTTTATTTTTTTTTTTTTTCCATTAGGGTTAGGTCCAGGGCTAGGGTTAGGGCTAGGGTTAGGGCTAGGGTTAGGGTTAGGGTTGGACTAGGGGTTAGGGTTGGACTAGGGGTTAGGGTTGGACTAGGGGTTAGGGTTGGACTAGGGGTTAGGGTTGGACTAAGGGTTAGGGTTGGACTAAGGGTTAGGGTTGGACTAAGGGTTAGGGTTGAATTTAGGGTTAGGGTTGAATTTAGGGTAAGGGTTGAATTTAGGGTTAGGGTTGGAATTGGGATTAGGGTTGGGATTACGGTTAGGCTTGTGGTTAGGGTTAGAGTTGGGATTTCGTTAGGGGTGTGTTGGGATTAGGGTTGTGGTTAGGGTTATGATTAGGGTTGGGATTAGGGTTAGGGGTGTGTTGGCGTTAGGGTTGGAGATAGAATTGAGGGGTTTCCACTGTTTAGGCACATCAGGGGCTCTCCAAACGCGACATGGAGCCACCATTTATTCCAGCCAATTTTGCGTTCAAAAAGTCAAACGGTGCTCCCTCCATTTCGAGCCCCGACGTGTGGGGGCTAAAATAATTATTTTTGTGGAAAAAAAAGATTTTTTATTTTCACGGTTCTGCGTTATAAACTTCTGTGAAGCACTTGGGGGTTCAACGTGCTCACCACACATCTAGATAAGTTCCTTGGGGGGTCTAGTTTCCAAAATGGGGTCACTTGTGGGGGGTTTCCACTGTTTAGGTACATCAGGGGCTCTGCAAACGTAACATGACGCCCACAGACCATTCCATCAAGTCGGCATTTCAAAACGTCACTACTTCCATTCCGAGCCCCAACGTGTCCCCGAACAGTGGTCCCCCCCATATATGGGGTACCAGCGTACTCAGGACAAACTGGACAACAACTTTCGGGGTCCAATTTATCCTGTTACCCTTGTGAAAATAAAAAATAGTGGGCTAAAAATCACTTTTTGAGGAAAAAAAAATATTTTTTTATTTTCACAGCTCTGCGTTATAAACTTCTGTGAAGCACTTGGGGGTTCAACGTGCTCACCACACATCTAGATAAGTTCCTTGGGGGGTCTAGTTTCCAAAATGGGGTCACTTGCTGGGGGTTTCCACTGTTTAGGTACATCAGGGGCTCTGCAAACGTAACATGACGCCCACAGACCATTCCATCAAGTCGGCATTTCAAAGCGTCACTACTTCCCTTCCGAGCCCCAACGTGTGCCCAAACAGTGGTCCCCCCCATATATGGGGTACCAGCGTACTCAGGACAACCTGGACAACAACTTTTGGGGTCCAATTTATCCTGTTACCCTTGTGAAAATAAAAAATAGTGGGCTAAAAATCACTTTTTGAGGAAAAAAAAATATTTTTTTATTTTCACAGCTCTGCGTTATAAACTTCTGTGAAGCACTTGGGGGTTCAAAGTGCTGACCTCACATCTAGATTAGTTCCTTAGGTGATATAGTTTCCAAAATGGGGTCACTTGTGGGGGGTTTCCACTGTTTAGGTACATCAGGGGCTCTGCAAATGTAGCATGACGCCCACAGACCATTCCATCAAGTCTTCATTTCAAAGCGTCACTACTTCCCTTCCGAGCCCCAACGTGTGCCCAAACAGTGGTCCCCCCCACTTATGGGGTACCAGCGTACTCAGGACACACTGGACAACAACTTTTGGGGTCCAATTTATCCTGTTACCCTTGTGAAAATAAAAAATAGTGGACTAAAAATAATTTTTTGAGGAAAAAAAAATATTTTTTTATTTTCACGGCTCTGCGTTATAAACTTCTGTGAAGCACTTGGGGGTTCAACGTGCTCACCACACATCTATATTAGTTTCTTGGGTGATCTAGTTTCCAAAATGGGGTCATTTGTGGGGGGTTTCCACTGTTTAGGTACATCAGGGGCTCTGCAAACATAACATGACGCCCACAGACCATTCCATCAAGTCGGCATTTCAAAACGTCACTACTTCCCTTCTGAGCCCCAACGTGTGCCCAAACAGTGGTCCCCCCCACATATGTGGTACCAGCGTACTCAGGACAAGCTGGCCAACAACTTTTGGGGTCCAATTTATCCTGTTACCTTTGTGAAAATAAAAAATAACAGGCTAAAAATTTATTTTTTGAGGGAAAAAAAATATTTTTATTTTAACGGCTCTGCGTTATAAACTTCTGTGTAGCACCTGGGGGTTCAAAGTGCTCACTATGCATCTAGATAAGTTCCTTAGGGGGTCTAGTTTCCAAAATGGGGTCATTTGTGGGGGAGCTCCAAAGTTTACGCACACAGGGGCTCTACAAACACAACATGGTGTCAGCTAACGATTGGAGCTAATTTTCCATTCAAAAAGTCAAATGACGCTCCTTCCCTTCTGAGTCATGCCGTGCGCTCAAACAGTGGTTTTCCCCCACATATGGGGTACCAGTGTACTCAGGACAAACTGGACAACAACTTTTGGGGTCCAATTTATCCTGTTACCCTTGGGAAAATAAAAAATAGCGGGCTAAAAAATCATTTTTGAGGAAAAAAAATTATTTTTTTATTTTCACTGCTCTGCGTTATAAACTTCTGTGAAGCACTTGGGGGTTCAAAGTGCTCACTACACATCTAGATAAGTTCCTTCGGGGGTCTAGTTTCCAAAATGGGGTCACTTGTGGGGGAGCTCCAATGTTTAGGCACACAGGGGCTCTCCAAATGCGACATGGTGTCCGCTAACGATTGGAGCTAATTTTCCAATCAAAAAGTCACATGGCGCTCCTTCCCTTCCGGGCCTTGCGGTGCGCCCAAACAGTGGTTTATGACCACATATGAGATATTGATGTACTCAGGAGAAATTGCCCAACAAATTTTAGGATCCATTTTATCCTGTTGCCCATGTGAAAATGAAAAAACTGAGGCCAAATAAAATTTTTGTGAAAAAAAAAGTACTTTTTTTTTTTCAGATCAATTTGTGAAGCACCTGGGGGTTCAAAGTGCATACTATGCATCTAGATAAGTTCTTTGGAGGGTCTAGTTTCCAAAATGGGCTCACTTGTGGGGGAGCTCCAATGTTTAGGCACACAGGTACTCTTAAAACAAGACATGGCAACCGCTAAACATTCAAGCATATTTTACATTCAAAAAGTAAAATGGCGCTCCTTGCCTTCTGAGCCCTGCCGTGCGCCCAAACAGTGGTTTATGACCACATATGAGGTATCAGTGTACTCAGGAGAAATTGCCCAACAAATTTTAGGATACATTTTATCCTGTTACCCATGTGAAAATGAAAAAACTGATGCTAAAATAAAATTTTGGTTGGAAAAATTAAAATGTCCATTTTTTCATTCCATGTTGCTTTAGTTCCTGTGAAGCACCTGAAGGGTTAATAATCTTCTTGAATATAGTTTTGAGTAGCTTGAGGGGTGCAGTTTTTAGAATGGTGACACTTTTGGGTATTTTCTGCCATATAGACCCCTCAAAGTGACTTCAAATGTGAGGTGGTCCCTAAAAAAAATGGTTTTGTAAATTTTGTTGTAAAAATGAGAAATTGCTGGTCAACTTTTAACCCTTATAACTTCCTAACGAAAAAAAATGTTGTTTCCAAAATTGTGCTGATGTAAAGTAGACATGTGGGAAATGTTATGTATTAACTATTTTGTGTCACATAACTCTCTGGTTTAACAGAATAAAAATTCAAAATTTGAAAATTGCAAAATTTTCAAAATTTTTGCCAAATTTCCATTTTTTTCACAAATAAACACAAAAATTATTGACCTAAATATACCACTATCATGAAGCCCAATATGTCACGAAAAAACAATCTCGGAATCGCTAGGATGCGTTGAAGCGTTCCTGAGTTATTACCTCATAAAGGGACATTGGTCAGAATTGCAAAAAATGGCCAGGTCATTAAGGTCAAAATAGGCTGGGTCATGAAGGGGTTAAGAGTCGTATATAATTCCTGGCTCACTGTAGAGGTCGCTGTTACTTCCCTCACCATCATGAAACACAGACGCAAGGATGTCATCTCTGCACAGACATAGCTGAACAGCTGGTATGTAGCTTTGCTATTTGAGAAGCCGAACAGAGCCAGACGCCATTTTACCATTTGCCATCCCAGAGAAAGAAGGTGACAAGCTTTTGCTATGAACTAATGGACAATCTCTCTTTCACCTATTTTTATGTTTTTCTGTAATAATCTTTTCTTTGATGGAAGAATCCAAATAAACCACTACATTTTTATCTGGTAACTAGTCCTGAGTATTTTACAAGAGTACGCATTATTTTACACATCCTTCCGAGAAGACTGAATTTATTTTTATCCCCAGAGAAGGTGTTTGACAACTTAACCAGAGGCTCAGGAGAAATAAGGGTAACATCAGTGGCATCAGCCCTCCGAATCCCCGAGGACAAAGCCCCTTGCACAGCATCAGTCACCTGCTGCTGAGACTGAGCAAGGGCTTGCTGTTCAACATTCAATTTTTGCATCATCTGGGTCAGATTTTTCAACTGCTCAGAGAGAGTGTGCATAGGATCCATTATACCCCTGGAGGAAAAAAAAAACCCACGCACAGGAAAAATTTTACGGTCAGTGATAATGTAAAGGACACCGCACTGCCCTTGCTTACCGAGTCAGTGGGCGTGTCCTGAGTTGAGCGGATGGTGCCCAGGGATTCCAGAGGAACTGGATGGCCGCGGTGGAGAAGCGTGCTTTAGGTAAAGAGTGTCATGGTTTGAACAGGGTTCTTGCCCTGCACTCACAGGGTTAAGTGTTCGTGGCCTCTTTCTGGATCTGGGAGGGGTATTTATACTCACTCTTTACCAGGGTTCTCTGTCAGCTATACTGTTGTTCTGGTGTGTCTGACCCCTGGTGTGTGTGTATTCTGCTTTGCTTGTTTGCTTCCCGTGTATGACCCGGCCTGTCCCCTCACTCTGCACTCCGTCTCTCGCTTTGGTACTATTGTCTTTGTACTCAGGACACCCGCACTGGCTCAGCGAGCAAGTGCAGTGCGGGGCTCCTGACAAAGAGGACCTGAAGCACGTGACCCCAAGGGGAGTGTCGGGGCAGAGACAAGCTCCAGACTCCGGGGACCGGCGCTCGGGCTAGAGAAGCCAAGGGGAATGCCAGAAGGACGCGGGTCAACCAGGAGATGACACAGTACAGATGGAAACAGACAGAGACATGGTCAATAACAATCCAGGGTCAGGAAGCCGGAGACAGCAGTGTGGTATCAGATGGGAAACGGAAAGCAGAAGGTCAAGGACAAGCAGAGGTCAAAACCGAGAGACTAAAAAAGTACAGAATCGAGTAGCAAACTCAGAAACAGGAATGGACCAGGTCATACACAAGCAATCATACACAGGCAGACAGTATCCTTAGATACACGGGGATCAGGAACTCAGCCGAGGTCAAAAGTATCACTGACAACGGACTGAGCCCAAAAGAGGCTATTTAAAGCTCTCCCACAGGCAGAAAGAGGCCAATAGCATTAACCTCTGAAGCACTAGACAAGAACTTCCATACAGACCATGACAATCAGGTGACGAAAGATGTCATTTATAAAGTGCTGAAAGGTATTTCGGCACAGACTGGGTATCCATCAAGACGGGTACCCAAGCAATGTCGTTGACAATACTCGCTTCATTTTACCACTTCCTGAGTCTGCCAGTCTACTACAGAATTGTGCAGAGCGAGCCAAGGAAGTCAAAGAACCACAGGTGAGGGCAAAACCCCTAGCAAATAAGTCTATTACCTCAGCGTGCATAGCCCCTAGCTGAAGCTGTAAACCTCGGACGATTGTCTCAAAGAGGCGGCATCAATGGTGATTATGGGTATGGGTCTGGACAGAGTATGTGGAATGAGGCCTTGGACCTGGACAACCTAGCATCAATTAAGTTAAACCTCGCCTGTTGTGAGTTCATTTTCCCCTTCACCTTTAAGGTCTGATGAACTCCCTCTTCTGGTGAAGGAAGGTAGTGAGGCTGATTACCAAACATCTGAGCAGATAGATGATGACTGGGTGACGGGAATTACTGACTGGATATAAGGCAGCCGACGCCCTTCTGCCTTGCCGGTGATTTCTCTGCTGGATTCTATGAGACCAGTCTGATTCCTGCTCCTCAAAGCTAAGTTTTCTGCTCTGCTTCTTGCATTTGAGTTTTGGGTTTGTTTTCCTTGTTTTTCTGGAATTCAGCCATCCCCTTCTGGGGGTGAGCTGAATTCCTTTTTGGTTTTTGCTCTGTCTTCAGAACATACCTGAGTACTGATATAGTCTTTTTGAAGCCTAGCTGTTATGATTGAGTCACCGTAGGAGGCAAAAATAGAAATGCTAGCTAAGTCCAGAAAACCAGAGAAGTTGGCAGCTATCGGATTGCAGACCCCTGAACCTATCAACACAACTAGCAGTAGCCGTGGGGGGCTCCTACGATGCCCTAGGCCCCTCGATCACAGCCGGAGGACTACATAGCCTAAAGACAGAAAGGGAAATCTAAACTGCCCCAGAGCAGACCCCAAAGTAAAAGGCAGCCCCCCACATATAATGATGGTGAAGCAAGAAGAAAGAACAAAACACAGACAGAAAGATAGACTGAGCAAAGATGGGGCCCACGCTAGCTTAGGTAGGAAAGGACAGGAAGGCTGCTGTCTGCAATCCGTGAAAACCCCTATGAAAATAAGAGCCAACAAACTGACAGTAAAAAAGGCCCTGAAGACGCTAGGCTTCAAAAAAGCTATGTCAGTACTCAGGAATATTCTGAAGACAGAGCAACAGGCAAAAGGAGATTCAGCTCACCCCAGCAGGGAATGGCAGAATCCAGAAAAGCAAGGAAAACAAAACACTAATGCAAAAAGGCAAAGCAGAAATCTTAGCTTTAGATGAGCAGGAATCAGACTGGTTTCCTAGAAGTCCACAGAGAAATCACCCGCAGGCCAGAAGGGCGTCGGCAGCCTTATATCCAGTCATTAACTCCACTCAGCCAGTCATCATCATCAGCCCCAGGTGTTTGACAATCAGGCTCACTGCCTTTCTTCACCAGAAGAGGGAGTTCCTCGGGCCTCAGTAGTGAAGGGGAAAATGAACTCACAACAGTACCTCCCCCTTGAGGAGGGGTCACCGAACCCTCAACCATGCCACCAGGGCGATCAGGGTGAGCCCGATGAAAGGCACGCACCAATCTTTTGGCATGAATATCAGAGGCAGAGACCCAGGAATTATCCTCCTGACCATAACCCTTCCACTTAACCAAATACTGGAGTCTCCGTCTAGCCAGACGGGAATCCAGTACTTTCTCTACCTCATATTCCATGTTACCTTCAACCAATACAGGGTCTGGAGGTGCAACCCCCGGAACAACAGGTTCAACAAACCTCTTCAACAAAGATTTATGGAACACATTATGGATTTTAAATGTGACAGGAAGAGCCAAACGAAAAGAGACCGGATTAATAATCTCCAAAATCTTGTAAGGTCCAATAAATCTAGGCTTAAACTTAGGAGAAGCCACCTTCATAGCAATATTTTTTGATGATAACCACACCATATCACCAACCTTAAATTGGGGACCAATGGTCCTATGTCGGTTGGAAAACCGCTGGGTCTTTTCCTGGGAGAGAGATAACTTATCCACCACTTGGTCCCAGATCTGGTGCATTCTCTCCACCACAGTGTCAACCCCTGGGCAGGCGGAGGGCTCCACCTGCCCTGAAGAAAATCGAGGATGAAACCCAAAGTTACAAAAAAAAGGAGACATCAAAGTAACATAGTAACATAGTAACATAGTTATTAAGGTTGAAGGGAGACTTTAAGTCCATCTAGTTCAACCCATATCCTATCCTAACTTGCCCTAACATGTTGATCCAGAGGAAGGCAAAAAAAACCCATGTGGCAACAGTAAGCTTCACATTGGGGAAAAAAATTCCTTCCCGACTCCACATACGGCAATCAGACTAGCTCCCTGGATCAACACAATATTAAGGAGACTAGTGTATATACCCTGTAATATTATACTTTTCAAGAAAGGCATCCAGTCCCTTCTTAAATTTTAGTAGTGAATCACTCATTACAACATCATATGGCAGAGAGTTCCATAGTCTCACTGCTCTTACAGTAAAGAATCCGCGTCTGTGAGTATGCTTAAACCTTCTTTCCTCCAGACGTAGAGGATGCCCCCTTGTCCCCGTCACAGGTCTAAGAGTAAAAAGATCATTAGAAAGGTCTTTGTATTGTCCCCACATATATTTATACATTGTAATAAGATCACCCCTAAGCCTTCGATTCTCCAAACGAAATAACCCCAAGTGTAATAACCTGTCTTGGTATTGCAGACCCCCTAGTTCCCTAATAACCTTGGTCGCTCTTCTCTGCACCCGCTCCAGTTCAGCTATGTCTTTCTTATACACCGGAGACCAGAACTGTACACAGTATTCTAAGTGTGGTCGCACTAGTGACTTATATAGAGGTAAAATTATGTTCTCCTCATGAGCATCTATGCCTCTTTTAATGCATCCCATTATTTTATTTGCCTTTGCAGCAGCTGCTTGACTCTGGCCACTAAATGTGAGTTTGTCGTCTACCCATACACCCAGGTCTTTTTCAGTGACTGTTTTGCCCAGTGTTTTACAATTAAGCACATAATTATACAACTTGTTCGTTCTACCCAAGTGCTTGACCTTACATTTATCCCCATTAAAGCTCATTTGCCATTTATCAGCCCAAGCTTCTAGTTTACATAAATCCTCCTGTAATATAAAATTGTCCTCCTCTGTATTAATTACCCTGCAGAGTTTAGTGTCATCTGCAAATATTGAAATTCTACTCTCTATGCCCCCTACAAGGTCATTAATAAATATGTTAAAAAGAAGCGGGCCCAAAACTTACCCCTGTGGTACCCCACAGCTAACCGTGACCCAGTCCGAGTGTGCTCCATTAATAACCACCCTTTGTTTCCTATCCCTGAGCCAGCTCTTAACCCACCTACACATATTTTCCCCTATCCCCATTGTTCTCATTTTATGTATCAACCTTTTGTGTGGCACCGTATCAAAAGCTTTTGAAAAGTCCATGTACACCACGTCCACTGCATTCCCTTGGTCCAGTCCGGAACTTACCTCTTCATAAAAGCTTATCAGATTAGTCTGACAGGAACGGTCTCTTGTAAACCCATGTTGATATTGGGTCATAAGGTTATTCTTCTCCAGATACTCCAGTATAGTATCTCTTAGAAAACCCTCCAGGATTTTACCCACAGTTGAGGTTAAACTTACTGGCCTATAATTTCCAAGTTCAGTTTTTGTCCCCTTTTTGAATATTGGCACCACATTTGCTATACGCCAGTCCTGTGGTACAGACCCTGTTATTATGGAATCTTTAAAGATTAAAAATAGTGGTCTATCTATGACTGTGCTTAATTCCTGCAGTACTCGGGGGTGTATCCCATCCGGGCCCGGGGATTTGTCAATTTTAGTGATTTGTAAACGCCGCCGTACTTCCTGCTGGGTTAAGCAGGTGACATTTAATGGAGAATTTTAATCCCTGATCATGTTATCCGTCATGGGATTTTCTTGTGTAAATACTGTTGAAAAAAAGTCATTTAGCATATTGGCTTTTTCCTCATCCTCATCCACCATTTCACCCAGACTATTTTTAAGGGGACCAACACTATCATTTTTTAGCTTCTTACTATTTATGTAGTTAAAGAATATTTTGGGATTATTTTTACTTTCTCTGGCAATGAGTCTCTCTGTCTCAATCTTTGCTGTCTTGATTTGCTTTTTACAGAATTTATTTAATCTTCTGTATTTATTTAATGCCTCATCACTACCTACTTGCTTTAATTCTCTAAATGCTTTATTTTTATCTCTTATTGCGCCCCTTACAGCTCTATTTAGCCATAGTGGTTTCCTCCTATTTCTCGCATATTTATTCCCATACTGTATATATTGTGCACAGGTCCTATTCAGGATGCTAATAAACGTCTCCCATTTTCTTTGTGTATTTTTATGTCTCAGGATATCGTCCCAGTTAATTGCACCAAGATCATCTCTCATCCGTTGGAAATTTGCCTTCCTGAAGTTTAGTGTCCTTGTAACCCCTCTACTACACATCTTATTAAAGGATACATGAAAACTTATTAATTTGTGATCACTATTACCCAAGTGACCCTCAACCCTTACATTTGATATGCGGTCTGGCCTGTTGGTTAACCCCTTCACGACCTTTGACGCCACGTAGGCGTCATGAAAAGTCGTGCCAGAACGACCCATGATGCCTATGTGGCGTCATGACTTTAAAGCCCCCCTGCGGGTCGGGTGACCTAGGTCACTGAAAGGTCACCCGACCCGCAGATACAGGGGGCTTTGTTCTTCGCCACAGGGGGCGTGGCTTCGCCCCCACGTGGCTACGATCGCTCTGATTGGCTGTTAAAAGTGAAACAGCCAATCAGAGCGATAGTAATATTTCATCAATGAAAATTGATGAAATATTACAATCCAGCCATGGCCGATGCTGCTGTAGCATCGGACATGGCTGGAGACACCGATTCCACCCCCCCACCGGCGATCGCCCCCCCGCAACTGAATGACAGCGGCGATCTGCCGACGCTGTCATCATCTGCCCCCCTCCCATTCCCTCTGCTCCCCGCCAGCTTCCGATAACCCCCTCACCCCATCTCACCTCCCCCGGCACCTTCTAAGTCCCCCTGTCGCTCCCGGTGTCCGGCGGGTCCGGTTCATGGGTGCCGCCATCTTGAAAATGGCGGGCGCATGCGCAGTGCGCCCGCCCGAATCTGCCAGCTGCAGATTCCATTCTTTCATTTTGATCACTCTCACAGTGATCAAAATGAAAGAAAAAGTAAATAAACCCCCCGATTATCACCCCCATAGGTAGGCACAACTAATAAAGTAAAGAAAATATTTTTATTTTTATTTTTCCATTAGGGTTAGGGTTAGGGTTGAAAAGAGGGTTAGGGTTAGGGTTGAAAAGAGGGTTAGGGTTAGGGTTGGAAAGAGGGTTAGGGTTAGAAAGAGGGTTAGGGTTAGGGTTGGAAAGAGGGTTAGGGTTGGAAAGAGGGTTAGGGTTAGGGTTGGAAAGAGGGTTAGGGTTGGAAAGAGGGTTAGGGTTAGGGTTGGAAAGAGGGTTAGGGTTAGGATTGGAAAGAGGGTTAGGGTTGGAAAGAGGGTTAGGGTTGGAAAGAGGGTTAGGGTTGAATTAGGGTTAGGGTTGGAATTAGGGTTAGGGTTGGAATTAGGATTAGAATTAGGGTTAGGGTTGGAATTAGGGTTAGCGTTGGAATTAGGGTTAGGCTTGTGGTTAGGGATGTGTTAGGGTTAGGGCTGTGGCTAGGGGTGTGTTGGGGTTAGGGTTGGAGTTAGAATTGAGGGGTTTCCACTGTTTAGGCACATCAGGGGGTCTCCAAACGCGACATGGTGCAACCATTGATTCCAGCCAATTTTGCGTTCAAAAAGTCAAACGGTGCATCCTCCCTTCCAAGCCCTGACATGTGCCCAAACAGTGGTTTACCCCAACATATGGGGTATCAGCGTACTCAGGAAAAATTGCACAACAACTTTTGGGGACTAATTTCCCGTGTTACCCTTGGGAAAATAAAAAATTGGGGGCTAAAAAATTATTTTTGTGGAAAAAAATGATTTTTTCATTTTCACGTCTCTGCATTATAAACTTCTGTGAAGCACTTGGGGGTTCAAAGTGCTCACAACACATCTTACATACGTTCCTTGGAAGGTCTAGTTTCCAAAATGGGGTCACTTGTGGGGGGTTTCCACTGTTTAGGCACATCAGGGGCTCTGCAAACGTAATTACGACCGCAGACTATTCCATCAAAGTCTGCATTTCAAAACGTCACTACTTCCATTCCGAGCCCTGTTACTGTTGTGAAAAAAAATTGCGGGCTAAAAATCTTTTTTTTTTTGAGGAAAAAAAATGATTTTTTATTTTCACGGCTCTGCGTTATAAACTTCTGTGAAGCACTTGGGGGTTCAAGGTGCTCACCACACATCTAGATAAGTTCCTAAATGAGGTCACATGCCGGGGGTTTCTACTGTTTAGGCACACAGGGGCTCTGCAAATGTAACATGACACCCTCAGACCATGCCATCAAAGTCAGCATTTCAAAATGTCACTACCTCCCTGCTGAGCCCCGACGTGTGCCCAAAGAGTTGTCCCCCCCACATATGGGGTACCAGTGTACTCAGGACTAACTGTACAACAACTTTTGGGGTCCAATTTATCCTGGGACCCCTGTGAAAATAAAAAATTGCGGACTAAAAATATTTTTTTTAAGAAAAAAAAATATTTTTTATTTTCACGGCTCTGCGTTATAAACTTCTGTGAAGCACCTGGGGGTTCAAAGTGCTCACTATGCATCTAGATAAGTTCCTTAGGGGGTCTAGTTTCCATACTGGGGTCATTTGTGGGGGAGCTCCAAAGTTTAGGCACACAGGGGCTCTCCAAACACAACATGGTGTCCGCTAACGATTGGAGCTAATTTTCATTTCAAAAAGTCAAATGGCACTCCTTCCCTTCTGAGCCCTGCCGTGTGCCCAAACAGTGGTTCCCCCCCACATATGGGGTACCAGCGTACTCAGGACAAACTGGACAACAACTTTTGGGGTCCAATTTCTCCTGTTACCCTTGTGAAAATAAAAAATTGAGAGCTAAAAAATCATTTTTTGAGGAAAAAAAATTATTTTTTATTTTCATGGCTCTGCGTTATAATCTTCTGTGAAGCACTTGGGGGTTCAGTGTGCTAACCACACATTTAGGCAACTTCCTTATGGGGTCTAGTTTCCAAAATGGTGTCACTTGTGGGGGAGCTCCAATGTTCAGGTACACAGGGGCTCTCCAAACGCGACATGGTGTCCGATAACGATTGGAGCGAATTTTCCATTCAAAAAGTCAAATAGCGCTCCTTCACTTACGGACCCTGCCATGCGCCCAAAGAGTGGTTTATGACCACATATAAGGTATCTGTGCACTCAGGAGAAATTGCCCAACACATTTTAGGATCCATTTTATCCTGTTGCCCATGTGAAAATGAAAAAACTGAGACCAAAAGAAAATTTTTGTGAAAAAAAAGTACTTTTTTTTTTTACCGATCAATTTGTGAAGCACCTGGGGGGTTCAAAGTGATCACTATGCATGTAGATAAGTTCCTTGGGGGGTCTAGTTTCCAAAATGGGGTCACTTGTGGGGATGCTCCAGTGCTTAGGCGCACAGCGACTCTCCAAACGCGACATGGCAAGCGCTAAATATTCCAGAATATTTTCCATTCAAAAAGTCAAATGTGCTCCTTCCCTTCCGAGCCCTGCCGTGCTCCCAAACAGTGGTTTATGACCACATATGAGGTATCAGTGTACTCAGGAGAAATTGCCCAACAAATTTTAGGATCCATTTTATCCTGTAGCCCATGTGAAAATGAAAAAAATTAATGATAAAAGAAAATTTGGTGCAAAAAATAAAATGTCCATTTTTTCCTTCCACGTTGCTTTAGTTCCTGTGAAGCACCTGAAGGGTTAATAATCTCCTAGAATGTAGTTTTGAGTAGCTTGAGGGGTGCAGTTTTTAGAATGGTGTCACTTTTGGGTATTTTCTGCCATATAGACCCCTCAAAGTGACTTCAAATGTGAGGTGGTCCCTAAAAAAAATGGTTTTGTAAATATTGTTGTAAAAATGAGAAATCGCTGGTCAACTTTTAACCCTTATAACTTCCTAACAAAAAAAAAAATTGTTTCCAAAATTGTGCTGATGTAAAGTAGACATGTGGGAAATGTTATTTAGTAACTATTTTGTGTCACATCACTCTCTGGTTTAACAGAATAAAAATTCAAAATTTGAAAATTGCGAAATTTTCAAAATTTTCGCCAAATTTCTGTTTTTTTCACAAATAAACGCAAAAATTATCGACCTAAGTTTACCACTAACATGAAGCCCAATATGTCACGAAAAAACAATCTCAGAATCGCTAAGATGCGTTGAAGTGTTCCAGAGTTATTACCTCATAAAGGGACACTGGTCAGAATGGCAAAAAATGGCCAGGTCATTAAGGTCAAAATAGGCTGGGTCATGAAGGGGTTAATATTAGGTCTAGCAGTGCCCCCCTCTTGTTGGGTCCTGAACCAGTTGTGAAAGGTAATTGTCTCTCATCGTTGTCAGAAACCTATTACCCTTGCTGGAACTGCAGGTTTCGGTTCCCCAATGTATTAAGTGGCAGAACTAGCTCTATTATTTAAAGCAAATTCGGCCAAGGGCAAAAATGAAACCCAATCATCCTGATCAGCAGAAATAAAACATCTCAAATATGACTCCAAGGTCTGGTTTGTTCTCTCTGTCTGCCCATTGGTCTGAGGGTGAAAAGCAGAGGAGAAGGAAAACTGAATTCCCAGCTTGGAACAGAAAGTTCTCCAAAATCTAGACACAAACTGGACTCCGCTGTCAGATACAATGTTCTCAGGAATCCCGTGCAAGCGAACCACCTGTTGTAAAAACAGGGGCACCAATTCAGAGGAAGACGGCAACTTAGGGAGTGGTACAAGATGAACCATCTTAGAGAACCTATCACAAATCACCCAAATAACAGTCATCCTTTGAGAGACAGGCATATCAGAGATGAAATCCATTGAAATATGGGTCCATGGCCTCTTGGGGACAGGCAAAGGCATCAACAACCCACTAGAGCGAGAACACGATTTAGACCGGGAGCACGTCCCACAGGACTGCACAAAATTCCTGACATCACGAGACAAGGAGGGCCACCAAAAAGACCGACTCACCAGATCTCTAGTACCAAAAATACCTGGATGACCAGCCAAAGCAGAGCAATGAACTTCAGACATCACTCTCTTCTTCCACTGGTCAGGAACATACAACTTTCCACTGGGACAACGCTCAGGTTTGTCCTCCTGGAACTCTTCCAGAGCACGTCTCAAATCGGGCGAGATGGCAGAAAGAACTACCCCTTCGCCTAAGATGGTAGCAGGCTTGGTCACCACAGGAGAATCAGCAAAGTAGCTCCTAGAGAGGGCGTCAGCCTTGACATTCTTAGTTCCAGGAAGAAAAGAAACCACAAAATCAAAACGTGTAAAAAACAAGGCCCACCTAGCCTGTCTAGGGTTCAAGCGCTTAGCCGACTCTAGGTAAATCAAATTCTTGTGGTCAGTGAGGACCACGACTTGATGCTTAGCTCCCTCCAACCAATGTCTCCACTCCTCAAATGCCCATTTCATGGCTAACAGTTCCCGATTCCCCACATCATAGTTACGTTCAGATGGAGAGAACTTTCGGGAAAAGAAAGCACAGGGATTCATTTTAGATGTTACAGGATCCTTTTGGGACAAAACAGCTCCTGCACCAATCTCAGAAGCATCCACCTCTACCTGGAACGGAAGTGAGACATCAGGTTGCCGCAAAACCGGGGAGGAGGTGAATCTTTGCTTCAGCTCCTGAAAGGAAGAAACAGCCTCCGGAGACCAATTTAATACATCAGCACCCTTCTTAGTCAAATCAGTCAATGGCTTGGCAATACTAGAAAATTTTGCTATAAATTTCCGATAAAAATTAGCAAAACCCAAAAACTTCTGGAGGGCCTTCAAAGAAGTGGGCTGAACCCAATCGTAAATGGCCTGTACCTTGGCCGGGTCCATTTCAATAGTTGACGGGGACAAAATAAATCCCAAAAAAGATATCCTCTGTACTCAAAAAAGGCATTTAGATCCTTTGACATACAGGGAATTCTCCCTCAAGATCTGGAACACAGTCTGAATATGTTCCACATGAGAATCCCAATCCTTGGAGAAGATCAAAATATCATCCAGATAGATAATCAAAAATTTATCGACAAAATCTCGGAAAATATCGTTCATGAAGCACTGGAAGACAGAAGGGGCATTAGTGAGCCCAAAAGGCATCACCAGGTACTCAAAATGTCCCTCCGGAGTATTAAACGCCGTCTTCCATTCATCCCCATGCTTAGTGCGAATAAGATTATACGCCCCCTGAGGTCAAGCTTGGTAAACCAGCAAGCACCTTTAACTCTGGAGAATAGATCAGAAATCAGGGGTAACGGATACTGATATTTAACAGTAATTTTGTTGAGAGCATGATAATCAATACAAGGTCTTAATGATCCATCCTTTTTGGCTACAAAAAAAACCCGGCACCTAAGGGTGACGAGGATGGTCTAATATGACCCTTCTCCAATGCCTCCTTTATATAGGATCGCATAGCCTCGTGCTCGGGTACAGATAAATTGAAGAGCCGACCCTTGGGAAATTTACACCCCGGGCTCAGTTCAATAGCACAGTCATAACTCCTATGAGGAGGCAGAGACGCAGACTTATACTCACTAAATACATCATAAAAGTCCGCCAAATAATCAGGAACATCATGCGACTGAGGAGAGGTGGAAAACACCGGAGCCTTACTAAAGGCACACCGACAACCCCAACTCACCACAGACACAGATTTCCAATCCAAAACTGGATTATGAATTTGTAACCAGGGAAACCCCAGAACAATAGTATCATGCAGATTATGTAACACCAAAAACCTGCAATTTTTTTGATGGTCTGGGGCGACCCGCATTACCACCTGGGTCCAAAACTGAGGTTTATTTTTAGCCAAAGGAGTAGCATCAATCCCCCTCAAAGGGATAGGCGTCTGCAGAGGTGTCATCGGAAATCCACAACGTTTAGCAAAATCCAAGTCCATTAGGTTTAGAGCTGCTCCCGAATCCACAAAAGCCTTGGCGGAAAATGTGGACAGGGAGCAGATCAGAGTAATAGCCAGAAGAAACTTAGGTTGAACACCACCAACAGAAAACGTGTGTGCAAAGCGTTTCTCGCGTTTAGGACAGACAGAAATAATATGCGAGGCATCTCCACAGAAAAAACACAACTTATTACGCCTTCTGAACTCCTGATGCTGCTCTCTGGAAAAAACTCTATCACATTGCATAGGTTCAGACATCTGTTCAACAGGTGGCAACACCTCTCGTGCAGCTCTGCGTTCGCGTAAACGCCGATCAACCTGAATGGCTAAAGACATAGAATCGTCAAGACCAGAGGGAACAGGAAATCCCACCATAGTATCTTTTACGGCTTCTGACAACCCCTTCCGAAAGAGAGCAGCCAAGGCATTATCATTCCAGGTAGTAAGTACTGCCCACTTTCAGAATTTTTGACAGTACAATTCTGCAGAATCACGACCCTGGTTCAATGCCAGCAGGGTCTTTTCAGCCTGATCAATGGCATTAGGTTCGTCATACAACAACCCCAAGGCCTGAAAAAATGCGTTCACATTAGTCAGAATAGTATCATCTGGTTTCAAAGAAAACGCCCAATCCTGGGGATCGCCACGCAGCAAAGAGATGACAATTTTAACCTGCTGCGCGGAGCTCCCTGACTGGTTAGGCTTCAAGGCAAAAAATAATTTACAATTATTTTTGAAATTCAAAAATTTAGACCGATCCCCAAAAAATACATCAGGTGTAGGAATCTTTGGTTCAGCAGCATGTGAATGAGCAAGGTAGGTGGAAATTCCCCGCACTTCCGCAGCGAGCTGCTCCACACGATCAGACAATTGCTTTATCTCCATTGAGAGAAAAAAAAATTCCCCCTACGGCCTCAGAGATATAGAGGAAAAAATATACACACCCTTTTTTTTTTTTTTTTTTTACAATTCTTTCCTGCTATTGAGTACCCTAGAATCTGCGGTATGGCGGGTGATTCTGTTATGATTGAGTCACCGTAGGAGGCAAAAATAGAAATGCTACCTAAGTCCAGAAAACCAGAGAAGTTGGCAGCTATCGGATTGCAGACCCCTGAACCTATCAACACAACTAGCAGTAGCCGTGGGGGGCTCCTACGATGCCCTAGGCCCCTTGATCACAGCCGGAGGACTACATAGCCTAAAGACAGAAAGGGAAATCTAAACTGCCCCAGAGCAGACCCCAAAGTAAAAGGCAGCCCCCCACATATAATGACGGTGAAGCAAGAAGAAAGAACAAAACACAGACAGAAAGATAGACTGAGCAAAGATGGGGCCCATGCTAGCTTAGGTAGGAAAGGACAGGAAGGCTGCTGTCTGCAATCCGTGAAAACCCCTATGAAAATAAGAGCCAACAAACTGACAGTAAAAAAGGCCCTGAAGACGCTAGGCTTCAAAAAAGCTATGTCAGTACTCAGGAATATTCTGAAGACAGAGCAACAGGCAAAAGGAGATTCAGCTCACCCCAGCAGGGAATGGCAGAATCCAGAAAAGCAAGGAAAACAAAACACTAATGCAAAAAGGCAAAGCAGAAATCTTAGCTTTAGATGAGCAGGAATCAGACTGGTTTCCTAGAAGTCCACAGAGAAATCACCCGCAGGCCAGAAGGGCGTCGGCAGCCTTATATCCAGTCATTAACTCCACTCAGCCAGTCATCATCATCAGCCCCAGGTGTTTGACAATCAGGCTCACTACCTTTCTTCACCAGAAGAGGGAGTTCCTCGGGCCTCAGTAGTGAAGGGGAAAATGAACTCACAACACCTAGCGTCTTCGGTTTTTTTTTCCCTATCAGTCTGTTGGCTCATTTGTTGATAGGGTTTTTTGCGGATTGCAGACAGCAGCTTTTCTGTCCTGTCCTATTTAGTTAGCTTGGGCCCCATCATTTGCTCAGCCTATCTTTCTATCTGTGTTAGTGTGTTTCCATCTTGCTTCACCGTCATATGTTGGGGGCTGCCTATTGCTTTGGGATCTGCTTTGGGGCAGTTTAGATTTCCCCTTTCTGTCTTTAGGCTATGTAGTCCTCCGGCTGTGATCGAGGGGTCTAGGGCACTGTAGGAACCCCCCACGGCTACTGCTAGTTGTTGTTGATAGGTTCAGGGGTCTGCAATCCGATAGCTGCCAACTTCTCTGGTTTTCTGGACTTAGCTAGTAGTTCTGGTTTTTCCTCCTTCGGTGACTCATTTCATAACACTCGCCCCACTGTCCAAAAAAGCAGACACGTCCACCTTGATCTCCGCAGCAGCGACGCCGCATGCACGGTAGGTCTAGACGGACACCGTCCCCTAACACTCTGCTACTCAGGGTTGGCTAATGGTGAAGGTTGAGACTTGCCCCTACTCCCTGGCAGCACCTCTGCTGCCCCCACTGGAGAAGAAGGGGACAGTTGTAGAAAGATGGCAGAGACAGTAGCCCCCAGGCAGCAGCCCTCACACGACTGATCCCAGCTGACTACTTCCTTAGACCTCCAATCTATGACCGGGTTGTGTTTTTCCAACCAAGGGAGGCCTAAAATGATAGGTGATGGCATTCCCCCCAAGACATAGCATGACAGGGACTCTACATAATGAGTCCCTATACGCAGATGTATATTTTCCACGACTTGGGTCAACCTCCCCTGGCTCAGTGGGACAGAGTCAATGGCCTAGACGCTTAGGGGTTTGGCCAGCATCCTACACCTCAGGCCACGAGTCTGGACAAAGTGAGCGTCCACCGGAATGACTCCCGCTCCACTGTCCACAAACACAGGTATGCCCTCAGGTACCCCGCCAACCACTTCTGCTGACATAGTACACTGAGAGGGCAAAATGGAGGAAATATACACTCCCTGGTCGCCTCCCTCCACACGACCAGGGGGGTACGGCTTCTTAGATGGTACAGAAGATTTGGCGCACACTGGGCAGACCCTAAAAAATGGAAAATCTGCCCACAGCTAAAACATGCCCCCACACCACAACGAACCGCAGGCAACACCGCTGGGGAACCGCCTACTCCCATCTGCCTGGGCTCGTCCGCCTGCACAAGTGTGTCCTCCTCCCTAGCAAGGACTACAGGGGGCATATTCGCCAAAGCCGCAAAAACTAAAGACTAGTAAATGGTGCGGTATTGTCTGTATACTGAATACAATTACATAAGAAATTATTACATGGCTGACTGTGCTAAATAAGAATCTTTCTATATTGCCCACTCTGCTTCTAAACAGCAGGGCAGACCTGCCGTAAAAATGGTAGTCACACTTGATGTTACGCACCTGTTCCAGACCCAGATCCATGCTTTAGTTCCCTCACCCTGGTCTGCTAGACTTGCTGTTCCACATGTCATGCTTTGCTAATGGCCCGGTGTGATCCCATGTAAGCATCCGCCAGAGCCTATATAAGACTCACCAAGACACACCTGTGTCATCAACTCACTTGGATAGGTATACAGTTTTTTCTTCAACTCTACCCACTAGTGTTCGACTGGGTTGAGGTCTGGGAACTGAACTGTGGGGGCCAATCCAACACCTCTACTTCATTGGACCATTCCTTCGCCAATCTCGATGTATGCTTCTGGCCATTGTCCTGCTGGGACACTGTTGTCCTTTTCATACCCATAACACTTAAGTGTATGAAGTAAGTTTTTGTTACGGTGCTAGCGGGGATCTCACCTAGGCCACCGCAGTTCAGCCCGGCAGGGAACGGCATGTCAGTAACCGGACGTAACCTCTATGACATCACCACCGGTCTCTGAGGCTGCGCTCGCAGCAGTTCAGTCACCAGTGGTTCTCAGCCAGGACAGACACATCTTGGCACAGTCCAGGTTGAAAACTGTTTATCCCCCAGACATGGATTACAGCGTGGGACAGAACAACTGACAGGTATCGTATATTGTTGTTTTTTTTATTTTACTTTTATTACAGGAGATCGGGGCATTTAAATGAAAAGGGAAAACTGGGTAGTCTTATTTCAAATAAAGGACTTTATTCTGGCTGTGTCTTTATTTACCATATAACTATAGGATTAGTAATGGATAGGTGTCTTATAGACACTTCTCCATTACTAAGCCGTGGGCTTGATGTCACCTGACAATACAAAGGTGACATCAACCCAACAAATATTAACCCCACATGCCACTGCTACCACCAATAGATGTGCCTTTTCTGGGCATATGCGGGCTGCTATTTCTAGGCTGGGGGGACAATATCCATGGCCCCTTACCAGCCTGAGAATACCAGCCCCCAGCTGTCTGCTTTAGTAAGATTGGTTGTCAAAAATGGGGATGACCCCATGCCGTTTTTTAAATTATTTATTTACATAATTAAAAAAACAGAGTAAGGACCCCTCTATTCTTGATAACCAGCCTTGCTGACAGCTGAAGTGTCATGATACAGGTTGGATTATGACAGATTTTGCACAAGTAACCTTTTTTTCCTTTAAGCTGTTGGCTTAAAGTTATTGCATGTGATTATGAAGCAGGTGTGATTCCCTGGCTCCTACCTATAAAAGAGTAGTAGGTGGTCTCACTCACTGTTGGTGATATTGCTCATTTCCAACCAAGTCTGGTGAAGGAAGGAACTACAGAGAGGAGTTCCTGGCAGCTCAGGGGAGCTCTGGTGTAATAGCTTCAGGTGGAAGCTGAATTCGGGTGTCGAGCTTCAGGGGTGAAGCTGAACTTTGGTGTTGTACTCTGTTGCTGGGAGCAATAGCAACAGAGCAAAGCTAAGTGGTGTTTTACCCTGTTTGTGACTTTCCTTGTGTATTAGTGCAGTGGTGGGAGTAGTTTCTGCACTGTCCAATTCACTAGAAAGGGATAGGTGCAGGGCGAGCTAGGGATTTGAGGTATTCAGCTTGTCGCCAGGTGCGGGACCTGCCTAGGGATCATCAGGAGTGTAGGGACACTGACTCAGGGGAGTGCAGGAGGTCTCCACGTCCCCGTTCCCTATTGCAGGACCCTCCATTGCAACGGTTTCCCCGGTGTTTCCCTTAGCTCTGTTTAAATTCGCCCTGCTGGAGGCGGTGTATCCAGGTTCATGGGTGTTATAGAAATTAGCCTTGCTAGATGCGGTGTATCCAGTCACACATGACATTACATGAAGGTTGCAGCCCCGAACTGTGACATTTGTTGGTTAGCAAAAATACAAGGGAACCCATGCCGTTTTTTTTAAATTTATTTACAGCGCAGAAGCGGATGATGAATATCCGCTGCTCCTGCTCTCACTGTTATTAGTGGCAGCAAGTGGCAGCTAGTGGGAGCTGTAGCCCCATCAGCTGACACCAGTGACCGGAGGTAAAGTTTATACCTCTGATCACAGCTGAGTGCTCACGCTGTCATTTGAGAGCGTGGGAACCGTGGCTCTCTGACCGGCGGGGATGATTTCCCCACTGATCAGAAGCGGTGTCTGTCGCGCTGCCATGCACATGACAGCGTGTCAAACACCCGATGTTCGGACAGCCAAACCCGAACAGTAACAGACTTTCTGGTGAAGTCCGTGTTCGGTGTCCGTGCCCGAACAGTAGGTGTTCGGTATGGACGCCGAACCTTACTGTTCGGATTCGCCCATCTCAACTCATAAACGATTTTTGTTTGAACCCAAGGCACCCATACATTAGTAATTGTGATACTTCGCTATCTTTTGGATAGGACTGGAGTTCCTCCTACTGGGCACTTTGTTTCTTGTTTAATTTTTATTCTCATACTAGCTGAATAGCCCGGCGCTGCCCGGGCATAGTAAATAACTACGGTTAGTTATAACAAATTATAATAATTATATCTATATATATAAAGTTGAGTGTATAGCCCTGCCCACTCCGCATAGCCACATTCACTATAATATCCCACATCATCCCATCAGCCAGAGCTACCAGACTACTAACCCTAATATCCCACATCGTCCCGTCAGCCAAAGCCCCTGGACTACTACCCCTAATATCCCACATCATCCCGTCAGCCAGAGCCACCTGACAACTACCACTAATATCCCACATTATCCCGTCACAGCCGCCGGACTACTACCACTAATATTCCATATCATCCCGTCAGAGCCGCCGGACTACTACCCCTAATATCCCACATCATTCCGTCAGCCAGTGCCACCGGACTACTACCCCTAATATCCCACATCATCCCATCAGCTAGAGCCACCGGACTACTACCCCTAATATCCCTCATCATCCCGTCAGCCAGAGCCACCGGACTACTACCTCTAATATCCCATATCATTCCATCAGCCTGGGGTCAGAACCAGAGTGCTGAGTGGAACGGTCCTAACTTCCATACCGGGGATCCCTTTAAGAGAGGCCTGGCGTCAGAATCAGAGTGCTGGATGGATTTACCCTAACTTCCATACTGGAGATGCCTTTAAGAGAGGCCTGGGGTCAGTACCAAAGCGCTGAGTGGAATTGCCCTAACTTCCATACCAATGATCCCTTTAATAGAAGTCTGAGGTCAGAATCAGAGCGCTGAGGGATTTGCCCTATCTTCCATACCGGAGATTCCTTTAAGAAAGGCCTGGGGTCAGTACCAAAGTGCTGAGTGGATTTGCCCTAACTTTCATACCAATGATCCCTTTAATAGAGACTGAGGTCAGAACCACAGCGCTGAGTGGAACGGTCCTAACTTCCATACCGGGGTTCCCTTTAAGAGAGCCTGGGGTCAGAACCAGAAAGCTGAGTGGAATTGCCCTAACTTCCATACCAATGATCCCTTTAATAGAAGCCTGAGGTCAGAGTCAGAGCGCTGAGGGATTTGCCATATCTTCCATACCGGAGATCCCTTTAAGAGAGGCCTGGGGTCAGTTCCAAAGCGCAGAGTGGATTTGCCCTCACTTCCGTACTGGTGATCCCTTTAAGAGATCCTGGGGTCAGAACAAGAGTGCTTAGTGGAATTGCCCTAACTTCCACACCAATGATCCCTTTAAGAAACCCTGGGGTCAGAACCACAGCGCTGAGTGGAACGGTCTTAATTCCATACCAGGGATCCCTTTAAGAGAGGCCTGGGGTCAAAACCAAAGCGCTGGATGGTTTGCCCTAACTTCCATACCAATGATCCCTTTAAGAGAGGCCTGGGGTCAGTATCAGAGCGCTGAGGGATTTGCCCTAACTTTCATACCGGACATCCCTTTAAGAGGGAAGATGTGATGGGTATATGGGCACGGGAGGGGGGATTCATTTCTGTCATGTGCTCTCTGCTCCTTTCTGTGGGGCAGACAATGGCTGGGAGCTTATGTTCCCAGGGATGCTAGATTTCTCCCACCATGTCAGTGTCTGCTGAGGTGTTGTCGAGTGGGAAAACTGTTGCTCATAGCAACCAATCACAGCTCAGCCTCTTTTAAAACAGCTCTGGTGAAATGAAAGGCGCTTTGTGATTGGTTGGTGATACACACATACATTCAATTTTATATATATACATATGGTTCTCTTATTTTATGACAGTATCTAACATAAGTCCAACTTTAGTTGTACATTGTTGGAAGTGCCCTAGCTTGTCTAAAAATGGACACTATTGGATACATTAATAACTAATAATATGCTAAATAGTTGTAAGTCAAATTTATGTTTTATGTTTGAGATAGCCAAGATGATTGTAGTCTCAAATTAGAAACTGTAGTGAATGATGAGATATGGAGCCTGAAAGTCAAACGTTCAAAACATTGTTAGGCTGGCTTCACATTTGCTTCTGTGCGCCCTTCATTTCATCCGCATTGATTCGCATGCGTCATGCGTACCTATCTTTAACATGATGTACGCATGAACATGCTTTTGCATGCGTTCGCTTGCGGATGTGTACACATGCGTCGTTTCGAGGTGTGAGGCAGGGTCCGGCGAACGCAACGTGCTGTCCTGCTGTCCTTCCTGAGGCTTGTGGTTTGTCATCGAAAGTATTTTTGTGTTGCATTCCGTCTGAATTTTTCTATTCCAAATGATATGTTGATATGATTACTTCTATTCCGCAGGATATGTTGGCACTTTTATAATGTTTATTTTTTGGTTCTAATGTTTTTCATTTCTTTTCCACATAGATCCTGGAGCAGCACCACCGAACTGGGATCGTCCTCGGTTGGAGCGGCCCTTCATCGACCAGACACTGAACAGTCCCAGTCATCCGGCAGCACTGCAGCAAAGCTGGTCCTTCGGGTCTTCCCCTGTCACAGTCCTCTGCCAATTTTTTTTTTTGGGTCTTACCGCCAGTGGCAGAAGGCCTGTGACAGGCCACTCATGCCCGAGTTTATTCACTTAGGCTTGGTCTTCCAGAATGGCCTCAAGGCAGTTGGAGACAGAGTGGAAAGTGGGTTCGCACAAATGGCCACACTTTTCCAGGATGTCCACCGACGCCTTGACCACATGGAAGCTGACCTTCAGAGACCGGCACATCATTTTTTTAATGCTATAGAGCGGGGCATGTCGGAACACCTTACGCCTGATCTCCAGCTAACTGTGATGCAGGCCTGCAATGCTGCTTACTTTCAGGTTATGCAGCAGACACAGTTCTTAACACAGCCACCCATGGCATTTCCGGCTGTTCCACCACTAAGCAGATTCACCACGATTCAGAGTCCATCTGCACAACAGGCTGCTGCTGCCACCGTGCCGAGTCCATCTGCACACCTGTCTGCTGCCGCCACTGTGCCGAGTCCATCTGCACAACTGTCTGCTGCCGCCACCATGACGAGTACTGCTGCACACCGGCTTACTGCCACCACCATGACTAGTACAGATGCACAACCTTCTTCCTCCACCACCATGCCTAGTCCTCCTGGATGCCATGCTCTTGCCACCACTCCCACCCTCCCAAAGATAAAAAAGAGCAAACAGCTGCACGGTATCAGGAAGACTAGGGGCAGCAAACGTACCCCCCAAAAAAAACTGTCATGCCACCTCCACCCTCACTTTCCAATCTGTCTTTTTTCTAGTTTGTCTCTCCCTAGTGTGTCAACTCCCAGCCCTGACCTCCCAGACCCCACGCAGGAACCCCTTCATCATCCATACGTGGTATCCAGTCATCCAAGCGCCACACCCCCCAGGTCCATATGTCACCCTCTTAAAATCCCCCGTTAATTTTTCTTTTCTGTTAAATAAAATTGTAATTTTGTTTTCACAATCACTCTTTCTTCTTTGTGTATTTATGCGCTGTCGCCGCAAACACACACAACTTATGCGCCATCGCTGCAAACACACACACTTGTGATGTCGCCACAAACACACACTTGTGTGTATTGTATTGTTTAGGCAACTTGGAACAGGGGTTTAGCTAGCGGTGTTTTATTATTTTCAGGAAACATTAAAGGTAAATAACATTACAGGTACATTTTAACAATCAAAGGTACATAACATTACAGGTACATTTAAGCAGATTGTACCATTTGGTCTTGCCATGAAACACGTCCAATGTCAGAAACAAAGTAGGCAGCAAATTTTTCCCTCATTTGGGCAACTTCCACTGTAGTCCTCAGAGGGTGACCTTGGTAATCTGGCAATGTGATAGCAACAGGTTCATCAAGTTCGAAGTTGGGTTTTTCTTTATCCATGATGTAGTTGTGCAGAACAATGCAAGCTTTTACAACCTCATCAATGGTCTCAGTTTTTAGATTGATGGGTGTCCCCAAAATGTGCCATTTAGATGCCAGCAAACCAAAGGCACACTCCACAGTTCTTCGTGCCCTTGTCAGTCGGTAGTTAAAAATCCGTTTGGTGTGATTCAAGTCCCGAATTCAATACGGTTTTGTGAGGTTGGCACACATTTGAAAGGCCTCATCTCATGTTGGGAAGAGGTCGTGGCTGTGGAAAATTAAATTCATTATGATACAAACATCGGGCCATGGAAGAGTTTTTGAAAGTCTGTGAGTCATTTCCTCGTCCAAATGAGCCAATGTCCACAGCAACAAATCTACAGTCAGCATCTGCAATAGCCATTAGCACAATAGAAAAATATTTCTTGTAATTGAAGTACTCGGATCCAGTTCCAGCAGGTTTCCTAATCCGTATGTGTTTGCCGTCCACAGCCCCCAAACAGTTAGGAAGATTACAATTTTTCCAGGAATTTAGATGCATTTTGCATCCACAGTTCAGTTGTGGGTTGGGGGGAGGAATTCCTCATGCAGAACTTCACATATAGCACAACATGTTTCTCCAACAATCCCAGAGAGCGTGGACACTCCAATCCTGAATTTGAAATGTAAAGATAAGGTCTCTCCAGTAGCCAGGAATCTGGGGAACAAAAAATGAGAAACAAAAATCAGTACAATGCTTAAGGGGTTAGGGTTATTAGTGACAGGAGTTTCTTTTTCAACATTACATACAGTACTTCAGGGTCACCAACAGACGCTCCTCAGCAGGAATGGATCGACGTAGCTGTGTGTCCTGCCTGGTGATGGATCCTCAGACACATTGTAGCAACTCATCGAAGCTCTGTTGTAACATCCTGGTGTAGTTGAAAAACTTCTGAGTGTTTGCATGCAGCTCTGTGTACAAGGAGTGGTAGGCTCCACAGCGCTCTCTGACTTCAACAATGGGGTGTTGCCAGTAGCGATTCCAACGTTTTCTCCGTCTTTCTCTTTTTCTTTCTTCATAACAAGCAACAGCAAACGCATAAGCCAAGTTCAAATCCAAATCCAGATTACCATATAAGCTCTCCATGTGAAGATCCATCTTTGCTGGATACAACAGCAAAAGATGAAGATTTCATCTGTACAAGGGTATATATACAGAATTTCCATGACACATGCCCATTGGACGTGGCTTGTGTCAAGGAAATTCTGGAACAGCATCCGAACGCTTGCGCATGAAAAATACAAACGCATGTCAAAACGCATGCAAGCGCTGGTGGATGATGCGGATTAAAAAATGCAGCGTTCGCATGCGTTTTGACATGTGTTTGCTCATGCAGATGATACGCAAAGTGCATATACACAAATGTGAACTTAGCCTTACAAATTTGCTCAGCAGTATATATTCCAAGCATACTGTAGAACAGAGCTTGCACAGAAGTGTAGCCCATGCCACTAGTGGTTTGCAGATAGTCACGGAGCATGATCCATGAGCAGCATGTGTCATACATTGACTGTATGATCTAAGCCAGGTATGTTTGACTCTGAAATACTGCCCCAGTATTAACCCTCAAATTGTACATTAGCCCCCACATTAGCTCCCATGCAGTATAATAGCCCCCACACTTTGAGGGCCCCCCACAGTAGTCGCTATGATGTATGAGGGCCACCAACTCTGTTTCAGGGTCCCCAGCAGTAACCTTTACACTGTATAAGTGTCGCCCATTGTTTATGATGCCACTACAGTTACATTATATATTAATTAAAATAAAAAAACATCATATACTCACCTAATCCCGGATCCTGATGAGTCCAACGGCAAGGCCAAGACAGACCAACTTGCTGATGTTATGGCACCGATGCACGCACAGTACGTCAGAGTGCGATGATATCACCACGCTAGGGACTCTGATGTCCTATGCGTGAACCCTCTTGTAAGGTAGCACTTGTCATTAAGGTAGGGAATACACGCTAGGCAGCCGATAAATCGCGTCCGGCACAGGTTTCTCAACATAACTCAGTCCATCCGGTTTATTATGCAGCATAGACCAAAGCAACAGCAACAGAAAGTTCATATAAACAGCATAGCATCAATGACAGAGCTTCACTCTGTTTATCCTGTGGTCACACAGGTTGTGCAATGTCCAGCACACAGGCTCTCTAGCCTCAGAGTTATATCCCCTGTCAGGGTTACCTCATGGCTGCTTCTCCATGCAGATGTTTATTCCCTCTCCCTGGGAACTCTCAGGCATATGCAGCCATTATACACAGCCTCTCCACGTGCTGTCAGGAAGGCAGCCACGTCAGCCAGACGAGACCTTCCATACGGACCAACCGGGTCCCAGCATTCACTCATGTGACCTACCCCGGCCACCTTATATGGTCCGTAGCCACGCACACCGGATCACATGGCTATGACCTCTTCACAGGTCCTACAAACATTCACACACCTATACTTTACTATGGCGTTCTAGACACCCTCCCCTAGGTGGGTTTGTAGGTGATTGATCCCACCCATCTCAACAATCACCTGAAGGCTTCTCCCTAACACATTGGTACGAAAGATCAGCTCTGCTGATCAGCACATAATCAAGCCTTCATCCCAAGGCCACCCACCTTGGGATACATAACGGTCCTTTAGCACCCTAGCACCCTGCTCCTGTTACCACTCTGGACATGGCTATCCGCCCATCGTGGGACACCCACACAGCGCCCCCTAGCGGACACAGTGGTCAATACACCACACCTCTATATATGCTTTTATGATGTTTTCTCTTTATGGCAGACTTAGATACTGAGACACTTCCTGGAGAGTGTTCTTCACTTGGGTGGATTTTGCAAAGGGGTTTTTCTTCACTATTGAAAGGTTTCTGCGATCATCTGCTACGGCTGTCTTCTGTGGAAGTCCAAGCCTTTTTGACTTCCCAAGCTCACCAGTGTTCTCCTTTTTGCAGAACGTACCAAAACTGGTACAGGTCTTCTTTTTTTAGCCTAATGATGGTCTATTTTTCTTCCATTGAGTGCTCCTTTGACCGCATGTTGTGGGTTCACAGCAACAGCTTCCAA
The DNA here is from genome assembly GCF_039654945.1 of Dendrobates tinctorius. Taxonomy (NCBI): domain Eukaryota; kingdom Metazoa; phylum Chordata; class Amphibia; order Anura; family Dendrobatidae; genus Dendrobates; species Dendrobates tinctorius. Next base: position 8,350,282 of record NW_027361771.1, on the reverse strand, counting down.
ATGCAAATACCACACTGGAATCAACACCAGACCTTTTACCTGCTTAAATGATGATGCATAAATGAGGGGATAAGCTATGCAGTCCATTAAAGAGCTTTTCAGATAGTTGCTCAATTACTTTTGGGCCCTTTAAAAAGAGGCAGCTACATATTAAATAGCTGCAGTTCCTAAACCCTTACTCCAATTATGATGTGAATACCCTCAAATTAAAGCTGAAGTCTTCACTTTAAGCCCATATTGATTATATAACTGTATCTTGAATGTTTTTTGGTAAACGGCTAAAATGCCAAAACTTGTGTCACTGTCCGAATATTTCTGAATGTAACTATATATTCCCAGCCAGTCTGCTGGTTCCCACCAATTTTCAGTTGCAAGGCAGCAAAAGTGATGGAATGCATGTCATTGCTATTTAACAGGTACTAGAAAGGTGGGGTATGTAACAAATGAGAAGTTTGTGGGGGGGGGTTTCACATTCTGCTGACATTTTTTTTTTAAGTTAGCGACAAATCCTTGTAATTTTAGGATGTTAGTCTGTGTAAATAAATGACATTGTATTATGGGGCATGATCTGTAAAAAGGGGTGTTGTGTATGTTGGTGAAAAATTTGGACTGTACTGTGATTCTGGGTTCCTTTGTCAGGAAAATAACTGAGAAAGAAGTCGGCAACTCTGAAAGGAAATCCATTTGAGGGACCCCCAGACGCTCATGTTGTCCTGACTTTGTATGGCAGGGGCGTCATTATCATTTTGGTAAGCTCATCAGGACATTTATGAAGCTGCCTCTGCTTTATTATTTATTATAGCGCCATTTATTCCATGGCGCTTTACATGTGAGGGGTATACATACTTACGTTTTTGCCTATAGCAACCAATCACAGCTCAGCTTTCATTTCTTATTCTGCTCTTAAAAAATGAAAGCTGCTCTGTGATTGGCCCCTATGGGGTTTTGGAAAACGTTCATAAAGATAGATATGTATAGATGGCAAAGAGTCTGCACAATGCACCCAGCAGTCACACAGCCTTAGCACTAGGTGGCGCTGATGCAGCCACGGCTGTGGCAGTATCAATGTAATACAGCTATAATGTCTATACCTAACAGTGTGGAAGCGTAAAGATGGCCTGCGGACAGTGAAAGGTTCCTTCATGTGGGATTTCCTTCACTGGTTCCCTAGGACAACATACGTAGCAGCAGCTCCAGTATTTACAGTAAGGGCAGGGCATTCCAGGCGCTGCACTCTCCGACCAGCAGGTGGCAGTGTCCACACCTCTCCTCCCTCCATGTTGTGTCTATCCTGCCCCCGTCTTGTTGGTTTGGACAGTGTAGATGTGACGTGGATCTGGAAGCCGGTGCTGAGCTGCACAGGGAGGAACGAGGGAGAGCCGCTGTCGTGTTATACAGGCAGGGAGACTGTGAGTGGGCTGAAATGGGAGGATGAGCGGCCATACACATAGATTACATGGCGACTGTGGCTGCATGTCACACAGCAGAGACCTGTATAGGGGGCGCTCAGTAAGGAGCCATATCCCTCATTCTAATCTCAGCGATCTCTAATGTCTGGCTTGATTAAGCCCTTAGAGCGATTTTCCATAAAGCCTAGAGGACAATGAATGGAGCCAGGGTCTAGCATGACAGGATTGCAGAGCACTGATTTCTTGGGATTGCTGGGGGCACCAGAAATGGGACCCTTGGCTGTCAGCATGTAACGCCATACCCTCAGGATAGTGTTTTCTTGGAGGGCTATAACCTGTTATATGTAACTACTAAGGGACGGTCCGACCACCTAGACTCCGGTTACAGGTCCCGGCAGCGAGGGTGCCAAAGATCCCTGTGCCGTATGTACGGTAATCCGCATTTATCTAGAGGAGCAGTGGTCACACTATCTACACAGGAAACTTTTGGGACTCCCATTCATGGGATTGTTGGGCTACCTATCCTGTGCACAGGAATACCCTTTGTGTCAGCTTAGAATGACTGTTCAAACCAAGTACAGGCCCTCAGTGCTTCATGGCACTGCCTATCACTTATATACACTTTCCCACCTGTTTGGTTTCCAGCTTTCTCCTCCCTTCTCTTGTCTCAATGAAGCCAGAGCTGTCAATCAAAGAAGAGAGGGGGACAAGCAGGTGGGAATGTATAGTTAAGCTTGGCCCGGCCATAAAGCACAAGTGTTTGAACAGTCATTCTGTGAAGGGTTAAAACTAAAATCAAAGCTGAAGTTTCGTTTTGTCCATTCTCTGAAGGTTTCGTTTCTCCGTTTTTGTTGCTGTAAGATAAATTTTTATAATTTGCATGGGCTGTCATGAAACCAGACTGTTCTCATCAGGTACAAAGATAAGGGAGGCGGGGGTGTAGAACTCTGAAGAATATGCCATTATACTACTTTCTATTTGGATACGGACATATATGTAGTTTCCGGTTTTCTTGCATTATTATTGGGTAATAAAGTGAAGTATTACCATGATGCTATAGGTAGTTGAGAACTTTGCATAATTAAGCAAAAGATTATAAAAGAAGTGACTAAAATAAAGGGGACTGGTGATCTGTCTCGATCCTCCCGTACAGAGACCCCCCGTCTCCGTGTGGTCATTTGAGTTGCTAGCAACACTCTGTGGAATAATTTGGACATCACTAGCTCAACCGTGAAGGGTTAATTTAGCCCTCCCTCTATAGCTACCCCGACAATTCTGTGCTGACACAGGTCTTTTAAGTCTGGAAAATATTCCTCCTTAGAACTGTCTTTTAAATGTGTGGTGAATTTTAGAGCTCCCAGAGAAACCTGAAAGATACTTATCCGTGTCCACTAGTGATGGGTAAGCGTGCTCATGTGCTAACCGAGTGTCTAACAAACAGCCGCGAGACATGCAGCTGCGGTGACTCCTATTCGAGCACGCCGAAGATACTGTTAGCACCCGAGCATGCTCAGATAACCTTATCCCAGCACGTTCGCTCATCACTAGTGTCCACCTCTCCATACCTGACTGCGTCTAACTATATGTCCTGGGGGGAACATCCCCTTTAAATGATACCTGTATGTTTCCATTTATGTAGGAAGATGTCACGAGCTGCTGGAAAAGCCGGAAACCTGAGGGACAAACTGGATGGGAATGAGCTGGATTTAAGTTTAAGCGATCTGAGTGAAATCCCAGTGCGGGACCTGGTAGGTTACTGAAAGCCCAGTCTACTCGTCTGACATGTCCTGCTAACTGCGCTCCATCCCACCGACATTCACATCTCCTGGTATTCCACGCTTACTTCTAGAAATGCCCAGTCGTTTGTGACTGCAGACAGTGCTCATGAAGATCACTATGACTGTAATTTCACCTTTAATTAGAGGACAAAGTCTGATCTGTGAGATTACAGTCCTCCCATTTTCCTATAGCTTAAAGGGAATCTGTCACCCCTTTTTTGAGATATCATATAATTATATCATTCAATTGTGCGTCACATAAGGATTCTCTTAGTACTTTTGCTTCCCCCTGACCCCGCACCTTTCATGCATAAATACCTTTTTTATATCGGTTCAGATGTATGTAAACTGCCGCTGTCCGGTCCGCTGGGCGGGGCTTATTCACCTGCTCCCCCCCTCCCTGTCTTGCTCTAAGCATTTCTTCTTGTGTGAAAAACAAAGGTTGCGTCAGTCTCAAAACTTTTGGCCACAACTGTAGTCTGCAGTCTTCATCAGTGTCATTGACCTTAAATTTGGCAGTAGTCCGCATATGCAACAGAGCTCCATTCACACAGAGGACACACTCAGAGTCCACCAATCCAGAAGTTATCTCCTATCTAGTGGATAGGTGCTAATTTATTCCCAGAATACCGCTCTAATTAGGGCTCTATTTCGATTATTGGGGTCATTGCTGACTCCAATCTTTGGAAGCTGGCTTCTAGATCTGACTTAAGGTACTGTCACACTTAGCGATGTACCAGCGATCCCGACCAGCGATATGACGCAGTCAGGATCGCTGGTGCATCGCTAAGTGGTCGCTAGTGAGCTGCCACACAGGCAGATCTCACCAGCGACATCGCTGGGGACGGTGGTCGCTACTTACCTGTCACACCAGGCGATCCTGCGTCCTCCCGCCCGGCTCCAAGCATCGCTCGTCGTCACAGCAGGAAGCGCCGCAGGAAGCTGACGACGAGAAACAGTCCTGGACGTTCTCGCGCGATCAGCGATAACCAGCGGGGGAGCGGGTCGGAGGTAAGTATCAGACACAGCGATATCGCTAGCAATATCGCTATAGAGTCACAAGTTATAGCGATATCGCTTAGTGTGACAGGCCCTTTAGACTTGCTAATCTTCTGAATCTTGCTGCCTGTGATTTGGTCAGGATACATTGAGTGACAGGTTCCTTTTTAAATTTACAAGTATATTGGAAAAATCTTTAGAAGCCACTACTAGAATGATGTGAATACGTATGAAACCTTTACGGGCAGAAATAGGGAGTGGTTGGGTAGTTTTTGTCAGCACTGTATACATGAGCTCGTCTTATAGAATATTCGTCTATGAGTTGGAATAATTTTTATTGATCCGTTTTCCATGTTCTGCCCTCAGGCTGCTCTTCCCAAGGCGACAGTGTTGGATCTTTCTTGTAACAAGCTGACAATGTTACCGGTAAGTTGTTGCATCGCGAGAAATTACTGAGTGACAACTGACGTTGTGTGAACTGTATGTCTGCTGAAGAAAGAGAAACAATATAGGGCGGTAATCTACCGTGGTGTACTAATATCTCCGCTGCTTTTATAGGGTGAATTCTGCTCTCTCACTCACATTGTAAGGTTGGATCTCAGCAAGAACCAGTTGGTACAACTTCCATCAGAATTTGGTAGATTGGTGAACCTACAGCACCTCGATTTGCTACAGAACCGGCTAAAAGCTCTGCCTGTCACCTTCGCTCAGCTGAAGGTAAAGACCAGTGATTGATCTCTGTATAGAAGGAGAACATCGTTTCCATTTTCTTTCATTCATGTTTGGGGGGGGGGGAATTCACATGGTCCAGCACATACAAAAATTGAAACTGATTTCCGTGCTAAGTTTACAGTGTCTAAACCACAATTGTAATGCTAGAACACTGTGTCATTTCTTATTCTTACATAGAGCTTAAAATGGTTGGACTTAAAGGACAATCCCCTGAACCCTGCTCTGGCCAAAGCTGCTGGAGATTGCCTGGATGAAAAGCAGTGTAAAGAGTGTGCCCAGATGGTGAGTAAAAAGCTCTACATTTAGGATAGGGGCATAGATGGCTTATTTTAAGATGAGATAGACAATAATACGAGCTATGTTCTATAGGTTTATAACTTAAAGGTTTGTATCAAGTTAGGAAGTTGTCCCCTATCAATCGGATAAGAGATAACTTCCCAAGACTGCTGGGAATTCCACCAATTTTGAGAATGGGGCTTTGAGGAGCCTGACCTGTAAGTAGTGAAGGAGAAGTATATTCAGATCTTCTCCATTCATAAGGGGCTCTTCAGAACTCTTATGTGGATCACAGGGGGTGCCAGCGGACGAACCCCCAGAGACCAGAAAGATGTCTCCTATCCCAACTTCTTAACTTGGCACACTTTTTTAACACGTCTCTTTAGGCCTGTAGAATACTATAATATCGATGTTGGTAGTCTACAAAGCAATATATGTGATTCCTAAAAGGCATTATCTAGTACCTCTTGCTGCCACACCATAACCAGAGAAGCTCTGGTGATGTGGCAGCGTATGTAGGTCACCTGCCAGACCTGGCAAGTGGCTACTACTAAAGAGCTCCTCACCACTCCATCTTCCTCCGATATTGAGAGGTATTGGATATGCCTTTAACCTCTTTCTGCCATTTGACGTACTATCCCGTCCATGTGCCCTGGGACTTAATTCACAGGGATGGGATAGTACGTCATAGCGATCAGCGGCGCTCACGTGGTGAGCGCGGCTGATCGCGCCGGGTGTCAGCTGATTATCACAGCTGACACCCGGCACTATGTGTCAGGGGCTGTCACGGACCGCCCCCGACACGTTAACCCCTGGCACACTGCGATCAAACACGATCGCAGTGTACCGGGGGGTTTAGGGAAGCATCAGCAGGGAGGGGGGGCTCCCTCCGTGCTTCCCTGAGACCCCCAAAGCAGCGCAATGTGCAGCGCTGCTGCGGGGGTCTTCTTCCCTGCAGGTCCCCGGATCCAAAATGTCGGCGGAGGCCTGCAGGGAGCCGGCTTGTTTCCACAGTGCCTGCAAAGCGTAGGCACGATGAAGCCTTCTGCACTGCCTGTGACAGATCGCTGATCTGTCACAGCGATCTGTGATGTGAAAGATTAGCGATCTGTCACTTGACAGTTATGTCCCCCCTGGGACATTGTAATAAAGTTAAAAAAAAAAAAAGTGTAAAAATAATTTATAAAAAAATAGCTACATAAATTTAAAAAAAAAAAAAAAATTCCCTAAATTAATTTTTGGGAAATAAAAAAAAACAATAAAAGTGCACATATTTGGTATCGCCGCGTCCGTAACTACCCGCCCTATAAAACTGTCCCACTAGTTAACCCCTTTATTGAACCCCTTAAAAAATAAAAAAAAGCAAAAATTAAAGCTTTATCATCATACCGCCGAACAAATAGTACAATAACGCGCCATCAAAAAGAAGGATATAAATGATCATGGTACCACTGAAAACGTCATCTTGTCCCGCAAAAAATGAGCCGCCACACAGCGTCATCAGCGAAAAAATAAAGACGTTATAGCTCGCAGAATAAAGCGATGGAAAAATAATTATTTTGTATATGAAATTGTTTTCATTGCATAAAAGCGCCAAAACATAAAAAAACATAAATGAGGTATCGATGTAACCGCACTGACCCGAAGAATAAAATCGCCTTATCAATTTTACCGCACGCGGAATGGTGTAAACGCACCCCCCAAAAGAAATTCATGAAACGCTGGTTTTTGTTCATTCTGCGTCCAAAAAATCGGAATAAAAAGCAATCAAAAAATGTCACGTGCCTGAAAATGGTACCAATAAAAACGTCAACTCGTCCCGCAAAAAATAAGACCTCACATGACTCGGTGGGTCAAAATACGGAAAAATTATAGCTCTCAAAATGTGGTGATGCAAAAACTATTTTTACAATAAAAAGTGTCTTAGGGTATGACAGCTGCAAAACATAAAAACCGCCATAAATAGTAAATCAAACCCCCCGTTATCACCCCCTTAGTTAGGGAAAAATAATAAAATTAAAAAAATGTATTTATTTCCATTTTCCAATTAGGGTTAGGGCTGAGATTAGGGTTAGGGGTGTGTTTGGGTTAGGGTTGGAGTTAGAATTGGGGGGTTTCCACTGTTTGGGCACATCAGGTGCTCTCCAAACGCAACATGGCGTCTGAACTCCATTCCAGCCAATTCTTCTTTGAAAAAGTCAAATGGTGCTCCTTCCCTTCCAAGCTCTGCTATGCGCCCAAACACTGTTTTACCCCCACATATGGGGTATCAGCCTACTCAGGACAAATTGCAAAACAGCTTTTGGGGTCCAATTACTCCTGTTACCTTTGGGAAAATAAAAAAATTGGTGACTAAAAGATCATGTTTGTGGAAAAAATATGATTTTTTTTTTTTTTATTTTCACGCCCGGGCGTTATAAACTTCTGTGAAGCACTGTGGGGTTCAAAGTGCTCACCACACATCTAGATAAGTTCCTTGGGGGGGGGGGTCTAGTTTCCAAAATGGTGTCATTTGTGGGGGGTTTCCACTGTTTAGGCACATCAGGGGCTTTCCAAACGCAGCATGGCGTCCAATTCCAGCCAAAAAAGTCAAATGGCGCTGCTTCCCTTCCGAGCTCTGCCATGCGCCCAAATAGTGGTTTACACCCACATATGGGGTATCAGCGTACTCGGGACAAATTGCACAATAACTTTTCGCATCCTGTTACCCATGGGAAAATAAAAATTGGGGGTGAAAAGGTCATTTTTGTGGAAAAAATATGATTTTTTAATTGTACGGCTGTACGTTATAAACTTCTGTGAAGCCCTTGTGGGTTCAAAGTTCTCACCACATATCTAGATAAGTTCCTTGGGGGGGTCTAGTTTCCAAAATGGGGTCACTTGTGGGGGGGTTTCCACTGTTTAGGCACATCAGGAGCTCTCCAAACGTGTCATGGTGTCTGATCGAATTCCAGCCAATTTTGCATTGAAAAAGTCAAACGGCGCTCCTTCCCTTCTGAGCTCTGCCATGCGCCGAAACAGTGGTTCCCCCCACATATCAGGTATCGGCGTACTTGGGAGAAATTGCACAAAAACTTTTGCAGTCCAATTTCTCCTGTTACCCTTGGTAAAATAAAAAAAATTGGACCTGAAGTAATTTTTTTGTGAAAAAAAGTTATGTTCATTTTTTTTTTTTTTTTAAACATTCAAAAAATGTCCTGTGAAGCACCTGAAGGGTTAATAAACTTCTTGAATGTGGTTTTGAGCACCTTAAGGGGTGCAGTTTTTAGAATGGTGTCACTTTTGGGTATTTTCTATCATATAGACCCCTCAAAGTGACTTCAAATGTGATGTGGTCCGTAAAAATAAAATGGTGTTGCAAAAATGAGAAATCGCAAAAATTGGTGTTGCAAAAATTGTGCTGATGTAAAGTAAACATGTGGGAAATGTTATTTATTAAGTTTTTTGTGTGCCATATCTCTGTGATTTAAGGGCATAAAAATTAAAAGTTGCAAATTTGCGAAATTTGCAAGATTTTCATCAAATTTCCGTTTTTTTTTCCCAAATAAACGCAAGTTATTTGAATGAAATTTTACCACTAACATGAAGTATAATATGTCACGAGAAAACAATGACAGAATCACCGGGATCCATGGAAGCGTTCCAGAGTTATTACCTCATAAAGGGACAGTGGTCAGAATTGTAAAAATTGGCCCGGTCATGAACGTGCAAACCACCTTGGGGGTTAAAGGGATTTTATGCTTGTTTGTTATAGTGAACACTGGTTGCCGTGTCAATCCCATATCGTACTCTCTAGTCAGTGTTTCTTTGCACAGGTTTTGCAGTACATGAAAGTCGTCCAGGCTGATCAAGAACAGGATTTACAGCGGAAACTTCTGGAAGAGCAAGGTTTGTTCATAAAGTTGTGAAGGGGATTGTGTCTGGTGTGGACACACTTTTCAGGTGTGAAATTTGATTTATTGTAGCCCTGAAACAGAAACGTGAGGCTGAGCAGAGGCAGAAAGAGGATCGGGAACGGGAACAGCGGCGCAAACAGAAAGCTCAACAAAAAGCACGGAAGAGGAGGGACTACGATGCTCTGCAGGCGGCTCAGCAAGAGATGAAGAAAAAAGACACTGAGCCTTCAGACAACCACAGTGAGTTAGTCTGTCACCAGCTACCATTTTGTATTTTTGTACTTGTTAATTGGAATCTGTCAGCAGGTTTTTGCTATTTAGCCTGAGTGTTTAATCTATCACTCAGTGATGTGTCACTTATCAGGCTGTTTGCTGTTGTTTTAATACAATGAGTGTTTTATCGTCAGGAGATTATCACTTGCGGACTAATGACAGCGTGACACTTGGTCCAACCAGGACCCCATCATTTATTAGCAGCTGTACACAGAAAGCTGTGGTGTGGGCAACGTTGGCTTTCTGAGCTGTGCACCATGCTACATCTAAAAACTGTGTAAGAACCACTGCACCTTGTAAACTAAGTGATACATCGTTGGATTCAGGGTCTCTTTGCCTAAATTACGCTGCTCTCAGATGAGGTAGCAAAAAGCTGGTGGAAGGTTCCCTTTAAAGGGGTCATCCCACACAGACAAGTTGCAGCTAATCTTACATTTCCAACATTCACTGATCAGAGGCTGCGGCCAGTGATTTGTTGTAGTGTTAGTGTGCACGGAGCCATTGGCGACAGCAGAAGCCACTTCACTGCTGATTTTGAATAGGTATTTGAGCCATAGCCCAACAGAAATCTATGGATGTAATGCAGTATTGACTTGGTATAAGGGACGTAAAATGTCTATTTCAGTGACTGCTTTAGATGGGAAAGGGTTTCGGATTTCTCAGAACGTATTGTGCTTTTCTGGCTAGGTGTATGAATGTTATTATCTTGTGTAAGTGCACACATTAACATAGTGCAGTCACGTTAATAAAACACCATCCCGCTACTTTAGTGTAAACAGTGCCTTGCGAAAGTGTTCGGCCCCCTGGAACTTTTGAACATTTTCCCACATATCATGCTTCAAACAAAGATACCAAATGTAAATTTTTGGTGAAGAATCAACAACAAGTGGGACACAATTCTGAAATTGAATTAAATTTATTGGTTACTAGCTGAAGAGCCCGGCGCTGCCCGGGCTTAGTAACTAACTGTGGTTATAGCAAATTATAATTATCCTCCATCCCATAGTCCTGTGCCCATATACCCATCATACATATCCACGATCCCATAGGCCCGTGCCCATATACCCATCATACATATCCTCCATCCCATAGTCGAGTGCCCATATACCCACCACACATTCTCCCTCCCATAGTCCCTTGCCCATATACCCATCATACATATTCGCCATCCCATAGTCGAGTGCCCATATACCCATCACACATCCTTCATCTCATAGTCCCATGCCCATATACCCATCATACATATCCACGATCCCATAGGCCTGTGCCCATATACCCGTCATACATATCCTCCATCCCATAGTCCCGTGCCCATATACCCATCACACATCCTTCATCTCATAGTCCCATGCCCATATACTCATACATATCCGCCATCCCATAGTCCCGTGCTATCCGCCATCCCATAGTCCCGTGCCCATATACCCGTCATACATATCCTCCATCCCATAGTCCAGTGCCCATATACCCATCACACATCCTTCATCCCATAGTCCCGTGCCCATATACCCGTCATACATATCCTCCATCCCATAGTCCAGTGCCCATATACCCATCACACATCCTCCATCCCATAGTCAACCATTATGACATCTTAATGAGCGGCGGGGCTTGCCACCTATGATGACATCAGCGTCGCCATGGCAACCATTGACATCATAATGAGGGCGGGGCTTGATACACACATACTTTTTCCCCATTATGTAGATAGGGGCAAAATTGGTGAATTGGAACGCGCGGAGTTAAAAATTCGCCTCACAACATAGCTTAGGACACTCTCGGGGTCCGGACGTGTGACTGTGCCAAATTTTGTGGCTGTAGTTTCGATGATGCGGATGCCTATCCCGGACATACACACACTTGAGCTTTATATAATAGATTTAAAATTTTTGTGGAAATTCAAAAACTGAAAAGTGGGGCGTGCAATATTTTTCTGCCCCTTTAACTTAATACTTTGTTGCGCCACCTTTTGCTGAGATTACAGCTGCAAGTCGCTTGGGGTATGTCTCTTATCAGTTTTGTACATCGAGAGACTGAAATTCTTGCCCATTCTTCCTTGGCAAACAGCTCGAGCTCAGTGAGGTTTGATGGAGATCGTTTGTGAACAGCAGTTTTCAGCTCTTTCCACAGATTCTCGATTGGATCCAGGTCTGGACTTTGACTTGGCCACCTGGATACATTTATTTGTGAACCATTCCATTATAGATTTTGCTTTATGTTTGGGATCATTGTCTTGTTGGAAGACAAATCTCCGTCCCAGTCTCAGGTCTTTTGCAGACTCCAACAGGTTTTCTTCAAGAATAGTCCTGTATTTGGCGCCATCCATCCTCCCATCAATTTTAACCATCTTCCCTGCCCCTGCTGAAGAAAAGCAGGCCCAAACCATGATGCTGCCACCACTATGTTTGACAGTGGGGATGGTGTTTTCAGGGTGATGAGCTGTGTTGCTTTTATGCCAAACATACATACGCCAAACAAATCAAAGTTCGATTTTGGTTTTATCTGACCAGAGCACCTTCTTCCACGTTTGGTGTGACTCCCAGGTGGCTTGTTGCAAACTTTAAACAACACTTTTTATGGATATCTTTGAGAAAAAGTTTTCTTCTTGCCACTCTTCCATAACGGCCAGATTTGTGCAGTGTATGACTGATTGTTGTCCTATGGCCAGACTGTCTCACCTCGGCTGTAGATCTCTGCAGTTCATCCAGAGTGATCATGGGCCTCTTGGCTGCATCTCTGATCAGTCTTCTCCTTGTCTGAGATGAAAGTTTAGAGGGACAGCCAGGTCTTGGTAGATTTGCAGCGGTATGATGCTCATTCCATTTCAATATGATCGCTTGCACAGTGCTCCTTGCTCCTTAAAGTTTTGGAAATTATTTTGTATCCAAATCCGGCTTTAAACTTCACCACCACAGTATCACGGACCTGCCTGTTGTGTTCTTTGGTCTTCATGATGCTCTCTGTGCTTCAAACAGAACCCTGAGACTATCACAGAGCATGTGCATTTATACGGAGACTTGATTACACACAGGTGGGTTATATGTATCATCATTAGTCATTTAGGACAACATTGGATCATTCAGAGATCCACAATGAACTTCTGGAGTGAGTTTGCTGCACTGAAAGTAAAGGGGCCGAATAATACTGCACGCCCCACTTTTTAGTTTTTACATTTCCACAAAAATGTAAAATAACCAATAAATTTCGTTCAACTTCACAATTGTGTCCCACTTGTTGTTGATTCTTCACCAAAAATGTTAATATGGTATCTTTGTTTGAAGCATGATATGTGGGAAAAGGTTGAAAAGTTCCAGGCAGCGGAATACTTTTGCAAGGCACTGTATATTCACCAGAGGCAGTTGTGAGAAAATGTTTGTATCTGTCCACTTGTATGTGACCGTACTCTAGCCTGCAGACCACCTCTAGACAAGATCACAGATCCTTATCTGTGCTATTAAATATACTAATACAAGTACCATTTTTAATAAACATTATTGTCACAATCTTGTTTTGCATTGTGGTTTTATTCTGTGGAAGCATCCATGAAAACCATGCTTGTTTCTGTGTCCTGAGCATGGATAAGGATCATCTCAGAAGAGCTGGTACACCTTAAAATGTCACTGCACTTTTAGGAAACTTTTCACATGTAATAAAGACCTGTGAAAAGTCTGGTGATTAGGGACCTGCATCCTGAGACCCCCACTACTTGGTAAAATGAAGCACTCCACTAAGCGCTGTTTTTCTCCGACATGGGCTAAATAGTGTTTGAGACTGTATTCGGTGTTGTCTAAATGCTGCTTCTCCTCCATTGTAGCAAAGTGATTTGTAGGTCAATGAGATGACTTTTGTGTCTGAAAGTATAGTGACCATTTAAATAGTCGCTGTAGCAAAAATACGAGGAAGGACGCATTTTATATGGAAGACTTGTCGTATTAAGCTAATTTACACACATAACATTATTTTTTTTTGTAGAAATTCCGCCTAAGCCTGCACAGAAGCAAAAACCAAGGCAGAGATCAAGGCTCGGAGTAGTGATGAGGATGATCCTTCTGGTGTTCATCTTGCTCCTGGGTGGTATAGTAGCGTGCCGCTACACTCAGCTGCAGCGTCAGATCGTGTGCAGCAGCGTCAATGCAGTGTACGAAGAAACAGTAAGAACGCTGAGAAGCTGTCACGTACTGGAGAGCATTGTACAGCTCACTTCTCGGCAGTAATGCCCAAAGACATTTGTGTTACTTCATTTGTGAAGAAAAGGGTCATTCCTTTTTGAGGGTGTTTAAAATATGGGGGCTTCTCCCTGCCGTTTTAAGTATTTTTATATATATTTAATAAGACTTGACCTATTCCCTTATGTCTTAAAGAGGATTTTGGTAAACCTGATAAGTGGGGAAGACTATAGGTCTTTACCGGCTCAGTTTCACGATGGAGGTAAATTACGGTCGTCCTGCAACATTTCTATGGGCTTTCTTGTTGACAAATTGGTACCAAACTGTCACCTTCTGTATATATATTACATATATAATGACCCGCTATATTTTTATATGGATTAGACCATACTTTGCTTCATCTAACTGGATGCCACTGCCAATCGACCATTGTCCATTCCTGGTTCTTGGAATGGTTTTATGAATTCCGTACTTGTAACCAAACTGCTTAATGGCTTGATCAGCAACTGTGGTGTAACACTAAAGTTTCTATGTAAAATGCCATAATGTTGCCTTTTGACTCCAATGGATCCCAAATTTCTACGAACAAATAATAAATAACACCCTGTCTATTTACTACTGTGGTTTTCAGATAGCTGCTCGAATTTTACATCACTGATATATTGTCATTTAAAGGGACTGTGTCAGCACAGGCTGACTGTTCAAACTAAGGGCCCCATCACACATAGCGACTCACCAGCGATCCCGACAACGATATGAACTTGTCAGGATCGCTGGTGAGCTGCCAAACAGGCAGATCAACAGCGATCAGGACAGCGACACACGGGTAACAAGCGAAGCACGTCGCTTGGTTACCCGCAGTGTACATTAGATACCAGCGTGTTGGTGCAGGGAGCTGGTGAACAACGGTTTTCTAAGAGCCGCGCGGCGCTTAGAAACCCGCTGGTTACCAGCTCGCTGGTCTCCCGCCTGCCACACACAACGATGCGTGCTGGCCAGCAGGAGACCAATGATCAAAAATATGTCCAGGCCATTCCAGGACGATCAGCGATACCCGGCAGGGGGGCCGGTCGCTGATAAGTGTCACACACACAGCGATCTCGCTGGTGAGATCGCTGTGTGTGACGGGGGCTTAAGTCCCGCAGGCTCGGTGCTTAACGGCAGGGCGAATCGTTTACATACACCTCCGCCCCCCTTTTCTTTGATTGATGGCTTTCCCTTTATAGAGCCAGAGAAGGGTGGAGATTGATGGAAAACAAGCAGGTGAGAAGGTGTAAAAATGATTGATCCCATCCCGATGCACCGAGCGCCTGTACTTGGTTTGAACAGTCATTGTGTGTTGACGCAGTCCCTTTAATTAATGCTTGAAAGACTCAAGTTTTGTGCCCACCTTCACTCTTTTTATTGAGCCATTGCATCTAAAACTAAAGTTTCCAAAAAGGAGCTGTGTGTTTATTTTATGTCCATTATTCTGAGTTTATAGCTTCAGTGGAGAACTAGATCTCTATAGTAATAAACCACAACACAGCCCTTTGCAGTCTGATTTAAAAAATAAGTGACAGATTTAGAAGTCTTTCTACACTGTTTGTTACTATGGGGTCATGTCCATTTTTAAAGGCTCTATAGACACAAATTAAAACTAATTGCAAAATTGGTACTTTGTTTTTGAAGCATCACAAGAATAGGTGGGAAGGTGAACCATGATGTTGCTGACACTGGCATTGTTGTTTTCTGCCAGTTTGGACATAACTTATAAAGAAATGTCTAAATTATAACTTTATTCATATGTATGCACTAGGCTCCCTTGCAGGATCATGCACACCTAATGCTATCATTTAGCTGTTTAAAAGGAAGCAGGGAATTTGTAGACTCTAGCAGGAAGATAAAGCTCCAACCGCTATAAGAATCTTTGGTGAATAATCAGGCGCAGATTTTTGGACCAATGGCCTATTTTCTGCCATTATTCTTTATAGGGAGTACTGTAATAGCACAGTACTTGGGTTGTGGCTCATGGTATCGATCAGGGATACAAAACCATAAGTGCTACTAAAAAAGACTTGGTCATATTCAGAAATCACATTTTAATCCCCAACTCTGCAAGGTATTTAGACTTTACTGCATAATGAAAATGGTTAATAGGATTTCCTGGAACCTAAATTTATGGGAGTCTGAACTTGTAAAGATAATGTGCCACGTGGCCAAGCTGCGTGCTGTTTTTGGCTGTGTGACTTATACAAAGGTTGTTATGGTAGAGTCATGTACACAGAGTTACATATTACACACAAGACTTTTTTCAGATCTCGGTGATGTTCCGATGTCTGATCACAATTAGAGATGAGCGAATTTGATAAATTCCCTGCTTATTCAGCAAGCTATAGCACTTACCGAGTAAGCTGCAGAGGGAACCCGGATACATGGAGCGGCTGATCAACTGTTCGGCTCCGCAGCGGCATGTGTCACAGTCACAACACATGCATGGAGAGCCTGGGTGTTGGGCTCTCCATGCATGTATTGTGACTGTGACGCAGCTGATCAGCCGGCGCGCTCCATGTATCCCGGGTTCCCTCTGCAGCTTATTTGGTAAGCGCTATAGCTTGCTGAATAAGCAGGGACCTGATAAAATTTGCTTATCTCTAATCACAATGCATAGGCTAGCCGCACATCTCCAGACCTGCGCGTGACAGCTTCATAGAAATATATGAAGAAATCATGCTCAGGTCAGATGAGCGGCCAGCCTGTGCCTTGTGCTATAACATCGAACCAATTATCTCAGACATCTGAAACAGCACTAAGCATCATATGGGGGAAAAAAAAATCCTAAAATGAAGCATTCTCCATACAAATGTGTTCCCACAGATAAATATAGTATGTATGGTAAGTGACAAGCTTGATCCGATAAAAGTGAATCAATTATACACAGGACATATGTAATATGCAGGAGGTTGATACAATACAACTTGAACTGCTTTTGGTCAAAGCACAAAGCTCCAATTTAAACATGGCTGTTCACAATATCTGCCATGCTGATATGGAAGGGTAGGTAATTTACTAGAAAACATGTAGGAATTCAACAAAAGCATAATGAATATTTCTTCTAGGAATGTTCGTGTTTGAGATTGTAAACTAGTGATGATCTATCTCACCTGCATTATAGGACAGAGAAAGGGTTATTCAGCATCTCTGATACCTTGGTCTGCACTCCATGCAATAACCACTGTACCTTTCATCTCTGACTGCAGGAGATAATCTCTGTAAAGGGAACCTGCTGCCACACCCTGTGAAGGCAGGTAAGCTAGTGACAGACACGGTGCTTGTTCTCTCCGTTACCTGTGTCTGTGCAGCAGTGTTGGCGACCTAACTGGATGCTGTATCAAAGAGGAAAGAAGCTGTTTTTATACTGGAGTGCTTGACGTTCAGTGGCTGCAAGCGCATCCACCCAATAACTTTTCTATGACATCTGTCTTTATTACCCTCAATAAAAAGCGTGGCCAGTTGTGAGAGCTCAAACATTGCATCTCATTAGTGACGAGCGAACGTGCTCGGATAAGGTGTTATTCCAGCATGCTCGTATGCTAACCAGGTGTCTATGGCGAGCTCGAAAAATGTTCGACTTCCGGCGGCTGCATGTATTACGGATAGCGAACAGCCGAGAGATGTGCAGCTGCAGGGACTTGAACATATTTTTTGGGCACGCCAGAGGTACTCTGTTAACACAGGAGTATGCTCCGCTAACACCTTATCCGAGCATGTGCACTCATCACTACATGTTAAAAAACCGGATTACTTACCGGTAATACTCTTTTGTAGAGTCCACGACAGCACCCACTGAGAGTGGCTCCGCCCCTAGGAACAGGAAACCTACAGAGAGATAAATGGGGCGGTCCCCCTCGCTCCCTCAGTTTGGATTACAGAGAACAAGGAGGAGCCGCCATGTTTTAGTCAATTTTGCCTATATACATATTTATAAATATCTATACATGTACTTTTTCTATTATATGCTAATTCTTAAATCTTGTTTTCCGCCACCAAGGAGAACCACATGTACTATTCTTTAATCTTAAGGGAGGGAAGTGAACGGGTGCTGTCATGGACTCTACAAAAGAGTATTACCGGTAAGTAATCCGGTTTTTTCTCTTCGCCACGACAGCACCCACTGAGAGATTTTCAGAGATAATCACTTGGGAGAGCACACCGTGCTAAGGACCGATCTACCAAAACTTAAAGTCATCTGAGGAAGATAGGTCTAGTCTATAGTGGCTATAAAATGTAGATGGAGACGACGAAGTTGCGGCCTTACATATTCGCTCTATTGGGACGTTCGCTCTTTCTGCCCAGGAGGATGATATGGCTGTAGTAGAGTGTGCCTTTATACCCCGTGGGGGGTCTTCTCCTTTCGCTGAATATGCCATCGTGATGATCGCGTCTCTGATCCACCAGGACAGGGTGCCTCTGGTAACTTTAGACCCCCTTCTTGTTACCCTGGAAGGAGATAAAAAGAGCCCTGCTCTGCCTCCAGGGACTGGTTCTATCTATGTAGGCTAGAACTGCTCTCTTCACATCTAACGTATGGAATCTAACCTCCTCTGGCGTTACCGGGTTCTCATAGAACGAGGGAAGGCACACCTCCTGGGATCTATGAAAGGTAGAAATGCGCTTAGGAAGATAAGACTGGTCTGTCTTTAACACTAGCTTGTCCTGATTAACAGGAATGGGGGGTCCACTGACAAGGCTTGGGAGATCTCCTACTCTCCTTGCCGAGACTAGGGCTAATAGTAGAGCCGTCTTTAATGGCATTTTATTGATGCCGAGTGTATGGGTTCAAATGGAGCCTGAGTGAAGGCGTCCAAGACCAAGCTAAGGTTCCATGTTGGTTGCTGAGGGATGTGGACTGGTGTTGCTCGTTGACAGGCTGAAATAAATCTGGCAACCCATCTATTTCCTGCCACATTGTGGTTATATAAGGCTCCTAGAGCCGATACATGGACTTTAAGGGTGTTCACCGAAAGCTTCAATTCTCGGCCTTTCTGCAGGAATTCTAGAATAGCTCTAATGGGTACCTCGCTGGAAAAGTTTGCCGTGTGAAAGGCTAAAAACTTTTTCCATATTTTCACAAATCTTTGTTTTGGATTGCTTCCTACTCTGAAGTAGCGTGTTGATAAGATTATCTGAAAATCCTCTCAACTTCAGTAACCCTCTTTCAAATTCCATGCCGCTAGGAGCAGGGATCTGACCCAGGGATGATGGCAGGGTCCCTGTGACAGAAGGTCCTGGAGAAGAGGAAGGATCCATGGGTCGGCAATTGACATTGCTCTCAACCATGAAAACCACGGCCTCTTGGGCCAAAAAGGGGCTATCAAGATGATCCTCGCCCCTTCCTCCCGTATATTCCTGCCCACTGTTGGTAACAGCACCATTGCAGGGAAGGCATATGCCAGCCGGAATGTCCAGGGTGTTTGGAGGGCATCGAGCACGTCTGGCCTGTCTGCTCTGTACAGCGAAGCGAACTTTTCTATGCGTCTGTTGGCTCTTGTCGCGAACAGATCTATGTCTGGTCTGCCCCATCTGGCCGCTATCATCTCGAAGATGTGCCGGCTGAGGACCCACTCTCCCTGGTGTAAAGTCTGGCGGCTAAGATAGTCCGCCCTGGAGTTGTCTGCTCCTCTGATGTGGATAGCGGATAGGGAACAGATGCGATTCGGCCATTCGTAGAATCTTTTCTGCGATAGACATGAGCGGATCCGATCGCGTACCTCCTTGCCGGTTTATGTATGCCACGGTGGTGGTATTGTCTGTCTGGACTCTTGTGTGGGTGCCTTTTAGCTGCTGAAGGAATTTAGATATAACGTGATATATCGCGGTTAGTTCCTTCATATTGGACGAGGTTTCTGCTTCGAGTTTGGACCATTGACCCTGCATCATATCTCTTCCTAGATGGGCCCCCCACCCTATGGGGCTAGCGTCTGTGGTGATTATTCTGGAAGGGACAATCCACCATGGAACACCTCCCGTTACATTGTCAGGGTTCAACCACTACTCCAAGGAGCTGATTACTTCTGGTGATAGGGATATTCTCCTCTCCAACCTGCCCTGCAGTCTATCTGCTTCCCGTAGCACGTTCCATTGCAATCTCCTGGAGTGGAATTGGGACCACTGTACCGCCGGAATGCATGATATTAGGGACCTCAATAACGACATGCCTTCTCTTAAGGACATCATGTTCTTATTACCTGCTTTCCGTACCTTGTTAATTATAGCTCGCATTTTAGATTCTGGTAGCAAGAATTTTTGGTCTATTTGGAGACCCAGGAACGTCTGACAGGTTACTAGATTCAGTCTGGATTTTTCCCAGTTGATCAGCCAGCCTAGTCTCTGTAGGGATGAGATACTATCAGCAATCCTACTCTCGCATTGGGAAACGGAACTTCCTACTATGAGTAGGTCATTCAAGTATGGAATTATTAAGGTGTCTTTTAGTCTTAAATCACCTCCAGCATTAGCTTGGTAAAAACACGGGGTGCCATGGACAATCCGAACGGCATTGCCGTGAACTGGAAATGCTGTATTCGGTCCTCTAACGAGACTGCCACTCGCAGGTATTTTTGATGCTCTCTGCATATAGGGAGATGGTAATAGGCGTCTTTTAGGTCCAAAACTGCCATATAGCATCTAGGAAACAAGAGTTTTAGTGTTGATCTTATTGATTCCATTTTAAAGGACCGTAGCCTCAGGAAGGTATTGAGCTTTTTTAAATTAATTATTGTTCTAAAGGAGCCGTCCGGTTTAGGAACTAAAAATAGGGGAGAATAAAATCCCGTTCCCCATTCGTCTTTTGGTACCTCTATTAGTACCTGCTTAGACAAGAGTGTCGTTATCTCCTTTTCTAACGCTTTCTGCTGCGTTGGGGACTTTAAGGAAGTCAATAGGAAGGAGTTCGGTGGATACCGAATATCTTAATAACCTGCCACCTCCTGGTGCTTTATCTTTACCGGAACCTGTCCCCCGACCTAAAGGGGAGTTTCCCAAACAAGTTCCCTCTCTGCTTGGGATCTTTATTGCCCCAGTGGTCTTGTCTGAAATCCTTCTTTTTACCATATGGAGGCTTCCTGAAGGCTCTCCTGTTGAAGGGAATACATGGGTTAGGGAATCCCTTCTTTCTTTCTCCTGCTTTCGTTAGGATCTCGTCCAACTGTGCGCCAAACAGGTACTTACCCTGACAAGGCATAATGCATAACTTAGTCTTTGTCTGTACCTCACCTCTCCACCCCTTCAACCACAAGGCCCTCCGGACTGCGTTGGTTAACCCTGCTGCTGCTCTGGCAGATAGACGGAGGGAGTCAGCTGAGGCGTCTGATAAAAAGGCAGCGGCGCCCTTCATCAGGGGGTAGAGGCCTGGAGCCTTACTCTGGATGCTCCGCTTTTTATCTTCTCCTCTAATTCATCTAGCCATATTACCATGGACCTTGCTGTACATGTGGCTGCTATAGCCGGTTAGAAGGCACCTGCACATGTCTCCCAAGACCACTTGAGGAAAGTATCCGCTTTACGGTCCAGTGGATACGATAATGTCCCTGTATCCGCTACAGGCAGGGAAGATCGCCGGGAGGTGGAGGCCACTGCCGCATCTACCTTAGGGGCTCTTGACCAAGATGCTAACTCGTCATCATAGAACGGATATTTCCGTTTGGACGCCAAGGGGATAAAGGTTCTCTGCCCCTGCTTGTCCCACTCCCTTTTTACCAGATCTTTAATTGCTGGTACTACTGGGAAGGCTTTGACTTTCTTTTGGGAGATACTCGCAAACAATCTCCTGCGGGGTCTTGGGCTCCTTAACATCGGATAGCCCCATGGTATTTCGTACGGACTTAACTAGATTATTCACACTGTCCATGGGAAAGCACGCCTGCTCTTCCTCATCTGAGGTTAGGTACTCGAGACCTATCCAAGTCCGAATCCCCAACTTCCAAGGGTGATCCTGAGTCTGGTGAGGTTATCCCTCTAACGGGGCTCTGAACCTTTTGAGTACTGGGACCTCCTAGGGCCTGCAACTTTTCCTGATTATTGCCCGGATATCCTCCATTTCACCCGGGGATTCCTCTCGTACCGTCTGTTGAATACAGGTTTTACATAACCTCTTAGGGTGACCATTTGGGAGGGGCTGGGAGCATAATACACATTCCCTGTTTTTAGTTTTCTCCGTTATCTTAGCCTAAGGGTACATAGACAAAGACAGGACACCATCAGCTAGGAGCTTGACTCCAACACTCACCCGTGAAGTTCGTCAGCTTAATACCAGCTGCGGGGTTCGAGACTCAGGCCGAGGTGAGGTGCGAGTTGACTTCCTCCGCTTCTTCTCCGAGGGTTCGCTCTGCCTTGAGCGTTCGCTAGTACCCCTCCTGGAGCTGCTGCTGCTTCTGGTATTTTCAGCTCGTTCTGTGCTGCCACTTTTCCTCGTGCCGCCCTGTGGGGATTTCCCTGGCTGCACCTCCTGGAGCGAAACCGGGTCATTTGTTGACGACATAGCTGCGCACCGGTATGCCTCTGGCCGGTGCTTTTATGCAGCTTTCCGGTTTCCTCTTTTTTTTTTTTTTTTTCCCTCTTTGCGCATGCACGGTCGCACCTGGCGATCTCGCGATGTTTCCCCCTTACCCCAGAAGTTCCTCCTTCACTAGTGGGCTGCCTGGTCTCTGCATACTGGCGTCAGATTGCTCACCTCCTCCGGACGCCGCGCGCCACCCAACTCTACCCCAGCGATGCCGGAAGGACATACCGCTGCTCACCATCTGGTATGTCCATTCTCTCTTTTAGCGCTCCAGGCACATCTGCGTCATGCGCGAGCCTAGGGATCCATCTTCTTCCCTGGCTTCGCTTCTCCTGGGGGGGTTCTCCCCAACGCAGTGCCGCGCTCAGTAATGCAGCTGGAAGGAAAAGACTTCTGGTGCTGTTCCACTGCACCCCTTCTGTGAGCCAGGCAGCCTTCGCCACAGCCTCACCCGCATTACCAGCAGAGGGGGGGGGATTCCCATATCTGGATCCCCCGTTGCTCATATATTGCCGCGGCGGCTACCAGGCTAGGAATCCTCTTCTCTCTGGGTTCCTTTCTAGGAACAGGAAACCAAAACTGAGGGAGCGAGGGGGACCGCCCCATTTATCTCTCTGTAGGTTTCCTGTTCCTAGGGGCGGATCCCCTCTCTTAGTGGGTGCTGTCGTGACGAAGAGAAAAATTGTGTACATTTCTCTAAAACTACAACGCAGAGTGCATGGAAAATACCTAGTGCACCATAATGGTGTTGACAGATTACATTTTAAAAGGGTTTTTTTTTTTTTTTTTGCATCTTTATATTTGATAGAGTGCAGGTGTTTGATTAACACCATCAATTAATGTGGATCACAGGTCAAATTCACTAGTCAATTCCATCCAAAAATTTAATTGTAGACGTTACTGATCTTGAAGCAGTGTGATGTATCCCATACCAATGACGGGAAGACATTAACATACAGCTCTCCATGGGTTACTTGTACATCAGCAGACATACTGTCCAGTTGTGTTATAAATCAAGTGATAACTCTGGTTCTGCTGACATAAGCTGCTGATAGATGCGCTTGGACAGTTCAGGTCCTACACGTCTGGAGGTAGCGGTAACGCCTTCACCACGGCGCACAAGTACATCACTTAGAAGGTTGTGCCTCTCTATATCTGTCTGACAGCGATGATACGCCTGAGGAAGAAAGTCACTTAATAAATTAGAACTATAAACGGAGTTTCAGCAATACAACAAAGTATTTACAAGTCAGATTTGACAAAGCGCTACAGGTGACTAACACACCACGATGTGACCTAGGTACAATACATAGTGTAGCCTCTAAGAAAAACATGACAGGGTTATTTCCATCTCTACCTTTCATGGCGGAAATGTATAATAATGGCTGTATGTCCTGGCTACCAGTGGCAAGGTTTCCAACAAAGTGCAACTGTGAGATGCTGTTTGTATATTGCAGAAATTAGAGCTATGGAAACAGTGTAGCACAGAGAACTATGCCATTTCCATAACGCACATTCATTCCTACTGCTGTTCCACAAATATCAGATCTGTTCTCTCTGCATGTGTAGCCAGGACCTAGGAGCAGCTATTCCTGTCCCGATCATGAAAGGCAGAAATAGTGAAAAAGCCTTTATAAAGGTATCACTCACTTTAACCAGTAACTGAGGAGAGGGATAGACTGCCACTATGGCACTAGCCACCTCCACGCTGACCCTGTTGAACTGCTGTATCTGCCTCTTCCATACTTCCAACAGACCCTTTCCACAGCGTTCGACTTTCACCCCTCCGGCCCACTCCCCATCCAGGTAGAATGAAAAAGACGAATTATCCCTTTGCCTCCTGAAAGCAAATAAAATACATGAGTAAGATATTCACCATGCCAGTTTTTGGATATGGACAGCTGACATACTACAACACCTTTGGTATATTACACTTATGCATTGAGCTTCCTGGTAGTTCTAATAATCATTATCCGAACACAAAAGATAGTTACAAGGCACTATGACACAATAACAAAATATACCTATTTTATATGATAGGAATCCAGATTTTGTGCAATCTGAAGAGCACATGCAACTGTGTGATGTCCCATGGGGAATAAAATTGAGTCAAACTAAAGGAAAGGCTTCCATAATCATTAGAATAACGTTAGCCAAACCCACTGACCGTTTAAAGCACCAGTTACACATATCGATATCGCTAGCAATATCACTGTAATGTCACTGATTTTGTGACGTAGCAGCGATATTGCTAGCGATATCGCTATGTCTGATACTTACCTCCGACCGGCTCCCCCACTGCTCATCGCTGGTCGCGCAAGAACGTCCTGGATCATTTCTCGTCGGGCGCTACCTGCGTGAGGACGTCAGGATCGCCGCGTCTGACAGGTAAGTAACGACCCCCAACCCCTGCTATGTCGCTGGTGAGATCTGCCTATGTGGCAGCTCACTAGCGACCACTTAGCGATGCACCAGCGATCCATATCGTTGTCGGGATCGCTGGTGCATCGCTAATTGTAACGGTACCCTAATGGGCATGGGAGCCGCATGTTTGTTCCCTGACTAATGTTGTTGGGGGAGACAAGAATCTGGCGTGATAAACCTCTGGGTGATAACTCGTAAGGAGCCTGATAACGACTCTCAGAAAACACAGGACCACTCGAGCAAGCCAAGTATTCCTGTATATGGGGAGGTCAGGAGAGATCGTAATGTTCCTTTTGGTCAACTACCGTATTTTTCGGACCATAAGACGCACTTTTTTCCCCAAAAATTTTGGGGGAAAGTGGGGGGTGCGTCTTATGGTCGCAATGCACGGTACCTGGTGCGGTGGTGGCAGCGGGCGAGGCTCTGCGGTGCAGTGGTGGCAGCGGGCGGCGCTTTGCGGTGCGGTGGTGGCAGCGGGCTGTGCTCCGGTGCAGGGGCGGCGGCTCCGCCGGCGTTTGGCGTTTCTTCGCAGCCCGGAGGCCCCCCGCACGCCCCTTGCTGGGCGCCGCCATGTTGCGGTGGCCTCCGGGAGCATGGACGCCGGCAAGATGGACGCCGGTCCGGGGACGGCGCATGCGCAGCTTCAGATCTCGTGCCGAGATCTCGTTGCCGAGATTTGAATCTCGTCCCCCGAGATCTCGGCACGAGATCTGAAGCTGCGCATGCGCCGTCCCCGGACCGGCGGCCATCTTGCCGGCGTCCATGCTCCCGGAGGCCACCGCAACATGGCGGCGCCCAGCAAGGGGCGTGCGGGGGGCCTCCGGGCTGCGAAGAAACGCCGGCGGAGCCACCGCCCCTGCACCGGAGCACAGCCCACCTGCCCCAGCCCCAGCACAGCTGCCCCTACCCCAGCACAGAGCCGCCGCCACCGCACGAGCCTGGACCACTGAATGACCCCTGTGACTACTTCTCCACCTGTGCCGGATCCCTTCCCAGGTAAGCTGAATTCGGACTGTAAGACGGACCCCCATTTGACACATTATTATTTTTTCCCCTATTTTCCTTCTGAAAATAGGGGTGTGTCTTATGGTCCGGTGCGTCTTATAGTCCGAAAAATACGGTAATAGTACAAGTCCACAGTCATGTTCAGTATGTGGTCAGTATTTTACATCAGTATCTGCAAGTCAAAACCAGGAGTGGAACAATCAGAGGAAAAGTATACCGTATATACTCGTATAAGCCGAGTTTTTCAGCCCCTTTTTTGGGGTGAAAGAGACCCTTTCGGCTTATACACGAGTCATACACCTAGAAGCTGGTGAGGGAGGGGGAGCAGGAGACATGATACTCCTCCTGGCTGTATATCCGGCTCTGCTACATCATCTCAGTCCCGGCTGTCTGCATTTCCCGTCATGTCTTCTTCCCATAGGGGTGGAGCCGCATATTCATGACTTTAATGAGCGGTACCATGTGACCACATAGGAAGAACACAGGAAGGGAGATGCAGACAGCCGGGACTGAGATGTAGCAAAGCCGGATATGCAGACACTGGGAGGGTGAGTAGAACTAGGGGAGGGTGAGCCAGTCATGCCATATTCACCTCTCAGTCTTCTGGGTTCTGCAGAGAGCCGGCAACGCTGAGGAGCGGTGAGTATGTCATTTTTTTTTTTTTTAATAGCAGCAGCATTATATGGAGCATGTTATGGGCCACCAATAACCTTTATGCAGCAATATATGAGGCATATAAACATGGAGCATGTTATGGGCCACCAATAACCTTTGTGCAGCATTATATGCGGCGTATTTTAATATGGAGCATCTTATGGGGCCACCAGTTTACTTTTATTAGTATCTATCTTTATTTTTGAAATTTGCCAGTAGCTGCTGCATTTCCCACCCTAGGCTTATACACGAGTCAATAAGTTTTCCCAGTTTTTTGTGGCAAAATTGAGGGGGGGTCGGCTTATACACGAGTATATACAGGAATAGAAACCCGTCACCACTTCTGGATTTATCACCCACTCCTGGTTTTGGCTTACAAATACTAAATGTGTGAACATGGTCTAAAACCGTATTGCGAGATGCGAGAGTTGGGCCCTTACTTGGTGGGAGCCTCTGCCACTGCTTTGCTAAACATACAGACAAAGTCCGAAAATTCCTTCCAGGTTTCCAGGAACCAAACATGGACATCTGTGTGGAGCTGTAAAACCACCAGAGCCTGGAAGAATGACAAATGAGAGGTCAGCCATGATCATAAAAGAAAAGGATAGTCACAGGAAGGGGCCCAAGAAGCATCTTACCTCTTCCACATCCACCTTGCTCAGTTGTGGAGGTTCTTCCTTGCGTTTCCTTTTAGTTCCCTTAGGAGCTTCCCTTCGGACAGCGTCCTGAAGCTTCTTCCGGCTCTTCGTCTTCTGATTCCTGATTACGAGAAGCGTGAGATAAAGCTCTACATTCTCTTAATGTATTTCTTAACCCTTCCAAAGACCTACTTGAAGTATTTCTCCATCTCCATTACCACCAGTGTAGGGATGGCACATGACTTTTTGGATACAATGTGTGACACGAAGCTGCTTAAAGTAGCGGTGTTTTCACCATCTTCCTGTAATACCAGAAACAAACAGGGTCAGTCCACAAGGGATAACGGAACTTGTGATTTGTTTTATCTGAAAGGTGAAATGGAATAAAATAAACGCCCTCACCATTTTACTGTTCCAGATCATGGCAACAAAGTCTTCTGCTGGCACAAGGATGAGAATTTCTGCTTCTTCTTGGCAAAATGCATCTCCCTGGATAGAAAATGTTGTGTTAAACTCACATATGTAGGTATACTTTTATTTATTCTCCGTTTCACCAGTGGAAAAAAAAACACCGAAAATTAATAAACGAGTTTTACAGTGTTCATCAGATACCCATTTTACTGGTATATCAAGATGGCAAACCAGCCAAACCAGAGGACATTTGGTGGCTCTTGGCTATCATTGCAATCCATCGGCACCTAGCTGTAGAGGACGATAGAGGTAACAGTGTGAGACACTTTCCTCTGTTTAACGACTTTGATAATTTGCTACTCACTGCAGAAGTCATGGGGGCTAAACTAAGGTGGATGGAATGAACTCTAATCCCGTCAAGGCTGTGTAGCACGCGTGACGAGAAGGTTAAAAACATACTGTGTCACAGAGCGGCTTCTAGCTTCTGAATATGAAGAAACTCTACTTGAAAAGTTTGCAAACTTAATAAAAAAAGAAAGTCATTAAATCTCATCCGTTCCCATAACTTCTACAGACCTGAAAAAATATATGAGGACATATGCCATCACCTCCTCATTCAGTCTGTGGCTGCATGTGGTGGTCTAACCTGCCAGTGTGGGTCAGACCAAACAGGACATGGTCTCAAAGGTAGAACTTCTACCTATCCACCATGTATTGCTTATGGTCCATATGCTTAAAAAAAAAAAAAAAAATATTTGCAAAGCTTTTCCCACTTATGAGTAAATACTGATCTATGGAATTATCACACACTCCTGAACCACAAACACCGTTATACAGTGAGGCTATGTGCACATGTTGTGGAATTGCAGCGGAGATTTCCACGAGAATTCTGTAATTCCATTCCACGGGAAATATGCAAGAAAACCGCATTTTAATTCCCGCCCATTTCCCACGGAAAAACTAGCGATTTGCAAGCGTAATTAGCTTGCAGAATGCTAGCGTTTTCCAAGCGATCTGTAGCATCGCTTGGAGAACTGATTGACAGGTTGGTCACACTAGTCAGTGTTTGACTAGTGTGACCAACTTTTTACTATTGAGGCTGCCTATGCAGCACCAGTAGTAAAAAGATCTAATGTTAAAAATAATAAAAAAAATAAATCGTGTTTTTCTCACCTTACGGCGTCCCGCGCAGCGTTCCCTTCATCGCGATGCTCCTGGCAGGTCCCATTCCCAGTGATGCCTTGCGACAATGACCTTTGATGACGCTGCGGTCTCGCGAGACCGCGATGTCCTCAAAGGTCATTGTCGCAATGCATCCATCACTGGGAACGGGACCTGCCGGGAGCATCGCTGAGGCCTGGTGATGCTGCGAGGGACATCAGAAGGTGAGAATATGACTCTATTTTAATTCTATTTTTTTTTTTTTTTTTTTTTTACAGGGATATGGTACGCACAGCCCGGAGCAGAATCTCCTCTCTTCCACACCGTGGGTACCATCCGCAAATGTTCTGCTTACTTTTCACATGGTGGGCACAGCGGAAAGTAAGCGGAACAATGCATTCCTATGTGTGCGGATTTTCCCGCGATTCCGCACAAAGAATGAGCATGCTGCATATTTTTCTGCAATGCAATTCCGCCGTGGAAAAATCTGCAGCATTAGCACAGCATGTGCGGAATGCCATAGGATTGCATGGGATGCTTTTTTTGGGCGTTTTCGCGGCAAAAATCGCAAAGAAAAAACTACGTGTGAACACAGCCTGACTACAAGAAAATACAACGTGAAGATAAAGAAATAGCCAAAATCGGCTAAACTGATGGGCCTTAGATTAGCTCACAGCTTGATATAAATTGTGCTGTGTTCTGCAATGCTTTTCTCCATTAAAGGGATTGTCCACTACTCATGACAGCCCCTTCTTAAATACTATATTCCTCACAATAAAATAAACGTACTGTATACTCATCTCCCGAGGCTTCATGAGCCCTGCTGCCAATCAGTGGCATCTAACGGTTTGTTCTCACACCTTCCTCAGACGCCCAATTTTTGTCCAAATGAAGCAAGAGTGCAACAGCTCAATAGCAGCCACTGATTAGCTGCAGGGGTTCAAGCGGCATAATGTCACACGAGCATTGGAAAACCCAGTGCCTGTACGAGAGGTGAGTATAGGATAGTTTTATTTGACATTGGGGAATATAGTATATATAAGAAGAGGTTAGCAGAGTACTGGACAGCCCCTTTACATTGTGACCATGTTATTATGGATATATAATAATACCACTCACATTTATGTTCTCCCCGGTTCGGCTCCAGGTGATGCTCCTTGGCAGTGGCTGTGACTGGATGACACATGGAGTTTCTTGTGCCTGTAGAGCACTTAGCACTTGTCCACCAGATCCATCCTGCAGGAGAACTGGAAAATAGTACTGCTGTATGACAGGTTTCACCAGCATCAGGGAATGTGTCACCAGGTTTTTTTTCTTTTTTTAACTACCTTTTGTGAGAGTAGCATGCTGTAGGGGCAGAGACTTTAATTCCAGCAATGTGTCACTGGTTTGTTTAATGTAGTTTTAATAAATTCTGCTTTATCAGCCGGAGATTATGACTAGAGGACTACTTGGCCTGCTGCACGTAGTCCAGTCATGTCCCCACCACTGATTAGCAGCTTTCTGCCTATGCACAGTGTACACAGAAAGCTGCCAATCAGCGGTGTAGGTGGGGTTATACAGAGCTCAGCATTCAGAGAAAGGGTAGATCTGAAGCAGATAAAACTTTTTTTTTTTTTGTAAAAACTGCAGTAAGTGACATCCCAGTAAGTGACAATTTGGGGGTCTCTGCCCCTACGCTAGGCTGCTCTCAGATGAGGTAAGAAACAAAATCTGGTGACAGATTTCCTTTAAAGGACTGTTTTCAGAATCACAAATATCCTGTGGGTAGTTGTTTAGTTTCAGATCACTAAGCGCACCTAGAGATGTGACCTCTATCACTTCTGGGGATCCACTGTCCACATCTGAATGGATCTGCAGTTGCACCTACACTGTTATTTAATTTAAAGGCTTTTTAAAATCACAAGTTATCCCCCACCCATAGGATAGAAGTCCCACTGCTGGGACCCCCAACGATCCCATTATTGGGGCATTGCATGCTCAGCCTTTGCTCCCTTCATTTTCTATGAGAGTCGTGGAAGTAGCTGAGCATTGTACCATGAAGAGGTGGCCGAACATGTGCATGTCTGTGCCATTCAAAATGGTACGCGTTATAACGGGCTAAGGCTAGTTTCACACTAGCGTTCTTGGGTGCAGCACCGCCGTGTATGGGCTCTGTGTATACGTGTGTGTGTGTGTATGTGCTCTGTGCATACGTACATGTGTATGTGCACCACGGTACCATTGAAAATCTTGTTATCTGTTTGTGTATGTGCTCTGCGCGAAACTAGTATGTGGTCTGTATATACATACATGTGTATGTCCTCTGTGTGTGTTTATACATACTTGTGGTTGTCCTCTGTGTGTCTATGAGCTGGGCTGTGTATACTATACATACGTGTATATGTAGGTGCTCTATGTATATATACACATATGCTCTGTATATACATACATGTGTATGTCATATATATATATATATATATATGTATGTGTGTGTGCCGTTTATACATATTTGTGCATGTACTCTGTGTATACATACGTGTATATGTATGCTTTCTGTACATGTGTGTGTCTGTAGGTGTTCTGTGTATATATACACATATGCTCTGTATATACATACATGTGTATGTGTTGTTTATACATATTTGTGCATGTCCTCTGTGTATATGTATGTTTCTGTACATGTGTGTGTATGTAGTTGTTCTGTGTATATATATACACACATATGCTCTGTATATACATACATGTGTATGTCCTCTGTATACACTCACTGGCCACTTTATTAGGTACACCATGCTAGTAACGGGTTGGACCCCCTTTTGCCTTCAGAACTGCCTCAATTCTTCGTGGCAGAGATTCAACAAGGTGCTGGAAGCATTCCTCAGAGATTTTGGACCATATTGACATGATGGCATCACACAGTTGGCGCAGATTTGTCAGCTGCACATCCCTGATGCGAATCTCCCGTTCCACCACATCCCAAAGATGCTCTATTGGATTGAGATCTGGTGACTGAGGAGGCCATTTGAGTACAGTAAACTCATTGTCATGTTCAAGAAACCAATCTGAGATGATTCGAGCTTTATGACATGGCGCATTATCCTGCTGAAAGTAGCCATCAGATGCCTGTTCTTAGCTGAGAGGAGTGGTACCCAGTGTGGTCTTCTGCTGCTGTAGCCCATCTGCCTCAAAGTTCGACGCACTGTGCGTTCAGAGATGCTCTTCTGCCTACCTTGGTTGTAACGGGTGGCAATTTGAGTCACTGTTGCCTTTCTATCAGCTCGAACCAGTCTGCCCATTCTCCTCTGACCTCTGGCATCAACAAGGCATTTCCGGCCACAGAACTGCCGCTCACTGGATTTTTTTTCTTTTTCGGACCATTCTCTGTAAACCCTAGAGATGGTTGTGCGTGAAAATCCCAGTAGATCAGCAGTTTCTGAAATACTCAGACCAGCCCTTCTGGCACCAACAATCAGGCCACGTTCAAAGGCACTCAAATCACCTTTCTTCCCCATACTGATGCTCGGTTTGAACTGCAGGAGATTGTCTTGACCATGTCTACATGCCTAAATGCACTGAGTTGCCGCCATGTGATTGGCTGATTAGAAATTAAGTCTTAACACACAGTTGGACAGGTGTACCTAATAAAGTGGCCAGTGAGTGTATATGTGTTGTTTATACATATTTGTGCATGTCCTCTGTGTATATGTATGCTTTCTGTACATGTGTGTGTATGTAGTTGTTCTGTGTATATATACACATATGCTCTGTATATACATACATGTGTATGTCCTCTGTATATATGTGTATGTGTTGTTTATACATATTTGTGCATGTCCTCTGTGTATATGTATGTTTCTGTACATGTGTGTGTATGTAGTTGCTCTGTATATACATACATGTGTATGTCCTCTGTATATATGTGTTGTTTATACATATTTGTGCATGTCCTCTGTGTATATGTATGCTTTCTGTACATGTGTGTGTCTGTAGGTGTTCTGTGTATATATACACACATATGCTCTGTATATACATACATGTGTATGTCCTCTGTATATATGTGTTGTTTATACATATTTGTGCATGTCCTCTGTGTATATGTATGTTTCTGTACATGTGTGTATGTAGTTGTTCTGTGTATATATATATATATATACACACACATATGCTCTGTATATACATACATGTGTATGTCCTCTGTATATATGTGTTGTTTATACATATTTGTGCATGTCCTCTGTGTATATGTATGCTTTCTGTACATGTGTGTGTCTGTAGTTGTTCTGTGTATATATACACACATATGCTCTGTATATACACACACGTGTATGTCCTCTGTATATATGTGTTGTTTATACATATTTGTGCATGTCCTCTGTGTATATGTATGCTTTCTGTACATGTGTATGTCCTCTGTATATATGTGTTGTTTATACATATTTGTGCATGTCCTCTGTGTATATGTATGCTTTCTGTACATGTGTGTGTCTGTAGTTGTTCTGTGTATATATACACACATATGCTCTGTATATACACACACGTGTATGTCCTCTGTATATATGTGTTGTTTATACATATTTGTGCATGTCCTCTGTGTATATGTATGCTTTCTGTACATGTGTATGTCCTCTGTATATATGTGTTGTTTATACATATTTGTGCATGTCCTCTGTGTATATGTGTATGTGTTGTTTATACATATTTGTGCATGTCCTCTGTGTATATGTGTATGTGTTGTTTATACATATTTGTGCATGTCCTCTGTGTATATGTGTATGTGTTGTTTATACATATTTGTGCATGTCCTCTGTGTATATGTGTATGTGTTGTTTATACATATTTGTGCATGTCCTCTGTGTATATGTATGCTTTCTGTACATGTGTGTGTGTGTGTAGGTGTTCTGTGTATATATACACATATGCTCTGTATATACATACATGTGTATGCCCTCTGTATATATGTGTATGTGTTGTTTATACATATTTGTGCATGTCCTCTGTGTATATGTATGCTTTCTGTACATGTGTGTGTAGGTGTTCTGTGTATATATACACATATGCTCTGTATATACATACATGTGTATGTCCGTGGAAATATGTGTATGTGTTGTTTATACATATTTGTGCATGTCCTCTGTGTATATGTATGCTTTCTGTACATGTGTGTGTGTGTAGGTGCTCTGTATATATACACACATATGCTCTGTATATACATACATGTGTATGTCCTCTGTATATATGTGTTGTTTATACATATTTGTGCATGTCCTCTGTGTATATGTATGTTTCTGTACGTGTGTGTATGTAGTTGCTCTGTATATACATACATGTGTATGTCCTCTGTATATAAGTGTTGTTTATACATATTTGTGCATGTCCTCTGTGTATATGTGTATGTGTTGTTTATACATATTTGTGCATGTCCTCTGTGTATATGTGTATGTGTTGTTTATACATATTTGTGCATGTCCTCTGTGTATATGTATGCTTTCTGTACATGTGTGTGTCTGTAGGTGTTCTGTGTATATATACACATATGCTCTGTATATACATACATGTGTATGTCCTCTGTATATATGTGTATGTGTTGTTTATACATATTTGTGCATGTCCTCTGTGTATATGTATGTTTCTGTACATGTGTGTATGTAGTTGTTCTGTGTATATATATATACACACATATGCTCTGTATATACATACATGTGTATGTCCTCTGTATATATGTGTTGTTTATACATATTTGTGCATGTCCTCTGTGTATATGTATGTTTCTGTACATGTGTGTGTATGTAGTTGTTCTGTGTATATATATACACAGATATGCTCTGTATATACATACACGTGTATGTCCTCTGTATATATGTGTTGTTAATACATATTTGTGCATGTCCTCTGTGTATATGTGTATGTGTTGTTTATACATATTTGTGCATGTCCTCTGTGTATATGTGTATGTGTTGTTTATACATATTTGTGCATGTCCTCTGTGTATATGTATGCTTTCTGTACATGTGTGTGTCTGTAGTTGTTCTGTGTATATATACACACATATGCTCTGTATATACACACACGTGTATGTCCTCTGTATATAAGTGTTGTTTATACATATTTGTGCATGTCCTCTGTGTATATGTATGCTTTCTGTACATGTGTGTGTAGGTGTTCTGTGTATATATACACATATGCTCTGTATATACATACATGTGTATGTCCTCTGTATATACTGTATGTGTATGTGTTGTTTATACATATTTGTGCATGTCCTCTGTGTATATGTATGCTTTCTGTACATGTGTGTGTGTGTGTGTAGGTGTTCTGTGTATATATACACATATGCTCTGTATATACATACATGTGTATGTCCTCTGTATATATGTGTATGTGTTGTTTATACATATTTGTGCATGTCCTCTGTGTATATGTATGCTTTCTGTACATGTGTGTGTGTGTAGGTGTTCTGTGTATATATACACATATGCTCTGTATATACATACATGTGTATGTCCTCTGTATATATGTGTTGTTTATACATATTTGTGCATGTCCTCTGTGTATATGTATGCTTTCTGTACATGTGTATGTAGTTGTTCTGTGTATATATACACATATGCTCTGTATATACATACATGTGTATGTCCTCTGTATATATGTGTATGTGTTGTTTATACATATTTGTGCATGTCCTCTGTGTATATGTATGTTTCTGTACATGTGTGTGTAGGTGCTCTGTGTATATATACACATATGCTCTGTATATACATACATGTGTATGTCCTCTGTATATATGTGTTGTTTATACATATTTGTGCATGTCCTCTGTGTATATGTATGCTTTCTGTACATGTGTATGTAGTTGTTCTGTGTATATATACACATATGCTCTGTATATACATACATGTGTATGTCCTCTGTATATATGTGTATGTGTTGTTTATACATATTTGTGCATGTCCTCTGTGTATATGTATGCTTTCTGTACATGTGTGTGTGTGTAGGTGTTCTGTGTATATATACACATATGCTCTGTATATACATACATGTGTATGTCCTCTGTATATATGTGTATGTGTTGTTTATACATATTTGTGCATGTCCTCTGTGTATATGTATGCTTTCTGTACATGTGTGTGTGTGTAGGTGTTCTGTGTATATATACACATATGCTCTGTATATACATACATGTGTATGTCCTCTGTATATATGTGTTGTTTATACATATTTGTGCATGTCCTCTGTGTATATGTATGCTTTCTGTACATGTGTATGTAGTTGTTCTGTGTATATATACACATATGCTCTGTATATACATACATGTGTATGTCCTCTGTATATATGTGTATGTGTTGTTTATACATATTTGTGCATGTCCTCTGTGTATATGTATGTTTCTGTACATGTGTGTGTAGGTGCTCTGTGTATATATACACATATGCTCTGTATATACATACACGTGTATGTCCTCTGTATATATGTGTTGTTTATACATATTTGTGCATGTCCTCTGTGTATATGTATGCTTTCTGTACATGTGTGTGTGTGTAGGTGTTCTGTGTATATATACACATATGCTCTGTATATACATACATGTGTATGCCCTCTGTATATATGTGTATGTGTTGTTTATACATATTTGTGCATGTCCTCTGTGTATATGTATGCTTTCTGTACATGTGTGTGTAGGTGTTCTGTGTATATATACACATATGCTCTGTATATACATACATGTGTATGTCCTCTGTATATATGTGTTGTTTATACATATTTGTGCATGTCCTCTGTGTATATGTATGTTTCTGTACATGTGTATGTAGTTGTTCTGTGTATATATACACATATGCTCTGTATATACATACATGTGTATGTCCGTGGAAATATGTGTATGTGTTGTTTATACATATTTGTGCATGTCCTCTGTGTATATGTATGTTTCTGTACATGTGTATGTAGTTGTTCTGTGTATATATACACATATGCTCTGTATATACATACATGTGTATGTCCTCTGTGTATATGTGTATGTGTTGTTTATACATATTTGTGCATGTCCTCTGTGTATATGTATGCTTTCTGTACATGTGTGTGTGTGTGTGTAGGTGCTCTGTATATATACACACATATGCTCTGTATATACATACATGTGTATGTCCTCTGTATATATGTGTTGTTTATACATATTTGTGCATGTCCTCTGTGTATATGTATGTTTCTGTACATGTGTATGTAGTTGTTCTGTGTATATATACACATATGCTCTGTATATACATACATGTGTATGTCCGTGGAAATATGTGTATGTGTTGTTTATACATATTTGTGCATGTCCTCTGTGTATATGTATGTTTCTGTACATGTGTATGTAGTTGTTCTGTGTATATATACACATATGCTCTGTATATACATACATGTGTATGTCCTCTGTGTATATGTGTATGTGTTGTTTATACATATTTGTGCATGTCCTCTGTGTATATGTATGCTTTCTGTACATGTGTGTGTGTGTGTAGGTGCTCTGTATATATACACACATATGCTCTGTATATGCATACATGTGTATGTCCTCTGTATATATGTGTTGTTTATACATATTTGTGCATGTCCTCTGTGTATATGTATGTTTCTGTACATGTGTATGTAGTTGTTCTGTGTATATATACACATATGCTCTGTATATACATACATGTGTATGTCCTCTGTATATATGTGTTGTTTATACATATTTGTGCATGTCCTCTGTGTATATGTATGCTTTCTGTACATGTGTGTGTGTGTGTAGGTGCTCTGTATATATACACACATATGCTCTGTATATACATACATGTGTATGTCCTCTGTATATATGTGTTGTTTATACATATTTGTGCATGTCCTCTGTGTATATGTATGCTTTCTGTACATGTGTATGTAGTTGTTCTGTGTATATATACACATATGCTCTGTATATACATACATGTGTATGTCCTCTGTATATATGTGTATGTGTTGTTTATACATATTTGTGCATGTCCTCTGTGTATATGTATGTTTCTGTACATGTGTGTGTAGGTGCTCTGTGTATATATACACATATGCTCTGTATATACATACACGTGTATGTCCTCTGTATATATGTGTTGTTTATACATATTTGTGCATGTCCTCTGTGTATATGTATGCTTTCTGTACATGTGTGTGTGTGTAGGTGTTCTGTGTATATATACACATATGCTCTGTATATACATACATGTGTATGCCCTCTGTATATATGTGTATGTGTTGTTTATACATATTTGTGCATGTCCTCTGTGTATATGTATGCTTTCTGTACATGTGTGTGTAGGTGTTCTGTGTATATATACACATATGCTCTGTATATACATACATGTGTATGTCCGTGGAAATATGTGTATGTGTTGTTTATACATATTTGTGCATGTCCTCTGTGTATATGTATGCTTTCTGTACATGTGTGTGTGTGTGTGTAGGTGCTCTGTATATATACACACATATGCTCTGTATATACATACATGTGTATGTCCTCTGTATATATGTGTTGTTTATACATATTTGTGCATGTCCTCTGTGTATATGTATGTTTCTGTACATGTGTATGTAGTTGTTCTGTGTATATATACACATATGCTCTGTATATACATACATGTGTATGTCCGTGGAAATATGTGTTGTTTATACATATTTGTGCATGTCCTCTGTGTATATGTATGTTTCTGTACATGTGTATGTAGTTGTTCTGTGTATATATACACATATGCTCTGTATATACATACATGTGTATGTCCTCTGTGTATATGTGTATGTGTTGTTTATACATATTTGTGCATGTCCTCTGTGTATATGTATGCTTTCTGTACATGTGTGTGTGTGTGTAGGTGCTCTGTATATATACACACATATGCTCTGTATATGCATACATGTGTATGTCCTCTGTATATATGTGTTGTTTATACATATTTGTGCATGTCCTCTGTGTATATGTATGTTTCTGTACATGTGTATGTAGTTGTTCTGTGTATATATACACATATGCTCTGTATATACATACATGTGTATGTCCTCTGTATATATGTGTTGTTTATACATATTTGTGCATGTCCTCTGTGTATATGTATGCTTTCTGTACATGTGTGTGTGTGTGTAGGTGCTCTGTATATATACACACATATGCTCTGTATATACATACATGTGTATGTCCTCTGTATATATGTGTTGTTTATACATATTTGTGCATGTCCTCTGTGTATATGTATGTTTCTGTACATGTGTATGTAGTTGTTCTGTGTATATATACACATATGCTCTGTATATACATACATGTGTATGTCCTCTGTATATATGTGTATGTGTTGTTTATACATATTTGTGCATGTCCTCTGTGTATATGTATGTTTCTGTACATGTGTGTATGTAGTTGTTCTGTGTATATATATACACACATATGCTCTGTATATACATACATGTGTATGTCCTCTGTATATATGTGTTGTTTATACATATTTGTGCATGTCCTCTGTATATATGTATGCTTTCTGTACATGTGTGTGTCTGTAGGTGCTCTGGGTTACATGGGGCCCCACTTTATCTAAATCGGGCCCTGTGTACACCCAGCATATGTAAGTTGTCATGTAACAGCCTGGGAAGCTGCACTCGGCCACACAGGTAATGCCTGACCATGCCTGCTGGTGCATATACAGAAGCAATGCAACAAGCTCTAGGTTTTGTTATAATCTTAGACCCCCCCCAAACAGACACGAGAATACACCACGACCCATGTACCGGTGTCTATGGTAACCGTCACCACATCCGCGCTCTTCTTCCCCTTCCTGGGCTGGGAGACCTTGGCAGGGTCACGTGATGCGGGGCCCCGCACAGGACGGTTCCGCTGGGCAATGGGCGCGAGTGCTGGGAGGTCACGTGAGGACGAACACTTTGTGGGAGACGTCTTCGGAGCAGCGACCTCTAGTGGTCTCCTTGGAGAAACACTGGAAGAGGAGCTTCTTTGGAAAGCGGGTGGCGGTGCAGCGACCCCTAGAGGAGCGGCGCAGAGACGCTGAAGCAGCGGGACGTCTGAGCCGTCGTCGTCGTCGCTGTCATCGCTGCTGCTGAGCACCACAACATTGGTGTGATGTGTGGCTGACACCAGAAAAGGCAGGCGGTCGGGCTCACTGGCCTCAGACGCCGAGCTCATGGCTGCTATGTTCCTTTTCAATTTGGCGCCGGATATGCGGAGTGGAAGGAAGCGGAAGTGACGCTGACAGGCAGGTGGCCATTATGTCGGTGGTGTGCGGGGCGGCTCGCCTGCTCGGTAAGTGGCGCTGCGGGGCCTCTGATCACTTCCCTGTGACCGGGCCGCACCGGAGCCCTGGGCCTAGCGACCTTCCCGGTGCCCTCCGTACAGGCGCCGTGTGTGTGGTGATGTGGCCGCCTGGGGCCCGTCCGTGGCCATTCTGAGCCCGCAGTGCTGGTCACATCATGGTATCAGTTTGTTGTTTTTTTCCCATTTTGCACATGTCTTGGGAAAAGTCCGTCTTCGCACCGAGGCCATGATCCGGAGTCAGATTCTTGATTCTTTCGGCTGCTTGATGACTGAGTACCGTGCTTCTCGCCATAAAGCTTACTCCAGTCAGAGACTGGCATAAGGCCCGCCGATGCTTGGCGTACCCCTGTTGTGCCTCCAATCTTCCCATGCACTTCTCAAAGCTTTTTGCGCCACTTTCCTGGCATAGAAGCCTTGATGAATCGGGACCATGTGTATCCAGAGCCTGGCTGATAGGCGCTGTGTCTGCGCAGAATGATTGCGCGAGCCAAGTCCCGGCGCGCGGTGCCTCGCTGACGGTCACTTCTATACACCCTCACACCTGGGGCTTCTCCCTTCTCTGGGCTATGAACTCAAAGCTTTCCATCAAAAAAGTAGTGTGGCGATAGATGGGAAGGTGTATATGACTGACTGGCCCGCCATGGAGCACTGAGCTCTGGTGCTTGGTTTGAACAGTCATTCTGAGCCCACAGTGACAGATTGGAAGCTGAGGTTGTTCTTTTGTTGTGAGCACAGGACAATGTACACAGTATAGAAATTCTAGTGACCTAACCATGACATATCACACTGTCTAGGTATATAGATATGCCGCGGATTTGTCTCCACCGGAGGTATATGTCAGTCTGTGAGACTGCTGGAGTACGGCACTCCGCTGTGTCCTACAGTCCCAGGAACAGTGGCAAGTATGCGCACCTCTCGCTCCATTCGAGACAAGGCTCTGCAGGGTCCAGAACCTCTTTTTTGGGGGGATTTCTGGGGCTCCCATATATAACCCCTTAGTGACTGGGCCAAACTTTTCACATCTGACCAGTGTCACTGTATGTGGTAATAGGGTAAGTCGAGAACACTTCAACAGATCTCATTGATTTTGAAACTGTTTTTTTCGTGACACATTGTACTTTATGGTAATAGTAAATTTAAGTCGATATT
Organism: Dendrobates tinctorius; assembly: GCF_039654945.1. Taxonomy (NCBI): domain Eukaryota; kingdom Metazoa; phylum Chordata; class Amphibia; order Anura; family Dendrobatidae; genus Dendrobates; species Dendrobates tinctorius. The sequence goes on along the minus strand of NW_027361771.1, from coordinate 8,309,482 downwards.
TTCTGCATTTATTTATAAAAATATCAGAAATGTCAAAATGTTCTAAAAATTAGCAATTTTCAAACTTTGAATGATAATCTCTTTAATCCAGGCAGTCATACCACATAAAATAGTCATTAAATAACATTTCCCTCATGTCTGCTTTACATCAGCACCATTTTTAAAATATCCTTTGTTTTGTTAGGTTGCTAGAAGGTTTAACCCCTTTACGACCCTTGCCGTACAAGTACTGCTCTGTGGGAACTGCATTTCTGCCCCCATCAGTACTAGTACAGCGGCACGATCACCGCGGCTTCACACTGAGTGCCGCTGTGATCGGGTGCAGGTGTCAGCTGTGACAGCGGCATAGAGAAGCATCGCACAAGGAGGGGGCTCCTTGCGCGCTTTCACCAGAACAACGTGATGCAATCGCGTTGTTCTGGAGGTCTCCATGGAGTTCCCCGGCTCCAAGATGGCCACCGGGTCCAGCAGGGAGGTGGCTTCTCAGCGCCTGAGAGCAGATGCTGAGAAACCTCCTACACTGCCTGTCAGATCACTGATCTAATACTCAGCAATGATAAGTGTCAGATCAGCGATCTGACATACAGTGCCTACAAGTAGTATTCAACCCTCTGCAGATTTAGCAGGTTTACACATTCGGAATTAACTTGGCATTGTGACATTTGGACTGTAGATCAGCCTGGAAGTGTGAAATGCACTGCAGCAAAAAAGAATGTTATTTCTTTGTGTAATTTTTTTTTAAATTGTGAAAAGTTTATTCAGAGGGTCATTTATTATTCAACCCCTCAAACCACCAGAATTCTGTTTGGTTCCCCTAAAGTATTAAGAAGTATTTCAGGCACAAAGAACAATGAGCTTCACATGTTTGGATTAATTATCTCTTTTTCCAGCCTTTTCTGACTATTTAAGACCCTCCCCAAACTTGTGAACAGCACTCATACATGGTCAACATGGGAAAGACAAAGGAGCATTCCAAGGCCATCAGAGACAAGATCGTGGAGGGTCACAAGGCAAGCAAGGGGTACAAAACCCTTTCCAAGGAGTTGGGCCTACCTGTCTCCACTGTTGGGAGCATCATCCGGAAGTGGAAGGCTTATGGAACTACTGTTAGCCTTCCACGGCCTGGACAGCCTTTGAAAGTTTCCTCTCGTGCCGAGGCCAGGCTTGTCCGAAGAGTTAAGGCTAACCCAAGGACAACAAGGAAGGAGCTCCGGGAAGATCTCATGGCAGTGGGGACATTGGTTTCAGTCAATACCATAAGTAACGTACTCCACCGCAATGGTCTCCGTTCCAGACGAGCCCGTAAGGTACCTTTACTTTCAAAGCGTCATGTCAAGGCTCGTCTACAGTTTGCTCATGATCACTTGGAGGACTCTGAGACAGACTGGTTCAAGGTTCTCTGGTCTGATGAGACCAAGATCGAGATCTTTGGTGCCAACCACACACGTGACGTTTGGAGACTGGATGGCACTGCATACGACCCCAAGAATACCATCCCTACAGTCAAGCATGGTGGTGGCAGCATCATGCTGTGGGGCCGTTTCTCAGCCAAGGGGCCTGGCCATCTGGTCCGCATCCATGGGAAGATGGATAGCACTGCCTACCTGGAGATTTTGGCCAAGAACCTCCGCTCCTCCATCAAGGATCTTAAGATGGGTCGTCATTTCATCTTCCAACAAGACAACGACCCAAAAGCACACAGCCAAGAAAACCAAGGCCTGGTTCAAGAGGGAAAAAATCAAGGTGTTGGAGTGGCTTAGTCAGTCTCCTGACCTTAACCCAATTGAAAACTTGTGGAAGGAGCTCAAGATTAAAGTCCACATGAGACACCCAAAGAACCTAGATAACTTGGAGAAGATCTGCATGGAGGAGTGGGCCAAGATAACTCCAGAGACCTGTGCCGGCCTGATCAGGTCTTATAAAAGACGATTATTAGCTGTAATTGCAAACAAGGGTTATTCCACAAAATATTAAACCTAGGGGTTGAATAATAATTGACCCACACTTTTATGTTTAAAATTTATTAAAATTTAACTGAGCAACATAACTTTTTGGTTTGTAAGATTTATGCATCTGTTAATAAATCCTGCTCTTGTGTGAAGTTTGAAGGCTCTAACTTATTTGCATCTTATCAAACCTGCTAAATCTGCAGGGGGTTGAATACTACTTGTAGGCACTGTATAGTAACTAGCTGAAGAGCCCGGCGCTGCCCGGGCATAGTAACTAACTGTGGTTAGTTATAGCAAATTATAATTATCCTCCATCCCATAGTCCCGTGCCCATATACCCATCATACATATCCACCATCCCATAGTCCCATGCCCATATACTCATCATACATATCCTCCATCCCATAGTCCAGTGCCCATATACCCATCATACATATCCTCCATCCCATAGTCCAGTGCCCATATACCCATCACACATCCCATAGCAAATTATAATTATCCTCCATCCCATAGTCCCGTGCCCATATACCCATCATACATATCCGCCATCCCATAGTCCCGTGCCCATATACTCATCATACATATCCTCCATCCCATAGTCCAGTGCCCATATACCCATCATACATATCCTCCATCCCATAGTCCAGTGCCCATATACCCATCACACATCCCATAGCAAATTATAATTATCCTCCATCCCATAGTCCCGTGCCCATATACCCATCATACATATCCACGATTCCATAGGCCCGTGCCCATATACCCATCATACATATTCGCCATCCCATAGTCGAGTGCCCATATACCCATCACACATCCTCCATTCCATAGTCCCATGCCCATCATACATAGCCTCCATCCCATAGTCCCATGCCCATATACCCATCACACATCCTCCATCCCATAGTCGAGTGCCCATATACCCATCATACATATCCTCCATTCCATAGTCCCATGCCCATATGCCCATCATACATAGCCTCCATCCCATAGTCCCATGCCCATATACCCATCACACATCCTCCATCCCATAGTCCCGTGCCCATATACCCGTCATACATATCCTCCATCCCATAGTCCCGTGCCCATATACCCATCATACATCCTCCATCCCATAGCCAACCATTATGACATCATAGTGAGCGGCGGGGCTTGCAACCTTTGATGACATCAGCGCCGCCATGGCAACCATTATGACATCATAATGAGGGGCGGGGCTTGATACACACTTTTTTCCCCATTATGTAGATAGGGGCAAAATTGGTGAATTGGAACGCGCGGGGTTAAAATTTCACCTCACAACATAGCCTAGGAGACTCTCGGGGTCCAGACGTGTGACTGCCAAATTTTGTGGCTGTAGCTGCGACAGTGCGGATGCCAATCCCGGACATACATACACACACTTGAGCTTTATATATTAAATGTCCCATATTGGAAAAATGTAATAAAGTTAAAAAAAAAAAAAATTGTAATGTGTAAAAATCCCCAAATAAAGAAAAAAAATTATACCAAAAAATACATTTATGTAAATAAAAAACAATAAAAGTACACATTTGGTATCGCCTCGTCCGTAACAACCTACTCTATAAAACTGTCCCGCTAGTTAACCCCGTTCAGTGAACACCATAAAAAATAAATAAAAAACGAGGCAAAAAAAAATGCTTTATCATTCCGCCAAACAAAAAGTGCAATAAAACGCAATAAAAAAGACAGATGTAAATAAAAATAGTACTGCTGAAAACGTCATCTTATCCCGAAAAAAACAAGCTCCATCAGCAGAAAAATCTAAAAAAAAGTTTTAGCTCTCAGAATAAAGCGAAGCAAAATTAATATTTTCGGTAAAATAGTTTTTGTGTAAACTAAACTTGTATTAGCGACGGATGGCCTCACGTTTCGTCCATCGAAAAAAAAATTGTCCAGCGGCCGGACACGGCACACAAAGCAACGTTTTTTGTGTCCGTCGACTTGCTAGAATAAAAGCCTATGGGTGCAGGATCTGTCATCCGTTAACTGACGGATGCCGGCAATGGATCCCTTTTTTCTAACGGAGCATGCTCCTGACAGGTTAAATCACCAAAGGAAAAAAAAAAAAAAAAAATATATATATATATATATATATATATATATATATATATTTACACATACACCACCTACTGCTCAGAAAAATAAGGCGGGAACACTCAAATAACACATCCTAGATCTAAATGAATGAAATATTCTCATTGAGTACTTTGTTCTGTACGAAGTTGAATGTGCTGTCAACATAATCACACAAAAATCATCAGTGGAAGTCAAATTTTCGAACCAATGGAGGTCTGGATTTGGAGAGACCCCCAAAATGAAAGTGGAAACAAATCAAAATGATGCTCAGTATTGTGTGTTGCCTCCACGTGCCTGTATAACCTCCCTGCAATGCCTACGCATGCTCCTGATGAGGTTGTGGATGTTCTCCTGAGGGATCTCCTCCCAGACCTGGACTAAAGCATCCATCTCTACTGGACAATCTGTGGTGCAACGTGACGTTGGTGGAGGGAGGGAGACATGCTGTCCCAGATGTGCAGCGCCTATCAGATCGCTGATCTGACACAGTGCTGTGCAAAGTGTCAGATTCAGATCAGCGATCTGACTCTTTATTGTAATGTCCCCCCCCCCCCCCCCCCCCCCCCCCCCCCCGGGGACAATATAATAAAGTAAAAAAAAAAAAACGTGTAAAAATAATTAATAGAAAATTCCTAAATAAATTAAAAATATCCAGGATTGAGAGTCCTCAGTAGTTGTTACCTTTTAATGGCTAACTGAAAAGATGGTAACACATTGCAAGCTTTCGAGACTACTCAGGTCTCTTCATCAGGCTAGACTAATACAAAATCTGAAGTCACATATTTATGCACAATATTTTTTCTAGGCTGTATTGTGCATAAATATGTGACTTCAGATTTTGTATTAGTTTAGCCTGATGAAGAGACCTGAGTAGTCTCGAAAGCTTGCAATGTGTTACCATCTTTTCAGTTGGCCATTAAAAGGTATCAACTACTGAGGACTCTCAATCCTGAATATTTTTCTATCTACTGGCTAACACGGTACAAAGATATACATCTTTCCTGTATCTAAATAAATTTAAAAAAAACCATAACATTCCCCAATAAATTCTTTTTTTTTGTAAATAAAACAAAAAATAAAAATACACATTTAGTATCGCCACGTCCGTAATGACTCGCCCTATAAAACTGTTCCACTAGTTAACCCCTTTAGTGAACCCCTTCAAAAAAAAAACAAATCAAAAAACAATGCTTTATCATCATACTGCCGAACAAAAAGTGCAATAACACGCGATAAAAAAGACGTATATAAATAAACATGGTACCGCTGAAAACATCATCTTGTCCCACAAAAAACAGGCCGCCATACAGCATCATCATTTTGCAGCAGCAAAAAAGGCAAATGCAATTCTAGGATGTATTAACAGAAGCATACAGTCTAGATCACGTGAAGTAATTATTTCCCTCTACTCCTCTTTGGTCAGACCTCATCTGGAATATTGTGTCCAATTTTGGGCACCACATTTTAAAAAAGACATCAACAAACTGGAGCAAGTTCAGAAAAGAGCGACCAGAATGGTGACCGGTCTGCAAACCCTGTCTTATGAGGAAAGGTTGCAGGATTTGGGAATGTTTAGTTTGCAAAAGAGAAGACTGAGAGGAGACTTAATAGCTGTCTACAAATATCTAAAGGGCTGTCACATTGTAGAAGGATCAACTTTATTCTCATTTGCACAAGGAAAGACTAGAAGCAATGGGATGAAGCTGAATGGGAGGAGACACAGATTAGATATTAGAAAAAACTTTTTGACAGTTAGAGTGATCAATGAGTGGAACAGGCTGCCACGAGAAGTGGTGAGTTCTCCTTCAATGGAAGTCTTCAAACAGAGGCTGGACAGACATCTGACTGGGATGATTTAGCGAATCCTGCTTTGAGCAGGGGGTTGGACCAGATGGCCCAGGAGGTCCCTTCCAACTCTACGATTCTATGATTCTATGATCAGCGAAAAAATAGTTATAGTTCTCAGATTAAAGCAATGCAAAAATATTTTTTTTATATATAAAATAGTTTTTATTGTATAAAAGCCGCAAAACATAAAGAAATGATATAAATGAGGTATCGCTGTAATCGTACTGACCCGAAAAATAAAACCGCTTTATCAATTTTACTGCAGGCGGAACGGTGTAAACACCCCCCCCCCCCCCCCCAAAAGAAATTCATGAAATGCTGGTTTTTGTTCATTCTGTGTCCCAAAAATCAGAATAAGAAGCGATAAAGAAAATGTCACGTGCCCGAAAATGGTACCAATAAAAACGTCAACTCGTCCCGCAAAAAAGACTTCGCATGACTCTGTGGGTCAAAATATGGAAAAATTATAGCTCTCAAAATGTGGTGGTGCAAAAACTATTTTTACAATAACAAGCGTCTTTTAGCATGCGACAGCTGCCAAACATAAAAACCCGCCATAAATAGTAAATCAAACCCCCCTTTATCACCCCCTTAGTTAGGGAAAAATAATACATTTTTATTTTATTTCCATTTTCCTATTAGGGCTGAGATTACTGTTAGGGTTGGAGTTAGAATTGGGGGTTTCCACTGTTTGGGCACATCAGGGGCTCTCCAAATGCAACATGGCATCTGATCTAAATTCCAACCAATTCTGCGCTGAAAAAGTCAAATGGTGCTCCTTCCCTTCCAAGCTCTGCCATGCGCCCAAACAGTGGTTTACCCCCACATATGGGGTATCAGTTTACTCAGGACAAATTGCTCAACAACATTTAGGGTCCAATTTCTCCTGTTACCCTTGGGAAAATAAAAAATTGAGGGCAAACTGTCATTTTTGTGGAAAAAAATGATTTTTTTTTATGGCTCTACGTTATAAACTTCTGCAAAGCACTTGGGGGTTCAAAGTGCTCGCCACACATCTATATAAATTCCTTGGGGGGGCTAATTTGCAAAATGGGGTCACTTGTGGGGGGGCTTCCACTGTTTAGGCACATCAGGGGCTCTCCAAACGCGACAAGACACCTGCAGATCATTCCATCAAAGTCTGCATTCCAAAACATCGCTACTTCCCTTCCGAGCCCCAACGTGTGCCCATGCAGTAGTTTTCTCCCACATATGGGGTATCAGCGTACTCAGGACAAATTGCACAATAACGTTTGGGGTCCTGTTACCCTTGGGAAAATAAAAATTGGGGGTGAAAAGATCATTTTTGTGGAATAAATGATTTTTTTTTTTTACTTGTACGGCTGTACGTTATAAACTTCTGTGAAGCATTTGGGGGTTCAAAGTTCTCACCACATATCTAGGTAAGGTCCTTGGGTGGTCTAGTTTCCAAAATGCGGTCACTTATTGGGGGTTTCCACTGTTTAGGCACATCAGGGGCTCTCCAAATGTGACATGACGTCCGATCTCCATTCCAGCCAATTTTGTATTGAAAAGTCAAACGGCACTCTTACCCTTCCGAGCTCTGCCATGTGCCTAAACAGTGGTTTACCCCCACATATCAGGTATCAGCGTACTCAGAACAAATTGCACAATAACTTTTGCAGTCCAATTTCTCCTGTTACCCTTGGTAAAAAAAAAAAAAAAGGATCTGAAATAAAATTTTTTGTGAAAAAAAAGTTAAATGTTCATTTTTTTTTTCAACATTAAAAAAAAATTCCTGTGAAGCACCTGAAGGGTTAATAAACGTTTTGAGCACCTTGAAGGGGTGCAGTTTTTAGAATGGTGTCACTTTTGGGTATTTTCTATCATATAGACCCCTCAAAGTGACTTCAAATGTGATGTGGTCCCTAAAAAAAAAAAAAAAGTGTTGTAAAAATGAGAAATTGCAGGTCAACTTTTAACCCTTATAAACCTTCCTATCAAAAAAAAAAATTTGGTTCCAAAATTGTGCTGATGTAAAGTAAACATGTGGAAAATGTTATTTATTAAGTATTTTTTGTGACAGATCTCTGATTTAAGGGCATAAAGATTAAGTTTGAAAATTGCAAAATTTTAAAAATTTTCGCCATGTTTCCGTTTTTTTCATAAATAAATGCAAGTCATATCGAAGAAAGTTTACCGCTAACATGAAGTACAATGTGTTGCGAAAAAGCAACCTCAGAATCAGCGGGATCCGTTGAAGCGTTCCAGAGTTATAACCACATAAAGTGACGATGGTCTGATTTCAAAATTAAGGCCTGGTCTTTAACCTACAAAATGGCTTGGTCGTTAAGGGGTTAAACACAGCTGGACTCCAATGAAGGAGTAGAACCATCTCAAGGAGGATCACAAGGAAATGGACAGCATGTGACTTAAATATGAGGGTCTGAGCAAAGGGTCTGAATACTTATGGCCATGTGATATTTCAGTTTTTCTTTTTTTTATAAATTTGCAAAAATTTCTACATTTCAGTTTTTTTCAGTGAAGATGGGGTGCAGAGTGTACAGTAATGAGAAAAAAATGAACTTTTTTGAATTTACTTAATGGCTGCAATGAATCAGAGTTAAAAATTTAAAGGGGTCTGAATACTTTCCGTACTCACTGTGTATATCTATCTAAAAAGTATTTTTTTTTTCAGTTGAACTGTGAGTTTATAAACATGTTGTCTGTTTTTAGTCTCCCCGACCCCTGCAACATGGATTGTGGCCAGGGGGGCATCAAAGAAAGCGGGAACCAGTTCCAAGAACTTGGGAGGAAAAAGTCCAGGCAGGAGATACGGCTTCAAGAAATCAGATGGTGAGTTTCTTACTGTTGTGCGGCAATGCTTTCAACGTACCATTAGTAATGTAAAGAACCTGTCAGTCCTGTGGGCTTCTAAGTGCCTGTCCCATGCTCAGGATTTTGCTACAGAAGCTCTTCCATTTTCCTAGCGTGTCTATGTGTGGGGAGCATCAATAAAACTACATATGTTGAAACCTCAGAAATGTTCACCTAAAATCACTTTGCAGAATGGGGTAGTCCTTTATTTGGGTCATTATGCACAAAGTATGATGATACTGAGAATTTGTCCCAGAATATTTTTTTCAGAGATGTCTCAATGTATGTCCTTGCACAACACTCCACTTTGTATGAACGGATCCTATGGGAGAAACGTCATCCGATTCTGTCTTAATATTTCAGGTGACTTTGTCCATGCTGGGAACATCCTCGCTACTCAAAGATTTATACGTTGGCACCCAGGATCTCAGGTGAGACCGTAGTTTTATATTTAAACTATAATTCACGAACATCAGCGACTCCATTACCACTCTCTATCCTTCCCATAGGCGGGTGGTCCCAAACATATGTACAGGGCCATTAGAGCATCATCTGCTAACTTCATAGAAGTAAAATTTGCATCCTCTCCCACCCCCTAACCCCACTTTTCCAATAGGCACCCCGGGCCCTCCCGTCCACTAGAGATCACAGCATTTTCTTTTCGCTTCCTTGGTGGAATGGTCTGTGATGATTTCTAACAGAGGAGAGGTCAGTTGATGTAATCAGTGACCAGAACCAGCTCCTTGCATTCAGCATCAGGTAGAAGCACCCATCTGTCATTGACATGAAAAGCGGGAATAAATGCCTGGGCACCAGGGCTGATTCTTTTATTTGATATGCGCCATGGTGCAATACATTTAGTGGGTATCATTTGAGGACAAGGAACTGATCAGGTTGATGTTAATAATGCATTTTCCATGTTTGCATAGCTTACAAGTGTATTTCTTCTTTTTTTTTTTTTTTTTTTTTTATCTGCATTTTTTCACAACTGGGAAAATGCAAAAAAAAAAGTACTTAATACTTTAACAAATAACAGACCATATACAAACGTAATACAAACAACTTAGTACACGAAGCAGAGCAAAATAAATGCTATTTATATTACATACAGTATCTGTATTTGATCTCTATGTTCATACGCAAATGTGAAAGGGCCCTAAAGGATTATGTGAAGACCTGCTGGCAAATAGAAAGGCAGCCTTCAGAATCAGTGTCTCTAAGGGTCCCGTTTCACTTAGCGACGCACCAGCGATCCCGACAACGATATGACCTGGTAGCGATAGCTGGTGTGTCGCTAAATGGTCGCTAGTAAGCTGCCAAACAGGCAGATCTCTTCAACGATGCAGCAACGATCCAGCGATGCATGCTGGCCAGCGGGCGCCGACGAGGAAAAAATGGCCCAGGACATTCCTGCACGATCAGCGATATCCAGCAGGGGGGCCGGTCGCTGCTACGTGTCACATGTGGCGAGATTGCTGTTGCGTCACAAAATCGGTGACGTATTAGCGATCGCTAAGTGAGAAGGGGCCTTAAGTTCGTAGAAGATCTGTCAGCAGATTTTTGCTGCAAATTATCTGAGAGCAGAATAAAATAGGGTCAGAGACTGATTCCAGCAGTTCACTTTCATAACTTTGATAAACTGTTGGTATCTGCTGTAACTTAGTCCTCAATATTCATGAGCTTTGGTAATCTCTGCCCTCCATCATTGATTGGCAGCTTCATTAACGTGAACCTGCCAGCAGGATTGTGCACAGTAGCCTACAGACAGTGTCAGGTCGGCGCCTTTATACTGATTAAAATGATACCTGGGTTGATGAAATCCGTTGTGGTTGTCTAACATCTTAACCACAGAGCTATTTTTGGTTTTGCGGTTTCATTTTTCGCTCCCCTTCTTCCTAGAGCCTGTAACTTCTTTATTTTTTTGTCAATATGGCTATGTGAGGGCTTATTTTTTGCAAGACGAGTTGTACTTTTGAACGCCACCATTGGTTTTACCATGTTGTGTACTTGAAAACGGGGAAAAAAATCCAGTGAAGTTGCAAAAAAGTGCCATCCCACACTTGTTTTGTTTTTGCTTTTTTACTAGGTTCACTAAATTTTATTATTTATTTATATAGCAGCATTGATTCCATGGTGTGTACATGAGAAGGGGTTACATACAAATTACAGATATCACTTACAGTAAGCAAACTAACAATGACAGACTGATAGGGCAGGGTTCTCTCCCCTCTTTCAGGCTTACATGATACAGGATGGTGGGGAAGGAGACAGTAGGTTGGTGGGTTGCAGCAGTTCCGGTGTTGGTTGAGGTGATATCTCTGGTAGTGGTGAGAGAGAAGGAGGTAGCGGGGTCATTGCAGGCTGTAGTCTTTTTGAAGAAGTGGGTTTTCAGGTTCCGTCTGAAGGATCCAAATGTGGTTGATAGTCGGACTTGTTAGGGCAAAGAATTCCAGAGGATAGGGGCAATTCGGGAGAAGTCTTGGAGGCGGTTGGGTGAGGAGCGAATAAGTGTGGAGGAGAGAAGGAGGTCTTGGGAGGACCGGAGATTACGTGAGGGAAGGTATCGAAGAGATTGGTTCAGAGACATATGGGGGAGACAGGTTATCGATGGCCTTGTAGGTCAGTATTAGTAATTTTAAATGGATATGCTGAGGGAATGGGAGCCAGTGAAGAGATTTGCAGAGGGGAGAAGCTAAGGAGAAAGATGAATTAGTCGGGCAGCAGAGATAAGGATGGACTGGAAAGGTGCGAGGGTGTTAGCAGGGAGACCACAGAAATGGATGTTGCAGTAGTCGAGGCGGGAGATGATGAGGGCATGCACAAGCATTTTAGTAGATTGAGGGTTGAGGAAAGGACGGATTCTGGAAATATTTTTGAGCTGGAGGCGACAGGAGGTAGAAAGAGCTTGGATGTGCGGTTTGAAGGACAGGGCCTAGTCAAAGGTTACTCCGAGGCAGCGGACTTCCGGTACTGGGGAAAGCGTGATGTCATTAATTGTTATAGCTAGGTCGGGTAAGGAAGATCTGTGAGATGGAGGAAAGATGATGAGTTCAGATTTGTCCACATTGAGCTTGAGAAAGCAAAAGGAGAAGGAGGATATGGCTGATGGACACTGTGGGATTCTGGACAGCAGAGAGGTGACGTCTGGGCCAGAGAGGTAGATCTGAGTGTCATCAGCATAAAGGTGGTACTGGAATCCATGGGACTTTGAGTTGCCCCAGACCAAGTGTATAGATTGAGAAGAGTAGGGGTCCTAAAACAGCCTTGGGGGACTCCAACAGAGAGAGGATGGGATGAGGAGGTGGTGTGGGAGATGCTGAATGTGCAGTTGGAAGGGTATGAGGAGATCCAGGATAGGGCGAGGTCTTTGATGCCGAAGGAGGAGAGGATCTGTAGTAGGAGGCAGTGGTCAACTGTGTCGAATGCAGAGGACAGGTCTAGAAGCAGGAGTATAGAGTATTGTCCATTTGATTTGGCTGTAAGTAGGTCATTAGTAATTTTGGTCAGGGCTGTCTCAGTGGAGTGATGGGGCGGAAACCAGATTGTAGATTGTCAAAGAGCAAGTTAGATGATAGGTGGGAGGAAAGTTCAGCGTGGACGTGCTGCTCCAGGAGTTTGGAAGCGAATGGGAGCAACGATATTGGGCGATAGCTGGACATAGCGGTTGGGTCAAGGGTTGGCTTTTTAAGGATAGGCGTGATTGTGGCATGTTTGAAAGCAGAAGGGAAGGTACCAGACTTTAGTGATAGGTTAGGGATGGGATAAGTGTGGTGGTGAGGTTGGGGAGAAGGTGGAATGGGTTGGGGTCGAGTGCACAGGTTGTGAGGTGCGATTTGGAGATGAGACAATTAAGCTCCCCTGCAGTGATGTTGGAGAGTGAGGCTATGGGGTTTAGGCATTGGTCTGGTATACAAAGGGGTTGTGGTGGTTGAATGATGAAGACTTGCCTTGTTTGTCAAACTTATTTTTGACGTGTGTGGTAAAGTCCTCGGCTGAGATGAGGTTGGAGGGGGCAGTGGTAGGTGGAGGAGGGAGTTAAAAGTTTTGAATAACTGTTTGGGGTTGTAGGATAGGGAAGATACGAGGGTTGTGAAGTAGGCCTGTTTAGCAGAGGTGAGGACAGATTTGAAAGCAAGTGTTGCCTGTTTGAATGCGGTGAAGTCGTCTTGCGAATTTTTCTTCCAGCGCCGCTCTGCAATCCTGGACACTTGCCGGAGATTTTTAGTGGTGTTATTGTGCCAGGGTTGTCTGTTGATACGTCGCATTCTGCCATGTATGAGAGGGGCGACCGTGTCAATAGCAATTGCGTTAGGTTAAAAGAGCAGCTGCAAAAATGCCTTGTCATAGCAGCAGACAAGTTTTTGAAGCTGCTGGTGCCTCCAACGTCCCCCGAACAACAAGATGCAGGGTCCTTCAGAGGTTTGCAGCTGTGCGTAAGCCATCCTGTCGACCACCTCACCTCTATCCACTGCACACAAGCAGAAACTGCTCCAGTGGGCCAAACGATACATGAAGACTGAATTCCAAACTGTTTTGTTCACCGATGAGTGCTGTGCAACGCTCGATGGTCCAGATGGATGGAGTGGAGGATGGCTGGTTGATGGACACCCCATGAAAACATGGCTAAGGCGCCAACAAGGAGGAGGTGGAGTAATGTTTTGGGCTGGAATCATGGGGAGAGAGATTGTCGGCCCCTTTAGGAACCCTGAAGGGGTAAAGATGAACTCCATAATCTATGTGGAGTTTCTAAAACAGCACTTCCTGCCATGGTTCAAGAGGATGAACCGTGCTTGCCGCAGCAAGATCATTTTCATGCATGATAATACATGGTGTCATGCTGCAAATAACATCTGCATCTCTGGCTGCTATGGGCATAAAAGAGGACAAACTTATGGTGTGGCCACCATCATCCCCTGACCTCAACCCCATTGAGAACCTCTGGAGCATCATCAAAAGAAGTGTCTATGATGGTGGGAGGCAGTTTACATCTAAGCAACAGCTCTGGGAGGGTATTCTGTCCACATGCAAAACAATTGAAGCATAAACTATCCAAAAACTGACAAATTCAATGGACGAGAGAGTTCAGAAGCTTCTTTCGAACAAGGGGTCCTATGTACAAATGTAACATCACCTAGAATAAAGTTTTGACTTGAAAACTGTTTGATTTCATTTTGTAATAAGCTGATAATGCTTATCATTTCACAATTGACCATTTTTTTGTTCAAAATAAAAATAAAAAGGTTGAAAACTCTGCTGTGCATAATAATTTAGAACATGCATTTTGAGTGTTTCTTATTTTTAAAAATATACTGTTTTCATAGACAGTTTGTTCAAAAACATTGCAATTATACTATAATATTAAATGACTGCAATTCATATAGGTAACTTAGAGAAAATATGAGGAAATATTTTTTGCATAATGATTTGGAACACAGTGTGTGTATATGTATATATGTTTGTGTGTGTGTGTATATGTATATATATATATATATATATATATATATATATATATATATATATATATATATATTCTTTTTTTTTTTTTTTTTCCCTTCACCACGACAGCACCCACTGTAAAGAGGGATCCGCCCCATGGGAACATGAAACCTACAGAAAATAAAAGGGGGCGGTCTGCCTCTCCTCAGTTCTCTCCAGAGAACATACCTGGGCCAACGCATTCCACCTGTGCAGTATCTGCAGGAAAGGCAGGGGCTGTGGTCCAGAAGCAGCGTCGGGGGAGTTTCCGTTAGACGGCTCCCCCCTCATCGGATGGATGGAGTGATGACCGGGTCTGGGAAGGGCCGCCCGGTCTCACTCAGGAGCTCACCGGGGGACGGATGGAGCTGCGGGACAGCTGCTGTCTAAATTCAGCGGCGGGCCAGGGACTGAGCAGGCACGTGGATGGGCCGTCGCGGTGAGCACCCGGGCAGGTGACAGCGCCAATGGCGCACGGTCGCAGCCGGGGGGCAGCTTTCCGGAGGCCTGATGGACGCGGCCCGGTGCATGAAGCCGGGCCCGTGCATGCGCCGCCCGACGCAGACGCTCCTGCCCTGGAATTGAAGGTGAACTTCCGAGGTACAGGCGGTGCAGGGAAGCACTACTGCGCAGGCGCGAAGCATCGCTGCTAATGACCCGGAACTGGAAGGACTTCTGGGTTAGGGGGGCTAGAAAGAAAAAAAAAATTGTGTCCTCTATTTAAATGGAGCACCACTGGCAGTCAGTGGTGAAATCATGTCATCCCCAGGACAGGACACGCATCCTCCAGCAGGGGACTCTGCGGCCGGTGGCACATCCCGGGACCGCTCCGGTAGAGGATCCACGGATACCGCTCGCAAAAGTGACGCAGTTGTTTCAAGGTCCAGGACTGCACCTCGGCCGTCTGATCCGGTACAGATATGCTTCACTGGGTGAGTGTACAAAACTCTGCCTATTAAGCGGACACCCTTTTTTTCTCGCCATGTCTCCCCCTCTTTCAGGCCAAGAAAAAGGGAAAATCGAAACATAGGCAATGTGCGTTGTGTACCTAGCCTCTCCCTGATTCCTACCCCAAAAAACTTTGTAAGCAATGCATTAGTGAGACCAGGCAGGGGGCAGCAGTGTCAACTAAGGACATATGGGCTATAATTAGAGAAGAATTACGCGCCATTGCCTATGCTAATGCACCCCCAGAGGGTAAAAGCAAGAAACAAGTAGCTTCTAGCTCGGAATCCGAGGAGGAACAGGAGATGGCCTCAGACTCCTCACTCACATCATCATCATCCTCGTCATCAGAAATTGAGGGACGATCATGTTTTCTCCTTCGCCTCATTGGGGGACACAGATACTGTGGGTGTATGCTTCTGCTGCTAGGAGGCTGACACTAAGTGGGAAAAAAAGAGGTTAGCTCCTCCGCCGTATACACCCTCGCCCCTATTGCGGGCAGAAATCAGTTTTTTGCTTAGTGTCCATGGAGGCACACGTCTGGTTTTTCTCCAGACTTTTTTCGTCTTTTTCCCATGAAGATGAGACGGGCAACGGATCTTATTGAAAGGGTCCGATTTCCCCAAACCAACAACGGGCAAGCACGTGCGAGTGTCCCTCCACGTATCCTCTCCCGCGTTGTGGGGCACAATGCCGGACTTAGCCCTGACCACCCCTAGGTATTGAAACCATGCTTAGACTGCGGTGCTGCAAGGTGGCGGACAGTCCCTCTCCTCACCCCCTGAAGGGGTTAGATGGAGCTAGGGTGCCTGCACCGTCTTATTTTTTCATCGAGGCCCCCTCGCATACCTGCGCTCAGGCTGAAGAGGATCATCGGTGAGGAGAGGGTCTGGGGAGGGCTCCTGCAAAGATCCGAGGGCTGGAGCCCCCAGCTGGCGGAGGCCACCGGTCATGCAAGGCAAGAGTGGCTGGATCCGTCAGGCGGCGCGGCGCCGTTTAGTAGCGCCATGTTTTGTCAGCGCCATGGAACTGCGCCCCCCAGTTGGGTAGGGGAAAAATTGAGGGGGCTTCACTACCACCGGGCTCTCCTCTTCCTCCCCTCCCTGGTAAGTTCTTCCAGGGGTCATTCTGTAATTTTTGGATAAATCACCATCACGGGGTACCTATATTGTGTTCTAAATCTTATTCATGACTGTGACTTTTGGTCTTTGACCCTTGTGATATGGCCTGTTGGTGTTACTACGATACTATGACATAGGTTGCCATATGTGTGATTTCCCCTTTTTTGGCGGTTCTCTTACCGGGCTGTTTCCATCTAGGTGGAGAGTATAGGGGATGTTCTATGGGATATACTGTCCACATCTAATAATGAGCACACTTTTGCTATAAGGATATTTTTATCTGTTTGTAATAAATAAAATTTGATATTTTTATATACAAAATTGATTGCATGCTCTGTTTGTTTCTCCTGATAAGAAAAATTGAGGCCGCGGCCGGAAGTCCCGCCTCTAGGCCGCTCGTCATTTCCGGCGGCGAAGAAATCTAGGCCCCGGCTTCGGAGTGCGGCTATGCCGCAGAATGGATGTTCCGCCCCTAGAGCGGTTTTACATGCTGGTGACTCATTCCCACAGCTGGTGGCGCGCGATTTGAAGGTGGAGGCGTCCAGGACGGGTGGGGGCACAGGATTGGGGTAAGTGCTCCCCGAGAGGCCACGCTATAGGGGAACTGAGGTGCTACCTCCTCCCCCCTCCCCAGCAGCGTACAGATACAGCATGTCCGAAAAAGCAAAGGTGTACACGTTTTTACGCCCTATGGTTAAGGACATGGCAAGCCGATTCTATTTCTAAGAAGTCCTTGGCTTCCCTGCCTTATCAGTGCGGCCGCCTTTTTGGGGAGAAGTTGGATCAACTTATCTCCGACTCCACAGGAGGGAAGAGTGGGTTTCTCCCTTAACAAAAGGTCAAAACGTTTTTTCGTCACCTGTTTCAGGCACGTTTTCGGGCCTTTCGCAACCCCGGATGGACCACAGCGGCCAATTCCGCCGCCTCAGGCCGCCCCAACCAGGATAGGGAGCGGCAGGTCTCATATAGAGCCAACCCATTGGGGAGAATGCGTACTCAGCAGCCCAGATCGAGGGGATCCAGATCCCAAAGATCGTCGGCTAAATGACTCGAGGCCTTTACCAGACGACACCAGCAAGGTGGGCGGCCGACTACTCTGGTTTCGCCACGTCTGGTTCAGTGTTGCAGACAACGCATGGGTAAAGGAGTTAGTGGCCTCGGGTTACAAAATAGTTTGTCAGAAACCCTCCAAAACGTTTGTCTTTCTCGTCTTCCCAGGGTGGATACCCAGGCAAGGGCTCTATTGGGAGCCATCAAATCGCTCCAGCACAACGGAGTCATTGTTCCAGTGCCGGAACACGAAAGGGCACAGGGGTTCTATTCAAACCTTTTTGCGGTTCCCAAAAAGGACGGGTCTGTCAGGCCTGTTTTGGACCTGAAGCTTCTGAACAAATTCATCAGGATCAGACATTTCCGGATGGTGTCTCTTCGTTCAGTCATATCGGCCATGGAGCAGGGAGAATACTTGGCCTCGATAGACATCCAGGACGCATATCTGCATATTCCCATTTTTCCTCCTCATCAGAGGTTTCTACGCTTCGCCATCAGCGATCAACATTTTCAGTTCGTAGCGCTACCCTTCGGGCTAGACACGGCTCCCAGAGTGTTCACAAAGGTTATGGCAGTTGTCATGGCCATACTGCATTCCCGAGGCATAGTCGTCTTGCCTTATCTGGATGACCTCTTGGTCAAGGGCCCATCAATACGAGCATGCGAGGAAAATGTCAACATCACGCTAGATACTCTTGCCCGCTTAGGATGGCTGGTCAATGTGAAGTCCTCCCTTGTGCCAGCTCAGAGGATCTCCTTCCTAGGAATGATCTTCGACACTTGCCACTTGCCGAGGGTTGGTAATTCTCCCTCAGGAAAAGGCGCTAGCTCTCCGGCAGGGAGTCCGGACACTTCGCCAGCCAGTCCCTCATACCATCCGATCCGGGATGAGGATTCTAAGCAGAATGGTGGCAGCAATGGAAGCGATACCGTTCGCCCAGTTCCATTTTCACCCCCTGCAGCACGCTCTCTTGTCAGCCTGGGACAAGAATCCTTTCACGCTCGATCGACGGGGCCGACTATCCTCTCAAGTCAGGCAGTCGCTCGGATGGTGGATAACCAGTTCCTCTCTGACCCAGGGGAAACCCTTCCCCCCCCCCCCCCCCCCCCCAGACCATTGGTTGATGATATCAACCGACGCCAGTCTCCTCGGCTGGGGAGCGGTGTGTCGCCACCAGACGACTCAGGGACGGTGGTCGCCACAGGAGGCCCGCCTCCCGATCAACTTATTGGAGATACGAGCAATTCGGCTGGCTCTGCAGTAGTTTCATCACTTCTTGGCAGGCCGCCCCGTCCGGATCCAATCGGACAACGTCACGGTGGTTGCTTACATAAATCATCAAGGGGGCACCCGCAGCAGAGCAACCATTCGCGAGGTGGGGCACCTTCAGTGGGCCGAAGCAAACCACTCGGTGATTTCGGCTGTCCACATTCCGGGCGTGGAAAATTGGGCGGCAGACTTTCTCAGTCGGCAGGGTCTTGCATCCGGAGAGTGGTCTCTACATCCCGAAGTTTTTCAGCAGATTTGTCAGCTGTGGGGAACCCCGGATGTGGACCTGATGGCGTCCAGAGTGAACGCCAAGGTGCCCACATAAGTCGCTCGGTCCAGGGGACCCACAAGCAATCGCTGTGGATGCGTTGGTTCTGCCATGGAACCAGTTCCGCCTCCCATATCTATTTCCCCCACTGCCACTACCGAGAGTCATCAAGAAGATCAAGACGGAAGGGCTTCCGGCGATTCTGCTGGCCCCGTAGAGCGTGGTACGCAGATCTAATGCAGCTGCTCGCCGACGTTCCTTGGCGCCTGCCAGAGCGCCCAGATCTACTTTCTCAAGGGCCAATTTGCCACCCAAACTCAGGGGCCCTGTGTTTGATGGCATGGCTGTTGAATCTTGGCTTCTAACCCAGGCAGAGTTTGGGAGCAAGGTGGTCGCTAAAATGGTTAGCGCCTGGAAGCCTGCTTCAGCACGAATTTACCACCACACCTGGAAGGTGTTCTTTGCTTGATGTCGAGGCCAGAGTGTTTCTCCACTGATATTCTCGATTCCCAACATCTTGGCCTTTCTCCAGTCGGGCCTAGACTCGGGCTTGGACCCAAGTTCCCTCAGGAGACAAATATCGACCTTATCCGTCCTGTTCCAGCGCAGAATTGCTACCAATTTGCAGGTTAAGACTTTCATCCAGGGAGTCTCCCACTTGGTACCTCCCTATAAGGCGCCTATGGACGCCTGGGACCTTAACCTGGTCTTAAGTGTTCTGCAGGAAGCTCCATTTGAACCACTTCAGGATGTCTCTTTGAGGTACCTTTCCTGGAAAGTGGTGTTCCTAGTGGCCATTACTTCTATCAGGCGGGTCTCAGAGCTGGCGGCCCTATCCTGCCGAGCTCCGTTCCTCACTTTCCATAAGGATAAGGTGGTGCTCAGACCAGCCCCTCCTTTTCTGCCAAAAGTCGTGTCCTCATTTCACATTAATGAGGATGTTGTCTTGCCTTCATTTTGTCCAGCACCGGTGCACCGTGTGGAAAAGGCTCTTCACACGTTAGACCTGGTAAGAGCCCTCCGGAAGTACGCGTCGAGGACGGCACCCTTTCGTCAGATGGACACGCTGTTCATGCTCCCCGAAGGGCGCTAGAAGAGACTCGCTGCCTCGAAATCGACCATAGCCAGATGGATTTGTTTGACTATTCAGGAGTCCTTCTGCATTAGAGGCACGCCGATTCCAGCAGGTATCAGAGCGCACTCTACTCGGGCAGTGGGCGCCTTTTGGGCACTTCGGCACCAGACTTCGACGGAACAGATTTGCAAGGCAGCAACCTGGTCCAGTCTGCACACATTTGCCAAACATTGTAATATCCATACTCAGGCCTCGGCGGATGCGAGCCTGGGTAGAAGGATTCTCCAAGCAGCGGTGACGCACCTTTAAACAAGAGGTGCATGTAGCTTGGATCGGTGAGTCAATCTCCCACCCAGGGACTGCTTTAGGACGTCCCACAGTATCTGTGTCCCCCAATGAGGCGAAGGAGAAACAGGGATTTTTGTGATAGACTCACCGTAAAATCCTTTTCTCCGGGACGCTCATTGGGGGACACAGCACCCACCCTATTAGCCAAGTTGGCTTCTATTTTGTTTAATTTATACGCATTTATTTATGTGATAATAAGGGTGGTCTTTTTTTCTGGACATGTTGTACCTGTATTAAGGCTGATTTTGTTGTCCTCCTACTGCTTTGGCACCAAACTGGTTTCCGCCCGCAATAGGGGCGAGGGTGTATACGGCGGAGGAGAAGCTAACCTTTTTTTTTCACTTAGTGTCAGCCTCCAAGCGGCAGAAGCATACACCCACAGTATCTGTGTCCCCCAATGAGCGTCTCGGAGAAAAGGATTTTACGGTGAGTTTATCACAAAAATCCCTGTTTCCAGGACGTCCACCTGACAGCACTATGGAGGACGTCCTCCTCCTCCTTACAGGGACAGGAAAGCACACGAGAGGTTAAAAGGCCACGTCCCACCCCCTTTTCCTCAGTGTTTTTCCTGTCCCTGCACGGAGGGACACGCGAGAGCTTACCGGAGGGGCCCAGGGGATCGTGCGGCCGGTCCAATCCTTCCCCTGTCAAGAGGTCCCGGGGCCGAAACTTCCCGGTGGGGAGTCCCTCGGCTCCAAAGGCCAGGAGCAGGACGACGCTCCTGGAGGGAGCCGTTCCTCCCGGTGGGGGGGCTCTCGGCTCCAGGACGGGTCGGCTCCCCGCAGGCGGCTGGCTGTGCGGGCACCGACAGAAGTGGGCGCAATCGGCCGCGGCGGGCCGAGTACCCGCAGGACGACGCCGACGGCTGGGCAGTGGAGGCCGGAGCGCCATAGCAGGAATGGAGGCGGCTCCCTGCACGCGCCGAGCGCGGTCGCGCGCAGATGCCCGGCAGGAAGTGGAGGCGCGGCTTACCAGCGTCACATCCGGTGACGTCAGACGCCGGTTTCAAATCCAGGGCGCGCTCCTGCACCAAAGCGTTCTCCAGAGTCGTCACAGGTCGTTCCAGGCTGTGTGACTGCATCGGACGCCAGGGGATGGAAGGCAACACTGCATCTGGTGGAGGGGTAAGTGCGCATAGCGCAGACCACCCTCCCCACCCGTCCCCACAGCCCAGATCTGATGAGGTGCCCCTTATGTTATCAGGAAAAGGGAACCCCGGCTGAGTCCCCCTCGGGGAAGGACCCGGCGAAAGCCACCTCCAAATCAGTCAGATGTCCGGTGTGCAGAGTAAAGCTGCCAGACACCTATAGCAAGACCCTATGCGGTCCCTGTACCTCCAGGGTCATAGGCGAGGAACAGCCATCTCTACTTTCCGAAATGAGATCGCTGATAAGGGAAGAGATTCAGGCCTCTACAACCCGGCGTCGATCCCCCAGCCCTGGGCCAGGTCGCAAGCGTCCGAGGTGGGAACCAGTCCCAGTATCAGAGGCGAGCCCTAGCGAGGAATCCGATTTCCGGGACTCAGATCAGGAGGAAGAAGGCGAGATCCTGGGGGATAGTCAGGAGCAGAACAGAAAGTACCTATTCAGACTGGAGGATACGGACGAGCTGGTACACACGGTCAGAAATACCATGCAGATGGAAGAAGTCCCTAAGCCACAGTCCAGACAGGACTTAATGTTTGGAGGACTGGTGTCCCGCAAACAGGTGGTGTTCCCTGTGAGCGAGCACATCAAAGCAATGATCCTGGAGGAGTGGAAAGAAGCAGAGCGTCGGTTGACACTCTCCCGAAACTTTAAAAATAGACTGCCCTTCGATCCCGAGGAAACTCGGGCGTGGGAAGAAGTCCCTAAGATCGACGTCCCGGTCGCCAAGGTTACTAAGAAGTCAGCTATCCCAGCCGAGGACTCATCCGGTCTTCGAGACCCGATGGATAGAAAGGCGGACGTCTTGTTAAAAAGAGCATGGGAGACGTCGGCGGCCCTGATTAGAGCCAACATAGCAGCCACCTCGGTGGCTAGGTCTATGTTCCTGTGGTTGGGGCAGTTGGAAGAACACCTAACCAACAAGACCCCGAGGTCAGAGATACTAGCATCTCTTCCTCTCTTGAAATCAGCCACGGCGTTCCTGTCGGATACGTCGGCGGAATCAGTTAGGTTTGCGGCCAGAAACAGCTCCCTCTCTAATGCGGCCCGGAGAGCAGTCTGGCTTAGATCCTGGTCGGGGGATAACCCTTCTAAGGCAAAGTTATGTGCCATCCCTTTCTCGGGTCTGAGGGTGTTTGGTCCAGCCCTGGATAATATCCTTGAGCTGGTGTCCGATAAGACTAAGGGATTCCCGGAAGAAAAGCCCAGGCGGTCCCAGTCCTTTCGGAGAGGCTCCTTCTTCAGAGGACAGTCAGAGTTTAGGGGCCGGGCGAGGTCTAATAGAAGCTCCTACAAAGGCTCCTTCAGCCAAAGTGGGAGGAACAGAGGTCCCCCATTTGCATCGACATCTAGATCGAGGAGACAATGACGCCATAGGCATTGGGGGGAGACTTCGCCACTTTGCAGCAAACTGGTCACGAGTCACCAACAATCAGTGGGTCCTCAGAACCATCAGAGAAGGTTACAGGATAGAGCTCTATTCTCCTCCCCCCGACAGATATATTGCCCCCACTGTCGTCCAGGAGGACTCCGCAATGTGGTCGGATCTTCAGGACATGTTAGACTCAGGGGTCATAATACCAGTTTCACCGTCAGAAAGAGGGAAAGGGCACTACTCTTCCCTGTTTGCAATCACAAAGAAATCCGGCGAGGCCCGCACCATCATAAACCTGAAGCCACTAAATGCTTGGGTCAGATACAGGAGGTTCCGGATGGAATCAATCCGATCCGCAATTCCTCTGATAGACAGGGACGCAGTTATGTGCACCCTAGACCTAAAAAAGGCATACTATCAGGTTCCTATTCATCCCTCATCCCAAGGCCTACTAAGGTTCGCGATCAGTTCACCAGCCCGGACCTGCCATTTCCAGTTCCAGGGTCTTCCATTCGGGCTGGCCTCAGCTCCCAGGATCTTTACAAAGCTGGTGGTAGAGGTGGTGGCCTACCTGAGAGATCAGGGTATTGTGATTGTGCCGTACCTGGACGACTTCTTACTGGTGGCAAGATCCAAAGAAGCGCTCATCCGAGACAGGATCCGAACAACTACTGTGATGGAGTTCCTGGGCTGGGTGATCAACTGGGAGAAGTCGGACCTCACACCAGACACCAGAAAGGTATTCCTGGGAGTCCTCCTAGACTCAGCCGACAGAATATCCTGGCTACCCGAGCAGAAGCAGAAGTCCATTCAGGCCAGAACCAGAGGCCTGTTGAAGCGTCAATGCTCCATAAGGGAAGCAATGGAGGTCCTGGGCCTCATGACGGCCTGCATCCAGTGTGTCCGTTGGGCCCAATTCCACTCGCGGTTGTTACAAAGAGAGATTCTCGCGAGGTGGGACAGGAGTCAGGCGTCGCTAGACAAACCCCTAAGGCTCTCAGGACGAGTAAAGGAGTCCCTTCGCTGGTGGTTACAGGCCAGGAACCTTCAGGTGGGCGTGCATTGGACAACCTCTCCATACGTGGTAGTCACCACAGACGCAAGTGCGTGGGGATGGGGAGCCCACATAGAAGGGAAGATCTTCCAGGGGAAGTGGCCAGCAAGCATCAAGGCCAGATCCTCCAATTTCAAGGAACTCTTCGCGGTCTGGGAAGCGTTGCGGAGAAACCGGTCGGTACTAAAGAGTCGTCATGTTCGCATTTTATCCGACAATACAACGACAGTGGCATTCCTGAAACACCAAGGAGGAACCAGACATCAACCACTACAGGCACTGGCGGAAAAGATATTCACGTGGGCAGAACGGACAGTTCGATCCGTGACCGCGGTACATCTAGAGGGTTCCCAAAACGAAGTGGCAGACTACCTGAGCAGACAACAGATCCACCCGACAGAGTGGGAATTGAACGTAGAGATCTTCGACCAGCTTTGTCAGCGCTGGGGGAACCCCAGTATAGATCTCTTCGCAAGCCGGAAGAACTCGAAGGTTCCCAGATTCTACTCCCTAAATCCGATGGACCATCCAGAGGGCGCAGACGCCCTGAGTCAGACTTGGGGAGAATCCCTCTCTTATGCGTTCCCACCACTGGCCCTCATACCGGCAGTGCTCAGAAAGATACGCGAGGACCACGCAAGAGTGATATTGATAGTGCCATACTGGCCGAGGAGAAGCTGGTTTTCCCTTCTGGGAGCCATGGCAGTAGAAGATCCAGTCGAGCTGCCCTTGTGGGAGAACATCATCCACCAGGGCCCGATCCACCACCCGGACCCAGCAAGACTCCATTTATCGGCTTGGATCCTGAGAGGGACATCCTGAAGGCAAAAGGATTGTCGGAGCAGGTCATATCCACCCTACAGGCCAGCAGGAAGCCGGTGACGTCGGCAATTTATCGGAAGATATGGAAGAGATTCTGTCTGGAGGGTGGCAGGTCCGAGCTCGTGGCAGGTACCCCTGATCTCCCTAACATACTAGGGTTCCTGCAGGCAGGTTTTAATAAAGGCCTCAAGCCCAGCACTCTAAAAGTCCAGGTTTCAGCTTTGAGCGCCTTCTTCGATTATCAGTTAGCTGCACATCCCTGGGTGATAAGGTTTATAAAAGCCACACAGCGCCTGCGCCCCACGATTAGGCAGCTCACCCCGCCATGGGACCTGGGCCTGGTACTTCGGTTCCTCTGCTCGGACACTTTCGCCCTTAGTGAGAAGATAGCCATCCCTGCTCTCACTCGTAAAACGGCCTTTCTAGTAGCCATTACCACGGCCAAAAGAATAGGGGAGATCCAGGCAATATCCACTAAGGATCCATACCTCCAGATAAGAGAGGATTGTATAATCCTAAGGTTAGACCCGGCATTTACCCCGAAGGTAGCCTCTACAAGAAATCTGAACCAGGAGGTAGTGTTACCCTCTTTCTGCGATAATCCCCCGAAATGAGAAGGAGCGGCGGCTCCACTCGCTAGACGTGAGGCGCGCAGTTATAGAATACCTAGAGGCCACCAATAGTTGGCGTGTCGACCCAAACCTGTTCGTTCTCTTTGGAGGTAGGAATAAAGGGAAGAAGGCCTCTAAGGCGTCCATCGCGCGTTGGATTACCTCAGTAATCTCGGACGCCTACCAGGCTGAAGGCGCCAGCCCGCCTGATTCCTTAAAAGCCCACTCTACGAGGGCGGTATCGGCCTCATGGGCCGAGCGGGCGGGGGCGTCAGTTGATCAAATTTGTCGAGCGGCAACCTGGGCTAGTCTTAATACATTCTGCAAACACTACAAACTAGATGTGTTAGCTGGCCAACAAACCGCATTTGGGAGAAAAGTTCTCCAAGCAGTAATCCCACCCTGAGGAGGTGCTTTGGTACTCTCCATAGTGCTGTCAGGTGGACGTCCTGGAAAATAGGTATTAGACCTACCGGTAATGATGTTTCCAGGAGTCCATCCTGACAGCACGGGTAGTTCCCTCCCTGTTATGTTATACTATGTTGTATTATGTTATGTCATATGCTGTAATATGATTGTTTCATTAAACCGTTACTAGCATCATCCACCTTGTGGTACTTGTCAAATCACTGAGGGAAAGGGGGTGGGACGTGGCCTTTTAACCTCTCGTGTGCTTTCCTGTCCCTGTAAGGAGGAGGAGGACGTCCTCCATAGTGCTGTCAGGATGGACTCCTGGAAACATCATTACCGGTAGGTCTAATACCTATTTTCTACAAGAGACACAGTTCTTTCCCTATCAGTGAATACATTAAAGGTCCACGTATCTGCATTGGGGCCCTCTATGGCCATAATATATCAGGAAATAAATGGGTGTCCCGATTTATCACGGCTTGTGAACGGATTACTCCTGTTCACATAACCAGGGTCCCTCCTTGGGACTTAAACCTGGTCCTAGACGCCCTAACGGGACCCCCCCTTTGAGCCACTAGATACAGTATCTCTGAAATACTTGTCACTCAAAACGGCCTTTTTAGTAGCACTAACATCTGCTGGGAGAGTTAGTGACATTCAATCCCTATCCATAGATCCACCTTTCCTACTGATATTTCAGGATAGGTTGGTTTTAAAACCAGACCCCTCGTACCTTCCTAAGGTATCAGAAAAATTCCATAGATCACAAGAGCTACTTCTCCCCGCTTTCTTTAGGGATCCCTCCACTCCTGAAGAACAGAAATTGCACACCCTGAATGTTAGGAGAATAGTATTAAAATACATCGAAAGGTCTAGGAGTTGGAGGCAGTGTAGGGCTCTGTTCATATCCTTTCAGGGCTGCAAGAAGGGGTATGGAATCACGAAGAGCACCTTATCCCGATGGATCAGGGACGCCATCTGATTAGCATACTCTGCGAGAAATGAAAATCCTCCGGAGGGCATCAGAGCACATTCTAGTAGAACAATGGCATCCTCCTAGGCCGAGAGGGGAGACGTTCCAATTGAAGCCATATGTAAGGCGGCAATGTGGTCAGCTCCTTCTATAATTACTATAGGCTTGACCTCTCGTCAACTTCTGACCTAGACTTTGGCAGGACTGTCCTTGGCACGGTGGTCCCCCCCAGGTGATGGTCTCTGGAAATCTCTCCAGTGGGTGCTGTCGTGGCGAAGGGTAAAAAGCCGGATTACTTACCAGTAATGCCCTTTTAGTGAGTCCATGACAGCACCAGCTCACTTCCCTCCCTGAAATTAAATATAGCACATACTAATAGAGTGCGTTCCTTAAATATAGAGTAAGTTTAAACATGAAATGGTAGCATTTTGCCTAATACCTGACGGTTGCCCTGGTACTCTGAAATCCAACTGAGTAGGAGAGGCGGACCGCCCCCTTTTATTTTCTGTAGGTTTCCTGTTCCTATGGGGCGGATCCCTCTCTCCAGTGGGTGCTGTCGTGGCTCACTAAAAGGGCATTACCGGCAAGTAATCCGACTTTTTCTTTTTCTGACTAAATTTATATCTCTAAATAAAATAATTAAATGCATTTTATAGATGCAATCTTGCTATAGCGCATGTGACTTTTTTTTTTTTATGGTCATAAGCCACATCAGTATGAGTGCCTAAGCAGAGCACCACATGAAGACCCCCCCCCCCCCCACAGGCCACCCTGGAGTATGAGCATATCATTAACCCAAATCTGAAAATATAGATTAAACAACAACCACAAGACTAATTCCATCAACCAGGTATCATTTTAATCAGTATAACGGTGCCGACCTGACACTGTCTGTAGGTTACTCAGCAAAATCCTGCTGACAGGTTCCCTTTAAGGGGTGAGGAGCTGTGCTTAAGCATTCATTTTATCAAAACTACATCAATAAGCCCTGTATGTGACTCCACTGGAATCAGTGTTTGTCTCTTATGATGCTTCTCCTAGACTATTAAGCAAGAACTTGGTGCCAAGTTGCAATCACATTGTGCCACATTATAACAGAGTGTAACTCCTAGGAATGTGATGTGTGCCCCTCACATATACCAATCCCTGGGAAACTGAACTCTAGAGGTCATACTTGCATTAACCCCTTAGTGACATAGCCAATTTGGTACTTAATGACCAAGCCAATTTTTGCAGTTCTGATCACTGTCACTTTGAGGCTATAACTCTGGAATGCTTTAACGAATCCCACTGATTCTGAGATGTTTTTTTTCGTGACATATTGTACTTCATGCTAGTGGTAAAACTTCTTCACTATGACTTGCGTTTATTTATGAAAAAAAATTTGGCGAAAATTTTGCAATTTTCAAACTTAATTTTTGTACCCTTAAATCAGAGAGTGGTGTCAGACAAAATGGTTAATAAATAACATTTCCCAAATGTCAACTTTACATCAGCACAATTTTGGAAACAATTTTTTTTTTGTTAGGACGTTATAGGCTAAAAGTTGACCAGCGATTTCGCATTTTTCCAACAAAATTTGCAAAACCATTTTTTATGGACCACATCACAATCAAAGTGAGTTTGGAGGGTCAATATAACAGAAAATACCCAAAGGTGACGCCATTCTAAAAACTGCACCCCTCAAGGTGCACAAAACCACATTCAAGAAGTTTATTAACCGTTCAGGTGCTTCACGACATATAAAGCAACGTGGAAGGAAAAAATGAACATTTAACAAAAAATTTACTTTGGAACCAATTTTTTTTAATTTTCACAAGGGTTTCAGGAGAAAATGGACCACAAAATTTGTTGTGCAATTTCTTCTGAGTACAACAATGCCCCGTATGTGGGGGAAAGCCACTGTTTGGGCTCATGGCAGGGTTCAGAAGGGGGGGAGCACCGTTTCACTTTTTGAATGCTAGATTGGCTGGAATCAATGGTGGTGCCATGTCGTGTTTGGAGACCCCCGGATGTACAAAAACAGTGGGAACCCCCCCCCCCCTCCAATTCTAACTCCAACCATAACCCCAACACACCCCTAAACTTAATCCTAACGCCAACACACTCCTAACCCTAATTCCAACCATAGCCACAACCTAACCCTAACACACTCCTTACCCTATTACCAACCCTAACCATAATCACAGCCATAATCCTAGCCCCACCACCTGACTCTTGCCCCAACACACCACACCACACCACCCCGCCCTAACCCTAATGGAAAAATGGAAATAAACACATTTTTTTAATTTTATTATTTTTACCTAACTAAGGGGGTTATAAAGGGGGGGTTGATTTGATCACAGTGATCAAAATGAACCAATAGGACAAATTTCTTATTGGTGCCGGCAGATCTCGGTCATTTTCTTCCCAGAAGGAGATGTCAGGGCATCTAGGAGGGTCCAGGGACACCAGAGGTACCAGGGGGGTTTGGGGATCCAGAAATTATATGGAAAATCACTTTTTTTTTTTTTTTTGCGGTCGCCGTTATTCTGTGAATAACGGTGATCGCAAAACTAACTGCTGCCTTTAAAAGGCGTATCGGCGGTCGTTAAGAGGTTAAGGCCTCTGTTTATATTGGCATCAGATGCAACTAACCGCATTGTTTATATGAAAGCTGATGGATTCCAATCTCTTTCCTAGAAAATAATTTCTGATGCAGAGGTGAACCCAGTTTTATACATTGAACTGCCCTGATGAGTAAACTGACTTGTGCAGTCTATGTATGCTTGAGTTGTGGAAACATGACTGTGAGCAGGGAAGGGTGTAAATGAATGGTTCTGTGAATTACCTTGGTGGTAAACAATTGTGAATTCTGACACTAATCTGCATCTTGTAGGTGGGAATTGGACGTAACAAGACGTTGTTTGCGTTGGAGGATGGAATTGTGCGCTACACAAAAGAAGTCTACATCCCGCTCCCCCGCAGCAGCGACACCGTCAATATAGTCAATAAACTGCCTTTTGGCGCCGTCCTGTACAAAACCTTTATAAATGTTATTCCTAAGCAAAAAGAACACAGCTTTAAACTTGTGGAAATGATGTGAATACCAAATACTGTACATACTGTAATAAATAAAACTATTAGACACTGCTCTGTTCTATTCTCACTACTGATTTCCATTAGAGGACTAAGGCCAGAGCGCCGAGCATTGAGAAGGTGAGCCACCTGCTTAGGGATGAGGCCAGCCCTGAATTCTATAGAGATAGTGTGGCCTGCATCCATGCCGTGTACACCACTGACTTGGACCTCATTGACTAATGGCAGTATAATTCCTTTACCCATTTCGCTGCCATAGACATGTAAAAAAAAAAGTGGAGAGAATTTATCAAGGATTTTGTGCCGGTGTTTGCTTTAGAAAGTCACATTTTTTAGTTTGCTATATTTGAGTTCAAATGTCAAGTGTTCTGTGAAATTGTTTTCTTGCCACTTTAGCAGGATAGTGAATCGAGATGTTTTTTAAAAGGTCACAAAAAATCAGTTTATTACTCTAGTAGATGAAGTAACGTAAAAAGTGGAAAATCGACTCTAGACAAGTCTTACCTCTTCAAATTGGTCAAACATTGGCGACATAATGACAACATATCAGCAATTAAAACAGATTTTTTTTTTTTTAAATTGCCCTCATGAAAAATTTCATCCAATTACTATAAACACTTAACATATTAAGACTAGAGCTAAGGCCTTCGTATACTACTAAAGCCCAGTACTTTTGGTTTCAGGTGACGCCAATATATCAGGTGCAACATTTTCAGATCACCATTATTGTGTATGTATTTAAGTGATGAGGAAAGATCACGGCTTGATACCATCTTCTATCTTCTGGAATAGCTTCTAGTGACCCTAGTGGGATGTATATAAACATACACAAATATTACCTTGTTCTTTACTCTTAAAGCGAACCTGTCATCAGGATTTTGCTAAGTAACTACAGGCATTGTCTTTGTTTGCAGTATTTAGTTAATAGTTAATGAGATTCTCGTGGATTGGGGCGACCTGTGGGGTGCCTTTATGTGGTGCTCTGGCCTTATTGAAATCCTTGTGGGCTTAAAATCCTGTTCTTGTGCACGGCTTTCCCTGACTCCGACCCCACAGCACTGGTCACTACTGAGCGTGTGCATAAAGTGCAGCACAGATTCATCTCACCTAAAAGCCCAGATCCTTAGATCAGGAACAGAACAGACATTTATAGAGCATTTCATAACTTTCCCAAATTCTTAGGAAAACATTTACCGCACATCCTGCATTGTATTACTGTGCCCAATGTATTATATTTTAGGAGTCGGTCCATTTTATTCTGACTCCACCAAAATGGATACTGACTCAGACTGTACAGCCCTGGCTTATGCAGTTAATATTGTTTTTACCACAAAAAAAAACTTGCAAAATGGTGGCGACGCCTGCAAAGTAACATCTATCATTTGCCGATGGATGCTACTGTACAAGCGCCAGGGTAATCTTGCTGGAGCCAGAAATTTGTTTTGCTCCAACGAAATGGCGAACATGCAGTAGCATCTATCTGCAAGCAATGCTCCTTAAACTGCGCAAGCGCAGTATTTAAAGTAGGAGGCAGGTCACTGAAAGTCTAGTGACCTGTCATTTAAGCCCATAAGGATGACAATGAGGCCAGAGCACCAAAGAAAAACAATCCCCCCTCTACACGGCGCCCCAAAACACAAGAATCTTATTAACTGAAAACTGCAAACAAAGATTAACCCCTGTACCCCCAAGGGTGGTTTGCACGTTCATGACCGGGCCAATTTTTACAATTCTGACCACTGTTCCTTTTATGAGGTAATAACGAACACTTCCATTGATCCTGGTGATTCTAACATCGTTTTCCTGTGACGTATTGTACTTCGTGTTAGTGTTAAAATTTCATTCATATAACTTGCTTTTATTTGTGGAAAAAACAGAAATTTGGTGAAAATCTAGAAAATTTCGCAATTTTCCAACTTTGAATTTTTATGCCCATAAATCACAGAGATCTGGTACACAAAAAACTTAAGTAACATTTTCCACATGTTTACTTTACATCAGGACAATTTTGGAACCATTTTTTTTTTAGGAAGTTAAGGGTTAAAAGTTGACCAGCGATTTCTCATTTTTTACACCATTT
The DNA here is from genome assembly GCF_039654945.1 of Dendrobates tinctorius. Lineage (NCBI taxonomy): Eukaryota > Metazoa > Chordata > Amphibia > Anura > Dendrobatidae > Dendrobates > Dendrobates tinctorius. Next base: position 8,277,643 of record NW_027361771.1, on the reverse strand, counting down.
TTTTTTTTTTTAGGGACCACATCACATTTGAAGTCACTTTGAGGGGTCTAGAAAATACTCAAAAGTGACACCATTCTAAAAACGGCACCCCTCAAAGTGCTCAAAACCACATTCAAGAAGTTTATTAACCCTTCAGGTGCTTCACAGGAATTTTTTGAATGTTTTAAAAAAAAATGAACATTTAACTTTTTCACACACAAATTACTTCAGGTCCAATTTTTATTTTACCAAGGGTAACAGGAGAAATTGGACTGCAAAAGTTATTGTGCAATTTGTTGGGGGAACCACTGTTTTTGCGCATGGCAGAGCCCAGAAGGGAAGGAGCGCCGTTTAACTTTTCAACGCAAAATTGGCTGGAATTCAGATCGGATGCCATGTCACGTTTGGAGAGCCCCTGATGTGCTTAAACAGAGGAAACCCCCCCACAAGTGACCCCATTTTGGAAACTAGCCCCCCCCCCCAAGGAACTTACCTAGATATGTGGTGAGAACTTTGAACCCCCAAGGGCTTCACAGAAGTTTATAACGTACAGCCGTACAATAAAAAAATCATATTTTTTCCACAAAAATGATCTTTTCACCCCCAATGTTTATTTTCCCAAGGGAAACAGGACCCCAAAAGTTGTGCAATTTTACCTGAGTACGCTGATACCCCATATGTGGGGATAACCACTGTGATCGCCTTACTGTGATCCTTGGGAGGCAGAATGCAAAAATCCACAAAAGGTGAAGAATTGGTTTTATTTTTTACGCCGTTCCTCGTGCGGTATTAGTGATTAGGCGACTTTATTCCTCAGGTCGGTGCGATTACAGCGATACCAGATTTATATCCTTTTTTCGTGTTTATCTTCTGTCACGCACTAAAAGACGCATTTTTTGGACGCTGCTCCAAGCTGTCAGTGCAGGAAGCTCAGCCACTGCAGCGCTGAGCTCCTACACTGATCGGGCAGGAGATGCCGAAACTTCAGCCTCTCCTGCCCGATCTCTGCTGTGTTTGGTCGGTCAGATTGACTGACCAATCACAGTGCTCTGGGTGGGTGCAGGGACCGACTGCAAGGGTCCCTGCACCCCTTGCTGTGCCTCTCAGCTGTCATAGACAGCTGTCGGCACTGAAATGAAACTGCGTGTTTACACGCAGTGACAGTTCAAAGCCAGGACGTGCAGTGTCTGTCCTGGTGCGGTAACTTACAACCGACTGTAACGATAATGTATCTATCATGTATGATGTTCCTTGTTATTACACTTTTCTAGAACGATTCATAGCTGCACAAAGACAAGCGACACCCCCCCCCTTCCCCCTTGTCACACATTGCAGCTTTGTGTTCTCCTCTGCCTGCATCTTCACACACAGTGTTACACCAGTGAGTGATTTCCCTCCTCACAGCAGGGGCCTTCTTTGTCTTCTTACTTCCCATAGACAATAATGAGAATCTAATCATTCGGTCATAAAACGATGTGAGGTTGTGATAGAAAAATGAAAACTACATATCTGGGACTTTCTTCGACAGGACTATTTAGCCTGTATTTTTCCCAGTTCTAACTTCAACGGAATCCGAGAAGTGGATTTCTGCGTAGCCGGGGCAGCCCGATGCTTCGTGTTTGGTTTTGAATGAACGCCAGCGACAAGCTGAATAAGATATGTGTTTCTATACGAGGTATCCTCTGCAAGATATTATAGTTTTCTTAGCCAGAATGTAACTCTGAAAGCAGGGGGAGGACTGTCACAAGTCGGCCCCATTAGTGATGTCACAAGCCCAGGGGTATAAGTCACTTTCACACAGGACAGCCCTCATTCTAGCCTGGGAAGCTGCTGCAACCAGACCTCAATGCATTGTGACGTCTGGCTCCTACCAGCATGGTTCTGCCTAAGATGATCTAAGCAATAAGTGAGTTTTATTTCTTCTCTTAATCCCCTTTTATTTGTATTCCCATTGTACATATTTTAATTGTCTCATATTGTAAAATCTTTTTATATCTTCTGTAAACACTGCCTATCTTTTGGGAGTAAAATATAAAATTATTAGTTCCGTCTCCATGCTCTATACTGAACTTTTACGTGCCTGAAGTGATTACGCTACTAATTTGGGTTGGCTTTGTACCCCTTTATTAATTTTAAATATTAATAAACAGTAAAATAATCAGTATTTGCAGATGATACAAAACTATGTAAGGTAGTTAACACAAAGGAGGACAGTTTGCAACTACAGACAGATTTGAGTAAATTGGAGAATTGGGCTGAAAAATGGCAATTGAGGTTTAACACAGATAAGTGTAAGGTTATGCACATGGGAAGGAGAAACAGATGCTATAATTACTTACTAAATGGGAAACTGCTGGGGAAATCAGACATGGAAAAAGACTTAGGCATCTTAGTCAATAAGATGCTAAATTGGAGTGCCCAGTGTCAGGCAGCTGCCACCAAAGCAAATAGGGTCATGGGATGCATTAGAAGAGGTCTGGGGACATGAGATGAAAACATAATTCTCCCTCTGTACAAATCACTGCTCAGACCACACTTGGAGTATTGTGTGCAATTTTGGATGCCGATGCTCAAGAAAGACATTACTGAACTTGAAAGGGTTCAAAAGCGGGCTACTAAAATGATAAATGGAGTTGGTTCACTACAATACCCAGAAAGGTTATCAAAATTAGGTCTATTTACTCTAGAAAAGAGAAGACTTAGGGGAGACTTAATATATATGTACAAGTATATCAGAGGGCAATACAGAGATCTCTCCAATGAACTGTTTGTACCAAGGACTGTGACAAGAACAAGGGGGCATTCTCTTCGTTTGGAGGAAAGACAATTTCTGCACCAGCATAGAAGAGGGTTCTTCACTGTAAGAGCAGTGAGGCTCTGGAATTCTCTTCCTGAGGAAGTGGTGATGGCCAACTCACTGAATGAATTTAAGAAAGGAATGGATGCTTTTCTTGTGAGTAACAGTATAGAAGGTTACGCATAACAGAATATTATAGGTAGATGGTTGACCCAGCTTAGGGGAAGGAATTTTTTTCCCTATGGAGAAAATTGGCTTCTACTCTGTGGGTTTTTTGCCTTCCCCAGGATCAACAATGCAGAACAGCTGCACTAAAAATAGGATGAACTAGATGGACATAAGGTCTTCCTTCAGCCTTCAAAACTATGTTACTATGTTAATAGAGAAATCGGAAGCTGGTGGCAGCGAAGTGTGCTCTGGGCTAGGTGGGCTAGCTGGCAGTGACGGAAGGGATTTTATAAACTGATTGTCTGGCTGCGACCAGAGCCTTTATACAGTGCCTTGCGAAAGTATTCGGCCCCTGGAACTTTTCAACCTTTTCCCACATATCATGCTTCAAACATAGATACCAAATGTAAAATTTTGGTGAAGAATCAACAAGTGGGACACAATTGTGTTGTTGAACGAAATTTATTGGTTATTTTTAAATTTTTGTGGAAATACAAAAACTGAAAAGTGGAGCGTGCAATATTATTCGGCCCCTTTACTTTCTGTGCAGCAAACTCACTCCAGAAGTTCATTGTGGATCTCTGAATGATCCAATGTTGACCTAAGGCCGGTTTCACACTTGCGTTAAAGGCTGCAGCGTCGGCCTGCGCACGGCCGCCACTAAGCGCCGCGCCTCCTCCGGTAGCTCCGCCTCCGGGCACATGACGCTACATGCGTCCCCTATCTTTATCACTGAGGACGCCGGCCGTGCGCAGTATGCGTTTGGCGGGGCCTGCGTCCTTTTGACAGTGCGCCGAGCGCAACCAAATTGCAACAGGTTGCGTTTGGCGCTGGTCGACGCAACGTCAAAAGGACGCAGGCGCCGCCAAAACGCATACTGAGCACGGCCTGCGTCCTCAGTGATAAAGATAGGGGACGCATGCAGCATCATGCGCCCGGAGGCGGAACTACCGGAGGAGGGGCGGCAGGGGGCGTGGCTTAGCGGCGGCCGTGCGCAGGCCGACGCTGCGGCCTTCAACGCAAGTGTGAAACCAGCCTAAATGACGATAAATATAATCCACCTGTGTGTAATCAAATCTCCGTATAAATGCACCTGCTCTGTGATAGTCTCAGGGTTCTGTTTGAAGCCCAGAGAGCATCATGAAGACCAAGGAACACAATAGGCAGGTCTGTGATTCTGTTGTGGAGAAGTTTAAAGCCGGATTTGGATACAAAATGATTTCTAAAACTTTAAACATCCCAAAGCGCACTGTGCAAGTGATCATATTGAAATGGAAGGATTATCATACCACTGCAAATCTACCAAGACCTGGCCGTCCCTCTAAACTTTTATCTCAAACAAGGAGAAGACTGATCAGAGATGCAGCCAAGAGGCCCATGATCACCTTGGATGAACTGCAGGGATCTACAGCTGAGGTGGGAGAGTCTGTCCATAGGACAACAATCAGTCGTACACTGCACAAATCTGGCCTCAGTGAGCTCGAGCTGTTTGCCAAGGAAGTATGGGCAAGAATTTCTCTCGATGTACAAAACTGATAGACATACACCAAGCGACTTGCAGCTGTAATCGCAGCAACAGGTGGCGCAACAAAGTATTAAGTTAAAGGGGCCGAATAATATTGCACGCCCTGCTTTTCAGTTTTTGAATGTCCACAAAAATTTAAATTTACCAATAAATTTCATTCAACTTGTTAAATATTATTAATTTATATTTCTTATTATTTTCAGTTCTGTGCTGAGCATATTGCTTTTGTGGAAGGTTTAGTTGACAGGTTATTTCTGTATTTAGCTCATGGTAAATGTCAACCCCATGTAGAGAGAACACGTGCTCTGTAGGACATATATAATTTATGGCCTACAGGAAGGAGGGGGTCGCTCTCTCTCTCTCTCTCCACTCTCTTCAGCCACTACATTGAATGGATAGCTGATATGTAAGTTAACCCATGTTGCTTCTACGATACTTCTAACAGACACAGATGTCATTTACCATCCAAGGAAAGAAGTGGAACAAGCTTTGCTATGAACAAATGGACAATCTCTTTCTAACTATTTTACCTATTTTCAAATTTCACTATAATGATCTTTTTTTTTTTTTTTTGGTGGGCAATCCAAATAAACCACTACATTTTTTTTTTTATAAGAAACTTTGTGAAATTTCCTTTAGAGAATCACATCTGGTAACAAGTCCTAAATAAATATACGAGAATAAGCATTTTTAACATTGGCCAAGTCAGCCAGTCACACCTGAATTTATTTTTGTGTGTGAAATTCCTTCAACTTGCCCAAGGGGGCCGCCAGAGAAGTAAAAGAACGTCAGATGTGCAAGTTACCAGGAACTCCACTACAATATTTCAGGATTTAGAAAGAACCTATGAGTCAGGACTAAGAGTTGCCAGATGGATTGAGAAGTACAAGTGCCAGACGTACTACAAGGCAGACGTGTGAAGATCAGAGCCCAGCGTTGTCCATCAAAGGAACTACAAGCTGAGATATTTCAAGGTAAGAAACATGGATGTCATTACTACTTTTTCTAAGCAAAGTAAACTGAAATTTATGTCTGTAGACAAGTCTAATTTAGACGTTTTATGGCTGAGCTTATATGCAGAATGTGAAATGGAAAATCTAAAGTTAGATTCTAAGCTGGTGTCCTTTAATAGAGAGAGAAATTGAAAAATATTTTACAATTGGTTGACGTATATCACAAGCTTGTGTCAGAGAAATCCAAAAATGATTGTGTAAAAGAAAGTAGTGATGTTCCCGAGATTGACTGTAAAGTGGAGAAACCGTTACAAGATGAGAGGCAAGTGTCTGTAGTAATTACTCAAGGTGACCTTGCAGACTTGAAAAAAGATGGAGGAATAGGAGGAGACTTCAGAACTGACGTAGAGGACGTACGAGCGACAGACGTACCACTAAAAATAGACCACTCAGAGGCCCAACTCCAAATTAAAGTTAGGAAAAATTTGTTAAAATTATGCAAAATCATTCCTGCATATGATAACAAAATCCATGCGTGCAGAAACTCAGAGATATTTGAGTTTTGTTAAGTTTGATTTAACTATTGAGGAGAAAAATCAGTTGTTTAAAATGTGGCTCCCTGTAACCTTTTCCAGGCGGTTATCATTAAGGATATCTGGTGAATCACATGTAAATTTAAATGATACAGATTAAAAATTCTTTTTTTTTTTTTTTTTGTGCATCAAATGAAAATTATCCAAATATTGATATTCTTCAAAAATTAAGGATTGGTCGGAAAGAATGAACTTTTACATTCATGTCCATATTTGATCGGTTGTGCAGAACTCTCATTAAAATGTCAAAACACAGTCCATGATAGAGTTTTGTAAACAAATTTGGGTTTCTAAATCCTGCATCTCGTGTTATTGTGTCACAAAAAGATTCTTTATTTGAATGCGCAATCCCTTGATTTTGCTAGAAAACGTGAGAATCGTGAAAGGAAGAGAAGTCATGCTAACTTTATAAAATGTTCTCAGAAGCCAGTATCAAACTCTACTAAACGAAGTTATCCCCGTAATCAAATCTATGAAGAACGAAGAAAATCACATATGTTATATGGCGGATGAAATGATGCAAAAGACCACCGAAAAAACTTCACAAAGAGTTAAAAATTCAAAATTCTGACCTTTCTGTAAAAAGGGCGGAATCTGACAGACAGAAGCACGTGGTGAGTGACATCATTGGTTGTAAGCTGAAGAGTCAATTATCGGAGCTGATCAGAGAACCTATTAGTTTAAAAATGAGAATTTTTCAGGACATTTTTTACAGAGAAATAAGATTTGGTTTAGGAATTGGCTAAAAAAAATGTAATCATATGTTGTGTAAAGGTGTTATACAATGTATTAGTCAGTTGCATGTAATTTTTTTATAGAGTATAATTATGTAGTTCTATAGTGTGTTTGTGTGTATATATGTGTGTGTGTGTATATATATATATATATATATATATATATATATATATACACATACAGTATATATAGTATGTATAAGTAGAGGTTGTAGAACTGTATTTTTTTGTGAAAATCAAAATCTACTCCAGTAATAATATTTAGAATTGCATTGAAGTCAATACATATACCATATATACTTGAATATAAGCTGAGATTTTCAGCCCATTTTTTTGGGCTGAAAGTCCCCCTCGGCTTATGTTCGAGTCATATACAGTGGGAGGGGGGCGTCAGGTCATACTTACCCGTCCTGACGCTGTCTCTTGAGCCCCCAGCTTCTCCGCTCTCTCTCTTCCTGCCTTCAGCGGTCATGTGGTACCGCTCATTAAAACTCATGAATATGCGCATATTCATGAGTTTTCATGATTGGTACCACATGACCGCTGAAGGCAGGAAGAGAGAGCGCGGAGAAGCTGGGGGCTCAAGAGACAGCGTCAGGACGGGTAAGTATAGCGATACTCACCTGTCCTGCGTCCATGGCTGCTTGCTGCTGTGTCATCTATCAGTGACTTCAGACAACAGAGGGCGCGGTCACGTGGTTAGTGCGCGCCGCTCCCCCTGCAGTCTGAACGTCACTGACCGATGACGTGGCAGATAGCGGTGAGCAGCCATGGACGCAGGACAGGTGAGTATCTCAGGTGCCAGCAGTGACACCGGCACCTGACATCCAGCGACGGAGAGGTGAGTATGTCATTTTTTTTATTTTTACATGCAGCGGCAGCACATGGGGTCATAATCTATTAAGCATCATGGGGGCAGCATATTGGGGGAATAATCTATTGAGCATCTTCTGGGGTCAGCATATGGGGGAATAATCTATGGAGCTTCTTCTGGGGTTAGCATATGGAGGAATAATCTATGGAGCTTCTGGTGACACCATATGGGGGAATAATCTATGGAGCATTTCCCACCCTAGGCTTATACTCGAGTCAATAAGTTTTCCCAGTTTTTTCTGGCAAAATTAGGGGGGTCGGCTTATACGCGGGTCGGCTTATACTCGAGTATATACGGTATGTATAGGATATTGCAATTATTTAGTTTCTGTATGAATTTGATATTTAACTTTTATCTTTTATTTTTCCTTAGAATTTTCATTTCAAAGCAGGACTTAATCGGAAGAAAATCTCTTACGTGGATTTATGCCTTTATTTACACAGGAAGTTGTAATAATTGCATGATTTCATATGTTTAACGCTTAAAAGAAATAATATGTAACTAACTGAATAATAGGTAATAGGTTTTTGACTACTATGAGAGACAATTACCTTTCACAACTGGTTCAGGACCCAACAAGAGCGGGGGGCACTGCTAGACCTAATATTAACCAACAGGCCAGACCGCATATCAAATGTAAGGGTTGAGGGTCACTTGGGTAATAGTGATCACAAATTAATAAGTTTTCATGTATCCTTTAATAAGATGTGTAGTAGAGGAGTTACAAGGACACTAAACTTCAGGAAAGCAAATTTCGAACGGATGAGAGATGATCTTGGTGCAATTAACTGGGACGATATCCTGAGACATAAAAATACACAAAGAAAATGGGAGACGTTTATTAGCATCCTGAATAGGACCTGTGCACAATATATACCGTATGGGAATAAACATGCTAGAAATAGGAGGAAACCACTATGGCTAAATAGAGCTGTAAGGGGCGCAATAAGAGATAAAAATAAAGCATTTAGAGAATTAAAGCAAGTAGGTAGTGAGGAGGCATTAAATAAATACAGAAAATTAAATAAATTCTGTAAAAAGCAAATCAAGACAGCAAAGATTGAGACAGAGAGACTCATTGCCAGAGAAAGTAAAAATAATCCCAAAATATTCTTTAACTACATAAATAGTAAGAAGCTAAAAAATGATAGTGTTGGTCCCCTTAAAAATAGTCTGGGTGAAATGGTGGATGAGGAATAAGCAAACATGCTAAATGACTTTTTTTCAACAGTATTTACACAAGAAAATCCCATGACGGATAACATGATCAGGGATAAAAATTCTCCATTAAATGTCACCTGCTTAACCCAGCAGGCAGTACGGCGGCGTCTACAAATCACTAAAATTGACAAATCCCCGGGCCCGGATGGGATACACCCCCGAGTACTGCAGGAATTAAGCACAATCATAGACCATTATTTTTAATCTTTAAAGATTCTATAATAACAGGGTCTGTACCACAGGACTGGCGTATGGCGAATGTGGTGCCAATATTCAAAAAGGGGACAAAAACTGAACTTGGAAATTATCCGCCAGGAAGTTTAACCTCAACTGTGGGTACAATCCTGGAGGGTTTTCTAAGAGATACTATACTGGAGAAGAATAACCTTATGACCTAATATCAACATGGGTTTACAAGAGACCGTTCCTGTCAGACTAATCTGATAAGCTTTTATGAAGAGGTAAGATCCGGACTGGACCAAGGAAATGCAGTGGACGTGGTGTACATGGACTTTTCAAAAGCTTTTTATACTGTGCCACACAAAAGGTTGATAGATAAAATGAGAACAATGGGGATAGGGGAAAATATGTGTAGGTGGGTTAAGAGCTGGCTCAGGGATAGGAAACAAAGGGTGGTTATTAATGGAGCACACTCGGACTGGGTCACGGTTAGCAGTGGGGTACGACAGGGGTCAGTTTTGGGCCCGCTTCTTTTTAACATATTAATGACCTTGTAGGGGGCATAGAGAGTAGAATTTCAATATTTGCAGATGACACTAAACTCTGCAGGGTAATTAATGCAGAGGAGGACAATTTTATATTACAGGAGGATTTATGTAAACTAGAAGCTTGGGCTGATAAATGGCAAATGAGCTTTAATGGGGATAAATGTAAGGTCATGCACTTGGGTAGAACGAACAAGTTGTATAATTATGTGCTTAATTGTAAAACACTGGGCAAAACAGTCACTGAAAAAGACCTGGGTGTATGGGTGGACGACAAACTCGCATTTAGCGGCCAGTGTCAGGCAGCTGCTGCAAAGGCAAATAAAATAATGGGATGCATTAAAAGAGGCATAGATGTTCATGAGGAGAACATAATTTTACCTCTATATAAGTCACTAGTGCGACCACACTTAGAATACTGTGTACAGTTCTGGTCTCCGGTGTATAAGAAAGACATAGCTGAGCTGGAGCGGGAGCAGAGAAGAGCGACAAAGGTTATTAGGGAACTAGGGGGTCTGCAATACCAAGACAGGTTATTACACTTGGGGTTATTTAGTTTGGAGAATCGAAGGCTTAGGGGTGATCTTATTACAATGTATAAATATATGCGGGGACAATACCAAGACCTTTCTAATGATCTTTTTACTCTTAGACCTGTGACGGGGACAAGGGGGCATCCTCTACGTCTGGAGGAAAGAAGGTTTAAGCATAATCACAGACGCGGATTCTTTACTGTAAGAGCAGTGAGACTATGGAACTCTCTGCCATATGATGTTGTAATGAGTGATTCCCTACTAAAATTTAAGAAGGGACTGGATGCCTTTCTTGAAAAGTATAATATTACAGGGTATATACACTAGTTTCCTTAATGTTGCGTTGATCCAAGGAGCTAGTCTGATTGCCGTATGTGGAGTCGGGAAGGAATTTTTTTCCCCAATGTGAAGCTTACTGTTTGCCACATGGGGTTTTTTTTGCCTTCCTCTGGATCAACATGTTAGGGCAAGTTAGGATAGGATATGGGTTGAACTAGATGGACTTAAAGTCTCCCTTCAACCTTAATAACTATGTTACTATGTTAAAATTAGTTTTCTGTGTGCAGCATGGTATGACATGACGTCACAGCATGTGAAATCTGAACCTTGTTCTAATAATAGGGATTCCATACTCGTTTCCGTTTTTGTAACTTAGCCTGTAGCCAAGTTTTATGGCGCAAAAGCGATCTCAACAGCAAGATCGCTGTGTGTGACACTGACCAGCGACCGGCCCCCCCTGCCGGTTATCGCTGATCGTCCTGGAATGGCTAGGACTTTTTTTGATCGCTGGTCTCCCGCTGGCCAGCATGCATCGCTGCGTGTGACAGGCGGGAGACCAGCGATCAGCGTGCTGGTAACTAAGATAAACCGGGTTTCTAAGCGGCGTGCAGCACTTAGAAACCCGATGTGTACCTTAGTTACCAGCGTGCTGGTGCAGGGAGCTGGTAACCAAGGTATACATCGGGTTTCTAAGTGCCACGCGCTGCTTAGAAACCCGATGTGTACCTTGGTTACTAGCTCCCTGCACCAGCACGCTGGTAACTAAGGTACACAGTGGGTAACTAAGCGACGTGCGTCGCTTGTTACCCTCCTGTCTCTGGTGCTGATCGCTGGTGAAGCTGCCTGTTTGGCAGCTCACCAGCGATCCTGACAAGGTAATATCATTGTCGGGATCACTGGTGCGTCGCTATGTGTGATGGGGCCCTTAGTGAAAAGAATTTTTGAGAGACCCCAGCCTTTGCTAGTCAAAGGAAAGTTTTTTAGGCCTAAGTTTCAATTATAGCTATACAACATATATTTGTATTATATATATTTGGGGAATATTCAAAGAAAAATTAAGATAAATTTTATAGTTTACAATGCGCATTGATAAATAGGACACAATAATTTGGGTTAATATACATGTATTCACATTTTGGTATGTGGAATCTGTGGTATGAACTTATGTGTCGCGGTCTGAGTGACAGATGCTTGTATGAGCAGCTGCTAAGAGAGAATATGAATGTACGAGAGTAATGTGATACGTTTGATCTATGAAAGAGGCCTCAGGACTCTATGCAAGGAAAAAAAAACTGTCTTTAGGAGAAATAATGCAAATCAGTTAAATAATTAGAATATTAAGATACTTAATGAAATATTACCTACACAAAATGTATTTCTATTTCTTTAGTAATTATTTCTTGATTTAGTTAATTGTGGATAATTGTAATCACACATCAAAATGGTTTATTAAGAAAATCTATATAATCTATATCTGTACATCTGAAAAAAAATTTTACATGAACAATCTTACTCTGGAGCTATACAAAGACAGGTGGAGCACATGGATAGAACAAAAATCTAAAATTGATGACTTTTTTTCATTATAGAATGTTAGTTCTTTAGAATTATATTGATGACTACTTCTGATACCTACATTGCTTGATTTGATGTATTATATATATGTTATATTTGTTACTATGCACAAGTTGTGTTGGGCTAAACCTGTTCTGTTATAAAAATGACTGTCTATAGAGACATATGTTGTTGTCTCACCTACTGTATGTAATATAATTTTCAACTATGGAAAAACCTCAATAAAAACATTGTTTAAGAAAATCTATATTTAAATTAATTTTTTCCAAAGGATAATTTTGATATTCAATGATATTTTTTAATGGTTACATAGATGGTTACACATCTTCAGACAAATATATTATATAAAAGTCTAGAATTTACACAAATAACTTATTATTTTAATTCTGGTTTTGATAAATGAATTATTTTATAAAACAATATTTTTGGTATTAAGGGGGAAATCCTGACTACATCATCACACTTTATTAATACCTCTTCACACATTTTAATAAAGAAGAAATATGAATAAGGGATAATGGTATAAGTATTGGGTATAATTGCGTATTATAAAGAGTAATTTCTGTACACTAAGTAGAGTATTACATGCAAAGTTGCATAATTTGAATATTTTGGTAATACAAGGTTATGACAGATATGAAATAATCCAGATCATGGAAATATTAAGGGTATATGTTACTGAGATCATAATTGCTCTGCATTTGTTTTCAACATAAAAGCCGTATTTTTATTCTTGTTTTTATTTTTCATTTTCAATTTTTATGATTCTTACTTTATTTTTATTTTTAATTCTTAAATTTTTATTTTTTCTCATGGTTCATGGCTATACATTCTTATCTATTATTGGTCTAATAAATATATTCTATTAAAGCTTTAGTAATAAAGATGAAAACACTTGTTACATAACACACTGACACATATGGGTTGAAAAAGGTAATTACACCTATGACAAAGTTCTATCGCATGAAGAACATGGTTAACATTGTTAACATTATTGTTTTATTTTTCCAAACATGAAATCCATATACGGTACAAATTCTGATAATTATATGGATATTACTGATTGCTATGGTACGCTGTGATATTACAGGTTAGAAAAATTACCCGATTTGGTATAGAATTGGGAATGAAGACTTCAAGCAAGATACTGAAATTACATTAATAAAGACTTTTCATATTTCTTAATTCAAAGTAATTAAAAGTTGCAAGAAGGAAAAACGTTATCTACACTGTGTTCCAAATTATTATGCAAAAAATATTTCCTCATATTTTCTCTAAATTACCTATATGAATTGCAGTCATTGTTATTTTCCAGTCATCTAATATTCTAGTATAATTGTAATGTTTTTGAACAAACTGCCTATGAAAACAGTATATTTTTAAAAATAATAAACACTCAAAATGCATGTTCCAAATTATTATGCACAGCAGAGTTTTCAACCTTTTTATTTTGAACAAAAAAATGGTCAATTGTGAAATTATAAGCATTATCAGCTTATTACAAAATGAAATCAAACAGTTTTCAAGTCAAAACTTTATTCTAGGTGATGTTACATTTGCACAATAGGATCCCTTGTTCGAAAGCAGCTTCTGAACTCTCGTCCATTGAATTTGTCAGTTTTTGGATGGTTTGTGCTTCAATTGTTTTGCATGTGGACAGAATACCCTCCCACAGCTGTTGCTTAGATGTGAACTGCCTCTCGCCATTATAGATACTCCTTTTGATGATGCTCCAGAGGTTCTCAATGGGGTTGAGGTCAGGGGAAGATGGTGGCCACACCATAAGTTTGTCCTCTTTTATGCCCATAGCAGCCAGAGATGCAGATGTGTTATTTGCAGCATGAGACGGTGCATTATCATGCATGAAAATGATCTTGCTGTGGAAAGCACGGTTCTTCCTCTTGAGCCATGGCAGGAAGTGCTGTTTTAGAAACTCCACATAGATTATGGAGTTCATCTTTACCCCTTCAGGGATCCTAAAGGGGCAGACAATCTCTCCCCATGATTCCAGCCCAAAACATTACTCCATCTCCTTGTTGGCGCCATAGCCGTGTTTTCATGGGGTGTCCATCAACCAGCCATCCTCCACTCCATCCATCTGGACCACCGAGCGTTGCACGGCACTCATCGGTGAACAAAACAGTTTGGAAGTCAGTCTTCATGTATCATTTGGCCCACTGGAGTCGTTTCTGCTTGTGTTCAGTGGATAGAGGTGGTCGACAGGATGGCTTACGCACAGCTGCAAACCTCTGAAGGACCCTGCATCTTGTTGTTCGGGGGACGTTGGAGGCACCAGCAACTTCAAAAACTTGTCTGCTGCTATGACAAGGCATTTTTGCAGCTGCTCTTTTAACCTAACGCAATTGCCTATTGGAAAGAGTCCTCAATTTTTCCTTAGCACGCACACGTGTGTGCTGGGAATCGGCTACATACTTCTTGATTGTGCGATGATCACGATGAAGTGTCTTGGCAATGTTGATTGTAGTCATGCCTTGACCTAAATACTCCACAATTTGATGCTTCTCAGTAGCCGACACATCCTTTTTCTTTCCCATTTTGGCAAAAAATGTAGGCTGCTTAATAATGTGGAACATTCTTAAGTAGTCTTGCCTTTATTTGGGCACACCTGCCCAACTAATTTGCACAGGTATCTGCAATTGCTTTCAGTGATATAAAGAGCCCTGACACACATCACCATCAATGAGTTTAAATGACAAAAAAATTTAACCTTATCACTCCTAAACTCTTTTTGCATAATTATTTGGAACACAGTTTGAAAGTCTCGGAAGGTAACCAAGCTATGATTTCTGAGCAATAGACTGTCAATTACAATTCATTTTATCACTGACAACCACCAGTGCAGTATCCACCACTGACAACCACAATTAAATTATCTAACCTAACAACCAGAGGACGATCCTATAATGCTGAGATGCACTGTGTTATCATGTTCTTATCAAGTTCCAGTGGTTTCCAATCACCTGTAAAGCTCCAATGAAAGCTGGTGAACAAGAAGGTACCGTATTTTCTGGCGTATAAGACAACTGGGCGTATAAGACGACGCCCCAACTTTTCCAGTGAAAATAGAAAATCTTAAGAGTCGGGGTCTTATACGCCATGTGTCATTTTATATGCCTGGTGCGGAGCAATTACATATAGTGGGGGAGTGGTCCCAATGACCAAGGGAGGGGGCGTCTCAGGGAAGATGTAACTGGAGTTATCATCCCCCTTTTACCTCATTGGTGGCAGCAGTGCTATCTGGCTCTGTGCTGGGGGTCGTCAGCTGCTCCTCTTGTGTAGCATGGGGGCTCTGTGCTGGGGGTCGGTGGCGACTCCTTTTGTGCAGCTGGGGGACGGCGGCGGCTCTGTCCTGCGTCGGGGCTCCACCGGCATATCCCCAAAGCCCGGAGGCCCCCGGCAGCTCCATTGCTGCGATGCGGTGCCCTCCGGGAAAATGGCCGCTGGAGCCTGCGCGAGCTCAGATTCAGATCTCGTCCCGAGATCTGAATCTGAGCTCGTGCGGGCTCCAGCAGCCATTTTCCCAGAGGCCATCGCAGCAATGGAGCTGTTGGGGGCCTCCGGGCTTTGGGGATATGCCGGCGGAGTCCCCCAGCTGCACAAAGAGGAGCCGCCGCCGACCCCCAGCACAGAGCCCCCATGCTACACAAGAGGAGCTGCCGACCCCCAGCACAGAGCCACAGATAGCACCGCTGCCACCAATGAGGTAAAAGGTGGATGATAACTCTAGTTACATCTTCCCTGAGACCGCCCTTCGTCATCGGGACCACTTCCCCACTATATGCAGAGATTGGTCTGCACCCGGCATATAAGGCGACACCCGACATTTAAGAAGATTTTCAGGGGTTTAAAAGTCGTCTTATACGCCGGAAAATGCGGTAATTGTCAGGAAGCTACAACCCTGACATGTGCCCTGTGCATTAGGACTGAGGACTGGTAATATGTTTAGCAAGGAAGAGTCATTTTAACCCTTGCTCTGCTGACCAAAGACGTCACACCTTTTCAAAGACCAGTGCGGTGAAATATCCAAGGCGAGCTAATGTAAGGCCAGGTCTTTAAAGGTGACACTGCACAGATATTAAAGCTACATTTCATCTATGGACTTTGTTTTCTTATCAACACTTGAATTTATGGACTTAAATTTGACACAAGACACGATTTCTACAGCATCTATATGCTATTTCAAAGGAATAATATAAAGACTTTGTTTTAAAAGAACCAAGAAGACATCAGATGATGATGACTGGACCTGAGATGCTTCAGTTTAGATTTAGGGAAGTATAATTATATATTTTATATGCATATTGATCATGGCTTACCATAACATAATTCACATAATTATGTTATTGAGTACGTATAGCAATAATCTGATATTATTATTGATATTAAATTATTTTGCCAAAAAAGAAGAAAAGTTCGGATTATCTTAAAGATGAACTTATCTTCTTTGAGGGTTCCAATTGATGTCTGTCACCCTCAAAAGGGGGAATTGTTAAATATTAATTTATATTTCTTATTATTTTCAGTTCTGTAGTGAGCACATTGCTTTTGTTGAAGGTTTAGCTGACAGGTTATTTCTGTATTTAGCTCATGGTAAATGTCAACCCCATATAGAGAGAACACATGCTCTGTAGGACGTATATAATTTATGGCCTGCAGGAAAGAGGGGGTCACTCTCTTCGGCGACTACTATGAATGGACAGCTGATATGTAAGTTAACCCAATTTGCTTCTGCAATGCTATTTTACCTATTTTCATATTTCACTATAATGATCTTTTTTTTGGGGTGGGCAGTCCAAATAAACCACTACATTTTTTTTTACAAGAAACTTTGTGAAATTTCCTTTAGAGAATCACATCTGGTAACAAGTCCTAAATAAATAAATACACGAGAATAAGCATTTTTAACACAACTTAACAATTGTGTCCCACTTGTTGATTCTTCACCAAAAATTTACATTTGGTATCTTTACGTTTGAAGCATGATGTGGGAAAAGGTTGAAAAGTTCCAGGGGACCAAATACTTTCGCAAGGCACTGTAATTCCCTCGCTGCAGCATGCCTAATAGCCAGCACACAACAAGTAGCCCGTCCAGCGGCTAATTATCCTAGGTGCAGTTCCCTGACTGACCTGAGGGTAAAGGGGGTGCCGG
Source organism: Dendrobates tinctorius (assembly GCF_039654945.1). NCBI lineage: Eukaryota > Metazoa > Chordata > Amphibia > Anura > Dendrobatidae > Dendrobates > Dendrobates tinctorius. Next base: position 8,260,517 of record NW_027361771.1, on the reverse strand, counting down.
AGAGCTGCAAGTTCCAAAGCGGAACTGGAAAGTGGGATATACATAAATCCCTGCAGTTTGTAACACATTGTGAGAACGGGGATAACTAAAATAAGCCCCTGCGGTAAATTGTTGACTAGCTTGCTGCTTTCCTCACGTTGGCAGCAGTGGGATAACTAAGATAAGCTCCCCTGCACATGTGATAGCCGTGTGCTGGCCAAAGGTCAACAACCCCTATCCCTGACACCGCCCATGACGGACTGTGTACGTCCATGCACATAAAGGGGTTGTCCAGGCTTAGAGTTCAGTGTGCGCACTGTCAGGATTCAATGGCGCCAGATGTGGTTGGGCACGTGACTGCAAGTGTGTGATTTGTATACATGTAGTCAATGCCGACTAGATGGCTGTGGCTTCGCTCAGTACAAGTCAATTGAGGAAGGCCGGACACATCTAAATGGCATGTGGCCAGGAGTATGCAAATTACATACTTGCAGTCACATGGCCGTCCACTCCCAGCATTAGCACAGGTGATACCTCAGTGCTACTGGCTGCACAGTGAGGAGTGACGAGTCTGCAGTCATATACAGTGGCTCTAGACATTAGCCCCAAATTTGGAGAACCCCTATAAAGTTCAGAACCTGGAAAATCCGTTAGCCTCTTACATGCATGTCACATGTGTGGTTAAAAAAAAGAAAGTGCGAGGGTTGGACAAAATAATGGAAACCAACAAAAGTTAGTTTAATACGGTGTAGGTCCACCTTTTGCGGCGATTACAGCCTCAATTCTCCGAGGTATGGATTCATACAAGGTGTGAATTGTTTCCAAAGGAATTGTAGCCCATTCTTCAGTTAAAACACCCTCCAGTTCTTTGAGCGACGATGGCAGCGGAAATCGATGTCTAACTTGAATCCCTAAAATTGACCATAAATGCTCAATAATGTTGAGAATTGCTCAGAAAACCTTTATCTAAAGTGAATTAGTCGTGAAACAGCTAAACAAAAACTAATTCTAAAATTACATGTACTTGTATTGCCAACTGTTTAGCAATAAGGTTCGGATACGGCTTTAAAGAAGGCACCACTTGGATATAACACAATTTTATTATACAATGATTAATTTAAATGATAAAACACCAAATTAATGGAATGGTAGATATAATATTACCCTGTCTTGTTAATTTCATGTGAATCATACAATTTTTATGAATTATAGTACATAGAGAAATAAGCATCCATACTATACTTTACCAAGCATTGTAACATCACTTCTCCACTGGAGGGACCACAGTGTCAGCGAGAAGGAAATACTCTGGTCTTGTCATCACAGAAACCGTGCACCCACGATACCTTCTGGAAATGTCCCTACCTCGCTGAACCGGGTCCACCTTTTTAAACACAACACTCCCACATTACAACTGTGCAGTATGTTTAGTCTGCACCAACCAGAGATTTGTTTGCCATTAGTATGTCTCTTAACAATAGCACAATGCATCAGGGTTGTTTTTCTACTGATTATAACCCAGGCTCTGTTTGCCTCTGGTCAACTTGTCAAAGTTGTCTATCACTGTTCAAAGTTCAACATATGTTGCTTGCTACAAAGTTAACTCTTCATAGCATAGCATAACGCTCTAAGATGGTAACATATGGGCAGCATGACTTCCATAATCACCTATTCTGAAAACTGGATACCTATTGTAACCCAGGCACACATACGCATACATGTCTCATGTGTATCACAATCGGTCCTCGATTATTGATGTCATGCATGACCATTGCTACATGAGACCATAACATTTTGGTCTCGTCTTCGAGAATCATACTATTATTGAGCACAAGACTTCCTTGTTCAAGCAGCATAAATATTCATTATCTATACAGTTGTTATTCCTATTGTCCTAGCACATGTGTAAGAATACACCACACAGAATTAGTTGGAAAGCTCCTTCCTATCAACCACCCCCCAAGTGAAAGCATTTAGTATCTATCACTGTTTGTCAACAGGGGTCACATGTGTGCAAATCAGGATAATGAATCTTTGAAACACAGAGCTTCAAAGACCACAGAACAATTCCTTAACTTACGGTATTGACACAGAGCAAACGCTTTGTGGCTCAGTATCAAAGTTCAGCATTAATGATACTACACCCTAGAATATTGCAATATAGTGTTTGGATTCAAACAACCATATTTCATATTTGCAATACTTTCCACCCTTGGTCTAATGACCGAACTGTATCAAAGCATATAAACAATATATTACAATATGTAGGCTATAAGATATCCATATTTTTATTAGCACCACAATCCACCTTTGGATATCTTATAGCCACACATTTATCCAACAACAAACCAATGCATGCATAATACAAATTACTCCTTAAAGTTAACCTAGAGCTAACACCTGACCCACTAGTTACATTAGTTGGAATATAACGAAAAGTGATATTTCCAAAGGAAAACATCCCACCTCTAGGCAATCTTATATGTTCTGTAAATGATGGAGCGATCACTATTGCCCGCCCTCATACTTTTACACTTTTTATCTGAACTGGAGCCACATATAATAGTCCTTTCCCCATCCCCAGTCTGATTCATCATATTTAAATGTTTATCACAAGTCCACTGACAGCATGGATCAGCTGGCATAATACTTGGAATCCTTCTGTTAATCATTTCTCCCATTAGAAATTTTCTTCAGTACAGTTCACACTTTGGGTCACATCTTGGTCTTTGCCCTTCAAAAATGGCTCGTGTTCCTCACTGAGCCAAGTAAATCCATAGATCCTGGTTGGTTTTCAGAAATCCACATTTTCCATAGTTGGCATCTGTCTGAAGATTGCTTGGCTCTTGAAAGCAGTCTCACAAGATGAAAGCAATAATACAACACTTACAGATCAGATTTTGATCTAAAGGGAAAACAAAAACATTATTATCTGAGATCACATTGACTGCTACTTGAGAAATGACTTGAGCAGATTCAGGACACCTAATTGATTCCACCAAATTTTAGAAATCCACTGGCTGAGCTATTCTAGCTTCTCTCTGTATTATTGAGATGTCACTTCACTCAATATTCATACATTTCTGCTGGATAAATCTGATCTATCACATTACCTCCATTCATTGAAATATCAAACGTCTTACAAATGGATTTTACAAACCTATTATGTTCCTAATTGAAAATATAGATTAAAAACATACATAAAACTAAATCACAACTTTTAGCTAAATACAGTCCGATTCATCACAATGGGATGATTACTTATTTAATTGTTTGCAATTATTTTAACCTTTACCTTTGAGCTCATTAGTCTACCCCCATGTCTTATATATAGCTAAATACACTGAATCCGATTCCTCTGAAAAACTGGTTTGTCCAGGCTGAAAAAAAAAACATAAGAAAAGGTTATAATATGTACAAGTCAAATACTGCACTTTGTCCTTATCCTATCTGTACAAAAACAACAAACAAACAACCTCACTGGATTGCCTTAAAAAAAAAAATAACCCAGGAGCTTTTAATGGGTTAAGAAGAGGATCCATTTCCATCTCCCCATTAATATGATCATCCCCCTGTTCTGGGTTGGTGACAGTTTTGGAGTCCGTTGACTCCTGTGCATCACCATCCCACTGATCTGGGTTCCTCTCCATCTCTGCTCTGGTCTGGCCAAAGCTTCCTTCCTGTTCACCTTCCCCCTCTTCTTTCTGCGCTTATACTGTGTTACACATACAGCAGTCTGTCCTGCATCATGCGGAGTTCCAACACATTTGTCCATTACTAACTTATTCTGACCCTGTGCTGCCACCAATGCATTCTGGGCCTCACATAGCTGTATTTCCAATTCCTGCACTTTAGTTAACATTCTTTGCTTTTCCTCATGCTGTTTTCTATATGCAGATAGCAGGATCCAGCCACACCTACCAAGAGCACATAATTCTTTCCCTTTTTCTACTTTTACTTTCTGCAAGCATTCTGCTACATCAACAAGCTTTGCATCTTGCCCATATTTGTCCTAATGTTCACTTGAACCAACACTGTGCGACCACATAGTCGCCAATATATCATATGGGGTTTGGGTTTCGTCCCACCCTTGAGTCTCAATAGACTCACAACCTCTTTTTGTTCCATTTCTGCCAACTTTCTTTGCATATGGGTGCTTTGCTCATGCATATCTCCGTATGCACTGAGTAAAATCCACATACGCTGTCCTAAAGACACTACATCACCTGCCTGAGCAGGGACACCCCTGAGTACTTCAACAACATCAGTGGGTGCTGACTGCATCACCTGCCCTTGCAGGGAAACCCTCGAGTAACTCACCAACATCGAGGGGTTAACCACATCACCTGCCTGAGCAGGGACACCCCTGAGTACTTCAACAACATCAGTGGGTGCTGACTGCATCACCTGCCTTTGCAGGGAAACCCTCGAGTAACTCACCAACATCGAGGGGTTAACCACATCACCTGCCTTAGCAGGGATCCCCATGAGTACATCAACAACATCATGGGGCTCTGAGCCCTTGAGCTTATTCTCCCAGGGTTCTGCCAATCCACAACAACGCATTTCTTGCACTATAATATTGTATGGAGCCCTGATCCAGCCAGGGATCTCCACACAGCCATCCCCTTTCTTTTTCCCTTGCTTAAACATTTTGTTTTTCTGACTTTGTGCCAAAAACCCAATCATTTTGGCCTAGTGCCGACAAATTATTATCCTATAAAATAAGTTAGGACGTGAGTATTATTTCTTATCCCAACAAAGAAAAGGAAAAAGAAAAAAAACTTCTGAGCCTTCTGCGTATCCTGCCGACAACGCCAATTTATGTATTGCCAATTGTTTAGCAATAAGGTTCGGATGCGGCTTTAAAGAAGGCACCACTTGGATATAACACAATTTTATTATACAATGATTAATTTAAATGATAAAACACCAAATTAATGGAATGGCAGATATAATATTACCCTGTCTAGTTAATTAATTTCATGTGAATCATACAATTATTATGAATTATAGTACATAGAGAAATAAGCATCCATACTATACATTACCAAGCATTGTAGCATCACTTCTCTACTGGAGGGACCACAGTTGAAATCAGCAATAAGCTATGTTTTATCTGATGTATATATTTGGCTGATCTGGAGTTTTGGGCATTACGCAATATGAGGGCATGTGGCAATAAGAGCAATATATTATAGTATGTGTATGGATATAGGGGAGTGATGGTGAATTTATCTCTGGCATTTTATCTTTTGTGCCTTTATGATTATTAACCCCTAGGTATACTAAAGGAATTTCTCTTGATTTGGGAGTTTGCAGCCTTTATATATTGTGACCCTTATCTAGACATTGGAGATTAATTTAGTTGGTCAAACAGTCCTTTTAGTATTTGTCCCATTTTTCCTATGATTTAATCATATCACAACATGAGACATATAGGGCTAGTGAGGGACAGTCGACGTGGTGCGGGGGCACCAGTATAAAGTAGGGTGAAAAAGCTCCGCTGGTAGGCGGGATTGATGAAAATAGGGAATCTAGGCCCAATTCCCTGTCTTTTCCCATAAATTAAATAAGTCTGTCTATCAGTTACTAGTTGCATACCCCTCACCCTTATCTTTGTAGTATTTTTTGGTTTGGGATTATTCAAGACTACTGGTATTAGATTTACAGGACTGTTATTATGTTTATTGACCAGATATTCTTTGTCATATTGTCACACTTTGATGATTTTTTGCCCGAAGAATAGCACTCAATAGGGTGAACAGGGATAGCCACCGTGGAGCGGGGGGGCGACATTTGCGCTTTAAGAGGGTGCCAACCTCCGCTGTTAGGCAGGGGGAAGTAAAGGGCCATATAGGGGCAATTAGACCACTGATCCCCCCATCCTATTCATTTGTGTGACTAGGGTCATAATTCGGATTAGCAATTATTTTATTTTTGCTTGGTGTTTTTGTGTGTTTATGGTTTAATAATTTTTCAATAAAGTATATTTAATTTTAGAATTAGTTTTTGTTTAGGAGCTCAATAATGTTGAGGTCTGTGGATTGTGGGGGCCAGATGAGATGCTCAACTTCATTACATGCTTTAACGATTCTAGCTGTATGAATTGGTGCATTATCATCCTGAAAGATGGCGTTCCCCTCCGGGAACATTGCTTGACCCATAGGATGCACTTGGTCGCCCAAAATGCCTAAATAATCGCGGCTGTTAATTCTTCCATGAAGGGATATCATTGGCCCAGCGGATCTCCACGAAATAGCACCCCAGATCATCACAGAACCTCCACCATGTTTTACGTTTGGGAGAAGGCAGTCTGGATGGAATGATTCTTTCGGCTGTCTCCAAACGTACACTCGGCCGGAGGTTGGAAATAGGGTAAACGATGATTCGTCGGAGAATATCACATGTTTCCACTGCTCGAGGGACCAATTCTGGAGGTTTCTACACCACTCTAAACGCTTGGAAACATTTGTCATTGAGAGCAGCGGTTTTCGAATTGCAGCTCTTCCGTGGAATCCAGATTTGTGCAGCTCCCGACGAACATTTTTCATAAAAACTGGGTTCTGTAGGTGTTCATTGAGCTCAGTAGTGATTTTCGGAGCCGTGGTCTTGCGATCCTCTCTCACAATTTCCTTTAGAGTCCGACAGTCTCTATCAGTCAACTTCGACTTTCGGCCGGACCTGTGCTTTGCTGCGGACGTTTTTCCTTCTCTTTCAAACGCAGTCATTACTTTGGAGACAGTACCTCTTGACACGCCAAGCATCCGGGCACTTTCTGACTTTCTGTTACACTAGCGCCTGCCATACGAGCACCAACAATTTCTCCTCTTTGAAAATCGGAGAGGTCTGCCATTGGTATCATGTTTTCATCAATGTTCTTACAATTCTGCAAAAAAAACAGTTAATTTACATACACATATCACATAACACAAATAATCAACTACAAAACATTACCATATGTCACGATTTGCATGTTTATAACATGTTCGAAGATTATGATACCAAAACGTTAGGTGTTAGAAGCCATACAGATGAATATCTAATCAGATCACTACATGAAGACCCCCCCACAGGCCGCCCCTTAGCACGAGCATATCATTAACTGAAAATAAAGATTACACAACAACCACAAGATGGATTTCATCACCCAGGTATCATTATAATCAGCATAACGGCACTACAACCAAAACAAAAGAAAAACCTCAATCCAAAGACCCAAAGGTCATGAGGCTATGAATAATTTCAAGCTAAGATAGCTAGTAAGTGTCACCGCACAAAAAGAGAGGATTTGTATCAAAAATATCAAATTTTATTATACATATATTCTAAAGACATATACAGTGCAAATGATGAGGTAGATAGAAGTAAAGCAACTCAAGTGATGGCTTAATAAATAGTTGACAATTATAGTGCCAGGCAGAATAAACATCTCCGGGCTAGACTCTGCACAGGATCTATTTTACCGGTAGCAATAATAAAGATTCTAAATATTATTGTTTATCTTAATAGCTACACAAATTGATCTACATATAGCAAGCGGAAAGCCGATCATATATCCCAATACATAGGAAGCACAGTACTAAAGCTGTATTGTGTATAAACAATTAATTTTAATAAAAAGTATTATCTAAGCATGCTCAAGATGTAGAAAGAGCCTATAATAATGTCCAAAAATGGTTAGTTTTGCTGAGAAGTATTATCTAGGCATGCTCAAGATGCAAAGGGAGCCTATAATGATGTCCAATTCCAGTATTAGGGTAATTAACTATGGTCTTGAAAAGGTGATAATGAAACTAAAGAACAAATTCTTCTATATTAGAAATGCTAAGACCAGTGCTTCAACTATAGAGATAACAATAGAATGAATAGTCATCTCCGTTTAATATTAATTTGTGCCCATATATCGGGTTCGTAATGGAGATACCATTCAGTCTATATACTAGAGCCTATATGAAAGTTATATAAGTAACTGCGCAGTGCATAGGTTTACAAGAGTAATTGCGCAGTGCACATGTAAAAGAAGCTAACTAGGCTGTAGTATATAAACTTGGGAGAAGCTACATAGGTAAATGTGCTGCATTTATATGAGTAACTGCGCAGTGCACTGGTAAATGAAGCTAACCAAGCTGTAGTATATACACATGGAAAAAGCTATATGGATAATTGTGCAACACACACAGTAATAAGGCTAACTGGGCTATGATGTATATATAAGAAGCATACCTTGTGACATGATTTTGAAAGAGTGCAGGGATGCCCAGGAGATGCGCTGAAGCCCGACGCGCATTTCACCGTCCTCGGTTTCGTCAGGAGGCGTGGATTGGATGTGAAGGGCAGAGGTTTAAATATGAGTGATGTGGATGCGTCAACAAATCGGCACGATGAAGGGGAGGACGTGCGTCATCACCCGACATCGCCACGGAACGCTACCCGCCCACAGCGCCACGGGACAGGCGCAGCGCATGAATGGGGCGCGTCTTTATGACGCCATATGTGGGATTAATAATAGATGTCAATAAAAAAACCAGGCAGTGAAGGCCAACAGTTACGAGTATATTATTAAACTGATGTGATATTAAATTTAGCCAAATTCAGTATATCAATATGACATCCATCAGCAATCATCTGACATTATAGCGTCTCAATAAAATGCATATGAGATGCCAATACATCTAAAGGGCCACATATAAAAAGTACATACAAATGCAAGAGAGTAAAAATAGAAAGATATGTGGCCCAAATCATATGCATAGCCATATATATTTTTGTATGTTATAAATTATAATATATCAATACAGTATAATCACAGCCATCTTAAATGCCATATATCCAATATAAATGTCCATATATAAAATTAATACATTCTCGGGCATATAAGTATATATTCATTATAGACATCCCAAAGGGCTCATCAAGTAATTTTGGGTGTATATAAGTAAGCGGCTATGACGGAAAGACTAATTTCTAATTGAAGGTATCTGCTCATATTATTATTACTATTCCAATATGTAGTAGGTGTATGTTGGAGATGGGAATACCCCTTTAAGGTTATATTATGTGTCATACTCAGCATTTCCCTTATATCCTACAGAAGTGAGTGGTGTACATAGACACTATTTATCTCTTTCTGTAAAAGCAATCTGTCACAGATCACTTTTGCAGTAAGTTCTTTTTCCTCTTACAAGCACTGACTGACTGTCATGTAGTTCTCCCTCTGTTTGGAAAGAAGAGGTTCTTCAGAGGCTGCAGCAGTGTGCATTACACATTTCTGTGTCAAATTTACTGCAGAACAACATAGCACACTGCTCAGATTTGCAGAGCTTAAAGGGGTTGCCCAGCCTCAGGCTACAAGTCTGCAATCCCTTTATGTGACTGCAGACTTGTGAGTTCTCACATTGCGCACACTGTGTGCTATTAGGAATCTCCGATGCTGGCAGACACGAGTATGTGGATTGCATACATGCGGTCATGTGCCATTTAGATGGCCACGGCTTCGCTAAATGCAAGTGAACTGAGCGAGGCCGGACAAGTCTAGTCGCAATGTGGCCAGAAGTATGCAAATCGCATATTTGCAGTCACATGACCTTATGGCGCCGGCATCAGGGAATCTTCACAGCGCGCAGTGTGTACGATGTGAGGATTTATAAGTTTGCAGACACATAGAGTGACTGCAAACTTGTAGCTTGAGGCTGGACAACCCCTTTAAGAGTCTGACTGTCACTACTGAGGAATTGGAAATAATTCTTACAATAACATTGAATTAAGTAATTACTACAAAATGGAAGCACAGAAGGCGGAATATAAACTTGATTTACTACCTTAGCCCTGTAGCTAAATACCCAGATCAAGACCATAGAGCTTGTGACCACCCCCAGGGAACTCAGCCTCCAGGGCCCTTGCCATGCTACCAAACCCCGCCATGCTATAAATGTATATCTGTAATAATGTCACTTGTGTTTGTCCCAGATCTCAGTACAACAGAAGAGACTTCATATAAATTATAACATTGTGTAGTGGATGTGACTGCTGCTTCTATGTCACTGTGTGCATTTATATATCTATTAAACCTATATAAATATCATGAGCAAGGCAATAAATGGGCCATGAATTACACATATAACTGGAAAAAACGATGAAGAAAGGGTGCAAGGCTAAGGATTCAAATGTATACATTTTATTTAAACAGCAATAAATAAAAAATATTTTTTCCTCCATCATATCGTGCTCATCAGCCAGTGAGTCAGAAATTAGTCTTCTCTTCTTCCCTCTTCTCCTCACAACTTCTTCTTCATCCTCCATCATATCCTGCTCATCAGCCGGTGAGTCAGAAATTCGTCTTCTCTTCTTCCGTCTTCTCGTCACAACTTCTTCTTCATCCTCCATCATATCCTGCTCATCAGCCGGTGAGTCAGAAATTCGTCTTCTCTTCTTCCCTCTTCTCCTCACAACTTCTTCTTCATCCTCCATCATATCCTGCTCATCAGCCGGTGAGTCAGAAATTCGTCTTCTCTTCTTCCCTCTTCTCGTCACAACTTCTTCTTCATCCTCCATCATATCCTGCTCATCAGCCGGTGAGTCAGAAATTCGTCTTCTCTTCTTCCCTCTTCTCCTCACAACTTCTTCTTCATCCTCCATCATATCCTGCTCATCAGCCGATGAGTCAGAAATTCGTCTTCTCTTCTTCCCTCTTCTCGTCACAACTTCTTCATCCTCCATCATATCCTGCTCATCAGCCGGTGAGTCAGAAATTCGTCTTCTCTTCTTCCCTCTTCTCACAACTTCTTCTTCATCCTCCATCATATCCTGCTCATCAGCCGGTGAGTCAGAAATTAGTCTTCTCTTCTTCCCTCTTCTCCTCACAACTTCTTCTTCATCCTCCATCATATCCTGCTCATCAGCCGGTGAGTCAGAAATTAGTCTTCTCTTCTTCCCTCTTCTCCTCACAACTTCTTCTTCATCCAACATCATATCCTGCTCACCAGCCGATGAGTCAGAAATTCGTCTTCTCTTCTTCCCTCTTCTCGTCACAACTTCTTCTTCATCCTCCATCATATCCTGCTCATCAGCCGGTGAGTCAGAAATTCGTCTTCTCTTCTTCCCTCTTCTCCTCACAACTTCTTCTTCATCCTCCATCATATCCTGCTCATCAGCCGATGAGTCAGAAATTCGTCTTCTCTTCTTCCCTCTTCTCGTCACAACTTCTTCATCCTCCATCATATCCTGCTCATCAGCCGGTGAGTCAGAAATTCGTCTTCTCTTCTTCCCTCTTCTCACAACTTCTTCTTCATCCTCCATCATATCCTGCTCATCAGCCGGTGAGTCAGAAATTAGTCTTCTCTTCTTCCCTCTTCTCCTCACAACTTCTTCTTCATCCTCCATCATATCCTGCTCATCAGCCGGTGAGTCAGAAATTAGTCTTCTCTTCTTCCCTCTTCTCCTCACAACTTCTTCTTCATCCAACATCATATCCTGCTCACCAGCCGATGAGTCAGAAATTCGTCTTCTCTTCTTCCCTCTTCTCGTCACAACTTCTTCTTCATCCTCCATCATATCCTGCTCATCAGCCGATGAGTCAGAAATTCGTCTTCTCTTCTTCCCTCTTCTCGTCACAACTTCTTCTTCATCCTCCATCATCAGCCGATGAGTCAGAAATTTTCTGTCTCTGCCTCTTCTCCTCTTCATCCTCACAATCCATTTTAGCGCTCTGTTTGGGGTTAGCAGAGTTTTCCACCATCTCCAGTCGCCGACCAACTGCCAACTGCCGCTCACATAGATCTACCCTGGCTGCACTGGTCATGTGATCACTAACTGACCAATAGAGCTGAGTCTTATGTGCCATCCATATTTAATGTATAATCTAATCATGAATTATATTATAATCATTTTTTTAACAAATATTATATTGGATTTCATTTTTCATTTCTGTCCTTAAGAAATACATTGGGAACTTTAATCAAATAGTGCCAGAAAAGTGCAGTAATAATGTTATAGAAATAAGTGTAGAAAAGTCAGGAGAAACGGGTTTATGGGAGAGTTTTGAAGTTGTGATGCCCTGTATATGACAACTCTAAATAATTGCATCATGTAGGCTGCACACCCTGCAATCGGTAATAATTTATGTAGTGGTACTTTTGATGCAATTTGCTCCACATTTTACTTTGTAAAGTAAAATTCTCACATTATTGATCACTAGACTCAGTTTATTTAGAGGGAAAATTTTACTTTCACATATTTGCTCACAACTATTAACCGCTTAATGACCATTGCTGGAAGGCAGTGGCGTAGCTTTAGGCTTATGTGTCCAAAATCTCCAACAAAGTCCCCATCTATCACAGGTCATTAATAACATAGTAACATAGTAACATAGTTATTAAGGTTGAAGGGAGACTTTAAGTCCATCTAGTTCAACCCATATCCTATCCTAACTTGCCCTAACATGTTGATCCAGAGGAAGGCAAAAAAAACCCATGTGGCAACAGTAAGCTTCACATTGGGGAAAAAAATTCCTTCCCGACTCCACATACGGCAATCAGACTAGCTCCCTGGATCAACGCAATATTAAGGAGACTAGTGTATATACCCTGTAATATTATACTTTTCAAGAAAGGCATCCAGTCCCTTCTTAAATTTTAGTAGTGAATCACTCATTACAACATCATATGGCAGAGAGTTCCATAGTCTCACTGCTCTTACAGTAAAGAATCCGCGTCTGTGAGTATGCTTAAACCTTCTTTCCTCCAGACGTAGAGGATGCCCCCTTGTCCCCGTCACAGGTCTAAGAGTAAAAAGATCATTAGAAAGGTCTTTGTATTGTCCCCACATATATTTATACATTGTAATAAGATCACCCCTAAGCCTTCGATTCTCCAAACTAAATAACCCCAAGTGTAATAACCTGTCTTGGTATTGCAGACCCCCTAGTTCCCTAATAACCTTGGTCGCTCTTCTCTGCACCCGCTCCAGTTCAGCTATGTCTTTCTTATACACCGGAGACCAGAACTGTACACAGTATTCTAAGTGTGGTCGCACTAGTGACTTATATAGAGGTAAAATTATGTTCTCATGAGCATCTATGCCTCTTTTAATGCATCCCATTATTTTATTTGCCTTTGCAGCAGCTGCTTGACTCTGGCCACTAAATGTGAGTTTGTCATCCACCCATACACCCAGGTCTTTTTCAGTGACTGTTTTGCCCAGTGTTTTACAATTAAGCACATAATTATACAACTTGTTCGTTCTACCCAAGTGCATGACCTTACATTTATCCCCATTAAAGCTCATTTGCCATTTATCAGCCCAAGCTTCTAGTTTACATAAATCCTCCTGTAATATAAAATTGTCCTCCTCTGTATTAATTACCCTGCAGAGTTTAGTGTCATCTGCAAATATTGAAATTCTACTCTCTATGCCCCCTACAAGGTCATTAATAAATATGTTAAAAAGAAGCGGGCCCAAAACTGACCCCTGTGGGTCAGTAGTCAATAGTATTGGGCTTCTCATGTGGGGCAGAGTTGTTGCTTGGGCCCACTTAGGCTCAAGAGTCCGCATGTGTCTGCGATTCTTCAACCAACCTTTCTGGTGCAGGGCTATATTTACTACAAGGCAATGACGGTCAAGTGTCTAGGGCGGCAGGTGGAGTGACAGTGTCAGTCACAGCTAATAGTAACAACACATTTTTTTATTTTAAACACCCTCCTCAACTTTTTGCCTGACTCAGGCTTTTCGGGATAGGCAGGGTCGGCTCCAGGTTTTGTGTGCCCCGAGCGAACGAGTCTCATTGGCCCCTTTAACACATACGACAATTCATGAGGCACATATACGGCAGATAAATATAGGTAAAGTACAATGCCAAATATTTCACTTACTTCTTACATTACATGAGTGATTTCAATAGCTCAGAAACCAGACAGTATAGTCCTTGATACAGTATTATGGGCACCGCATAGTTCTCTGTACAGAATAATGTGTCCCATATATTGCTTCATACAGAATAGTGGACCCCATGTAATGCTCTATACCAGACCTTGGCAAAGTACGGCCCACTGGCCATATCCGGCCCTCTGGCTGTCTCAGGGCAAGACAGCTGAAGGGCTGGAAAACGGAGGTCCATGGGCCACACCATGTCCTCCCGCTTGCTGTCTCCATCTGCACTGCCATCCGGCCTCTTTCTCCACCATTCGGCGTTTGAAGAAGCTGACGTGATGACATCGTTTCATCGCATCAGCTGTGTACTGTGACAGGAGCAGAGCGCCAGGGAACAGGATCGAGGTGAGTATCTGATGTTCTTTTTTTCATGTATATGGGATGTTTGGGTGGGCATGGGGAGGCTATGGGGGAGTCGTGTCTCACCACTACCAGATTGTCTTCAGGTACATTTACCTATTATTTACTTCTCACCTATACATCCATTGATAACATAGGAGATTCATTATTTTCACTGTTGGACTTACTCGGCATCTTGACTTAGGATAACTATAAATGCTAAACATAAGGTTTTTACTTGGGGGTCTGCAATACCAAGACAGGTTGTTACACTTGGGGTTATTTAGTTTGGAAAAACGAAGTCTAAGGGGTGATCTTATTATAATCTATAAATATATGTGGGGACAATACAAAGACCTTTCTAATGATCTTTTTACTCTTAGACCTGAGACGGGGGCAAGGGGGCATCCTCTACGTCTGGAGGAAAGAAGGTTTAATCATAATCACAGACGCGGATTCTTTACTGTAAAAGCAGTGAGACTATGGAACTCTCTGCCGTATGATGTTGCATTGAGTGATTCCCTACTAAAATTTAAGAAGGGTGCCTTTCTTGAAAAGTATAATGTTAGACGTTATATATACTAGATTCCTTGATAGGGCTTTGATCCAGGGAGATAGTCTGATTGCCGTATATGGAGTCGGGAAGGAATTTTTTTCCCCAATGTTGAGCTTAGTGTTTTCCGCATGTGTTTTTTTTCCCCCTCTGCTGGATCAACATGTTAGGCTAAGGGTTAAACCAGATGGACTTAAAGTCTTCCTTCAACCTTAAATACTATGTTATGTTACTATGTTATTGGACAAGGAGGCAATATGAACTGTGACTCCATAATTGCACCCAAACTCAACATGTGCATGGTCATATAGGAGCTGGAGATTCCACCATTACTTTTCTAATTTTCGTCCTGTCTCAGTGAAGTGGGGTGGACATAGGACTGCCTAACCAGGGATCCCATATGCGGGATATTCCATTCTTAACTGCTAAGGATTGAGCCAAAGATAATTTATGTTGACAATTTACGTTAATTCTTTCAACCACTTCTCTAATAGTATGTACATTCTGATCTTTCCATTTAGCAGCGAGAGTTAATCTAGCCGCAACTAAAATGTGAGTTAGGGAACCTCTAAGGTCAAAAGGAACCATTTCCATTCCAATGTGAAGTACCATTAAGCTGGGGTCCAATAATATCTGCATAATGAGAACCTTTTTAATAAGATCGGCTTCCCCCTCCCAAAATTCAGTGACTATGGTACAAAACCACCACCGATGACCCAATTGTACCTTTCTCCCCTTATCCTTTCCAACATAGTGAGGACTGATTTGAAAGAAAATGAGCTAGTTTCACTGGCCACTGGTACCATCGTAAGTGTATCTTTTTCAAGTGTTCAAGATGGTTTATACACGAGGATACATGTTGTACTTCAACCAAACCCACCCTCCACTCGTCTGGTTCCGGGGATATACCTAATTCCGATTCCCAGTGCTTCATATAGAGTAATTTATCAACTAAATCTGTCTTATTCAGAGCTTTGTATAAAATTGAAACCCCTTTAGAATTAGATTTGGGTCGTAGAGTATAATTATTAGCCCGGTGATTGTGAGGAGGTCTGGATGAGGTGTCGAATCCCTGGAAATTTTGCTGTCAATCGATCAAAGGGGATGACCAAGAAATTATCCATTAAGTCTTGTATATTTTTTACTCCCACCTCTACCCATTTTTGAAGATTAAGAAAGGGAAGGTGAGATTCAAGGGCTCTTAGTGCGATGTCCGTTAGGAGAATGTTTATCAATTTTGAGGCCAGTGTTCTCCAATATTTTAAGGTGACCTCCATTGTTGGGAGTCACAGGAGCTATGTTTAACCGTCTCAGTTTCCAATACCGAACTGGTTGAGCCCCCTTTAGCAAAGAAAGATTCTATTTGAAACCATTTGTTGGGGTTATTGACTAGCCACCAGCTGCAGATACCCCCTAGAATGGCTGCTCTGTGATATGCTAAGATATTCGGAACTCCCATTCCCCCCAAATTATATGGATAGTACATTGTTTTACTGGCCACTCTGGGCTTTTTATTAGCCCATATGAATTGGTTGGTCATCCACTGAAGGAAAGATATATATCTCAGGGGGATCTTAATCGGGAGGCATCTAAAGCAATTTAAAATTTTTGGATGTAACATCAGTATAAAACTATTAATTATGACTATCCACAACACAGATACAATTTGAATATTATCTAGGTCCTTTTTTATGGATTTCAATAATTTGGGGATATTACTGTCTAGCAGACTTTTGAAGGGAGTGAGCATAATACCCAAATATGTGATTCCATCTTCCACCCACTCAAAAAGGTATTGATGCTTCAGGTCGTCTCTCACATCGTGGGAAATTAAAATTGTGAGAACCAAAGATTTAGCGGCGTTAAGTTTGTAATAAGATACTTTGGCAAATTCCTCCAATGCAGATAGAGTGATTCTACATTTGTGCTTGATATAATAAAATCATCTGCATACAGGCCAATTTTATGTTCCACCGACCCCACTTTAATACCCAAGATGCCACAGGAAGTTCTAATCCTTTCAGCCAATGGCTTCATACACAGGGCAAAAATAATGGGGAACAGAGGACACCCCTGAGGAGTACCGTTAGATATTTGAAATGGATCTGAAAGGAACCCCGAGGATAACACTTATACAATGGGGTTAGAGTACATGGCTACCACAGCCGAAAAGATGGAACCTGCCAAAACAAATTTACCTAGTACACGCCTTAGGTAACCCCAATGCACCCTATCAAAGGCTTTTTCAGCATCGAGAATGCAATGGGGGAACCACAGAGCTCAACAACTTTAATCAGGTTAATCATTCTACGTGTTACATCCTTTGCCTCACGTCCCGCCAGAATCCTTGCTTGGTAAGGGGAGACAAGAGAAGGGATAATGTGGTGTGGTATACACAGAGAACAAAAGAGTACATTCTTACTTTTACACTGTGTCCCACTATGGGACACTTATTTTGTGCAGGCTGATTGCTTATATTGCATGCAGATCTGCATGCTATATAAGCTGTCAGCGCTGCACTCTGTGCACACTAACCTCAGAGACTTCCTGACATGCACTGTGCATGACAGGAAGTCTTTTAGCTCTGGTAACCTGGATATTGTCATGACGACATCGGGTTACCATGGAAGCGATCGGGACCCCGCGTCATGCCACGGGGTCTCCGATTGCAGTGTTCCGGGGGTTAAAGTGCCGTGAGAGGTCCGTGACCACTCCTAGAACTTAGTGCTGGGTGTCAGCTCTGAGAATCAGCTGACACCAGGCTGCAATCAGCCGCGCTCCCTCCTGTGAGCGCGGCTGATTGCGTATTACGTACTATTCCGTCCATGGGCAATAAGTCCCAGGGCACATGGACGAATAGTACGTCCAATTTCACAAAGAGATTTAATATTCATTCAGCAAAACAAAACCCCTCCAATGCTCTTAGCCCTAGGCATAAAAAAGGCTTTTGATTTGATCTGGTGGTCCTTATTTGAAACTCTTTGTGTATCTGGTTTTCCACCTGAACTGATTAAATCCTTCTAGTCAACATGATAGGGCAAGTTAGGATAGGTTATGGGTTGAACTAGATGGACTTAAAGTCTTCCTTCAACCTTAATAACTATGTTACTAGTCCTCTTCCTCTCTGAAGAGACAATTTGCATATTTCCCAGAGGAGCATTGTGGTTTTAAGTCTCCTCATCTCGGCATGCTTAACATGTCATTCTCCGCAAGGAGAAACAATACTTCTTGGATATCGGTCAGATGCCTCTCACACAGCCAAACCAGATCTCACACTTTGCACTGACGAGGGGCAGTACCCCGAAACACAGTGTCTGCAAATTGAGATTCTGGTTTGGTTTTTATCCTAAGTCATGTAACAAGGCTCGTTAAAGGTTTGACATTGACTTTTAGGATTGCTACTTCCAATAGGTGGCACTAGAGTCCTCTTCCTCTCTAAAGAGACAATTTGCATATTTCCCAGAGGAGCATTGCGGCATTAAGTCTCCTCATCTCAGCATGCTTAGCATGTCAGTCTCCGCAAGGAGAAATGATACTTCTTGGATTACAACTATTATATGATTCACCCACCACGTATTTAAAATTGCCCACCATAAAACCATTAATATACAGAGGGGAATAGACAGGGGTCCCCTTTGTCCCATATCTTATTCGCACTAGTGATGGAGTCTCTGACAGAAACTATTAGGACACATCTTGCTATTAATGGGTATGGTTTAGATAGTAAGAGAGATGAACCTAGAGTCACCAACTCATGTACATTCAAGCAAAAAAGGAAGCACACTGTAGCGCCATAACATGCAAACATGAAAAATGAAAAATTAATTGCATTGCTGCATTAGAAGTTTGAAAAATTGAGAAAGTTTAGCACATAAAATGGCCAAGTTATGTGTACCTGGAAGCCACGGTAAGGCATTTCTCGTTTTCCAGGACCCTATGAGAAATGGCTTACCGTGGCTTCCAGGTACACATAACTTGTTACAGTGTGCTTCCTTTTTTGTTTGAATGTACATGAGTTGGTGACTCTAGGTTAAGCATCTGTTCACACTATGCTTATGCTTGGATGTGACAGTCAGATTTTGAAATTTGTATTTATTTACCTTCTGACTGAGCACTCCACCTGTTAGCCGCAGGCGTTTTTAATCAAAGCAGGGCCGCTTCCCCTCCACAGAGATATAGACTTCAGTCTAAACAGAGGATTTTTCATAGGCTCCCATTCAGATGGAGACTACAGTCTTAGTGAGGATTGGCATAGATAGGGTCCTAGAAAACGAGAAATGCTTTACCGTGGCTTCCAGGTACACATAACTTGTCCATTTTAGGCGCTAAACTTTCTCAATTTTTCAAACTTCTAATGCAGCAATGCAATTAATTTTTCATTTTTCATGTTTGCATGTTATGACGCTACAGTGTGCTTCCATTTTTGTTTGAATGTACATGAGTTGGTGACTCTAGGTTAAGCACCTGTTCACACTTTGCTTATGCTTGGATGTGACGGTCTTTTTTTGAAATTTGTAACTAAGATTTGGACCTGTGATCCATCAGCGCCTCTCTGTGGTCACATGCTACATAACACGGTAATTGCAACCTATCTATACCCTATCCCTTTACTACAATTGTGACTGCATATACCTGTATATTGTTCTTGTAAATATATACCTGTAGACTTCTAGTGCGCCCTTCGGCGATTAAATATAAAATTAATCTTGGGCTGCTCTTTTATCTTGATTCATGAATCCCCACGTCCGCACACTCAGCTGGTCAATTGTACGCTACCCGGGTTGGTTTCTGACCCAATATAAGCCTGTTGTTGGACGGGGATTTTGTTGAACGAGGAATTAGTGGCAGAATACCGTATTGTTTTAGTGAGTAACTCTGGCAGTGACAGCCGGGAGGTTTAAATATATATATCCCCAGCCTGGACTGGTGATATATATATCCACCCTCACTGGGAGCGCCTCACTAACTCATACCTATAAGGGAAGCCTTTGTTCTTTCCCCTTCCCCAAGGTGAGTGAAGTCGACGCCCCCCCTTCCCCTGTGAGATCCCTCACTGTCGGCTTCTGTAAAATCAATTCAGGAGCCAACAGGATAGAAGACATGGTTTACATACAGTTAACACATGCAGAATAGTTAGATATGTATATGTCAGTGACCAATCCAATTAGCATAGTGTGTATGCAAATTATGGGATATGTATGTAATTAATAAATTATTTTTTGGGGGGAAGAAAATGGCATGGGCTTCCGCACAATTTTCTGCGCCAGAGAGGAAAAGGCAGCGACTGGGGACAGACATTCATAGCCTAGGAAAGGACTACGGTTATTGGCCCCCTGACTACAAACATCTGCCCACAGACGCCCCAGAAATCACATCTCTAAGATGCGCCAATTCCAGCACTTAGCCTCTCTCTTCCCACTGCCCTGTAGTGGTGGCATATGGTGTAATAGTTGGGGGTTGATGCCACCTTTGTATTGTAAGGTGATGTCAAGCCCAGCTTAGTAATGGAGAGGTGTCAATAAGACACATTTTGCGCACCCATAGACTTGCATTGGCGTACTACGGCCGTAGTACGCTGACAATCGCAGCATGCTGCTATTGGCACGGAGCGTAGAATACGGAGGAGAAATATACGGCTGGTGCGAGTGACCCCATAGAGAATCATTTGTCCGTGTCTAATGCGTGCTTTTAGCGCCTCTCACTCGGCCGTATTCCTTGCCAGTGTGACCCCGGCCTAACAGTGCACCATTCATAGAATAAATAACTGTGGGAGAAAAAAATGTTATTCCAGTCATCCAGTGTTATCCGAAATAGTAATTTTTGGAAATCTTAAGTGTCTTAAATTACTTTAAAATGTATTAACATCTTAACAGAACAAAACTTTTGCACTTTAAAGGCATCATGATAAGCAAAATCAATACTAGAGAATGTGTAGCGAATACACAAGGGATTGGAAATTGATGCAGACTTATCATCAGCTTCTCACCACTAAGTATAACTGCTCCTTCCTTCTTTATCTACAGACTGCCAGGAACGCTGGAACAATGTGGCTGCTGGTCTTGTACCTTTTAGCCGGTATGTATATTCATTGTTTCCCGGTGATATTTCATCACCTAAACACATTTTCATTTCATTTTTCAATGCAGTGACTTATTTTGTGGTAATAATGCTCATTTGGGGTAAGTAAAGATTATCGATTTATCTTTCCTTATTGGAGGGGGTGCAAGAATAATAGCAATTCCGGAAGGGGTTTGTTTTTTTGGGGGGAAATATCAAATTCATTATATAAGTGTATATATATATATATATATATATATATATATATATATATATATATATATATGTTATCTTTGCTTAATAAAAAAAAAAAGCTAGAAATGTAAAAATAGCATTTTCTGGGGGTCTTCATCTGGCAGCCGTAATGTTTTCATTTTTCTGCAGACAGATTTTTCTTTTTTGCAGGATGAGTTCATGTTTTTATAGGTGTCATTTTGGCTACATAGAACTTTTTTATTTAGTCATTTCTTTATGAGTTGTTTTTTTTCTTTTACTCTGTTCATTCTATGGAAGCGCTGATATCAGCTGCAGTGTGTTTCACAGATGGATATATAAATCCCATACAATGAATGGGGTCAAACGAAAACCCCTGAGGCCTCATTCAGATGTCCGTGTTGCACGTACATGTTGTATATGTCTTTTACATGGATAGAACACATACCCATTACAATCTATGTTGATTCACAGGTCTGTATATCTTTACAGACCGTGTATTTGTGGAAAACTCACTGAGACATTTCGTTTTTTACGGTACCACAGATGAAAAGGGCCAACACAAGTCTATGGGTCCGTGAAAAAACATGTACAGCACAGGGATTGGATGAGTGTTCCATCCATATTTAACACTGCAAAGTATAGGAGAAGCGTTGTAATTTATCTATCTGTGAAAACACTGATGGGTAAAAGCAAACTCATGGACTATACACTGTTGATACTCCGATCCAAAAACACTGATCACACTGGTGCCATTTTTATCATGTACAGTGGGGCAAAAAAGTATTTAGTCAGTCAGCAATAGTGCAAGTTCCACCACTTAAAAAGATGAGAGGCGTCTGTAATTTACATCATAGGTAGACCTCAACTATGGGAGACAAACTGAGAAAAAAAAAATCCAGAAAATCACATTGTCTGTTTTTTTTTCATTTTATTTGCATATTATGGTGGAAAATAAGTATTTGGTCAGAAACAGGCAATCAAGATTTCTGGCTCTCACAGACCTGTAACTTCTTCTTTAAGAGTCTCCTCTTTCCTCCACTCATTACCTGTAGTAATGGCACCTGTTTAAACTTGTTATCAGTATAAAAAGACACCTGTGCACACCCTCAAACAGTCTGACTCCAAACTCCACTATGGTGAAGACCAAAGAGCTGTCAAAGGACACCAGAAACAAAATTGTAGCCCTGCACCAGGCTGGGAAGACTGAATCTGCAATAGCCAACCAGCTTGGAGTGAAGAAATCAACTGTGGGAGCAATAATTAGAAAATGGAAGACATACAAGACCACTGATAATCTCCCTCGATCTGGTGCTCCACGCAAAATCCCACCCCGTGGGGTCAGAATGATCACAAGAACGGTGAGCAAAAATCCCAGAACCACACGGGGGGACCTAGTGAATGAACTGCAGAGAGCTGGGACCAATGTAACAAGGCCTACCATAAGTAACACACTACGCCACCATGGACTCAGATCCTGCAGTGCCAGACGTGTCCCACTGCTTAAGCCTGTACATGTCCGGGCCCGTCTGAAGTTTGCTAGAGAGCATTTGGATGATCCAGAGGAGTTTTGGGAGAATGTCCTATGGTCTGATGAAACCAAACTGGAACTGTTTGGTAGAAACACAACTTGTCGTGTTTGGAGGAAAAAGAATACTGAGTTGCATCCATCAAACACCATACCTACTGTAAAGCATGGTGGTGGAAACATCATGCTTTGGGGCTGTTTCTCTGCAAAGGGGCCAGGACGACTGATCCGGGTACATGAAAGAATGAATGGGGCCATGTATCGTGAGATTTTGAGTGCAAACCTCCTTCCATCAGCAAGGGCATTGAAGATGAAACGTGGCTGGGTCTTTCAACATGACAATGATCCAAAGCACACCGCCAGGGCAACGAAGGAGTGGCTTCGTAAGAAGCATTTCAAGGTCCTGGAGTGGCCTAGCCAGTCTCCAGATCTCAACCCTATAGAAAACCTTTGGAGGGAGTTGAAAGTCCGTGTTGCCAAGCGAAAAGCCAAAAACATCACTGCTCTAGAGGAGATCTGCATGGAGGAATGGGCCAACATACCAACAACAGTGTGTGGCAACCTTGTGAAGACTTACAGAAAACGTTTGACCTCTGTCATTGCCAACAAAGGATATATCACAAAGTATTGAGATGAAATTTTGTTTCTGACCAAATACTTATTTTCCACCATAATATGCAAATAAAATGAAAAAAAAAACAGACAATGTGATTTTCTGGATTTTTTTTTCTCAGTTTGTCTCCCATAGTTGAGGTCTACCTATGATGTAAATTACAGACGCCTCTCATCTTTTTAAGTGGTGGAACTTGCACTATTGCTGACTGACTAAATACTTTTTTGCCCCACTGTATGTGTTTAAACACGGACGTGAAAATGAAGCCTTATAAAAAGTGAAATAAAAAGCAATCAAAAGCTTGCATGTAACCTAATATGATACCAGTATAAAAGTAAACTGCTACAGAAAACAAACCCACACAAAGCTCTGTGTATAGAAAAATGTATGGCTCCTGAAGACAAAAAAAACATGTATTTTTTATTTTCATTTTTTTATCAAGCAAAAATAATTTAAAAAAAAAGTAAAATATTTTATAAATGGAAACGTGAGGTTTTTTGTTTGTTTTCAATCCTCTCATACTTTGGGACTTGAATGGGTATAAACCTGATCTCTTGTTTCGTACAATACAATGCTATCACTTCAGCTCAGCGGTTTTTGTATTCTTTTCACCGACAGAATGGTATTACCGTACTAATGCCTGTTCCCTGCCCCTAGTAAAATACTTATCAGCTGCCGTCTTTTGTTCTCGACGCCGCTCCAGTCGGTCTTCTGCAGGTGGTGAAGTTCTCCAGTGCTGGCTGGGTGGACCAGAAATCACTTTTCAGTGTAAGTCTATGACAGCCAGAACAAGGTCAGGACAAGGCTCTCATAGACGTACATTTAGATCTTGTGACGGCTACCTATGGTTTCGGGTCAAGCGGCGCCAGGAAGTGCTGAAGACGGCAGCTGATCAGCATTTTACTAAGTGCAGGAAACAGTAATATGTTATACCACTACAGCAGGGCCGGACTGGGACTAAAATTCAGCGCTGGCATTTGAAGTTACACAGGCCCTCTAGTCATATGGTGACTATATAATATTTTTGTACACTTGTAGGTTACAAGCAGTGAGAGGAGATTAACACGACTATATAACATGTAGTCACAGCTGTGCCCAGTATTTCAGCTCAGTCCTATTTATTGCTGTTAGGTACAGTACTCCTCCCAAAGCTCTGTCCCCTTTTGTACACACGGTGACAGAATTCCTGGCAGAACTGCTATCCATTGGGCAACCAGACCCCCTGGTCATAGCTGCCCCTATCATACCTCCCAACTTTTGAGGAAGGGCAAGAGGGACAAAGAGTGCGGCGCGCAAATTTTAGGCCACGCCCGGCCACACCCATTCCGCAACTAGTCACACCCATGTCCACGCCTAATTGCACCCATTTAGCACTGCTGATCACACTGACTTGTACTGAGGGCACAGTGGCTGGCATTATGGGCACACTGACTGGCACTAAGGAAGAGAGAAAACAGAGAGAGAGAGAGAGAAAAAAGAAAAAAGAGAAAGAAAGAGGGGAAAAAAGAAAGAAAGAACAGAGAGAGACAGTGAAAGAACAGAGAGAGAAAGAAAGAGGGGAAAGAAAGAACAGAGAGAGACAGAGAAAGAATAGAGAGAGAAAAAAAGAGGGGAAAGAAAGAACAGAGAGAGACAGAGAAAGAATAGAGAGAGAAAGAAGTAAAGAAAAGAAAGAAAGAACAGAAATAAAGAAAGAGAGGAAAGAAAAAGAAAGAAAGAGGGGAAAGAAAGAACAGAGAGAGAGAAAGAAAAAAGAAAGATTAGAGAGAGAAAGAAAGAACAGAGAGAGAGAAAGAAAATGAGGGAAAGACAGAACAGAGAATGAGAAAGAACAGAGAAAGAAAGAAAAAGAGAGAAAGAAATAAAGGAAGATTCTATAAAGATACTATAGCAGCCCGACTCCCATTGTAGTGCCCACCTGAGCCTCCCGGTGCAGGACATATCATGATCCGCTCACATGGCCGGCATCCCCGATTTCAAGGCGATCCTGCTGTCTGCGCTGTCGGAGGAGGACACGGTGATGGATCTGAAGCATTCCTGGTTCTGTTACAATCTCCTCAAAAAATTATCTCATTTCCGGTCAGCTTCAAGCACATCACTTCAGGTGGAACATCACGTGTGTGTTTTAAAATGCTACTCGGGGCTCCGCTGTGTACTCCTGTGTCCGTGGGAAAAGCCCGCTTTGTATGCTTCGTACACACTTGGCTCCGCTCCGTTCATCCCGTACACATATGGCTCCGCTCCGTATACCCCAAACACACGCGGCTCCGCTCCGTACACCAAGTACACACGCGGCTCCGCTCCGTACACCTTGTACACGCGGCTCTGTTCCGTACACCTTGTACACGCGGCTCTGTTCCGTACACCTCATACACACACGGCTCCTCTCCATATACTTCGTACACACGCGGCTCCGCTCCGTACACCTCGTACACACGGCTCCGCTCCGTACACCTCGTGCATGCGGCTCCGCTCCATACACCTCGTGCACGCGGCTCTGTTCCGTACACCTCGTACACACAGCTCTGTTCCGTACACCTCGTACACGCGGCTCTGTTCCGTACACCTCGTACACGCGGCTCTGTTCCGTACACCTCGTACACGCGGCTCTGTTCCGTACACCTCGTACACGCGGCTCTGTTCCGCACACCTCGTACACGCGGCTCTGTTCCGCACACCTCGTACACACACGGCTCCGCTCCATACACCTCGTACACGCGGCTGTTCCGTACACCTCGTACACACGGCTCCTCTCCGTACACCTCGTACACACACGGCTCCGCTCCGTACACCTCGTACACACACGGCTCGGCTCCGTACACCTCGTACACACACGGCTCGGCTCCGTACACCTCGTACACACACGGCTCGGCTCCGTACACCTCGTACACACACGGCTCGGCTCCGTACACCTCGTACACACACGGCTCGGCTCCGTACACCTCGTACACACACAGCTCCGCTCCGTACACCTCATACACACAGGGCTCCGCTCCCTACACCTCGTACACACACGGCTCCGCTCCGTACACCTCATACACACACGGCTCCGCTCCGTACACCTCGTACACACACGGCTCTGCTCCGTACACCTCGTACACACACGGCTCCACTCCGTACACCTCGTACACACACGGCTCCGCTCAGTACACCCCATACACATACAGCTCCGCTCAGTACACCCCATACACATACAGCCCTGCTACATCTACCCTGTAAACCCCTCCTGACCCCACACATACTTATCTCATCCAGCACCATGACAACAGCCAACAGCACAGCAGAGTCTTGCAGACACCAAGAGGCAAGGCTGTGCGCACAGGACCTGTGATGAGGTCACAGGAGGGGCGGAGTCAGGGGTCACATGATCAGGGGTCTGGACAAAGGCTCCTGATCATGTGACCCACTGACTCCTCCCCTCCTGTGACCTCATCACAGGTCCTGCGAACAGAGAAGGCAAGCAACACTGTGAGTGGCTGCGGGGGCGGGAGCGGGGGTCTCATGCTACCGCGAGGATGGGGGGCGTGGTGGCTTATCTCCCTGCAGTGCGGGAGGAACTTGGAAACTATCACCGCCGTGCCCGCAGAGGGCCGGCGGCAGGAGCCACAGTGGCCACAGCCGCTGGCAAGCGGCCAGATGATCGGGCGCTGCCGCCTGCGGCCCACATGACAGCGGCCCAGCGGGAAAATGCCCGGTTGGTTATATTGCCAATCCGGGCCTGCACTACAGGTGTGGAATGAAAAAAAGGCAGGTTAATGCTTTCAGTATTGCAGTGTGCTGTACCTATTGTGTGCACAGAGCAAGATGTCAGTCAAGGAGCCGGGGTACAGATTATAGTGCGCTCAGATGAACAGAAGCAAGTGGCTGCAGGGAGAAAATAATGAATTTTCTCCCTGTAGTTGTATTTCCATTAGACTGCTGTACATGTTTAAAACAGGAATTATCTGCACTATGTCTGCAGATAAAAACAGGTTTCTTTTGCTGAAAGGTTCCCTTTAACCCCTTAGTGACCACCAAAATGTCTTTTTACTGATCTGCAATATAAGAGACTAGCATCCCCCGATGGGTGACAATCCTGTATCTGTCAGCTGTACACTATAGCTGACAACTTGCTGCATCAGCCACGATCAGCGTGGGAACTGACAATAGTCACTTAACCCCTTAAATGCTGCTGTCAATAATGACTACAGCATTTAGATGGTTAATAGAGTATGGGGGCTTCCTCTTTAACCCCATCGGCACCCTGAGATCTTCATCGTGTGGTCTCAATGTTTGTGATGGAAATACATGGCCAAATAATGGACTTGGAGTCTGCCGGTTATAGCGGTCTGTTCAGAAGTTACCAACATTTAGGTAGTAAAAATACATTTCTTCATTCCCGTCCTGCCACTCTGCATTCATTCCTGAAAAGGGTTAATAAACCACCTGAAAGCAATTTTGAATAGGTTGAGGAGCTTTGCTTTTAAAATTGTATCACTTTTGAGGGGTTTCCAATATATAGGATTCACAAAACTACTGCAAAACTTATTAGGTCCCTAAAAAAAAAATAGGTATTGTAAATTTCCTTGAAAAAATGAGAAATTACTACTACATCTTTAAACCTTCTAAAATTCTAACAAAATAAAAAAAATCCTACAAATGGTGCTGATGTAAAGTAGAGAAGAGGGAAATGTTATTTATCAATTAATGTTTTTGTGTGGTATGACTATCTGGATTAGGCTGGAGTCAGACACAACGTATAAAAATATGGTCTGTATTTTACAGTCGAAATACGCAGAAATGTTCCCTGAACAGTGATCCGTATGTCATCTGTTGGCAATGCTAGGATGCGATGTTTGCGCATGTAAGCATCCACTTGACATCCGTATTGCATTCGTATGCCGGGCTTGCAAAAGGGACATATAATGGATCCCAATGACAGGTTAAACACAAACGAAAGAATAGATATAGACACATAGAATACATTATGTATATATATATGTATTCTATATCTCTCCTACTGTATCCTCACCCACTCACGGGCAGGGTCCCCTGTCCTTATGTACTTGTGTGTCCCCTGTCTTACACATGTTTATTATACTTGTCCATATTTCCCCTTTTCACATGTAAAGCGCCATGGAATAAATGGCGCTATATAAATGCATAATAATAATAATAATAATAATAATAATAATAATAATAAATATATATATATACACACACACGTCATTGAGACACACACACACATATATATATATATATATATATATATATATACACTCACTGGCCACTTTATTAGGTACACCTGTCCAACTGTGTGTTAAGACTTAATTTCTAATCAGCCAATCACATGGCGGCAACTCAGTGCATTTAGGCATGTAGATATGGTCAAGACAATCTCCTGCAGTTCAAACCGAGCATCAGTATGGGGAAGAAAGGTGATTTGAGTGCCTTTGAACGTGGCATGATTGTTGGTGCCAGAAGGGCTGGTCTGAGTATTTCAGAAACTGCTGATCTACTGGGATTTTCACGCACAACCATCTCTAGGGTTTACAGAGAATGGTCCGAAAAAGAAAAAAAATCCAGTGAGCGGCAGTTCTGTGGCCGGAAATGCCTTGTTGATGCCAGAGGTCAGAGGAGAATGGGCAGACTGGTTCGAGCTGATAGAAAGGCAACAGTGACTCAAATTGCCACCCGTTACAACCAAGGTAGGCAGAAGAGCATCTCTGAACGCACAGTGCGTCGAACTTTGAGGCAGATGGGCTACAGCAGCAGAAGACCACACTGGGTACCACTCCTCTCAGCTAAGAACAGGAAACTGAGGCTACAATTTGCACAAGCTCATCGAAATTGGACAGTAGAAGATTGGAAAAACGTTGCCTGGTCTGATGAGTCTCGATTTCTGCTGCGACATTCGGATGGTAGGGTCAGAATTTGGCATAAACAACATGAAAGCATGGATCCATCCTGCCTTGTATCAACGGTTCAGGCTGGTGGTGGTGGTGTCATGGTGTGGGGAATTTTTTCTTGGCACTCTTTGGGCCCCTTGGTACCAATTGAGCATCGTTGCAACGCCACAGCCTACCTGAGTATTGTTGCTGACCATGTCCATCCCTTTATGACCACAATGTACCCAACATCTGATGGCTACTTTCAGCAGGATAATGCGCCATGTCATAAAGCTCGAATCATCTCAGATTGGTTTCTTGAACATGACAATGAGTTCACTGTACTCAAATGGCCTCCTCAGTCACCAGATCTCAATCCAATAGAGCATCTTTGGGATGTGGTGGAACGGGAGATTCGCATCAGGGATGTGCAGCCGACAAATCTGCGCCAACTGTGTGATGCCATCATGTCAATATGGTCCAAAATCTCTGAGGAATGCTTCCAGCACCTTGTTGAATCTCTGCCACGAAGAATTGAGGCAGTTCTGAAGGCAAAAGGGGGTCCAACCCCTTACTAGCATGGTGTACCTAATAAAGTGGCCAGTGAGTGTATATATATTTATAGTTCATAGAGTTCTACATAGCATAATAGCCGCTAAATCAATTGCCGGCTTCTATAAAATCATTGCAAAAACCCGACATGAAATGACACATGGTTTACATACAGTAAACCATTTCATTTAGTTTTTTATATGACTTTGACTAATAATTAGATTAGGGTATGTGTGTAAAATTTTAGACATGTAGGTGTTAAATTAATGGGTTAATTTGTTGAAAAAAATTGCGTGGGTCACACCGCCAGAGAGGGAAAGCCAGTGAGTGAGGGCAGATATTAATAGCCTAGAGAGGGACCATTGTTTTTGCCTCCCCCCGGCTAAAAAAATCTGCCCCCAGCCACCCCAGAAAAGACGCATCTATAAGATGCGCCTTTTCTGGCACTTAGCCTCTCTATTCCCATTGCCTTTAGCGGTGGCTCATGGGTTAATAATGGGTTAAAGTCACCTTGCTATTGAAAGGTGACATTAAGCCGGGTTAATAATGGAGAGGTGTCAATAAGACACCTATCTATTATTAATCCCATAGTAGTAAAGGGTTAAAAATGACACACACATTAATTAAAAATTCTTTTAATTAAATAATGACATCAAGCTTTTTACAAAAATTTATTATGCTGCCAATCCAAAAGAATCCCTTGTTCTCCTGTAACAAAAAAAAAATAAAAAAACAACAATATCCATACCTCTCCGCAGTTCAGTCAGGTCCCCTCCGGCAATCCATCACAAGGGGTTAACTAGTTTACAACCGGGACCAGTGATAATCGTACCGGCCTGGCTGTAAACCACTGCAGAATGAATGAATTCATCTCTTCGCAGCATCCCCGGTTGACCGGAGATGAACTGATTACCATGGGAAAGTTTCTGAACTTTTTCCCATGCTGTCAGATCACCGTGGGTCAGGCGGAGAGTCTGCGCAGCCTCAGTGACTACCGCTGATGTCATTGAGACTGCACGAAGTCCCCGACTGACCTGACTGTATGTAAACCATGTGTCATTTCATGTCGGGTTTTGTAATAATTTTACAGAAGCTGGCAATTGATTTATGTAGAAATCTATGAAATATATATATATATATATATATGTCTCAATCAGGGCTGTGGAGTCGGATCAGCAGATCAGCTTTTTAACCCCTTCACCCCCAAGGGTGGTTTGCACGTTCATGACCGGGCCAATTTTTACAATTCTGACCACTGTACCTTTATGAGGTCATAACTCTCGAACGCTTCCATGGATCCCGGTGATTCTGACATTGTTTTCTCGTGACATATTGTACTTCATGTTAGTGGTAAAATTTCATTCAAATAACTTGCGTTTATTTGTGAGAAAAACGGAAATTTGGCGAAAATTTTGAAAATTTCGCAATTTTCCAACTTTGAATTTTTATGCCCTTAAATCACAGAGATACGGCACACAAAAAACTTGATAACTAACATTTCCCACATGATTACTTTACATCAGCACAATTTTGGAACCAAAATTTTTTTTTGTTAGGAAGTTATAAGGGTTAAAAGTTGACCAGCGATTTCTCATTTTTACAACACCATTTTATTTTTAGGACCACATCACATTTGAAGCCACTTTGAGGGGTCTATATGATAGAAAATACCCAAAAGTGACACCATTCTAAAAACTGCACCCCTTAAGGTGCTCAAAACCACATTCAAGAAGTTTATTAACCCTTTAGGTGCGTCACATGAAATTTTTTGAATATTTAAAAAAAAAATGAACATCTAACTTTTTTTCATAAAAAAAATACTTCAGGTTCAATTTTTTTTATTTTACCAAGGGTAACAGGAGAAATTGAACTGCAAAAGTTATTGTGCAATTTGTCCTGAGTACGCAGATACCTGATA
Organism: Dendrobates tinctorius; assembly: GCF_039654945.1. Classification (NCBI taxonomy): domain Eukaryota; kingdom Metazoa; phylum Chordata; class Amphibia; order Anura; family Dendrobatidae; genus Dendrobates; species Dendrobates tinctorius. The sequence goes on along the minus strand of NW_027361771.1, from coordinate 8,228,972 downwards.
TGTGGGGGGGAACGACTGTTTCGGCGCATGGCAGAGCTCAGAATGGAAGGAGCGCAGTTTGACTTTTTCAATGCAAAATTGGCTGGAATTCAGATTGGACGCCATGTCACGTTTGGAGAGTCCCTGATGTACCTAAACAGTGGAAACCCCCTACAAGTGACCCCATTTTGGAAACTAGACCCCCCTAGGAACTTATCTAGATATGTGGTGAGAACTTTGAACCCACAAGGGCTTTACAGAAGTTTATAACGTACAGCGGTACAATTAAAAAATCATATTTTTTCCACAAAAATGATCTTTTCACCCTCAATTCTTATTTTCCCAAGGGTAACAGGACCCTAAAAGTTATTGTGCAATTTGTCCTGAGTACGCTGATACCCCACATGTGGGGGTAAACCACTATTTGGGCGCATGGCAGAGCTCGGAAGGGAAGCAGCGCCACTTGACGTTTTTGGCTGGAATTGAGATCGGACACCATGTCGCGTTTGGAAAACCCCTGATGTACCAAAACAGTGGAAACCCCCCACAAATGACACCATTTTGGAAAATAGACCCCCTAAGGAACTTATCTAGATGTGTGGTGAGAACTTTGAACCCCCATGGGCTTCACAGAAGTTTATAACATAAAGCCATACAATTAAAAAATCATATTTTTTTCCACAAAAATGATCTTTTCACCCTCAATTCTTATTTTCCCAAGGGTAACAGGACCCTAAAAGTTATTGTGCAATTTGTCCTGAGTATGCTGATACCCCACATGTGGGGGTAAACCACTATTTGGGCGCATGGCAGAGCTCGGAAGGGAAGCAGCGCCACTTGACGTTTTTGGCTGGAATTGAGATCGGACACCATATCGCGTTTGGAAAACCCCTGATGTACCAAAACAGTGGAAACCCCCCACAAATGACACCATTTTGGAAACTAGACCCCCTAAGGAACTTATCTAGATGTGTGGTGAGCACTTTGACCCCCCCAGTGCTTCACAGAAGTTTACAACGCCCGGGCGTGAAAATAAAAAATTCGTATTTTTTCCACAAACATGATCTTTTAGTCACCATTTTTTTATTTTCCCAAGGGTACCAGGAGAAATTGGACCCCAAAAGTTGTTGTCCAATTTGTCCTGAGTATCAATACCCCATATGTGGGAGAAAACTACTGTATGGGCACACGTCGGGGCTCGGAAGGGAAGTAGTGACGTTTTGGAATGCAGACTTTGATGGAATGGTCTGCGGGTGTCATGTTGCCTTTGGAGAGCCCCTAATGTACCTAAACAGTGGAAACCCCCCACAAATGACACCATTTTGTAAACTAGACCCCCCAAGGAACTTATCTAGATGTGTGGTGAGCACTTTGACCCCCCCAGTGCTTCACAGAAGTTTACAACGCCCGGGCGTGAAAATAAAAAATTCGTATTTTTTCCACAAACATGATCTTTTAGTCACCATTTTTTTATTTTCCCAAGGGTACCAGGAGAAATTGGACCCCAAAAGTTGTTGTCCAATTTGTCCTGAGTATGCTGATACCCCATATGTGGGAGAAAACTACTGTATGGGCACACGTCGGGGCTCGGAAGGGAAGTAGTGACGTTTTGGAATGCAGACTTTGATGGAATGGTCTGCGGGTGTCATGTTGCCTTTGGAGAGCCCCTAATGTACCTAAACAGTGGAAACCCCCCACAAATGACACCATTTTGTAAACTAGACCCCCCAAGGAACTTATCTAGATGTGTGGTGAGCACTTTGACCCCCCCAGTGCTTCACAGAAGTTTACAACGCCCGGGCGTGAAAATAAAAAATTCGTATTTTTTCCACAAACATGATCTTTTAGTCACCATTTTTTTATTTTCCCAAGGGTACCAGGAGAAATTGGACCCCAAAAGTTGTTGTCCAATTTGTCCTGAGTATGCTGATACCCCATATGTGGGAGAAAACTACTGTATGGGCACACGTCGGGGCTCGGAAGGGAAGTAGTGACGTTTTGGAATGCAGACTTTGATGGAATGGTCTGCGGGTGTCATGTTGCCTTTGGAGAGCCCCTAATGTACCTAAACAGTGGAAACCCCCCACAAATGACACCATTTTGTAAACTAGACCCCCCAAGGAACTTATCTAGATGTGTGGTGAGCACTTTGACCCCCCCCAGTGCTTCACAGAAGTTTACAACGCCCGGGCGTGAAAATAAAAAATTCGTATTTTTTCCACAAACATGATCTTTTAGTCACCATTTTTTTATTTTCCCAAGGGTACCAGGAGAAATTGGACCCCAAAAGTTGTTGTCCAATTTGTCCTGAGTATGCTGATACCCCATATGTGGGAGAAAACTACTGTATGGGCACACGTCGGGGCTCGGAAGGGAAGTAGTGACGTTTTGGAATGCAGACTTTGATGGAATGGTCTGCGGGTGTCATGTTGCCTTTGGAGAGCCCCTAATGTACCTAAACAGTGGAAACCCCCCACAAATGACACCATTTTGTAAACTAGACCCCCCAAGGAACTTATCTAGATGTGTGGTGAGCACTTTGACCCCCCCAGTGCTTCACAGAAGTTTACAACGCCCGGGCGTGAAAATAAAAAATTCGTATTTTTTCCACAAACATGATCTTTTAGTCACCATTTTTTTATTTTCCCAAGGGTACCAGGAGAAATTGGACCCCAAAAGTTGTCCAATTTGTCCTGAGTACGCTGATTTCCCATATGTAGGAGAAAACTACTGTATGGACACACGTCGGGGCTCGGAAGGGAAGCAGTGACGTTTTGGAATGCAGACTTTGATGGAATGGTCTGCGGGTGTCATGTGCGTTTGGAGAGCCCCTGATGTACTTAAACTATTGAAACTCCCCACAAGTGACCCCATTTTGGACACTAGACCCCCCACGGAACTTTTCTAGATGTTTGGTGAGCACTTTGAACCCCCAAGTGCTTCACAGAAGTTTATAACGCTCGGACGTGAAAATAAAAAAATCATTTTTTTCCACAAAAATGATATTTTTGCCCCCAATTTTTTATTTTCCTAAGGGTAACAGGAGAAATTGGACCCCAAAAATTGTTTTGCAATTTGTCCTGAGTAGGCTGATACCCTACATGTGGGGGTAAAACACTGTTTGGGCGCATAGCAGAGCTTGGAAGGGAAGGAGCACCATTTGACTTTTTCAACTCAGAATTGGCTGGAATTGAGATCAGACGCCATGTTGCATTTGGAGAGCCCCTGATGTGCCCAAACAGTGGAAACCCCCAATTCTAACTCCAACCCGAACCCCAACACGCCCCTAACCCTAGCCCTAACCCTAGCCCTAACCCTAGCCCTAACCCTAGCCCTAGCCCTAACCCTAACCCTACCCCAACACACCCCTAGCCCTAACCCTAGCCCTAACCCTAATGGAAAAATGGAAATAAATAAATTTTTTTTATTTTATTATTTTTCCCTAACTAAGGGGGTGATAACGGGGGGTTTGATTTACTATTTATGGCGGTTTTTATGTTTGGCGGCTGTCGCACGCTAAAAGACGCTTTTTATTGTAAAAATAGTTTTTGCATCACCACATATTGAGAGCTATAATTTTTCCGTATTTTGACCCACCGAGTCATGTGAGGTCTTATTTTTTGCGGGACGAGTTGACGTTTTTATTGGTACCATTTTCGGGCACGTGAAATTTTTTGATCGCTTTTTATTCCGATTTTTGTGACGCAGAATGAACAAAAACCAGCTTTTCATGAATTTCTTTTGGGGGGGTGCGTTTACACCGTTCCGCGTGCGGTAAAATTGATAAAGCGGTTTTATTCTTCGGGTCAGTACGGTTACAGCGATACCTCATTTAGGTCGTTTTTTTATGTTTTTGTCGGTTTTATGCAATGAAAACTATTTTATATAAAAAATAATTATTTTTGCATCGCTTTATTCTGCGAGTTATAACTTTTTTATTTTTTCACTGATGATGCTGTATGGCGGCTTGTTTTTTGCGGGACAAGATGACGTTTTCAGCGGTACCATGGATATTTATATGCGTCTTTTTGATTGCGCGTTATTGCACTTTTTGTTTGGCGGTATGATAATAAATCATTATTTTTTGCTTCGTTTTTTATTTTTGTTTTTTAAGGGGTTCGCTAAAGGGGTTAACTATTGGGACAGTTTTATAGGGCAGGTCGTTACGGACGCGGCGATACCTAATATGTGTACTTTTATTGTTTTGTTTTTTTTATTATTTTCAAAAAATGAATTTATTGGGGAATATTTTTTTTTTTTTTACTAATTTATTTGGCGATTTTTTTTAATTTATTTTTACACTTTTTTTTAATTTTTTTTTTACTTTATTACATAGTCCCAGGTGGGACATCACTGTCCTGTGACAGATCGCTGATCTGTCACATCACAGATCACTGTGACAGATCAGCAATCTGTCACAGGCAGTGCACAAGGCTTCCTCATGCCTGCGCTTTGCAGGCACTGAGGAAGCCAGCTTCCCCAGGCCCCCGTCGCCATCTTGGATTCGGGGGCCTGGAGGAAAGGAGCCCCCCGCAGCAGCGCTGCACATTGCGCTGCCGTGGGGGGCTCAGGGAAGCACGGAGGGAGCCCCCTCCCTGCCGATGCTTCCCTTTAACCCCCGGTACACCGCGATCATGTTTGATCGCGGTGTGCAAGGGGTTAACGTGTCGGGGGCGGTCCGTGACCGCCCCTGACACATTGTGCCGGGTGTCAGCTGTGATAATCAGCTGACACCCGGCCGCGATCAGCGGTGCTCACCACGTGGGCGCCGCTGATCGCGGTAGACGTACTATCCCGTCCCCGGTCATACGGGCCCGGGTACCGTGGACGGGATAGTACGTCTCATGTCAGGAAGGGGTTAAAAAACCGCATCACCTGAAAGGTTTTTGAGCTCATAGATAATGTTTTCAATAGCAAAAGCAGATTAGAAAAATGCCACACAAACTGACATGCTCATTCAGCCCAAAAACGGATCCTCACAAAACAATGTGTCTGAATGTCATATCTTGAAACCCATTGACTTTGCTGGGATGCACAGAGTCACTGCATTTTACTGCAAAAAACGGATCCTCAAAAACGCTGTGTGTGAATCATGGCCATAGCCAGTGTGGGGCGGGGGGGCTGTTGCCCCCCTAGAAGCAGGGGCACACACCTATCAGAACTCACTTGTATGCTGCAATGCTCCCGTCCTGCACCGGCTCCAGACTGCAGGGGGCAATCTCCCCTCCTCTGTCCTGTCTTCTGCCGTCTTCACCAGAGAGAGGAGAGGTGCCTGCCCTGCACAGGATCTGATTCCTGGGCCCCAAGCTGGAGAAAGTGAGAAAGTTGTGCACACGCTGCAGCTGGCAATAAGAGATAGTCTGCAAGAGGGACATGCTGGAAATCTGATTGGAAAAATGAGGAAATATGTTATTGCTGCCAGAACCCCTAAAATTGATTCCATCTTGAAGAGACGTGCTGGGAAAGGGGCAATTGTCGATCAAGCCACTCGGTGAGGCAGCACTTATTTAATGATTGAGCGATTGCCTGAACTAAAATCGTTTCTTATAGATAAGGCGAACCCTCAGGTAACCATAAATGAAGGTCAATGGACACAGGTGGCTAAATTGAAGGAATTGCTTAATCACCCATTTACCGTGACTAAAAAATTACAAGCTGAGGATTTAACTCCTGGCATTTTCATAAGGGAGTGGAAGAACTTGCTATTTTGCCTGTCCCAAAGAGGAGGTTTAATTGCAGATGGTATTTCTGCTGCAATGAAACAGAGAGAGACACAGCTATTGGAAAATAAAATTTTTCTGGCAGCTGTTTATGTGGACCCAAGTGATCATATACTGCTTGATGATCAACAGCTTACTGTCACGTGGACCCGTCCTGTGTGACACAACCCCCAGGCCGGTAACTAAGACAACAAGACACAGCACGTGTAACTGTCCTGTGTGACACGACCCACAGGCCGGTAACTAAAACGACAAGACACGGGGGAAGGGAAAACAGTTACAACGGTGGGCCCTGCGATAGGGAACGGGGACGAGGGTACAACAGTGTCAACCCGTACTATCCGTCGGCGTCTGAATGAAAAGGGACTGTATGGTAGGAGACCCAGGAAGACCCCACTTCTTACCCCAAGACATAAAAAAGCCAGGCTGGAGTTTGCCAAAACTTACCTGAAAAAGCCTAAAACGTTTTGGAAGAATGTTCTCTGGTCAGATGAGACAAAAGTAGAGCTTTTTGGGCAAAGGCATCAACATAGAGTTTACAGGAGAAAAAAAGAGGCATTCGAAGAAAAGAACACGGTCCCTACAGTCAAACATGGCGGAGGTTCCCTGATGTTTTGGGGTTGCTTTGCTGCCTCTGGCACTGGACTGCTTGACCATGTGCATGGCATTATGAAGTCTGAAGACTACCAACAAATAACAAATTTTGCAGCATAATGTAGGGCCCAGTGTGAGAAAGCTGGGTTTCCCTCAGAGGTCATGGGTCTTCCAGCAGGACAATGACCCAAAACACACTTCAAAAAGCACTAGAAAATGGTTTGCGAGAAAGCACTGGAGACTTCTAAGGTGGCCAGCAATGAGTCCAGACCTGAATCCCATAGAACACCTGTGGAGAGATCTAAAAATGGCAGTTTGGAGAAGGCACCCTTCAAATATCAGGGACCTGGAGCAGTTTGCCAAAGAAGAATGGTCTAAAATTCCAGCAGAGCATTGTAAGAAACTTACTGATGGTTACCGGAAGCGGTTGGTTGCAGTTATTTTGGCTAAAGGTTGTGCAACCAAGTATTAGGCTGAGGGTGCCAATACTTTTGTCTGGCCTATTTTTGGAGTTTTGTGTGAAATGATCAATGTTTTGCTTTTTGCTTCATTCTCTTTTGTGTTTTTTCATTTAAGACAAATTAAATGAAGATAATAATACCAAAGAATTTGTGTTTGCAATCATTTTCAGGAAGAAACTGAGTATTATCTGACAGGATTGCAGGGGTGTCAATACTTTTGGCCACAACTGTGCGCATATATATATATATATACACATATATACAGTTATACATAAAGGCAATATTTTCATAAATGAAGGGAGTGGAGTGGTACACGGTCCTGGTACACCCCTTACACTCAGAACCTTTAATATTTACATTGAATACTCCACTCAGGGAGGTCAACGAGGTAGTAACCAAAAAAAGCAATATCGACGGGAACTGTCTTTTTGCTTAACGAGTTCGCCGAATAACACCCACCGCATGAGAATAAGAGTCCATTCTACATTGAATAGGTGCCTGGCTCACAGTCCTCCAGATTACACCTCCAGTCCATGGTGAGCACTATACCTTTAACGTGCGCCTGGAGACAGTCCTTACGTTAGCACCGCCAATTTATATTTAAACAATTCGGACCCGTTTACCAGAGTGCAACGTATTTACAAGGAAAAAACGCACAAAAATTGAGCTTAGTTGAAGTTGGTATACATGCAGAATATAAACACATGTTCACGTTGGCCATAAAACACTGAAAAAACCTACAAGAAGCAAAATAAACAAAAACCCTGCTATAACTAAATTAACTAAATAAGTAAAAAGCAAGTGCGTTTAAATAACACAGGGTTCTTAGTAATACGATTTTTGATAAAAAAAAGCATGAAAGTCATCTCACCGTCGCCAAGGTGAGCCTGATTGAGACGGTTCTACACTGTCTAATATTAAAACCTTACCATGTGTCGAAGTCGACCTCAGTGTATGAATAAGGGCAGACAAAAGGACCAGATACCGACCTGTGGTCACCAGCCAGGGGAAGCTTTTAATTGTGATTTACAGCTCAAGAGGGTGAGACCACACCCCTACTTGCACAGAATGCAAAAATACAAACAGAAAAACGCACAAAAATTGAGCTTAGTTGAAGTTGGTATACATGCAGCATATAAACGCATGTTCACTTTGGCCATAAAACATTGAAAAAACCTACAAGAAGCAAAATAAACAAAAAGGTCATACAGGGGTATGACCTTTCCATAAGGTCAACAGTCCTTTAGGGGAAGCGTCCCCCTCCCTTTGTGTATGGCATGGTCCTGTGTGCCACGTGCATGCTGCCTGGTCCTAGTACACAGTCAGTTGCTGCCGCACCTGGTCCGTTAGTCCAAGAACCTGTTACTTTCCACAAGGGCAAAGTCCTGCTATCCAGCAGAAAGTGCAACAGGCGCAACCAAACAATTTTACAAACTTAACGTCCACTCGTGGCCGTGTCGGCCGCATTACTCCTGACTCTGGGAGCATTTCAGGGCTCCTTTGCTCGCAGAGACGCAGAACAGTCCGATGTACTACTTATGTGGCAATGGTGCAACAAGCACAACTTTCTCATTCATTTTTTTTCAAGCAAGTTCTCACAGCTTAAGGGCACGCATCCCGTGCCGCTTTGTCCTTTTCTGGACTCCTTGCCCGGGATTGGGCTGATGACGAACCTGCAGCCGCAGGTGTCATGGGTTGCCATGACATGGCAGGGGCAGAATTTGACTGTGCGGTGGCTGAGGGATAGGGGACCGACTGCAAAATAGCCCCTGGGGCAGTCCTCTTTGTAGAAAGAGACCCAGCCTCCTTCCACTAGGGGTCTCCCAAACTTCACAGAGGCGGCGTTTACATACACCTTATCGTTGGTTCCTGCCTCTTGTATGAAGCCGTACCCCTGCTCAATCTTGGTGTGGACCAACTGCCCGCGAGAGTGGCGCCCAGCCATAGCGCGTTCTCCGTGTTGACGCAGCTAGGCCCAGATTTCCTTTTTCCACTGCTTCTTATTTTCAATTACGCCCGCAATCCAGGCAGACTGCCCGGGGGTGGGGAAAGGGCCCTGTGCTGGGTGATGGAATCGCAAGGCTCCTAGGGACATGGCCTTGTTTCTTTCTAGAAGTAGGCACGGCCTCCGGGGTGCGGGGTTGCAGAGCAGACCACCCTTCAGGCTGCTCCACCAGGGACACAGGGAATTGGTGAGTCCAGAACTCGTCCGCGACTCCCCTCAATCGGCCGACCCGGATCTTCTCTTCTTGCCGCCATTTCCAATTCATGCGGCCTACTCCTCTACAGTGACGAGTGCAAGAATGTTCCATCATTGCCGGTTCCGTGTCACACAATGGTACTGCGCAGCTGCACTCAAGGTCTTCTTCCGGGCCCCACCCGTTCCGAAGTGGGGTCTCCTCCAACCACTCCACCCACTTCTCTGCATTCTTTAGGGAGGGTCGGGTTCTTCTCATCCGCTCCCACCATGGGCGGATTGGGAGTTGTTGACAGAATGCCATCGAAGGGTGAGGTCCAAGTTATCATTCTCCTTTTTGGTGCCAACCTCCGCCATCTTCATGGCCGCCATTTTTGCCTTCATAGTGTCAGACACATTTAAGGATTTAGACATGTCCATAATGTCATTCACATCCAGCATTTCAGCAACATTCACAATTTCTTCATCTTCACTCTTTCTGGTCACATCAATTATATCTTTCACGGCATTCCCACGCTGTACGGTTGTGGGATCCTGCCAACTACACCAAGTGTGAGGGAGGGCCAGAGCCATAGTCATGGCTGAGAGTATGTACTTTACTGTGCCCTGGTCTCCCATCACATATAATGTCTCCTCTGCAGCATACCTTCTGCTTCACCTTCTGCACCATCAGGGTCCCATCGGACTGGCTAAAATTCTAATGCTAGCATTGTTGCATATAAAGAGACAGCGTCCATTTCAAACTTAAAGACATTCTCCAATTTCCCTGCACTCCTTCCTTGGTCCCTTAGTACTTGTCTGGGTCGTACTGCCTCTTGTGGTAATGCAGCATCCTCCCCGATCAGACTCACTGCGCTTGGGGATTCCCTCGTCCGTTTAAAGCCTGGATCTGAGGGCATCAGCGCATGCAATGATCTGTCACATGATGAGTGATCTGCGTACCCGTACTGTTCCGGACCTCTTCTCCACTTCTGCTCCACATTGCTGTCACACTGTTGCTTCAGCTGCACTTCTGTCTACTGGGCCCTGGATGACTGGCTCCTAAGCTTCAACATTACGGAGCTACTGGGTAACTCAGAGTCTAAGCCCACCCGAGCTGTATGGGCTCCCTAGCCCCCTCTGAACTAACCAGGAAACTGTTCCTGCCTTACCCTCCAGTAAACTCCTCCTACAGTTAACTATATACACTGTCTATTACACTAAGGTGTCATGCACCCCATCTAGTGACAGACTCCGGTACTACGCTTTCCCTATTTTGCAATTATATATTAACAGAACATATATATATATATACAGTTATACATAAAGGCAATATTTACATAAAGGAAGGGAGTGGAGTATTACACGGTCCTGGTACATCTCTTACATCTTCTCTGCAAGTGTGAATTGCACCACATCCGAACTGCGTTTGACAGGTTATGCAAAATGTCATATTGCACCAGGTCTCGGCGCTGCTGCCACAGTCGCTGCAACATGGGCAGAGTTGAATTCCACAGTGTCAGTTGCCACATTGCATATCAATTGGTTAACTCGTAGGCCGAAAGATCTCTATGCCAACTAAAGTCAATGACCTCCGGGTTGACAATGGCAAAAGTGAGCACACAGCAACAGTGGTTTCTGCAGCAGCGCATCCAGGCTGGGACAGTGACGAAGGAATTGCTGTACCATCAGGCTGAGGATGCGAGTTATGCAAGGCACATGTGTGAGGTTTCCCCGGCGTAGGGCCGCCACCACGTTTTCACGGTTATCACACACGGGCTCCAGGTTCAGTGGAGATAGCCATTGCTCAAACTTGGCAGAGTTAGCTGTCCACAATTCTTGATCTGTATGACTGCGATATCCAAGGCATATTAATATTAACAATGTCTGATTGCGGTGGGCCTCGACTGCGCAGTACGGAGGTGGGGGGGATTTTCTCTGCAGTGTGTCTCATTAAGGCTATGTGCACACGTAGCGGAATTCCCGTGGAGATTTCCGTGGGAATTCCTTAATTCCATTCTGCGGGAAATATGCGAGAAAACCGCATTTTAATTTCCGCCTATTTCCCTCGGAAAAACTAGCGATTTGCAAGCATAATTAGCTTGCAGAATGCTAGCGTTTTCCAAGCGATCTGTAGCATCGCTTGGAAAACTGATTGACAGGTTGGTCACAACATAGTGTTTGACTAGTGTGACCAACTTTTTACTATTGAGGCTGCCTATGCAGCATCAGTAGTAAAAAGATCTAATGTTAAAAATAACAAAAAAAATAAAAAATGGTGTTTTTCTTACCTTCTGGCGTCACGCGCAGCGTTCCCAATCCTCGCGATGCTCCGGCAGGTCCCGTTCCCAGTGATGCTTTGCGAAATGACCTTTGATGACGTCGCGGTCTCGCGAGACAGCTACGGTGTCGCGAGACCGCGACGTCATCAAAGGTCATTTTGCATAGCATCACTGGGAACGGGACCTGCCGGACCATCGCTGAATCCTGGGGACGCTGCGCGGGACATCGAAAGGTGAGAATATGACGATTTTTTTTATTTTAATTCTATTTTTTACATGGATATGGTACCCAGAGACTGGAGGAGAATCTCCTCTCCTCCACCCCCTGGGTACCATCCGCATATGTTCTGCTTACTTTTCGCATGGTGTGCACAGCCACATGCGGAAAGTAAGCAGAACAGTGCATTCCTATGTGGGCGTCGATTCCGCAAAATTAATGAGCATGCTGCGTATTTTTCCACAATGTGATACCGCCGCAGAAAAATCCGCAGCATTAGCACCGCATTGCGGAATCCCATAGGATCGCATGGGATGCTTTTTTTTGCGTTTTCAATGCAAAATCGTGCATTTAAAATCACCGCAAAAACGTGAAAAAAACGCTACGTGTGAACCCAGCCTAAGGCTGAGGGTGCAGGTGGAGACCCTAGAGGAGGTGGTGGAGGCAAAAGCACTGGAGGAAGTGTTAGATACAGAGGTTTGACCCGCAAGACCTGGGGATTCTAAGGCTTTGTGTCTAGTGACACCTTGGTGTCTAGTGCTTTAGTTCTCCATTCCCTGTTATGTAGTAGTTTAGTTCTCCAGACCAAGCGGTTTAGTAGTTTAATTCTCCAACCCCTGTTGTCTATTAATTTATTTCTCCATGTTCTGGTGTGTATTTGTTTTGTTCTCCAACCCCTGTTGTCTATTAGTTTAGTTTGCCATGTTCTGGTGTATAGTGGTTTAGTTATCCAACTTTAGACGTTTAGTAGTTTATATCGCCAAGCCCTGTTGTCTAGTAGTTTCGTTTTCCTTCTTATGGTATGTAGTGGTCTACTTTTCCATCCCCAAGCGCCCTGAAAGCCTTGGGGATTTCAAGATTTGTGGAGCAGCCCCTTCCCCGCCTACCCCCACAGCCATCAGAGTCACTCGGTGCCCAGTCATCAAGATGTAATGCCGCGGGCCATACTTGCATCTTGGAGGAGAAATTTTCTCTTCTTTAACAAGTTGGCGCCGCCGGCGCATTCGCAATAGCAGCTATCAGATCACCTCTATATACACTGCTGTTGTGAACTCATTTTCTGGTCTACCAGTTGTGAGTTCTCCTTCCGGGCTCCCTCTGGTGGTAACAGGAGGTAGTGAGGTTGATTTAATTAGTAGAGATCTGCCACCTGATGATGAGGATAACGATTGGATCTTTGGAATCTCAGACTGGATTTAAGACAGCCGACGCCCTATTCTGGTGCTGGTGATTCCTTCTGGCTTTTCAGGTCTTGGTTTTCAGCTCTGTTCCAGTCATCTCAAGCTAAGTGTTTCTTCTAATGTTCACACTTGATTTTGTTGGTCTATTCAGTTTTTTGTGTGGTCAGCCTGCCCCGGCTGGGGCTGTGCTGAATTTCCACTCTTATTTATCTGTATTTGCCAATTTGCTTTTTGTCCCTTATTAGATTGGCCTCTTTTTTGCTCTGTCTCAGAATATTTCAGAGTGCTGATATAGTGGGAGAAGTCTAGTGACTTCAGGGTTAATTTTGTTATCAGAAATGTTGGACATTATTTTTGTAGGGTTTTTTGGGCAGATTGCAGACAGTGTCTTTCCTTTCCTGTCCTTTCTAGTTAGTTTGGGCCCCATCGTTTGCTCAGCCTATTTTCCTGCCTGTGTTTGTGTTTTCATCTTGTCTCACCGTCAATACATGTGTGGGGGCTGTCTATTCCTTTGGGGTCTGCTCTGGGGCAGTTAGTTTTCCCCTTCTCTTGCTTTAGGCTTATTTAGTCCTCTGGCTGTGACGAGGCGTCTAGGTTCATCGTAGGAACGCTCCACGGCTGCTGCTTGTTGTGTGGTTAGGATCAGGGGTCTGCAATCTGCATAGTTACCAACCTCTCTGGTTTTCTGTGACTTAGCATGTTTAGTTTTCCTCCTCGGTGACCCATTCATAACACACTGCTATTTTCAAATGGATTTTTTTTTTTTTAAATATCAGGATAACCGCCTTGGAGCACGAGCATATCATTAACCCAAATCTGAAAATAAGGATTAAACAACTGTAGGTACGTGAGCCGACTGGCGGGTGGTCCCTTTTGCCGCCACGAACAGAGACTAAAGTGCGTCCAACAGGTCCTCATTATTGGCCGTCCTCTCGACGACCCGCAGCACCACACAGCTGCCGCACAACGAGCTCCGCACACAGGCCCAGGTACCTTTCCCTTTCTTCGGTCTTCCTGAATGACGTCCCTTGTGGCTCTTTCACTGTGGCTGCCCTAGGCCTACCACCACAGCGTTTCACCCGACCGAGTCCGTTCGTCTCTGGTACCTCCCGGGCTCTCTGTCCTGCGGCTCTCCTGTCATGGCCACCCCCCGGACCGTCTCTCTCGCCAGTCCTTCCTGGAGCTTCTTCTTGTCCTGCCTCTCCCTCCAGTCTTCTTCACTCCTGAGCTCCTCTCCCTGGACTGACCTTCTGGAACTCTCTTCTCTCTCTTATATATCCCCTCCCTGGGAATTCCCCTCTAGAGCTCCTGTAACCCTGCCCCCCATGACTTTGTGGTTTCGTAGCCATAAGCTGATATTAAGCCCTGCTCTCACTGCTCCTTGCTCCCATCTTGTGGCCAAACTGCAGTACTACACCTTCCTCCATTTCTGCTGTCCTTGGTCTCCCCCTATTGGCAAAACCCTGTACTACAACATCCTTCTCCTCTGTCTAGCTGTCTCCCACCTTCAAATACAGCAGTCCATGTCCAGCACCTTGTACATTAACCCTTCCTGCTGCAGACAGGTCCATAGGTCAGTCCACTTCCCCTATACAACAACCACAAGACGGATTTCATCACCGAGGTATCATTTTAATCAGTGTAACAGCACCGACCTGACACTGTCTGTAGGTTACTGTGCACAATCCTGCTGACATGTTACAAAGTTGGCAGATAACAAGAGTTGTGTCATTTTTGGTGGTATGAAACAAGACCCAGGCTATGCCCAAGAACGTTGCTGCCCACTGACAGAGTTGGGCTTAGGATGCAGTGCTGGTCATGGTAGCATAATGTGTGTGTGGGAAGCCGCAACGTAGCCTCCTCGTCTTTCTCTTCCTCTGCTGAGCTACTAATTTACAACTGTCCTCTCACCTCTCCTCTTGCTCCCTCTTTGACCGCTTACAAACTGTCTTCCAACTGCACCATTCAACTGAAACTACCCTGAGTAAAGTCAGACTTGGCCCTTTGTTGGATCGCCTCATACCCAACAGGACATTCAGTGACTCCCACTCACACACCAGCTCCTCATCTCACCCCCTATATGTCTATGTCCCCCAAGATTTAGTTGTTGGACCCCTGCTCTTCTCCATCTACACTTTCAGCCTGAGACAGCTGATAGAGGTGAAACTGAAAGTCGTGATGACACACAGATCTACCTCTCTGGACCCAATATCACCTCCTTACTAACCAGAATTCCATAATGTGTGTCCGCTAATTCATCTTTCTTCTCTGCTAGATTTCTGAAATTTAACATGGATAAAACAGAATTCATCATCTTTCCACCATCTCTTTCATCCCCCCCTAACTGACCTATGCATCAAAGTCAATGACTGCCCACTCTCCCCAGTGCCACAAGCTTGACTCTGATCTCTCCTTCAAATGTCAGATCCAAGCCCGTTCCACTTGCTTCCGACTCCAACTCCAAAATATCTCCGGGATCCGCACATTCCTCAAACATAAATCTACAAAAACATCAGTGCACGCCCTCATCATCTCCCGCCTCGACTACTACAACCTCCTGCTCTGTGGCCTCTATTCTACCTGTCTCGCACCCCTCCCATCTATCCTAATCTCTGCTGGTGGACTAATCCACCTGTCACCGTGTTATTCCCTGGCTTCTCTCTGTCAGTCCCTGCGCTGGCTCCCCGTTGCCCAGAGAGTACATTTGAAAAGCCTAATTTTGGCATACAAAGCCATCGTGACCATACATCTGTGACCTAGTCTCCCTGTACTTACCTGCATGCAACCTCCCATCCTTACAAGATCTCCTTCTCTACTTCCCTCTTATCTTTTTTTGCCACAATCGCATACAGGATTTGTCCCGTGCATCTCCCCTACTGTGGAAATCTCTACCCCAACACATCCGACTCTCGCCTACCGTGGAAGCCTTCAAAAGGAAGCTGAAGATCCACTTCTTCCGACAAGTGTACAACCTGCAGTAACCCTTGCTCCACCATACCGCGGCACAACCAGCTGTACCCTCACCTACTGTATCCTCACCCATCCCTTGTTGATTGTTAGTATGCCCTCGTGCTCAGGGTCCTCTATCCTCTTGTATCCATTGGTGACCCTTTTCTACATGTAAAGTGCCATGGAATTAATGGCGCTAGAATAATAATTATACTACTTGTACTCTGGGTCAATTGATGCCACTTTCCTGGTGTCTGCGCCTAATTTTTTTACATTTGATGACTCCTGATTTGGTTTCCATCTGCTGGGTTGGTTACAGTAGAAAAGATGTCGGTCCCTATGATACTATTTCTACTCTGGTGAAATTGAGACTCCTGATTGGGTCTCTGCCTTCTGCGTCACCCTCCCAGCAGAGACGTCAACTTTATCACCACCGCAGCCCCAGTTCCTTCTTCCTTCTTCTTCCATGTCTGCCCAGGCCCAGGGTGTGTGCACTGCTCGCAGGTCCCGGGCACTATGCTTAGGGCGCACGTGCTCCCTCCGTCTTAGAGGGACCACGCGCGTCACCCTAGGGTGTCCCCGGCAACACCTATTTAAGGCTTCTCCTCCAATATGGAAGTGATCGAGCAATGTTGTTAGTTTGCCTTGCATGTTTACTAGTTGTCAGGTTCCCCAGGTCTGCCCATCTACTTGTCTACCCTGTACCATCTGCTCGTTCCTGTCTGTTCTCTTCTGTCCATCAACCAGTCTAGCCTGCACCTGCCAGTGCTCTTCTCTCTTAACACCTGGTCCAGCCCGCACCTGTCAGCACCCATCTGTTCAACACCAGGTCCAGCTTGCACCTGCCAGTGCCCATCTGTTCAACACCCGGTTAAGTCTGCACCTGCCAGTGCTCCTGCGTCTAAAACCCAGTCCAACCCGCATCTGCCAGTGGCCATGTTTCAACACCCAGTCCAACCTGTACCTGCCAGTACCAATCTGTTCAACAACTGGTCCAGTCCACACCTGCCAGTGCTCTCCTGTTCCTCAGCCGGTCCAACCCGCATCTGGCAGTGCTCATCTGTCTAACAGCTGGTCCAGCTTGCACCTGCCAGAGGTCATCTATCTTAACAACCGGTCCAGCCCGCGCCTGCCAGTGCCCATCTGTTCAAAAACAAGAAACGGGGGCACTACCGAACTATTAAGGGGATCCAACCTTGGCCTATAGCAGAGTAAGTGATTAACAAAAGAAAAATGAAATAGGCCACAAAGCAGGGGATCACCCTAGGCAGGAGATAGCATAAACAATTCAAATTTTATTCAACACAGAAAAACAGACAAAAAATTGTTAAAAACATTAAAAATGGTCAAACATATGACACATATACACATTGCACAAAGCTCATAATAGAGCATACCACCTACCGCTAAACACTTCACAATGGGAAAATGACCCTAGGTCCATGTAAACAGCATGCCAGAGTGTGAAAAAATACACCCCCTCAAATAGAAATATTTAACCATGCAGAAGGTAGAAAACACTCTGTGTAGTAAAGGTGGACAATAAATTCATTACCTGAAAAGAGGGTTAACACTAATACCATAAGTCACCACAGATAGAGATATATAACTCATGAAGTGTCTTGTCCGAATGCAATAAAAAAAGAATATATTAGAGGCAAACGGTTTAAATTACCCCCTTTAGGAACATATATTGCACTGCTTCAAAAATACACATCAAGCATACAAATAACCCACATGGTCTAAGCCCCTGAAATAAGGAGAGAGAGGTATAGGCTAAAATAGCCTCCTACAATGATCAGCACATGTTCACATTAGCGATATACAAAACCCATGTAGAGAAAGGTATGGGCAAAAATAGCCTCCTACAATGGTCAGCACATGTTCACATTAGCGATATACAAAACCCCTGTAGAGAAAGGTATGGGCAAAAATAGCCTCCTACAATGGTCAGCACATGTTCACATTAGCGATATACAAAACCCATGTAGAGTGGAGCAGGCAGAGTGGAAAGACCCGACGCGTGTCGCTACACTTGGTGGCTTCATCAGGGGTACTGAGTGCCTGTCTGCTGTGCCAATATATGTGACTAGCTATGAACCCGTTCTACGCCCGGGTGGCGAGCATTTTTATTGGTATATGGTCTCCCATCCTGGTATGTGCTGCCCCCCTCCTATCCTGGTATGCATGGTACCCCTCCTCCCCCAATCCTGGTATGCATGGCCCCCTCACTCCCAAATCCTGGTATGCATGGTCCTCTCACTCCCATATGCTGGTATGCATGGTCCTCTCGCCCCCCTATCCTGGTATGCATGGTCCTCACCCCTCCTATCCTGGTATGCATGGTCCTCTCACCCCCCAATCCTGGTATGCATGGTCCTCTCACCCCCCAATCCTGGTATGCATGGTCCCCTCACCCCCCTATCCTGGTATACATGGTCCCCTCGCCCCCCTATCCTGGCATGTATGATTAGGGTTAGGAGTGTGTTGGGGTTAGGGTTGGAGTTATAATTGGGGGGTTTCGACTGTTTGGGCACATCAGGTGCTCTCCAAATGCAACATGGCGTCTGATCTCAATTCCAGCCAATTCTGCGTTGAAAAAGTTAAATGGTGCTCCTTCCCTTCCAAGCTCTGCCATGCGCCAAAACAGTGTTTTACCCCCACATATAGGGTATCAGCATACTCAGGACAAATTGCAAAACAACTTTTGGGGTCCAATTTCTCCTGTTACCCTTAGGAAAATAAAAAATTGGGGGCAAAAATATCATTTTTGAGGAAAAAAATGATTTTTTTATTTTCACGCCACGCCCAGGCGTTATAAACTTCTGTGAAGCACTTGGGGGTTCAAAGTGCTCACCACACATCTAGATAAGTTCCGTGGGGGGTCTAGTTTCCAAAATGGGGTCACTTGTGGGGAGTTTCAATAGTTTAGGTACATCAGGGGCTCTCCAAACGCACATGACACCCGCAGACCAATCCATCAAAGTCTGCATTCCAAAACGTCACTACTTCCCTTCCGAACCCCGACGTGTGCCCATACAGTAGTTTTTTCCCACATATGAGGTATCAGCGTACTCAGGACAAATTGGACAACAACTTTTGGGGTCCAATTTCTCCTGTTACCCTGGGAAAATAAAAAAATTGGCGACTAATTGATCATGTTTGTGGAAAAAATACGATTTTTTTATTTTCATGCCTGGGCATTATAAACTTCTGTGAAGCCCTTGGGGGTTCAAAGTGCTCACCACACATCTAGATAAGTTCCTTATGGGGTCTAGTTTCCAAAATGGGGTCATTTATGGGGGGTTTCTACTGTTTAGGTACATTAGGGGCTCTCCAAAGGCAACATGACACCCGCAGACCATTCCATCAAAGTCTGCATTCCAAAGCATCACTATTTCCCTTCCGAGCCCCGACGTGTGCCCATACAGTAGTTTTCTCCCACAAATGAGGTATCAGCGTACTCAGGACAAATTGGACAACAACTTTTGTGGTCCAATTTCTCCTTGTACCCTTGGGAAAATGAAAAAATTGGTGACTAAAAGATCATGTTTGTGGAAAAAATACGATTTTTTTATTTTCACGCCCAGGCGTTATAAACTTCTGTGAAGCACTTGGGGGTTCAAAGTGCTCACCACACATCTAGATAAGTTCCGTGGGGGGTCTAGTTTCCAAAATGGGGTCACTTGTGGGGAGTTTCAATAGTTTAGGTACATCAGGGGCTCTCCAAACGCACATGACACCCGCAGACCAATCCATCAAAGTCTGCATTCCAAAACGTCACTACTTCCCTTCCGAACCCCGACGTGTGCCCATACAGTAGTTTTTTCCCACATATGAGGTATCAGCGTACTCAGGACAAATTGGACAACAACTTTTGGGGTCCAATTTCTCCTGTTACCCTGGGAAAATAAAAAAATTGGCGACTAATTGATCATGTTTGTGGAAAAAATACGATTTTTTTATTTTCATGCCTGGGCATTATAAACTTCTGTGAAGCCCTTGGGGGTTCAAAGTGCTCACCACACATCTAGATAAGTTCCTTATGGGGTCTAGTTTCCAAAATGGGGTCATTTGTGGGGGGTTTCCACTGTTTAGGTACATTAGGGGCTCTCCAAAGGCAACATGACACCCGCAGACCATTCCATCAAAGTCTGCATTCCAAAACATCACTACTTCCCTTCCGAGCCCCGACGTGTGCCCATACAGTAGTTTTCTCCCACAAATGAGGTATCAGCGTACTCGGGACAAATTGGACCACAACTTTTGTGGTCCAATTTCTCCTTGTACCCTTGGGAAAATGAAAAAATTGGTGACTAAAAGATCATGTTTGTGGAAAAAATACGATTTTTTTATTTTCACGCCCGGGCGTTATAAACTTCTGTGAAGCACTGGGGGGTTCAAAGTGCTCACCACACATCTAGATAAGTTCCTTGGGGGGTCTAGTTTCCAAAATGGTGTCATTTGTGGGGGGTTTCCACTGTTTTGGTACATCAGGGGCTTTCCAAACGCGACATGGTGTCCGATCTCAATTCCAGCCAAAAACGTCAAATGGCGCTGCTTCCCTTCCGAGCTCTGCCATGTGCCCAAATAGTGGTTTACCCCCACATGTGGGGTATCAGCGCACTCAGGACAAATTGCACAATATCTTTTAGGGTCCTGTTACAATTGGAAAAATAAAAATTGAGGGTGAAAAGATCATTTTTGTGGAAAAAATATGATTTTTTAATTGTACGGCTGAATGTTATAAACTTCTGTGAAGCCCTTGGGGGTTCAAAGTTCTCACCACACATCTAGATAAGTTCCTTGGGGGGTCTAGTTTCCAAAATGGTGTCATTTGTGGGGGGTTTCCACTGTTTTGGTACATCAGGGGCTTTCCAAACGCGACATGGTGTCCGATCTCAATT
Organism: Dendrobates tinctorius; assembly: GCF_039654945.1. NCBI lineage: Eukaryota > Metazoa > Chordata > Amphibia > Anura > Dendrobatidae > Dendrobates > Dendrobates tinctorius. The sequence goes on along the minus strand of NW_027361771.1, from coordinate 8,208,506 downwards.
CCAGCCAAAAACGTCAAATGGCGCTGCTTCCCTTCCGAGCTCTGCCATGCGCCCAAATAGTCATTTACACCCACATATGGGGTATCAGCGTACTCAGGACAAATTGCACAATAACTTTTAGGGACCTGTTACCCTTGGAAAAATAAAAATTGGGGGTGAAAAGATCATTTTTGTGGAAAAAATATGATTTTTTAATTGTACAACTGTACGTTATAAACTTCTGTGAAGCCTTTGTGGGTTAACAGTTCTCACCACATATCTAGATAAGTTCCTTGGGGGGTCTAGTTTCCAAAATGGGGTCACTTGGGGGGGGTTTCCACTGTTTAGGTACATCAGGGGCTCTCCAAACGCGACATGGCGGCCGATCTGAATTCCAGCCAATTTTGCATTGAAAAAGTCAAACGGCGCTCCTTCCCTGCTGAGGTCTGCCACGCGCCGAAACAGTGGTTCCCCCCACATATCAGGTATCAGCGTACTCAGGACAAATTGCACAATAACTTTTTCAGTCCAATTTCTCCTGTTACCCTTGGTAAAATAAAAAAAATTGAACCTGAAGTATTTTTTTAGTGAAAAAAAAGTTAAATGTTCATTTTTTTTAAAATATTCAAAAAATTCCTGTGACGCACCTAAAGGGTTAATAAACTTCTTGAATGTGGTTTTGAGCACCTTAAGGGGTACAGTTTTTAGAATGGTGTCACTTTTGGGTATTTTCTATCATATAGACCCCTCAAAGTGGCTTCAAATGTGATGTGGTCTGTAAAAATAAAATGGTGTTGCAAAAATGAGAAATCGCTGGTCAATTTTTAACCCTTATAACTTCCTAACAAAAAAAATTTTGGTTTCAAAATTGTGCTGATGTAAAGTAAACATGTGGGAAATGTTAGTTATCAAGTTTTTTGTGTGCCGTATCTCTGTGATTTAAGGGCATAAAAATTCAAAGATGGAAAATTGCAAAATTTTCAAAATTTTCGCCAAATTTCTGTTTTTTTCACAAATAAACGCAAGTTATTTGAATGAAATTTTACCACTAACATGAAGTACAATATGTCACGAGAAAACAATGTCAGAATCACCGGGATCCATGGAAGCGTTTCAGAGTTATTACCTCATAAAGGGACAGTGGTCAGAATTGTAAAAATTGGCCTGGTCATTAACGTGCAAACCACCCTTGGGGCTTAAGGGGTTAATGGCCAATATGTAATGGCCAAAGTTTTATTAGCGCATAATGCTGTTATAGAAAAAAAAAGGAAAATAGACATAATCCGTATTTAGAAACCATAGACAATAAAATGAAGGTGACGCAATCCGTGTACAAAAACTGTTGTTGCAAACACTTCACAACGATCATTCACAGGCATTCATGAGAATATAGCATGAATATTTGGGCTAAAATGACAAATTCGGGCAAAAGGTCAAACCACATAGTCCCTTGTTCACAACAGGTACATACACCGTGCTCATATGGTCAAATGTATATCCAGCACTAAAGCAAACCTCTCTCCCAACCAAGGGATAGAGGTAAGAAAGGAACATTCAATCAATTTATGTGTGACCAGGGTCAGGCTGAGTCTTAAATGTTATGTTATGGACATAAATCAATGGGTATACCACCATAGGACAAACATCCCTCACGAAAGGTCCACAGAAGAACAATGGAACCCAGGAAAGGGGTAAGGAGGAATAAATATTCCTATGTATAGCCGCCTCAATGGGAGAAAAGACCTCATAAGGTGAATGATAGAAAAGGCATACGATAAAGAACCAAAATGAAGATAGTAAAAAATTTTGATGAATCCACCATAAAAAATAATTGAAGGCATCGGTAAGAGGAGGGTATGCTGTTTAAGTGGACCACATTACACTGCTGTTTACATGGACTCAAACCTATAACAAAGCAAAACTTGATATGAACAGTGTCGCACACAGGTCCATAGTATAAGTCCAGAAATCACTCAACGCGCTTGTCATGATCTGAAGTGGATCTGACAGTTTTAAATGCACAAAGTGAATATTTTTCCTTTGTCTTGGTGCCAAAGTGGTGTGATTGCCCCCGGTGGCCATTGGAATTATTGCACGTGGTGTCGTTCATTCTAAGTTGCCCCGGTGGTGGTGAGCGGTAGTGCACTTTAGTTCTTTGGTTTAATGTGCACGTATTATAGGTCAGGTGTGACGCTCTATAAAAGAGTGTCAGGTGTGTGCAATCACTTGTTGGTGATATTGTGAGTTACTTTCAAGTAAGCCTGGGTGAAGGAAGGAGCTGAACACAAGTCCTGTGCAGCCCAGCCAGAGGGGTTGAGTCAGCTATGGAGTTTGCAAGGAGTGCTGGCATGGATTGGTGGAGTTCATCATTGGAGTCTGCAAGAAGAGCTGGCATGGCGTGGTGGAGTCGCAGTTTATGGTGTCACCAGGAAGTGCTTGCATGGCTTCGTTGGAGTGGCGACTATGGTGAGAGTTGCTCTCAGCATGCTGGACTTGGTTGCTGAAAGCTGGACTCAAGCATGCTTGACTTCTTGGCAGAAAAGTGGGACTCGAGCCTGCTGGACTTTTTGGCAGAAGCTGGACTCATCCTTGGGACTCTATTTACTGGGCAGCTGGAACTGGTGGTGGACTCTGCTCCAAGGCTGCACTAATGTGAAGGATCCTGTTATGGTGATGGATCCGGGTGGAGGAGAAGATGCACGCAGGTGGTGGGCTCTGTTGCTAGGAGCGTACGCAACAGAGCAAAGCTAAGTGGTGTTTCCCCTGTTTTGTCATCTTTCCTCATGTGTGTTTTAGTGCAGTGGTGGGATTAGTTTCCGCACCGACCAATTCCCTAGTGAGGGTTTAGGTCAGGGCGAGCTAGGGTTTAAGGTACGCGTGCGTCGCCCGGTGCGGAACCGGCATAGGGAACGTTAGGAGTGCAGGGACACTGGCTCAGGGGAGCTCAGGAGGTCTCCACTTCCCTATTCCCTATCGCAGGGCCCACCATTGTTAATGTTTCCCAGGTTTCCCTATTGTTTAAATTCGCCTTACTGGAGGCGGGGTTTCCAGACTTGTATAAACGTGTATTACCTAAATTCGCCAGTTGGAGGCGGTGTATCCAGCTGCACGTGTTTATTATTTAAATTCGCCCCACTGGAGGCGGTGTATCCAGGGTCACATGTGTCATATGGGTTCGCCTTGCGGTACTCGCTGCGTCCAGACACCCGTGACCGTGACAGCGCTCAAGTCTGTTTATAGAACCCAGTAAATAGTAAATCTTCGTTCAGGCCCGAAGGGACCAAAGTTTTAAGATTAAAGATCCACTTGGATTCCTGTCTGAGGAGTTCGAGGCTGATGTCTCCTCCCCTTATATCAGATTGAACACTCAAGTCCCAAAATCCTGGTGCCGCTCCACCGTGAACTGTGTGTGGTCAGATAATGCGATGCTACAGAGGTAGGCGTTTTGCCCTTCTCCAAATTTTCTTAGCTGTTGTAATACTTGAGAAATGATGTTGAAATTCTCTTCCTCAACTCCTGCGTCGTTTGCCCAACATATATTTTTGGGCACGGGCATACCAAAGCATAGACCACATTGCGGGATTTGCAGTTAAAATAACTCTGTGTTGTAACCTGAAACGGGAAAATAGGTAGAGTAAGAACACTAGTACCGATAGTAAACGGGCAAATATTGCAGTTGCCACAGGGAAATGTGCCAGTCAACCATACACCCCTGTTAAGCCTGGTGGTTGTCGTCAATAAATGAACAGTCGCACTCAAAAAAGAATTATTCTTGCAAAATAGTCTTTGAAAAAAATTATGATTTTTTTATTTATTTGAATTTTTCAATAGAACAAATAGTGAAACACCGCAAACAAAGGAGATATTCCAGATGTGAGTATTATATGGTTACGTTTCGACCTAACCCTAGGTCTTTCTCAAACTATACTGCAAGATAAAATGTAAAAAATAATTACAACACTGAACAAAGTGAACAAAATATCAGAAGAAACTGTAAATATAACGGACATAATTATGTACAAAAAGTAGAAGAATTAAAAAGGGTGTTACTGAGAGACCCTATACATACAACACAAAATCACATATATAGAAAAGGTGACAACATAAGGATCTAGGAAAAACCCAAGAAGATGCCATGTTGGTCAGAAAATAAACTTGGAGGGCGTTACAGGCTATTGGCAAAAACAATACTTTTAATTTATTATGCTTCATAAAGAGTATGCCAGAGGGGTGGTGGAGGTAAGCGGCAGACACAGAAAAGTATGGCAAGCATCGAGTGTACTGACCTCAATAGAAGTTTCAAGGTGTAGGATAGGGAGATTATTGTCAAAGTCCAAGTTCGGGGCTGTGGAAGAAAATGCAGGTAATAAGATAAGGAGAATGGAGGATAACAAGGGCGCCAAGAGGTGCTGCTGTACTGACCTGGTAACATGTGAGCTGCAGGAGTCTGCGGTGCTTATGAGAATAGGCTCAGAATGGCACGGTTTATAAATGCTCAAAATCACTGAGAGGCTAGGAGGAGGGTAGATGCAGAGCGCAGGCGTCACAGCGCCAGTGGGAGGCTAGAGCGTCATGACGCCGATATAAGGCTTGAGACGCATGGGGAGAAAGTGGCCCAGTGGAGCATGCGCTGTGGAGGGTCAGGGCAGGAGGGAACCAGGGCACCTGCGCGGCTGTGCAGTGTAAAAGTAAACAGAGAGTGCGATAGCTATAGGCAGTATGGTTTGAGAAAGACCTAGGGTTAGGTCGAAACGTAACCATATAATACTCACATCTGGAATATCTCCAAACAATATCTTGTTTGCTGTGTTTCACTATTTGTTCTATTGAAAAACTCAAACAAATAAAAAAATCATAATAATTTTTTCAAAGACTCTTTTGCAAGAATAATTCATTTTTGAGTGCGACTGTTCATTTATTGACTTTTGCCTGTGGTTTATCCACGCTTAGTCAGCACCTATCTCCATAGCACGAGTCTTTTCTCTTCTACAAGCCTGGTGGTTGGTCGTTTAAAGTGACTATGGCATAGACGATCTTTGAGATTACTGGCTCTTCTCGCGACCAAACTCGGTTGTACCGAAATATGAGGTTTTAGTCTGGGCTCACTCAGGAGGATCCCCCAATGTTTGGTAAGGATCCTTCTAATGTCAGACCACTGATTGTTGTGAGTGGTGACAACTCCAAGCGGTTTGGGGGGTCCCCTAACCCAAGGCTAAAGCAAGCAATCCCTGTCGGCATCCTTTGCTGCCATAAAGGCATGTGATATTACCTTTTTGGGTAACCTCTGTTCTTGAATCGATTAGTCAAGTCCTGTGCGTGGGCCAAAAAATCCTTTTGCGTGCTGCAATTTCTCTTCACACGATAAAATTGACCCTTGGGGATACCATTCCTAAGTTGTTGAGGATGGAAACTGGAGAAGTGCAATAGACTATTGGTGGCCGTGGGCTTGCGATATAGGGTAGAAAGAATACGAAAGCCATCAGGACGGAGCTTCAAATCCAGAAATTCAACTTCTGTTTGCGAGAAGTGTGAGGTAAGTCGTATGTTCAGAGTGTTATTATTCAATGTCTCAACAAACTGATGGCATTCATCAAGGGTGCCTGTCCAGAGAAAGAGAATGTCATCAATGTAACTATACCATTTCCTGACATGACAAGAGAATGACTCAAGACAGTATACCTTGGTAAGCTCCCAACACCCCAAAAATAAGTTTGCCTACGCGGACGCACACCGCGCACCCATCGCGGTGCCAGTAACTTGCCTATAGTGCACCCGGTCAAAGATGAAGTGTTTTTTGTCAAGTTGAAGTGTAACAGATCCAACAACAATGAATCATGTTTTCGGTCTCCCGACGTGTTCCGGTCCAGAAAGAAGGAGACAGCCTGTCTGCCCAAATCGTGCCATATGCACGTGTAGAGCGACTCCATGTCTAGGGTTACGAGCCAGGTCTTGGGAGGGACGTCAAGATCTCGTAGCTGTTGGATTAGGAAAGTCGAATCCCTCACAAATGAACTTAGAGAGGAAACAAGTGGCTGAAGAAAAAAATCAACATAAATACAGGGTCGTTCTAATAAACCACCCATCCCGGACACAATAGGCTGCCCTGGAGGCACCTGCAAAGATTTATGTACCTTAGGTAACATGTAGAAGGTTGGTGTCCTGGGATGGTCATTCGTCATAAACTCCTTTTCTCGTTTATTAATGATATTGCATGTAAATGCTGATTCCAGTAAGCGGTCAAGTTTAGCTTTGAACGCACAGGATGGATCCGAGGGGAGAACCTGGTAACAATGAGAGTTTGATAATTGCCGTTTGGCATCATTCAGATATAATTCAATGGGCTAAATAACCAAATTCCCCCCTTTATCAGCCTCACGGATGGCAAATTCACGATTTGACCCTAACTTGGCGATGGTGGCCTGTTCGAGTTTGCTCAAATTCCTATCCCTATTGTAGTCCAATCTCAGGGCCTGTATCTGATTGCATACCGTATTAAAAAAACTCTGCACTGATGGAAATAATGAGAAAGAGGGGGTAGCCTGGGATGGTACCCTACCAGAAAATCTTCTCCTCCTTGTGAACCCCTCCTCATTCGCCTCCAGCAAGTCTAGCAGGTCTCTGAAAGCCTGTCTCTCAATCAAAGGGAGATCATCGATAACAGATGGCTGATGGTGTAATAATCTGAAAGTGAGCTGTCTGCAGAAGAGATAGATATCCTTGGTCAGAATAAATTTGTCCAAACAGCTAGTAGGACAGAACGAGAGACCTTTCTCTAATACATTAATCTCCAGGTCAGTAAGCACATAGGATGAAAGATTAATAATTTGCAGCTTACCGACATCCGGGGGTGCATCAGAGGAAGTCAAAGATGTAGCATTCAACGTCAACATCTGTTCAACACTCTGTCCAGTCTGCACCTGCCAATGCTCCTCTGTCTAAAACCCTGTCCAACCTGCACCTGCCAGTACCCATCTGTTATAAACCCGGTCCAGCCTGTATCTGCCAGTGCTCATCTGTCTAACATCTGGTTAAACCCGCATCTGCCATTGCTCATTTGTCTAACTGCGGGTTCAGCTCACACCTGCCAGTTCTCATTTGTCTAACACCTGGTCCAGCCCACTCCTGCCAATGCATATCTGTTCAACGCCCGGCCCAGTCTGCACCTATCAGCACTCCTCTGTCTAAAACTTGATCCAACCCGCACCAGAGGACCCATCTGTTCAACACCTGGTCCAACCTGCACCTGCCAGTGCCTATCTAACACCTGATCCAGTGCTCTCCTGTTCCTCAGTCAGTCCAGCGGACACCTGCCAGTTCTCATCTATCTAACTGCCAGTCCAGCCCGCACCTGCCAGTGTTCATCTGTCTAACAGCTGATTCAGTCCGCACCTGCCAGTGCTTTTCTGTTCCTCAGCCGATCCCATCTGTACCCATGGATCCAGTGTCCATACAGAGCCTGCCTACATTTTTGTCCCTCCTTCGGGCAGTACCAGCTTACCCACTCTAAGGGTTAACTGCCACCCTCTGTAGGTCAGCCCTGGAGTAGCACCTGGTGCCACCTCCTTGTCCCTCCTGGGGTCGCAGTGTCGCCTGCTTATCCAAGGTCAGATTTGGTAGGCCACCTAGTTACTCCACTCCCGGCTTTCCAAGGGCTACCGCACAGTGATTCCTGTTGTGAGTTCATTTTCCCCTCCGTCACTGAGGCCTGGTGAACTCCCTATTCTAGTGAAGGAAGGTAGTGAGCCTGATTATCAGACACCTGGGACTAATGAAGACGATTGGCTGAGTAGAGTCACTGACTGGATTTAAGGCAGCCTACGCCCTTTCTGCCCTGCGGGTGATTTCTCTGTGGACTCTTGGACACCAGTCTGATTCCTGCTCTCCTAAAGCTAAGTTTTCTGTTTTGCCTTTTTGCATCTAAGATTTGTTTTTGTTTTTCTTGCTTTTGGATTCTGCCACTCCCTGCTGGAGTGTGCAGTGTTCCGTGAGCTCTGTCTTCTGAAGGTACCTGAGTGCTGATTTAGTTTTTGAAGCTTAGTTGCTTCAGGGCCATTTTTATATCAGCTTGTTGGCTTTTGTCTCTGATAGGGTTTTGGCAGATTGCAGACAGCAGCCTTCCTATCCGTTCCTATCTAGGTAGTTTTTGGGCCCCGTCTTTGCTCAGCCTGTCTTTCTGTCTGTGTAAGTGTTTTCATCTTGCTTCACCGTCATTATATGTGGGGGGCTGCCTATTGCTTTGGGGTCTGCTCTGGGGCAGTTAGATTTCCCCTTTCCTTCTTTAGGCCTATGTATCTCTCCGGCTGTGATCGAGGGGTCTAGGTCATCGTAGGAACCCCCCACGGCTACTGCTAGTTGTGTTGATAGGTTTAGGGGTCTGCAATCTGATAGTTGCCAACTTCTCCGGTTTTCAGGACTTAGCTAGCATTTCTGTTTTTGCCTCCTACGGTGACTCAATCATAACAGAATCACCCGCCCACACCGCAGATCCTGGGGTACTCAATAGCAGGAAAGAATTGTGTTAAAAAAAAAAAAAAAGTGTATATTCTTTCCTCTATATCTCTGAGGCTGTAGGGGGAATTTTTTTTTTTTCTCTCAATGGAGATAAAGCAAGTGTCTGATCTTGTGGAGCAGCTCGCTGCTGAAGTGCGAGGAATTTCCGCCTGTCTTGCTCGTTCACATGCTGTTGAACCAAAGATCCCCACACCTGATGTATTTTTTGGGGATCGATCTAAATTTTTGAGTTTCAAAAATAATTGTAAATTATTTTTTGCTTTGAAGCCTAACTCGTCAGGGAGCCCCGCGCAGCAGGTTAAAATTGTCATCTCTTTGCTGCGCGGCGATCCCCAGGATTGGGCGTTTTCTTTGAAACCAGATGACCCTATTCTGACTAATGTGAACGCATTTTTTCAAGCCTTGGGGTTGCTGTATGACGAACCTAATGCTATTGATCAGGCTGAAAAGACCCTGTTAGCATTGAACCAGGGTCGAGAATCTGCAGAGTTGTACTGTCAAAAGTTCCGAAAGTGGGCGGTCCTTACTACCTGGAATGATAGTTCCTTGGCTGCTCTCTTTCGGAAGGGTTTGTCAGAAGCCGTAAAAGATACTATGGTGGGATTTCCTGTTCCCTCTGGTCTGGACGATTCTATGTCTTTAGCCATTCAGGTTGATCGGCGTTTACGTGAACGCAGGATTACACGAGAGGTGTTGCCACCGGTTGAACAGACGTCTGAACCTATGCAATGTGATAGAGTTTTGTCTAAGGCCTGTTTCACACTTCCGTTTTTTCAAATCCGTCAAAATCCGTTGGTTTCCGTAAAAAAACGGATCCGCCATTTTTTTGCAGGATCCGTTTTTTTTGTCCCATAGACTTACATTAGTGGTTACCGCGGATCCGTCAAAAAAACGGATCCGTTTTTTAAAAACGGATCCGTCTGCATCAGTTTCCGTCAAAAAAACGGAAACGGATCCGTTTGGCGGACACAAAAACGGAAGTGTGAAACAGGCCTAAGGCGCAACGTCAGGAATTCAGAAGGCGTAATAAGCTGTGTTTTTTCTGTGGAGATGCCTCACATGTTATTTCTGTTTGTCCTAAACGTGAGAAACGCTTTGCACACACGTTTTCTGTTGGTGGGGTTCAGCCTAAGTTTCTTTTGGCGATTACTCTGATCTGTTCCCTGTCCACATTTTCCGCCAAGGCTTTTGTGTATTCGGGAGCAGCGCTTAAACCTAATGGACTTGGATTTTGCTAAACGTTGTGGATTTCCGTTGACACCTCTGCAGACGCCTATCCCTTTGAGGGGGATTGATACTACCCCTCTGGCTAAAAATAAACCTCAATTTTGGACCCAGTTGGTCATGCGGGTCGCCCCAGACCACCAAGAAAATTGCAGATTTTTGGTGTTGCATGGTCTGCATGATGCCGTTGTTCTGGGGTTTCCCTGGTTGCAGATTCATAATCCAGTTTTGGATTGGAAGTCTGTGTCTGTGGTGAGTTGGGGTTGCCGGTGTACCTTTAGTGAGGCTCCGGTTTTTTCCACCTCTCCTCAGTCGCATGAGGTTCCTGACTATTTGGCGGACTACTATGATGTATTTAGTGAGAATGAGTCTGCGTCCTTGCCTCCTCATAGGAGTTATGACTGTGCAATTGAACTAAACCCGGGGTGTAAATTTCCTAAGGATCGGCTCTTCAATTTATCTGTACCCGAGCACGAGGCTATGCGGTCCTATATTAAGGAGGCGTTGGAGAAGGGTCATATTAGACCATCCTCTTCACCCTTAGGTGCCGGGTTTTTTTTTGTGGCCAAGAAGGATGGTTCTTTAAGGCCTTGTATTGATTATCGTGCCCTCAATAAAATTACTATTAAATATCAGTATCCGTTACCCCTGATCTCGGATCTATTCTCTAGAGTCAGAGGTGCTTGCTGGTTTACCAAGCTTGACCTCAGGGGGGCGTATAATCTTATCCGCATTAAGCAGGGGGATGAATGGAAGACGGCGTTTAATACTCCGGAGGGACATTTTGAGTACCTGGTGATGCCTTTTGGGCTCACTAATGCCCCTTCTGTCTTCCAGTGCTTCATGAACGATATTTTCCGAGACTTTGTCGATAAATTTTTGATTATCTATCTGGATGATATTTTGATCTTCTCCAAGGATTGGGATTCTCATGTGGAACATGTTCGGACTGTGTTCCGGATCTTGAGAGAGAATTCTCTGTATGTCAAAGGATCAAAATGCCTTTTTGGAGTACAGAGAATTTCTTTTTTGGGATTTATTTTGTCTCCGTCAACTATTGAAATAGACCCGGCCAAGGTACAGGCCATTTATGATTGGGTTCAGCCCACTTCTTTGAAGGCCCTCCAGAAGTTTTTGGGTTTTGCTAATTTTTATCGGAAATTTATAGCAAAATTTTCTAGTATTGCCAAACCATTGACTGACCTGACCAGGAAGGGTGCGGATGTGTTGAATTGGTCTCCGGAGGCGGTTGCTTCCTTTCAGGAGCTGAAGCGTAGATTTACCTCCGCCCCGGTTCTGCGGCAACCTGATGTCTCACTCCCGTTCCAGGTAGAGGTGGATGCTTCTGAGATTGGTGCAGGAGCGGTGTTGATCCAAAAGGATCCGGTAACATCTAAAATGAATCCCTGTGCTTTCTTTTCCCGTAAGTTCTCTTCATCTGAACGTAACTATGATGTGGGGAATCGGGAACTGTTGGCCATGAAATGGGCATTTGAGGAGTGGAGACATTGGTTGGAGGGAGCCAAACATCAAGTTGTGGTCCTCACTGACCACAAAAATTTGATTTACCTAGAGTCGGCTAAATGCTTGAACCCTAGACAGGCTAGGTGGGCCTTGTTTTTTACACGTTTTGATTTTGTGGTCTCTTTCCTTCCTGGAACTAAGAATGTCAAGGCAGACGCCCTCTCTAGGAGTTTCTTTGCTGATTCTCCTGTGATGACCAAGCCTGCCACCATCTTAGGTGAAGGGGTAGTTCTTTCTGCCATCTCGCCTGATTTGAAACTTGCTCTGCAAGAGTTCCAGGAGGACAAACCTGAGCGTTACCCCAGTGGAAAGTTGTATGTTCCTGACCAGTGGAAGAAGAGAGTGATGTCTGAAGTTCATTGCTCTGCATTGGCTGGTCATCCAGGTATTTTTGGTACTAGAGATCTGGTGAGTCGCTCTTTTTGGTGGCCCACCTTGTCTCATGATGTCAGGAATTTTGTGCAGTCCTGTGGGACTTGCTCCCGGTCTAAATCTTGTTCTCGCTCTAGTGGGTTGTTGATGCCTTTGCCGGTCCCCAGGAGGCCATGGACCCATATTTCAATGGATTTCATCTCTGATATGCCGGTGTCTCAAAGAATGACTGTTATTTGGGTGATTTGTGATAGGTTCTCTAAGATGGTTCATCTTGTACCACTCCCTAAGTTGCCATCTTCCTCTGAGCTGGTGCCTCTGTTTTTGCAACAGGTGGTTCGCTTGCACGGGATTCCTGAGAACATTGTATCTGACAGAGGAGTTCAATTTGTGTCTAAATTTTGGAGGACGTTCTTTTCCAAGTTGGGAATTCAGTTGTCCTTCTCCTCTGCTTTTCACCCTCAGACCAATGGGCAGACAGAGAGAACAAACCAGACCTTGGAGTCATATTTGAGATGTTTTATTTCCGCTGATCAGGATGATTGGGTTTCATTTTTGCCCTTGGCCGAATTTGCTTTAAATAATAGAGCTAGTTCTGCCACTTTGATGTCACCTTTTTTTTGTAACTTTGGTTTTCACCCTCGATTTTCTTCAGGGCAGGTGGAGCCTTCTGCCTGCCCAGGGGTTGACACTGTGGTGGAGAGAATGCACCAGATCTGGGACCAAGTGGTGGATAAGTTATCTCTCTCCCAGGAAAAGGCCCAGCGGTTTTCCAATCGACGTAGGACCATTGGTCCCCAGTTTAAGATTGGTGATATGGTGTGGTTATCATCAAAAAATATTGCTATGAAGGTGGCTTCTCCTAAGTTTAAGCATAGATTTATTGGACCTTACAAGATTTTGGAGATTATTAATCCGGTCTCTTTTCGTTTGGCTCTTCCTGTCACATTTAAGATCCATAATGTGTTCCATAAGTCCTTGTTGAAGAGGTTTGTTGAGCCAGTTGTGCCTGAGGTGGCACCTCCGGACCCTGTATTGGTTGAAGGTAACTTGGAATATGAGGTAGAGAAAATTCTGGATTCCCGTCTGGCTAGACGGAGACTCCAGTATTTGGTTAAGTGGAAGGGTTATGGTCAGGAGGATAATTCCTGGGTCTCTGCCTCTGATATTCATGCCAAAAGATTGGTGCGTGCCTTTCATCGGGCTCACCCTGATCGCCCTGGTAGCGTTGTTGAGGGTTCAGTGACCCCTCCTCAAGGGGGGGGTACTGTTGCGAGTTCATTTTCCCCTCCGTCACTGAGGCCTGGTGAACTCCCTATTCTAGTGAAGGAAGGTAGTGAGCCTGATTATCAGATACCTGGGACTAATGAAGACGATTGGCTGAGTGGAGTCACTGACTGGATTTAAGGCAGCCTACGCCCTTTCTGCCCTGCGGGTGATTTCTCTGTGGACTCTTGGACACCAGTCTGATTCCTGCTCTCCTAAAGCTAAGTTTTCTGTTTTGCCTTTTTGCATCTAAGATTTGTTTTTGTTTTTCTTGCTTTTGGATTCTGCCACTCCCTGCTGGAGTAGGCAGTGTTCCGTGAGCTCTGTCTTCTGAAGGTACCTGAGTGCTGATTTAGTTTTTGAAGCTTAGTTGCTTCAGGGCCATTTTTATATCAGCTGGTTGGCTTTTGTCTCTGATAGGGTTTTGGCAGATTGCAGACAGCAGCCTTCCTATCCGTTCCTATCTAGGTAGTTTTTGGGCCCCGTCTTTGCTCAGCCTGTCTTTCTGTCTGTGTAAGTGTTTTCATCTTGCTTCACCGTCATTATATGTGGGGGGCTGCCTATTGCTTTGGGGTCTGCTCTGGGGCAGTTAGAATTCCCCTTTCCTTCTTTAGGCTTATGTATCTCTCCGGCTGTGATCGAGGGGTCTAGGTCATCGTAGGAACCCCCCACGGCTACTGCTAGTTGTGTTGATAGGTTCAGGGGTCTGCAATCTGATAGTTGCCAACTTCTCCGGTTTTCAGGACTTAGCTAGCATTTCTGTTTTTGCCTCCTACGGTGACTCAATCATAACAGAATCACCCGCCCACACCGCAGATCCTGGGGTACTCAATAGCAGGAAAGAATTGTGTTAAAAAAAAAAAAAAAGTGTATATTCTTTCCTCTATATCTCTGAGGCTGTAGGGGGAATTTTTTTTTTTTCTCTCAATGGAGATAAAGCAAGTGTCTGATCTTGTGGAGCAGCTCGCTGCTGAAGTGCGAGGAATTTCCGCCTGTCTTGCTCGTTCACATGCTGTTGAACCAAAGATCCCCACACCTGATGTATTTTTTGGGGATCGATCTAAATTTTTGAGTTTCAAAAATAATTGTAAATTATTTTTTGCTTTGAAGCCTAACTCGTCAGGGAGCCCCGCGCAGCAGGTTAAAATTGTCATCTCTTTGCTGCGCGGCGATCCCCAGGATTGGGCGTTTTCTTTGAAACCAGATGACCCTATTCTGACTAATGTGAACGCATTTTTTCAAGCCTTGGGGTTGCTGTATGACGAACCTAATGCTATTGATCAGGCTGAAAAGACCCTGTTAGCATTGAACCAGGGTCGAGAATCTGCAGAGTTGTACTGTCAAAAGTTCCGAAAGTGGGCGGTCCTTACTACCTGGAATGATAGTTCCTTGGCTGCTCTCTTTCGGAAGGGTTTGTCAGAAGCCGTAAAAGATACTATGGTGGGATTTCCTGTTCCCTCTGGTCTGGACGATTCTATGTCTTTAGCCATTCAGGTTGATCGGCGTTTACGTGAACGCAGGATTACACGAGAGGTGTTGCCACCGGTTGAACAGACGTCTGAACCTATGCAATGTGATAGAGTTTTGTCTAAGGCCTGTTTCACACTTCCGTTTTTTCAAATCCGTCAAAATCCGTTGGTTTCCGTAAAAAAACGGATCCGCCATTTTTTTGCAGGATCCGTTTTTTTTGTCCCATAGACTTACATTAGTGGTTACCGCGGATCCGTCAAAAAAACGGATCCGTTTTTTAAAAACGGATCCGTCTGCATCAGTTTCCGTCAAAAAAACGGAAACGGATCCGTTTGGCGGACACAAAAACGGAAGTGTGAAACAGGCCTAAGGCGCAACGTCAGGAATTCAGAAGGCGTAATAAGCTGTGTTTTTTCTGTGGAGATGCCTCACATGTTATTTCTGTTTGTCCTAAACGTGAGAAACGCTTTGCACACACGTTTTCTGTTGGTGGGGTTCAGCCTAAGTTTCTTTTGGCGATTACTCTGATCTGTTCCCTGTCCACATTTTCCGCCAAGGCTTTTGTGTATTCGGGAGCAGCGCTTAAACCTAATGGACTTGGATTTTGCTAAACGTTGTGGATTTCCGTTGACACCTCTGCAGACGCCTATCCCTTTGAGGGGGATTGATACTACCCCTCTGGCTAAAAATAAACCTCAATTTTGGACCCAGTTGGTCATGCGGGTCGCCCCAGACCACCAAGAAAATTGCAGATTTTTGGTGTTGCATGGTCTGCATGATGCCGTTGTTCTGGGGTTTCCCTGGTTGCAGATTCATAATCCAGTTTTGGATTGGAAGTCTGTGTCTGTGGTGAGTTGGGGTTGCCGGTGTACCTTTAGTGAGGCTCCGGTTTTTTCCACCTCTCCTCAGTCGCATGAGGTTCCTGACTATTTGGCGGACTACTATGATGTATTTAGTGAGAATGAGTCTGCGTCCTTGCCTCCTCATAGGAGTTATGACTGTGCAATTGAACTAAACCCGGGGTGTAAATTTCCTAAGGATCGGCTCTTCAATTTATCTGTACCCGAGCACGAGGCTATGCGGTCCTATATTAAGGAGGCGTTGGAGAAGGGTCATATTAGACCATCCTCTTCACCCTTAGGTGCCGGGTTTTTTTTTGTGGCCAAGAAGGATGGTTCTTTAAGGCCTTGTATTGATTATCGTGCCCTCAATAAAATTACTATTAAATATCAGTATCCGTTACCCCTGATCTCGGATCTATTCTCTAGAGTCAGAGGTGCTTGCTGGTTTACCAAGCTTGACCTCAGGGGGGCGTATAATCTTATCCGCATTAAGCAGGGGGATGAATGGAAGACGGCGTTTAATACTCCGGAGGGACATTTTGAGTACCTGGTGATGCCTTTTGGGCTCACTAATGCCCCTTCTGTCTTCCAGTGCTTCATGAACGATATTTTCCGAGACTTTGTCGATAAATTTTTGATTATCTATCTGGATGATATTTTGATCTTCTCCAAGGATTGGGATTCTCATGTGGAACATGTTCGGACTGTGTTCCGGATCTTGAGAGAGAATTCTCTGTATGTCAAAGGATCAAAATGCCTTTTTGGAGTACAGAGAATTTCTTTTTTGGGATTTATTTTGTCTCCGTCAACTATTGAAATAGACCCGGCCAAGGTACAGGCCATTTATGATTGGGTTCAGCCCACTTCTTTGAAGGCCCTCCAGAAGTTTTTGGGTTTTGCTAATTTTTATCGGAAATTTATAGCAAAATTTTCTAGTATTGCCAAACCATTGACTGACCTGACCAGGAAGGGTGCGGATGTGTTGAATTGGTCTCCGGAGGCGGTTGCTTCCTTTCAGGAGCTGAAGCGTAGATTTACCTCCGCCCCGGTTCTGCGGCAACCTGATGTCTCACTCCCGTTCCAGGTAGAGGTGGATGCTTCTGAGATTGGTGCAGGAGCGGTGTTGATCCAAAAGGATCCGGTAACATCTAAAATGAATCCCTGTGCTTTCTTTTCCCGTAAGTTCTCTTCATCTGAACGTAACTATGATGTGGGGAATCGGGAACTGTTGGCCATGAAATGGGCATTTGAGGAGTGGAGACATTGGTTGGAGGGAGCCAAACATCAAGTTGTGGTCCTCACTGACCACAAAAATTTGATTTACCTAGAGTCGGCTAAATGCTTGAACCCTAGACAGGCTAGGTGGGCCTTGTTTTTTACACGTTTTGATTTTGTGGTCTCTTTCCTTCCTGGAACTAAGAATGTCAAGGCAGACGCCCTCTCTAGGAGTTTCTTTGCTGATTCTCCTGTGATGACCAAGCCTGCCACCATCTTAGGTGAAGGGGTAGTTCTTTCTGCCATCTCGCCTGATTTGAAACTTGCTCTGCAAGAGTTCCAGGAGGACAAACCTGAGCGTTACCCCAGTGGAAAGTTGTATGTTCCTGACCAGTGGAAGAAGAGAGTGATGTCTGAAGTTCATTGCTCTGCATTGGCTGGTCATCCAGGTATTTTTGGTACTAGAGATCTGGTGAGTCGCTCTTTTTGGTGGCCCACCTTGTCTCATGATGTCAGGAATTTTGTGCAGTCCTGTGGGACTTGCTCCCGGTCTAAATCTTGTTCTCGCTCTAGTGGGTTGTTGATGCCTTTGCCGGTCCCCAGGAGGCCATGGACCCATATTTCAATGGATTTCATCTCTGATATGCCGGTGTCTCAAAGAATGACTGTTATTTGGGTGATTTGTGATAGGTTCTCTAAGATGGTTCATCTTGTACCACTCCCTAAGTTGCCATCTTCCTCTGAGCTGGTGCCTCTGTTTTTGCAACAGGTGGTTCGCTTGCACGGGATTCCTGAGAACATTGTATCTGACAGAGGAGTTCAATTTGTGTCTAAATTTTGGAGGACGTTCTTTTCCAAGTTGGGAATTCAGTTGTCCTTCTCCTCTGCTTTTCACCCTCAGACCAATGGGCAGACAGAGAGAACAAACCAGACCTTGGAGTCATATTTGAGATGTTTTATTTCCGCTGATCAGGATGATTGGGTTTCATTTTTGCCCTTGGCCGAATTTGCTTTAAATAATAGAGCTAGTTCTGCCACTTTGATGTCACCTTTTTTTTGTAACTTTGGTTTTCACCCTCGATTTTCTTCAGGGCAGGTGGAGCCTTCTGCCTGCCCAGGGGTTGACACTGTGGTGGAGAGAATGCACCAGATCTGGGACCAAGTGGTGGATAAGTTATCTCTCTCCCAGGAAAAGGCCCAGCGGTTTTCCAATCGACGTAGGACCATTGGTCCCCAGTTTAAGATTGGTGATATGGTGTGGTTATCATCAAAAAATATTGCTATGAAGGTGGCTTCTCCTAAGTTTAAGCATAGATTTATTGGACCTTACAAGATTTTGGAGATTATTAATCCGGTCTCTTTTCGTTTGGCTCTTCCTGTCACATTTAAGATCCATAATGTGTTCCATAAGTCCTTGTTGAAGAGGTTTGTTGAGCCAGTTGTGCCTGAGGTGGCACCTCCGGACCCTGTATTGGTTGAAGGTAACTTGGAATATGAGGTAGAGAAAATTCTGGATTCCCGTCTGGCTAGACGGAGACTCCAGTATTTGGTTAAGTGGAAGGGTTATGGTCAGGAGGATAATTCCTGGGTCTCTGCCTCTGATATTCATGCCAAAAGATTGGTGCGTGCCTTTCATCGGGCTCACCCTGATCGCCCTGGTAGCGTTGTTGAGGGTTCAGTGACCCCTCCTCAAGGGGGGGGTACTGTTGCGAGTTCATTTTCCCCTCCGTCACTGAGGCCTGGTGAACTCCCTATTCTAGTGAAGGAAGGTAGTGAGCCTGATTATCAGATACCTGGGACTAATGAAGACGATTGGCTGAGTGGAGTCACTGACTGGATTTAAGGCAGCCTACGCCCTTTCTGCCCTGCGGGTGATTTCTCTGTGGACTCTTGGACACCAGTCTGATTCCTGCTCTCCTAAAGCTAAGTTTTCTGTTTTGCCTTTTTGCATCTAAGATTTGTTTTTGTTTTTCTTGCTTTTGGATTCTGCCACTCCCTGCTGGAGTAGGCAGTGTTCCGTGAGCTCTGTCTTCTGAAGGTACCTGAGTGCTGATTTAGTTTTTGAAGCTTAGTTGCTTCAGGGCCATTTTTATATCAGCTGGTTGGCTTTTGTCTCTGATAGGGTTTTGGCAGATTGCAGACAGCAGCCTTCCTATCCGTTCCTATCTAGGTAGTTTTTGGGCCCCGTCTTTGCTCAGCCTGTCTTTCTGTCTGTGTAAGTGTTTTCATCTTGCTTCACCGTCATTATATGTGGGGGGCTGCCTATTGCTTTGGGGTCTGCTCTGGGGCAGTTAGAATTCCCCTTTCCTTCTTTAGGCTTATGTATCTCTCCGGCTGTGATCGAGGGGTCTAGGTCATCGTAGGAACCCCCCACGGCTACTGCTAGTTGTGTTGATAGGTTCAGGGGTCTGCAATCTGATAGTTGCCAACTTCTCCGGTTTTCAGGACTTAGCTAGCATTTCTGTTTTTGCCTCCTACGGTGACTCAATCATAACAGATTCCACCACCTTGCCCATCACAGTCTCCATCTGGGGGTTGGTTGTAGTGAAAGAGGTTTCGGTCCCCATTATACTAGTTCTACTCTAGTGAAATTGATGCCACTTTGGTGGTGTCTGCCACTAATTTTTGAAAATGTGTAGACTCCTGGTTGGGTCTCCTTCTTGTGTGTTGCCTGTAGCAGTAGGCCTCCGAGACCGTCAGGCCTCCAGTTCCTTTCAGTCAACTCCCATTGTTGCTATCCTTACATTTTTCTGACAATAGTAGTCTGCGAAGCTGATATTTGTGCCACATGAGTGTGGCTGAGCATAAAAACAGGTTGACCTGTTGCATGTGGTTTCAGGGCTTCCAGCACAGGAGGCCTACACCGATCTCTCACCCTCCTCGTCTTACAGTGATGTTCAATTGAAAGCTGTAAATGCTGGCCAAGACCCTGATACTTCATGAATGGCTGATTGTTGCAGTGCCATTATAAAATTTGTACTGTGGGTGAATTGAGGCCACTTTCCTGGTGTGTGCCCCTAATTTGATGTGTTTTGGCAGCTTTTGGGCTTTTGAAAGTGTTGTGTATGCATTTGTTTTGGCCTCCCATTGACTCCAATGGCGTTTGGCTATGTTCAACGACTATTCGAAGAATAAATCAGTGAATATTGCAAAATCGTCTATCGCAATCCGAACTGAATATTGAAATATTCACTCATCTATACTCCTAACCATTACACATTGTTATGGCAGTAAAAAATGCGTTAACCTATGGTATTGTCTAAAAAATATGAAAAGTATAAGAACACACACAACTGTTATGTACTACATTGCTCATGCAATCCAATCTCTTCCTTTTTCATCTGCCCTTCTAGATTACCTCCCTGGTACAATGCCAAATGAGACGTGCAAGCACTATGATGTTGTAGAGTATCTCAATATCACAGAACGTGAACATCTGCTATTAATGTCTGTGCCAAAAAATGACTGGACAAAACCATTGATCGTCACAGTGGATACAGTTTTTGTCTCCATCCTGGCTGTGGTAAGAGCATGCTCTAGGGCAGGAAGGTGGTGGTATTGGTCATACATGAAAAAATGGTGACAGGTACCCTTTAAATTAGGACCACGAAAACTCTAGTTTGTTGGTAACAGTCTAATTAAAATAAATAATATATCAAGACAAATGCAGAAAAATAGATTACCTAAAAAGGGACTAGGAAAAAAAGAATTAAGCACGTACATGAAAAAAATCATACAGGTGTCAGTGTTTTGCAAAGATGGACAAAAAAAAAGAAATTACAAGCTTCTCCTATACTTTGCAATGTTAAACACGAATAGCACACGGATGGAAATGGATAGCGATGCCCGTGTGCTGTACATGTTTTTCATGTTCCCATAGACTTATATTGGCCCTTGTCATCTGTTCTGCCGGAAAAAAAAACAGATGTATCAGCAGTCAGTTTGGGTATTGCAGTCCAATTGAGGAGCAAGAAATACAGCTTTCTGAGCCCGGCCTAAACTGAAGTCATATCTAGCAATAGCAGTAGGCTATCTACGTGGCTATCTATGTGTTTTCTTGGCACATCCATCTTGTTTTTACAGGTTGAGAAGACACAGACCATAACAACGTATTTTTGGATACATGCGGTAAGAGGACTTTTTGATATTTCTAAGGTGTTTCATGTTAAAAGTACATTTGTACTATTGCTCTGTGAAATTAAATATTTCTGTTTGCAGATATGGAAGAATGATTTCTTATCATGGGATCCTCAACAATTCTGTAATATAAGTCATATTACAATTCCATTGTCCTATTTCTGGGTGCCGGACCTCTACCTGCACGAACAGTAAGAAAATATTCACTGAATATGGAAATGATGTGTGATATAAGCAGCGCGATTCTGTAAATGCAGAGCCTGGCCAGCTTTGCAAGGAGTTTAGCTCCTTGGTGGATAACTGTACATCCGCACCAAGGCCCCGCAAGCGTGAGGGCGAGCTGAGGCATCCACACTGAGTAGATGCCGGCTATGTTGAATAGCTTAGTGATGGAAATCAATTACATACTGCTGTCAATATCTGACAGCGGCATTTAAGTGGAAAGCTAGATTGTGCACGTGTCCACGGGCTCCCATCCTTGTTACCATGGCAACAGGGGGCTTACTGAAGGCTCCTGTGGCTGCCATCTTGGTCCTCCTCTGATGCCCAGCCACAGGCTGAGTTTTGTAGTAGACCACAATTCAACTATATATACTGCCGTACTGTTGCATGGCAGTATATGGTAAAATAACCAGATGATTGTTGGTTTAAGCTCGCTAACGGTACCAGAAAGTAATTTTAAAAAGTTCTTAAAAATGTAAGATTATATATATATATATATATATATATATACATACACATATACATACACTGTAGAGATTCGCTCTGGTAGGCAATAGCCGGGCGGCAGTACCGAGGCAACACACAGGCATAAAGTCTAATTCCAATGGTTTTAATGTCACTCAGTAACCAGCAGCTTAACAAAACATAAGGAAAACCAAACACATACTCCAGCTTGGAGAACCACTGGTCCCAGACTCACCCCTTGCACGGGACGGGCGTACCTAAGCGGCTGCCAGGTTCTGCGGCATCCGCCAGGTGCCATTCCCGGGGTTCTTCCGAGTCTTGCTGCTATAGTCCTCCAGCACGGGAATCCTGTTTACAAGTTTCAGGCTGAGTCCACACAAGTTCCTGTAGCTTCCAGAAACACACTCACACTGTGGCAATTACTAATCTCCATTACATAGGGCCTAACCCCTCCCACCAGTGAGGTAGACATCACATGGGCTGATCATGTGACCCTGACATCATTGCAGGTCCCGTCTTTAGGGAAAAACCTGGCCAAACATTAATCTGCTGGGAGAAACATATCTCCCATCCAGTAAAACACCTTGTACTGTACCACATACCTCCCCCCTGTGTTTAACCCTAGAGGGGTGGACACGTGACATACAGTGAACTCTGGACAGGGCGTCTGCATTCCCCTGTAGTCTGCCTGCACAATGTTCCACTGAAAATTTAAAATTTTGCAGGGACAGGAACCACCTAGTGACTTGGGCTTTCCTCTCCTTAGCTTGACTCATCCACGTAAGAGGGGAATGATCTGTCACCAACCGAAATGTTCTCCCCAGAAAATAGTAGCGCAACGATTCCAGTGCCCACTTGATGGCCAGGTACTCTCTCTCCACAATACTGTATTGGATTTCAGCTGGGGTAAGCTTCCGGCTTAGGAAGCTAACGGGATGCTCTTCCCCGTTAACTTCCTGAGACAGCACGGCACTGAGGCCTATCTCCGAGGCATCAGTCTGCACCACAAGCTCTTTTTTGAAATTTGGAGTGATCAGGACTGGTGAACCACACAGTACCCCTTTTAATTTTGTAAAGGCCTCCTCTAACTGATCATTCCAGTGGACCATCACAGATTTTTTTCCTTTTAAACAATCTGTTAAAGGCGTGGACAGGGTTGCAAAGTTCGGAATGAACCGCCTGTAATATCTCACTAAACCCAAAAAGGCTTTTACTTGTTTTGTTGTGAGGGGACGGGGCCAGTACTGAATTGCCTCCACCTTATTTACTTGGGGCTTGAGAACTCCTCTCCCAATGACATAACCCAAGTACCGGGCTTCCTCCAACCCTATGAAACACTTCTTTGGGTTGGCAGTTAGCCCTGCTTGTCGCAAGGAGTCTACCACTGCCTGTACTTTTGCTAAGTGGCTTTCCCAATCGGTGCTGAACACAATGATATCATCTAGATAGGCTGAGGCATAGCGGCGATGGGGACGGAGAACAATATCCATTAACCGCTGGAACGTTGCTGGAGCTGTTATGAATGAGTCACCGTAGGAGGCAAAAGCAGAAATACAAGCTAAGTCCAGAAAACCAGAGAAGTTGGCAACTATCAGATTGCAGACCCCTGAACCTATCAACACAACTAGCAGTAGCCGTGGGGGGTTCCTACGATGCCCTAGACCCCTCGATCACAGCCAGAGAAATACATAGGCCTAAAGAAAGAAAGGGGAAATCTAAACTGCCCCAGAGCAGACCCCAAAGCAATAGGCAGCCCCCAACATATAATGACGGTGAAGCAAGATGAAAATACTAACACAGACAGAAAGATAGACTGAGCAAAGACGGGGCCCCAAAACTACCTAGATAGGAAAGGACAGGAAGGCTGCTGTCTGCAATCTGCCAAAACCCTATCAAAGACATAAGCCAACCAGCTGATATGAAAAAGGCCCTGAAGCAGCTAGGCTTCAAAAACTGAATCAGCACTCAGGTATTTTCAGAAGACAGAGCTAAATGAATTCAGCACACCCCAGCAGGGAATGGCAGAAATCCAGAAAAACAAAGCAAAAACAAAGTCAAAGAACAAAAGCAAAAGGCCGAGCAGCAAACTTAGCTTTGGAGGAGCAGGAATTCAGACTGGTCTCCAAGGATCCCACAGAGAAATCACCCACAGGGCAGAAGGGCGTCGTCAGCCTTACAGTCATATGTAAAAGTTTAGGCACCCCTATTAATGTTAACCTTTTTTCTTTATAACAATTTTGGTTTTTGCAACAGCTATTTCAGTTTCATATATCTAATAACTGATGGACTCAGTTATATTTCTGGATTCAAATGAGGTTTACTGTACTAACAGAAAATGTGCAATCTGCATTTAAACAAAATTTGACCGGTGCAAAAGTATGGGCACCCTTATCATTTTCTTGATTTGAACACTCCTAACTACTTTTTACTGACTTTCTGAAGCACTAAATTGGTTTTGTAACCTCATTGAGCTTTGAACTTCATAGCCAGGTGTATCAAATCATGAGAAAAGGTATTTAAGGTGGCCACTTGCAAGTAGTTCTCCTATTTGATTCTCCTATGAAGAGTGGCATCATGGGCTCCTCAAAACAACTCTCAAATGATCTGAAAACAAAGATTATTCAACATAGCTTTTCAGGGGAAGGATACAAAAAGTTGTCTCAGAAATTTAACCTGTCGGTTTCCACTGTGAGGAACATAGTAAGGAAATGGAAGAACACAGGTACAGTTCTTGTTAAGCCCAGAAGTGGCAGGCCAAGAAAAATATCAGAAAGGCAGAGAAGAAGAATGGTGAGAACAGTCGAGGACAATCCACAGACCACCTCCAAAGACCTGCAGCATCATCTTGTTGCAGATGGTGTCACTGTGCATCGGTCAACAATACAGCGCACTTTGCACAAGGAGAAGCTGTATGGGAGAGTGATGCGAAAGAAGCCGTTTCTGCAAGCACGCCACAAACAGAGTCGCCTGAGGTATGCAAAAGCACATTTGGACAAGCCAGTTACATTTTGGAAGAAGGTCCTGTGGACTGATGAAACAAAGATTGAGTTGTTTGGTCATACAAAAAGGCGTTATGCATGGAGGCTAAAAAACACAGCATTCCAAGAAAAACACATGCTACCCACAGTAAAATTTGGTGGAGGTTCCATCATGCTTTGGGGCTGTGTGGCCAATGCTGGTACCGGGAATCTTGTTAAAGTTGAGAGTCGCATGGATTCAACTCTGTATCAGCAGGTTCTTGAAAATAATGTGCAAGAATCAGTGACGAAGTTGAAGTTACACAGGGGATGGATATTTCAGCAAGACAATGATCCAAAACACCGCTCCAAATCTACTCAGGCATTCAAGCAGAGGAACAATTACAATGTTCTGGAATGGCCATCCCAGTCCCCAGACCTGAATATCATTGAACATCTGTGGGATGATTTGAAGCGGGCTGTCCATGCTCGGCGACCATCAAACTTAACTGAACTGGAATTGTTTTGTAAACAGGAATGGTCACAAATACCTTCATCCAGGATCCAGGAACTCATTAATAGCTACAGGAAGCGACTAGAGGCTGTTATTTTTGCAAAAGGAGGATCTACGAACTATTAATGTCACTTTTATGTTGAGGTGCCCATACTTTTGCACCGGTCAAATTTTATTGAAATGCAGATTGCACATTTTCTGTTAGTACAATAAACCTCATTTGAATCCAGAAATATAACTGAGTCCATCAGTTATTAGATATATGAAACTGAAATAGCTGTTGCAAAAACCAAAATTGTTATAAAGAAAAAAGGTTAACATTAATAGGGGTGCCCAAACTTTTACATATGACTGTATATCCAGTCCGTAACTCCACTCAGCCAGTCCTCATCATCAGCCTCAGGTGTTTGACAATCAGGCTCACTACCTTTCTTAACCAGAAGAGGGAGTTCCTCGGGCCTCAGTAATGAAGGGGAAAATGAACTCACAACATGGAGCGCCATGCAATCCAAAGGGTAACACCTTATACTGGAACAGCCCCTCAGGTGTTATAAACGTCGTTTTTCCCTTCCCCGTCTCTGTTAGGGGTACCTGCCAATAACATTTTGTGAGGTCCAGAGTTGTAAAATACCGTGCTTGCCCATAGCGGTCTATCAACTCGTCAACCCAGGGCATGGGGTAGGCGTCAAACTTGGAAATGTCATTGAGTTTTCTAAAATCATTACAGAATCTTAGAGACCCATCAGGCTTGGGTATTAGAACTATTGGGCTGGCCCACTCACTCTGAGACTCTTCTATGACCGCTAACTGTAGCATCATTTTTACCTCTTCCGAGATGACTTGTCGCTGGGCCTCAGGCACCCAATATGGCTTTAGTCAGACCTTGGCCTGTGGCTCTGTGACAATGTCATGTTGGATTAGGGAGGTGCGTCTCGGGAGCTCCAAAAAAACATCTGTATTTCGGCTAATGAACTCCCGGACATCCTGAACCTGTTTAGTAGACAAAGTATCTGCAATTTTGACCCCGGGTTGGGTTTCTCCTGCCTCGCCCCGAGGTAAGGGAGCCTTTTCCATCTGAAACACTGGCAGCGGACTATCCCCACCAAGGTGCTCTCTATCTTTCCAGGGTTTAAGCAAATTAATATGGTAAACCTGTTCTGGCTCTCTCCGTCCTGGCTGGTGTACCTTGTAGTCTACTGGCCCCACCTTCTCCATGATCTCGTAGGGTCCTTACCACCTTGCAAGAAATTTGCTATCTACGGTAGGCACAAGCACCAAGACCCAATCCCCAGGGCTAAAGGTTCTTACCCGAGCCTACCGGTTATAGACCCGACTCTGTGACCATTGTGCTGCCTCCATATGTTCCCGGACCATGGGTAGGACGGTCTCCATTCTCTCTTGCATTTTTGCAACATGTTCTATCACACTTTTGTGGGGGGTAGGTTGATTCTCCCAGGCCTCTTTGGCTATATCGAGTAAACCCCGCGGACGCCTGCCGTACAATAGTTCAAAGGGTGAGAACCCCGTAGATGCCTGAGGCACCTCCCGCACTGCAAATAACAAATATGGCAATAAAAGATCCCAGTCCTTCCCATCTTTGGAAACTGCCTTTTTTAACATACTCTTCAGTGTCTTATTGAACCTTTCTACCAGACCATCTGTTTGGGGATGATAGACCGAGGTGCGCAACTGTTTGATATTTAACAACCGGCAGAGTTCCTTCATAATTTTTGACATAAAAGGGGTTCCCTGGTCTGTTAGAATCTCTTGCGGAATTCTCACCCTTGAAAACATACCCATAAGTTCCTTTGCTATAAGCTTAGCTGATGTGTGGCGCAGAGGAATGGCCTCAGGATATCGGGTAACATAGTCTAGAACTACAAGAATGTGTTAGTGTCCCCTTGCCGACTTATTGAGAGGCCCCACCAGGTCCATGGCCACTCTCTCGAAGGGTACCTCTATAATTGGCAAAGGCACCAAAGGGCTCCGAAAGTGAGGCTGGGGACTGGTTACCTGGCATACTGGACAGGAGCTACAGTACCGTTTAACTTCTTCATGAACCCCTGGCCAGTAAAATCGCTGCAGAATTCGGTCGAGGGTCTTCTTTTGGCCCAAATGCCCCCCAAGTACATGCGCATGCGCTAAATCCATTACCAGCCTTCGATACGTCTGAGGTACCAGTAACTGTTCGACCATTTCCCCACGTATTTTCTCCACTCGGTACAACAAATCCTGGTTCAACTCGAAGCGTGGAAACACCGTATCTGCCCCAGGTTCTTGGGGTTCCCCATTGACAAACAGTACATTTTCTCTGGCCCGGGCTAAAGTAAGGTCTCGGAGTTGCGCTGTACCAAAATTGTCACCTGATACATTCAAGTCTGACAACTCGGGTCCCAGCGGCAAGTCTTCCAGCTCTCCAGCCAATACTTCTATGGGAGAACTCTCCCCCTCCTCCACCGAAGGGAAGGTTATTCCTACCACCAGCACTTCTTCCTCCGGGCCACCAGGTTCATGCCCCCCCTTCTGGAGAATGTAACCTGGTTGCCTCTGGTGCCGGCAGTTGCTCAGTGGACGGGACAACAGACGGCCACAGCACAGAAAACAACGGAAAGTCTCTTCCAATTATCACTTCATAATGTAAATTAGTCACCACCCCCACCTCGTGGCACCGCCTCCCTGCTGGCGTGCTGATTACCACTAGTGCGGTGGGATAGTCTTTTAAGTCTCCATGTATACACAACACCCCAATTTTCCGACCCGTATGCTCGCTGGTGTGTATCCGCCTGGCTCGTACCAGGGTTACAAGACTCCCTGAGTCCAATAGGGAAACAGCTGGGGTGCCCTACACTTCCTCACGACACAAATGTTCCATATTGGGGCCTTTTGGGGTGCCCACTGCACACATTGGTTCGGCATAATGGGACTGGCGATACCCAAAATTGGTGTCCATGGGCTCAGTCAGGTGGGGGCAATCAGCTCTCATATGACCTGGTTCCTGGCACCGCCAGCAGATTATGGGGCTCCTTACTTCCCCTGGTAAGTCCTGAGCGGCCTTCCTGGGCTCCGCTCGCCGAACCCGGGGCGGGGACTTAGGGAACCTTCCTGTTACCTTTCGAGAGGTCCCTCCCTGTAACTCTTTGGTAGCCCCATACCTTTCTATGAGGTCTATCATCTGCATGGCATTAGTAGGGGATGCCTGACCGACCCATGTCTTGAGGGAGTGGGGCAAAGCCCTCCAAAATTTATCAGTCACTATGCGGTCCAGCATGGCCGTGGGGGACAACACCTCAGGCTGCAACCACTTTTGTAACAGGTGCAACAGGTCGTAATACTGGGACCGGGCTGGCTTGGAGGGGGTAAACTCCCACTGGTGTACCCGCTGGGCCCGCACTAACACATTTACCCCAAGGCGTGCCAATATCTCACCCTTGACGGCCGTGTAGTCCACCCTTTGCTCTGGAGGTAGGTCCTGACATGCTTTCAACAGTCCTGGAGTCAGAAACGGAGCGAGGACATCCGCCCAATGGTCCCGGGGTAGCTTCTCTCTCTCAGCGACTCCTTCGAACATGTCCAGGTATGCCTCCACATCGTCCGATTTCTCCATCTTGGGAATCGCTATACAAACCGCTTTCTGGACCTCATGGATTCCCCGGTCAGCTCCTTTTGTCTGCGCTGCCGTGATATGCTGTATCAACAGCTGATTGGTTTCCTGCTGCTGCATAGCCTGCTGTCGCATGGCCTCCTGTTGCTGCTGCATAGCCTGCTGCTGCTGTATAGCCTGCTGCTGCATAGCCTGCTGCTGCCACATGGCCTCTATGAGCGTTTTTACCGTGGCCTCCATTTCTGGAAAGTTCCCCGCCTGGGTCTCTGCCACTCGTTTCACCCAGGACATAGGCTGGGGTACAAATCAAAAAATAAAAAAACAGCCTGGCCTCACTGCTTCTGCCCGCATTCATTCCACCAATTGTAGGGATTCGCTCTGGTAGGCAATAGCCGGGTGGCAGTAACGAGGCAACACACAGGCATAAAGTCCAATACCAATGGTTTTAATGTCACTCAGTAACCAACAGCTTAACAAAACATAAGGAAAACCAAACACATACTCCAGCTTGGAGAACCACTGGTCTCAGACTCACCCCTTGCACGGGACAGGCGTAACTAAGCGGCTGCCAGGTCCTGCGGCATCCGCCAGGTGCCATTCCCGGGGTTCTTCCGAGTCTTGCTGCTATAGTCCTGCAGCATGGGAATCCTGTATACAAGTTTCAGGCTGAGTCCACACAAGTTCCTGTAGCTTCCAGAAACACACTCACACAGTGGCAATTACCAACCTCCATTAAATAGGGCCTAACCCCTCCCACCAGTGAGGTAGACACCACATGGGCTGATCACGTGACCCTGACATCATCGCAGGTCCCGTCTTTAGGGAAAAACCCGGCTAAACATTAATCTGCTGGGAGAAACATATCTCCCATCCAGTAAAACACCCTTTACTGTACCACAATACATACTACCATTCAAAAGTTTAGGGTCACTTAGAAATTTCCTTATTTTTGAAAGAAAAGCACAGGTTTTTCCAATGAAGCTAACATTAAATGATTCAGAAATATACTCTATACATTGTTAATGTGGTAAATGACTATTCTAGCTGCAAAAGTCTGGTTTGTAATGCAATATCTTCATAGGTGTATAGAGGCCCATTTCAAACAACCATCACTCCAGTGTTCTTATGGTAATTTGTGTTTGCCAACTGTGTAAGAAGGCTAATGGATGGTTAGAATACCCTTGAAAACCCTTGTGCAAGTATGTCAGCACAATTGAAAACAGTTTGGCTGATTAGAGAAGCTATAAACCTGACCTTCCTTTGAGCTGGTTGAGAATCTGGAGAATTACATTTGTTGGTTCCATTAAACTCTCAAAATGGCCAGAAAAAAAGAATTTTCATGTGAAACTCAACAGTCTATTCTTGATCTTAGAAATGAAGGCTATTCCATGCTAGAAATTGCCAAGAAACTCAAGATTTCCTACAACGTTGTGTAATACTCCCTTCAGAGGCGAGCACAAACAGGCTCTAACCAGAGTAGAAAGAGAAGTGGGAGGCCCCGCTGTACAACTGAGCAACAAGACAAGTACATTAGAGTCTGTAGTAGAAATTGACGTCTCACAGGTCTGAGACTGGCTAATAAAATGAAAAGATTAATATGGGCAAAAGAACACAGACATTGGACAGAGGAAGATTGGAAAAAAGTGTTATGGACAGACGAATCCAAGTTTGAAGTGTTCGGATCACACAGAAGAACATTTGTGAAACGCAGAATAACTGAAAAGATGCTGGAAGAGTGCCTGATGCCATCTGTCAAGCATGGTGGAGGTAATATGATGGTCTGGGGTGGCTTTGGTGCTGGTAAAGTGGGAGATTTGTACAAGGCAAAAGGGATTTTGAATAAAGAAGGCTATCACTCCATTTTGCAACGCCATGCCATGCCCTGTGGACAGCGCTTGATTGGTGCCAATTTCATCCTACAATAGGACTATGACCCAAGGCACACCTTCAAATTATGCAAGAACTATTTAGGGAAGAAGCAGGCAGCTGGTATTCTATCTGTAATGTGGTGGCCAGCGCAGTCACCAGATCTCAACCCCATTGAGCTGTTATGAGAGCAGCTTGACCGTATGGTACGCAAAAAGTGCGCATCAAGCCAAACCAACTTGTGGGAGGGGCTTCTGGAAGCATAGGGTGAAAATTCTCCAGATTACCTCAGCAAATTAACTGCTAGAATGCCAAAGGTCTGCAATGCCGTATTTGCTGCAAAGGGAGCATTCTTTGACGAAAGCAAAGTTTGAAGGAGAAAATTATTTCAAATAAAAATCATTTTTCTGGCAATTGCTAGATTACTATATATGGCTCGAAAAGTAATAGCGAGGAATTGGATAAAGGAAGATCCACCTTTAAGGGGAGAATACCTTGCCTATGTGAAGCATGTCCTTAAGCTGGAGAAGGGGGTCTACAAGAAAAGGGGAAAACTGGTGATGTATGACAAACTGTGGATGCCTTGGATGGAATTGGGATGAGTGGATAGGTGAATGAACAGTCTCGGGGGTATGTATATGCGGGTTGTTTGTCTACATTGTTATAACAGATGATGTTGTATAATGTAATTCTATATACGTGTACAGGTGGTGTTAAAGGGATAATACGAGCTGTCTAAAGGGGGAAGGTGTTGTGAAATCTCTTGATCTGACTTCTGAGTTGGGGCTCCCTCTGGTGGTTACTGCGGGTGGTGGAGCTGGCCGGGTTGATAGAAGTCTGCCAGCTGAAGACGATGAATGGAAGTCAGGGGTTACTGACTGGGAGGATTTAAGTGAACAATATAATGAACAATGTAGAATGTAAGTCCGCAAGGACAGGGTCCTCTCCCCTCTGTACCAGTTTGTCATTGTAAATTTGTTGTGGAAACTTGTTTACTGTTAGCGATATCTATAACTTTGTATGTAACCCCGTTCTCATGTACAGCACCATGGAATTAATGGTGCTATATAAATAAATAATAATAATAAAAACAAGCTTCCCTCAGTTGCTGCTGGTGATTTGGTTTCTTCCTGTGCATTTTGAGGATTGCTGTCTCCTGCCTGATCCTGAATTTTTCAGTTAAGTTGTTCATTTGCTAATCCTTTGCATCTGATTTGGTTTTGCCTTTTCTGTTTTCTGTTTTGCTGTGAGGGCTCAGCATGCTCCCTGCTGGGGCTGTACTGGACCCCGCTCCATATGTCACAGCTTGTGTCAGTTTGTTCAGTCCCTTGTTATATTAGTCTCTTTTGCTTTGCTGCCAGTTCACACCAGAATGCTGATATAGTGGGGGAGAGGTCATGAGACCTCAGTGTTTTTTGTACATCAGACGTGTTGGATTTTTTAGGGTTTTTGCGTGATTGCAGACAGTGTCTTTTCTGTTCTAGCCTATCTAGACAGTTTGGGCCCCATCATTTGCTCAGTCTATTTTCTGCCTGTGTTTGTGCCTTATCTTGTCTCATCGACAATATATGTTTGGGGGCTATCTATTCCTTTGGGGTTCTACTCGGGGCAGTTTAGAGTTCACCTTTCTTGCTTTAGGCTTAGTTAACTCTCCGGCTGTGCCAAGGCGTCTAGGGCATCGTAGGTACGCCCCACGGCTACTGCTAGTTGTGTTGTTAGGATTAGGGGTCTGCAATTCACTAAGTTACCAACCTTTCTGGTTTCCTGGTGGCCCAGGCTATTCCTGCCATCCTCCTCGGTGACCTATTACAACAGTAAGGGCTGGGAGTGGGGTGAGTTTGCATTGTTGAGGGGGGGTTATGGGAAAATCAAAAATGCTTCTACCACTGTTGTATGAATACTGTGATGTTCTTCTTAATAAAAATCTATTTCAGTTAAAAAAAAAAATCATTTTTTCGAACCTTGTCAATGTCTGGACTAGATTTTAAATTCATTTGGCAACTCATTTAATTAATAAAAGTATGAGTTTTCATGGAAAACACAAAATTGTCTGGGTGACCCCCAAACTTTTGAACGCTAGTGTATATATACTGTACCTCACGTAATAATAAAGAAATTAAAAAGGAAATATTAAATAATTAACCAGTATGGTAAATGGCGTAAAGAGAAAAGAAAAACATGAGACACCTGAATTGCAGATTTTCGGTCGTCACTTAAATCAATCCTGGTGGAGTGGACGGTAGGTTGTAGGAGCGTCCTCTTGTTAGTGTGCCCAAGGCTTGCTGGAGTGTTTGAAAGTGGTGCGCTCCAGCCGGGAACAATGTCACTGACTCGCGAGGCAAGTGGGGGGCGTGGCAAAAGCATAACGTCACAAGCAGAGAGCTATGGGCTCACGGGGTGGCCAAAAACCGACGCGTTTCAAAGGAGATGCAGTCCTTCTTCATCAGGGCGCTGATAAAGAAGGAACACGTCTCCTCTGAAATGCGTCGGTTTTTGGCCACCCCGTGAGCCCATAGCTCTCTGCTTGTGACGTTATGCTTTTGCCACAGCTCCTGTGAGTCAGCAGGGTTGTTTCTGGCTGGAGCGCGCCGCCTTCAAACACTCCAGCAAGCCTTGGGGAGGCAAGCTAATGGGAGGACACTCCCGCAACCTACCGCTCGCTCCACCAGGACCTCACCAGCATCTACTGCCAGGACAGAAGCTACAAGTGGCCCAATACAGCAAGGAACATATTTGCACTATTTGTGTGAAACATGCACACCTGAACATATTAACCTGCAGCGGTCTCACACAATCACTGACGCATGTATTACCTCAGTGTGAGCTTTCTGGGTCGGTCTATTATAATCTGTATTTTATATTTTTTATTTCTATTTATTAATGGCAGCTACCATAGAGTTCCAAATACTTCCTTTTTTAGCCAATCCCATAGGGTTGATCACAGTACCTCTTTTTGACCGTATTTTAGGTGTGCTTTATTTTACATCTATAGGACATTTGGGGCTATTAGGTTCTATAGCGCGGGATTTATGTTGCTATTCCAAAGTTTATAACACAAAAAGCAGTACTCAAATTGCTGTTTTGTACATGATAAAATACAGTTTCCTAAGTTAATAATAGATATGTATCCATAAAATTAGAATGCCACATTGATTCACTGTGTGAGATCAGATTTTTTTTTGTGCACCCATAGACTTAAAGGGGTGAGTGTCATCCTATATACACAAGAAAGTAGTGCATGCGGCAATTTTTTTTTTTCCATGGACAGTTGGACAGAGAAAACTAGTTCATCTGAACAGCCCTAGTGTATAGCATGGGTGAGTGTGCTGTCCCTGTACTTGCCGAACAGAAATCGTATAGCACACATCCGATTTATACACCTGCCTGCATGAGCTCTAAGAATTGCAAACCAATCCTCTATGGGAACCCGTATCTGCACCTTTAACAGGGCCCTTTTACAATGTGGCCTTCAGACTTACAAAAAATGCCATCTGATCATCCCAATACCCATGCCATGATTATTCTCTGCTGCAGAATAATGTGCAGTTTGTATAATTTTGGAATTATGATTTTTTTTTGGCAGAGTTCTTGAGGATACATCCACTTGGATGAAGTATGCCAATTTGACCCATGATGGCATGATTAAAGCTATTAAACCAATCCGTTTGACAAGCACATGCGTTTTGGACTTTCACTACTTTCCATTTGATACTCAGAAGTGCTCTGTTTCCCTTGTCAGTGCTGTGCATCTAGGTAAGTTTTCCAAATAGGGACTTTTATTAGCCATTGAGCAGCAAATTTCAATTTACTCAACAAGTGCCTAAAAACATTATAAACGTTTTACTCTGCGAATCTTTTTATTGCATACTAAGAACTCAGGTGTCTACGACATGTTAATACCGACACCATAATGAAAACATTATCGTAATCCTCTACTTGTATGTTAAAGGGAACCCAGACAAGTGATTCATGCAGCTGACCCATGGGCAGCATGAATCAGACACTTGCTGCATGATTCCAGGTGTGTTTTACTCTGAAAACATTCGTACTCTGATATTTCAGAAAAACATACTTGTAAAAGCTGACTAGTCCAAGAGGCCAATCCCAGTGGAGTCTCACTGCCCACTTCCCTTGGCTGACAGGTCTCACACACACACACACACACACACACACACACACACACACACACACACACACACACACACACACACACACACACCTATCAGTCTATAGAAATGAGGCATGCAGAAGCTGCCAGGGAATTGCATCTTGGACTAGTCATCAGAGACACGTATTCCCCGGCTGGCTTTTACAAGCACGTCCTCTCTGAAACAATGCAGCGTTTCATGTTTTTAAAAAAAATGCATTAATGTAGCCAGTGTCTGATTCATGCAGCTCTGATTTCCTAAGTGGTAGCTGCAAATGAGTCAGTATAATGTTCAAATCATCAAATGATAGAGTATAAATCAAATATTATTGGATAAACCTCCCAATGATAATAGCACTTTTTTTCAAAAGTAAAAATGCTCAAAATGCAGTGTTCAGGAATATTATGCACAACAATTTCCAAACCATTTAAAGGCTGAAAAGGACGAAAATGGTCATTTGTTGAATTTGCAGGTACATTTATTGAAATCAAAAGCTTTTTCAATCAAAAACATTTTAACAGACCAAGTTCCATGTTGACATAGGAGCCTTTTTTTTAAATCACCTTCACAATTGTTGCATCAGTTGAACTTGTGAGTTTTTGGATAATTTCTGCTTGAATTTATTTGAGGATAATCCAAATGTTCTCTATAGGATTGAGATCAGGGGAGGATGGTGGCCACCCCATGAGTTTCTCTCCTTTTATGACCATTACAGCTAATGACTCAGAGCTGTTCTTTTCAGCATGAGATGATGCATTGTCATGCCTGAAGATCATTTTTCTATGGATGGCACAGTTCTTTTTATACCATGGTAGAAAGTGGTAAGTCAGAAACTCTATTTACTTTGCCTAGGTCATTTTCAGGCTGGGGGGCATGCCTGATAGACAGGTAGGTGAGCACTGGGAGCTGACAACTGACAAGGATGTTAGGAACACACTTACAACCAGGGATGTGGAGTCGCTAAGCCAAACCTCCGACTCCAACTCCGACTCCTCAATTTCCATGACACCGATACCAACTCCGACTCCCTCATACCAGGGCTGTGGAGTCGGTAAGCCAAACCTCTGACTCCGACTCCTCAATTTCCATGACACCGACTGTGACTCCGACTCCACCAAATTGGGCTCCGACTCCACAGTCCTTCTTACAATGTTGTACAGGTATCACCCACCTGGTGGAGGTGCCTTAAATAATGAGTGCTCCCCATCCATTGGCCGGGGACACTTTAGGACGGCACGCACTCTCCCTATAAGCACTGTGCCCAGGGAACTCTGAGCAATGTGCAGAACCCGGCTAGTCGCAGGGGTACAGGGGACCACGGCGGTGAGTGTGTCAGCGTCTCTGCTGGGGGAGGGAGGTGCAGAACAGAGGTGCCGGAGACAAGACAGAAACGGCAGGAGGAGGAGAGGGAGGTGCAGGGCTACGGCAGTGTCTCTGCCGGGGAAGGGGATGCAGAGACACTGGTGTTACAATCAGGAGTCATATAAAGTTGAAAGCAAATAGATACGTGTTCCCAACATGCAAAAAACAATGGCATTACTTGGAATAAACTGTTACATTAATGTAGTAAATAACATAGTAAAATACCAATAAGAATAAGTGCTCCCCAGTCAAAATAATTAACCATCATCTGATCTCCATGTAAAAAATTGTAAGTAAAGTTGATTAATGATAAGTTATAACACATGGAAAAAGTGATAATAGTGCAGAATGAGTACTGGAAAATTACATGGTCATAGTGACAGCAATAATGTCCTGGAGATGTTTACCCGAAATGCCTGACGCGCGTTTCGCCAAAGCTTCTTCAATGGGGTGATCACTTATGGGAGCATTTCTGTCTTTTTGTTATCTCTGGGGAGTTTGTAACTCATTTATCAATATTTTATTGAACTCTTCTCAGCTGATTTAATTTCACAGATCACATGAACGTTGAATGTTCAGGGGAATAAAAAGCCTGCAACAGCTAAACAGTGCAATATTGTTAATTAAACCCAACTGCAAAAAATTATTTGGATCCCAGGTGCATGTATTTAAGTTTAATTAAAAAAATGCTAAGATGCTATGTTGCAGAATGCAAAGCATAATCAGAAATGTAGTCTGAGCATGAAACTGAGATAACAAAAACACAGAAATGCTCCCATAACAGTGCCAACAATGTCAACAATCAAAACTCAGTGAGAACACTGCAATATGTCGTTAACACTTTTTGCTGAACAAATGGTCTTTTTATGTTTGGTAGATTGTTGTATCAAGATTCACCTTTTTCTTTGGGGCGGTGCTCTTGAAAACACCTTTAATTACATATTTACTATTTTACTAATTACTAAAAGAAGAGGTTTACTGTTTAAATACATTGAGGTACTGTTACGGGCTGGCTGAACGCACCAATTAATAAAGATGGTTTTTAGGTGGGTTCGCAGCCACCGTGCAGAGGTGTTAACTGCTGCTCGGTAATGGCAGACACGATATGGCGGTATAATAACGGAACACACGGGGTTAACCTCACCCAATGTGTACAGAGGCGGACTCTGTTATCTCACAGAGCCGCACAACCGCCAAATAATAAATGCCGTAGCCTGTTATTGCTCACCGAGCTTGGCAGTGTGAGCGCTAGCATATAGTCACAGAACTCAGCCCTTAGACCACAGGACTGAAGTCCCTCTAGACCACTAGAGCTCGGCACCGCGACTGGTATGCCAGCAAGGGTTAAATAAATTACGAGTGCAAGTGTGCACAGTGCCACTCAGGTGGACGCCATTAATCGCCCTGGTTTGGGCCAGATAAGCGCACAGGTTGCGCAAGGCGTTGCACCGGCATGGCTGTCACTTGTTGCGGTTCGATAGTGCCCTGCAGTTGGCGACACCATCGGACGCTAATGTGCAGATGGCTGGTATGCACTGTGGCCTATAGACTAGCCACTGACAGGCGCTGACTCGGACTCTAAACCTTACTAACATACGTATCAAAAGGGAAGGGGTTTCATAATGAGTCAGTCACCAGATACATGCATCCATCATCATCCACTCCAAACTATTTGAGTCTATACTAGCGCATGGCCGAGCGGCCATGCAACACTTTTATAGCAGCGTCCTTCCGGGACCTTCCTGACCTTCCTGATGGTCCAATCCGAGCTGGAGAAGGACCTGAGCATGTGACCTCCGATCTCCAATGAGATCATCCCACGGGCATGCTCAGTGGACCGAAAGGAGGAATTAATCCCTGGAGTAGCTCGCTGCTGACCAGCCTGCGTTGCTATAGTTGGACCAGAGGTGGCAGCAGCAACTAATCCTACAGAGCTGGTCTGAGCAGAGCACCTGGATCGACGAGTCTGCTGAGCAGCCTCCTGTACAGCCGGAGAGGAATGGGAGACTGCCGAAAGCAAGGCTCGGGATTCCTGCTGTGCAGCGACCGGAACCCGACGCCTAACATAATCCCCCAGGGCCCCCTCCTCTCTGAGCCTCGCTACGCTCAAATGCCGCAATAAGGAGCGGAGCGTGGATGTTCTCCACTGGCTCCCAGGTCCGAGCCTCTGAACCATGACCCTTCCAATCCACCAAATAAAACTTTTTGCCCCGCATCTGTGGCGCCCTTTAGGCTCAGTCGCTACAGAGGTACTGCACCTCCTACTGAGGTGTGGTACCCCACCATCCAGGTAAGGTGGAGACACCTGACCACACTCCAACACCTGCACCCCACACCACAAAGTAGTGTAGCAAAGCACCTTCGGTGGCTCCCTGCTTGGAGTATAGCAAAGCACCCATTGGTGGCTCCCTGCTTGGAACACGAAACGTGCTGGGAGGTGGGTGGAGTTATTTTACATTACAAGGAGCGGGAGGAGTTGGTTAGGGAGTTGGAGAGAAGAAGATCCCCGGAGAGAGGGATAGATGGATGGAAGTGCTGCAGCAGATCCCAGTGACCTGGGTCTGCTGGCACAGGAAAGGAAGAGAGAAAGAGCAACATAGACTGAAAGCCTGACTCTCCATAGAAAGAAAGATTAGTACGGAACGCGAGGAGTAAAAGAGAACAGAGGACGTGGGTTAGAAGAGAACCCTTCCTAGAAGTTCTAAATGCAAGGCCGGGGCCCGGTCCCCGAGGTTGTATGGATACTAATGGTCCTGCAGCAGACACTGGAGGAATAGAAGTAGTGACCACTTTATTCCCACACAAGACTTGGGGGCACAACAGCAACTGGATAGTGAGCCGGGACTTAGAAGCAAGGAGTCCCCGAAGCAGGCTACAGCTGTCTGCCGTACAAGTAGAGTTCATAAGAACATCGGATAGGAGGAACTCCAGTGTAACTCAGTACTAGGAGTACTTCATTTAAAGGCGCTATAAGAGGAGACGTTCAGAAAGGCACATGTTGGCGGAGTGTTGGAAAGGAGTATCCCATCTGGCCTGGAGGTTGACTGAGTCCCTGACCCGGAGGACACGGCACGGAGGCACCTGTTTGTACAACAGACTGTGAGAAAAGCTTTGGAACTACATGCCCTGGTGTCCTCCACTCATTCCTGCGCCAGCCCGCCCAGCACTGCTACATCCCTTGTGTCAAACACTACACCATCTACGTGTCACTTTACCTACTCTGCCCTGGGACTACAGTCCTGCCTGTGGAGGGCTATAACATTATTGCTGCCCCACACCATCCATCCCAGAGGATCTGTCTGCAGCGTCAGCTTACATCTCCATTGCCGAACACCACAGGTGGCGTCACGAATCACTTATAAACGTTCACCACAATAAGCACACTGACACAACCCCCCTTTTACATGTGCGCCCAGGGCCACGGGCCGGGTCCCAGCTGCCGTGACATCTCCCATTGAAGCTCATCGGGCCCGGTACCGAGTACCCCACAGCCCTGGGAGGGTTACTCACATCACCTTACATCCCACGATGGCATTGACCTCAAACTTGTCTGAAGACAGGTCTGATGTCCCGGCAGATGACTCGGAGAACCGGGACATGTGAACAGGCTTAAGGAGGGACATGTGGAACGTTTCAGAGATAGCCAAGTGTGGTGGAAGGGCCAGACGGTAGACCACAGGGCTGATCTGCTCAAGGACCTTGAAGGGGCCAATGTAGCGTGGTGCGAACTTAGCGGACTCAACCTGCAGCCTGATGTTTTGGGCAGAGAGCCACACTAATTCGCCAGGGGCAAAGGTCGGAGCAGGGCACCGATGTGCATCAGCGGAGGTCCTCATTCTCTCCCTGGAGGCCCGGATAGCATCCTGAGTGCGATCCCAAATTTCACGTGCCTCCACCGCCCAGTCTGCCACTCTAGAGTCGGTGGATGACACGGGCATGGGCACAGGGACGCGCGGATGCTGGCCGTAATTTAGGAGGAATGGGGTCTGACCGGTGGAGTCGGTCACAGCGTTGTTCAAAGCGAACTCCGCCCATGGCAGCAAGGATGCCCAGTCATCCTGCCTGGCCGAGACAAAATGTCGTAGATATGTGACCAGGGTCTGGTTGGCTCTCTCTACCAACCCGTTCGTCTCGGGATGATAGGCCGAGGAGAGATTTAGTTCAATGCTGAGCAGGGAACAGAGCTCTCTCCACAACCGAGACGCAAACTGAGGACCCCGGTCGCTGACAATCTTATCCGGCATGCTGCCGTGCAGGCGGAAAACGTGCTTAATAAACAACGCTGCCAGGCCCCGTGCAGAAGGTAACCGAGAGAGTGGTACCATATGCACCATCTTGGAGAAATGGTCGGTGACAACCCAAATGACGGTGCTGCCACTGGACTTCGGCAGTCCCACCACAAAATCCATAGCAACCATCTCCCAGGGCCTGTCCGCTACCGGCAGGGGGTAGAGTAGCCCAGCGGGCCGCTACCGAGAGGACCGATTCTGGGCGCAAGAGACGCACGCCTGAATATAGTCCCTGACGTCACGGGCCATATGCGGCCACCAGTATATTCTCGCCAGAAGCTCAGAGGTCCGTTTGGTCCCAAAATGTCCACTGTTGTGAGTTAATTTTCCCCTTCACCGTTGATGTCTGATGAACTCCCTCTGCTGGTGAAGAGAGGTAGTGAAATTGATTGGGTTGGGAAGAACCTGTCATCTGAACAGGTGGAGCCTGATTGGACACCCGGAATCACTGAGTGGATATAAGGCAGCCGACGCCCTACAGGGGTGCTGGTGATCCTTTCTGCTCTGAGCTCTTGCAAACCAGTTCAGTATCTGTCTTCTGAAAGCTAAGTATTTGCTCTCTTATTTTTCCATGAGATTTTGTGTTTACTTAGTGTTTGTGTTCTGCCTGCCCTTGTTGGTACAGGCTGAGCTCCATTTTTGTCTCTGGTCAAGTTGATCTTTTGCTCAGTCTTCAGAATATACCTGAGTGCTGATATAGTGATTTTGAAGTCTAGTGACTTCAGGGTCTTTTTTCTATCAGACGTGTTGGACATTATTTTGGCAGAATTTTTGCGGATTACAGCCAGCATCTTTTCTGTCCTTTCCTATTTAGTTAGTTGGGCCCCATCGTTTGCTCAACCTGTCTTTCTGTCTGTGTTTGTGTTTTCATCTGCTTTTCACCGACAATACATGTTGGGGGCTGTCTATTGCTTTGGGGTCTGCTCTGGGGCAGTTTAGATTTCCCCTTTCTTTCTTTAGGCTTATTTAGTTCTCCGGCTGTGAACGAGGGGTCTAGGGCACCGTAGGAACCCCCCACGGCTACTGTTAGTTGTGTGAATAGGATCAGGGGTCTGCAATCCGATAGCTACCAACCTCTCCGGTTTTCTGGACTTAGCTTGTATTTTTGTTTTTTCCTCCTTCGGTGACTCATTCATAACAGTCCACCCACCCTGGACGAATGAGTCCAAGAGAGGACCTCTGGTCGCAAATGGGCAGGGACAAAAGTCTTGCCCGGAGATACAGACTCAAGGGAGACCGGAGGCACGGTCCTCAGATGGGACTATCAGCCGAGGCTCCTCCTCCGATGACACCACGGAGCAGGAGAGCATCGGCCCGGACGTTCTTCTCCCCGGAGAGAAAATGCAGGGTGAAATGGAATTGGGAGAAGAACAAGGACCATCTGGCCTGGCGAGAATTCAGCCGCTGGGCTATTTGTAAACAAACCAGATTCTTGTGGTCAGTAAACACCTGGAAAGGATGGTGAGCCCCCTCCAGGAGGTGTCTCCACTCTGAAAAGGCCAACTTTATTGCTAGCAACTCCCTGTCCCCAATGGAATAATTCCTCTCCACCGGTGTTAAGGTCTTGGAGAAGAAGAAGCATGGGTGCTTCCGACCTTGCGAGTCCTTCTGGAACAGGACCGCTCCAGCACCGACGGAAGAGGCATCCACCTTCAGAATGAAGGGTTTATCCACATCGGGGCGATGTAGAATGGGAGCGCTAGTGAAATGGGATTTAATAGAGGAGAAGGCCTTGGAGACAGGTTCCGACCACAACTTGGGGTTTGTACCCTTCTTGGTGAGGGCTACCAAGGGCGCTACCAAAGTCGACAAGTGGGGGATGAATTGGCTATAGTAATTTACGAACCCCATAAAGCGCTGCACCGCTTTGAGAGAATGGGGTTCCAGCCAATCCATCACCGCCTGTAGCTTGGCAGGATCCATGGCCAAACCATGGGCGGAGATGATATAGCCCAGGAAAGGCAAGGACTCCTGCTCAAACACACACTTCTCCAACTTGATATAGAGGGAGTTTGCCCGCAGGAGGTCGAAAACTTTGCAAACATCTCTCCGGTGGGAGTCAATATCTGCAGAGTAGATGAGTATATCATCCAGATGGACTACTACCGAGGTGGTAAGCATTTCCCGGAAGATGTCGTTTACAAAGTCTTGGAAGACGGCCGGGGCATTACAGAGCCCGAAGGGCATCACCAGGTATTCATTTTGCCCGTCCCTGGTGTTAAATGCCGTCTTCCATTCGTCCTCATCACGGATGCGAATCCGGTTGTAAGCCCCCCCGCAGATCAAGTTTGGTAAACACTCTCGCTCCCCGTAGCCTATCAAACAGCTCTGATATCAGGGGCAGAGGATACTTATTCTTAATGGTGATGGCGTTAAGACCCCTGTAATCGATGCAAGGACGTAGTTCCCCACTCTTCTTCTGGACGAAGAAGAATCCCGCCCCCGCTGGTGACACGGACTTCCTAATGAATCCTCTTGCCAGATTCTCCCTGATGTATTGAGACTTGGCCTCTGTCTCCGGGAGAGATGGGGATAGACTCGACCCCGGGGAGGCTCAGCACCAGGCAAGAGGTCAATAGGATAGACATAGGGGCGATGCGGTGGAAGGGTCTCTGCCGCCTTTTTGGAGAACACGTCCGCATACTGTCAATAGTGTTTGGGAAGCGAGGAAAGATCTGCGGGGACCTCGGTGGAGGCAACCTGGACGCACTCCCTCAGACATCTACCCTCACATGACTTACTCCAACCAAGAATTCTCCCCGAGGACCACTTTATATGGGGAGAGTGATATCGCAACCAGGGGACCCCTAGAAGGACCTGGTCGATAGCCTCGGGCATGACGAAGAGGGATATCGTCTCCTGATGAGATCGAGACACTGAGAGTAACAGTGGAGCGGTTTAGTGTGTAATCTGCGAGTGCAGAGTCGCGCCGTTCACTACTCTGACGGTGACTGGCTTGGACATCATAACCAGTGGTATCGCGTGCCGTTGAGTGAAGGCATATGACATAAAATTGCCCTCCGCTCCGGAATCCATGCAAACCTCCACCGCCAGAGTGGAATAACCAAACC
Organism: Dendrobates tinctorius; assembly: GCF_039654945.1. Lineage (NCBI taxonomy): Eukaryota > Metazoa > Chordata > Amphibia > Anura > Dendrobatidae > Dendrobates > Dendrobates tinctorius. Next base: position 8,165,471 of record NW_027361771.1, on the reverse strand, counting down.
CAAGTGTCCCCTTAAAGGACAACTTGGAGGAAAACGCCGCGGATTCTAGTGAGCCGCCTCCTACGGCCACTAGGCGCGAGCGTCTTCCCAGCCGCTGTGGGCACCAGTTGGCAAAGTGACCGGACTGCCGGCAACCATGACAGATCACAGGGGCTCGAGGCCAGGGCCTGGATCCCTCACTGGAATCCCCCTGACGCTCGGACGCCCGATCGGAAGATTCTAAAGGGATTAGCAAAACTGGGTGCCAACCTAAACCTCTGCCTACACTGGGATCGCTCCAACCTTCGCTCGGCAAAGCGAAGGTCTATATGGGTGGAGACGGTGATAAGCTCCTCCAGTGTAGCAGGAATCTCCCTGGTGGCCAGAGCGTCCTTCACATGGCCAGCCAATCCTCTCCAGAATGCCGGATTGAGGACCTTATCTGGCCACTCTAACTCCGAGGCCAGCGTCCGGAACTGGATGGCAAAGTGGCTGACCATGGACAAGCCCTGTGACAATGCCAGCAGCCGGAGCGCGGTGTCATGGGTGACTCGCGGTCCCAGGAAGACCTGCTTCAGAGTGTCCAAGAACCGTGAGGCACTCTGCACCACATGATCACCACGCTCCCACAGCAGTGTCGCCCACTCCAAAGCCCTGCCCGACAAGAGGGAAATAATAAATCCTACTTTAGCCCGCTTGGAGGGGAATCGTGCTGCCAGCAGCTCCAGCTGTATAGAGCACTGACTCACGAAACCCTTACAAGAAGCACTATCGCCCGAGAACTTCTCGGGCAGCGGGAGGCTGGACAAAGTCGGGGCAGGGATGGCAGTGGTCACACGGGAGACAGCCTCTGTAGCTGCCTGAACAGCGACCACAGTAAAATCCGCAGCTGAGGCTGAACACTCAAGAGCCTACGTGCCCACCATCGAGAGCCAACCTGCCCTGCAGCTGCCGGATGTACTGCAGCAGTCGCTGTTCGTCCGCCATTACTAGCCAGACCCTGGCGCTAGTATAATGTTATGGGCTGGCAGAACGCACCAAATAATAAAGATGGTATTTAAGTGCGTTCGCAGCCTGGGGTCCACCGTGCAGAGGTGTTAACTGCTGCTCATTAATGGCGGACGTGATATGGCGGTATAATAACAGAACACACGGGGTTAACCTCACCCAATGTGTACAGAGGCGGACTCTGTTATCTCACAGAGCCGTATAACTGCCAAATAATAAATGCCGTAGCCTGTTATTGCTCACAGAGCTCAGCAGTGTGAGCGCTAGCGTATAGTCACAGAACTCAGCCCTTAGACCGCAGGACTGACGTCCCTCTAGACCGCTAGCGCTCGGCACTGGGACTGCGATGCCAGCAAGGGTTAAATAAATTACGAGTGCAAGTGTACACAGTGCCACTCAGGTGGACGCCACTAATTGCCCTGGGTTGGGCGAGATAAGCGCACAGGTTGCGCAAGGCGTTGCACAGGCATGGCTGTCACTTGCCATGGTTCGATAGTGCCCTGCAGTGGGCGACACCATCGGACACTAGTGTGCAGACGGCTGGTATGCACTGTGGCCAATAGACTAGCCACTGACAGGCGCTGACTCGGACTCTAAACCCTACCAACATATGTATCAAAAAGGAAGGGGTTTCATAATGAGTCTGTCACCAGATACATGCATCCATCATCATCCACTCCAAACTATTTGAGTCTATACTAGTGCATGGCCGAGCGGCCATGCGACCCTTTTATAGCAGCGTCCTACCAGGACCTTCCTGACCTTCCTGATGGTCCAATCCGAGCTGGAGAAGGACCTGAGCATGTGACCTCCGATCTCCAATGAGAGATCATCCCACGGGCATGCTCAGTGGACCGAAAGGAGGACTTAGTCCCTGGAGTAGCTCTCTGCTGACCAGCCTGCGTTGCTATAGTTGGACCAGAGGTGGCAGCAGCAACTAAACCTTCAGAGCTGGTCTGAGCAGAGCGCCTGGATCGACGAGTCTGCTGAGCAGCCTCCTGTGTGGCCAGAGAGGAATGGGAGACTGCCAAAAGCAAGGCTCGGGATTCCTGCTGTGCAACGACCGGAACCCGACGCCTAACAGGTATAAGAGACGCAGCCTACGTTTTCCAGTTCTCCTGTGGTTTTCATAATTAATACATAATACATCTCCTTACAAGAGATAGGGAGATCTCATAGCAAAGATCATTTTTTCCCAAACAGGCTAAGGCCCCAAAGTGTGCTCAAAAGAATAGTCATACTAATAACACTTATACTCACCTTTGGTATTGGCGCTGTTCCAGCAGTATTCACAATGGCTCTCCTGGAGCTGAAGTGACAGAACAATGTCACTGCTTCACTCTCCCCTTTTTTGGACAAATCAGAAATCTGGAGGAAGTAAGAGAGCAACCACAGCTTTCTCTCTCTGTGGATGTCAGTTATATTTGAAGGAGGAGACTGTAAAGTGGCTGCTAATTGATCACGGGGTTCACATGATATAATAATGTCACACAAACCCTAGAATAGCCAGTGTCGACACCGTAACAAGATGTTTTTATTTTACTTGGAGAAAACAGTGACTGAGAGAGTTGTCCGCATTACATTGTAAGAGAATGAACTGTTTTCTTGGGAAATACTGCAACCGTTGTCTTCATCATCAAATACATGGAAGATACAGAGGAGATCTGACAAAACTGAGATCATACAATGGAAACTAAACATTAGCAAACTCCAGCAGTTCACACAGCGCTATCTAATGTCCCCTAAACCTTGCCCTTCATAGGCAAATGGCAGCTGTGACTATTACTCGAACATTCATGACTCTTGAGCCAAATCATCACCCCTTTTTTCACTGTATAGGTTCTTGCCATTGAGTAGCAAAGTGGATGGGACCAACTTGGGCTAGGACCACATTCTCCTAGGACCCCATAGGTGCCTCTGGGGTATGTATCTGAACTTACTAATAATGTCTTAGGCTAGTTTCACACAAGCGTTAAGAGGCGCAGCACAGGGCCACCGCTAAGCTCCGCCCCCAGCCATTCCTCCTCCGGTCAGCTCCTCCTATGGGCGCATGACGCTGCATGTAACCGGTGTACCCTATATTTAGCGTTGGGTACGCTGTCCGTGCGCTGGTATGCTTTTGCCGGCTTATGCGCCCTTTTTGCGCTGCGCTGAGCGCACAAAAATGCGACATGGTGCGTTTGGCGCACATCGGCGTAGCGCAAAAAGGCGCATGCGCCGGCAAAAACATACCAGCGCACGGCCAGCGTACCCAACGCTAAATATAGGGTATGCCGGTCACATGCAGCATCATGCACCCATAGGAGGAGCTGACCGGAGGAGGCGTGGTCAGGGGCGGAGCTTAGCGGCAGCACGGCGCTGCGCCTCCTAACGCTAGTGTGAAACTTGCCTTAGATGGCATGACTATCGACTCTTGTATAACACGATCATATTAATCATCTTTCCTCATACCCCCCAATAATCACCAAAATCATTATCTAAGTACAGGTCTTTTCAATGAGAATAGCAGGATACACTAGAGTCTCAGTTCATGTAACTCTATTGCACTGTCTTCTCTCTAGAGAACAGCATTGTTTTGAAGTCCCTGAGAAATTCCTCAGAAGTAGACAGAGAACGCCTGAAGTACTTTGTTGACAATGGAGAGTGGCATCCATTGGAGTTAACCATGGAAGAAAAAACAAAGGATGGCCGCTCAATGATCTTATTCACGGTATTTAGATTGTGTATTCTTACTTATTACTACCCGTGTGTCTAACTAGGTTTCCTTGTTTCAGTAGAAAAGCTACAACTTACTGTTTCCTACAAAATAAGATTTTTCTGATAAACACCTTTAGTCCACTCTAAAGAAATGCATAAGGGTTGCAGGGCCCATAATTTGGAAGGGTACCTGATTTTACCACGACCATCTGCAGCAGCAAGAACAGAATATGAAAGTTAATGTCTATATTACTCTTAAATTTTTATGTATGGCCTTTCTTAAGGCACATACATAAAGCCATATCTCCCAACCATCCTAGGTCCAGCGGGACATTCCCAAATTTAGGGAACTGTCTTGCTGTACAGAGAGGTTGGAAAAATGCCCTGAATTTAACTGTATCTGTGTGCTCGGAACACAGAAACAGTTGAAAATAACGGTACAATAAAAAGACAAATAAGGCAAAGTAACCCAATGGAGGACCACAGAAAGCAACAATGTACAAACGATAAGTTGTTAATTAAATACGGTAATATATCCCAGTGCCTATAGGTTATATCCCTATGAAATATATTATGCCAGCATGTTGTATGATATTAAAGGCAACACTTACATCAAGTGATGAAGAAAACTGGATAATTGGTGGGTGGCCCAGATGCCCCAATGCACGTTTCCCCCCTTGATTTGTCACCTGAGCTCAGAAAAAGACCGATTTTTTTTTTCTGCCGCAAAACCAAGAGAGTTGGCAGGAAAAACACTATGGAAAATACTCGCCTTTTTGACACCTTTTCGTTGTGTTTTTGATGCATTTTTTTCAAAATTCATTAGAATAGGAGAAAAACGCTGCAAGACATTAATAGAATTGACATATTGCAGATTTAAAAAAAAAAAACAAAATGCAAGAGAAAAAAAAAACTAGTCTGTGCAAGAGACTTTTAAAATCTCATTCCCTTTGCTGGTACTGTAAAATGCAGCATTTTGTGGCAGAAAAAAACACTGCAATAATACAGTGTCTGAACAAGTCCTTAGACTGTCACAATGATATCAATGACTTATTCTCAGCCTTCTCCACTAGAAAATCAGCTTTCCCATGTGAGGTGTTCTACAATTGAAGGCGGCTGATGAACAGTTCTGGTCACATGCTCCTCCATCAGCTGCCAGCAGCATTCACCGTCCTTGGCTTTTTACCTATTTTGTTGCATTACAACCTGTTTAAATATTTCTGTAATCAGATTTGTGTGTGATGCATGAGCACTAAATAATCTAAGTTGGAATAGTGAAGTGAGAAAAATATAGGCATAAATTAAATTTATGAGGTCAAATAACTAAAAATTGGCATGTGCATATGTATTCATCCGTTTTTGCGATAAAGCCCCTAAAAATTCCCATTGCAAGCAATAACCTTCATAAGTCCACCTGTGTGCAATCTAAGTGTCACATGATCTGTCAGTACAGTATATACACACCTTTCCTGAAGGGCCACAGAGCCTTCAACACCATTAAGTAAAAGGAACCACTAACCAAAAACCACCATGAAAACTAAGGAGATCTCCAAACAAGTCAGGGTTGGGTTATAAAAAATTAACCCAATCTGATAATCCCCCGGACCACAATCAAATCCAATATCATCATATGGAAAGACATGGTACCACAACAAACCTATCAAGAGAGCCCCACCCACCAAAACTCTAAACCCGGGCAAGGAGTGCATTAATCAGAGAGGCAGCACAGAGACCAAACCATTAAGGAGCTGCTGAGTACCCAAGCAGAAAATGGAGTATCTGTCCATAAGGCCATAATAAGCCTTACACTCCATAGAGGTGGCCTTTATAGAAGAGTGGGCAGAAAAAAAGCCTTTACTTACACATAAAAATTGTAAAGCTCATATTGAGTTTGCCAAAAGACATGTGGGAGACTCCCCAAATGTATAGAGGAAGATGCTATGGTCAGATGAGACCAAAATTGAACTTTTTTGCCATCAAGGTAAACGTTATGTCTGGTATCAAACCAACACAGCTCATCACCCCAAGAACACCATCCCCATAGTGAAACATGGTGGTGGCAGCATCTTGCTGTGGGGATGTTTTTCGGTAGCAGGGTCAGGGAAAATGGTCCGAGTTGAGGGGAAGATGGATGGTGCGAAATACAGGGATATTCTTGATTAAAACCTGTTTCAGTCTGTCAGTGATTTGAGAGGGGACAGAGGTTCACCTTCCAACACGACAATGACCAAAATCATACTACTAAAGCAACACTCAAGTGATTTAAGGGGAAACGTGTAAATGTTTTAGAGTGGCCTAGTCAAAACCTAGACCGTAATCCAACTGAGAATCTGTGGTCAGACTTGAAGATTGCTGTTCACCAAAGGAAACCATCTAACTTGAAGGAGCTGAAGCAGTTTTGCCTTGAGGAATGGAGAAAATTCCCAGTGGCAAGATGTGGAAAGCACATAGAGACGTATCCAAAGCGACTTGCAGCTGTAATTGCTGCAAAAGGAGACTACTAAGTAATGACTTTAACCCCTTACCTACAATTGACGTAATATTCCGTCCATGTAACCATGGACCTAATTACCATGGACGGAATATTACGTCATCGCGATCAGCGGCGCCCACGTGGTGAGCGCCGCTGATCGCGGCCGAGTGTCAGCTAATTATCATAGCTGACACCCGGCAGAATGTGTCAGGGGCGGTCACGGACCGCCCCCGACACGTTAACCCTTGTACATCGCGATCAAACACGATCGCGGTGTACCGGGGGTTAAAGGGAAGCATCGGCAGGGAGGGGGCTCCCTCCTTGCTTCCCTGAGCCCCCACGGCAGCGCAATATGCAGCGCTGCTGCGGGGGACTCCTTTCCTGCAGGTCCCCGGATCCAATATGGCGACGGGGACCTCCGGGGGCATGCAGGAAGCTGGCTTCCTCAGTGCCTGCAAAGATCAGGCATGAGGAAGCCTGTGCAGTGCCTGTGACAGATCGCTGATCTGTCACAGGACAGTGATGTCCCCCCTGGGACATTGTAATAAAGTAAAAAAAAAGTGTAGAAATAATTTAAAAAAAATCGCCAAATAAATTAAAAAAAAAAAATTCCCCAATAAATTCATTTTTTGGAAATAAGAAAAAAAAAACCCAATAAAAGTACACATATTTGGTATCGCCACGTCCGTAACGACCCGCCCTATAAAACTGTCCCAATAGTTAACCCCTTAAGTGAACCCCTTAAAAAATAAAAATAAAAAACGAAGCAAAAAATAATGATTTATTATCATACCGCCGAACAAAAAGTGCAATAACGCACGATCAAAAAGATGCATATAAATATCCATGGTACCGCTGAAAACGTCATCTTGTCCCGCAAAAAATGAGCCAATATACAGCATCATCAGCGAAAAAATAAAAAAGTTTTAGCTCGCAGAATAAAGTGATGCAAAAATAATTATTTTTTATATAAAATTGTTTTCATTGCATAAAAGCGCCAAAACATAAAAAAAGACCTAAGTGAGGTATCGCTGTAACCGTACTGACCCGAAGAATAAAACCGCCTTATAAATTTTACCGCACCCGGAACGGCGTAAACGCACCACCCAAAAGAAATTCATGAAACGCTGGTTTTTGTAAATTCTGCATCCCAAAAAACGAAATAAAAAGCGATCAAAAAATGTCACATGCCCGAACATGATACCAATAAAAGCGTCAACTCGTCCCGCAAAAAATAAGACCTCACATGACTCGGTGGGTCAAAATATGGAAAAATTATAGCTCTCAATATGTGGTGATGCAAAAACTATTTTTACAATAAAAAGCGTCTTTTAGCGTGCGACAGCTGCCAAACATAAAAACCGCCATAAATAGTAAATCAAACCCCCCGTTATCACCCCCTTAGTTAGGGAAAAATAATAAAATTTAAAAAATGTATTTATTTCCATTTTCCCGTTAGGGCTAGGGTTAGGGCTAGGGTTAGGGTTAGGGCTAGGGTTAGGGTTAGAATTGGGGGTTTCCACTATTTGCGCACATCAGGTGCTCTCCAAACGCAACATGGCGTCTGATCTCAATTCCAGCCAATTCTGCGTTGAAAAAGTCAAATGGTGCTCCTTCCCTTCCAAGCTCTGCCATGCACCCAAACAGTGTTTTACCCCCTCATATGGGGTATCAGCCTACTCAGGACAATTTGCAAAACAACTTTTGGGGTCCTATTTCTCCTGTTGCCCTTAGGAAAATAAAAATTTTGGGGCAAAAATATAATTTTTGTGGAAAAAAATGTTTTTGTTATTTTCACGCCTGGGCGTTATAAACTTCTGTGAAGCACTTGGGGATTCAAAGTTCTCACCACACATCTAGATAAGTTCCTTGGGGGGTCTAGTTTCCAAAATGGGGTCATTTGTGGGGGGTTTCCACTGTTTTGGTACATCAAGGGCTTTCCAAACGTGACATGGTGTCCGATCTCAATTCCAGCCAAAAAAGTCAAATGGCGCTGCTTGCCTTCCGAGCTCTGCCATGTGCCCAAATAGTCATTTACACCCACATATGGGGTATCAGCGTACTCAGGACAAATTGCACAATAACTTTTAGGGACCTGTTACCCTTGGAAAAATAAAAATTGGGGGTGAAAAGATCATTTTTGTGGAAAAAATATGATTTTTTAATTGTACAACTGTACGTTATAAACTTCTGTGAAGCCCTTGTGGGTTCAAAGTTCTCACCACATATCTAGATAAGTTCCTTAGGGGGTCTAGTTTCAAAAATGTGGTCACTTGTGGGGGGTTTCCACTGTTTAGGTACATCAGGGGCTCTCCAAACGCGACATGGCGTCCGATCAGAATTCCAGCCAATTTTGCATTGAAAAAGTCAAACGGCGCTCCTTCCATTCTGAGCTCTGCCATGCGCCGAAACAGTGGTTCCCCCCCACATATCAGGTATCAGCGTGCTCAGGACAAATTGCACAATAATTTTTGCTGTCCAATTTGTCCTGTTACACTTGGTAAAATAAAAAAAATTGAACCTGAAGTAATTTTTTTTGTGAAAAAAAGTTAAATGTTAATTTTTTTTAAATATTCAAAAAATTCCTGTGACGCACCTGAAGGGTTAATAAACTCCTTGAATGTGGTTTTAAGCACCTTAAGGGGTGCAGTTTTTAGAATGGTGTCACTTTTGGGTATTTTCTATCATATAGACCCCTCAAAGTGGCTTCAAATGTGATGTGGTCCGTAAAAATAAAATGGTGTTGCAAAAATGAGAGATCGCTGGTCAACTTTTAACCCTTATATCTTACTAACAAATAAAAATTTTGGTTCCAAAATTGTGCTGATGTAAAGTAAACATGTGGCAAATGTTACTTATTAACTTTTTTGTGTGCCATATCTCTGTGATTTAAGGGCATAAAAATTCAAAGTTGGAAAATTGCGGAATTTTCAAAATTTTCGCCAAATTTCCGTTTTTCTCACAAATAAACGCTAGTTATATGAATGAAATTTTACCACTAACATGAAGTACAATATGTCACGAGAAAATAATGTCAGAATCACCGGGATCCATGGAAGCGTTTCAGAGTTATTACTTCATAAAGGGACAGTGGTCAGAATTGTAAAAATTGGCCCGGTAGTTAACGTGCAAACCACCCTTGGTAGTGAAGGGGTTAAGGGTGAAATGTTATGCACAATTAAGTTTTCAGTTCTTTTGTCCTATTTGTTGTTCGCTTCACAAGAAAAAGAAAACCAAATGTTCACAGTTGTAGACATGCTCTTTACATGAACTGATGCAAACCCTCAAAAAAACCTGTGAAAGTGGGGGGTGGTGAATACTTTCGCAAGCCACTGTATATGGACAAAGTGCTGCTCAGTGTGTGAAGATGACTGCACTAACAAGAGAAAGTGGCCAAACTGTACTTGAGAATCAGTCAGTGAGCTCTTTCTGACAGTCTAAGTTTGTAACTCTTTTATACCTGTCTTTTTCTGAATTCATATCAGCTGATTTATTACCATTGACTACATTAAAGAGAATCTGTCAGGTCCGATAACGCTATTTACCTTCAGATATAGGATTAATCAGGTTTATAGCATTATGAAGGTCCTAGCCGCCGGCTTTCAGTCACGCAGGCATGCCCATAGCAATTACAGTCATGGTTCACAGCACTGTCAGCTCTAAGCACACCCTGGTACTGATTGATAGCCAACTTTACACTGATGTAGTACTGATAAATTGCAGAATCAGCTGTCAGTCAGTGCCAGGGCTTTCTTACAGCAACCGCTCTCTATGAGCAGTGACTGTTACCTGCACACCAACATAATTGAAAGCCGGTGTCTGCTGGGAGAAATAAAGTTCAGTTTCTCCCAGGTGTCGCATAAAGGTACTGTCACACTTAGCGATGTACCAGCGATCCCGACCAGCGATATGACGCGGTCAGGATCGCTGGTACATCGCTAAGTGGTCGCTAGTGAGCTGCCACACAGGCAGATCTCACTAGCGACATCGCTGGGGACGGGGATCGCTACTTACCTGTCACACTAGGCGATCCTGCGTCCTCCCGCCCGGCTCCACGCGTCGCTCGTCCTCACAGCAGGAAGCGCCACAGGAAGCTGACGACGAGAAACAGTCCTGAACGTTCTCGCGCGATCAGCGATAATCAGCGGGGGAGCGGGTCATAGGTAAGTATCAGACACAGAGATATCGCTAGCAATATCGCTATAACGTCACTAGTTATAGCGATATTGCTAGCGATATCTCTTAGTGTGACATGCCCTTTAGTTAAGCTGCCAGGCACATTCATAACGCTATTAACCTGCTGATTAGCCTTAGCTCTGAAGTTAAAAGCATTAACAGACATGACATGTTCCCATCTGTGCTTACCCCACAAAACTGTTATAAAACATTTAAAAAAAATAGCATTTTGTTTGTGCACCATGTGACATTGAGCAAAAATGTTGTAATTATTTTGGTTTTCCTGCTAGTTTCTGGCAGCTCCATGAAAAAAAAATGAAGCTGGGGAGGATCCGGGACAAGGTGTGACTGTAACCCGTCAAATTCATGTAAAGTGTAGTTGTTTCTTATGCCAGAAATGTTACTCCAGTTTTTAACTGGAGTAACATTTCTGGCGAGGCGCCCATCATTGATAAGATGCACTGGATTTATTAATGATGTCCACTACTTTAGCATTGATGACCAATCTTTAATGATATCTATACAAAGAGAGTTTTTCCAGCGAGCGTTGGAGGAACGGTAGTAGACGATTTTGCAAAAAACTTCTTAATTTTTAATGAATGAAAAACGTTACATATTGTGACAAAAATTGTGAAGATAATAATACCAAAGAATTTGTGTTTGCAATAATTTTCAGGAAGAAACTGAGTATTATCTGACAGAATTGCAGGGGTGTCAATACTTTTGGCCACAACTGTAATGTCACTGGTGGTAATAACAGTGTTGTTAGCATTGTGGTTTGTATTCATAATCAGTATTGTAGTATTCGGTCAGTATGTGGTGGTAATTTGTGGTTAGGTCACAGGGTGTGGCAGTATTTCTCCTTGTATGTGGTATTATTTGGTCCCTATATGCTGGTAATATGTCATATTATTTGGTCACTATGTGGTGGTAATATGTGGTCTGGTGAAGGTGTGGCAATAGTTTTCCTTGTAAGTAGTATTATTCGGTAACTATGTGGTCTGGTCTTGGTGTGGTGGTATTTCTCCCCTGTATGTGGTGGCATTGGTCTTGGTATAGGGGATTGTGTTGTGTATGGCGGACATTTGTTCTCTCTGATATTAATTAGGGGGAGATTCTTTATTTCCATTAGAGATTAAATACTTTGTACACAGCTGCAGAGAGATGCACTTACAGGGTTTTCCTGTGGAAAAAATTAATCACCTCTCCATAGGATAAGTGATAACGTATTGATTGGTGGGGGTCTGACTGCTGGGACCCATTCAGCAAAATGTAGAACTTTTTATCCACATTAGACTGGAGTGACATGTCTTACTTGACCACTGATTCATTCATTCCCTCCGTGACTGCACTTGTTTTTTTCTAGAAGCCCCAAAGAGAATGGCGCTGCGGTCAGATATCCCACCTGCCGCTCCATTTTAAAATGGGGATAAGTGTCCTATCAACGATAAAACTTCGCCATTCTTCCAATCGGTGCAGTTTCTAATGGTCGGACCTAAGCGATCACCTATCCTGTGGAGCCCATGGATCGGTGATAACTTGTTTCAACCAAAGAACCCCATTAATGTAAAGTACCGTAATTATAGATCCCAGTTATGGGGGCGCACAGTAGATGTGCAGGATTGCCTGTGTTTTACAGCTGATGCTTCTCTATAATGGGGATAACCACTGACAGATATTTGCATATAGCTGTAGGGTGGATCCCTGGAGTCCATTACACTGGTGGGCCCCAGACACCCCAGTCCGACCCTGGTGCCATATAATGCATTCAGGATGTAACTTCTTGTGACCTGACTACAAGTGACCTTGTATCCTTCTTTGGAATTTTGTATTAAAACTAAATGTTTTTTCAAGGAAGAAACAAATCTTGGAGGTAGACTGATCTGCTTCAGCTTAATGACTTGCAGATATGTGGAGTGAATTGTTTCCCTTGCAACATGGAATGGACATTCTATTTATTTTGAGACTGCAAGATGCCGGATAACAACTTGATAAAGGCATCCGCCGAAACGTGTAGTTTTTGGGGGAGGGTGTGAGGGGTGAATCTTTTGTCACAATATGTAACGTTTTTCATTCGTTAAATATTAAGAAGTTTTTTGCAAACACGTCTACTACTGTTCCTCCAACACTCACTGGCAAAACTCTCCTTGCTTGGATTCAGCCGTGTTTAGTGGACTGCACTACATCCGTGCTGGAGCATCTTAAATGGCCGTCACAGTGGTGAGCTGAAATTTAATAATTTTTTCCTAATCTTTAGGATAGGTCATCAATGTCTGATCGGTTGGGGTCTGACACCCTGGACCCCCCCACCCCGTCGTTCAGCTATTATTGGTGCCGTTGGCAGCGGTGGCTGCCGGACAGAAGTTCTCACTTGCTGAGCTGCTCCGTCTTCTTATAGTGGCCGAGGCTTGGTAGTACACATCTGCCTCCTATTCAAATCAATAGGAGGCAGATGTGTAGTACCCTGCGGCAGCCACTATCAGATGACAGTCAGCTCCACGATTGAGTACTTCTGGATGGCAGCTGCTGCCATGGATAACAGCTGATTGGTGGGAGTGCCAAGGGTTGGACCCCGACTGATCAGACATTGATGACCTTTCCTAAGGACTGGTCATCAATGCTAAAGCAGTGAACAACCTCTTGAAATAGCGTTTACCTCTTAATGAATTTGGTACATCTCAATCCTGCAAGCCCATTATTAAGATCGCCTTTCGAAACATCAGTGTTAATTGGGGCCATAGTGTTATAAAGTTGTACTAAGGGCAGAAACCCTTCTTTTTTCATTAACAGGCTCCATCAGTCTTTATGGGTCTCAGTGTTTGATAACAACAATAACTTTTGGTCTGTAGTGGTGTGATGACATGTTATGTGGCTGTGTCTTCCAATTGCCCCAGACCATAGTTCTGCTCCAATTATGCAGTAGCCACTGGATGACATATTCAAGGGACAGTTTAGAGATTTGAGCACTGGTTAGTATGGATTTAGACTTTTTATTTTTCTAATTCTTTAGGTGCTCATAGAGAGGGAATCTAGCCTTTATGTACTTGCCTTAATCTTACCATCATTGTCTCTGATGCTTCTGGACCTGTTAAGTCACTACGTTCCCAAATCATACAATGAAAAAATCAACTTCAAGATCACTTTGCTCTTGGGGATATCGGTCCTAATGCTCCTATTGAATGAATTCTTGCCTGCATCCTCTGATCATCCTCCTATTATTGGTAAGAAGAGAACTTATACTTTTTATATTTTTAGACAATGGTTTGTGTGTTCTCAAGCAAAGCTTTGGAGCTTTTGGATATATAAATTTGGGCCCTGATTCATCGTTCATCCTTTCCTTTTGTGTCTTTGTCTTGTGGTATTATTAACCAAATTGAATAGGACAGTAATGTGCCTTTATATATCAGAAGAAATCCTATGTAGAACAAGACTCAAACACAAAGGCTTGTAATACTCACTGTAGATCATTTAAACATTTATTAATTTGCATCCTTGAAGTTCAATTCACAATTTGCTTCATCATAAGTGCACCTTCTGAGGAAGTCAAATGCGAGGGTATTTTGGTGTCACTGCATGCTAATAATATTTGTTCCTTTGTTTGCTCTACAGCCTTGCTTTATATGCCTATCTTACATCTATGTCTTACACTGTTATGCTGTGTTGAGATGTGCTGGTCTTCACATCACTCCGAAATGGTGATTTACTTTGAATTTTCTCTTGTATTATGAGACAATACTATGTACGGCACAGTGAATTTAGTGAAACAGTGACCCAGGCAAGTTAAATAAAACGTCCTTTATTGTCCAAATACTGCATACAGGAAATTTCTCATCTCCGGATCCCAGCCAGGAATATGGACATAAAGCCCAGTGCTGCTGGCACTTGCACCCCCATAAGGTTCTTGGAAGCTATCGTGGTTGCCCACTGTGGTCTGTGTTAGCTTCATTCAGCCAGGCATACGTCCACAGCGCCTTCAGCTCTGCTACATGTGAAAATCCAAACAACACTGACACATGCAAACCTTATTTGCAGGCTTAAATGAAAACTGTGGCCATGGGCCACTTGTAGGACTCAGACTGTAGGGAGAGATCCATCCCACTCCCCTCCTATAGATCTCACCAAAAATAAAAGCCCAAGACAAGTTTTCCTAAACTGACTTGGACAGATAACTTTACCCAGCCCAGACTTACTTTTATTTTGCATAGTAACCACAGCTGTGGCTATGATTACAATACACTCCAGTGGTTCAGTATGCTTTGAAGCATATTCTGGAGATGCAGTAAAACCGCATTATCTTCCTAGTCTCATGCATATTAAATGCGGGAACGCAGCTTACTAGGCATGTGCACTAATTTACATAATGGTGAATCTTGTGATACAGCCAGAAGTACACAGGAAGTGGAGGAAAGCACAGAGATTTTAATAAGTAAATTATAGTTTAAAAAAAAATGGCGTGGATTCCCCATATATATGTTAACCAGCCAGAGTAAAGCAGACTACTGGGACTGGTATTTCAGGCTGGTAAGGATCCACTATCCATGAACCTTACCAGCTTGATAATACCAGGCCACAGCAGTCTGCTTACCTTGGATGGTTAGCAAAAATAGTGGGATCACCTCCAAAACAACAGCGTGGGGTCCCCTTATTTTTGTTAACCAGCCAAGGAAAAGGCAGACAGCTGCGGCCTGGTATTCTCAGACTGACTAGGCCCATGGATTTTGAGTCTCACCAGCCTAAAAATAGCAGCCCGCAGCTGCCCGAAAAAATTGGCACATCCAAAGTGCTTCGTTCCTGCACTTAATACGCATGTGACTGGAAAGATAATGCGGTTTTACCGCATCTAATGATAGTGAATGGGTAATTTAAGCAGCAGAGACTGAGCGTCTCTGCTACATAAATTGACATGCTGCAGTCTGGAAAGATGAATGGCATGTCTGTCTACACAAGGAAGCCAGAAGCATCCGTGCACGCATAGTGGGCATGGGATTTCTTGAAATCCCATCCATTATGCTGTAACATCTGGCTGCTGCGGGTTTGACGCTGCAGAGGTACTCAGCGTCCAACCCGATGCGTTTACTGCCCATGGGAACATACCCTTAGGGTGATGGACTGTGCTATTGTGTTCCTGCCCTTGAAGTCACCAAGCTCGTTATAATATGTTGTGAACAAGATTATGTATCTTTTACATGTATAAGGTAATGTATTGTGAGGGGTTGCCATGCTTAGCTACTTCTTCAGGTCTACACGGAACACTTTTGTGGTGAAACACCTGCTGGTTTATTGGAGTCAGCATACACAAGGCACGGTTCACAAACAAAACAGAACCTTTCTGGCTTAAGGGGAAAAAAACACCAAAACAAATAAAGGGTGACAGAGTCCTTTCCTCAGCAGGTCTCAATCTGCTGGCACCAGGCAATGTCTTCCGCTCCTCCTTGGAGCTACGTGGGAGTACTTCCTCTCCCAAGACATCACACCCAACGTCTCACATGTCCAGGTATTTAACCAGGACCATGTGATGATCACATGATTGTGACATCACCGCAGGTCCTACTAGTACACCTGCTGTTGTGGGCTGCAGGAAGAGATATGGTGAGCACTCTCCCGCCCACTCTGATTGCTCACATAAAACTAGCCCATGTATGCAGCTTACTTTAATCATCCCAACATTTAGTGTGCTGGAGGAAAAATATCCTGGTTTCATACCACTGATGCCAACATGCGCAGTGACACATATCTCCCCTCGTACACAGTGCCAGTAGCCCTGTCACAGTATAATGCATAAGTAAGATGTCTATTGTAAAGTATAGAGTAAGACAGGTTAGGCTTAGGACAAAAGACTCCGGGAAGCATTATAAGTAGAATATGTGTAATGTATGTAAATCAGATTTGAAAGGAGAAAGTTTATGGATTAATGTCATCCCCTGAGGAAGAAGTATAAACTTCGAAACGCGTTGGGAAATAAAAGTACAGTTCATAAAACCTGGAAGGATTGATTTGTCAAGCAGCGCACGTTTAATCCATAAACTTTCTCCTTTAAAATCTGATGATTCGTGGTCACGGTGTGGCCCTTTGGATGTGCAGCAGGCTGACTACCTACTTCTATGTGTCTGAATCTCCCCTATATAAGGTGAGTATAATGAATTGACTTTATATCAAGCTCTACTCAGGTAAGACCCTATTGCGCTCTTTCTTTTTCAGCTGTTTTACTAATGTATGTAAATGTAATACATAGTGTTTGATCGAGATCTGCCCAGCTACATACTGTAGGGACAGACATAGTTAAAGTTTGGGAGTGGCCTATAGTGGGAGGGGCAAGCCCTAGTAAAAGTGGACTACTATCCTGTCAGATAGAAAAGTACAGTAACTAACCAAGGTCAAGTTGCAGTGGGCAGTGAGCTATCATTCATGGCAGTGGGAAGCCTTACTGGAATCTCTTGCAAACATTCCTACAATGTCTGGAGCCTAGTGCTCGGTACAGGTACTACAGAGAGTGCTTCATCCTCTGTCATACAGAGGAGGTTGGACGTGGAACTGTGTTAAGCGAAGGTAACGGATCTTGGGTGCACTGCAGGACTGTATGGGAGATCTCTGGGGGTGACAGAACTAGTAAACGTTGGGATAGTCCAGGAGTAGCGGATAGTACAGTACGTTTCCAGCATTACTAAGGAAACAAGGAATAAGAAGTATTGTGCCAGAAACTGTTACAGTCTGATGAACTTGAACTGTCCAGTAAACATTTTCTTGTTACCATGAACGGAGTATTCCCTGAGTTATGTGCGCCGGCTCTTGAAGATGGAGGTCTGCGTCCTACAAGTGTGATGCATCCCACACTTCACAGCACATTGGGACTGGGACACAATTTTCCTGTAAGGTGCCAGGGTGTTATGGAGCAGCAGTTTGTCCACTGCTACCGCGCTTGGTCACTTTACATGAGACTGCTAATTAAGAGGAGATTCCAAACCCTGCAAACCATAGCAGTCAGTAAAGGGAATCCATCACCAGGCTTTTGCCACCTATCCTGAGAGCAGCATCATGTAAAGACAGACACTGATTCCAGCAATGTGTCATTCACGGAGCTGCTTGGTGCACATTAGATAAAATCACAGTTTTATCAGTAAGAGAGAAACTATCACTATAGGACTATCACTGCTGCTATGTTGTCCTCCATATTGATGTGCTAGATAGAACAACACCTCCACCACTGACTGGCAGCTTTCTGCCTATGCACAGTGTACATTCACAGAATACTATACCAAAAAAATCCTTTATTTGATATGCATTAATATGATTCATAAATCACAGAAAGAAAAAATACGATCAAATAAAGTCCAAAGACAAAAACCTATTTGAAAATATGAAAAATAATTTTATTAAACATACAGGAAACAGGAAAAATGCGAATTGTGTCAGAATGACCATAAGGGCACATAGGCTGAAAAATGGAGCATACTTTAGGGTGTTATAGACCAAGGGATTAGAGATAGCATCGACATTACTGGGCTGACATGATGGTAAGTATATTGCACCTATCCCACATTAAAGTAATAATACCAGACAGGGTACAAATGGATGTATACAATCACATAGCAAAAAGTCTTTTACCTGTCAGTATAGAAAGTGAAGGTCCACCCAAGGCATGCCCCCTCCCAACGCACGTGTCGGCAGATGGCCTTTCTCAAGGGATAATTTGATTCATGTTAAAACAGTACCAAGGAATCCAACAACATATAACTACACCAGAGGCTGAGTGATCAGTCCCAATTGGAACACTTAACACACCAAAAGAAAATCACGAAGTCTAGGGTTCACTTATATTTCCATTTTAGACCCCCTACCTAACTGCGGATGTTGGCACCTGAAAAAATGAAATGAAGCCCCCGCTCGCTCAACCAGGGGTGTCCCTAATAGGCCAAATCTATAACCAACGTTATTGTAACAGCGATCTAGTGTAACAGTGCCCATGTGTTGCCGTATTAATACAACAACCATATACGGCCTTGTTTTACATAGGTAGAGCAACCATAATATCCAAACCCTAGCGAATTCAGTGCAGTACTTTACTTAATGTAATCAAAACATAATCATACCATAATTGGTGGCCAGACTCAGAATATGCACTAATCCTAGTACCTGGTTAAATAGAATTAATATGGCATTGAAATCAATGTGCCTGATTTGTAACACCCCTCAATCAGTGCCATAAAAAGACACTCCCACGCATTTCCTCACCAGCATCAGTTTCTTCAGGAGTTAATTAATGGTAGATTTGCATCATGAAACTTAGAACAATACGATGGACTAAGGTACTTAGCTCAGACACAGAAAGATGTTGCCTCCTTCGGTAGATATGGGCAAGCTTGGATACACAGGTATCAATATACAGAAATGTTTGGTGTCCCCATCAGCTATACTGGTTCGTCTCTCCCTTTGTAAGAGTGATCCTGGGCACTGGGGCACCTATACCTTACTCCATCTTATTGTTCAGATGAGTTTCAGTTGATCAGAAACCAGTCAGCTGGAATCGATCTGAGCTCCAGAGAGTTGAAGATATTAGAATTGACCCAGGCATCTGAAAAGGTTTCTATCTGACCATGCATAAAATTCCAGTCTTCCTCCTACTGGCTGGTTTGGAGGTATGGCATCATAAGTCAATATTATGTTGAGAATGTGGCTATTTTTTTTCTTTTTAAAGAGGAGAACCGGACTCCGGTTGAGATTTGAATTGTCGCTGATTGTCAATTTGACAAAGGCTATGCTGACTTCTAGATCTTCTCGTTTGACCTCTGAAAAGTATATCATTTAATGGTATTCAGGATTTCTTCCAACTGGGGCCCAAACAGAGAAGAAGAATGAAGTGAGAGGGCACCACAGAAGTGAATATTTGATGGAATCTCACCCCCCATGGCTTGATCCATTCAGTTCTCCATGCTGGGATAGATACGATATCCTGGACAAAAATTTTAAATCCAGGTTCAATTTTAAACATAGACTTTAATTTTCCACCTTCCTTCTTTTCTTATTGATCAATGGGGAATCAGACCAATGGGATTCACTGATCTGCAGAACGGGGCACTTTTATTGCCACTGAACTGGAGTGTGCATGCTTGACCACCACTCCATTCATACCCTATGGGGCTGCCGAGCACTGCGATCAGCCTTTTCTTGCAGCTTATAAAGAATGAATGGAGCAGTCATAAGATGAGTTGGACTCATGTTGAAACATCCACTTCTCTTAGTACACCTTGTGAACAGGGCCTAAACCATAAACAACAGAATGGTAGCAGAAAAACAGGTACACTTACTATTAATTAACATTACCATGCATCAAGAGGCATCCATGCTAGAATATTGGTCACGGTGTATGGGACAGCCGAGGGACTGGTCAAACACTCAGAACACAAAAACATGTAAGTGGACCTTAGTGACACCACAAATGCCATGTACAAGATGTTTAATAGAAATTATTATCTATCAGAAATAGAAGAGAAAAAAATGTGCCTGTTCCTTCTGTTCAAGTTATATGGTAGTGAGAATTTTCTATCCAGGAAGATGAGGTCTCAGTAATCCATGTGCTGCCATAGGAAAAATAGAAAATGTGGACTTGCAATAAGGAAGACAGTCCCTGATTTGTGCTGCCCGTGGTTTGGGCAGCACAAATCATATGCCTGATTCCACTTAAGGGAAACGGTCATGTCAAAAAAACACGATTAACCTGCACTTATCTCCCACCAATAATCTTCCTGCTTTCCAGGAGGCGATGCGTTCCTGAAGATTGACCGTTTGGGCTGGTGGCATGGTGCAGAATGAGCGAGTCTGACAGGGTGATAATGTCTATAAAATGCTGTGGACTATGATGACACTATATAAATCAGTAAAATAAGTAAAATCTAGCCATCTAGCCAACTTCAGAGCACTGCTTGAAAGCTGTATAGCAAAAAGCTTGGAAACTCATCTCTGTGCCTAGGAGACTGGCCACCTCTGAGGTGGTTGGTAACCTTGGCAACAAGCAGTACACTACAAAATTAAAAAGCTCTCCATTCTAGAAATACATTGCAAAGCTGCTTGTTTTAGGCAGCTTACTAAGCCTTGTTCATGGCAGAAGTAGGGGCTTTTTTTAGCCCCATACTGCTGTTAGGATCTTATCGGCACCATGTGTATGTTGTGGGAATGCCACTAGGCTTCCCTTTTGTAAGCTAATTAGATGCAGCTTTCGTTATTGACTGCGGTGTCCAAGGTGTTACCAGTGCAGGAATGGAGGACCCTTCATCAGTAGGCTATGTTCATAAAGCATATTCGCCTACGGCCAGTGGCTCCATCAGGGCTTACATCTGAAGCCTTGGAATAGGGTATTCGGACATTTGAACTAATGGGACCTTTGAATGTAATGATGCAGATGGATAAACTGTGTCTAAATCCCATTTTCCAGGGCCTCAGACGTAAGCATAGATGGAGTCACTGAGCATAAGCTAAAATGCTTTATGAACATAACCTTAGAAAGGGAAATAACTGCTCTAACCAACACAAGTGAATGGCAGAATCAATTAAACAGCAAAATATATTCTACGTCCTCCCACAGTATTGGAAAATTTGACTAGACACAAATGCTAATTGATCCAAATGACAGTGATCACCCCTGATTCCCTAATATCAGAAATATTCAGTAATTCTTAGAGGTTGGGGTGAGCGGTGTCACTATAAAATAAGACACGCATGAAAACAAACAGTCACTCTCATAGAGCAGACATTAAATCTGCATAAATCTGACTACAGGACTCTAATGTGTCTAGGCATCTTAAGTCCCAATGTTATTCATCTGCATTAATAGGGTTCTCTTCTGTTTTGTTGCAGTAACATTCTTTATTGGTACAATGACTCTCATGTGTATTGGGATCATAGAAACAATCTTTGTTATGTACATTGGAGGTAAAATCCAAAAGCAAGATAAAACGCCGGGTGGGACATTGCCACTATATCAAGGTAATGTAATGATCTATATATATAAAAATGAGTGTGTATGTGTGTATCAAGCCACTCCCACTCCACATAGCCCCGCCCACCACACACAATGAGTTGGTATATCAAGCCACGCCCACTCCACATAGCCCCGCTCGCTCTGCATAGCCACACTCACTCCACACACAGTGTGTGTGTATCAAGCCATGCCCACTCCACATGCAAAGCCCCCTATAAGCACTGGACTATGAGATGGAGGATATGTATGATGGGTAAAAGGGCATGGGATTATGGGATGGAGGATACTGTATGTATGATGGGTATATGGGCACTGGACTATGGAATGGAAGATAATCATTATAATTTGTTATCACTAACCACAGTTAGTTACTATGCCCGAGCAGTGCCGGGCTCTTCAACTAGTATCATAGATACTCGAGTATAAGCTGATCCGAGTATAAGCCGAGGCCCCTATTTTTGCCACAAAAAGCTGGGAAAACTTATTGACTCAAGTATAAGCCTAGGGTGGGAAATGCAGCAGCTACTGGTAAATTTCAAGAATAGAAATAGATACCAATAAAAGTAAAATTAATTGAGACTTCAGTAGGTTAAATGTTTTTGAATATCCATATTGAATCAGGAGCCCCATATAATGCTCCATACAGTTCATGATGGCCCCATAAGATGCTCCATAAAGTTCATGATGGGCACCATAAGATGCTCCATAAAGTTCATGATGGGCCCCATAAGATGCTCCATACAAAAATATGCTCCATATAATGCTGCGCTAAGGTTAATAATGGCCCCATAGGATGCTCCATATAATGCTCCATAAAGGTTGATAGCACCATAAGATGCTCCATAGAATAATATGCCCCATATGCTGCTGCTTTTTTTTTAAAAAAAAGACATACTCACCTCTTGTCGCTGGGGCCCAGGTGCCGGTGTCCTGAGGAGGCGGGGACACCGGCGCGCTAAGGGGGCCAGGTGCCGGTATCGCCGCTGGCTCAGGCCCCTGGCACTTGCGATATTCACCTGTCCCCATTCCACCGCCGCGCACGGCTGTCTTCCGGGTCCTCTGGCTGTGACTGTTCAGGCAGAGGGCGCGCACTTAACTCGTCATTGCGCCCTCTGACCTGAACGTCACAGCCAGAGGACAAAGAAGACAGCACAGAGTGGCAGTGGAATGGGGACAAGTGAATATCGCATGGCTCACCCTCCACCGTCATACTAACCCTCCTGGCACGGTCTCTGCACTTCCCCGCTTCTCCGTTGTCCCGGGGCCGGCAGCTCCTTCCAGTGCTGAGCGGTCACATGGTACCACTCATTAAAGTAATGAATATGCACTCCACGCCTATGGGAGTGGAGTTGCTGTATTGCCAAGTTTTTAACACTAAGGTTCGGATACGGCTTTAAAGAAGGCTACTACTTGCGATATAACGCAATTTTATTTCAATGTACAGAATTGAAGGAATAGTATGATTGGACAGTATGATTGCGTACACTTTTGCATATTTTAAGATACAAAGGTTAAGTACATATAAAGATTGAATACATATAATGATTAAGTATATATAAAGATTAACTATATACAGTATACTCACATCATCAATCATCAAGAGGCTTTTAAACATCATCCGTCTGGAATATCAGAGAAGCAACGCCAAGACAGAGAACCCCTGGAAGATTCCCTACAATGCATGGGCGTCCCCAATTATGCAGGTATCAACACTGTACACATACAGGTATCCAGTTCTGCTTCTCTCTTAGTCATGTTTCTCTGGCCTTATATACTAAATTACACTTATGTGTAACTTGCTTCACCCAACCCATCCAGTAGCCGGCCTTCAAGGTTGGATGAAACAGACAACATGGCATCATCAGACAATGGGTCATAAACCCTTACAATATAAAAGTCACATGGATTTAGATAAAACCAACACAGACAGAGGTTAAATAAACCTTAATGTTTTACAATGACAAACACAGAAACTTAGAACTATTTGTGAAACAAGAGTTCTCGAGATTGTGTCACTTGTGAGTATTGTCTGTCACATCAGAAATGCAGCTATCTAATGGTCTGATAAATCCACCACAGACAGAGAATTCATTCTATATATTTCAATATGGACTAAAAATAGCCATTTTTATATTCGCACTACAGTCGCGTGCATATTCATTACTTTAATGAATGGTACCACATGACCGCTCAACACAGGAGCTGCAGGCCCCGGGATGTAGGTACAGGGATGGAGACCGGCGATTGCGCGGAGGAGGGCGAGTATGATCTCTTCGGCGGCTGCAGCTGCTCCCCCGCTCCCCATCCTTCCCCCTCCCCTCTGGCTTTCTGGCGTATAACTTGTGTATAAGCCGAGGGGGGGCGTTTTCAGCACAAAAAAGTGCTGAAAATCTCGGCTTTTACACGAGTATATACAGTACTTTATATATGGAAGATGACGTTCCAGTGGTGTCCTGGGGATAATTTGCATCTTTTTTTCAAATTTGGTAAAAGGGGTTGTTCAAAATTTAAGACACAAATGAACAGCAGAAAATGTTACATTAAAATAATGAAATACAAATGCCTGGTAACAGAGATGTTCTCAAGTATTATTATTCCACTATTTTTACAGAGTATTGTAAAATTAATTAAGCACATAATTGAAAAAAAACAAACTATGAACATACCAAAGCTCTGGCACACCAGAGCTAACGCTCCAGTGATCTCTACAAGTCCAGCAGCAGAAATGGCCTTTCATCTATCATTCATGTATCTGCGGACAATCACTTGTCTAAAATGGAAAATGCTATGTACCTGCAGATATACGGTTAATCTGAAGGTATATAATGTTACAGTACAGCCTGACATTTTTAATGAAAATGCGCCTACCAGGAGAAAATTAAAGAGCTCCAGCATCTTGACCGCTTGCTCTGCACAGATGCGCTGCAGTCAACTGTCAATCAAAGGTGTCTGGTCGGGGCGAGCTTGCAGCTTCCACTCACAATATACTGTAGCAAGCGGTGCAGTGAGCGATTATATATTATATATATATATATATATATATATATATATACACACACATACATACATACTGCTCTGGCAAAAATTAAGAGACCACTGCACAGTTTTATAAAAATCAGCTTCTCTACATTTTGGGATATTACTAGCACTTGTTTTGCCATCCAGCTTGTCCTATGGCATGAGGATTGTGAACACCACAGCAGGGTTTTTTATACTTTCCTTCGTTAAATAAGATTTGGTTCAGGTGATCGCCTAATCAGAAGCACATTTAGTAGAATGAGGTGTACTCTGGTTGGATTCAACTGACACTGGAATGGAATGGCTGTCAGACACGTAGAGAAGCTGAGTTTTATAAAACTGTGCAATGGTCTCTTAATTTTTGAAGGAGCTGTATATCTATCTATTATATAAAGCTCAAGTGTGTGTATGTATGTGTGTATGTATGTGTCACGCCATGCTCACCTGGGGGCGGGACCTCGGTCCCGACGTCATCTCTTCCGGAGCCGCGGTCACTCCGGGGGTCCCGTCGGGTGCGCACGCGCAGCCTCGTCCCCGGGTCTCCTCCTACATGTCACGCTTGCGCGCTCCTGTCAGTGCTGTATAGGGCTCGGTCCTCTCTATGGTAATGGAGGACCTGACCCGGAACCTGTAGTGGTCATGTGCTTTCTGGCTAGGTCCTGACCCGGAACCAGTAGTAGTCATGTGCTATATCAGACGACCTCCCCCTAGGGGAGGTGCCTGATTATTGTTGTGCTTCCTGGCTTGGTCTGCCGTGTCCCTGCCTGGCTGTGCGCTGCATTCAGGTCCTCTGCTTTGTACTTGGTTGTGCCTCCTGGCACACGCTCTGACCCTGTGCTCTGTCTCGTACTTGGTTGTGCCTCCTGGCACATGCTCTGACCCTGTACTCTGTCTCATACTCAGTTGTGCCACCTGGCACACACTCTGATTCCGTGCTCTGTCTTATACTCAGTTGTGCCTCCTGGCACACACTCTGATTCCGTGCTCTGTCTTATACTCAGTTGTGCCTCCGGGCACATGCCCTGATCCTGTACTCAGTCTCTTACTCTGTTGTGCCTCCTGGCACATGTACCAATCCTGCGCTCTGTCTTATGCTCTGTTGTGCCCTCTGGCACACACCCTGCTCCTGTACTCTGTTACACCTTCTGGCACACCTGCTGCCTGACTCGGTGCTCTGACGTGCGCCTTGCACAAATCCTGCTTCACTCACACCCGGACGAATGTAGTCTCTGTATACCACGTGTTGCCGTGTCCACGCTTTACACGTTCCTGCAGACACACTCACCCACTCGTGTCTCCTGTGAGCCGGCCGCCTGGTGCCAGCAGTCGTGGTGCCTCACCCCCTGGGGCTTGCCCCTGACACTCCCTGTATAGGGGGTGGTCTTCACTAGGTCAGCTCGCCCTGGGAGGGTTGGTGTCACGACCCAGAGGGTCCACTCCAGGAGTCGTCACAGTATAATCAGGCCATGGACCCCGCTGGTACCACCACCTCCATCCAAAAGGAACTGGTGTTCCTACGGGAGAGTCAGACCAGGATTATGGCCCTTTTGAAATCCATGGAGTCCCGATTGTCGGCCATACAATCCGTTTCTGCCCAGTCCTCGGCCCCACACCCGATGCCGCGCCTCGGCAAGCCACCCCGATATAGCGGGGACCCCAAGTTTTGTCGAGGATTTCTGAACCAATGCCGGTTACATTTGGAGCTTTTGCCGCAGCACTATCCCACTGAGCGCGCCCAAATTGCCTTTATTGTTTCACACTTAGAGGGGGAGGCGTTAGCATGGGTGAACCCCCTCTGGGAGCGCAATGACCCACTCGTCTCTCAGCTTTCCACCTTTTTGGACACCTTCCGCAAGGTGTTCGACGAGCCGGGTCGGCTGGCCTCTATCACCGAGTCCCTCTTTAACCTCCATCAGGGTGCGCTATCGGTGGGACATCCATCCATTTTCGTACCTTGGCCTCCGAACTCGGTTGGAACAACGAGGCTCTCGTAGGGATCTTTTGGCGTAGCCTGTCCGGTCGGATCAAAGACGTACTGGCAGGTCGGGATACCCCCACCTCTTTAGAGGATCTGATCTCTCTGGCGACACGCATTGACCTGCGGTTTCAGGAACGAGCCCGTGAATTAGCCAGAGAGAGGAGCTCCTCTCGCCTCCTCCGTTCCTGCTCCGAGAAGCCGGGAAACTTCTCCGCCTAGGGTTGATAGGAGAGGCCTCCCTAGGTGTACGTGATTCCTCTCCTCCCCTGCTCGTGTCCGTATTATTGAATCTCGGTGCCAAGCGTTATTCTGAGGAGGCTTTTCTGGATTTTGGCGCGGAGAGGAATTTTATCCCACTCGAGGCGGTTAAAAAATACCGGATTCCTGTCAGATCCCTGGAGACTCCTCGGTCGATTGTTTCGGTCAATGGTACGTCCGTGCAGGAGACCGTTACCCAGGCCACCGAAGAGATCGAGCTGCAGATTGGAGCCCTGCACCAGGAGAAGATCTCCTTCCTCGTCTTGTCTACCATGTCTTACACACTTCTTCTAGGCCTCCCTTGGCTATGGACTCATGAGCCAACCCTGGACTGGCGGTCGGGCGAGATACTCCGGTGCGGACCGTTCTGTCAGGAGAAGTGCCTGTTGCCCGTCCGTCCGATGAACTCTGCCGGTCCATCCCCGGCACCTACAGGTCTGCCGTCGGCTTACTGGTCCTTTGCAGATGTCTTCGACAAGAAGGAGGCCGAGACTCTGCCCCTCCATCGGCCATATGACTGTCCGATTGACCTCATTCCTGGTTCTACACCACCCAGGGGTAGGATATACCCGCTATCCCCTGCTGAGACCCAAGCTATGTCTGACTATATCCAGGAGAACCTTGCGAGAGGTTTTATCCGTAAGTCCTCCGCGCCCGCGGGAGCGGGATTTTTCTTTGTAAAAAAGAAGGACGGCTCCCTCCGTCCTTGTATAGACTACCGAGGCCTGAACGATATCACGGTCAAGAACAAGTACCCATTGCCAT
The DNA here is from genome assembly GCF_039654945.1 of Dendrobates tinctorius. Classification (NCBI taxonomy): domain Eukaryota; kingdom Metazoa; phylum Chordata; class Amphibia; order Anura; family Dendrobatidae; genus Dendrobates; species Dendrobates tinctorius. The sequence continues at coordinate 8,138,147 of NW_027361771.1, read as the reverse complement.
TGATCCCGGAGCTCTTTGACCGACTTAGAGGAGCTCGAATTTTCACCAAACTGGATCTTCGTGGGGCCTACAACTTGATCCGCATTCGTTCCGGGGATGAGTGGAAGACCGCCTTTAACACCAGAGACGGTCACTATGAGTACTTGGTCAAGCCCTTCGGCCTCTGCAATGCCCCAGCGGTGTTCCAGGAGTTCGTGAATGACGTCTTCCGGGATATGCTGTACTCCTGCGTTGTAGTCTATCTGGATGACATCCTCTTTTTTTCTCCAGACCTCTCCGCCCACAGAAAGAACGTGCGTCAAGTCCTCCAGCGCCTGAGGGAGAACCGCCTTTATGCCAAGCTCGAGAAATGTGCCTTCGAGCAAACATCCCTGCCATTCTTGGGGTACATTATCTCAGAATCAGGTCTACGCATGGATCCGGCAAAGGTGTCCGCCGTCCTCGATTGGCCACAGCCCCATGGGGTGAAGGCAATCCAACGCTTCCTTGGTTTTGCAAACTACTACCGACAGTTTGTTCCTCATTTCTCCTCGTTGGTTCGCCCCATCTCGTCCCTTATCTGCAAGGGAGCTAACCCAAAGGCTTGGCCCTCTGAGGCTGAAGAGGCATTCCAGTCGTTGAAACAAGCCTTCGCCGCTGCTCCGGCGCTTCACCGACCTGAGGTTAGTAGACCTTTCACTCTCGAGGTGGACGCATCCTCTACTGGGGCTGGCGCAGTCCTTCTGCAGAAATCCTCTTCTGGACGTTTTGTCACCTGTGGCTTCTTTTCTAAAGTATTTTCCTCCACTGAGCAGAACTACTCCATTGGCGACAAAGAGCTCTTGGCCATTAAGTTGGCCTTGGAGGAGTGGAGGTACTTACTGGAAGGTGCCACACATCCATTCAAGATCTTCACGGACCATAAGAACCTGGCGTACATCCAGTCCGCACAGAGGCTCAATCCTCGGCAAGCCAGGTGGTCCCTATTCTTCGCCCGCTTTGACTTTGAGCTACATTTTCGGCCCGGCGATAAGAACGTTAGAGCGGATGCGTTGTCAAGATCATTCCTGTCGTCTGATGCAGAGGAAGAACCCTCTCATATTATTGATATATCCAAAGTGATTACTGTGGCCCCTGTCAAGTTAACCAAGTTACCTCCGGGAAGAACCTTTGTGGCTGAGAATAACCGAAAACGAGTGCTAAATTGGGGACATTCATCCAAGATTGCCGGCCACGTTGGTGTCAAAAAGACTTTGGACTTAATTTCTCGCCATTTTTGGTGGCCTTCACTCTCCCAGGATGTTAAAGACTTTGTGGCATCTTGCCCGTCCTGTGCCCAGAACAAGATACCCAGACAACCACCCTCCGGTCTTCTGTTCCCGCTTCCCGTTCCGTCGGCTCCATGGCAGCACATAGCCATGGATTTCATTACTGATCTGCCTTGTTCTTCCGGTTGTACTGTGGTCTTGGTGGTTGTAGACCGATTTTCAAAGATGGCCCACTTCATTCCTCATCCCGGACTACCCTCTGCTCCTGACTTGGCGAAGATCTTCATTTCCCATATCTTCAGGATTCACGGCTTCCCCCAGCACATCGTGTCTGACAGAGGGGTCCAATTCACCTCCCGATTCTGGAGAGCTCTATGCGGACTCGTGAAAATGTCATTGGATTTCTCTTCCGCCTATCACCCCCAAACCAATGGGCAGGTAGAACGTACCAACCAGATCCTTACATCCTACCTCCGGCATTTTTCTAATGCTCATCAGAATGACTGGGTCGGTCTACTTCCTTGGGCTGAGTTCGCCTATAATAATCACTCCAGTGAATCGTCTACCAAGTCTCCTTTCTTCATCGTCTTTGGACAGCATCCCAATGTGCCTCTACCGGTACTTCCTGTCTCGGGGGTACCTGCTGCCGATTCTCTGTCTGTGGAGTTCTCCAGGGTATGGCAGGAGACCAAAACCGCTCTCGAGAAAGCACGGGACAGAATGAAATTACACGCTTACAAGAGGCGTCTGGACGTTCCTCCATTTCTCCCTGGTGACAAGGTGTGGCTCTCCACCAAATACGTCCGCCTTAAGGTACCATCTTACAAACTGGGTCTCCGATACATTGGTCCTTTTGAGGTCCTCGGGCGGATTAATGATGTTGCTTACAAATTGAAGCTGCCTCCTTCACTCCGTATTCCCAATTCTTTCCATGTATCTCTCCTAAAACCTGTGGTTCTTAACCGATTTCATCCTTCTCCAGGCCACACACCCCAGCCTGTTGGCTTGGGGGATGAGTTTGAGGTGAATGACATTTTGGCCATGAAGAAGGTAAGAGGGAGAACCATGTTCTTGGTCGATTGGAAGGGTTTTGGCCCCGAGGAGAGGTCATGGGAACCCAGGGAGAATATCCACGCACCCCAGATTTTGTCTAAGTTCCTCTCCAGTTTTAGAAAGAGGGGGTGTAAAGGAGGGGTACTGTCACGCCATGCTCACCTGGGGGCGGGACCTCGGTCCCGACGTCATCTCTTCCGGAGCCCCGGTCACTCCGGGGGTCCTGTCGGGTGCGCACGCGCAGTTCTCGTCCCCGGGTCTCCTCCTACATGTCACGCTTGCGCGCTCCTGTCAGTGCTGTATAGGGCTCGGTCCTCTCTATGGTAATGGAGGACCTGACCCGGAACCTGTAGTGGTCATGTGCTTTCTGGCTAGGTCCTGACCCGGAACCAGTAGTAGTCATGTGCTATATCAGATGACCTTCCCCTAGGGGAGGTGCCTGATTATTGTTGTGCTTCCTGGCTTGGTCTGCCGTGTCCCTGCCTGGCTGTGCGCTGCATTCAGGTCCTCTGCTTTGTACTTGGTTGTGCCTCCTGGCACACGCTCTGACCCTGTGCTCTGTCTCGTACTTGGTTGTGCCTCCTGACACATGCTCTGACCCTGTACTCTGTCTCATACTCAGTTGTGCCTCCTGGCACACACTCTGATTCCGTGCTCTGTCTTATACTCAGTTGTGCCTCCTGGCACACACTCTGATTCCGTGCTCTGTCTTATACTCAGTTGTCAGGGCACATGCCCTGATCCTGTACTCTGTTACACCTTCTGGCACACCTGCTGCCTGACTCAGTGCTCTGACATGCTCCTTGCACAAATCCTGCTTCACTCACACCCGGACGAACGTAGTCTCTGTATACCACGTGTTGCCGTGTCCACGCTTTACACGTTCCTGCAGACACACTCACCCACTCGTGTCTCCTGTGAGCCGGCCGCCTGGTGCCAGCAGTCGTGGTGCCTCACCCCCTGGGGCTTGCCCCTGACACTCCCTGTATAGGGGGTGGTCTTCACTAGGTCAGCTCGCCCTGGGAGGGTTGGTGTCACGACGCAGAGGGTCCACTCCAGGAGTCGTCACAGTATGTATGTATGTCCCAGGATAGGCATCTGCACCGTCGCAGCTACAGCCACAAAATTTGGCACAGTCGCACGTCTGGACCCCGAGAGCGTCCTAAGCTATGTTGTGAGGTGAAATTTTAACCCCGCGCGTTCCAATTCACCAAACAATTTTGCCCCTATCTACATACTGGGGAAAAAGTGTGTGCTTATCAAGCCCCGCCCCTCATTATGATGTCATAATGCCCCTATCTACATAATGGGGAAATAGTGTGTGCGTATCAAGCCCCGCCCCTCATTATGATGTCACAATGGTTGGCATGGGACTATGAGATGAAGGATGTGTGATGGGTATATGGGCACTCGACTATGGGATGGCGAATATGTATGATGGGTATATGGGCATGGGAATATGGGATGGAGAATATGTATGATGGGTATATGGGCATGGGACTATGGGATCGTGGATATGTATGATGGGTATATGGGCACGGAACTATGGGATGGAGGATATGTGTGATGGGTATATGGGCACTCGACTATGGGATGGAGGATGTGTGATGGGTATATGTGCATGGTACTATGGGATGGAGGATGTGTGATGGGTATATGGGCACTCGACTATGGGATGGCGAATATGTATGATGGGTATATGGGCATGGGACTGTGGGATGGAGGATGTGTGATGGGTATATGGGAATGGGACTATGGGATGGAGGATGTGTGATGGGTATATGGGCAATCGACTATGGGATGGCGAATATGTATGATGGGTATATGGGCATTGGACTATGGGATGGAGAATATGTATGATGGGTATATGGGCATGGGACTATGGGATGGAGGATGTGTGATGGGTATATGGGCACTCGACTATGGGATGGAGGATATGTATGATGGGTATATGGGCACGGGCCTATGGGATCGTGGATATGTATGATGGGTATATGGGCACGGGACTATGGGATGGAGGATATGTGTGATGGGTATATGGGCACTCGACTATGGGATGGAGGATGTGTGATGGGTATATGTGCATGGTACTATGGGATGGAGGATGTGTGATGGGTATATGGGCACTCGACTATGGGATGGCGACTATGTATGATGGGTATATGGGCATGGTACTATGGGATTGAGGATGTGTGATGGGTATATGGGCATGGGACTATGGGATGGAGGATGTGTGATGGGTATATGGGCAATCGACTATGGGATGGCGAATATGTATGATGGGTATATGGACATGGGACTATGGGATGGAGAATATGTATGATGGGTATATGGGCATGGGACTATGGGATGGAGGATGTGTGATGGGTATATGGGCACTCGACTATGGGATGGAGGATATGTATGATGGGTATATGGGCACGGGCCTATGGGATCGTGGATATGTATGATGGGTATATGGGCACGGGATTATGGGATGGAGGATATGTGTGATGGGTATATGGGCACTCGACTATGGGATGGAGGATGTGTGATGGGTATATGTGCATGGTACTATGGGATGGAGGATGTGTGATGGGTATATGGGCACTCGACTATGGGATGGAGGATGTGTGATGGGTATATGGGCATGGGACTATGGGATGGAGGATGTGTGATGGGTATATGGACATTCGACTATGGGATGGAGGATATGTATGATGGGTATGTGGGCACGGGCCTATGGGATCGTGAATATGTATGATGGGTATATGGTCACGGGACTATGGGATGGAGGATAATTATAATTTGCTATAACTAACCACAGTTAGTTACTATGCCCGGGCAGCGCCGGGCTCTTCAGCTAGTATATATATAAAACTCAATCTGTAGTAGCCCACTACAAATTCACAGTTCTCGCCCGATTTGGGTGAAATTTGGCACGCCCCCTCTCCACCCACAGGAGCAGAATACTGCGCACCTTACATCTCGCTAGCTTCCCCCCCGTCATGAGATTGGGGCCCCCAAAGTTAGGCCCTATACATATAATGGAGAAATGTGAAGGTGAAAGTAAGGGTGAGTGCACACGCTGCGGATTCTGCTGCGGGTTTTTTCCCGCGGAAACGCAGGTAAAGTGACCTGCGGTTTTGCTGCGGTTTGGTCTGCGGTTTTGCCCTGCGGTTTCACACCTCTACTATGTTAAAGGTGTGAAACCGCAGCAGAATCCGCAGAAACAATTGACATGCTGCGGAAAAAAACCTGCAGCTTTTCCGCAGGTAAAAAACCGCAGCGTGAGCACTGCGGTTTTGAAAACCCATAGGCTAACATGGTAAAGTACCATGTCTGCAGAACTGCAGCAGTTCTGCAGGGCCAGAACTGCAGCAAAACCGCAGCGTGTGCACATACCCTTAAAGTGCTGAGGGGAAAACAACAGTTGTGACTGATAGGAATGGATTATAGCGATGGCGCCAAAGAGTCGCTGCTAAAGGGGCCGCACCACTACACACAACAAACAAACATTTCGCAAACACCATGCAAACATCACACAAACAGCACACATACACCAACATACATAGTGCCAGGTGTCAGCTGTGATAATCAGCTGACACCATGCCGCGATCGTGAGCGCCGCTGATCGTGTGTGACGTACTATTCCATCCATGGGACCTAAGTCCTAGGTCACATGTATGGAATAGTACATCCAATGTAAGGAAGGGGTTAGCTGTAAACCAGTTTTACTCTTTTGTCTGTGAACTACTTATAGATTACATTGGAGGGAGGGGGGTAGGGTTTCAGTATGTTAATTGGGTGTAAATGTTTTATATGTTAGTGTAAGGTACATAAATTTTAATTTTTGATAAAAAATATTTCAAAAAATAGTTGTAATAGTTTATACTACATAATGTATTGAATATGTAAAATCAATAAAAATGTTAACATTAAAGAAAAGTTGCTCACATCAATGTTACGAGAAATTAGTAAAATGCCAAAATAATAAAAATTTAAAGTGGGAAAAAAAAATGTACTGTAGCACTCTGAAAATTTTAATTTCAGGGCGACACTGAAAATTTTACTTTAGCTACCATAACCAACAATTTAACGTATTTTCCGTGAGCGAAGCCGCGGGTATTCTACTAGTGTGTGTGTGTGTATATGTATGTATACAGCTGTGGCCAAAAGTATTGACACCCCTGCAATTCTGTCAGATAATACTCAGTTTCTTCCTGAAAATGATTGCAAACACAAATTCTTTGGTATTATTATCTTCATTTAATTTGTCTTAAATGAAAAAACACAAAAAGAATTGTCCTAAAGCCAAATTGGATATAATTCCACACCAAACATAAAAAAGAAGGTGGACAAAAGTATTGGCACTGTTCGAAAAATCATGTGATGCTTCTCTAATTTGTGCAATTAACAGCACCTGTAACTTACCTGTGGCACCTAACAGGTGTTGGCAATAACTAAATCACACTTGCAGCCAGTTGACATGGATTAAAGTTGACTCAACCTCTGTCCTGTGTCCTTGTGTGTACCACATTGGAGAAAAGAAAGAAGACCAAAGAACTGTCTGAGGACTTGAGAAACCAAATTGTGAGGAAGCATGAGCAATCTCAAGACTACAAGTCCATCTCCAAAGACCTGAATGTTCCTGTGTCTACCGTGCGCAGTGTCATCAAGAAGTTTAAAGCCCATGGCACTGTGGCTAACCTCCCTAGATGTGGATGGAAAAGAAAAATTGACAAGAGATTTCAACGCAAGATTGTGCGGATGTTGGATAAAGAACCTCAACTAACATCCAAACAAGTTCAAGCAATCACAATTATGAAGACTTAACACCATAAAAATATTTACAAGTAGTATTAACCCCTTTCTGACAGACGTAATGATCCGTCCATGTGACCTCGCACAATTTGACCATGGACAGATCATTATGTCATTGTGATTGGCCGCACTCACGGGGGGTGTGCAGCCAAGTGTCAGCTGATTCTCACATGGGAAGAGTCCTGAGGAGAGAATTTGCATATTCCCAGTGCCTTCTGGGATAAGTGAAGAGTCTCCGCGAGCTCAACGATCACTGGATTTTGGCTGTTGCAGCTGAAAAGAGTTCATCGGTAAACCAGGAGAAGAGTCCCCTGCCTCATTTTTCATTGCTTTAACAATAACAATATGGAAGAGGCCAGGAGCCATTTGGTGAGCTGCATTTCTTGCTACGTGTTCACAGACTTACCAGTGGAAAAGCCAAACTTCACATGCCACAAATGCAAGCTTGTGTCACTGTTGGAGGAAAAGTTGCAAAATCTCGAAGAGAGGCTAGCTATATTGAAGATCATTAAGGAAGGTGAAGAGTTCTTAGACAGAGCAAAATTATCTCTTCATGTTACAGAAAGAGAAGAAATTCGAAGTGCACGTGAAGAAACGGAGGAATGGAAACATGTGACCCAGAGAAGCAGGAGGATCGGGAGGCAGTCAGCACCCATACTGCTCAGGAGAATGATGAAGAAATACATCAGGATAAGACTTTGCCCACAAACAGCAACCTTGTACGCCCTCAGAATCCTCCTGGATGGAGAAAGAAAAATGTTATGAAGAAGAAACGGAGAGTGGTGGTCATGGGGGATTCCCTGTTGAGAGGAACAAATGCCGCTATCTGCAGACTGGATATAACTTCAAGAGAAATGTGCTGTCTTCCAAGTGCAAAAATTAAAGATGTGTCTGACAGGATGACTACCCATTCCTGCTACTACATGTGGGGACAAATGACACCGCAAGAAACGACCTGGAAACCATCTGCAGTGACTTGGAATACTTAGGTAAGAAAGTGAAAGAACTGGGAGCGCAGGTGGTCTTCTCTTCCATCCTCCCAGTGGATGGCCATGGAACAAGGAGGTGGAATAAGATTCTGCAGGTGAACAACTGGCTACGTCGATGGTGCCGTCAGCAAGGATTTGGATTTCTGGATCATGGAGTGTGTTACCTATACGATGGACTACTTGCTAGAGATGGGGTGTACCTTACGAAGACTGGAAAACATGTATTTGGAAGTCGCCTTGCTACACTTGTAAGGAGAGCTTTAAACTAGAACAACATGGGAAGGGAAGCAAAAGACCAGAAAAAGCCATACACCTGACAAATGCTATTGAGAACTCTGCTATTAGAAGTGGAAAGGAATAACAAAGACAAAAGAATCTAATTAATAAAAATATTGGAGAAAGAGAAACCAATCACAAACTAAAATGTTTCTATACTAATGCACAAAGCATGGGCAACAAACAAGGAGAATTGGAACTACTAACACAGGAAAAGAAATATGATGTCATTGGAATCACTGAAACTTGGTGGGACAATACACATGATTGGAATACAAGACTAGAAGGATACAACTTATTTGCAAGAAACAGACTTGATAAACGAGGAGGAGGTGTCACATTGTATGTTAGAAACGCGGATATCTGCACAGAGATTGAAGCTTCAGAGACTGGGAGTTCTGTGGAAATTGTTTGGGTAAGAATACAAGGACAGAACAATGGAAAGGACACCATTGTAGGCATTTACTACAGGCCGCCTGTGCAAGCTGAAGATATGGATGAACTCTTTATGCATCAAATGGCCAAGTTCTCCAAAAAATATGACATAGTTGTTGTAGTTCAACTATCCTGACATTTGTTGGGAATCTCTCTCAGGCAAAACAGGTCAAGGAAATTCTTATCCTCTCTTGCTGACAACTTTATCTTTCAAAGGTAGGGGAGAAAACAAGGGGAACTGCTACCTTGGATCTAATCCTTATAAACAGGGAGGAAATGGTTGAGGAGGTAAAAGTGGCTGGTACCCTAGGAGGAAGAAACCATGCTATTTTAGAATTTTGGATAACTAGAGGAGGAAGACCTGTGAAGACTCAGAAGTCAAGGTTAGATTTCAGAAAGGCAGATTTTAAGAGATTCAGAAAGAGAATTGGAGGGATCCAATGGCTGGATATCCTTAAGGACAAAAATGTCCAGGAAGGATGGGAAATCTTGAAAAATGAAATTCTCGAAGCACAATTGTTAACAATTCCAAAAAGAGGGAAGAATAGGAAGCGTTTAAGGAAACCAGGATGGATGAACACAGAACTTAAGCACATACTAAAAAAGGAAGAAAGAAATGTTTATAAAATGGAAAGAGGGAGGCATATCTAAAGAAGAATATAATGCTGTCTGCAGAAATTGCAAGGCACAAATCAGGTTACTAAAGCTGATAATGAATTGAGGCTTGCAAGAGATGTCAAAAGCAATAATAAAGGATTTTGGGGATATGTCAAAAGTAAAAGAAAAGTCAAAGATGCTATAGGATTTTTACAGGATGAAAATGATGAAATGGTAAGACAGGATGTTGAGAAGGCCGAACTTTTAAATTCCTATTTTGCATGTTTTCTCTCTGAAAGGAAATGTAACATCAACGTTTCTTCACTGTCCTATTAAGGGAATAGAAGAATCCAGGATATCGATAAACAGAAAGTTAGTGAGAAAACACTTAGCTAACCTAAATGAATTCAAGTCTCCAGGTCCAGATGAATTACACCCCAGAGTTCTGAAGGAGATAGAAGAAATTTTTGAACCCCTCTCCATAATCTTCGAAAATTTTTGGAGAACAGAAGTCCCAGAAGACTGGAGAAGAGCAAATGTTGTTCCTATTTTCAAAAAGGGGATGAAGGTGGACCCAGGCAACTATAGGCCTGTGAGTCTGACGCAAATTATTAAACAACATGTATGTAAGTACCTGGACAAGAATTAAGTGATTAAACAGAGTCAGCATGGGTTTGTAACTAATAAGTCATGTCAGACTAACTTAATTTCCTTCTATGACAGAATCACTGATTGGGTGGATCAGGGAAATGCTGTAGATATAGTATATCTTGACTTCAGCAAAGCATTTGACAAAGTATCTCACACAATCCTTATTGAAAAAATGGCTAAGTATGGAATGGACAAGGCAACTGTTAGGTGGATTCATAACTGGCTTAGTGATCGGACCCAAAGAGTGGTCGTAAATGGCTGCACATCCAGTTGGAGGAATATCTCAAGTGGGGTACCACAGGGCTCTGTCCTGGGCCCTGTATTGTTCAACATCTTTATGAACGATTTAGATGAAGGAATTGAGGGTAAAATACTTAAATGTGCTGATGACACAAAGCTAGGAGGGATAGCTAATACTAGAGAAGAGAGACAGAGGATTCAAAAAGATATAAATAAACTGGGGCAGTGGGCAGCAACTAACAGAATGGTTTTTAACAGGGAAAAATGCAAAGTACTACATCTTGGCAATAAAAATGAAAAAAGCATATACAAAATGGGAGGAATAGGGCTAAGCAACAGCACATGTGAAAAAGACTTGGGCATACTAATTGATCACAGACTGAATATGAGTCAACAGTGTGATGCAGCAGCAAAAAAGGCAAATGCAATTCTAGGATGTATAAACAGAAGCATACAGTCTAGATCACGTGAAGTCATTATTGCCCTCTACTCCTCTTTGGTCAGACCTCATCTGGAATACTGTGTCCAGTTTTGGGCGCCACATTTTAAAAAAGACATCAACAAACTGTAGCAAGTTCAGAAAAGAGCGACCAGAATGGTGACCGGTCTGCAAACCCTGAGGAAAGGTTGCAGGATTTGGGAATGTTTAGCTTGCAGAAGACAAGACTGAAAGGAGACTTAATAGCTGTCTACAAATATCTCAAGGGCTGTCACATTGTAGAAGGATCATCTTTATTCTCATTTGCACAAGGAAAGACTAGAAGCAATGGGATGAAACTGAATGGGAGGAGACACAGATTAGATATTAGAAAAAACTTTTTGACAGTTAGAGTGATCAATGAGTGGAACAGGCTGCCACGAGAGGTGGTGAGTTTTCCTTCAATAGAAGTCTTCAAACAGAGGCTGGACAGACATCTGTCTGAGATGATTTAGCGAATCCTGCTTTGAGCAGGGGGTTGGACCAGATGGCCCAGGAGGTCCCTTCCAACTCTACGATTCTATGATTCTAAGTGATGCAAAAACACTTTTTTGTATAAAATCGTTTTTATTATATAAAAGCGCAAAAACATTAAAAAAAAGATATAAATGATGTATCGCTGTTATCGTACTGACCCGAAGAATAAAACGGTCTTATCAATTTTTCCACACATGGAACGGTATAAGCCCCCCAATAAAAAAAAATTCACGAATTGCTGGTTTTTGCTCATTCTGTCTCCCGATAATCAGAATAGAAAGTCATCAAAAAAATGTCATGTGCCCGAAAATTGTACCAATAAAAATGTCAACTCGTCCCGCAAAAAATAAGACCTGACATGACTCTGTGGGCCAAAATATAGAAAAATTGTAGCTCTCAAAATGTGGTAATGCAAAAACTATTTTTTGCAATTAAAAGCGTCTTTTAGCTTGTGACAGCTGCCAAACATAAAACCCGCTGTAAGGCCTCTTTCACACGTCCTGATATTTCTGGTACCAGACATGTCAGTGTACGTGTGTGTAATACTTGCGGCACACGTGTGGCATGCGTGTGCCGCATCAGTACCACATGGATGGGCGCCAGGGAAGAAGCGTTGCAGTAAGCGCTGTTCCCCGGGGCCAGGTACTGAACACGGCTCTCGTCATTCTCCCCTGCTTTACTGGCTATCGGCGCGAGCAGGGAAGAATGATGAGTTACATTTAACCCCTTAATGTCCAATGACGGACACAGTCCGTCATCAGACATCTCCCCTGCTTTGATGAGGGCTCCGGCGGTGAGCCCGCATCAAAGCCGGGACATGTCAGCTGTTATGAACAGCTGACATGTGCCCGCAATAGGCGCGAGCGGAATCGCCGTCCGCCCGCGCCTATTAACTAGTTAAATGCCGCTGTCAAAGCTGACAGCGTGCATTTAAATAGCATTTCCGGCCGCCAGGCCGGAAATGACGTCACCGCCGACCCCCGTCACGTGATCGGGGGTCGGCGTCATGTTGCCTGGACAACCAGAGGTCTCTATGAGACCTCTATGGTTGTTCCAGGCATATGGCTTTCAGCGCCACCCAGTGGTCGGCGCTGAAAGCACAGCAGTAAATCTGCCACATATGGGCGATCTGCTCATCGCCCATATGTAGCAGAGCCGATCGGGTTGCGCAAGCTTCTAGCCTCCTATGGAGGCTATTGAAGCATGCCAAAAGTAAAAAAAAAAAATGTTTAGAAATAAAAAAAAAAATAATAAAACCTAAAAGTTCAAATCACCCCCCTTTTGCCCCAATCAAAATAAAACAGTAAAAAAAAATCCCACATACACATATTAGGTATCGCCGCGTTCAGAATCGCCCGATCTATCAATAAAAAAAAAGCATTAACCCGATCGCTAAACGGCGTAGCGAGAAAAAAATTAAAAACCCCAGAATTACGTTTTTTTGGTCACCAAGACATTGCATTAAAATGCAATAACGGGCGATCAAAAGAACGTATCCGCACAAAAGTGGTGTCATTAAAAACGTCAGTCCGGCACGGAAAAAATAAGCCCTCACCCAACCCCAGATCATGAAAAATGGAGACGCTACGGGTCTCAGAAAATTGCGCAAATTTTTTTTTTTTTTAGCAAACTTTGGAATTTTTTTTCACCACTTAGATAAAAGAGGACATAGACATGTTTGGTGTCTATGAACTCGTAATGACCTGGAGAATCATAATGGCAGGTGAGATTTAGCATCTAGTGAACCTAACAAAAAAGCCAAGCAAAAAACAAGTGTGGGATTGCACTTTTTTTTGCAATTTCACCGCACTTGGAATTTTTTTCCCGTTTTCGAGTACACGATATGGTAAAACCAATGATGTCATTTAAAAGTACAACTCGTCCCGCAAAAAATAAGCCCTCACATGGCCATATAAACGGAAAAATAAAAAAGTTATGGCTCTGGAAAGAAGGGGAGGGAAAAATGAAAATGTAAAACCAAAAATACCCCTGGTCATTAAGGGGTTAAGTGATAAAAGATACAGCAGGTGGCGGCTGATGGGACTTTTACTCCCATCAGCCTACCCCTGCTGCTGCTAATAACAGTGACAGCAGGAGCGGTATTCATCAGCCGCCGCCTGCGCTATAAATAAATAAATGAATGAAAAAAACTGCGTGGGTTCCCCTGTCAGCTTTAGCAAGGTTGGTTATCAGAAATGGAGGGGTCCCCACACTGTTTTTTAAATAAATTTAAAAAAACGGCATGGGGTCCCCCTTATTTTCGATAACCAGCCTTGCTAAAGCTCACAGCTGGGAGCTGGTATTCTCAGGCCGGTAAGGGGACATTGATATAGGGCCCCCCCAGCCTAAAAATAGCAGCCCGCAGCTGTCCAGAAAAGGCGCATCTATTAGAAACAAACAGTGGTTTACCCCCCACATATGGGGTATCAGCCTACTCAGGACAAATTGCACAACAACTTTGGGGGTCTAATTTCTCCTGTTATCCTTGGGAAAATAAAAAATTGGGGGCGAAAAGATCATTTTTGTGAAAAAAAATATTTTGTTATTTTTACGACTATGTTATAAACTTCTGTGAAGGACGTGGGTGTACAAAGTGCTCACCACACATCTAGGTAAGTTCCTTAGGGGGTCTACTTTCCAAAATTTAGTCACTTGTTGGGGTTTCCACTGTTTAGGCACATCAGGGGCTCTCCAAACACGACATGGCATCCGATCTTAATTCCAGCCGTGCACCCAAACAGTGGTTTACCTGCATATATGGGGTATCAGTGTACTCAGGACAAATTCCACAACAACTTTTGGGGCCCAATTTCTCCTGTTACCCTTGGTAAAATTTAAAAAAATGGATCTGAAGTAATTTTTTTGTGGAAAAAAGTTAAATGTTCATTTTTTTTTAACATTCCAAAAATTCCTGTGAAGCACCTGAAGGGTTAATAAGCTTCTTGAATCTGGTTTTGAGCACCTTGAGGGGTGCTGTTTTTAGAATGGGTATTTGGGTATTTTCTATCATATAGACCCCTCAAAGTGACTTCAAAAGAGATGTGGTCCCTAAAAAAAAAAAATGGTGTTGTAAGAATGAGAAATCGTTGGTCAACTTTCTTTTAACCCTTATAACTTCCTAACAAAAAAAAATTTTGATTACAAAATTGGGCTGATGTAAAGTTAACATGTGAGAAATGTTACTTATTAAGTATTTTATGTGACATATCTCTGTGATTTAAAGGCATGAAAATTAAAAGTTGGAAAATTGCAAAATTTTTGCCAAATTTCCACTTTTTTCACAAATAAACGCAAGTCATATCAAAGAAATTTTACCACTATCATGAAGTACAATATATCATGAGAAAACAATGTCAGAATCACCGAGATCCATGGAAGCGTTCCAGAGTTATTACTTCATAAATGGATAGTGGTCAGAATTGTAAAAATTGGCCTGGTCATGAACGTGCAAACCACCCTTGGGGGTAAAGGGGTTGTCCACTACTTTAGCATTGATGACCTATGCGTAGGATAGGTCATCAATATCTGGTCGCACAGGGTCCAGCACCCGACACCTCCACCTATCAGCTGTTTTCTTTCAGCAGGCAGAAATGCTCAGTTGCGGCGCTGCTCAGTCTTCTGATAGCGGTCGGTTACCCGTGCAGTATGTGCAGTACCGGGCCGCTGTCAGAAGACTGAGCAGCTCTGTAATTGAGCATTTCAAGTCGGCAGCCACAGACACAGAGTACAGCTGATTGGCAGGGTTGCCAGGTGTTGGATCCCGACCGATCAGACATTGATGACCTAGGTTGGAACAGGGCAGTAATAGAAGATTTAGGCATTATGCTCTATATAAAATGTCACGCTTGTAAATCTGCATTTCGCTTGTTTTCCCCCTCTCTTCCTTTAAGGACTCCTACTGGAGGCTTGCTCCAAGGAAGTGCAGTTGAAGGAAGAGGAGCCGGTACTGGAAGATGGAGTAGGCTCAATACTAGAAAGGATTTCCAGAGACATGCACTTGGTAAGGGAACACATCCTGTCTCTGCAAAGCATGGAAAAGATGGAGACGGAACGGGAACAGCTGCAGGGAAAGATAGAGAAAATGGTGTTCTATTGTCATCTTGTGCTCGGTTCTGTTTTTTATATCATCATTTTTAGCAAATGGAAATGGTGACAAACATGTAAGAATAGGACATGGTCTGCCGCATCAGGGTTTTATTGCATGCATGCATATATACCAATCTCTGCTCCACAGCTATATATCTGTATCTGGGCTATATTAGTTACAAAAATCTGTGATGCTCACGTCGTGTTCAAAACACTAACTATAGTTAATAAAATTCTCCACTAGCAAGGAATACTATGTGTGAATGGATAATTGCTGTTATATATTTCAATCTTTTTAGGTTAACATTTTAACCCGTAAAAAAAAATAGGAAAAAACCATTTAACCTTTTAATGTATCTGGCTTACACACTGGTAAATATAAAATGAGTCGTACTTACACAACACAGATCAAGTGCTGCCTCTCCTCTTCTGACTTGTCTTTATTGACTGGCAGCAGCGATGACAATGTGACTAGAGTCGATAACACCGGTTTCTGTTGCATTATTCCGAGACCAATGACATTAATTTTTTTGCGGGGAAAATCCCTTTAACTTTCCACCATCGTGCTTAAAATAACCAGCTATACCCGGAGCCGAAAAAGTGATAACATTTTAGCCAGCCACACTGGAGTACAAGAGTGCAGATCAGCTTCACTTCAGAATTATTTGACCATCTCATGACTGCTGTAAAAAGCGCCTACGGGCACAATTCAGTTCACCGTTTTATGAAGACTTTGTATCAGAATTCTACATGAGCGCAAAAGATTGGACAACCTGAAGGCCAGCCTGTTTGACCTTCGCTTACCCCATAGGAAGACAATTTGATTCTCCATGAAAATGTATGGGCTCAGCTGACATTTATGCAAGAAGAACTGTTAGGCTATGTGCACACATTGCGGATTCTGCTGCGTTTCCGGCCCTGCGGAAACGCAGCAGTTCCGCAGACATGGTACAGTACCATGTTAGCCTATGGCATTTCAAATCCGCTGTGCTGACGGTGCGGTTTTTTCCGCGCGGTTTTGCTGAGGTTTACAAACCGCAGCATGTCAATTGTTTGTGCGGATTCCACAGCGGTTTCACACCTTTAACATAGTAGAGGTGTGAAACCGCAGACCAAACCGCAGGCTAATCCACAGGAAAACCGCAGGTCACTTTACCTGCGGTTTTACCTGCGGATCTGCGCGGAAAAACCCACAAGTGAATCCGCAGCGTGTGCACATAGCCTTAGACAGGTTTTATATCAGAATACTATGCAGTGCAAATCAACAGAATTAGCACTGAGCCAGAATGGGTCAAAGCTTCATGAGGGGCAACAAACACCAGTTGTGTCACATAGTCAATTGAGTCTCAATTATAGTACTGTCTAAAAAGGTTTGAAAACATCTGACAACCTCGAAAATCTGGACTTCATCAGTTTTGATTTTTAAGCCAATATAAAAATTGTCTCTTGGCAGCACATTGTCTATAAACGTGACAGTGTGTGCACAGAATGATCACATTAACAGTCTTTCTGCATGCATAGAACCTTAACAGCCTGTCACGACTCATTTCTGGAATCGTGACAGCTCTGGTTATGCTTTAATTTAAATGTGGTTTTTACTTTTGGGCCAGCAAGGGTTAATGTCAGTTTCCATGCTGGTAACTGCTGTGTTGCTGGTCAGCTGATGTGGATGATGACCACTCCCACCATCCTTTAAATAAGTCACATGACACATCAGCTGACTGTTGGTAATAGGGCAGGGTCAGGCGGCCGTATAACTCGTGCGATAATCGCATTACACTGCACAGACTGGCCTGACACCTCTCCTGACGTGAGCAAGACGGCATTATGGATTACTATGCAGCTGTCAAGCTCAGGTCAGGAGAGCCGACAGCCAGTACGAGTTTTACCATGTGATTCTCGCGCAAGAAATACAGCCGTCTGTCTCTGCCTAGTTTGTCTCTGAAGACCAGCCTAGGAGTTTGGAGCTCTCTGGTGCCAGCTGTGTATCAGCTGCTTCAGTGGAGTTTGAGGTCCTGGTTCCATATCCTCAGCTGTGTGGAGTTTTGCAGCAGAGGCTTGAGCTAAGTTTTCATTGTTCCATTCCTTGTCTGTCTCGTGCTGTCAGTACCCCGTTTTGATATCATCTGCAGTAGTGAAGCTAGCGTCCTTGCCAGCCAGTGCACTAGCCAGGGTATAGTGAGGTTGACAGCTAGGAACTAGGGACGTGACGGCATCGAGGAAGGGAGGGGGGGACCCGCATAGGACGTTAGGGGAGCTTAGGGATAGGCTCAGATTGTTGTTAGGTGCTGCCCCATCCCTTGTTCCCTACTGTTAGGGTCTTCCTCTCCCTTTTTCCTTTGGATTTTGTGGATTTTGTGCCGTCCGCCGGAATTTCCCATCCGGAGCGTGACATTATTACCAACCGGACCATTTTTTCAGATGAACCTATGGTGCAAGCAGAGGCTTTTTGCTCGCCTGATCCAGACTCCCTTCGAATGAGGTAACGGAGCTGCGGTCTCACGTGGTGCAGCAGCTTCAGCAGGTGTCTGGGTTCTTGGTCTTGGCTCATGTCCAAACCGGAACCCAAAATATCTCTCCCCAACCGGTTCTCTGGAGAGTGAGATAAATTTACTGTACTCAAAGAAGCCTGTAAATTATACACTGCTCCAAAAAATAAAGGGAACACTTAAACAACAGAATATAACTCCAAATAAATCAAACTTCTGTGAAATCAAACTGTCCACTTAGGAAGCAACACTGACTGACAATCAATTTCACATGCTGTTGTGCAAATGGAATAGACAACAGATGGAAATTATTGGCAATTATCAAGACACCCTCATTAAAGTAGTGGTTCTGCAGGTGGGGACCACAGACCACATCTCACTACCAATGCTTTCTGGCTGATGATTTGGTCACTTTTGAATGTTGGTTTTGCTTTCACACTCGTGGTATCATGAGACGGACTCTACAACCCACACAAGTGGCTCAGGTAGTGCAGCTCATCCAGGATGGGGAACAGCATATGGTGATTACAGTCTCCCTTCTCAAGGGTGATCCCCAATCCTGGGCCTTCTCTCTGCCGACCGATTCACTATCTTCGCTGTCAGTGGACAAGTTTTTATGGCATTGGTGCTGGTGTTTGGGGAGCCTGATGGTGTTTCCCTGGCTGAGTCTCAACTCCGTAACATCAAGCAGGGGGGCTGGTCGGTTGAGGAGTACTGCTCAGAGTTTTGGAGATGGGCCACTGACACTCAGTGGAATAACACTGCTCTTTGGAGTCATTTTTGTCAGTGTCTGTCAGCTAGGATTCAGGATACTCTAGTGCAGTATGCTACTCCTGGGTCATTGGAGGCCACCTTGGCCCTTGCAATCCAGGTGGATAGACGTCTCAGGGAAAGACATACACCGAATCTACCCGTTGTTCTTTCTAGGGAGGAGGACACACTGGTGCAGATGGACGAACCTATGCAGGTGGGAAGAGTCTCTTCTCAAACTGGGTTGCCAGCGATTAGCCGTTGGACGGGAGCATGTTTCTACTATGGTCTTACGGATCATTACATCAATGTCTGCCCATCTCGCGCCAAAGTTGGTACTTCATCAGCAAAGCGGAGTTCCCCTGGTCGTATTGAGGGAGGCGACAAGGGGGTGTGTTATGAATGAGTCACCGGAGGAAAAAACAAAAACACAAGCTAAGTCCAGAAAACCGGAGAGGTTGGTAGCTAGCGGATTGCAGACCCCTGATCCTATTCACCACAACTAACAGTAGCCGTGGGGGTTCCTACGGTGCCCTAGACCCCTCGTCACAGCCGGAGAGCTAAATAAGCCTAAAGAAAGGGGAAATCTAAACTGCCCCAGAGCAGACCCCAAAGCAATAGACAGCCCCCAACATGTATTGTCGGCGAAAAACAGATGAAAACACAAACACAGACAGAAAGCCAGGCTGAGCAAATGATGGGGCCCAACTAACTAGATAGGAAAGGACAGAAAAGATGCTGGCTGCAATCACGCAAAAAACCCTGCCAAAAATAATGTCCAACATGTCTGATAGAAAAGGCCCTGAAGTCACTAGACTTCAAAATCACTATATCAGCACTCAGGTATATTCTGAAGACAGAGCAAAGAGATCAACTGATCAGAGACAAAAATGGAGTTCAGCCCGTCCCAACCAGGGCAGGCTGAACACAAACACTATGTAAACAGACAAAATCTAATGGAAAAATAGCAGAGCAAAAACTTAGCCTTTAGTAGACAGGAACTAAACTGGATGCCAGAGCTCAGAGCAGAAAGGATCACCAGCCACCCTGCAGGGCGTCGGCTGCCTTATATCCACTCAGAAATTCCGGTTGTCCGATCACACTCCACCTGTTCAGATGACAGGTTCTTCCCATCCAGATCAATTTCACTACCTCCTTTCACCAGCAGAGGGAGTTCATCAGACATCAGAGGTGAAGGAGAAAATGAACTCATAACAGGTGTGTACATTTCCTCCACCTTTACGTCTCAGTTTTCTATTTCTGCTGAAGTGGCAGCTGGTGGGGAGACTGAGACGGTACCGGTTCTTGTGGATAGTGGTGCTGCAGTCAATCTGGTGGATCCTCGCTTTGTTCAGACTCATGGTCTGATTGGTAGGATGCTGGTGAGACCCATTTCCATTCATGCGATTAACTCTGTCCCTCTCAGCCATAGGAGTCTGACCCAACTCGTAGACAATATTAACCTGTGTATAGGAACTCTTCACGATGAGTCCCTGTCGTGACGTCTTGGCGGGTATGTGAACTCCCATAGCCTTAGGCTTTCCCTGGCTGAAGAGACACAATCCCGTCAAGGGAAGTAGTTAGTTCGGACCAGCCTTGTAAAGTCTGTTGCCTGGGAGCGACAGTCTCTGCCATTCTTCTCAAATTTACCCCTTCTCTGGTGGAGGTAGCTAAGCTGCTACCAGGGAATAGGGGCAGGATTCAACTCTGAGTCTCAGGGCCCTCTCAGGAAGGGGAGGGTGGTGGTTCCCCCTTAATATAGTGACGGTATGTTTGGTGACACGGGGGAACCTTCTGTTGTCTGTTCCTTAAGATTGCCAACAGACTGTAAACGCACGCATGGAAATAAACATTCAGGTCCAGACCGATGTGTGAACGAGTACATGTGGGTGTCCACTAAAGACATCAAGTGGAAGTACGCATCTGGGACCTGGAGTTCCAGAGCAATTGGACCGTATTGGGCGGCGGACATTCTTAGTCCTAGGTATTCCAGTTGGAGTTACCCCGAGTAATGCAGGCAAAAAACATTCTACAGGTCATAGCTTTGGAGATTTATTGCTCCTCTGGTATTTCTGTCACCATCGGGCTGCGTTTACCATAAACCTGAGGAGCAGGTGACTGCTGGATGAATCCTAGTGGGTTGTCATTTCTGGTGTAATCTGGGGTTAAAGGGAACCTGTCACCCCCTCTGGACGTTTTTAACTAACAGAGCCACCTTCAGCAGCACTAAGGCTACATTCTGTGAAGGTGGCTCTTCCGTTTCTGATCCCCAGTAACGCCGAAATATTAACTTTTATAAATAGGTCCTCATACCTTTAATACATCCCATAGGTATGGTGTGTCCCCCTGAAGCAGCCACCTCCCCGCCATCAATCATGTCTCTGTAGCATCTGGGCCCCGCCTCCCATAGCCATCCATCATGCCCCTGCTCTGCCGTCTCTGCCCCGCCTCCTGTCTCCTATGGCGGGGCCTGCTCTGTGAAAACAGTTTTCGGGCATGCGCAGTGCACGCTGTCCGTGAACTGACATCAGGCGATCACACCTGCATGTAGTGGAGGGCCCAGATCCTGCCCCGCAGTGAGTGTGTGTGTTATTTGATGTATTCACACTGCGGGGCAGGATTTGGGCCCTCCACTACACGCAGGCGTGGTCGCCTGATGTCAGTTCACGGACAGCGTGCACTGCGCATGCCTGAGAACTGTTTTCACAGAGCAGGCGCCAGCATAGGAGACAGGAGGCGGGGCACAGACGGCAGCACAGAGGCATGATGGACGGATATGAGAGGCGGGGCACAGACGGCAGAGCAGGGGCATGATGGATGGCTATGAGAGGCAGGGGCATGATGGGCGGCTATGGGAGGCGGGGCACAGACAGCAAAGCAGGGGCATGATGGACGGCTATGGGAGGCGGGGCCCAGACGCTACAGAGACATGATTGACGGCGGGGAGGCGGCTCCTTCAGGGGGACATACCATACCTATGGGACGCATTACAGGTATGAGGACCTATTTATAAAAGTTAATATTTCGGCGTTACTGGGGATCAGAAACGTTAGAGCCACCTTCACAGAATGCAGCCTTATTGCCGCTGAAGGTGGCTTTTAGTTAAAAATGCCCAGAGGGGGTGATAGGTTCCCTTTAAGAGTCCAGAGGCCCCTCACTGAAAGGGAGGTACTGTCATGACTCATTTTTGGAGTCGTGACCCCTCTGGTTCTGCTTTAAATTTAAAGGGTCCTCTCAGCTTGCTCCAAGCTGCTACTGCACAGGCGGCACCATCTGGGAGGAGGAATTTTTTTTTCTTCTCCAGTAAGATGGCGCCGCTGGCGCAGTAGCACCTATCGGTTCACAGTTAGACACCGAAAGCAGCTACTGCGTAGGCACGGTGGGGGCCATTTTCAAATTTTTTTTCTTTTCCCTCTCGCTGAATAAACTGAATAAAATGTATTAATGGCACACAAAACATGCAAATTTGCTGCTTTTTTAAGTATATACAGACATTTATTATGCAAACTAGGGGGTAGGTCAGCGAGGGATCAGTGACCTGTCAGCAGTCTGCATTATGAATATGTAATCAGAGGACCACATACACCAACCCCGCCTTAGGGCGCAAGAAGCTCATTAACACGAAACTGAAAATAAAGATTAAAGAACAACCATAAGACAGATTTAATTAACCACAGTATCATTTTAATTAGTAAAACAGCACTAACCTGACACTGTGCAAAATCCTGCTGACAGGTTCCTTTTAAATGTGGTTTTTACTTTTGGGCCAGCAAGGGATAATGGCAGTTTCCTTACTGGCAGCTGCTGTGTTGCTGGTCAGCTGATGTGGGTGGTGACCAGCCTAGGAGTTTGGAGCTCTCTGGTGCCAGATGTGTATCAGCTGCTTTGGTGGAGTTCAAGGTCCTGGTTCCATATCCTCTGCTGCGTGGAGCTTTGCAGCAGAGGCTTGAGCTAAGCTTTCGTTGTTCCTTGTCTATCTCGTGCTTGTCACTAGACCATGTTGATATCATCTGCAGTGGTGAAGCTAGCGTCCTTGTCGGCCACTGCACTAGCCAGGGTATAGTGACGTGACAGCTAGGGCCTAGGCATGTGACGGTGGTGGGTTGGAAGGACCCACATAGGGCGTTAAGGGAGCTTAGGGATTGGCTCAGATCATTGTTAGGATGTGCCCCATCCTTTGTTCCTAACGTGAGGGCCTTCCTCTCCCTTATTCCATCCTGTTTGTGTGTGTTGTGCCGTCAGACGGCCTTTCCCATCCCGAGCGTGTCACAGCCAGTCTAAAAACAGGCCATTAAATGGCCACCAGTCAGCAGTTGCTTAGAGGGAATCTGACAGCAGGTTTGCGCTACCCCTTTTGACAGCAGTATGATGGAGGGGTAGAGAAATCTGATTGCAGTGTCATTTCCTGGGCTGCTTGCTGCAGTTTTGTCTGTGGCAGATTTACCAGTTCTTTGAATGCTGAGGTTTGTATAACTGCACCCACACCACTGATTGACAGCATTCTGTATACATTCTGCATAGCTGACAATCAGTGGTCGGGACGGTTTTAGACAGATCTCACGAATATGGAGAACTACACGGCAGCAGGTACCTAGTCCACTGTCTCAGCCTAAGACTGTCCACTACAGTAATTAGCCAAGAAAGTGACATCTTTGGAATCAAGGTCTTTGTCACTAAACTATTCTGCTTTCAGATTACGTGACAAACCTGCTGATAGAAATGTGACAGGCTGCATAGAGTAGGTTATTTTCTTCTGGATGAACAACGAGGAATAAATGTTATAGTCAATATGAACGGTGAAACGGAGTACATTACAATGTGATTTATTGACTTCTAGTATGGATTAACAGCACAGTTTATAACTCAGAGATGGGCTTGTGTGGCCAGTAGACATATTTCTCTTTATCCAACTTGGTCTCAGGGAAAGCCTCGATAACATCTTCAATAGTCATCTGGTCAAATGGAATCATACTCCTGAACTTGGCCAGCTGCAGGATGAGAGAAATGGTCAGGATCCAGCATGAAAATAACCAAGAACGTTCAGAATATATGTACTTGGGCTATGAATGCAACATTCAAAGCAAACACAACAGCTGCAACAGATTTCTATTGGGCCTGACATCCAGCTAAAGAGGTACTTTGTGAAGACAGTACTGTCCGCAGCTCATAGCTATGGATATGCTCAGAATATTAGTGATTCGGGGAAGCAGGGGATTGTCAGACAGGAACGCACACTGTCCACCTAACCCGTAATAGTGTAATGTATATAGAACAGGTTGGTCACAGTTACTGCTTGTGAAATAGAGCTACAAGCATGGATGCTCTTGATTTCTAAAGAGTGGACCTAACCTAATAATTGTCCTAACCAGAGGCAGTATCTGAAAGAGCAAATGCAAAAACGGCTTCAACCAGTAGGGGCCAAACATTCTCAAAACCATGCAAGCACCTCACGCCTAGGCACAGGTCCTCAATAACACGTCTGATTTTTCTTCTCCGTAAAGCCACGGATCATTGATAAATCAGACTTTTGGATCAGAATTTCATCAGTGTGCCAGTTTTTACAATCAGCAATTATTACAAGTGATGAAAACTAAAGAAAACTGCAAAACCGCTCCTACACGTTGCCATGTTAATAAGGAACAACACACAATCATTGCACACTGATGCCATCCATGATTTTCTCAAACATGTAAATAGCCTCAAACTATGATATATACATGTCCCATCCAGGAAATACAACAGAACACGTACGTGACTCACGGAGGTCTGAAGGAGGCCTTAAAGACATACGGAGGTCCTATAGGAGCAACTTTTTACCTTTTTAAAACCGCATGAATTTACTCTAATTTTTTGTCACATGAAAGTTTCATTCATACATTTATTCAACATTTCCCTATAAACTGCAATTGTCTCGAAGCTGATATTTCAAAACTTTTTCACTAGTGTCCATCATTGCACCACAAAATAAATTAAATGGCTGTCGGGGGCAGTGCATGCGTAGATGGAGATCTTGGCACCGAGTTCACCATCTGCGCATGCTCCACCCACTGGCAGCCATTGTCCCGGAGTCCACCGCATAGTAAACCATGGAATTACGGGGGCTCTAGGCTGTCACAAAATGTCAGCGGAGCCCCCACACATCTGAACACCCCTTTCTTCCAGTCAGGGGTCAAACAGCATCGCCCCACTCCTGCCCCCGCCAGCAGTGGTGAACCTGGGACCCCGCTTCACCGCAGCCACCACCCCCGGTAAGCAATAAGACGCATTGATTGTAAGAAGCAGCACCTATTTATTGAAAAAAAAAAAAGTTTTTTTCTCCTATTTTTCTCCTCACAATTTGGGGTGCATCTTCTAATCCTATGCATCCTATAAACAGCAAAATACGGTAACTAGAACAACCAAAATTCACCACTAAAATGAAAATAACTTTTCCTTTTTTGTGACTTCAAGACACAGAACCTCTTGCAGCACTTCTAGAATGTACCAGCAGATAGACAGAAATTCTACAAATACTACTCACCTCTTTCTCATACTGTGCCACTCTGGCTTTGGATTCCTCAATATAGGAGACAGCGGATTTATTCTTTAAAAATAAAATGGGACAAAAATATCATGTTACACAACAAAATATAAAATAAAATGATTGCATTGGAAATATACATATACAGAATATATATTATATATATATATATACATATACATACACACACACTACTGTGTAAAAGTTTAGGGTCACTTAGAAATTTCCTTATTTTTGAAAGAAAAGCACAGTTTTTTCCAATGAAGCAAACAGTAAATGATTCAGAAATACACTCTATACATTGTTAATGTGGTAAATGAGGTAAATGACTATTCTAGCTGCAAACGTCTGGTTTGTAATGCAATATTTTCATAGGTGTATACAGGCCCATTTCCAACAACCATCACTCCAGTGTTCTTATGGTACTTTTTGTTTGCCAACTGTCTAAGAAGGCTAATGGATGGTTAGAATACCCATGAAAACCCTTGTGCAAGTATGTTAGCACAGCTGAAAACAGTTTGGCTGATTACAGAAGCTATAAACCTGACCTTTCTTTGAGCTAGTTGAGAATCTGGAGCATTACATTTGTTGGTTCCATTAAACTCTCAAAGTGGCCAGAAAAAAAGAACTTTCATGTGAAACTCGACAGTCTATTGTTGTTCTTAGAAATGAAGGCTATTCCATGCGAGAAATTGCCAAGAAACTGAAGATTTCCTACAACGGGTGTGTACTACTCACTTCAGAGGAGAGCACAAGCAGGCTCTAACAAGAGTAGAAAGAGAAGTGGGAGGCCCCGCTGCACAACTGAGCAACAAGACAAGTACATTAGAGTCTGTAGTTTGAGAAAGCGACGCCTCACAGGTCCTCAACTGGCAGCTTCATTAAATAGTACACGCAAAACACCAGTGTCAACGTCTACAGTGAAGAGGTGACTCCGGGATGCTGGCCTTCAGGGCAGTGGCAAAGAAAAAGCCATATCGGAGAATAGCTATTAAAAAGGAAAATATTAATATGGGCAAAAGAACAGACATTGGACAGAGGAAGATTGGTAAAAAGTGTTATGGAAGATCCAAGATGGCCGCTGATGGAGCTGGACACACATGACAGAGCTCCTGCTGCACTGAAGCAATCCAAGCCATCTAACTTTGGAGAGGAGAGGAAACCGCTCCACAGGCTGCCAACACAAGTGGGACGCACAGCAAAATCTACTAAAGTCCCTGAGGAACGATTTGAAGATATTGGACAGGCAGAAATCTCTATCAGACAGGGACGCAGCTGGGCCTAAGAGGTGGTGTGGGGCCTGGAGGGGTCTGCATATCTTAACAGCAGGGGAGCACCTTTGATGTCCGGAGAGCTGCCACTGATAAGCACCTGTCTGGGTGAGAGTACCAGGAGCGGCAACATAATGGACCCCTGACTGCGAGGCACCCACGGTGAAAGGTTAGACTCCCTCCCCCCAGCTGCTGCAGACGCCGCACAGGAGCGCAATTACCGTAGTCAGCTTCACCCCCTCCTGCCTGGAGATTCCCGGGGTGTGCGGTCAGTGAGGCAAAACGCTGTCTGTGATTCAGGACAGGTGGGAGACGTGACCCTGAGGTGAGGAGGTTGCTGATAGAGGACGGTGGGTAGGCTGGGAGAGGATCCGGCATTATAAATCACAAGACTCTTAGCGTGCAGAGAAACACAGGGGGAAAGCTCAGGGAGCTGGGGGGCCAAAAGGGTGAAGACACTGACAATAGATCAGCAGGCAAAGCTGAGATACAAAGGAAAACATTGCCACCCACTCTCCAGACACTAGTCTAAAGACACAGCTGGGAGCTGCAGCAGCTATAACAGAAGGATTGAAGTGCACGGCAGTCCTGTACTTGAGCTGTCCTCTCTGAGACAGTAAGACAACAAACGCTGTGCTATCTGAATAATTGCACATTGGCCTTGAGAAATACAGCATCAAACATAATCCCCTCGAGCTATTAAGAAAAACCCATCTCTAGTTGCATAACATTCGTAGAATTCTCGTTATATAACTTTTACTGAACTCTTGATATATAATTTTGCTGAAATATCGTCACATAATTCTTTATATACCCCTTACTGATCGCCCGGACATTTAAAGGGCAGGTGTCTGTTAAGTAAAACTTGACTCTCAGGGCCTTCAGGAGGCAGAGCTTGAAGATGGCCGCATTTTAATAGAGCTCCCCCTGACAGCAGAATTGAATCCGCTGCCATCACACCGCAGCACTGAGCGGGCAGCAGGGATAAGGACCGGGCAACGTTCCCCTGATAGCGGGACCAGCTCTCCGGGAATCCCGGAGGTCCTAGGCGCAGACAGCGCCGACATCCACGCGAAACGTGGATTCCAATACGTGGGGCACACGCTGGAGTGCTCCACACTACATCACCGGATTGCAAGGTAACCGGGGCAGTTACATGTGAGGCAGATATTCAATAGCGACGCCACTGCCAAACCTACACAAGTTCATCAGGTCTCTTTTTCACTATGGAAAAATTCGTAGCCAAATCTGGAAAATCCAATAGACCCTCAACTAGGCACAAGAATGCTACCTCCCCACCTAAGATGACCGCTGATGCAGAACTGGAGGATACGCAATCTATTGCTCAGGCCATTACAGATATTTTAATGCCGAAAATAGACTCTCGTCTGGTGGCATTTCAGTCAACTTTGGATGCTATCGCCGCTCAGGTTAACACAAAAGGGGCACGCATAACAGCGGCAGAACAAAGAATGTCAGATCTGGAGGACATAGTTACAGAGCTCTCCGGGAAGCTAGAACGGAGGGATAAAGATGTCACATTTCTTCTGGATAAAGTCGAGGATCTAGAGAACAGATCTCGGCGTAATAATCTGAAGCTTGTTGGTCTCCCCGAATCGATCAAAACACCTGATTTGATGGGGATAGTGTCAAAATGGCTCCCAAAGGCACTAAATTTACCACTGCCCTCAGGTGCCCTGAAGATCGAGAGAGTTCATCGCCTGGGCCCTCCTAGGAATGATACGGATTCCAGACCATGTCCGGTAATCTTCAGGGTCCTGGATTTCCAAGATAAAGTCAGATTGCTATCGCATACAGGAAGAAGCAACCATTATCCTATGAGTATCATAAACTGTTTCTCTTCCAGGATTACTCGGCTGCGGTGGCAGCCAAACGTAAAGCTTTTCATCCCGCATGTGTCATGTTGGTGGATAAAGGTATCCGTTTTGGGCTACAATTCCCTGCAATTCTACACTTTTCTTTGAATGGGAAAAACTGGATCTTTACAGAGCCAGAAAAGGCTTTCCAGCTTCTTCAAGCAGATGTCAAGCTGCAGTGCAGACCTCAGACAAGACCTGATGAATGCAATTGACGTTTTTCACCACTTTGTCACCTAGCAGGGTAGCTTCGCTTTTGTCTTTGACACTTAGTCTTGTGCTTTATTTTGTTGAAATATTAATCTCCTTTCTCCAAACAGGTTCACGCTCATATCTCCTTTGAGCATGGTTCCTTGCGGGGTTAGATTGTTAAGGGTGGGGTGGGTGAGTTCCTACATATGTTCATCGCACCTTTTTGTTGATGTGGCCTCTACGCCCACTCGCTGGGATGGGTGTGTGGTTCATATGCATCTGATATTATTTGGGAAGATTACACCACGTTCTGGTATAGGTTAAATGATAGATAATACCAGTACTTCTTTGTCCACAATGCACTCATTATATTGGTGCTCTTGGAATGTGAATGGCCTAAACACTCCAGTCAAGAGGAAAAAGGATATGCATTACTTACAACGCTTTAACTTTCATATAGTCTTTTTACAGGAAACCCATTGGGTGAGGGATAAGCATCCATCTTTATTTAGTAAAAAATACACATTGTGTGCTGAGGCATCATCTTCCAAAAAACAGAGGGGGGTGGCGATACTTATCAATAAATGTCTTAATTATGATATTTTGGACACCTGGGAGGACCCAATGGGGAGAATTTTAATAGTCAATATAAAAATAGAAGGAGTTTGCTATAATTTGGTAAATATTTACGCACCTAATGGTCCAGACTCGCAGTTCCAAACCCAGTTGCTCTCTAAATTGGCGGGTTGGAACACAACCAATCTGATAATTGGGGGGGATTTTAATGAGGCACATGATATACACTCACTGGCCACTTTATTAGGTACACCTGTCCAACTGTGTGTTAAGACTTAATTTCTAATCAGCCAATCACATGGCGGCAACTCAGTGCATTTAGGCATGTAGACATGGTCAAGACAATCTCCTGCAGTTCAAACCGAGCATCAGTATGGGGAAGAAAGGTGATTTGAGTGCCTTTGAACGTGGCATGATTGTTGGTGCCAGAAGGGCTGGTCTGAGTATTTCAGAAACTGCTGATCTACTGGGATTTTCACGCACAACCATCTCTAGGGTTTACAGAGAATGGTCCGAAAAAGAAAAAAAATCCAGTGAGCGGCAGTTCTGTGGCCGGAAATGCCTTGTTGATGCCAGAGGTCAGAGGAGAATGGGCATACTGGTTCGAGCTGATAGAAAGGCAACAGTGACTCAAATTGCCACCCGTTACAACCAAGGTAGGCAGAAGAGCATCTCTGAATGCACAGTGCGTCGAACTTTGAGGCAGATGGGCTACAGCAGCAGAAGACCACACTGGGTACCACTCCTCTCAGCTAAGAACAGGAAACTGAGGCTACAATTTGCACAAGCTCATCGAAATTGGACAGTAGAAGATTGGAAAAACGTTGCCTGGTCTGATGAGTCTCGATTTCTGCTGCGACATTCGGATGGTAGGGTCAGAATTTGGCGTAAACAACATGAAAGCATGGATCCATCCTGCCTTGTATCAATGGTTCAGGCTGGTGGTGGTGGTGTCATGGTGTGGGGAATTTTTTCTTGGCACTCTTTGGGCCCCTTGGTACCAATTGAGCATCGTTGCAACGCCACAGCCTACCTGAGTATTGTTGCTGACCATGTCCATCCCTTTATGACCACAATGTACCCAACATCTGATGGCTACTTTCAGCAGGATAATGCGCCATGTCATAAAGCTCGAATCATCTCAGATTGGTTTCTTGAACATGACAATGAGTTCACTGTACTCAAATGGCCTCCTCAGTCACCAGATCTCAATCCAATAGAGCATCTTTGGGATGTGGTGGAACGGGAGATTCGCATCAGGGATGTGCAGCCGACAAATCTGCGCCAACTGTGTGATGCCATCATGTCAATATGGTCCAAAATCTCTGAGGAATGCTTCCAGCACCTTGTTGAATCTCTGCCACGAAGAATTGAGGCAGTTCTGAAGGCAAAAGGGGGTCCAACCCGTTACTAGCATGGTGTACCTAATAAAGTGGCCAGTGAGTGTATCTATGGATAGATCAGGATCACACAGTCATGGAGCTACAATACATGAAGGTCTGATCCAGAGGCTGATGGACCACTTGGGGCTGACAGATGTATGGAGGTGGCAGCATCCCACTGATAAGGATTTCTCGCACTACTCATGTTTATAACACTCATGCAAGATTAGACTATTGGTTATTGGGATTATCTATGGTGGCCCTTGTTCTGTCAACAGATATCTTGGATATTCAGATATCTGACCACGCCCCAGTGGTTTTCAAATCTAGATTGGTAATTCCGGCATGTAAAGGAGAGGAGATGGAGGTTCCCATCTTATTTATATTCGTCTGATGATTTTAAGGCCTATTTGCAGGTGTCGTGGAATACATACAAAGAGGACAATAGGGAGCATTGTACTGACCCTCATTTATTTTGGGCTGCCTCTAAAGGCCCTTTTACATTTAGCGATGCACCAGCGATGCGACCCGGTCAGGATCGCTGGTGCATCGCTAAATGATCGCTAGTGAGCTTTCACACAGAAAGATCTCACAGCGATGCAGCAGCGATGCAGCAGCGACGCAGCGCACGATACTCACCTTTCACACACAGCGATGAAGACGTCCTCCCGCCCGCCTCCACGCGTCGCTCATCGTCACAGCAGGAAGCTGACTACGAGAAATGGAGCCGGACATTCTCGCGTGATCAGCGACGGACAGCGGGGGAGCCGGTCGGAGGTAAGTATCACACATAGCGATATCGCTATAATGTCACAAAATCGGTGACGTTATAGCGATATCGCTATGTGTAAAACCCCCTTAAGGCAGTTTTAAGGGGATAAGTAATCTCTTATGTTGGGAATAAACGTAAAAAATTATTAGAGGACACGTTGGCGGCTCAGGAAGAATTGACCCAGGCATATAAAAGTTTTAAACGTTCTAATACCCCCACAAATAAACAGAAATTAATAGAGGCAGCCGAAAACATTGAGCACGAGAGAGCGCTGTATAGTCTAGACTATCAAAAACACAAATATTTTAAATGGGGAAAAAGGCCGGGGAGGTTACTGGCCTCTCTCACTAAACCTTTCAGACAAGCAACTAGGATTACCAGGATTCGTAACCAAAATTGCATAGCCATAACGGATAATGAACAAATAATAGAGGAATTCAGACAATTTTTTGGGTCTTCATATGCAGATGGGGGAGAGAAGATTTCGGAGGCATCGGGTTTCTTCGGGGATGGGGTGGCTCCTGGTACTACGGAGAACCAGAGAAACTTGCTTAATTCACCTATTACCATTACCGAGATCCTGTCAGCCATCTCTACTCTTAAGATTTCTAAGGCACCGGGTCCAGATGGGTTTAGTGGAGAATATTAGAAAATCTTAGGCCCATGGGTAGGTCCACATCTAGTTGAGTTATTTAATGGAATTATGGAAAAAGGTTATATTCCAGACAGATTTAATGAGGCTTGTATCATTATGCTTCCTAAGCCTGGGAATGATCCACTGCAAGTGGAGGGATACCGCCCAATCTCACTGCTCAATGCAGATTTTAAACTCTTGACATAAATATTGGCAACCAGGGTTCAGCAAATTATTCCTGAGTTAATTTCACCACATCAGACGGGGTTTGTACATGGAAAAATCGATAACCTAAGAACAGCGATAGGCACTATATCTAGTTGTAGAGTCAATAAAGGCAGGAGAAGCATAGTGGTGGGTCTTGACGCAGATAAGGCCTTTGATTGAGTTTCCTGGAATTATTTATATAAGCTGTTAGAGGTCAGAGGGTTTGGGTCATGGTTCTGCAATGCTATTAAATTATATAGGGACCCCACATCTAGGATTTTTATAAATAACATGTTATCGGAGCCCTTTGCCATTCAGAGGGGTACGAGGCAGGGATGCCCACTGTCCCCATTACTGTTTAACTTGGCATTAGATCCCTTGTTGAGAACTCTTCAAACTATGCCGGATTTCCATGGGATTCCTACAGGGAGCACGGAAACAAAATTATTGGCTTTTGCAGATGATATTTTACTATTTATTGCCAACCCAACACAAGCTATCCCAACCATAATATCAGCAGTTGAATTTGGACATCTTACTGGCTTTAAAATTATAATAAGTCAGAAGCATTAGCGATATTCAGGGCGGGCAAAATAGATGAGAGCTGGTTCCCCTTTCAATGGAGGAGTGAGTCTATTGGATATCTGGGCATTTGACTCCCAGCAGATCCACATAAATTGTATTGCCTTAATTATAGACCCATTATTAAATAAGGTTACTAGCCTCCTCAACTCCTGGAAACATTTCATTTTGTCTTTTACTGGGATACGTCACTTAATTAAAATGATAATTTTTCCTAAATTATTATATTTCAAACCTTACCACTTCTGTTATCAAAATCGGACATTAACCTTTTGAATAGGACATTTCGACAGTTTATATGGGGAGTGGGAGGTCGTTCACGTATTGGGTTATGTAAATTACAACTCCCAAGACCTGAGGGAGGCATTAACTTCCCCGATATAACATAGCGGCCAATTTACGATATGTAATAGATTGGATGCGGGGGACATCCCACTTCGCCAATACTCACCTAGAAGGGCAGATTTACCCACATATTTCATTAATGGCCTTATTACATCTGACTAGCGAGGAACTCCCTGATGAAATTAGAGATCATCCAATATTGTGGCAAACTATTCTGTCTTGGAGAAGAGGGAGGAAATGGTGTAATTTGAATGGTAGACTGTCACCTTTCCAGCCATTTCTGGGTAACCCATTGTTTTTGAAAGGTAAACCGCCAAAAATTTATAAAACTATGGCGCAACAAAAATGCGTTTTTGGGGTGGATCTATTAGGGTGGTTTCACATTAGCGCTTTTTAAGCGCACGCACGGCCGGGGGTAGCTCCGCTCCCGAGCCGGCTCTCTGCCCGGCGTGCCCGCCCCTTGCTTGTAGCGCCGCCTCCTAGCGCACAGCGGCGCCTGCGATCGGCGCACCCTCTCTTTAGCATAGGGTGCGCAGGCCGTGCGCTAGTTGCGCTTTGACCTGCGCTGCGCACTTTTGACGGTGCGCCGTGCGCGCCAAAATCAAACTTTTCGGATTTTGGCGCGCACGGCGCACAGTCAAAAGTGCGCAGCGCAGGTCAAAGCGCAACTAGCGCACGGCCTGCGCACGATCTGCGCACCCTATGCTAAAGATAGGGTGCGCCGATCGCAGGCGCCGCTGTGCGCTAGGAGGCGGCGCTACAAGCAAGGGGCGGGCACGCCGGGCAGAGAGCCGGCTCGGGGGCGGAGCTACCCCCGGCCGTGCGTGCGCTTAAAAAGCGCTAATGTGAAACCACCCTTAGACCATAGTTTCTCTATGATAACTTTTGAAGAGGCAGTATCCCGTTATCCCATATTTGAAGGACGGCCGTTCTTATTCCTACAAGCACGCAGTCTGGTTCTTAGGTTTATAGTTAGCAAGCGGAGTGAGGGTTTAAGCGATAAATTGGATATCCTTCTCAGAAAGGGCAGGGCTCACTTGGTGTCAACTAGTACCATATATTCCACTCTGCGGAAGGAATGGTCTTGGGAGGCCAAAACCTCGGGTCCGGCGAGATGGAAGATATATTAGAAGCTACTGAGACACAAAGGAAAGTTATTCCATATAATAGTTATACAGATATGGCCATATTATTGCTACATAGGGCTTATATTACCCCGTACGTCCAATCTAGAATGTCTCCCACAAATTCATATCAATGTGTAAAATGTGGTCTACATAATACTGATATATTCCATCATATGTGGGGTTGTCCAAAAATTCAAAAGTTATGGTGTAATATCCACTCTGAGTTGCAACAATTGAGTGGTTTTGAGTTCCCTCTTACCCCACAATGGGCTATTTTTAATATCCTAGAGGAGACCCAAAGAGTATTGCCAAAGCACACCAAAGCCATGTTAGTGATTTGTGCCCCAGCAGTAAGGAAAAGTATATTACATCAATGGTTACACTCAAATGTTCCATCAAAATCGTTAATATTGACAAAAATTAATTTTCTGTTTAAAATGGACTGGTTGGAAACCTTGACCAACAAAGAAAAATTAACAGAGAAATTCTTCACCAGATGGTCGTTTTTTGTTCCATCCTTGGATACAAAATCTAGGAACAGACTTAGGAAGTAATTTGAGAGCACCAGATGGTACCTGCTACAAAGCATCAGTGGAAACGCACCAATTTAAGGAATCCTTTCAAAGGATGCCGATTGTAGGAAGGGGGGGGAGGAAAAGGTGGGATTTTGGCTTAATGTCATAAATATATTGTAAATGTTCGTACCTTTTCCTTGTTGTTAAAAGTAATAAAAATAGTTAAAAAAAAAAAAAAGTGTTATGGACAAACGAATCCAAGTTTGAATCACACAGAAGAACATTTGTGGGACGCAGAACAACTGAAAGGATGCTGTCAAGCATCGTGGAGGTAATATGATGGTCTGGGATTGCTTTGGTGCTGGTAAAGTGGGAGATTTGTACAAGGTAAAAGGGATTTTGAATAAGGAAGGCTATCACTCCCTTTTGCAACACCATGCCAAACCCTGTGGACAGCGCTTGATTGGAGCCAATTTCATCCTACAACAGGACAATGACCCAAAGCACACCTCCACCTTATGCAAGAACTATGTAGGGAAGAAGCAATCAAGTGCCCATCAAGCCAAATCAACTTGTGGGATGGGCTTCTGGAAGCATGGGGTGAAATTTCTCCAGATTACCTCAGCAAATTAGCTGCTAGAATGCCAAAGGTCTGCAATGCTGTAACTGCTGCAAAGGGAGCATTCTTTGACGAAAGCAAAGTTTAAAGGAGAAATTATTTCAAATAATATTTTTTTGAACCTTGGCAATGTCTGGACTAGATTTTAAATTAATTTGGCAAGTCATATACAATATATATATATATATATATATATATATATATATATATATATATATATATATAGCAAAAATTAAGAGACCACTGCCGAGTTTTATAAAAATCAGCTTCTCTACATGTCTGACAGCCATTCCATTCCAGTGTCCGTTGAATTCCAACCAGAGTACACCTCATTCTACTTAATGTGCTTCTGATTATGTGATCACCTGAACCAAATCTTATTTAACGAAGGAAAGTATAAAAAACCCTGCTGTAATAGGAATGAAAAAAAATAAATAACCATGCCAAAGGAGTTGAAAAGAAAAAAAGTCTTGAGTGAGGAAATGAAGGGCTCAATTCTCGCTTTACTAGCAGAGGATACAGTAAGTGTCATGTTGCCTTCATTCTTAAAATTTCTAAGACTGCAGACCATTACAACAAAGTCAAGCAGCAGACATTGGGGACAACAAAGCTACAGACCGGCAGAGGGCGAAAATGACTCTCCACTGACCAGGAAGACCACCATCTTATTCGAATATCACTTAGCAACCGCAGGATGACATCAAGTGATCTACAAAAGGAATGTCAAATTGCAGCTGGGGTGAAGTGCACGGCAAGAACAGTTCGTAAAAGGCTCCTAGAGGTAGGGCTCAAGTCATGTCAAGCTAGAAAAAAAAAACCTTTCATTAATGAGAAACAAAGGAGAGCGAGGCTGAAGCTTGCCAAAGACCTTAAAGGGGGTTTTACACTATAATAATAATAATAATAATTTTTATTTATATAGCGCCAACATATTCCGCAGCACTTTACAATTAAGCGGGGACATGTACAGACAATAAATTCAATACAAGTTAAGACAATTCAAACAATGACATTAGGAGTGAGGTCCCTGCTCGCAAGCTTACAATCTACAAGGAAATGGGGGGACACAGTAGGTGAGAAATGCTTGTTAATTCAGGTCTGGCAATTATAATAGGGATTTTCATATAAAGCTGCATGATCCGGTCATCAGCCCGTGTGTTTAAGCGCAATAGACAAGTATCAAGTGCAGTTATCATGTGCATGAAGGGTGTGGAGACAGATGAATAGTAGGGTGCAGATTCAGAATAATATTTGGAAGGAGGGAACAGGGCAAAGTTAGCTTGCTGAGTAGTTGATGTGATAGGCTTCTTTGAAGAGATGGGTTTTCAAAGCGCGCTTGAATAGGTCAGGGCTAGGTATCAGTCTGATCGTCTGGGGAAGTGCATTCCAGAGAGCTGGAGCAGCACGAGAGAAGTCTTGGAGACGGAGGTGCGAGGTTCGGATTACGGGGGATGTTAGTCTTAGGTCATTTGTAGAACGGAGGGCACGTGTAGGGCGATAGACAGAGATGAGAGAGGAGATATAAGGCGGTGCAGAACAGTGGAGAGCTTTGTGGGTGAGAGAGATGAGTTTATACTGGACCCTGTAGCGAATAGGTAGCCAGTGTAATGACTGGCACAAGATGGAGGCATCGGTGAAGCGGCTGGACAGAAATATGACCCTGGCTGCCGCATTCAAGATGGATTGGAGAGGAGAAAGTTTGGCAAGAGGGAGACCGATCAGAAGAGAGTTGCAGTAGTCCAGACGAGAATGAATAAGAGCGACAGTAAGAGTCTTAGCAGTTTCAAAGGTGAGAAAAGGTCGGATTCTGGAGATGTTTTTAAGATGCAGGTGACAAGAGCGACTGAGTGATCGGATGTACGGAGTAAAGGAAAGTTCAGTGTCGAATATGACCCCAAGACAGCGGGCATGCTGCTTGGGAGTTATGGTTGAACCCTCCAGGGTTATTTCGATGTTAGGTAGAGTGAGGTTAGTAGAGGGGAGAAACACAAGAAGTTCAGTTTTAGAGAGATTTAGTTTCAGATAGAGGGAGGACATGATGCTAGAGACAGCAGACAGACAATACACTAAGCGATATCGCTAGCAATATCGCTAAAACGTCACTGGTTTTGTGACGTTATAGCGATATTGCTAGCGATATCGCTATGTGTGATACTTACCAGCGACCGGCTCCCCCGCTGTCCATCGCTGATCGCGCGAGAATGTCCGGCTCCATTTCTCGTCGGGCGCTTCCTGCTGAGACTTCCTGCTGTGACGTCCAGCAGGACGCAGGATCGCTGTGTGTGAATGGTAAGTATCGTGCGCTGCGTCGCTGCTGCATCGCTGTGAGATCTTTCTGTATGAAAGCTCACTAGCGATCATTTAGCGATGCACCAGCGATCCTGACCGGGTCGGATCGCTGGTTGGATCGCTGGTGCATCGCTAAATGTAAAAGGGCCTTAAGGATTGGAGTAAGGTAATCTTCTCTGATAAGTCTAATTTTCAGCTTTGCCCAACATCTGATTTCTTCAGCTCAGGCAATGTTCCCCAACTCTGACGACTTTTTTCCAGCAGGACAATGCGCCATGCCACACAGCTAGGTCAATCAACGTGTGGATGAAGGACCACCACATCAAATCCCTGTTATGGCCAGCCCAATCTCCAGACCTGAACCCCATGAAAACCTCAGAAATGTAATCAAGCTAAGATGGATAGTCACAAGCCATCAAAAAAATGAACTACTTAAATTTTTG
Source organism: Dendrobates tinctorius (assembly GCF_039654945.1). NCBI lineage: Eukaryota > Metazoa > Chordata > Amphibia > Anura > Dendrobatidae > Dendrobates > Dendrobates tinctorius. Next base: position 8,100,225 of record NW_027361771.1, on the reverse strand, counting down.
TACCAGGAGTGGCATAAGGTCACCCAAAACCAGTGTGAAAGACTGGTGGAAAGCATGCCAAGACGCATGAAAGTTGTGATTAAAAATCATGATTATGCCACAAAATATTGATTTCTGAACTCTTCCTGAGTTAAAACATTAGTATTGTTGTTTCTAAATGATTATGAACTTGTTTTCTTAGCATTATTTGAGGTCTGCAAGCACTGCATTTTGTTATTTTTCTGAAAATAAATACAAAAGCGCTTGGAAATTCAAAGACATGTTGTCAGCAGTTTATTCCTTCTCACCCCCCAATGGGGTGTTTTTTTTTTTTTATTCTCTCCTTCCTCATTCTCGGGTCCTCTACCACTCTACCAGAGGCCTGGGAATTTGAGGGTTCTGCGCAGGATCTTAGTTGTTCCTAGTATTGCGCTTTTCTGGACAGAGAGCTCAGATGTTGCTCCTGGGATCTGTTGTAGCCATTCTTCCAACTTTGGGGACACTGCTCCTATCACCACTGGAATCACTGTTGCCTTCACCTTCCACATCGTCTCCAGGTTCTTATATTCCTTCTTTCTGATGTTGCTTGGCACTGCCACATCTATTATCATTGCTGTCTTCTGATCCTTGTCCACTATCACAATATCTGGTTGGTTAGACAACATCTGCTTATCTGTCTGGATCTTGAAGTCCCACAGGATTTTTGCCCTTTCATTCTCCACCACTTTCTCTGGGGTCTCAGCCCATATGCTGCGCAGATATTCCTACTATTTGGTTGTGGCGTTTGGTATACGCTGTTCCTGCTTGCATTTTGTATCCTGCCACTATGTGTTGGACTGTTTCTGAGCTGTCTTTGCATAGTCTGCGCACCTTGGGTCTTGTGTGGTAGATTCCTGCTTCTGTGGATCTAGTATTTAGTGCTTTATACTGTATATATAAAATGTACATTATGTTGCGAAATATAATGTATACTGTACATTGAATCTAAAAAACACAGGATGAAAGATGAATGCACAGAATAACAAAAATGCAAGTGGTGGTTAATAGTGTTATGTGGGCATTCAGCCATTCAGTTAGTAACCCGTTCACTTTTGGATGGATTATCCGCTGCCTATGTGCACATGGCCTTTAAAAAGATCAGAGGGGTAAAAAAAAAAAAAAAAAAAAAAAAGTCAAAGAATCCATATTCCCCAGTAGTGATCCCTTACAGCTCCTCTTATGGCGCTAGTCTGTGTCTAGGTCCCATCCTGGACACATCCTGTAAAAGGGCAAGGGCCACCACGCCAATCACTGGCTGCAGTCAAGATGCATCTCATTGGTATTTCTACGTGTAGAAGGAACCAGGGAGGAGAGACAAATGGGGGCTGGTTAGTCATTTGAACAGGGTGTGCGGTAGATCCGTATCATTTTTAACAGAATTTTTATCACCCGGAAAACGCCTGGGCACATACAAATGTATTCTGTAGCATTGACATGGCCAGAGTTACAGCAGAGGTGTATAATGAGGATTACTTACAGATTCCTGCTCTTGTGCATTAATCTTCTCTGTCTGGGTGTCCTTTGGCTCTGGAATAGTAGTAGCATTGAACTAGAAGAACATGAACATTTTATTAAACCAAACATCCTAAATCCTATAACGATTGTACTCCAGGGTGGCGCGTCCATATTACCTTAGTCTCAAACTCATTGACTAAGCCGGCTTTGGCTATTGCAGTGCGGTAGAATGCCCAATCAATGGTAGGAGGTTTCTCTGGAAGAGAAGTCAACCTGTAAAAATAAATTAGAAGAAGAGTTAAGCCAATACTAGGTACTGGATAGAGATTGCAGAGTTAATGGCAAGTTTATGACACACTAAAATCTACTAAGTAACATAGTTGCACCCCTAGAAGTTTAATAGGTGCCATGGGAGGTGTCAGAACCCAGTAAGCAGAGAAATAATATAAAAAAAAAAAAAAAGAAATCATAAGCAAGCTTGTGGTTAATATTTCATCTAAGATTTATACTAAAATGTATCATTTCCAGTTATTGAAAGAGGATTTATTTGTACCAATGCAAAGTGTGCAGAAATGTGATTGTGCATTTTTATGATTATCCCAATATTTCCCTCTTAACAGCTTTGGACTGGCAGAACACATGCTTGAAAAGGAGGCACGCCCCAAAATGTAGCAGGATCAGCTTGACACTGCCTACACCTCTCCGCTATTCCACATGTCCACCATATACACTGACAGTATGAACTATGTTCAATCCAAAGTATCTGGCTTATATTCTGTTTGGTGAAAATGTAGGAGAATCTACTTAACTGCAAAGAATCTTAAAAAGGAGAAAACGGAGTAACGGATACAAAATATATGCAAAAGTATAAATTTTATTAGTACTCACATCAAGTGCTGACAAGTATACAAGTTGACTAAAATAGGGGGGATAAGCCCCAATGATACAACAATCAGGACAGACAAGGACAGGGTAAATAAAATGATACCAGTGCTCGAAATCTACATGGAACAACGTTCAGTCAGCCCATGGGCATTGCACATAACAGACATATGTCTAATGGTAAAAGATAGTCAAATATGGCATACTCAATTAAATGTGTATTGTACATAGTTGTACATGTCTAGAGCGCAAAAAAAAAAAAAAAAAAAAACCATCCAGAGGGGTCAATGTGCAAGTCCAATGGACACTGAACATAAATGAATCAATGACATGTGGAAGGATTCTTAAATAGTAAATAACATATGTATCAGCATATCAAAACTGCGCAATTGTGCCAGAGAGAACCCGGGAGACGACCCGCCCAGCGGTCCAAATGACCGAAGTGTGGAAACAAGTAAAGGCAGGCTGCTTACCGGGGAGAAGAGGAGGTGAAGGCCCATGCAACGACACCCGACGTACGTTTCGCGCCCGCCACAGGCGGACAGAGCATGCGCAGTGCAGCTCACTCAAACCAGGAAGTGATCAATAGTATGGTCACAAAAAAAAAAAAAAAAATGGCGGGACAAAACCGCACTCATATAAAAACTAGATAGCATCGTTACCCTAGACGCCTGCTCTGTCCGCTGCCTTTGGTTGGTAGACCTGCCCCATGTGACCGCTTTCAAGTGGGAGGTCTTTCTGCATAAAAACATGGTGGTTCACCTCAGTCAACACTCCCTTGATAAAGCGCCATTGGACTTGCACATTGACCCCTCTGGATGGTCTTTTTTTTTTTTTGGCGCTCTAGACATGTACAACTATGTACAATACACATTTAATTGAGTATGCCATATTTGACTATCTTTTACCATTAGACATATGTCTGTTATGTGCAATGCCCATGGGCTGACTGAACGTTGTTCCATGTAGATTTCGAGCACTGGTATCATTTTATTTACCCTGTCCTTGTCTGTCCTGATTGTTGTATCATTGGGGCTTATCCCCCCCTATTTTAGTCAACTTGTATACTTGTCAGCACTTGATGTGAGTACTAATAAAATTTATACTTTTGCATATATTTTGTATCCGTTACTCCGTTTTCTCCTTTTTAAGATTAGCATATGGAGTGGTAATCCATGCACAAGGCGTTTTTGGACCATGGTCACCGCCTTGTCTCGTTCTCTGATACTGGGCATTATCATATATGTATTAACTGCAAAGAAATTGGAGTGTCTGTGCTTTTCTTACATAAACATCTAATGATGACATAATAGAAGATGGTGCATGAGAGACAAGTATATGCATACATAATTGTGCATTTAACAGTAAGTCTAAGGGGGGTAAAGTTTCTCCTGGTGGAGAGCACCAAGCTGGCGTAAGGAGACTTATAAGCCATGCAATACTCCCCTGCAAATGAAAATATACAAATAGCCTCCTAGGGGAGCATTGCATGGCCTATAACTCTCCGTACATGACTTTGACGCTCTCCACCAGAAGAAAATTTACCCAGATGGTTCTCAACCAGCCAACTTAGATTTCCTACTTGGCACTGATGAGGCATAGACATCCCATAGCACCTGTCTGCAAATGCAGTTTCTGGTTTACATTGCTATCCTAAGTCATATGGCAAGCATCATTAAAAGGAATCTGTCACCTAATCTGAGAAAAGCATAATGTAAACACAGAGACCCTGATGCCAGCAATATGTCACTCACTGGGCTGCTTAGTGTAGTTTTGATAACCTCCTGCTGATAAAACTGATTTTATCACTAGAGAACTAGCAAACCTGCTGCCATGTAGTCCTCCATATTCAAGAGCTCTGTATAACCCTGTCCCTACCACTGATTTGCAGCTTTTTGTGTACATCGTGCATAGGCAGAAAGCTGAGAGTGCTGTGGGCCATACACATGAATAGATAAGCAGAGCACCACATGAAGAACCCCCTCCCCCCACAGGCCGCCCCCGAAGCACGAGCATATCATTAACTGAAAATAAAGATTACACAACAACCACAAGACGGATTTCATCACCCAGGTAACATTACAATCAGCATAACGGCACAGACCTGACACTGTCTGTAGGTTACTGTGCACAATCCTGCTGACCGGTTCCCTTTAACCCCTTCACGACCTTTGACGCCACGTAGGCGTCATGAAAAGTCGTGCCAGAATGACCCATGACGCCTATGTAACCTCATGACTTTAAAGCCCCCCTGCGGGTCGGGTGACCTAGGTCACTGAAAGGTCACCCGACCCGCAGATACAGGGGGCTTTGTTCTTCACCACAGGGGGCGTGGCTTCGCCCCCAAGTGGTTATGATCGCTCTGATTGGCTGTTAAAAGTGAAACAGCCAATCAGAGCGATAGTAATATTTCATCAATGAAAATTGATGAAATATTACAATCCAGCCATGGCCGATGCTGCAGTAGCATCGGACATGGCTGGAGACCGTGATCCGACCCCCCCCCCCCCCCCACACCGGCTCACGGGGCCGATCGGCCCCCGACACTGACTGACGGCGGCAATGTGCCGCCGCCGTCATCGTCGGCTCCCCTCCCCCTTCTCTGTGCTCCCCCCACCTTCCGCATGCGCAGTCCGCCCGCCGGCTGCAATTTCCCTTCATTCTAGTTTGATCACTGTGATAAACTCTCACAGTGATCAAAATAGAATGAAAAGTAAATAAACCCTCCGTTTATCACCCCCATAGGCAGGATCAACTAATAAAATAAAGAAATTATTTTTATTTTTATATTAGGGTTAGGGTTGGAACTAGGGTTAGGGTTGGAACTAGGGTTAGGGTTGGAACTAGGGTTACGGATAGGGATGGGGTGTGTTGGGGTTAGGGTTGGAGTTAGAATTGAGGGGTTTCCACTGTTTAGGCAAATCAGGGGGTCTCTAAACACGACATGGTGCAACCATTGATACCAGCCAATTTTGCGGTCAAAAAGTCAAATGGTGCTCCCTCTTTTCCAAGCCCCGACGTGTGCCCAAACAGTGGTTTACCCCAACATATGGGGTATCAGCGTACTCAGGAAAAATTGAACAACAACTTTGGTGGTCTAATTTCTCCTGTTACCCTTGGGAAAATAAAAAATTGGGGGCTAAATATTTTTTTGGAAAAGAAATTATTTTTTTATTTTCACGTCTCTGCGTTATAAACGTCTGAAGCACTTGGGGGTTCCAAGTGCTCACCAGACATCTAGACAAGTTCCTTGGAAGGTCTAGTTTCCAAAATGGGGTCACTTGTGGGGGTTTCTACTGTTTAGGCACATCAGGGACTCTGCAAACGTAACGACGACCGCAGACCTTTCCATCAAAGTCTGCATTTCAAAATGTCACTACTTCCATTCTCAGTCCTTACGTGCGCCCAAACAATGGTTCCTCCCCACATATGGGGTATCAGCGTACTCAGGACAAACTGGACAACAACTTTTGGGGTCCAATTTCTCCTGGTACCCTTGTGAAAATAAAAAATTGTACACTAAAAAATAATTTTTTGAGTTAAAAAAAAATATTTATTTTCACGACACTGCGTTATAAACTTTTGTGAAGCACTTGGGGGTTCAAAGTGCTCACCACACATCTAGATAAGTTCCTTGGGGGGTCTAATTTCCAAAATGGGGTCACTTGTGGGGGGTTTCCACAGTTTAGGCACACCAGGGGCTCTGCAAATGTAACATGACGCCCCCAGACCATTCCATCAAAGTCAGCATTTCATAATGCCACTACTTCCCTTCCGAGCCCCGACGTGTGCCCAAACAGTGGCCCCCACCCACATATGGGGTGCCAATGTACTCAGGACAAACTGGACAACAACTTTTGGGGTCCAGTTTCTCCTGGTACCCTTGTGAAAATAAAAAATTGTGCACTAAAAAATAATTTTTTTGAGTTAAAAAAAAATATTTATTTTCACGACACTGCGTTATAAACTTTTGTGAAGCACTTGGGGGTTCAAAGTGCTCACTATGCATCTAGAAAAGTTCTTTAGGGGGTCTAGTTTCCAAAATGGGGTTATTTGTGGGGGAGCTCCAATGTTTAGGCACACAGGCTCTCCAAACACGACATGGTGTCCGCTAACGATTAGAGGTAATAATTTCAAAAAGTCAAATGGCGCTCCTTCCCTTCAGAGCCCTGCCGTGCACTCAAACAGTGGTTCCCCCCACATATGGGGTATCGGTGTACTCAGAACACATTGCACAACAACTTGTGGTCCAATTTCTCCTGTTACCCTTGCGAAAATAAAAAATAGTGTGCTAAAAAAATCATTTTTGAGGAAAAAAATTGATTTTTTATTTTCACTGCTCTGCGTTATAAACTTCTGTGAAGCACCAGGAGGTTCAAAGTGCTCACAACACATCTAGGTAACATCCATAAGGGGTCTAGTTTCCAAAATGAGGTCACTTGTGGGGGGTTTCACTGTTTAGGCACACAGGGGCTCTCCAAACGCGACATGGTGTCCGAAAACGATTGGAGCTAATTTACCATTCAAAAAGTCAAATAGCGCTCCTTCACTTACGGACCCTGTCGTGCGCCCAAACAGTGGTTTATGATGACATATGAGGTATCGATGTATTCAGGAGAAATTGCCCAACAAATTTTAGGATCCATTTTATCCTGTTGCCCATGTGAAAATGAAAAAACTGAGGCTAAAAGAAAATTTTTGTGGGAAAAAAGGTACTTTTTTTTTTTTACCGATCAATTTGTGGAGCACCTGGGGGTTCAAAGTGATCACTATGCATGTAGATAAGTTCCTTGGGGGGGTCTAGTTTCCAAAATGGGGTCACTTGTGGGGGAGCTCCAATGTTTAGGCACACAGGGGCTCTCCAAACGCGACATGGTGTCCGCTAAATATTCCAGCATGTTTTCCATTCAAAAGTCAAATGGCGCTCCTTCCCTTCTGAGCCCTGCCGTGCGCCCAAACAGTGGTTTATGACCACATATGAGGTATCGGTATACTCAGGAGAAATTACCCAACAAATTTTATGATCCATTTTATCCTGTTGCCCATGTGAAAATGAAAAAAATTGATGCTAAAAGAAAATTTTTGTTGTAAAAATTAAAATGTCCATTTTTTTCTTTCCACGTTGCTTTAGTTCCTGCAAAACACCTGAAGGGTTAATAATCTTCTAGAATGTAGTTTTGAGTAGCTTGAGGGGTGCAGTTTTTAGAATGGTGTCACTTTTGGGTATTTTCTGCCATATAGAACCCTCAAAGTGACTTCAAATGTGAGGTGGTCCCTAAAAAAAATGGTTTTGTAAATTTTGTTGTAAAAATGAGAAATCGCTGGTCAACTTTTAACCCTTATAACTTCCTAACAAAAAAAATCCAAAATTCCAAAATTGTGCTGATGTAAAGTAGACATGTGGGAAATGTTATTTAGTAACCACTTTGTGTCACTTAACTCTCTGGTTTAACAGAATAAAAATTCAAAATGTGAAAATTGCGAAATTTTCTAAATTTTTACCAAATTTCTGATTTTTTCACAAATAAACGCAAAAATTATCGACCTAAATTTACCACTAACATGAAGCCCAATATGTCACGAAAAAACAAATCTCAGAATCGCTAGGATCCGTTGAAGTGTCCCTGAGTTATTACCTCATAAAGGGACACTGGTCAGAATTGCAAAAAATGGCCAGGTCATTAAGGTCAAAATAGGCTGGGTCATGAAGAGGTTAAGGGGTGACATTAGGGGAAGTGGGGTACTGGTGCATCTGTTTAATTTAGGTGGAGTAATGCAACCTCTACGTTTGTGCCTTTTCAGTGTTTTGCACCAGTATTTGTAAGCCAAAACCAGGAGTGGAACGTAAAGAAAAAAAAGTATAGAGGAAAGAGGCTACCTGCGAATAAGTACTACCAACAATGTGCGTCTGCTTCCCTCATGCAAAATGCTGTAGAGCTGCATTTCTCTACATCAGTGTTCCCCAACTCCAGTCCTCAAGAGCCACCAACAGGTCATGTTTTCAGGATTTCATTAGCATTGCCCAGGTGATGGAATTATTGCCTGTGCAGGTACCGCAATTATCACTTGGGCCATACTAAGGAAATCCTGAAAACATGAACCGTTGGTGGCTCTTGAGGACTGGAGTTGGGAAACACTGCTCAACATGCAAGATGATCCTGCACAGCAGAATGAAGCGGGCAGGCAAGCGATGGTAAATGGCAGCAGCAACCTCAGCGCCATAGAGGACAGCATGACATTTCATGAGCCTTCTTGACTTTTAAGAGCCATAGCTTTTTTTTTTTTTATCTCCCCATAAATTTCTTGGCAATTTGCAGATTATAGCGATACCATTTTGGGGTCCTTATGACCTCTTTATATTGCATTTTTTTTTTTTTTTTCAAGAAAGGTGAGGAGTGGGTGCTGATAGGAAAAAAAATTCTGGCAATTTTTGTATGTTGTGGCATAGACTATATGGAATATTAGATTTTTTTTTTTTTTACATATTTGTTAGATTTTGCCATTTGAATTACAGCAAAAGGAAGGTGAGGGGAGTATACTGTTGTGATCATAATAGTTACTTTCTAGTGCCAACTGTATAATGCAGCGGTTTTCTTTATAGAGCGGGCTCAGCTCCTGAGCCCACACCATACATGTACGACATGCATTTAGATGCTGTCAAGAAGTCAAACATCACTACAGTTGCTTTTTTCTACAATTGTCATTATATAAAGTATCATCTATCTTCGCCATCATGACTGTAGCGGTGAAATAAATGTCTCACTGACTCTCCGGGCTCTGTTTCCATCTCAAATAATACAACCCCTAACGTGCCTAAAACTCACTACTGTGTCCTTTCTATGGTCACAGATGTGTGAAATAAAGTTCAGGATGTCCCAATCTATATTTGTGGTTATTTACAAGTTAGGAAAGAAACATTTGATTTCAGCTTAAAGGATATGGTCACATTCTGGGGTTATTTTTTTCTTAAATGCATGGATTTTAGACTAAACATATCTTTTGAAATTGAGCTGAAGTGGTTGTAACTCAGCGTAGGAGTTAGGGGAAACATATAAGGATTATAAACCCTCCTGTCAGGAAGAGCTCACTAATGGAGTCACTTAACTCATTCTGCGGCCAACTACGGAAAGTCGGAGAGCAAGTAAAAGCTACTGTCTGAAATGCTTAATGAAACCCAAGGACAACATCTGCAATGACTTTGTATGCTCTCCCCGTGTGCAAGTGGATTTGGTACCGGTGCTCCAAAGACATAATGATAGGGAATCCAGTTTATGAGCCCTAAAGGAGACAGTGATGGTGATGTCTGTGAAGTGCTGTGGAATTAATGGCACTATATTAGCAAGAGGAAGAAAAAAAAAAATAAAAATAAACCCGCATAAATTATTTTTAACCTCAAATAAACATGATGCCCCCGATAATGTCCAAATATTTCAAAAATATCACAATACTACATCAGAGGTATAATTACAGGCCCCAGGCACAGCCCGCAAAGGGGCAACATTGGTCTGCCTGAACCGGCTATCCGAGAGGTTACCCCGGCGGCTGCATTTTGCAGCACACCCCCCCCCAGTTGGCTGTCAAGTTGTCATTCAGTCAGCACAAATAAAGCTCTGGTCTCCAGCACTTTTGTGTTAGGTCATGTGATCACACCGCTGATGGCACTCCTTGGCGCCATATAGGTGGCAGAATTTTGATGTGGCAAGTGGTCCAATGGAGATGAAGACACCAAAGATTCATTGGAATTGGGGTGGGGGGGGGATATTTTTAGTACACAGTATGGGGAGAGAGGGTGGGTGCAAACAGTATGGGGGGGAATTTGAGGGATCAGTATAGGGAGTAAGAAGGTGAAGGGTGCAGAAACAGTATGGGGGGCAAAGGGGAGAGAAATCTGAGGACAATATGGGGAGCGAGGAGATTGGATGGATAAGGACACAGTATGGAAAGCGAGGAGGGAATGTATGCAAACAGTATGAGGAATAAGGGGAGATGGGTGCGGACAGTGTGGGAAGCGAGGGAGGGATGAGTGTGGAAACAATTCGGGGAACAGGGGGGAATATGTCAGGAGACTATTAAGGGAAATAGTGCAAAGAGACAGTATGGGATAACAAATGTGAGAGGGCACATAATAGAGACTTGGTATTGTGGAGGGGGAGCAGTATGGAAAGGGGGCAGCATGGGCGGACTGTGAAAGGACTCAGCATGGAGGGAGCAGTATGATGAGTGTGATGAGAGAGAACAGCATAGAGAATGGGCAGTTTAGGGGGGCACAGTGTGAAAAGACAGTGTGAAGATAGAGCCCAGTATGGAAGGCAGAGGGCAGTGTGAAGGGCATGTACCATAAGAGAGACAGAGTGTGGGTCGTATTTTGTGCAAGGAACACAATGAGGAGCAATTACGCATTCAGGGGCACAGTGTAGGACAGATTTTTATTCAGGAGCATTATAATGACACTGCTATTTTTAAGGGTATAGTGTAGGAATGTGCTGTACAAGACCGGATGAAATGGAAGTCTGCAGAGAAGAGTTGTGACTAAAAAGTCATAATGGAGTCCAAAGAAGATGAGAAAAGAAAGAACGATTCCAATCAGAGACAAAGTCATCTATAAGGTACCTGGATGTAAAATGTTTATTTGTGATACTGACTAACTAATCAGTTCTGTGGTTCCTGTGTGATCAGCAGTCCCATGATGACTGATAGCAACAAGTTCCAATATCTCCTTACCATCATTAAGGTGTACTGTAAGTTGTAGGTTCATGCAATACAAATGTACATGGGTCTGACCTGACATTTCAATTTATGTACCATGTACTGATGGTGCTGAATTCATATACAAATGGTGGTCCTAGTGATGTATTCCTGTACTCATGGTGGTTCTTGTTATATATTCCTGTACTGATGAGACTTTGGATACTGTGTTTCTGTACTGAAGGGGGGGGGGGGGTTATACAGATGTATTTTTGTAGAGCTGGTGGTTCTGATAATTACTTTCCATACAGCTAGTGGTTCTACTGATGTATTTTTGTACTGATGAGGGCTGTGATGCGGTGTTTCTGTACGGATAGGGGTTCTAATGATGTATTTGTGTACTGTTGGTGGTTCTGGACTCTCGTGCAGTTATTGGTTCTGATCTTGTACATATTAACAATTCACAACTGTTTTAAAAACATTTTAACAGACATACATGAAAAAGTGCCAAAAGTGCATGTTAATGAGCCCGATAAGACCAAATAAGTGCCCCCAGATGGCCGATAAGAAAATGTAACCCAAAAATTCTCTTAAGAATGTGGATTATAATCCCTAGTATATATAAACATATAGTGCTAGAGAACACTAATATACATACAAAGGCACGCTGCCGAAACGTGCGTTGGGGAGGTGGCACCATCACATGAGCTCTGGTAGGTCTGTTTACTATTTATGTTTATTTGATGTGATTCTTTGTGATTAGCAGCTAACTCTGTTAGTACTTTAGCATATATATTAGTCTGCTCTAGGGACGCCGCTATCACTGTCAGTGTATATTGTGCATTTTAATTAACTCACGATTGATAATTCCTTTTAGCACTATATGTTTATATATACTTGGGATTATAATCCACATTCTTAAGAGGGTTTTTGGTTTACATTTTCCTACCGGCCATCTGTTGGTGCCACTTATTTGGTCTTATTGGGCTCATTAACATGCACTTTTTCATGTACGTCTGTTAAAATGTTTTACAAAAAAGGAGATTTTTGTGTACTCACCGTAAAATCTCTTTCTCTTAGCCTTTAATTGGGGGACACAGAACCTTGGGTGTTATGCTGCTGTCCACTAGGAGGCGACACTATGCATAATCTGAAAAAAGATTAACTTTGGCTCCTCCTCTGCAGTATACACCCCTGGACGGCGTCAGCCTTCTCCAGTTTTGTGCCAAAGCATAAGGAGGAACGTAACCAAATAACATAACCATGCCTGTAAGAAGGCTACTATGTACGAGCTCAAGAACAATATGAGAACTCAACAGGAAACAACGGCCCGTAAGGGCAACAGGGTGGGAGCTGTGTCCCCCAATTAAAGGCTAAGAGAAAGAGATTTTACGGTGAGTACACAAAAATCTCCTTTACTCTGTCGCCTAATTGGGGGACACAGAACCTTGGGACGTCCCAAAGCAGTCCCTGGGTGGGAAGCAGTGGACGAATATTGTGCTGACAGTCCCCTAGACTTGGGGTACTGCCGCCTGCAGAACCAGTCTACCCAGGCTCGCATCCGCTGAGGACTGGGTATGAACACTGTAGTGTTTCGTAAACGTGTGTAGGCTAGTCCAAGTGGCCGCCTTGCACACTTGTTGTGCCGAAGCCTGATGCCGAATGGCCCAGGAGGCCCCTACTGCCCGTGTAGAGTGTGCCGTGATACCGGCCGGAAGAGGGGAACTGTTAAGTCGGTAGGCCTCATGTATGGTGGACTTGATCCACCTGGCAAGGGTAGCCTTGGAAGCCGGCAACCCCTTGCGACTACCTTCCGTAAGAATGAAGAGGGAATCGGATTTCCGGAAAGGTGCAGTCTTGGACACGTAAATCCGCAATGCCCTGACTAGGTCAAGCGTATGCAGAGCCTTCTCCACTCTATGTACCGGAACCGGGCAAAGGGAAGGCAGTGAAATCTCTTCGTTAAGGTGAAAGTTGGACACAACCTTCGGAAGGAAGGATGGTACCGTGCGGAGAACCACCTTGTCCTGGTGAAAGGCTAGGAAAGGTCGTCTGCAGGAAAGTGCTGACAATTCCGACACTCTGCGTAACGAGGTGATAGCCACTAGAAAAACCACTTTCTGAGACAGAATGGAGAGTGGAACTTCTCTAAGAGGTTCGAAGGGTGGAGCTTGCAATGCTGTCAGGACCAGATTGAGGTCCCACGTATCCATCGGACGTTTGTAGGGAGGAACCAATCGGGAAACTCCCTGGATGAAAGTCCTTACTTGCGGTTTAATAGCAATGCGCTTTTGAAAAAGGACTGAAAGCGCCGACACCTGACTCTTAAGCGAACTTAAGGATAGCTTGGCATCTAGGCCCGATTGAAGAAAACCTAGTACCTTCGGGAGGTAATAAGGGAGTGGGACTTGTCCATGAGATTCGCACCAAGAAAAGAAGGCTCTCCAGGTACAATAATAGAGCTTGGCAGAGGCAGGCTTCCTTGCCCTGATCATAGTTGCAATGACTGCCGGTGAAAAACCTGCCTGGGTTAGAATCCAGGTTTCAAGGGCCATGCCGTCAAATTGAGGGCCCCTGAATTCTGGTGGAAGAACGGACCTTGAGACAGAAGGTCGTGGCGGTCGGGTAGACGCCAGGGGGCGTCTGCCGTAAGTTGGACGATGTCGGCGTACCAAGTACGTCTGGGCCAGTCTGGCGCGATGAGGATGGTCGGAACTCCCTCTTGCTTGACCTTCCTCACGACCCTGGCTATTAGGGGGAGGGGTGGAAAAATGTACAGGAGTCGGAACTGGGACCAGTCCTGGACCAGGGCATCCGCTCCGAGCGACCGCGGGTCGTGTGTCCTGGCCATGAAATTGGGAACCTTGGCATTGAGATGGGATGCCATTAGGTCCACATCCGGGGTTCCCCATCGTTGACAGATCTGGTAAAAAATCTCGGGATGGAGAGACCACTCCCCCGAGTCCATTCCTTGCCTGCTGAGGAAGTCGGCTTCCCAGTTTTCTACACCCGGAATGTGTACCGCAGAAAGAACCGACCTTGTGTCTTCCGCCCAGCGGAGGATATGAGCCACTTCTCTCATTGCCTGGGCGCTGCGGGTCCCGCCTTGGTGATTCACGTATGCCACAGCCGTGGCATTGTCCGACTGTATCCGTATGTGCGAGGCTGCAAGCAAGTGATGAAAGGCTCTCAGTGCCAAGAGAATGGCCCTGATTTCCAGAACATTGATGGGCAATGTCACTTCCCTCGGTGACCACTTGCCCTGTGCCCTGTGATGTAGGTGTACCGCCCCCCAGCCTGTCAGGCTTGCATCGGTAGTCAGGATCTTCCATTGTCCTGAGAGGAATGGCTTCCCTCGTGTAAGCGAGGTTGGTTTGAGCCACCAGTGCAGGGACCTCCTGGTCGATGACGTCAACCTGAACTCCCTGTCGAGGGAGAAGGGGTTCCTGTCCCAAGATCTGAGTATGGCTAGCTGAAGGACCCTGAGGTGAAACTGGGCAAATGGCACTGCCTCTATTGCTGCTGCCATCCTGCCGAGGATTCTCATGGCAAACCGGAGAGATCGAGGAGGACTGCGAAGGAGTGTGCGAACTCCCAGACGGATGGCCAGTGTCTTGTCCTTGGGAAGGAGCACCAGGCCCCTGGTGGTGTCGAATACCATTCCCAGGAATGTTAGAGTCCGAGTTGGGATGGTCGACGATTTCTGTAGGTTGACTAGCCATCCCAGGCGACTCAGAGTGTCTAGAGTGATTGAGACACTGACCTCGCAGTCTTTGAAAGTGGGAGACTTGACGAGGAGGTCGTCCAGGTACGGGACGACTAGAATGCCTCTTGAGTGCAGGACGTCCATGGTGGCCGCCATGACTTTGGTGAACGTTCTTGGAGCCGTGGCGAGTCCGAACGGAAGGGCGACAAACTGGTAGTGGTTTTGGTTGACCGCGAACCTGAGAAACCTTTGGTGGGCGGGAGCAATTGGTATGTGGAGATACGCATCCTGTATGTCTATGGAGGCGAGGAATTCTCCCTGCTCCATGGATGCAACGATGGACCGGAGGGACTCCATGCGGAAATGACGGACCCGTACGTAATTGTTGAGCTGTTTTAGGTCCAGTATGGGTCGGACGCCGCCTCCTTTCTTGGGGACTACAAACAAATTTGAGTAGAATCCTCGGAATCTCTCGTTCGCGGGAACCGGCACCACAACTCCTGATTGAAGGAGAGAGGAAACCGCTTGGTGGAAGACACGAGCCTTTTCTGGTGGTGTTGGAGGAACAGAAAGGAAGAACCGGTTCGGTGGAACGGAAGTGAACTCTATCTTGTATCCGGAAGACACTATTTCCCTGACCCACCTGTCTTCTGTAATAGGCAGCCAGACTTGCTGAAAGAGTAAAAGTCGGCCGCCTACTGGTGGGGTGTCTTCCGGAGGTCTCGAGTCATGATGAAGTGAAGTTCTGAGGTTTTCCTCCCTTGGGTTTCGCTTGGCCTGCTTTCGACTGCCAAGCCCTGTCCGGTCGCTGCTGCGTCCGTGGGTTGTCTCTGCGTGGAGAACGGTTGCGGTTTTGCACTGGGCGCGAAACGGACCAGCCCGAGGAATTTCGAAAGGATCGGAATCGCGTCTGGTTTCTTCGTTTGAACGTGCGTTTCGGTTTTAGTTGAGGGAGAGAGGTACTCTTACCCCCGGTGGCATTGGCTATCATGGTGTCCAACTTTTCGCCGAAAAGTCTACCAGTAGAATACGGAAGTCGCGTGAGGGACTTCTTTGAGGCCGCATCCGCTTTCCATTCTCGCAGCCAGAGGATGCGTCGGATCGTGATGGCGTTTGATGCTATTCCCGCTACACCTCTGGCGGAATCCAGGGCTGCATGAATCATGTAGTCTGCTACCACTGCCATCTGGACCGCTTGGTCCGAGAGTTCAGGATTTGAAGCCTGAAGACCCTCCTGTAGTCTTTTGGCCCAAGCTAGGATGGCCTTGGCTGCCCAAACTGAAGCAAACGCAGGGCCCAGAGAGGCGCCTGCCGCTTCGAAAATAGAACGAGCCATTCGTTCTACTTGCCGGTCTGCTGCGTCCCTGAGGGTTGAGCTATCCGGCAGAGAGAGTAAAGTCTGCGCTGCTAGCCTAGAAACCGGAGGGTCCACTTCAGGTGGATCTGCCCATTGTTTGGTGTCTTCCTGTGGGAAGGGGTACTTCGCTTCCAGATATTTGCGATTAGCGAATTTTTTGTCAGGCTGCGCAAACTGTTTGGTAAGTATTTTCTCAAACTCATCGTGATTAGGGAAGACCTTAGGTGGTTTTTGAACACTTTCGAAGCAAATCCTATGTTTTGGGACTTCCGGGGGCGACTCTGGAATTTTTAGCACCCGATGAATAGAAGAAATTATGTCCTCAACTAGCGCTGTATTGCTAGGGGGAGAAGGTACCACGGACCTGACCGTTTCATTATCTGAGTCGGAGTCACAGATGCCCTCCGAATCCTGTGCCTCACTAAGGTGATCCCTGGAGGGCGACCTGGGGCGGGGGGTCTTCTGTGGTGGGGGATCCCTGTGGTAAATTGCACTGTCTGTCTGTGGCAGGGGACTGCCCAGGAGACCTGGAATGACGCTGTCTCTCCCTAGAGGGGAACGACCTTGTGCTATAGTGCGACTCAGGTGATCGAGACCTGTGAGTCCGCTTACGTCTGTGAGAGTCGGAAGCAGCATGTTCCTGAGACAAGCTGTCCGTTTGCTGTGTACCGTCCATAGCCGGGGTCCGACTCTGCAGAGCTTGCAGCAATGTAGCAGTTAGGTTGTCTATGGACTGTGACATAGACTGAGACATCTGAGTTGCCCATTCCGGCGTGGCCTGTGACACTGAAGCGTCAGTAGGGACTCCCTGGGGTTGTGACCCAGAGTTCTGGATGCAGTCCCGGCAGTGCGGATACGTGCTGCCACTAGGGAGCGTGGCTTTGCAGGCTGTGCAGAATGCATAGAAACATTCCTGCCTGGTTCTCTTCCTTGAGCCCGGCATAGTGCACAGAGGCTGGCTATAAGGGATCGTACAGGGGTGGCTACGCAGAGGGAACCCACAGAAAGCCTTATAGGAAGTATAGATTCACAGCTGAGTAATGAGAACCCAGCTGTGAGCTTACCCCACCGGTGTGCCCCTAGGTCCAGCGCCGACAGATCCAAGTTCTGTGCCCCCCGGAGACCGCTGTGATGCTTCTCTCCTGGATCTCATCCAGAAAAAATGGCCACCGGGGCTCTGAGGAGAGGGAGGAGGGGGCAGAGAGCTGAAAAGGGCGCGCTGGGCTGTGTAAAAACGCGCCCTTTCTGCCTCAATCCGCCCCTTCTATGACACTCCAGTGTGTCATTTTGGTCATCCGGGGGGCGGGCCGGGGGGCGGGGAAAAGGCGGCGGCTTCAGCTAGGCCGAAGCCGCGGTCTAAATTTGAAGCCTGATGCCCAGGAGGGCTCCAGAGCGGCGCGGTAGTCCGGGGGGGGGGGGGCTGATTTGTACCAGACCCCCCCAGAACGGTCGACTGGATAGCGGTGGGGGTAGCAGGGGTAGCGGTTTTTGTATGGGGGGCCCCTGAAGGGCTATGGAGCCGCTGCTGCTGCAGAGACAGGGACGCAGCAAAAGCCCTGTTTCTGCTGTGCCATCCAGTCCGCACCCTCCCCCGGCCCCCACAGGATCCCTCAGCCGGCCTGGGGTCCCTGGAAGCTGCGGAATGCTGCCTGATCTCCGACCCTACCTGAGGCGTCTCAACCTAATACCCCCTGCGGGGGATTAGGGAGGGTGCGTCTGTCACCGTCAGGGGGTCTTCATCCTCGCCTCGACCTCAACCCAGACCCCTTAAGGGTGTTGGGGAAGGAGGGGGGTCTCGACCTCGAACCAGGACCCGAGGGACTGGGGAGGGAGCGACATGGGGAAAAAAACCACCTCAACCGGGTACCCCTAATAGGGGACCGAGGAGGGAGCCATGCCGGGAGTCTCGCTGGAGACCCACTTTTCTTCATCTGTATTTCCGTGAAAAAAGGAAAAAAAACGGAAGAAAAAAGGTGTGCCTCCTTGCGACACTAAGCAAAAACTGGAGAAGGCTGACGCCGTCCAGGGGTGTATACTGCAGAGGAGGAGCCAAAGTTAATCTTTTTTCAGATTATGCATAGTGTCGCCTCCTAGTGGACAGCAGCATAACACCCAAGGTTCTGTGTCCCCCAATTAGGCGACAGAGTAATTATGAATAAAAGATGGAATTTTGCATGTTCAGTGTACGCTTTTTTTCTGCTGATTACGCTCTCATGTTTTTGTGTAGAATAGCTTTTTCATAGAGTACCTAATTGAGCTCCGCTCTAAATTTGGACAAACGATTGGTATTATGCTAGGGATACTCATCTAACTTTCCTCCAATAACTTGCAGATTACGCGATTCCTGGCTATGTTAATAAAGTATTGTGCTGTCTGAAAAGTTAAGCGTTACTATTAGAGTTGAGCGACTTTGGTCGGATCGGGTTTCATGAAACAAAATTTGTTTCAGATGAAACTGGTCCGACTAGTGCAAAAAAAGTCGGAGTTTCGTCCGAAACCCGACCCTAATGCAAGTCAATGGGAAATAAAAGTCGGCATTGAGGGGATGACATTCATCCACTCAATGCCGACTTTTATTTCCCATTGACTTGCATTGGGGTCGGGTTTCGGACGAAACTCCGACTTTTTTTGCCCTAGTCGGACCAGTTTCATCTGAAACAAATTTTGTTTCATGAAACCCGATCTGACCAAAGTCGCTCAACTCTAGTTACTATGTTTTTATGTCAGGAGCATTAAAGGGGTTGTCTACATTTGTGATGAATCTGCAGTCATTCTATGTGACTGCAGACTTCTGAATTCTCACAGCGCGCTGTCAGGATTCTCTGGTGCAAGCAGCGAGTGGGGCGGGGGGGTAATGAAACCACAAGTATGCAATTTGCATATATGGGGGTCACGTGCTAGCTGGATATGCGTGGCCTTACTCAATGAAATTGAATTGACACGTCTAGTCAGAATGTGACCAGAAGTATACAAATCACATCTTGTGCTGACATGACCGTCCACTCTCCCACCAGCAAGGGAGAATCCTAGAAGTGTGCAGTGCATGTGCTGTAATAACTCAGTAGTCTGCAGTCACCTAGTGTGACTGCAGACTTACATCCAGGGTAGTGGAGTCGGTATAAAATGGACCAACTCAGGCTCCTAAAATATATAATAAATTGGGTTCAATAGTACAATGTAGGATGTGCTGTAAAGGTTGGCACCCTCAAACCAGTCCAGCAAAATGTGAACTTCAATATGGCACTTCTTCCCTTCTGAGCTTTGCATTGTGCCTCAAAAGTAGTTTCGACCACATGTGGATATCGGCATATTTAGGAGGAATTGGACAACAAATTTTGTTATCCATTTCCTTCTGCTATCCTTGTGAAAATGCAAAATTTGGGGGTAAAAAATAATTTGAGTGAAAAATGTAATTTTTTTTTATTTTCACGGTTCAATGTTATGAAGTTCTGTGAAGCTCACCACACATCTAGACAAGATCTCTGAAGGGTCTAGATTACAAAATGGGGTCACTTGTGGGCGTTTTCCACTGTTTAGGCGCATCAGGGGCTCTCCAAATGCAAGATGGCGTCCGCTAGTTATTCCATCAAATATTACATTCAAGAAGTCAAATGGCGCTCCTTCCCTTCTGAGCTCTGTCGTGTGCCCAAACAGTGGTTTTCCGCAACATATGGGATATCGGCATGCTTGGGAAATTGCACAACAAATTTTTGGGTCCATTTTCTCCTGTTACCATTTTTGTAACAAAAATTGAAGTGTTCATTTTTTCCTTCCACATGCCAAAAATGCTTAATAAGGGTTAATAAACTTCTTGAATATGGTTTTGAGCACTTTGAGGGGTGCAGTTTTTAGAATAGTGTCACTTTGGTGGGGGTATTTTCTGTCATATAGGCCCCTCAAAGCCACTTCAAATAGGATGTGGTCCCTAAAAAAAAAAAAAAAAAAAAAAAGTTTCAAAAATTGTGTGGATGTAAAGTAAACATGTGGAAAATGTTATTTATTAAGTATTTTATGTGACATATCTCTCTGATTTAAGAGCATAAAAAATGAAAATTTAACCCCTTCACTACCAAGGGTGGTTTGCACGTTAACTACCGGGCCAATTTTCACAATTCTGACCACTGTCCCTTTATGAGGTAATAACTCTGAAACGCTTCCATGGATCCCGGTGATTCTGACATTGTTTTCTCGTGACATATTGTACTTCATGTTAGTGGTAAAATTTCATTCATATAACTTGCGTTTGTGAGAAAAATGGAAATTTGACGAAAATTTTGAAGATTCCGCAATTTTCCAACTTTGAATTTTTTATGCCCTTAAATCACAGAGATATGGCACACAAAAAAGTTAATAAGTAACATTTGCCACATGTTTACTTTACATCAGCACAATTTTGGAACCAAAATTTTTATTTGTTAGTAAGATATAAGGGTTAAAAGTTGACCAGCGATCTCTCATTTTTGCAACACCATTTTATTTTTACGGACCACATCACATTTGAAGCCACTTTGAGGGGTCTATATGATAGAAAATACCCAAAAGTGACACCATTCTAAAAACTGCACCCCTTAAGGTGCTCAAAACCATATTCAAGGAGTTTATTAACCCTTCAGGTGCGTCACAGGAATTTTTTGAATATTTAAAAAAAATGAACATTTAACTTTTTTTTCACAAAAAAAATTACTTCAGGTTCAATTTTTTTTATTTTACCAAGTGTAACAGGAGAAATTGGACTGCAAAAATTATTGTGCAATTTGTCCTGAGCACGCTGATACCTGATATGTGGGGGGAACCACTGTTTCGGCGCATGGCAGAGCTCAGAAGGGAAGGAGCGCCGTTTGACTTTTTCAATGCAAAATTGGCTGGAATTCTGATCGGACGCCATGTCGCGTTTGGAGAGCCCCTGATGTACCTAAACAGTGGAAACCCCCCACAAGTGACCCCATTTTTGAACCTAGACCCCCTAAGGAACTTATCTAGATATGTGGTGAGAACTTTGAACCCACAAGGGCTTCACAGAAGTTTATAATGTACAGCGGTACAATTAAAAAATGATATTTTTTCCACAAAATGATATTTTCACCCCCAATTTTTATTTTCCCAAGGGTAACATGACCCTAAAAGTTATTGTGCAATTTGTCCTGAGTACGCTGATACCCCATATGTGGGTGTAAATGACTATTTGGGCACATGGCAGAGCTCGGAAGGCAAGCAGCGCCATTTGACTTTTTTGGCTGGAATTGAGATCGGACACCATGTCGCGTTTGGAAAGCCCCTGATGTACCTAAACAGTGGAAACCCCCCACAAATGACCCCATTTTGGAAACTAGACCCCCCAAGGAACTTATCTAGATGTGTGGTGAGAACTTTGAACCCCCAAGTGCTTCACAGAAGTTTATAACGCCCAGGCGTGAAAATAACAAAAAATTTTTTTTCCACAAAAATGATATTTTTGCCCCAAAATTTTTATTTTCCTAAGGGCAACAGGAGAAATAGGACCCCAAAAGTTGTTTTGCAAATTGTCCTGAGTAGGCTGATACCCCATATGAGGGGGTAAAACACTGTTTGGGTGCATGGCAGAGCTTGGAAGGGAAGGAGCACCATTTGACTTTTTCAACGCAGAATTGGCTGGAATTGAGATCAGACGCCATGTTGCGTTTGTAGAGCACCTGATATGGAAATAACAGGATTTTTGGGTTGCTTACCGTAAAATCTGTGGGGGACAGAGGGCGGAGAAGGGTCAGTCTGCAGTGCAGAGCTACTCACGGTCCGGTGTCCCCAGAAGCGATGCTCTGCGACCCGTCAGTGGATGCAGGTCAGAGCGAAATCCGGCCGACAGACCTCCTGAGAAAAAAACCAGCTGGAAAAGATGCTGTCCAGTGAGGAGCTGGTGCCCGGCTAACAGGCTGGGAAAATGGCGCCGTCCTGAGAAAAAGCGCGCCTTAGGAGAGGAGGGAGGGCGGAGCACCTCATAGGGTTAAAATTCACCGCCCTCTAGCCAATAGCAGGCTGGGCAGGTGAAGGACAGGCGGTGGGAGGGCCTGGGAAGAGCGGGAGAGAAGCCCGCTTAGAAGAAAGGGGCAGGGGGCGTGGCCGCGACGCAGCGGTAGGCCCGAACTGAAGCCGAAGGTCTCTGTGTCCCCCAATAAGGCGAACGAGAAAAATACATTTTTTTAATTTTATTATTTTTCCCTAACTAAGGGGGTGATAACGGGGGGTTTGATTTACTATTTATGGCGGTTTTTATGTTTGGCAGCTGTCGCACGCTAAAAGACGCTTTTTATTGTAAAAATAGTTTTTGCATCACCACATATTGAGAGCTATAATTTTTCCATATTTTGACCCACCGAGTCATGTGAGGTCTTATTTTTTGCGGGACGAGTTGACGCTTTTATTGGTATCATGTTCGGGCATGTGACATTTTTTGATCGTTTATTTCGTTTTTTTGGGACGCAGAATGAACAAAAACCAGCGTTTCATGAATTTCTTTTGGGTGGTGCGTTTACGCCGTTCCGGGTGCGATAAAATTTATAAGGCGGTTTTATTCTTCGGGTCAGTACGGTTACAGCGATACCTCATTTAGGTCGTTTTTTTATGTTTTGTCGGTTTTATGCAATGAAAACAATTTTATATAAAAAAATAATTATTTTTGCATCACTTTATTCTGCGAGCTATAACTTTTTTATTTTTTCGCTGATGATGCTGTATGGCGGCTCGTTTTTTGCGGGACATGATGACGTTTTCAGCGGTACCATGGATATTTATATGCGTCTTTTTGATCGCGCGTTATTGCACTTTTTGTTCGGCGGTATGATAATAAATCATTATTTTTTGCTTCGTTTTTTATTTTTTAAGGGGTTAACTATTGGGACAGTTTTATAGGGCGGGTCGTTACGGACGTGGCGATACCAAATATGTGTACTTCTATTGTTTTTTTTTTTTATTTCCAAAAAATGAATTTATTGGGGAATATTTTTTTTTTTTTTTAATTTATTTAGCGATTTTTTTAAAATTATTTTTACACTTTTTTTTACTTTATTACAATGTCCCAGGGGGGACATAACTGTCCTGTGACAGATCGCTGATCTGTCACATCACAGATCACTGTGACAGATCAGCGATCTGTCACAGGCACTGAGGAAGCCAGCTTCCTGCAGGCCCCCGGAGGTCCCCGTCGCCATATTGGATCCGGGGACCTGCAGGAAAGGAGCCCCCGGCAGCAGCGCTGCACATTGCGCTGCCGTGGGGGGCTCAGGGAAGCACGGAGGGAGCCCCCTCCCTGACGATGCTTCCCTTTAACCCCCGGTACACCGCGATCGTGTTTGATCGCGGTGTGCAAGGGGTTAACGTGTCGGGGGCGGTCCGTGACCGCCCCTGACACATTGTGCCGGGTGTCAGCTATGATAATTAGCTGACACTCGGCCGCTGATCGCGATGACGTAATATTCCGTCCATGGTAATTAGGTCCATGGTCACATGGACGGAATATTACGTCAATTGTAGGTAAGGGGTTAAAAATTGCAAAATTTTCAGTGTTTGACAAATTTCCTTTCTTTCCCACAAATAAATGCAAGTCATATCAAAGAAATTTTATCAGCATCATAAACTGTATGTCACGAGAAAATCTCAGCATGACTGCGATCTGTTGAAGAGTTCCAGAGTTACTACCTCATAAAGTGAAAGTGCTCAGAACTGTAAAGTTTGGCTTGGTCAGGAAGGTGAAAACAGCCTATGGAGGGGGTAAAGGGGTTAATTATAAAATGAAGCCCTGCAACCAATCCTAACAGTGTATAAAATCCTCACTGTCAGGCTTCAGCTTTTCTTGTTGCTTTCAGCAGTCATGACATGGCCATTTCACTCATATGCAATTTTCATACTTACAGCCACGTGACGAGCTCCTCTTCCTGCTTCTCTCAGTTTTTCACTGATCATTAAGAGAAATAGGGAGAGCAGCTCGTGGCATGTGACTAAGTGTGCAAATCGCATATGATGACATGATGACTACCTAAAGCACTCAGGAAAGACAAACGTAATTGTTGACCCAGGTGCCGATAACCTACATACACCTCTGGCTACATGTAGATGATCATGAAGTTAATCTTGTTCTCACTTTGCGGCTATGGCATCACTGCGAGTCTTCAATGCGTTGAACATAGCCTTCTGGTTGGTGGGAACTCTGTCTGCAAACGCCAACCAGTCCACAGCCTTGATTGCAGCTCTTCGACCTGCCATGATAAGGAACTGAAAAAACAAAAACACAATGTCAAGAAAACTAGACTATTTTTTTTTTTTTTTTTAACAAGGATGTCATGGATTCTTACATAAGGGCCCATTAAAACGTCAGCACAAATTGGATCGCAATGCACAGACTGGCCTCTAATGACCCAAGAGTGACACCCTCATAGAAAAACAAAGCCGTTATGCTCGGGGTCATGAGACCTGCAGCCAGTCAATGCATTGCCGTCCGATCTGCAGAGATGTCTGCTTGAGCCTTAAGGCTTTGGTCACACTTGTGCCATATGTGCATTTTCCACGATGGATATGTTTCGGATCAGATCTCACTGAACTGAATAGGGTCACCCAACTTCTAGGTGTTCCTTTTTACTTCCCCTCCTCCTTACATAGAAATAGAGCCCATCAGACTGTTTTTTTGCAATGAAGGAGAAAAAAACCCCAATGCTTAAAGACCTGTAACCACTACTAATTTCTTCTGGTAGCTCTACAAGCCCCATTAGCAGGCTGTCCACTGCAGTCTCACACAGATGAACAGGTCGGAGGCCGACGTAGCAGAACACGGAAAAGTCACCTCCAACCTTTTTAGTAGTCTGTATTCTGCTTACGGTATAACTGACATCTGATCTTACTGTGGAAGGCAGAGCAATGTTGGCTACTAGTTTCCCTGCTCTAGATGTTCAGCTGCTCTCCTCCAGGAACAATGCGATAAAAGGTGACATCTTGGCCCATGTGGGCACACAATGTCAGTGATCTGGCCATGAGATGGCTGTGCAGTGCATGGGAAAAGTGCAGGTAGCTCTACCATGAGGATGCAGCACTGAGCAACACAGGGGGAGCTGGAGAAACAGACTGAAGCCAGGGCCGGCCAAGAAGACGAGTCATGTATGTGCCCGGCATCACTACGCCGGTCAGAGGTCACCACCCTACAGTGCCAGCACAGACGTCACTCTCATTCTCCTGCACGCCCATAGCTACTAGGCCGCCGCATGCAATACCGGACAACGAGGCCGCCACACAGCGCTGCTGCTGCCACTCTCTCACCTGCCTGTTCTCCGACCTCCACCCTCACTAGCCGGGACACTGCAATGGCCACCACCGAGAGTGACGTGCAGCAGCTCCTCAGATGAGCCAATCACATACATCAGGACAACAAGCTACAGCCAATGAGTGAAAGGCTGCCGGAGTAAAAGAGAACAGTGATTGGCCGACTCGTGCCATGTGACTCAGGGAAGGCCGTGCGATTCTGTCATGACCTTGAAGACCGACGTCATGACGTCACGTTCAGCGGTATAAATACAGTAAGTGTGGGCGGGGTTTAGTAGTACTAGGACTAGGTAGGAGCTGCAGAATGACTTCATTCGTTATGCAGACTCCGATAGTAACACTAGCGCTGGACACTAATCAGTGCCACAATACGGGGTTTTAGAAAAGTGATACATATATGTGTAGTACTCATCCATCTGTGTGCTGTGGCTGCAGCGACTCTGCTTTTGTGGATGGTACAAGCATCTGAGCTCAGTGATTAACTGTAATATCTGTCACTGCTGCAGCCGAAACACAGATGATGCAGATAGAGCAGAGTACGGGGCAGTGGATGTCCCGGGCTCATATAGACTGCATCTCTCTGCTATTACTGGTAGGTCCACTGGCTGCTTTATCAACTTATTTCCTTGATGCTAACACACAGTTTGGCCTTAGCTGGTCATTTGAATCTATCTCCTTTTGCATTTTCTCTTCTGTCTTAGAAAAATATTCAGGATTGAGAGTCCTCAGTGGTTGATACCTTTTAATGGCTAACTGAAAAGATGGTAACACATTGCAAGCTTTCGAGACTACTCAGGTCTCTTCATCAGGCTAGACTAATACAAGTCTCACAAGTAATACAATACTCTTCTGTCTTCTAATTAATCGTCTCCTGTGTGTGTCCAGTCTCCCTCCTGGCCACACCTGGGCCTTTTCATGTGCTGTTAACTTGCTGTAAATTCAGAGCCACAGGTATGTCTTTTTAACCTTTTTATAACATGAGACGTACTATCCCGTCCATGGGACCCGGGCCCCTATGGCCATGGACGGTATAGTACGTCTAGCACGATCAGCAACGCTCACTTGGTGAGTGCCGCTGATCGCGGCCGGGTGTCAGCTGATTATCACAGCTGACACCCGGCACTATGTGTCAGGGGCGGTCACAGACCGCCCCTGACATGTTATCCCCTGACACACTGCGCTCAAACACGATCGCAGTGTACCGGGGGTTTAGGGAAGCATCGGCAGGGAGGGGGCTCCCTCCGTGCTTCCCTGAGCCCCCCACGGCAGCAGCGCAATGTGCAGCGCTGCTGCAGGGGCCTCCTTCCCTGCAGGTCCCCGGATCCAATATGGCGGCGGGGCCTGCAGGGAGCCGCCTTCCTCAGTGCCTGCAAAGCGGAGGAAGCATGAGGAAGCCAGCTGCACTGCCTGTGACAGATCAGCGATCTGTCACATGACAGTGATGTCCCCCCTGGGACAGTATAATAAAGTTAAAAAAAAAGTGTAAAAATAATTTATAAAAAACCGCTAAATAAATTTAAAAAAAATATATTCCCTTATACATTTTATGGAAATAAAAAAAACAATAAAAGTACACATATTTAGTATCACCGCGTCCGTAACGACCCGCCCTATAAAACTGTTCCATTAGTTAACCCCTTTAGCAAATCCCTTAAAAAATAAAAATAAAAAACGAAGCAAAAAATAATGATTTATTATCATACCGCCAAACAAAAAGTGCAATAACGCGCGATCAAAAAGACGGATATAAATAACCATGGTACCGCTGAAAACGTCATCTTCTCCTGCAAAAAACAAGCGACCACACAGTGTCATCAGCGAAAAAATAAAAAAGTTATAGCTCGCAGAATAAAGCGATGCAAAAATAATTATTTTTTATATAAAATTGTTTTCAGTGCATAAAAGCGCCAAAACCTAAAAAAATGACATAAATGAGGTATCGCTCTAACCATACCGACCCGAAGAATAAAACCGCGTTATCAATTTTACCGCACGCGGAACGGTGTAAACACACCCCCCCAAAAGAAATTCTTGAAATGCTGGTTTTTGTTCATTCTGCGTCCCAAAACTCAGAATAAAAAGCGATCAAAAAATGTCACGTGCCCGAAAATGGAACCAATAAAAACGTCAACTCGTCCCGCAAAAAATAAGACCTGACATGACGCTTTGGGTCAAAATATGGAAAAATTATAGCTCTCAAAATGTGAAACACTTGGGGGTTCAAAGTGCTCACCACACATCTAGATAAGTTCCGTGGGGGGGTCTAGTTTCCAAAATGGGGTCACTTGTGGGGAGTTTCAACATTTTAGGCACATCAGAGGCTCTTCAAACGCGACATGACACCCGCAGACCATTCCATCAAAGTCTGCATTCCAAAACATCACTACTTCCCTTCCAAGCCCGGACGTGTGCCCATACAGTAGTTTTCTCCCACATATGGGGTATCAGCGTACTCAAGACAAATTGGACAACAACTTTTGGGGTTCAATTTCTCCTGTTACCCTTGGGAAAATAAAAAAATTGGGGACTAAAAGATCATGTTTGTGGAAAAAATATGATTTTTTATTTTCACGCCTGGGCGTTATAAACTTCTGTGAAGCACTGGGGGGTTCAAAGTGCTCACCACACATCTAGTTAAGTTCCTTGGGGGGTCTAGTTTCCAAAATGGGGTCAATTGTGTGGGGTTTACACTGTTTAGGTACATCAGGGGCTCTCCAAACATGACATGGCGTCCGATCTGAATTCCAGCCAATTTTACGTTGAAAAAGTCAAACGGCGCTCCTTCCCTTCTGAGCTCTGCCATGTGCCGAAACAGTGTTTCCCCCCCACATATCAGGTCTCAGCGTACTCAGGACAAATTGCACAATAACATTTGCAGTCCAATTTCTCCTGTTACCCTTGGTGAAATAAAAAGAATTGGACCTGAAGTAATTTTTTTGTGAAAAAAAGTTAAATGTTCATTTTTTTTTTTTAAACATTCAAAAAATTCCTGTGAAGCACCTGAAGGGTTAATAAACTTCTTGAATGTGGTTTTGAGCACCTTGAGGGGTGCAGTTTTTAGAATGGTGTCACTTTTGGGTATTTTCTATCATATAGACCCCTCAAAGTGACTTCAAATGTGATGTGGTCCGTAAAAATAAAATGGTGTTGCAAAAATGAGAAATCGCTGGTCAACTTGTAACCCTTATAACTTCCTAACAAAAAAAAATGTTGGTTCCAAAATTGTGCTGATGTAAAGTAAACATATGTGAAATATTACTTTTTAAGTTTTTTGTGTGCCATATCTCTGTGATTTAAGAGCATAAAAATTCAAAATTGGAAAATTGCGAAATTTTCAACATTTTCGCCAAATTTCCGTTTTTTCACAAATAAACACAAGTTATATCAGTGAAATTTTACCACTAACATGAATTATAATATGTCACGAGAAAACAATGTTAGAATCAGTGGGATCCATGGAAGCATTTCAGAGTTATTAACTCATAAAGGGACAGTGGTCAGAATTGTAAAAATTGGCCCGGTCATGAACGTGCAAACCACCCTTGGGGGTTAAGGGGTTAAGGATAACATCAGAAATGAGCCAGAAGTGACGACTACCCACTGTGTTTACATGTACTAAATTTCTTTTGCCTTCAAACTTACTCTCACCATGCTGACATACGCTCTAACAGTTTTGCCTCTATTGCTCCTCACTCTCCTTCGCTATCCGCAAACCCCAGCACCCTCTAACCGAGTAATCCTCTCTCCTTCCCTCTTGCCTCCCCCACCTGACCTCCTCTGCTGACCTGCTCCTCGACCTCAGAGCTCTCCTAATAAAATACAAAACAAGCCGCCCACCCTCCTCCCACATGCTCTCCCTCTCTCTGCTTCTCCTCACTGCTTAGCGACATATCTCCCAACCCTGGTCCCCTACAGCTCATACCTCGCATTATTACCCCCTTCTATCGTTCCCAACCCAATACAAACACCAGCAATCTTTCCCACCTCAAATCCGTGCCTTTGACAACCACCACCCTGCTCCCACTCTCTGGATCACCCT
Organism: Dendrobates tinctorius; assembly: GCF_039654945.1. Taxonomy (NCBI): domain Eukaryota; kingdom Metazoa; phylum Chordata; class Amphibia; order Anura; family Dendrobatidae; genus Dendrobates; species Dendrobates tinctorius. Next base: position 8,070,804 of record NW_027361771.1, on the reverse strand, counting down.
GGAATGCCCGCTCCATCTGCAATAAACTCCATGTGATTCACGACCTTTTTACGTCTCGTAATTTTTCCTTCCTTGGCCTCACCGAAACATGGCTGACACCCTCCGTCACCGCCTCCCATGCTGCCCTATGTTACGGCGGCCTCCACTTCACCCACACTCCTCGCCCTGGCAACAGATATGGCGGAGGAGTGGGCCTTCTCCTTTCTTCCAACTGCACCTTCAACCCAATCCCACCTCTTCCCTCCCTAATCCTTCCCTCTTTTGAAATCCACTCTGTCCGCATCTACTCTCCCTCCAAACTCCAAGTGGCCGTCATATACCGACCTCCGGGCCCGACCACTGCCTTTATTGACCAATTCTCCACATGGCTGCTTCAATTTCTCTCTGCTGACAATCCCACCATCATCATGGGTGACTTCAACATCCCCATTGACACCCACCAGTTGGCAGCATCCAAACTCCTGTTCCTTCATCTTTTGGACTTAACCAGTGGTCCTCCTCAGCCACCCACACAGACGGACACACATTAGACCTGGTCTTCACCCGTCTGCTCCCTATCTAACTTCACAACCTCCCCTCTCCCTCTATCTGGCCACCATCTACTCACTTTCTCATCACTGTACTCCTCACCTGTCACCCATGTCCAGCAACATGCGCAACCCCGCAGAAACCTCGCACATCTAGACACTTGCACACTCTCTGACTCTATTCTACCACTGTCCTCCATATCTTCACTCCATGACACTGCCACTAGTTTCAATAATGCCACTCTTGCATCAGCCATCGACTCGGTCGCCCCTGTCATGCATAGCAGAGTGTGACGAATCAATAGACAACCCTGGCACAATAAGGCCTCTTTCACACATCAGGTTTTCGCCTTCAGGCGCGATCCGGCGCTTTTGACAGAAACCGGATCCGGCGAAATGCAATGCCGGATCCGGTTTCCCCCCCATTGACTTGCATTTGCGCCGGATCGCGCCGGATGGCCATGCGTTTCATCCGGTTTTCGCCGGATCCGGCAATGTGTCGCAATGTGTCGCGATCCGGCGTCTGGAAAAAACGTCTACTGTAACGTTTTTTGTCTCCGGCGAAAAAGCCGGACACGCCGGATCCGGCGCGTCCGGCTTTTTCACACAATGAAAGACTATGAGCGCCGCAATGCGCCGAATCCGGCGAAAGCCTGATCCGGCGGCCGGATCCGGTTTTTTGGTCTGAGCATGCTCAGTAGCTCTGCCCACAAGACATATATAAAAGCAAGACAGTGGGACCCACAGCCACACCCAACATGCCACCCAAGACAGCAACCAGGCGCAGGAGAAGGCAGGAGACATCTGCAGCAGCACCATCAGCACCACCCCAATTGGAGCAGCATGCTGAACAACGGGAGGGGAGTCCAGCAGCAGATGAGAGACGGTAATTATCAAATCACCCATTCCTCCAAACTAGGGCTATTGAATATCAAGATATTTATTGGCCCTTTGTTTCTCTTTATTCAACAGCCGCCCAATAGATGCAGCAGCAGCAGCAATGGCAGCAGCTGGAACACCACCCACAGGCATGGAGTGTGGCCACCAGGAAGACAGCACATCATCTTCTGGGAGCCCTCCCTCGCATCGTCAGCGTTTGACGGTAAGTTTTTATTTCCAAAATCCATCTTCTCTGTAATATATGTCTATTCATGGCCTTTTATTTCAAAACAGGAATCACAAGATGAAGAGGAGCTCCCAGAAGAAGAAGGAAGGGGTGGACAGACACCTGGAGTGGGCTCACAATTGGTAAGTTTTTTGCATCAAACGCAGAAACACAACATCACACTACACACAACACATAGAAAACAATGTTCTGCAGACCACACACAGCAAACAAATGCCTACATCCAAAGACATAACTTTTTTTGTTTTCTTCTCTAGTCTTCCCAATCTGGTGCTTGGCCAAGAGGTGCTCGCAGTGCCTCCCAGGGTCGTCGGCGACAGCAACGCGGCGGTCACCAGCGTGTAAGTATAAATATTTTTGCTTTGTTTTTTTGCACTTTTTATTTCATTTCTTTTGTGGAGGCTAATTATGTTATTTTTGTCTTTTTCTTTAACAGCCTTCACAGCGTGCTCCCGACTCTGACGTTGAGGATGGAGGGATTGATGTGGACCGCCTCATCGATCTCGTCAGAGAAAGGGAGCCGCTCTGGAATATGGCTGACCGCCGCCACGCTGACCTGATCGTTACCCGACGACTCTGGGAGGAAATCTGTTCGCTCCTTGTGGGCCGCTGGGAGGACCTCGATGTTCGGGCCCAGATTACAGAGCGTAAGTATATACAGTACCGGTTGCTTGATTTAAACCAGTGTTTCCCGAACTCCAGTCCTCGTGGTCCCCACGGATCATGTGTTCAGGATTTCTATTTACTATGGAAATCCTGAAAACATGACCCCTGGGGACCATGAGGACTGGAGTTTGGGAAACACTGATGTTGTATACTAACCACTCCTTTCTCGTTTCAGGGAACAGAATTGTGAATCGGTGGCGGTCTGTGAGAGATCGTTTCAAGAAGGAGTTCAATAAAGAGATGCGGGCCCCGAGTGGATCTGGAGGACGCAGGAGCAAGTACAAGTACGCAGAAGCCCTGTCGTTCCTCCGGGAAACAATGGTCACCAGAAGGTAAATATTACACACCACGTGTGAAAAAAAATGTTAGATGTAAATTTTTTTTTCAGCCAGGGCCATACCATGTCAGTATTTTAATTGTTTTTTTTTCTCTTTATTCCACAGCACGGTGAGCAGCACTCGGGAGCCGGCACGATTGGACCCTTCTGAGGCGATCCCTGAGGAGACCGGCACCGAGGGACACTTCGACCGCCCCGGTACATCTGCACCTTCCCAGCCTTCCAACACATTCGACCCATCTGTCCCATCCACCAGCACAGGAGCATCGTGGCCGCCTACATTACATGAAGCTGCTGGTGAGGAGATCGCTTTCCCTTTACCCCACCCTTCTGCCCCTGCCACCTCTAGTACACCTGCGGGTACTGGGCGGCAGCGGCAGAGGGGTCAGGAAAAGACTTATGCGCCAGAGTTCTTGCATCTGAATGCATCTTTCCAGAACTGTCTAAAAGTCTTGTCAGAGCAAATCTCCGCAGGCTATCAGCAGATCAACTCCAGCATTCTGGAGGTGAAGACACTTCTGCAAACCATGCATTCAGAAGCAAGATCTTCGCCAAACCACACCTTTTTCAGGTCTGTTGTGGAGCGCATGGAAACACTCTCTCCTGCCCAGCAGATGCATGTAATGCATTCATGCCACGCTGCTCTCCAGCAAGTTACCTCCCAACCTCCTCCTCCCACCACAGTAGTTCCTCCACCTGCACCCCCTCCAGCCACTTTCCATCCTCCCCCTCCTATTACATCTACACCCCCTCCAGCCACTTTCCATCCTCCCCCTCCTATTACATCTACACCCCCTCCAGCCACTTTCCATCCTCCCCCTCCTATTACATACCATCCACCTCCAGCCACTTTCCATCCTCCCCCTCCTATTACATACCAGCCACCTCCCCAGCACCAGCCACCTCCCCAGCACCAGCCACCTCCCCAGCACCAGCCACCTCACCAGCACCAGCCACCTCACCAGCACCAGCACCAGCCACCTCCCCAGTACCTGCAAACTCCCCAGTACCAGCAACCTCCCCAGTACCAGACATCTCCCCACTTCCAGCAACCTGCCCCGTACCAGACATCTCCCCACTTCCAGCAACCTGCCCCGTACCAGACATCTCCCCACTTCCAGCAACCTGCCCCGTACCAAACTCCTTCCCCATACAACTTGCCATCAACATCATCTGCTCCTACAGTCCCTGCCCAACCCTCCACTCCACCACCCACCACCTCTTCTGCTTCCCACATGTCCACCCATTCAGTAGTTTTTTCCACACCTTCACCTCTAACTGTTCCTTCCCCACAACGATCCCAGTCCTCTCTCCACACTCCCAGTGTCGAAGTGTCCCGCAGCCCCTACAGCAGTATTTCCACCACACACTACACAGAATTATAATGTGTGTATTTAAATAAAAATGACCAGTTTTATGGTTTCAGTTTTATAGTTTCAAATTTTTATGAAACATGTTTATTAAAATTTTAAAAAAGTTTACTAAAAAAAACATTTTTCAATAAAAGTTAAATTATTTTACACTGGTTGTCATTTCTTTCTGCAGCGAAAAAGGTTAAATACAGGGTATTTAAAAGGTGAAATGGTATTCAAAACTAGGTATATAACTGTGGGTAAATTTTAGCTTTTTGCCACAGTTGTGTTCCTGGTTGTGTTTGAAGCAAAGTATTTCACCTAAAAAGTTGTGTTTATTGTTGGTGATTTCCGAACAATGTACACAACTTTTGTTAAAAGGTGAAATACTTTGCATAAAACACAACCAGGTACACACCTGTGGCCTAAAGCTAAAAATAGAGACCATGACAAGATAGCCAACTTTGGTTGGCAAAGGTATATACTGTTGGTACAGAAGGTACACAAGTTTGGTTAGGGCACAAATCTTTCACACTCTGTCATCCTGCCAGTGTACTCTGCCTTGAGGTGACATAAAGTATAGTGCAAAATTGTCCCTCATTACTGAAACCGTCACAGAACTTCTAGTGGTAATGTCATGGTAATCTTGCAAGGTGGTTTCTTCAGAGGTGTCCTCAATGGAAATGGGTTCCTTGCATATAACAAAATTGTGGAGTACCACGCACGCTTTGATCACCTCGTCCACAGTTTCTGTCTTGAGGTTGATCGCAGTCAATAGGACCCGCCATTTGGCTGTCAGAATACCAAAGGTACATTCAACCATTCTTCTTGCTCTTGTGAGGCGGTAATTAAAAATGCGTTTTGGTCTTGTCAATCCTCTGCTAGAGTACGGTTTCAAAAGGTGTTCTGACAGCTGGAAGGCTTCATCCCCTACACAGACAAATGGCATAGGTGGACCAGATGTTTGCGGCAGCGGTCTAGGTGGTGGGAACTGGAAGGTGTTTCCATAATGTTTACGCCCCATGGCAGACAGTTTGAAAACTTGAGAGTCATTGGAGCGGCCATAGGCCCCAATATCAACCGCAATAAATTTGTATTCCGCGTCAGCGATGGCCATGAGGACAATTGAAAAATATTTCTTGTAATTGAAATATTCCGATCCAGATCCAGCTGGCTTTACAATGCGGATATGTTTCCCGTCCACAGCGCCCAAGCAGTTTGGAAACTGACATATCTGTTGAAACTTGTCAGCAATTTCAATCCACCTCTCTGTTGTGGGCTCTGGTAAAAACTCTTCAGCTAAGGAGTCCCACAGTGCACGGCATGTGTACTTCACAATTCCAGATATGGTGGAAATCCCGAGTCTGTACTGGAAATGCAGTGACGAAAGGGATTCTCCAGTTGCAAGAAATCTGTGGGGAATTAACAAACAATAAATTAGTTTTAAATCACAGCATTACATACCAAAACTGACCTAACACTTGGAGATACAAATTACCACCAACAAGATTGCAGTGAAAGTGTGCTCTGATGCAATCATATCCAATAAATGTGGCTTACCTTAAAGTCACCATCAGACGCTCTGCGGGTGAAACGGAGAAGCGGCAATAGGTGTCCGCTTTTCTTATGAGGTGTGCAATGCGCTCCACCAAGTAATGAAAATTCTCCATTTTCATCCTAACACATCCAAATAATTTATCCGGGTTTCGTCGAAGGTCCATGCATAGTGTAGAATAGACCCCACGCGTCATTCTCTTGGCTGTGATGGGGTGGATCCACAAACGTCGTCTACGATGCCTGATGCGCTGCTGTCTCGCTCTCTCCTTCTCCAGAACAATCACCCTCAAACGATTTGCCTCCGCTGTAAAATCCGCCAAATTCTTCAAAATATTTCCAATGACAACATCCATCTTCGCCAGTAAACTTGCTCTTCTCTCCAACCTGCACTTTCTCCTCTACAACCTGTCAAAGAAGGGCTGTAGGAACATGCTATATATAGTTTTCCAGTAGCCAATCCCGTTCGGAAGGCCACAAGGGTCAATTTTAAAAACCGGATCCGGCGTAATCCGTCGAAAAACGGATAGAAAAACGGATGAACCGGATGAGACGGATCCGGTTTTGTCTGTCAAGAAAAAGACGGATCCGGCAGGAAACCGGATCCGTCACATCCGGTTTTACGAAACATTTGCCGGATCCGGCGTTCCGGCACGACGCCGGATCGCGCCTGACGCCGAAAACCTGATGTGTGAAAGTAGCCTAACATCACTAAAAAGCTTTGGCAAGCATCCAGAATTGCAGAACGGTGCTGAAAGAAAACATATTCGCAAGACCACTTCACTGCACTCAAACAAGCAACACTCGCATTCAAATCTGCCCTCACCTTTGCTAAACAGGCCTACTTTACATCCCTTGTATCTTCCTTATCCCACAACCCCAAACAGTTGTTCAGCACTTTTAACTCCCTCCTCCACCCACCACTGCCCCTTCCGACTTCCCTAACCTCTGCCGAGGACTTTGCTGCACACTTCAAAAACAAGATAGACCAAACACGGCAAGTCTTTATTGCTCAACCAACACAACCCCTTTGCACACCAGACCAATGCCCAAAACCCATAACCTCCGTATCTAACATCACTGAAGGGGAGCTCCAAATCACACCTCCCCACTTGTGCACTTGACCCTATCCCACCCCACGTCCTCCCCAACATCACCCCCACTCTTATCCCATCCCTAACCCACCTCTTCAACCTATCACTAACTTCTGGTACCTTCCCTTCTGCTTTCAAATATGTCACAATCACGCCTATCCTTAAAAAGCCAACCCTCGACCCAACAGCCATGTCCAACTATCACCCAATATCGCTGCTCCCATTCGCTTCTAAGCTCCTGGAGCAGCACGTCCATGCTGCACTTTCCTCCCACCTCTCATCTAACTTGTTCTTTGACAATCTACAATCTGGTTTCCGTCCCCACCATTCCACTGAGACAGCCCTGACCAAAATTACCAACAACCTACTTACAGCCAAAGCTAACGGACAATACTCTATACTCCTCCTTCTAGACCTGTCCTCTGCTTTTGACATAGTTGACCACTGCCTCCTACTACAGATCCTGTCCTCCTTTGGCATCAAAGACCTCGCCCTATCCTGGATCTCCTTATACCTTTCCAACCGCACATTCAGCGTCTCCCACTCCCTCCTCATCCCACCCTCTCTCTGTTGGAGTCCCCCAAGGCTCTGTTCTAGGACCCCTACTCTTCTCATTATATACACTTGGCCTGGAGCAACTCATAAAGTCCCATGGATTCCAGTACCACCTTTATGCCGATGATACCCAGATCTACCTCTCTGGCCCAGACGTCACCTCTCTGCTGTCCAGAATCCCGGAGTGTCTATCAGTCATATCTTCCTTCTTCTCCTCTCGCTTCCTCAAACTCAATGTGGACAAATCTGAACTGATCATCTTTCCCCCATCTCACAGATCTTCCTTACCCATCTATAACAATTAATGACATCACGATTTCCCCCGTACCAGAGGTCCGCTGGCTCGTGGTAACCCTTGACTCTGCCCTGTCCTTCAAACCGCACATCCAAGCTCTCTCCACCTCCTGTCGCCTCCAGTTCAAAAATATTTCCAGAATCCATCCCTTCCTGAACCCTCAATCTTCTAAAATGCTTGTGCATGCCCTCGTCATCTCCTGCCTCGACTATTGCAACATCCTTTTCTGTGGCCTCCCTGCTAACACCCTCGCACTTCTCCAGTCCATCCTTAACTCTGCCGCCCGACTAATTCATCTCTCTCCTCGCTACTCCTCTGCTTCTCCCCTCTGCAAATCTCTTCACTGGCTCCCATTCCCTAAGCATGTGCAATTCAAATTACTAATACTGACCTACAAGGCCATCTATAACCTGTCTCCTCCATCTATCTCTGAACTAATCTCCCAATATCTTCCCTCATGTAATCTTCGGTCATCTCAAGACCTCCTTCTCTCCTCCACACTTATTCGCTTCTCACCCAACCGCCTCCAAAACCTCTTCCGAATATCCCCCATCCTCTGGAATTCTTTGCCCCAACACGTCCAACTAGCAACCACATTCGGATCCTTCAGACGGAACCTGAAAACCCATCTCTTCAGGAAAGCTTACAGCCTGCAGTGATCCCCGCTGCCTCCTGACCACTACTGGAGCTACTGCCTCACCATCACTGGAACTGTTGCAACCCCCCAACCTACTGTCTCCTTCCCCACGATCCTGTAGAATAATGTAAGCCCGAAAGGGCAAGGTCCTCTCTCCCCTCTATATCAGTCTGTGATTGTTAGTTTGTTTAAGTGATATTTGTAATTTCTATGTAGCCCCTTCTCATGTACAGCACCATGGAATCAATGGATCTATATAAATAATAATAATAATAATAATAATAATAATAATAATAATAGTGAGGGGGCCCACAAAGAATGACTGTCATCCTTACAGTAAAGCAGGGAGACATGGTCTAAATGCTCTCCATCAGCATGGGGCTACTAATGGGGCCATCATACTGTGTGGGGGGCTACTAATGGGGCCATTATAAAACGTGGGGTCTACTAATAGGGCCATCATACTGTGTGGGGGCTAATAATGGGGCCATCTTACTGTGTGGGAGGCTAATAATGGGGCCATCTTACTGTGTGGGGGGCTAATAATGGGGCCATCTTACTGTGTGGGGGGCTACTAATGGGGCCATTATAAAGCATGGGAGTCTACTAATAGGGCCATCATACTGTGTGGGGGGCTACTAATGGGGCCATTATAAAGCGTGGGAGCCTACTAATAGGCCCATCATACTGTGTGGGGTGCTACTAATGGGGCCATTATAAAGCAAGGGAGCCTACTAATAGGGCCATCATACTGTGTGGGCGCTACTAATGAGGCCATCATACTGTGTGGGGGGCTACTAATGAGGCCATTATAAAGCAAGGGAGCCTACTAATAGGGCCATCATATTGTGTGGGGGCTACTAATGAGGACATCATACTGTGTGGGGGGCTACTAATGAGGCCATCATACTGTGGGGGGGGCTACTAATGGGGCCATTATAAAGCAAGGGAGCCTACTAATAGGGCCATCATACTGTGTGGGGGGCTACTAATGTGAGGCCATCGTACTGTGTGGGGGGCATACTAATGGGGCTATTATAAAGCGTGGGAGCCTACTAATGGGGTCATCATACTGTGTGGGGGGCTACTAATTTGGCCATTATACAGCGTAGGGGGCTACTAATGGGGCCATTATACTGTGGGGGGCTTCTGCTGGAACCATTATACAGCATAGGGGGTTTTTAAATGGACTATTTACCAGCCAAGATCACAGAAACTAATGCATAAAATTTTTTTTTTACAGGGTTCTGCCAGGCCCATCAATGATGACCTTGTAAACTAGGGGCCTGTCACTCTGTCATGTACTCGAAGAGTGCCAGGCAGCATGCCTGATCTAATAGTATGGGCATTTAATAAGCTGTTAGCTGGGCACTGTGCAAATAGTGTGACTTGTGCAGTTTTAAAGAGAACCTGGCAGCAGGATTTAGCGCTATAAAGTAAAGCCATGGTCATAATGGCTTTGTGATGCTGATTAATCCGATACCTGCTGTTCAGGAATCCTATCTGTGGTTGCTGAATAATTATCCTGTAAAGTTTTCACCTAATGAAGTCTTCTGTGCATTGGGGGGGTGTTGGGGTGGCTAGGGTCTTCGTATGCCCCTCCACCAGCCTTTTGTGATTATATTACATGTCACTTCACTGATTCAATGACCTGCCTCCTTTTTTAACTTCCGTGCCACTGCAGTCATTGGGGTGGGCGGTGCGTACACAGTTTGATTCTACGGCCAGTCTTCAATACACATTTATTAAGAAGCTTCAGTATCAAGGCCAAAGCTAGGAATGGAATATAGAGAAAATGTAATGGGGAAAGATCTGAACCCCTTCTCATTTTAGTCTACCATTCTTCAGTCACCTGAGTGCTGCAGCCTCTGATTGCAGCAGACCAGTAAGTGGAAATGGTCTGTCATCAGAAACACATCTGTTGATGCACTGCCCCAGTTACTTGACCACTGCAAGCAAAGGCCTTAGGGTATGCACACACGTTGCGGTTTCTGTTGCAGATTTTGCTAAACTTGCAGGTAAAATGACCTGCGTTTTACCTGTGGATTTAGTGCATATAAAGAGCCCTGACACATCACCATCAATGAGTTTAAATGCCAAAAAAATTCTAACCTTATCACCCCTAAACTCTTTTTGCATAATAATTTGGAACACAGTTTAGAGTGCAGTCTTATGGCGGCTTTTCCTGATAAATCACATTTCTTCTGTCCATACGAACTACAGATACAGGAAATAAATGATAGGTGTTTTAAATTACTTTCAGAATCACAACTAGTGCAAAGGAGGAAGCTAATTATACTGCTCCCTATACCTTTCTCTCAGACTATGATCCTCCGCTCTCAGTATTGAAACACACACTAACCCCCATGGCCCTTCTGTCACACACGGCCCCCTGTGCCCTCCTCTGTCACACACACGGCCCCCTGCGCCCTCCTGTCACACACACACACGGCCCCCTGCGCCCTCCTCTGTCACACACACACGGCCCCCTGCGCCCTCCTCTGTCACACACACACGGCCCCCTGCGCCCTCCTCTGTCACACACACACGGCCCCCTGCGCCCTCCTCTGTCACACACACACACGGCCCCCTGCGCCCTCCTCTGTCACACACACACGGCCCCCTGCGCCCTCCTCTGTCACACACACACGGCCCCCTGCGCCCTCCTCTGTCACACACACAGCCCTCTGCGCCCTCCTCTGTCACACACACACGGCCCCCTGCGCCCTCCTCTGTCACACACACACGGCCCCCTGCGCCCTCCTCTGTCACACACACACACACACACACGGCCCTCTGCCCCCTCCTCTGTCACACACACACGGCCCTCTGCCCCCTCCTCTGTCACACACACACGGCCCCCTGCGCCCTCCTCTGTCACACACACACGGCCCCCTGCGCCCTCCTCTGTCACACACACACGGCCCCCTGCGCCCTCCTCTGTCACACACACGGCCCCCTGCGCCCTCCTCTGTCACACACACGGCCCTCTGCCCCCTCCTCTGTCACACACACACGGCCCCCTGCGCCCTCCTCTGTCACACACACACGGCCCCCTGCGCCCTCCTCTGTCACACACACACGGCCCCCTGCGCCCTCCTCTGTCACACACACACGGCCCCCTGCGCCCTCCTCTGTCACACACACACGGCCCCCTGCGCCCTCCTCTGTCACACACACGGCCCCCTGCGCCCTCCTCTGTCACACACACACGGCCCTCTGCCCCCTCCTCTGTCACACACACGGCCCTCTGCCCCCTCCTCTGTCACACACACGGCCCCCTGCGCCCTCCTCTGTCACACACACACACACGGCCCTCTGCCCCCTCCTCTGTCACACACACACACACGGCCCCCTGCGCCCTCCTCTGTCACACACACACACGGCCCTCTGCCCCCTCCTCTGTCACACACACGGCCCCCTGCGCCCTCCTGTCACACACACACACACGGCCCCCTGCGCCCTCCTCTGTCACACACACACACACGGCCCTCTGCCCCCTCCTCTGTCACACACACACACACGGCCCTCTGCCCCCTCCTCTGTCACACACACGGCCCCCTGCGCCCTCCTGTCACACACACACACACGGCCCTCTGCCCCCTCCTCTGTGTCACACACACACACACACACACACGGCCCTCTGCCCCCTCCTCTGTCACACACACACACACACACACACGGCCCTCTGCCCCCTCCTCTGTCACACACACACACACGGCCCCCTGCGCCCTCCTCTTGTCACACACACACGGCCCTCTGCCCCCTCCTCTGTCACACACACACACACGGCCCCCTGCGCCCTCCTCTGTCACACACACACACACACGGCCCCCTGCGCCCTCCTGTCACACACACACACACGGCCCTCTGCCCCCTCCTCTGTCACACACACGGCCCCCTGCGCCCTCCTCTGTCACACACACACACGGCCCCCTGTGCCCTCCTCTGTCACACACACACTGACCCCTTGGACCTCCTATCACACACATTGCCCTATCACACCCTCGCCATCTTCCTGACTGTTATCCCTCCTCTTTCTTTCCTCCCATAGAGCAGCATTAGCTGTAGCCCCGCCCTTTCCGGTACCACCACGTGACCCCCCCTACCATTCTACTACCTGGCGCCGCTGGCTGTGGGTGTACCAATATGACGGTGTTGGTGCCCTCGGAAGTGACGGCACAGCGCCCCGGAAGCCCCGAGCCTCGGTGTTATGGCTCCGCCGTTCTCCCGGTTCTCTTCGGTGTGAGCCATTATGACAGAAGCACAGAGGGAAGCAGCGGAGCTGGTGGGAGCACGGGTGACCCCGCACAGCCTGAGCATCCCCAGCCCCCGCAGCGGACCTCTGAGCCCCGGCCTCTCCTGCTCCGCACCCCGGAGCCCCCGCAGTCCTAGTCAGCAGGAGGGCGCCGGCAGAACGGGAGGAAAGTGGGTCCGACTGAACGTGGGCGGCACGTACTTCCTGAGCACCAAGCAGACGCTGTGCCGGGAGCCCAAGTCCTTCCTGTACCGCCTGTGCCAGGAGGAGCCGGACCTGGACTCTGATAAGGTGCCAGCGGCGGGCAGGAGCGGACCCTGGCCTGGTGGAGGCCATCGTGGGACCTGTGCAGCCACCATGTTACTGCTGTCATCTCCACCATATCTGTGACAGCTACCCTCTGATCATCAGCCCTCGTTCACATCCCCGGTTTTCACTTATAGAACACGTACCCGTTAGAGTCTATGGCGCTGTTCACACGGAAACATGTCAGTTTGTGATCTGACGCTTACATCAAACTCTTGTATGCAGATCTGTGCAAAATAACAAACTGCCAGCACACGGCGGCCATAGTGTCTAATGGGCAGGAGGAACGCGGGTATTCTTATTGTTTTCCATAGAAGGAAAGCTGCCGCTGACCAACGAGCGATAAAATTCAGAAAAGCCTACATCAAAATGGATCCGTCCTTTTTTGTGATAGAGAAAACCGTATGTGTGAATGAGGCCGAGGGTGCTCACTCTGCGGTGGTTGTCCTGTATGCGGCACCGCTCTCGGGTAGATCATTGCTGGAATCCAGTGGCAGCGGGCACATGTTATTTCTAAATAATCAAATAAAGAAGCTGCTATTAAAGCAACCCTCCAGCGGGTGGGCTTTAATTCCAGTGCTGGAGTGGTGCCACTAACATAAGCTCCCTGCCCCTATTTTTATACTCGCCTGCCGCCGTCTTCAGCTCTTCCTGGCACCGATCTGGTCCCGAGCTGCCATTTTGTGACCGCTACTTCTGACTGGCCAGAAATAACACTCACAAGCTCTCAGTGTAAGTCTATGAGGTCCTCGTTCTGGCCTCGTACACGTACATCTAGTAGTGACTTCCGGATCACCCAGCAAACTACTGGAGACCGACGGGAGCGGCACTGGAGTGGTGCATTGAACTGGAAGCTTGGAGAACAGGTTGATCCCATGGATGTCTATAGGTGTCATATTATGGCTATATACAATCCAGAGTTTAGATGTAGTCTTAATACAACCTCCATGAGACTCATGGTGCTTATTCACATTAATGTGCGATCTCCCAGCCATCCTGACATCTGGTCAGGATACGTACGGCATGATGCTATTGCCGTGGCCTTAGTATAACACCTCACTGGTATGGAGCGCCTAGACAGAACATATTCATGGTAATGTGGTGTGGTCACCATTCTACTGCGCAGCGTGCAATAGTGTCTCATCCGTGTGTTATCCCAGCAGGTACAGATGGAAATGTGGGTGATGCATTTGGGTATTTAGCGGCCACAAATAGTGATCACAATGTTTATTCAGTAAAGAAGGCACATTTGACATTCACTGATAATGTATTCCACCACAAGAAAAAAAGTCAGTCACTATTGTTGGTGTGCATTGTGTAGAGCAGATGATGATTTTCTTTCTGGTTCCTTCCTAGGATGAGACTGGTGCCTATCTTATTGATCGGGACCCTACCTACTTTGGCCCCATTCTGAATTATCTACGACATGGCAAGTTGATCCTTAATAAAGAGCTGGCTGAAGAAGGTAAGGAGCTATTGGCAGAAGGTAGGATGTGCTTTTCCAGCATTCTGTATGCAGATTAGTCAATGATATCGGCTCTACTTTATACAGGGGTAGTAAGACCTGTTTCCATATATTAAAGATGTGCCAACACTTGCAGTTATACATGACTTGTATGCAACTAGGCACAAAAAATCCTACTAATAACAATTAAGGTTAAGGCCTAAAACTAGATTATATGTAATGTAAGTGGACATCTGCACAACATGCTTTAAAAGCTTGATAATGTGTGCTTTTAGAGAATTGTGCCTGTGTGTCCTTGCTTGGATTTAGAGCCATTTTTTCTTAGTTGGAATGTTTCTCAAGAAAAAATGGCCATATAATATTAGTGAGCATAATATAGTAGATGACCATAATTAATAATGACCATAATATATTAGGGTATCTGGAAATTGTGTGTTCAGACATTCTTTTACTCTGTAACCTTTTTTTGGAACAGACAAATTTGAATACAAAGTTTTCTTCTCATTCAGGAAAGCTTTCATCCGGCTGTAGGTTTTTTTTTTTTGTTTTTTTTTAAACCGTATGTTTCACTCACCTTTCCCAGGTCCAGACCTGAGCCTCCGCAGCTGCTCCAGGTGTCTGTTCTTTTATGCAGCGCTGCAGCCAATGACTGAGCTCAGCTGCTCTGCTCAAATTGATGAAATAGGCCTTTGAGCTTATTGATTGGCTGCAGCGCTGTCGACGTGATGTCAATGCTCAAGACAATAACAGACATTGGGAGCAGTGGCACAGACTGAGCTCTACATTTGGGGAGGATGAGTAAAGTGCTTTTTTTTTATTTTATTTTTTTTTTAGAAATGTAGCCATATAACAGCAGTTTTTCAAAGCAAGGAAACCTGTTTAATGTGTACAACAGATCTGTTGCATAACTGGTGAATATCCAAGCAGATTAACTATTTTTAGAGTTGGACGTTCTGCATAAGACGTTTCCTTCCCTTCTAAAACGAACAAGTAATGGAATCCAGATTTGGCTCATAATTATTAGTGGTGCCCCTCTGCTTCCGTTTGTATCAGTTAAGTAATGGATCGGCTTTTGACATCAGTGGGATCTGTGACCAGGTTTTTTTCTACCTCCTTTAAGAGCGGCTTAATGTAGGGTCAGAGACTCTAATTCCAGCAGTGTGTCACTTTCTGGGCTAAACTGCACTGTCACTGTTTCCTCTGCTGCAGATCAACCAGTGCTCAGAATGTACACTGCACATCGATAAGCGGCTAATCGGTGGGTTCTGTCACTGCGTTCAATTGATTTGCTGAAAGAAACATTACTACATGCAGCACATTTATTTTTTTTCTGTTAAAAGTGATGGAGCCCCAATGCAAGCTGATTCTAAAGTCCCTCATAGATATTACGTTAATCTGAAACTACCCATGTTAGATGACCACTTAATGTGTACAGAGGTCACCCTACTCTACCCCAACAGTTGAATTTAATTCTCCAGATGATGGGCTGCTACCAGAGGGGTCTGTCAGCGGCTCGCTCCCCTCTCCCTCTTTAGAGACACGCTCAATTGGCCAGCTGAGCATTCATGTATATGAGGGGTGGGTCAGAGAGAGAACTGTTTGAATTGCAAATATAAAAAGGTCTGCTAACACTTACCTGCCCAGCAAATACCAAGAAGACACTCTTCAGGCATATGCGCCGTAATTGTATGCTAATTAAATGTGCGGAGAGCCTAAAAAATTTTCTGTGCAGGAACATCATTGTGTGCATTTTCTGGCAGATGCAAAGGTTACAGTCGACCCTTTAAACTGGTGCCTGAGGTGGCCTGATGGTTATCCACTACAGAGAAGGACACCGCACAGCAAAACTTCATTATATAAAATAGCTTAACCCCTTGGTACTTCATGCTAATTTGCAAAGTTTTTGGGCAACTACAGCAACTTTATCATGAGCATTAGTGAAATTGGTGGAGTTGTGTTTTTTGGGGGAATTTTTAGCAAAGGAAATCCTCACTCAGGTTTTGGAAATCAATATCAAATTAACATATGGACAATATACTTTGCATACTGTGGTGCAGATGTCGCTTTCAACAGAGCAGATGAACTGTACATAAAAGGTTTTTAAACTGGTTGTATCTTCTGTACACAGGGGTCTTGGAAGAAGCAGAGTTTTATAACATTGCTTCCCTTGTGCGACTAGTGAAAGAACGGATTCGCGACAATGAAAATAGAACTTCACAGGTAATTCATACACAAACTGGCCCTTCATACGGTGCTGGGCACAGTATATGCTATCTAATTACTTTCCACATACTTCTGGTTTCACCCAGAAACTGTAATTTAGTAATATAATATAAGTGAGATTGGATAAGTTTCCAAAAGAAACTCTTATTACGCCAGTCTCTGGATAAGATATGGTGGATCTCTACAATATGTCTTAAAGAGAACCTGTCCTCACTATTTAACCTGTTAAAGTAAAGGTATGGCCTTAATGAACACACATATAAAAAGCGGGCTGAAATAAAGCCCTAGCCAGCTCACCAACCACAGCCAGAGCACGGAACCTCGTCTGGATCCAAACGAAAGTTGATTGTAGACAGGAAAGAAGAAAAGTTCCAGCTTCCAGGATAATACATTTTTATTCCAAAATGTAGATATAAAATTCCATACACAGCTTTCTCCCCAAATGCAAATGGATGTGTGTCGGGCACTGAATCAGCTATGCGTTTTGATCCTTTGTGGAACTTTTTCATCCATTTGCATTTGGGGAGAAAGCTGTGTATGGAATTTTGTATCTACATTTTGGAATAAAAACTTATTATCCTGGAAGCTGGAACTTTTCTTCTTTCCTGTCTACATGGCCTTAATGACCCTGATATATTGATGTAATGAATACCTTAGTGAACAAACTTGAAGCCTGGTTTTTGTTTAATTCACTTTAAAAGTTTTAGTGCAATAACCTCTTTGTGCAGCGGGGCGGGACTGTGGGTAGGGTCTTCTGCTCTGCTGTGGCCCCTCCACATTTGTATCTGCATCCTTTTTTAAGTTTTGCCACCCACTAACATTCATGTTGCGTGTGGTCCACCAAAATGGAGTCCATGGCTGCACATGCACAGACTAACATCTCGGCTCACCGATCTGTGCATGGGTCACCATATTGCTGAAGAACGTAGCGTTAATCTGAGCATGCACTGCCTCTGGCACAATTTTGCTGGAGACCGCAGGAGGTTAATCTGAGTATGCAAACACATGAATTCCCTACTCTGCTGTTAATACACAAACTATGGGAAAAAGTAAAAAAAAAAAAAAAAAATATGCAGGCTATCCATGGGGTGTCTCAATATACTTCTATATGGAATACCCCTTCCCTTTCTAATCTCAGCCACTTGGAGGGTTTTGAGAGCTGGGCCCGAAGAGGGATACGTAGATTTGAACATATATTGGAGGGAGATAGAATTAGATATTTTATTTGCGTATGGAATTTGGGATTCAGAATTTTACAAGCATTTACAAATTAGACATGCGTACCAAGCACAAAGTCTCATTGCAGGAAAACCCATGCAACGAAATAAAATTATACAGTGTATTGAAAAATCCACAGGAATAACTGGGATGATTTCTCATTTATATTGGGACATACTGCATTTGGTGCTTCTGAATCATCCTGTATGTGCGAAGGAGAGGTCTGAGCGAGATATTGGTCTTATTGAGGACAATTTATGGTCAGAAATATTAGAAAGTGTTCCCGGACTGTCGCTGGGAGAAGCCCACAGTTTGTCACATTTATATGCAATTCATCAAGTTTATCTCCCTCCCAAGTTTTTGTTTATTATTGGAGTTAGGCCCGATCCTCTTTGTCCAAGGTGTCGAACAAACACAGCCACCCTACTGCACATGTTATGGTTGTGTCCAAATCTTGAAGCGTTCTGGAGTGGAGTAATAGGGATAATTAATAGAGTATATTTGGTTGAGCTGAGCAGAACCCCCTTTGTATGTATCCTAAGATATATAGAAGACTTGCCAACAGAAGAGGTTGAGAAGTTAGCTGTATCTAGAATGCTTTTTATGGCCAGAAAATTGATAGTCCAGTATTGGATCTCCCACCAAACCCTCCTCAATTGCAGAATATGTAATGAAAATTAACTTGCTAGTTAATTTGGAAAGAGGTATATATCGCAAGAGAGATTCTATTTCCAAATTTGAAAAAAATATGGGCATGCTGGATTGATCATTCTGGTCTTGCATTGAGAGAGCTGACCAAATTCAGGTTGGGTCTATCCTGATACGACGATATAAAGGTGGACCAAGATTTAACTCTGACAGAGATTATTACACGATAATTTGATGTGGCTTACAATAAGGAGACTTCAGATATGTAGCTCTTTAATTGAGACTTATATTAACCTGTTGTTGTTATCTTCCTTTGTACTATTGTAACAATTTTGGGAGCGTCACTATATGTAATCAGCTATACCATTTTACAATTAAAATATTGTTTGCTTTGGGGTTGTAAACTGGAGGGAAGGGGAGAGCGGGGTTAGAGGTGTATGTACCTCTATTGCAGGTTGTTGTTTTCTTCTTTGTTTTTCCTTTTTGGATTGAAAATTTCAATAAAAAATACTTAAAAAAAAAAAAATAAAAAAAAAAAATCTGAGTATGTGCCGCCTCTTGTGCCATTTTGCTGGGACATGAATGTGCATAGGTACCGCCTGTGGCAAGGGCGACGCTAGCACAAAATTTTAATGGCTCATACACATGCTGTGGGGACATGGCAGAGACTAAGACCCTTCCCACAGTTCCGTCCTGGTGCACAAAGAAGATATTATACCAAAACTTCTAAGGTGAATTAAACAAGAACCAGGCTATGGATTCTTTCACTACAGGTATCCATTAAATCAGTATAACATATATAATGGCTATACCTTTACTTTTACAGGTTAAATGTTGCTGACAGATTCTCTTTAAAAGGTTTGTCCCCTTTGTAAAATAACAATAATAAAGAAAAGATATACTCTCTTCCAACATTGGGTCTCTTGTTGCATTGTTAGGCCATATGCGAGACGGTCGCAGCCCAACAGCGGCAGTTGAGTGGCTGCAGAGCTCACAAGGCATGTCACTGTCATGCGAATGCCAGGAGGCCCAGTGCTGATGTCGCTGGAATGGCTCCGGTTTTCTTCTTTTTTTTTTTTTGTGTGTTTTTTTTTTTAATTTTACAAAGGGCACTACTTTATCTGAGTAGGGATTGTCTTGGTAGCGGATAACCCCTTTAAAGACATGCTTTTATGTTTTTCAGACATTTGATTTGTTTGGTTTTTTTTTTTGTTTTTTGGCGATGAGGGTAGGGCATTTGTCCTTTAATAATCTTAGAATTTGACTGCTATTTGCCATATTCTTCTGTTAATTCATAAACTGTATTTATAGAAGAATATAGAAAGTTCTTAATACTCACTAATTTTTATATTTGCAGGGTCCAGTGAAGCATGTCTACAGAGTGTTACAGTGTCAAGAAGAAGAGCTGACACAGATGGTGTCCACCATGTCTGATGGTTGGAAGTTTGAGCAGGTGAGCCATGTAACATGCATGACATAAGAGGGTATATATTGTACAGGACATGGTCTACAAAAGACCCCAGTAGTCTCTTTCCTCTCATCAGTATGTTCATAATTCATTCAAAAGAGAGACACTTGCACATTAAAAGGTTTAATGACCTCTCTGCTTTAGTAAAACTCAATTAAAAGGGTATTCCCACATAGTGCATTTATGGTACAGTGGCATGGAAAAGTTTGGGTAACTCTGGTCAAAATAATTGTTATTGTGGAGAATTAAGCAAGTTGAAGATAGTAGGTCGAATCTCTGAATTGCCCTAATGAACCTAGCCACCCATGGGTGAGTAGCTAACAAATGGTCAAGGAATGTACTTAATGGCGATATCTGGACTTTTAGGGTGCTAGGTCTGAACCCCTTATTAAAATCCGTCTGGAGGAAATCTAGGACCGTTGGAATATCGGGCCTGCCCGGAACAACATCGGACCTGCCACCTTCCAGACAGAACCTTTTCCAGATTTTTTTTATATTTTGCGGCTGTGACCGGATTCCTACTAGCCTGAATTGTGGTAATAACTTGGTCCGATAACCCCTGAGCTGTCAGGATGTCCCGCTCGGGATCCAAGCTGACAGATGAAGTCTTCCTGGGTTCTGATGGAAGACTGAACCCTGATGGATGATATCTTTCCTTTGGGGAAGCATAACTGGATCTTCTAATGCCATGGCTCTTAGTAGTGGGAACCAACTTCTCTTTGGCCAATACAGGGCGAGCAGAAGTAACTTCGCCTGATCCTCTTGGATTTTCCTGGGAACTTCTGGAAAAAACACCATCGGGGGAAAGGCATAAGACAGAGACCTGTCCCACCTCTGACTCAACGTGTCGATGGCCGCTTGATTGTCTGTTGGATTTAGGGAGTAAAATCTGGTGACCTTTGTATTCTTCATGGTTGCAAACAGGTCTATTTGAGGTTTACCCCAGAGATGACAAAAGTACTGGATAACCTCCTCATTTAGCTCCCATTCCATCGGCCAGACCTTCTGTCTGCTCAGGTGATCCGCCACTATATTTTGGGATCCCTCGAGATGAACCGCCGCTACCGAGAGGGATCCCCGGTGCCTATCATGGCGAAGGAAAAAGAAAGAAGAAGAAAAAAAAGCCTGTAGAACAGGAGTCTTACCTGTAGCGCCGGCCGTCGGGTGCTGGAGGCACAGTCCCCGGTGCCCCCCCCCCCGGGCTCCGGGTTCGTGTGGGCGCAGGTGGGATCCCGGTGCTCCTGGAAGCTCGACCACGCCGCCCTCCCCTTGCGCCCGGGATATCTAGTAGGGGAGAGTCGTGGACGTCATCCGCCCGCTGACGTCAGCGGCGCAGAGGATCATGGGAATGCGCCGGCTGACGTCAGCAAAGGGCGACGGTGTCATGGCTTTCTGAAGCGGTCGGCCGGGGGTCGCAGGGGGGAGGGGAGGAGACACCCACCAGGACGGAGGCGCACTATTTAAATGAGGAACAGCGGCTGGGCAGGCAGTTCAAGGTGGCGTCAGAACAGGAGCTATCATTGTCTCTGCCTCCTTCACAACCCTCCGGTCGCAAACATGGTAGCCACTCAAGCAGCAGCCGCAGGTCGGGAGACTCCTCAAGGTCCAAAAAGCACAGGTCACGTTCTCAGACGCAGCCTCCAAGTCCGGTACCCTTGATTACGGGTGGTGAGTGATCTTCGTGAATGCTAGCATTATGTTAATAGGGGTTCCCTGTTGTATGTTTTACCCCGTAGGAAAAACCTAAAAAAGCGGGAAGTAAGAATAATAATAGGGACTGCGCCATATGTAAAACTCCCCTAGCAAGAGACTGGCAGAAAGATCTCTGCGCCAATTGTATTCAGCGAACCATGGCTGAAGAAGTGCCTAGTTTCACAGATAACCTGATATCGGCTCTTAGGTCAGAGATGGAGGGTTCAATTAAGACCTTGTTGAAGAAAGGGAGGAAAGGTAGAAAGAATCCCCCTAGTTCTCCCTCAGACTCCTCTTCGGCCTTATCTCGGACCGAACATCCATCCTCCTCAGACAGTGACACGGGGGGTAAGCCATGTTTTCCCGTAGAAGACACGGATGCTCTCCTAAAGGCCATTAGAACAACAATGGGCCTACAGGAAGAGAAAGCGGCTAAATCCCTAGAGGACGTCATGTTTGGGGGGCTTAAAGAGAGGAAAAAACGGACCTTTCCAGTAAATGAAAAGATCCAAGCGCTTATTGAGAGAGAATGGAGGAAACCCAAGAGATCAGGGGCTCTTCCCTCCGCCTCCAAGAGACGATACCCCTTTGAGCACAAAGATGCGGAAATATGGGACAAAGTCCCAAAGATTGACGCAGCGGTGTCCAGGTCTTCCAAAAAGTCAGCCCTACCCCTAGAAGACTCAGGGGTTCTTAGGGACCCGCTAGACAAAAAAGCTGATTCCTATTTGAGGCATGCATGGGAAGCAACAGCAGGAGGATTAAAGCCGGCAATAGCAGGCACCTGCACGGCGCGCTCCCTGATGATTTGGCTGCAGCAGTTAGAAGAGATGCTAGCTTCAAAGGTCCCAAGAGAAAAGATATTGGCAGATATGTATCTCCTGCACGGGGCAGCAGCTTTTTTGGCAGACACCTCGGCGGACTCTGAGGTTGACAGCTAGAGCGGCAGGCTTATCGAATGCCGCCAGACGCACGTTGTGGCTTAAAGGCTGTCCAGGTGACCTGCAATCTAAAGCTAAGCTGTGCTCTCTCCCCTGTGATGGTCTGTTTTTATTCGGGAAAAACTTGGATGACATCCTGGAAAAGGCGAGCGATAGGAAGAAAGGCTTCCCCAGGTTCCCAACAGACCAGAGAAGACAGCCCTTTCGGAGGGGAAGATTCAGTAGGGGTTGTCCTCCGGCCGATAGGAGAAGATGGGAAGATAAAAGGAAAAAGGAGTCAGGATTTATGTTTGGTGGAGGCACCTCCACTGCAAAGAAATCTCCACAATGATGCCAGCATCCCGGTAGGGGGGAAATTGGCACTCTTTCCCAGGCCTGGGGGAAGATCTCTTCCAATACCTGGATCCTAGGCATCTTAAGAGAAGGCCTGAGAATCCCCTTTGTTTGCCAGCCAAAAGCCGTGTTTGTCATTACCCCTATCAGGAAGGCGATCGAAGAACAGTTGGCCTTGGAATCAGAGATCCTGAGCCTGATAGACAAGCAGGTCCTTTCCGAAGTCCCAAATACACAGGAAGGAAGGGGGTTCTATTCCCCCCTTTTTCTGATAAAAAAAACATCCGTCGTTCAGGACAATCATAAACCTTAGAGGTCTCAATCGTGGATAAGGAATCAAACCTTCTAGATTGAATCGGTGGCTACAGCCATAAAGCTGCTACATCAAAATTGTTTTATGGCCGTAGTCGATTTAAAGGATGCGTATTATCACATCCCTATACATCCAGATTACCAAAAATACTTGAGTGGCTCTCTATATCCAGGGCGTACTCAGGCATTTCCAATTCAGAGCTCTTCCATTTGGCATATCTATAGCCCCGAGGGTTTTTACCAAGGTCATAGCGGAGGTAACAGCCTTCCTCCGAATTCAGAATACGGTCATAATACCCTACCTGGACGATTTCCTTATAGTGGGCAGCTCAGAGGACCACTGTATGGCACAGTTGAGCCGGGTGACTGACACCTTACAGGAATTGGGGTGGATAATAAATTTAAAAAAATCAAAACTAAAGCCCTTAAGGAAACAGACCTTCCTGGGATTTATCCTGGATTCAGAACAGCAAGCGTGTCTGCTTTCGGATACCAACATAGAGAAGGTACAGAACATGGCTTTGGCGGCCCGAGACCAACCTCATATGACATTGAGAAACGCGGTGTCTCTGCTAGGTACCCTGACGGCCTGTATTCCAGCGGTCAGGTGGGCTCAATTTCACACCCGACAGCTCCAGGGCGAGATATTGTCAACACAAAGATCGCTGAGAGGGTGTTTAGAAGGAAGACTAGAGCTTTCCTTAGAGACCAGAGACTCTCTCAACTGGTGGTTGGACAGTACAAACTTGGCTTTGGGAATGCCTTGGGACAGACAGACGACCGACGTAATACTGACAGACGCAAGCTCCCTGGGGTGGGGGGCACACCTATGAGGTCATGTGGCCCAGGGTTCTTGGAGGCCTCAAGAAATGGGGGCATCTTCCAACCTGAGAACTGTGGGCAGTGAACAAAGCCTTAATCCACTTCATTCCCCTACTCAGAGGTCGCAAAGTCCGCATTATGTCGGACAACAAAGTAACGGTGGCGTACATCAACCACCAAGGGGGGACAAGGTCTCACTCCCTAATGATGGCAGCGGGCGACATTCTTGGCAGAGCGGAGCAACACCTACACTCCTTAACAGCCTTGCACATAAAAGGGGCAGAAAACATAGAGGCCGATTTCCTGAGCCGCAATACTCTGAGGCAAGGAGAATGGGCTCTAAATCGGTCCGTTTTTCAAAAACTAACACAGCTTTGGGGGAAACCGGTGATAGACCTCTTTGCCAACAGAAACAACAGGCAAGTAGAGCGGTTTTGCTCACTAAACCCGAGGGAAGAACCATGGGCTGTGGACTCATTGCAGATTCCGTGGGACTTCAGGCTAGCCTATGCGTTCTCCCCCCACCCCCCCCCCCCCCCCCCCAGTGGCCCTGATCCCAACAGTTGTCAAGAAGATCAGGAACGATCAGGCCAGAGTGATTCTAATAGCTCCATTTTGGCCAAAAAGGCCCTGGTTTGCGCTGCTACGAATGATGTCCCGCTCCGATCCATGGGTTCTGCCAGAGATCCCCGACCTACTAGCTCAGGGTCCAATATTCCACGCTCAAGTCAAAGAATTCCATCTGACAGCATGGAATTTGAAAGGTCGCTTTTGATAGAGGTTTCTCTCCCGGGTTGGTGGCCACCCTACTAAAGAGTAGGAAACCGGTGACAACCAAATCTACGGCAGAACATGGAATAAATTCCTGCAGTTCCTTGGGTAAGCCGTTAGAACAAGAACCCCAGATTAGTGCCATCTTGGAGTTTTTTACAATCAGGATTGCAGCTGGGGTTAGCGGTGAACACTCTGAAGGTTCAGGTATCTACACTAGGAGCGCTCTATAACTGCAACTTGGCAGCAAATAGATGGGTAGCCAGATTTATCAAATCCTGCCATAGGTCTAGGCCTATTCCAATACCCAGAATAGCCCTGTGGGATTTAAACCTGGTACTAGAGGCCCTTACAAAAGAACCGTACGAGCCTTTACATCAGCTACCCATAAAATATCTGACCCTAAAGACGATCATTTTATTGGCCCTTACATCGGCCCGTAGAGTAAGCGACTTGCAGGCTCTTTTGGTAAATCCACCCTATACACAAGTTTTTCAGGACAGGGTGATATTAAGAACAGACCCTACTTATCTGCCTAAGGTAGCATCAGATTTCCATCGGGGTCAGGAGATCATCCTCCCATCCTTCTGTGATAATCCAAAGAATTCAGGGGAGGAAAAATTCCATAGGTTGGACGTTAAGAGAGACCTGCTAGAATACATATCTGTCACTAGCCAGTGGAGGAGGTCCCAGTCCCTATTTGTAGCCTTCCAGGGTGCCAGAAAGGGCCATGGAGTATCAAAAGGGACTACTGCCAGATGGATTAGGGAGGCCATTAGTATAGCCTACTCAGCTAGTGGTGGTCCGATTCCTGACGGCATCAAGGCTCATTAGAGCCGTGGCGACCTCCTGGGCTGAAAAGGCAGTGGTATCAATTGAACAAATTTGTAAGGCTGCTACCTGGGCCTCACCTTCAACCTTCTTTAAGCACTCTAGATTAAATCTATCCTCCTCTGCTGACTTAACCTTTGATAGAAGGGTGCTGCAAGCGGTGGTCCCTCCCTAAGGTGTTTCGTAGTCTCCAAAAATCTCTCAGGTGTGCTGTCATGGGTGAAGGGAAAACCACCATGGTTACTTACCGGTAGCCGGTTTTTCCAGAACCCATGACAGCACCTGTATATCCCCCCCTTTTCACTGTATGGGTGTGCACGATTAGTAGGGTGCTTTTGTGTGATGTGGTGTTGGATTAACATGTAACTAACTGGGAAGTCCTCTCAATGCTCTGTAACCCAACTGAAGCGGGGGAGAGGTGCCGCCCCTTATATCTCAGTAGGTTCCTGTCCTGGCGGGGCGGATCCCTCTCTCAGGTGTGCTGTCATGGGTTCCGGAAAAACCATCTACCGGTAAGTAACCATGGTGGTTTCTCTGCCCAGGAGAAGATTCTGTACCCCAGATCCTGGAGTGCCCAGCGTCTGGGGCTCCCCTGGTGTCACAAGAAAGATAGCGTTGTTACATTGTCCGATAGGATCTTTACATGTTGCCCTTTAGATATGACTGATTTCGCCTTCCCACGTGGCGTAGAGTTCCCTGTAGTTGGACAACTTGGACTGGATGTCTGATGGCCATCTGCCATGAAGAATCCTTCCCTCCAAATGTGCTTCCCAACCCCACTTGCTGGCAGCCATAGTGATCACCATCCGCGGTGAGGAGATCCAAGGAATTAACTGCAGATTTTTTGGCTAGGTCCACTAAAGTAGTGATCTTCACACAGCCAGGGATAAGGACATTCTTCTGTCGAGTGATAACTGGCGCCGGTCCCAGACGGACAAGACTTCTCTTTGCAAGGCTCTCGAGTGGAACTGTGCCCACCAGCCACAGGGGATGCAAGCTGTCAGAAGGCCTAGAATTTTCAGTGCCGACCTGATTGAAGCCCGACTTCTCAGGAACTCTCGGACTCTGTTTCGCACAGTCTCCTGCTTCTCCGGTAGGAAGGATATTCTGCATCTTCACCATCACCTTCTGCCGGTTGAGGATCCACCGATCCACCCCAGGTACTCCATTGTGGATATGAGTCCTTCCACTGAATTTACCACCAGTAGGAAATCATCTAAATATGGCACTATGATTATCCCTTTGTTCCTTAAGTAGGCTACCATCTCCGATACCAATTTGGTAAAAAATTCGGGTTGCCAATGCTAGGCTGAATGGAAGACACTGAAATTGTCAGTATTGATTCTGGATCTTTACCGCAAATCTCAAATTTTTGGGATGCCAGGTGTATTGGAACCTGGTATTATGCACTTTTTAGATCCAGGGTCCATATAAATGCGTCCCTGTCTATAAGGGGAACCGTTGATTTTGTAAACTCCATCCTGAACCTTTTGTACTTTACCCAGAAGTTTAAGTGCTTCAGATTTATTATAGTGTGGGATTCTCCTGATGGCTTTATGATGGTGAACAACGCAGAGTAGTGACCCCTGCGCTCCTTCGTCTGGGGGACCGGGATTATCACAGAAGTGTCGACCAGTTCCTTTAGGTCTGCTACCATGGAAGACTGTCGACAACGGAAGGGGAACGATAAACCTTTCGGGTGGAGGTGCAGTAAACTCTATAGCGCAAGCCTCTGCTATGGTTCTGAGAACCCACTGATCCTGGGTAATGTGGTGACAAATTGCCGCGAACCGCCTGAGTAAAAAAACACAGCATGCTCATTAATTTAGCGGAATCGCGGTGATCCCGCACCCATAGGAATGCATTGTTCTGCTTACTTTCCGCATGTGGCTGTGCACACCATGCGAAAAGTAAGCAGAACATTTGCAGATGGTACCCACGTTCCGGAGGAGAGGAGACTGTCCTCTCGTGTGTTTTCCTGTCCCTGTAAGCAGGAGAATGACGACCTCCCAGGGTGCTGTCAGGAGGGACAAAAAAATATGGGCTGATGGAAAAGTTTGGGCACCCTTGGTGATTTGTGTGCTTCAATACGTTTTTACCAAGTTTTCAGACCTTTATTAGCCTGTTAGAGTTATGGCTTGATCACTATCGTCATTAGGAAAGGCCAAATCATGGAGATTTCCCAGCTTTATAAAAACCCAGCCTCCTCTAACCTTGTGCCAAAATACAGCAGCCATGAGTTCTTCTAAGCAGCTGCCTAGCACTCTGAAAATGGTGGAGGCCCACAAAGCAGGAAAAAGATATGGCAGTTGCTAGGAACAGTGGAGGTCAAGGTAAACCAAGTAAATTTTCAGTGAGAGCTGCTCGTAGGATAGCTAGAGAGGCAAATCAAAAACCCCACTTGACTGCAAAAAATTTAGCAGACTCTGACCAGTAGAACAATGTACCACAACTCCAGAGACACATGCACAAATATGGCCTTCATGGAAGAGTGATCAGAAGAAAACCTCTCCTGTGTCCTCAACATAAATTTTAGCTCAATAAACATACAAAAGAACATCTAAATAAGCCTGATATGTTTTGTAAGCAAGTTCTGTGGACTGATGCAGTTAAAATAGAACTCTGGCCACAATGATCAAAGGTATGTGTGGAGAAAAAAGGCACAGAATTTCACGAAAAGAACATCTCGCCAACCATTACGCATGGTGGTGGATCAATTATGCCTTTTGGTATGTGTTTAGTCAATGGGGAACATTTCACGTGTACTGAGAAGAATGCATTCAAGGACATTTCAACAAATTCCTGATGCAAACACAACACCATCAGTAAAAAAAAAAAAGTTGAAACGAGTGGCTTCTACAAGTGGATAATGATCCTAAACACACATCAAAGTCCACAATACATTACTTCAAAAAGGCACACACTGAAAGTTTTGCAATGGCCCTCAGTCCCCTTATCTGATCATCATTGAAAATCTGTGGCTAGACCTCAAAATAGGAGCGCGTGCAAGGCAACCCAGGAATCTCACAGAACTGGAAGAATTTTCCAGGATGGAGGAATAGGAATCCCTCAAACAAGAATTGAAAGATTCTTGGCTGGTTACAAAAAGCGTTTACAAGCTGTTATACTTTCAAAAGGGTGTTCTACTGTATACTTACCATGGAGGGTGTGCATTGTTCTCTTTTATAGGTATATTTTTGAGTAAAATGTAAATTCTCTTTTATTCTGTAAACTACTGACAACATGTCTTCGACTTTCCAAGCACTGAATTTTGTATTTATTCTCAGAAAATAAGAAATGGTCAAAATAACAAAAAAAATGTAGCGCTTGCAGACCTCAAATAATGCCAAGAAAACAAGTCCATGATTTAGAAACAACAGTATTAATGTTCTAACTCAGGAAGAGTTCAGAAATCAGTATTTTGTGGAATAACCATGATTTTTAATCACAGCTTTCATGTGTCTTGGCATGCTTTCCACCAGTCTTTCAGACTGCTTTTGGGTGACCTTATGCCACTACTGGTACAAAAATTTAAGCAGTTCTTAGTTTGATGGCTTGTAGTTATCCATCTTCCTCTTGATTACATTCCAGAGGTTTTCAATGGGGTTCAGATCTGGAGATTGGGCTGCCCATGACAGGGATTTGATGTGGTGGTCCTTCATCCACACATTGACCAAGCTGTGTGTGGCATGATGCATTGTCCTGCTGGAAAAAACAGTCCTCAGAGTTGGGGAACATTGCCTGAGCAGAAGGAATCGACTGTTTTTCCAGGATAACCTTGTATGTGGTTTGATTCATACGTCCTTCGCGAAGATTAACCTGCCCAATTCCAGCCTTGCTGAAGCATCCCCAGATCATCACCGATCCTCCACCAAATTTCACAGTGGGTGCAAGACACAGTGGCTTGCTCTACACAAGAAGAAATGCATAGAGCAAGACAGGGAGGGGGGGATCAGTTGAATAAGCCCCGCCCAGCGGATCGGACAGCGTCAGTTTACATACATCTGAACCGATATAAAAAAGGTATTTATGCATGAAAGGTGCGGGGTCAGGGGGAAGCAAAAGTACTAAGAGAATCCTTATGTGATGCACAATTGAATGATATCATTATATGATATCTCAAAAAAGGGGTGACAGATTCCCTTTAAGTAGAATGAAGTGTACTCAGGTTGGAATTCAACTGACACTGGAATGGAAAGATGAAATGTATCATCTTTAACTTTAGTCTTTTTTTAGAGATCATTTAATTTTAAACTTAGTTGTAGGTATGACCATAGGTGCCCAAACTTTAACATGCCACTGTATACCTAAGGGATATGCCATACATGTGTAGTCACAGCAATAGTACCTGCATCTATCTTGAAAACAGGGTTGTGACGCTGTCAGTTGTAGAGCGAGTCTGTCAGAATCCATTAATTTGTATGAGAATTATCACCATCTCTCCAGTGAAAGCTAAATGTGACAGGGCCCCGTTCTTCAGGTACATGCATATTCTTTGGATATGCCATTAATGTACAAGATGACAATATCCCTTTTAACCCCACATTTTCTTGCTAAACACACTGGAGAGTTGATCTTTGTCTTACCAGCATGCGTGCAGCAGTAAGGAGTGTGACGACTTGTACATCATTGTTTTTCAGCTTATCAGTATTGGATCTTCTTACAACTATGGCAATGAAGACCAAGCAGAATTCCTGTGTGTTGTGTCCAGGGAGCTGAATAACTCTACCAATGGACTTGTCATTGAGCCCAGTGAAAAGGCAAAGGTAAGTGTAGCTGCTATCTTATGAACAGCACATTGTTTTGTTAAAAACTACTTATTAAAGACTGGATTTTATCATAACATTTTTTTTTAACCCCTTCCCATCTGAGCGAACTTTTTGTCATTTTGTTTCCTGAACCTTCTTCTAGAACCAAAACTTTTCTTTCTCTTTTGTCTCATTGGGGGACACAGAAACCGTGGGTGTGTGCTGCTGTCACTAGGAGGTTGACACTATGCATGAAAAAAAAATGTTAACTCCGCCTCCGCAGTATACACCCCTCCGACCGGCTGTAGGACAATCCGTTTTGCTTAGTGACAGCAGGAGGTAGACAGGGGTCTCTTGCAGACCTATGCCTACCTCAATGTGCGTCGTTCCTTTTCAGGTAACCATGGAGGGATACAGAGTAGATTTGCTGCATCTGTATTCCCACACTGGGATCGTGAGTACGGCGTGTACTGCCACCCCGTATCCTCATGAATCCCACGGACAGGACCCTATCCCCTAACACAGGACTCGTGTTCAGGTGGCAGCTCCTGGTCCTGACCTTCGTCTCCCATCACTCGCCCATCAGAGCCTGATGATTGAGAGAGATGCCCTGCAGAAAAGGTTTGGGACAGCAATCTTTTCATGCAGATAACCGACCCCTGTTACGGGGTGAACTGGAGGTAAGAGGCTGCAGCGTTGTATGATCCGCTCTGGCTGAATGTGACCGCTGTAATCTTTCAAGCACGGCAGTTCCAGCCTCCTCCTGTTGCAGCGTTATGGCCCTGGGCTCTGCCAACGCCAGATTCCGGCTCCCGGCAGGCTCCCCCCCCCCCCCCCCGGCTTCCTCTTCCTGTACCAGCGCCATTCTTGGTGCTCCAGGAGGCCGGAGTAGGGCCCCGCCCTCCACTTCCGGGCGGGGATTTCACAAGGCTTCTAGGCAGCGGCAGGGCTGTTCACCTCGCGCGCTCTCTCTCTCCCTCATCAGCCTTCGGGCGGCAGCTGCGGCGGGGACACAGGTCGTGGGTATGTGAGTACTGCACTACAGGTTGCTCCCTCTCTCCGCTTTCTACTCCCAATGATTGGCACCAGGTAAAACCTGTCGGTATGCCCAAGGGAGAGCATTCCCGCTCCTCCTCATCCGCCTCAGTGCCCTTGGTCGAATATTTTGTATGTACCAAATGCAATGTCAGGCTTCCTTCAGGCCAGTCCTCGCCAGGCCAGTCCTCGTCGCTCAGATTGCAGCAGATCTACGGTTTCACCTACGCTAGAGAGCAGTTGCAGCCCCCCCCATTTTGCCGGTCAGAGCTCCCACATTACCCCTGGCGCAGGAGGAAGCCACCTTGCTTGCCGCCCAAGGGCCATCCATCACCACGGGAGACAGCGAGTGTCCAGGATGGGCCTCTTCCTTATCGAAGTCCGTGGCTGACCTTACCATGGTATCACAGACCTTGGTAATGGTGCTTAACAGATTGCCACTTCAGACTCCAGTAGACACAGGAGCACCAAAGGAGCATCCTTTTGGGCCTTCTAGGGGCCGTAAAAGATTTAGTCAGGACCACCAACCCAGGTCCCCTTCTCACTCCATCTCACCGCCAGAATTCCTCTGGCCGTCTGCCTCCTCCCGGTCCTCATCCCCAGAATCAGGCGAGACATTATCAGAGACACACTCAGAGGAGGGTTCTGAGTACGGGCCAGAACAGTGCCAGGTCAAGGATATGGTTCAGGGCCTCATTACCGCAGTCAATTAGACCTTTAACAGTGGGGACACCACATCAAAACCTTATTATCAGGTTTTCTCATTTAAGCGTCATAAGTCCCCCTCTAGGGTCTTCGCCTCCCACAAGGATTTTGAGGAAGTATTGATCAGGAAAAGGGAGAACCCAACCAGGCGGTTTCAGAGAGGAAGTCATTTTGGGATTCTATATCCCTTCCATCCAGATCTCACCGCCAACTGGACAGTCTCCCCTTCGGTGGACCCAGCAGTGTCCAGACTCGCTACCAATACAGTCCTCCCACTCGCCAGTGGGGCAGCCCTAAAAGATCCCAATGATAGGAGGAAAGAATCCCTGACAAAATCCGCCTTTGAGGCAGCAGCCGCTACATTGTGTCCAGCCTTCGCCTCAGCCTGGGTAGCTACGTCTGTTACAGAATGGGCCAAACAGCTTAGACAGGGCATATTGGCCGGGGCCCCACCAGCAGAACTAGCGGAGTTCGCAGATCAAATTTCTCATGCCGGGAGGTATATGGTATTAGCAGCCCTGGATGTCGTGTCTTGCGCAGCTAAAGCATCCAGTAACATGGTAGCCGTCCGGCTGACGGTTTGGCTAAAGGCTTGGCAGGTTGATTTGTCCTCAAAGAAATCACTGACCAATCTGCCGTTTCAGGGCACCTGGCTCTTTAGGTCAATGTTAGATCAAATCATTAAGGATGCAACTGGGGGCTACAAGCTCCCTTCTCCCTCAGGCCAAGCCTCGTCAATATGTTTTCAAACGTAGGGCTCAGCCCTTTCGCCATACCCCAGCAACAGGCACTTATGCTCAGGGCCCGCAGAGGTCGCAAGCACCGAAAGATAGGAGGAAGGTATCATTTCGGGCCACACTGTTATGGCATTCCCACAGTTCCAACAGCAGAGCTACCAGGTCAGGGCCGGGCAGAGCCACTTCAGCCTGATGCCAGCAGGGAGTCCAACTCCCTTCCCAGTACCTCTCCCAGACTAGGAAGTCGCCTTCTCCTCTTCAGAGATGTCTGGCAGAATTCAGTAGAGGATATCTGGATAAAGGAGGTAGTATCAACAGGATGCAAGATAGACTTCAACGCGCTTCCGCGAGATCGCTTCTTTCTATCGCAGCCACCAAAAGACGCTGCTATAGCTCTAGGTTTTTTTGCTGCAATCGACTCTCTCCTCAACGCAGGAGTAATCGTCCCTGTTCCCGAGCAGGAACGTTTTACCCGCTTTTACTCAAACCTGTTTGTGATACCGAAAAAGGATGGCTGTTTGTCCCATACTAGACCTCAAAAGGATAAACAGATGGGTCCGCTTACGCCATTTCAGGATGGAATTGATTCGGTCGGTAATTACGTCTATGGAGGATCAGGAATTCCTTTGTTCCATAGATATCCGGGACGCCTACCTACATGTCCCCATTTTTCAGGGACCTCAGAGGTTTCTGTGTTTTGCTGTCCAAAAGCAGCATTTCCAGTTTGTGGCCCTGCCATTTGGGCTGGCAACATCCCCCAGAATTTTTACAAAGATTATGGCAGCGATGGTTGCTATATTAAGGGTCAGAGGCATAATATTGGTACCATATCTCAACGATATTCTCGTCAAGTCCGCCCTCCTTCGCTCAGGCCCAGGAAAATATAGTGGTAGTTTTTAAACACGCTGTCCCGGTTTAGTTGGATCATAAACAGGGAGAAATCCCACCTAATGCCAACACAACGCCTAGAATTCTTAGGGATGATAATCGACACCCGCCGCTTGAGGGTCTTTCTCCCAGAAAGAAAGTGGATTACCCTCCAGCAGGGAATTCGCTCTCTGTTGAAATTCCGGCTTCTATCCTTTCGCGCTGCCATGAGAGTCCTGGAAAGGATGGTAGCAGCTTCAGTGGCAATACCCTTTGCCCTGTTCCGTTCCAGGATACTGCAGAGGAACATAATCCTTCAGTTGGACAGGTCCATCTCTTCGCTGGATCGCCTCTTCCTCCCTTCCATTCAGACCAGGGAGTCCCTCAAGTGGTAGCTGACCTCCCCCCTTGTTCATCTGGGTCGGCCTTTTCCCCCTGTCCACTGGCAGGTATTAACTACAGATGCCAGTCTCCTGGGCTGGGGAACGGTATTCCGCCACCTGACGGTCCAGGGACGATGGTCGAGGCAAGAATCCTCACTATCAATCAACATTCTAGAACTGACGGCTGTCTTTCTAGCACTTCTACATTGGGAAAGATACCTCAACAACCAGCCAGTCCGGATTCAAACGGACAATGCCACGGCGGTGGCATACATAAATCACCAAGGGGGAACCAGAAGTCCCCGGGCACTGGCCGAGGTATCCAGAATCTTCAACTGGGCAGAAACCGCAACTCCGGCAATTTTGGCAGTTTACATTCTCGGCACAGACAACACGGCCGCAGACTTCCTCAGTCTGGAGGGGCTCGCGGCAGGAGAATGGTCCTTACACCAGGACGTGTTCCGTCAGATATGCCAGCTATGGGGGACTCCAGATGTGGACCTCTTGGCATCGCGACAGAACAGGAGGGTCCAACAGTTTGTCTCAAGATACCGCGATCCTCTAGCAATAGGGGTCGACGCGCTGGTCATTCCCTGGACACAGTTCAGACTCCCCTTCCTCTCCTGCCCAGACTGCTAAAGAAGATCAAGGCGGAAGGGGTGCCGGTCATATTGATCGCCCCGTACTGGCCCAGGAGGGCCTGGTTCGCAGAAGTTATCAGTCTTCTCACAGGCACCCCCTGGAGACTCCCCGAAAGACCAGATCTCCTGGCTCAGGGGCCGTTTTACCACACGAATTCTCGGTTGCTCAATTTGACCGCATGGCCGTTGAAACCACAATACTGAGAGCAGTGGGTTTTTTGGACCGAGTCATTAATACAATGATTCAGGCTAGGAAGCCTTCCTCGTCCAGGGTCTTATCGAGCCTGAAAGGCCTATTTTGGCTGGTGTGAGTCTAATCACATCACACCTATGCCCTGTTCCCTGCCATCTGTCCTAGCCTTTCTCCAGGCAGGGTTAGATGGCGGTTTGGCCCTAAGTTCCTTGAAAGGCCAGGTATCTGCTCTCTTTTCTTTTTCAAAGAAATTTGGCCTCCCGCTTACAGGTTAAGACCTTTTGGCAAGGAGTGGCACATGCAGACCCTCCTTACAGATCCCTTGTGGCTCCATGGGATCTTAACTTGGTAGCCTTGACAAGTTCACCCTTCGAACCCCTCCAAGAAGCTCCCATGTCTTTGTTGTCCTGGAAGGTGGTATTTCTCATAGCCATCACCTCTATTAGATGGGTTTCAGAATTGGCGGCATTGTCCTGTCGCCCTCCATTCCTAATTATGCACCAGGACAAGGTTGTTTTGCAGCCTTCTCCTAACTTTTTCTACCCAAGGTGATATCGGCCTTCCACCTGAACGAGAATATAATCCTTCCGTCATTTTGACCCGCTCCAACCCATCCTCTGGAGCGTTCTTTGAATAAGCTAGATCCTTATCGCCCTGACCAGGTCTATCTGGCCAGGACCATTCCCTTCAGGAAGGCGGACTCTCTCTTTGTTATCCCTAATGGGGTGAGAAGAGGCCTGCCGGCCTCTAAGGCATTGCCCGCTGGATGAGAATGGCAATTCTTGAAGCCTACCGGGTGAAGGACAGGGTGTCCCCTGCTGGGGTCAAGGCCCATTCAACCCAGGCGGTGGGCGCCTCCTGGGCGGTACACAACAGGGCATCAGCCATGCAGTTGTGCAAGGCTGCCACATGGTCGTCCGTGCATACCTTTTCAAGGTTCTATAAGGTCCATACCTATGCTTCAGTGGACGCCAGCGTAGGCAGAAGAATCTTGCAGGCAGCAGTAGGGAGTTCTCCGACCTGGAGGAAGTTTGTCTTTTCCGACCCCAGGGACTGCTTTTGGACGTCCCACGGTTTCTGTGTCTCCCAATGAGACGAAAGAGAAAATAGGATTTTATTTGCTTACTGTAAAATCTGTTTCTCAGAGTCTTCATTGTGGGACACAGCACCCTCCCATGATTTTATTACGTGTTTGGAATATATGATGACTTACATGATGAGGTCTCCTCCTACTGCTTTTTCACGAACTGATTGTCCTACAGCCGGTCGGAGGGGTGTATACTGCGGAGGCAGAGTTAATATTTTTTTTCATGCATAGTGTCAACCTCCTAGTGACAGCAGCACACACCCACGGTTTCTGTGTCCCCCAATGAAGACTGAGAAACAGATTTTACGGTAAGCAACCAAAATCATGTTTTGTTTCAACATAGTTATAATGAGGGCTTGTTTTTTTTTTTTTTTGCAGGAGTTGTAGCTATCAGCAGGATTGTACTCAGTAACCTAAAGACAGTGTCAGGTTGACACCGTTATACTGATTAAAATGATACCTTGGTTGATGAAATCCGTCTTGTGGTTGGGGGGAGGTTCTTCATGTGGTGCTCTAATTATGTATTCATCAACATGGCTTCTGATAGGTCACTGATCCCCCTAGTTTACATAATGAATATTATTTATACAGTGGGGAAAGAAGTATTTAGCCAGCCACCAATTGTGCAAATTCTCCCACTTAAAAAGATGTTTTATATCCTTTGGCAATGACAGAGGTCAAATGTTTTCTGTAAGTCTTCACAAGGTTGGCACACAGTGTTGGTGGTATGTTGGCCCATTCCTCCATGCAGATCTCCTCTAGAGCAGTGATGTTTTGGGCCTGTCGCTGGGCAACACATACTTTCAAATCCCTCCAAAGGTTTTCTATGGGGTTGAGATCTGGAGACTGGCTAGGACACTCCAGGACCTTCATATGCTTCTTAAGAAGCGACTCCTTCGTTGCTCTGGTATTGTGCTAGGGATCATTATCATGCTGAAAGATCCATCCACGTTTCATCTTCAGTGCCCTAGCTGATGGAAGGAGGTTTGCACTCAAAATCTCCCGATACATGGCCCCATTCATTCTTTGATGTACACGGATCAGTCATCCTAGTCCCTTTACAGAGAAACAGCCCCAAAGCATGATGTTGCCACCCTCATGTTTCACTGTAGGTATGGTGTTCCTTGGATGCAACTCAATATTCTGTCTCCTCCAAAACACAACAAGTTTTGTTTCTACCAAACAGTTATACTTAGGTGTCATCAGACCATATGATATTCTCCCAAAACTCTTCTGAATAATCCAAATGCTCTCTAGCAAACATCAGACGGGCCCAGACATGTTCTGGATTAAGCAGGGGGACACGTCTGGCACTGCAGGATCTGAGTCCCTGGCGAAGTAGTGTGTTACTGATGGTAGCCTTTGTTACACTGGTACGAGCTCTGTGCAGGTCATTCACTAGGTCCCCCCCATGTGGTTCTGGGATTTTTGCTCACCGTTCTTATGATTATTTTGACCCCACAGGGTGAGATCTTGCGTGGAGCCCCAAATCGAGGGAGATTCAGTGGTCTTGTATGTCTTCCATATTCTTATTATTGATCCCACAGTTGCTTTCATTACACCAAGCTGCTTGCCTATTGCAGATTCAGTTTTCCCAGGCTGGTGCAAGGCTACAATTTTGTTTCTGGTGTCCTTCAACAGCTCTTTGGTCTTCACCATAGTGGAGTTTGGATTGTGACTGTTTTAGGTTGTGGACAGGTGTCTTTTATACTGATGAGTGGAGGACAGAGGAGCCTCTTAACCCCTTTCTGACATCTGACGTACTATTCGTCCATGTGCCCTTGGCCTGAATGCGCATGGACGGGTTAGGACGTCATGGTGATCGGCCGCGCTCACTAAGCGCCAAGCACTAAGGCCCAGGAGCGGTCACAGATTGCCCCTGGCACTTTAACCCCAGAACACTGCGATCAAACATGATCACAGCATTCCTGCAGAAGCAGAGGGGCTGTCAGCTCTGACAGTGCCATTAATGTCTGTAAAGTGCTGTGGAATTATTGATGCTATATAAATGAGTAAAATAAATTAAAATACCACCAAAAACATTAATTACACATTATAGATGCAATTATGCTGCAGCGTTGCTTTTAAAATATATATATAACTAGCTGAAGAGCCCGGCGCTGCCCGGGCATAGTAACTAACTGTGGTTAGTTATAGCAAATTATAATTATCCTCCATCCCATAGTCCCGTGCCCATATACCCATCACACATCCTCCATCCCATAGTCCCATGCCCATATACCCATCACACATCCTCCATCCCATAGTCCCATGCCCATATACCCATCATACATATCCACGATCCCATAGGCCGTGCCCATATACCCATCATACATATTCTCCATCCCATAGTCCGGTGCCCATATACCCATCACACATATCCTCCATCCCATAGGCCGTGCCCATATACCCATCATACATATCCTCCATCCCATAGTCCCATGCCCATATACCCATCATACATATCCACGATCCCATAGGCCGTGCCCATATACCCATCATACATATCCTCCAGTGCAGCTGATCGCGGTTGGGTTTCAGCTGGTTATCACAGCTGACACCCGGCACTATATGCCAGGAGCGTTCAAGGACCACTCCTGGCACATTAACCCCCGGCACACTGCGATCAAACATGATCGCATTGTTGTGGGGACATAGGGAAGAATCGCGCAGGGAGAGGGGGCTCCCTGCGTGCTTCCCTGAGACTCTCAGAACAACACAATGTGCTTGCGGTTTTCCAAGGGCCTCCTCCCTGCAGACCCCCGGATCCAAGATGGCCGCAGGGTCATTCCGGCTCAGTGCCTGCTGAGAGCAGGTTCTTTGAAGCCTCCTACACTGCATGTCAGATAGCTGATCTGACGCAGTGCAAAGTGTCAGTTCAGCGATGTCCCACTGTGGGACAAAGTAAAAAAATAAATAAAGAAGAAAAAATATTCCTCATATTCATTTTTTTGTAAATAGAAAAAAAACAATTAAAAGTACATATATATAGTATAGCCACGTCCATAATGACCCGCCTTATAAAACTGTCCCGCTAGTTAACCCCTTTAGTGAACCCCTTAAAAAAAGGCAAAAAAAAACAATGCTTTATCCTCATACCGCCGAACAAAAATTGCAGTAACACGTGATCAAAAAGACGGATATAAATAAACATGGTACTGCTGAAAACATCATCTTGTCCCGCCAAAAAAAATGAGCCGCCACACAGCGTCATCGGCGAAAAAATAAGTTATAGCTCGCAGAATAAAGCGATGCAAAAATAATTTTTTTTTTATGTAAAAATGTTTTCATTGTATAAAAGTGCCAAAACATAAAAAATATAATTGAGGTATTGCTGTAATCGTACTGACCTGAAGAATAAAACGGCTTTATCAATTTTACCACACGCGGAATGGTGTAAACGCCCCCCCCCCCCCCACACACACACACACACACGCGGAATGGTGTAAACGCGCACACACACACACACACACACACACACAAAATTCATGAAATGCTGGTTTTTGTTCATTCTGTGTCCCAAGAATTGAAATAAAAAGCGATCAAAAAATGTCACGTGCCCGAAAGTGGTACCAATAAAAACGTCAACTCGTCCCGCAAAAAATAAGACCTCACATGACTCTGTGGGGTCAAAATATGGAAAAATTACAGCTCTCAAAATGTGGTGATGCAAAAAACTATTCTTTGCAATGAAAAGCGTCTTTTAGCGTGTGACAGCTGCCAAACATAAAAACCCGCCATATAATGTAAATCATACCCCCCTTTATCACCCCCTTAGTTAGGGAAAAATAATAAAATTGGGAAAAATGATAAAATTTAAAAAATGTATTTATTTCCATTTTCCGGTTAGGGTTGGGATTAGAGGTGTGTTGGGGTTAGGGGTGGAGTTAGAATTGGGGGGGGGTTCCACTGTTCAGGCACACCAGCGGCTCTCCAAATGCAACATGGTGTTTGATCTCAATTCCAGCCAATTCTGCATTGAAAAAGTCCTTCCCTTCCAAGCTCTGCCATGCGCCCAAACAGGACAAATTGCACAACAACTTTTGGGTTCCAATTTCTCATGTTACTCTTGGGGAAAATAAAAATCCTCTCCTACAGCAGATTCTGCATGAAAAAGGCATGCTTGTGCCAAAACGTTGCAGAAGATAATCTCTTTCTATTGAGCTTTCCTTATTTTTGCCTTTTTGTTTGGTGGTGGTATTTGCCTCGTCGTTCTACATTGGACAATGAATTTTCATTTGAGTGCCCAAGCTTTTTGTTGTGGTTTTTTTTTTTTTTTTTTTTTTGACAATTGCCTACATTACATTACAAACACAATAAACTTAATAAACAACTTTAATCCTTAAACTTTATATAGTCTTATACCTGCCAAGGTAGTCCATGCCACACAAAGTTATCAATTTTGTCCAAATTAAGATATTCCCAAAGGCTGGTGATGCGTTATTAAATGCAGGGATTATACCAAAACTAGTATTGGTTGTATATTCACTAACAACATGCTTACGAACAGAAAATAATTGGTATCAATATGTCCTCAATATACAATATTTAAAAAGCCTAAATAGCCAAACAGTCTGGTACAGTTATTCTGAGAAGGTCCGTAGATGCCACCCCAGGGGTGACCAGCCACCGTTCTTTCTCTACACCTGTGTGCATCTTCCCCACTTTCCGGTGCCGCTCTGATCATTTTCTCACTCATGTAACTTCTATTCCCACTCTCCTAATCCTTCTGGGGTTTGTGTGTGACTCGTTCTGATGCTAAAGATTCTAAAAGCCATATACAGCCCAATCTGACCTTGCGAGTCGGAATAGAAGTCATGTGAATGAGGAGTGGAGCGATTCTGGATATCGGAGGAGATGGTTATATTAATAAATACAAACTGCATATACGTTTACACTGGTATAGCTAATAAAAAATGATTGGGAGGGCTTCTTTAAGCAAACATTCTTTACTTCAGAGATTCAACGCCTGATAATAGGCTGCTTCCTCCAGCTATCTTACTTTTGACGTAAGATTGCCAGTTATATTATGCAGTGCCAATTGTAATGTCCTTATCTTGTACTTTTTTTTTTTTAAACCGCTCTGTTCTGGCAGGCACAATTCAGTCCCAGGTTGGGAATCCCTTATGAAATTGGTGTTTTCACAAGTCCTTTTCGTTCTCATTTTAGATTCTTCAGGAGCGTGGATCCAGGATGTGACCAAGCATGGTGACCAAGATCTGTTCCTGAGCTCCAGCCAGGCTGTAACCAAAGCCCTCTCTGCCTGCGGAGCTGTTGCGCTGTACTTTCTTGTTATCTCCTCTTCCTCAGCCGGCCTTAACACCCCAGCGTTAGAGGGGGCAATTGTGCGCAAACTAAAACAGTATTATGTTTGCTGTCTCCCGTCACAGGCCTGTGCTTTATGTTGTCAGGTTATTTAGGAATGATGTCAATTATTGTGGGGTGGACGGGTTGGAGGGGGCAACTCCTACTTTTTTGGGGCTAGTTGTGTTTTCTTGTGTGTCCTCTGACTTTGGCCTACGTTAGGAGTACCTTCTGCAATGCTCCTAGGACTTCCAGTGACAAAAGGCAAACTTATTTGCTGGATGGAAAATATTGGCCTTCCTTTAAATTATCTTCCTTTACAGTTGCCAAAAGTCTTGTTCTGTTTCCTGTCTTAAGTGCTTTTACTGTGCAGTTGTCTTTTTTTTTTTTTTTTTTTTTGGTTAATCCTATGAGGAAATCGATGCCTGGAGTCTATGTTGAGCTCAGTCTGTTCTCCACAGGATCTCAGAAGCAAAAGTAGAACTCCAATAAACTGATCACTATTTTGGCACGGAAGTGTCCATCGCTCACTGTGGAGGCTGTTCCAGCATTTAGCAATCTTCCTTTGTCTTTACAATGCATGCATACCTGTACCAAACAAGCTGCCATGTTCCTTTTTTGTTGGGATGGATTAGTGTGTGGGGAGGGGGGGGTCTGGGATTGGTCTGCCTGCCTTTTGAATCTATGTGTTTCAATAAGCACAAACACTCTTTGGACAACTGTGATACAGAGAAAAGATGAGGCAGAACCAAATTATTTGTCTTGTTTATGGGTGTATTTTTTTTTTTCTTTTTTTTCCTCACGCAAAAATTGTCATTATTGCCAAAAATCTTAGTGTGTGCATTTTTCTTTACTGCGTCTCCTTTTTTCTTTTTTTTTCTTTTTTTCCTACCTCACTTCAGGTGTTGATCTTGCATAACTGTAATTCACGTGGCACTATTGAAAAAGTTAGTATTTGCCTAAACTGCTTCCCTTTGCAAAAGAAAAATGACCATAAAAGCCTCAATACAAGCACTCTTGGATCCAGGGCCAGCTCCAGGTTTTTGTGGGCCCTGGGCGAAAAAGTCTGTGGGCCCCTTTAACCCCTTCCTGACCTGTGACAGTGTATGCGTCATTAAAGTCGGTGCCAATCTGACCCATGTGACGCATATGCTGTGTCATGACTTCAAAGCCCCCCTGCGGGTCGGGTGACTGGGGTCGCTGAAAGGTCACCCGACCCGCAGTTACAGGAGGCTTTGTGCTTCACCCCAAGGGGGGTGGCTTAGCCCCCCCCCCGTGCCTACGATCGCTCTGTTTCACTTTCAACAGCCAATCAGAGCGATAGTAATATTTCATCAATGAAAATTGATGAAATATTACAATCCAGCCATGGCCGATGCTGAAATGGCATCGGCCATGGCTGGAGACACTAATTTAAACCCACACACACCGACCGACTGACGGTACCGAACGGCGGCGATCGGCTGCCGCTGTCAGTCTGCTCCCCCATCTTCAAATCCCCCACGATACTTACAAAGCCCCCTGGCCGTCTCGGTGTCCCGGTTCATGGGCGCCGCCATCTTGGAAAATGGCGGGCGCATGCGCAGTGCGCCCGCCGGCATTTCTCGGCTGCAGAATCTTTTTTTTTTTTATTTTGATCACTGTGATAAACTCAGTGATCAAAATAAAAAAAAGTAAATCACAGCCCCCCCTTATCACCCCCCCCCCCATAGGGACAAATAATAAAATAAATAAAATATTTTTATTTTTCAATTAGGGTTAGGGCTAGCGTTTAGGGGTGTGTTGGGGGTTAAGATTAGGGTTTAGGGGTGTGTTGGGGTTAGGGTTGGACACAGAATTGAGGGGTTTCCACTGTTTAGGCACATCACGGGGTCTCCAAACACGACATGGCGCCACCATTTATTCCAGCCAATTTTGCGTTCAAAAAGTCGAACAGTGCTCCCTCCATTTCGAGCCCCCATGTGTGCCCGAACAGTGGTTTACCCCCACATATGGGGTATCGGCATACTCAGGAAAAATTGCACAACTTTGGGGGTCTAATTTTTCCTGTTACCCTTGGAAAAATTAAAAATTGGGGGCTAAAAAATTATTTTTGTG
Organism: Dendrobates tinctorius; assembly: GCF_039654945.1. NCBI lineage: Eukaryota > Metazoa > Chordata > Amphibia > Anura > Dendrobatidae > Dendrobates > Dendrobates tinctorius. The sequence continues at coordinate 8,027,576 of NW_027361771.1, read as the reverse complement.
GGAAAAAATTATTTTTTATTTTCACGGCTCTGCGTTATAAACTTCTGTGAAGCAATTGGGGGTTCAACGTGCTCACCACACATCTAGATAAGTTCCTTGGGTGGTCTAGTTTCCAAAATGGGGTCACTTGTGGGGGGTTTCCACTGTTTAGGTACATCAGGGGCTCTGCAAACGTAACATGACGCCCGTAGACCATTCCATCAAGTCGGCATTTCAAAACGTCACTACTTCCCTTCTGAGCCCCAACTTATGCCCAAACAGTGGTCCCCCCCCCCCCACATATGGGGTACCAGCGTAGTCGGAACAAACTGGATAACAACTTTTGGGGTGCAATTTGTCCTGTTACCCTTGTGAAAATAAATAGTGGGCTAAAAATCATTTTGAGGAAAAATTTCTTTTTTAAATTTTCACGGTTCTGCGTTGTAAACTTCTGTGAAGCACTTGGGGGTTCAGAGTGCTCAAGACACATCTAGATAAGTTCCTTGGGGGGGGAACTAGTTTCCAAAATGGGGTCATTTGTGGGGGAGCGCCAAAGTTTAGGCACACAGAGGGTCTCTCCTAACACGACATGGTGTCCGCTAATGACTGGAGCTAATTTTCCATTCAGAAAGTCAAATGGCGCGCTCCTTCCCTTCCGGGCCCTGCCGTGCACCCAAACAGTGGTTTATAACCACATATGAGGTATCGATGTACTCAGGAGAAATTGCCCAACAAATTTTATGATCCATTTTATCCTGTTGCCCATGTGAAATTGAAAAAACTGAGGCTAAAAGAAAATTTTTGTGGAAAAAAAAAGTTGTTTTTTTTTTCCACGGACCAATTTGTGAAGCACCTGCGGGTTCAAATTGCTTATTATGCATACAGATAAGTTCCTTGGAGGGTCTAGTTTCCAATATGGGGTCACTTGTGGGGGAGCTCCAATGTTTAGGCGCACAGGGGCTCTCCAAATGCGACATGGCAACCGCAAAATATTCCAGCATATTTTCCATTCAAAAAGTCAAATGTCGCTCCTTCCCTTCTCAGCCCTGCCGTGCGCCCAAGCAGTGGTTTATGACCACATATGAGGTATTGGTGTACTCAGGAGGAATTGCCCAACAAAATTTAGGATCCATTTTATCCTGTTACCCATGTGAAAATGAAAAAAATTGATGCTAAAAGGAAATTTTTGTTGGAAAAATTAAAATGTCCATTTTTTTCCTTCCACTTTGCTTTAGTTCCTGTGAAGCACCTGAAGGGTTAATAATCTTCTTGAATGTAGTTTTGAGTAGCTTGAGGGGTGCAGTTTTTAGAATGGTGTCATTTTGGGGTATTTTCTGCCATATAGATGCCTCAAAGTGACTTCAAATGTGAGGTGGTCCCTAAAAAAATGGTTTTGTAAATTTTGTTGTAAAAATGAGAAATCGCTGGTCAACATTTAACCCTTATAACTTCCTAACAAAAATTTTTTTTTTCCAAAATTGTGCTGATGTAAAGTAGACGTGGGAAATGTTATTTAGTAACTATTTTGTGTCACATAACTCTCTGGTTTAACAGAATAAAAATTCAAAATTTGAAAATTGCAAAATTTTCAAAATTTTTGCCAAATTTCCGATTTTTTTTCACAAATAAACGCAAAAATTATCGACCTAAATTTACCACTAACATGAAGCCCAACATGTCACGAAAAAAGAATCTCAGAATCGCTAGGATCCGTTGAAGCGTTCCAGAGTTATTACCTCATAAAGGGACACTGGTCAGAATTGCAAAAAATGGCCAGGTTATGAAGGTCAAAATAGGCTGGGTCATGAAGGGGTTAACACATGCCACAATTCATGATGCACAGATACAGCAGAGAAATATATAGGTGCATCTCAAAAAATTAGAATACAGTTGTAGCCAAAAAGTATTGACACCCCTGCAATTCTGTTAGATAATACTCAGTTTCTTCCTGAAAATGATTGCAAACACAAATTCTTTGGCATTATCTTCATTTAATTTGTCTTAAATGAAAAAACACAAAAAAAATTGTCCTAAAGCCAAATTGGATATAATTCCACACCAAACATAAAAAGGAGGGTGGACAAAAGTATTGGCACTGTTCGAAAAATCATGTGATGCTTCTCTAATTTGTGTAATTAACAGCACCTGTAACTTGCCTGTGGCACCTAACAGGTGTTGGCAATAACTAAATCACACTTGCAGCCAGTTGACATGGATTAAAGTTGACTCAACCGCTGTCCTGTGTCCTTGTGTGTACCACATTGAGCATGGAGAAAAGAAAGAAGACCAAAGAACTGTCTGAGGACTTGAGAAACCAAATTGTGAGGAAGCATGAGCAATCTCAAGGCTACAAGTCCATCTCCAAAGACCTGGATGTTCCTGTGTCTACCGTGCGCAGTGTCATCAAGAAGTTTAAAGCCCATAGCACTGTGGCTAACCTCCCTAGATGTGGACGGAAAAGAAAAATTGACAAGAGATTTCAACGCAAGATTGTGTGGATGTTGGATAAAGAACCTCGACTAGCATCCAAACAAGTTCAAGCTGCCCTGCAGTCCGAGGGCACAACAGTGTCAACCCGTACTATCCGTCAGCGTCTGAATGAAAAGGGACTGTATGGTAGGAGACCCAGGAAGAACCCACTTCTTACCCCGAGACATAAAAAAGCCAGGCTGCAGTTTGACAAAACTTACCTGAAAAACATTTTGGTAGAATGTTCTCTGGTCAGATGAGACAAAAGTAGAGCTTTTTGGGCAAAGGCATCAACATAGAGTTTACAGGAGAAAAAAAAAGGCATTCAAAGAAAAAAACACGGTTCCTACAGTCAAACATGGCGGAGTTTCCCTGATGTTTTGGGGTTGCTTTGCTGCCTCTGGCACTGGACTGCTTGACCGTGTGCATGGCATTCTGAAGTCAGAAGACTACCAACAAATTTTGCAGCATAATGTAGGGCCCAGTGTGAGAAAGATGGGTCTCCCTCAGAGATCATGGGTCTTCCAGCAGGACAATGACCCAAAACACACTTCAAAAAGCACTAGAAAATGGTTTGAGAGAAAGCACTGGAGATTTCTAAGGTGGCCAGCAATGAGTCCAGACCTGAATCCCATAGAACACCTGTGGAGAGATCTAAAAATGGCAGTTTGGAGAAGGCACCCTTCAAATATCAGGGACCTGGAGCAGTTTGCCAAAGAAGAATGGTCTAAAATTCCAGCAGAGCATTGTAAGAAACTCATTGATGGTTACCGGAAGCGGTTGATCGCAGCTATTTTGGCTAAAGGTTGTGCAACCAAGTATTAGGCTGAGGGTGCCAATACTTTTGTCTGGCCCATTTTAGGAGTTTTGTGTGAAAAGATCAATGTTTTGCTTCATTCTCTTTTGTTTTTTCATTTAAGACAATAAATGAAGATAATAATATCACAGAATTTGTGTTTGCAATCATTTTCAGGAAGAAACTGATTGCCCAAAAAGCTCTACTTTTGTCTCATCTGACCAGAGAACATTCTTCCAAAACGTTTAGGCTTTTTCAGGTAAGTTTTGGCAAACTCCAGCCTGGCTTTTTTATGTCTCGGGGTAAGAAGTGGGGTCTTCCTGGGTCTCCTACCATACAGTCCCTTTTCATTCAGATGCCGACGGATAGTACGGGTTAACTCTGTTGTACCCTCGGATTGCAGGGCAGCTTGAACTTGTTTGGATGTTAGTTCTTTATCCAACATCCGCACAATCTTGCGTTGAAATCTCTTGTCAATTTTTCTTTTCCGTCCACATCTAGGGAGGTTAGCCACAGTGCCATGGGCTTTAAGCTTCTTGATGACACTGCGCACGGTAGACACAGGAACATTCAGGTCTTTGGAGATGGACTTGTAGTCTTGAGATTGCTCATGCTTCCTCACAATTTGGTTTCTCAAGTCCTCAGACAGTTCTTTGGTCTTCTTTCTTTTCTCCATGCTCAATGTGGTACACACAAGGACACAGGACAGAGGTTGAGTCAACTTTAATCCATGTCAACTGGCTGCAAGTGTGATTTAGTTATTGCCAACACCTGTTAGGTGCCACAGGTAAGTTACAGGTGCTGTTAATTACACAAATTAGAGAAGCATCACATGATTTTTCGAACAGTGCCAATACTTTTGTCCACCCTCCTTTTTATGTTTGGTGTGGAATTATATCCAATTTGGCTTTAGGACAATTCTTTTTGTGTTTTTTCATTTAAGACAAATTAAATGAAGATAATAATACCAAAGAATTTGTGTTTGCAATTTATTTTCAGGAAGAAACAGTATTATCTGACAAAATTGCAGGGGTGTCAATACTTTTGGCCACAACTGTAGATTCTCTATGGGGTTAAGGTCGGTACTCAAATCGAGCAGCTTAGATGGGCTCAAGTAACCACTATAATGGAAGTCAATGAGAAACGTGAGCATTTTTCAGAAGACCCTAGTCTGGATGCATCTCTGACTCCCAGGTCCCTGCTGGGTGTTACCACACTGGTACGGACTGACAATAAACTGAAGATAAAATAGATTTTACAGGAAAAATTTTCTAAAACATTCTTTATTGATAATGACTGGTATGTAAAGCAAAATAAAATAGAAAAAAAAAAGCCTATTCCACCCCTTAATAGCTGGACCATCTCACCGTATTTGCAGCATAACTACAGTAGAGTGGGGAAATAAAACTCCCACTGGTAGTCACAGATTAATGTCATTTTAACATTTTGCTACCTTATCTGTGCATGTGTTGTGTGTGACATGGTCAGACACATCCTGTTTTATTTATGAAGGTTGAACTCTGAAACTCATAAAGCCAATGCATGAACGGACAAAAGTTAGAAGGAAAGGAGATGTAAAGGAGGGCTTTATTCTGGTAAAATTGTTAGGTAGTGGGACTCCTAGGCTCATGAAAGCCTATACACTCACTACAAGGGCTGCCAAAAACTAGGAGGGAGTGCAATACATCCTGGTAGACATATAGAGGATGGCCTCAGAAAACATTTACTCCCATTTTCAAGAAGTGGGGCAAAGTGCAAGGGCTGAAAAAACATTTACCCCTTGGGGGTAGACTGTATTTTTTGAATTATAAGATGCCCCCCCACCAAATTTTGGCGGAAGATGAGCATGTGGGTCAAAATATGGAAAAATTACAGCTCTCAAAACGTGGTGATGCAAAAACTATTCTTTGCCGTCTTATAATCCAAATGTAGCTTACTGGGGGGGGGGTGAGGGACGCATATGTTGCTCCTGCAAGAGGCCAATGGCATGGGGGGGGTGCGATGCTGCGGGCCCAGTACTGGGAGGAGGGGGTGTCCCGGTGGTGCAAGGCTGCAGACCCTGGGCTTTCATAAAATGTTAGCGTTGAGCAGAGGGCCCATCTCATTTATTTCCCTGTGGTGGGCTTTGGGAAAATGGCCACCAGAGGCAGTAAATGCGCTGATTGATTTCTCTGTGGCTCCTGAGATCTCAGTTAGCATATGTGCTGCCTCCGGAGGCCATTTCCCCGAAGCCCACTGAAGGTAAATCTATGGGATTGGGGACTCTGCTCATCGCTAACATTTTATGAAAGCCCAGGGTCTGCAGCCTTGCACCGTTGGGACACCCCCTCCTCCCAGAACGGGGCCAGCTGCATCACCCCACTCCTGATGCAACAACCCTGTATCCTGTGACCCCACTCCACCACAGCCACCATATCTCCAGTAAGCTACAATGAAATCAAACTATAAGATCCATCACCATTTTATTTAAAAAAAAAAAAAAAAATTTTTGCCTACATTCCTCGCCAAAATTTGGGATGCGTGTCTCATGGTCCGGTGTGTCTTACAGTCGGTAAAATCCAATATATATGTAAGAGAATTGTAGAGGTAGGCCTTGTCACATCCTGTAAAAATTAAGGAGGACAACATCCACACTCTGGAAAAATTGAGAGCGAGGGTCACATGATTACCCTCTAAAAATTTTGAGTTAGGGCTGCCTGATGACCCTACATTTGAATTGATTTTATGTTCTGCCGTCATCCGGTGGGGTTGAGTAGTCTGGGCCAATTCAGGCTCATCAGTTATTATGCCCCTGGCAGCACTAAAAACCTGCTCTGACAAAATGCTAGAGACAGGGCAGGCCAGCACCTCCAAGTTATAGAAGGATAGTTAATGCCATGTGTCCAGGTTGGATACCCAATAGTTGTGCTGCACAGAGGAATCATGAAGGATGCTGGTACGGTTGGCTAGTAACTCATTCACCATCTTCAAAAACATTTCCCTCCTTATCTGACTACCCTGTGCATCTGGGTAACCCTGGGAAAATCTAATGAAATTGTCCCAGATCCTTGATCGTGCTCCCCTGCTTCTGTTGGGCCTGGTGTGTTTCTCCCTCGTCACTTATCCTTGGTTGCTCAAAAATCTATGACTTCTGCCATCGTTAGAAGGGCTGCTTTTTTTTATTTTACTAATTGTTCGACTAGGGCCTTTTGGTATTGCACAATTTTACTAGCCCTCTCTGCCGCAGGAAGGAGAGATTGGTGAACAACCAGTAATCAGTGTTGGCCAAAATGCATATAACGTGAGGGTCATGGGAAAGGCAGCATGTGTGAACATAGCATGTGTGCCAGACTCCCAACAGTCAAGACCATCCTGTCCCCACCAGGAGGACTCCTCCTTTTCAGCCTATTCACGTTGATCAGACGGGATGAAGGTGGTGTGGGTAGTACCCTCAGTAGCGCAGGCAACCATCTCCTGTTCTTCCTCATCACACAATGTGGTCCATGACTAGTCGATTATGTGCGGAGACTGTAGCTGGTATTCAACTACTGCCCTCTGCTGCTCACAAAGCCTTGCCAACATATGCAATGTGTAGTCACGTCGCATACCACTCGGAGAGCTGGCACTTGCAAGCATCGCTGTAGCACTGCTAGACCAGCGGCAGCTGTAGCTGACTGGCGGAAATGAGCCCACACTTACCTTCACAAGTAGCTCAGGCAAATCTGGTTAGGTTTTCAGAAGCTACTGAGCCAGTAAGTTGAGCACATGGGCCAGGTATGGTACATGTGCGAGCTTGTCAAGCGTTAGAGCCGCCACCAGGTTATGGCCATAATCACACACAACCATGCCTGATTGCAGGTTGTGCGGTGAGAGCAACAGAACTGTCTGGTCTGTTATACCTTTTAACAACTCTGTGGTGGTGTGCCGTTTGTCAACTAAGTAAATTAGTTTCAGCAGAGTTTATTGCCGCTTTACCGAGGCAATTCTTCCAGCTTCCGACTCATATGGATACTTTGTAGATCTACATAATCAACTTATGAATACAACGCTGCTTCCAAAAAAACCTTGATATTCACATGTGATAAATAAAAGTAAGCTGATTTTGCAGATTCTTCAATGATTTTTGGGGCTACCTGCAGATGTCAAATTAACTTGCATGATTATTTCAATGATAGGTGGGAAATAAGCCACTGACAAAATAACCTCTGATATCATGTTATGGGCTCATGGAGACTAGCATATAAATCGATGACTAGTGACACAGCTGACAATGCTCCCCCTTCCATTCACAATTACCTTTGAATGCGCTCATTAGATAAGCTAATGTACATGTGTATTTCCTGAAATAGGAAGTGAGTGAGTGAAGAATATCCCCAATGGCCAGTGTAAAAATGGCAAGATTTCTTTTTTATTTTCAGTACAGACTGATACGAAAAACAAGTTTCCAAAAATAAAAAAATAAAGATGTTGTCTACTACTTGGGCAACCCAGTCTTACATAATATATGCCCCAGTGTAAAGTAAAAATAACAGATACCTTCCGTGCTGCTTCCCAGGGCTTGAGTGTCATTGTTATACCACATTAGTACTTCAGCAAGGATAGAATCATAGAATCGTAGAGTTGGAAGGGACCTCCTGGGCCATCTGGTCCAACCCCCTGCTCAAAGCAGGATTCGCTAAATCATCCCAGTCAGATGTCTGTCCAGCCTCTGTTTGAAGACTTCCATTGAAGGAGAACTCACCACTTCTCGTGGCAGCCTGTTCCACTCTTTGATCACTCTAACTGTCAAAAAGTTTTTTCTAATATCTAATCTGTGTCTCTTCCCATTCAGTTTCATCCCATTGCTTCTAGTCTTTCCTTGTGCAAATGAGAATAAAGTTGATCCTTCTACAATGTGACAGCCCTTTAGATATTTGTAGACAGCTATTAAGTCTCCTCTCAGTCTTCTCTTTTGCAAACTAAACATTCCCAAATCCTGCAACCTTTCCTCATAAGACAGGGTTTGCAGACCGGTCACCATTCTGGTCGCTCTTTTCTGAACTTGCTCCAGTTTGTTGATGTCTTTTTTAAAATGTGGTGCCCAAAACTGGACACAATATTCCAGATGAGGTCTGACCAAAGAGGAGTAGAGGGAAATAATGACTTCACGTGATCTAGACTGTATGCTTCTGTTAATACATCCTAGAATTGCATTTGCCTTTTTTGCTGCTGCATCACACTGTTGACTCATATTCAGTCTGTGATCTATTAGTATACCCAAGTCTTTTTCACATGTGCTGTCACTTAGCCCTATTCCTCCCATTCTATATATGCTTTTTTCATTTTTATTGCCCAGATGTAGTACTTTGCATTTCTCCCTGTTAAAAACCATTCTGTTAGTTGCTGCCCACTTCTCCAGTTTATTTAAATCTTTTTGAATCCTCTCTCTCTCTTCTCTAGTATTAGCTATCCCTCCTAGCTTTGTGTCATCAGCAAATTTAATCAGTTTACCCTCAATTCCTTCATCTAAATCATTGATAAAGATGTTGAACAATACAGGGCCCAGGACAGAGCCCTGTGGTACCCCACTTGAGACATTCTTCCAACTGGATGTGCAGCCATTTACGACCACTCTTTGGGTCCGATCACTAAGCCAGTTATGAATCCACCTAACAGTTGCCTTGTCCATTCCATACTTAGTCATTTTTTCAATAAGGATTGTATGAGAGACTTTGTCAAATGCTTTGCTGAAGTCAAGATATACTATATCTACAGCATTTCCTTGATCCACCCAATCAGTGATACCGTCATAGAAGGAAATTAAGTTAGTCTGACATGACTTATTAGTTACAAACCCATGCTGACTCTGTTTAATCACTTCATTCTTATCCAGGTATTGACATACATGTTGTTTAATAATTTGTTCAAAGATCTTTCCTGGTATAGAAGTCAGACTCACCGGCCTATAGTTGCCTGGGTCCACCTTCTTCCCCTTTTTGAAGATAGGAACAACATTTGCTCTTCTCCAGTCTTCTGGCACTTCTCCTGTTCTCCAAGAATTTTCAAAGATTATGGAGAGGGGTTCAAAAATTTCTTCTGCTATCTCCTTCAGTACTCTGGGGTGTAATTCATCTGGACCTGGAGACTTGAATTCATTTAGGTTAGCTAAGTGTTTCCTCACTATCTTTCTGTTTATAGATATCCTGGATTCTTCTATTCCCATAATAGGACAGTGAATAACAGTTGATGTTGCATTTCCTTTCTGAGAGAAAACAGATGCAAAATAGGAATTTAAAAGTTCAGCCTTCTCAACATCCTGTCTTACCATTTCATCATTTTCATCCTGTAAAAATCCTATAGCATCTTTGACTTTTCTTTTACTTTTGACATATCCCCAAAATCCTTTATTATTGCTTTTGACATCTCTTGCAAGCCTCAGTTCATTTTCAGCTTTAGATAATCTGATTTGTGCCCTGCAGGTTCTGCAGACAGCATTATATTCTTCTTTAGATATGCCTCCCTCTTTCCATTTTATAAACATTTTTTTCTTCCTTTTTAGCATGTGCTTAAGTTCTGTGTTCATCCATCCTGGTTTCCTTAAATGCTTCCTATTCTTCCCTCTTTTTGGAATTGTTAACAACTGTGCTTTGAGAATTTCATTTTTCAAGATTTCCCATCCTTCCTGGACATTTTTGTCTTTAAGGATATCCAGCCATTGGATCCCTCCAATTCTCTTTCTGAATCCCTTAAAATCTGCCTTTCTGAAATCTAACCTTGACGTCTGAGTCTTCACAGGTCTTCCACCTCTAGTTATCCAAAATTCTAAAATAGCATGGTCGCTACCTCCTAGGGTCCCAGCCACTTTTACCTCCTCAACCATTTCCTCCCTGTTTATAAGGATTAGATCCAAGGTAGCAGTTCCCCTTGTTTTCTCCCTTACCTTTTGGAAGATAAAGTTGTCAGCAAGAGAGGATAAGAATTTCCTTGACCTGTTAGTTTTGCCTGAGAGAGATTCCCAACAAATGTCTGGATAGTTGAAATCTCCCATGACAACTATGTCATATTTTTTGGAGAACTTGGCCATCTGATGCATAAAGAGTTCATCTATATCTTCGGCTTGCACAGGCGGCCTGTAGTAAATGCCTACAATGGTGTCCTTTCCATTGTTCTGTCCTTGTATTCTTACCCAAACAGTTTCCACAGAACTCCCAGTCTCTGAAGCTTCAATCTCTGTGCAGATATACGCGTTTCGAACATACAATGCGACACCCCCTCCTCGTTTATCAAGTCTGTTTCTTGCAAATAAGTTGTATCCTTCTAGTCTTGTATTCCAATCATGTGTATTGTCCCACCAAGTTTCAGTGATTCCAATTACATCATATTTCTTTTCCTGTGTTAGTAGTTCCAATTCTCCTTGTTTGTTGCCCATGCTTTGTGCATTAGTATAGAAACATTTTAGTTTGTGATTGGTTTCTCTTTCTCCAATATTTTTATTAATTAGATTCTTTCGTCTTTGTTCTTCCTTTCCACTTCTAATAGCAGAGTTCTCAATAGCATTTGTCAGGTGTATGGCTTTTTCTGGTCTTTTGCTTCCCTTCCCATGTTGTTCTAGTTTAAAGCTCTCCTTACAAGTGTAGCAAGGCGACTTCCAAATACATGCTTTCCAGTCTTCGTAAGGTGCACCCCATCTCTAGCAAGTAGTCCATCGTATAAGTAGTTCACTCCGTGATCCAGAAATCCAAATCGTTGCTGACGGCACCATCGACGTAGCCAGTTGTTCACCAGCAGAATCTTATTCCACCTCCTTGTTCCATGGCCATCCACTGGGAGGATGGAAGAGAAGACCACCTGCGCTCCCAGTTCTTTCACTTTCTTGCCTAAGTCTTCAAAGTCTCTGCAGATGGTTTCCAGGTCGTTTCTTGCGGTGTCATTTGTCCCCACATGTAGTAGCAGGAATGGGTAGTCATCTGTAGGTCTGAAGAGTCCTGATATCCTGTCAGACACATCTTTAATTTTTGCACCTGGAAGACAGCACATTTCTCTTGTAGTTATATCCGGTCTGCAGATAGCGGCCTCTGTTCCTCTCAGCAGGGAATCCCCCATGACCACCACTCTCCGTTTCTTCTTCACAACATTTTTCTTTCTCCATCCAGGAGGACTCTGAGGGCGTACAAGGTTGCTGTTTGTTGGCAAAGTCTTATCCTGATGTATTTCTTCATCGTTTTCCTGCGTGAGAGCCTGGTACTGGTTTCTGAGCAGTATGGGTGCTGACTGCCTCCTGATCCTCCTGCTTCTCTGGGTCACATGTCTCCATTCCTCTGTTTCTTCAGGTGCACTTCGAATTTCTTCTCTTTCTGTAACATGAAGAGATAATTCTGCTCTGTCCAAGAACTATTCACCTTCCTTAATGATCTTCAACGTAGCTAACCTCTCTTCGAGATTTTGCAACTTTTCCTCCAACAGGGACACAAGCTTGCATTTGTGGCATGTGAAGTTTGGCTTTTCCACTGGTAAATCTGTGAACATGTAGCAAGAAATGCAGCTCACCAAATGGCTCCTGGCCTCTTCCATCTTGAGATTTCTTAAAAACGATGAAAGATGAGCCAAATTTCGCGCGCCGATAGGCGAGCGGTTTTTCCGATTTCCTCTTTTCAGCTGCAACGGCCAAAACCCAGTGATCGTTGAGCTCGCGGAGACTCTTCACTTATCCCAGAAGGCACTGGGAATATGCAAATGATCTCCTCAAGACTCTTCCCCTGGTTTTCCGATTTCCTCTTTTCAGCTGCAACGGCCAAAACCCAGTGATCGTTGAGCTCGCGGAGACTCTTCACTTATCCCAGAAGGCACTGGGAATATGCAAATGATCTCCTCAAGACTCTTCCCCTGGTTTTCCGATTTCCTCTTTTCAGCTGCAACGGCCAAAACCCAGTGATCGTTGAGCTCGTGGAGACTCTTCACTTATCCCAGAAAGCACTGGGAATATGCAAATGATCTCCTCAAGACTCTTCCCCTGGTTTTCCGATTTCCTCTTTTCAGCTGCAACGGCCAAAACCCAGTGATCGTTGAGCTCGCGGAGACTCTTCACTTATCCCAGAAGGCACTGGGAATATGCAAATGATCTCCTCAAGACTCTTCCCCTATAGATAGATATTAGTAGGGTGTTAAAAACCTAACTTTTATTACGATCATACAAAAACGTGAATAAATCAAAACAAACCATACCACAGAGAAAACGTGCTTAATAGTTCACCAGTGCACATAAGTTAAATAATTGATTGGTCTCACCCCTTCAGTATCCTGGAGAAGGCCATCCAAAGTTGTAACGGAGAGGTCAAGGAAGGGATACATGTGCTAAAAAGACTACCATATCCTGTCCCGTGCAGGTCTGCAGTCCTCACAAGGACAGTCTCAGGGTATGGTCCTGTACTAGAAAGCGTTCCTTAGTTCCCTCCCGATGCGTTTCATCCATCGGTCAAAGTGGATTCATCAAGGGAAAAGGAATATAAATTTGAGTCTATACGGTAAATTTTAAGAACGATAATAGAGTCATCATGGACTAAAATTTTGGGATGGTACCCCAATAGTGGGGAGCCCTATTCTGTCCACAGAGTGCTGCACAACTTAGTAAAAGTGATGGCTAACACAGAATTTCAGAAAAGGAACATCATATCAACAGTAAAATGTGGTGGTAGTGTGATATGCTGGGGCTGTTTTGCTGCTTCAGAACCTGAAAGACTTGATGTGCTAAATGAAACCCTGAATTCTGCTGTCAACCAAAGAATCCAGAAGGAGACTGTCCGGCCATCTGTTCGTGACCTCAAGCTGAAGCGCACTTGGGTTATGCAGCAGGACAATGATCCATAACAAACCAGCAAGTCCACCTCTGAATGGCTTAAGAAAAACAAAAATAGAGTGGCTTAGTTAATGTCCCTGACCTAAATCTGATTGAGATGCTATGGCATGACCTTAAAAATGTGGTTCATGCTCAGAAACCCTTCAAGGTGGCTGAATTACAACAATTCTGCAAAGATGAGTGGGCCAAAATTCCTCTAGAGCGCTGTAAAAGGCTCATTGCCAGTTAGAGGAGACGCTTTTTCACACAGGTTTGGATTTCTTTTTCCTTAACCCCTTAAGCCCCAACACCCTTAATGCACGTTAATGAACGGGCCATTTTTTACAATTCTGACCACTGTCCCTTTATGAGGTCATAACTCAGGAACGCTTCAACGGATCTAGGCGATTCTGAGACTGTTTTCTCGTGACATATTGTACTTCATGTTAGTGGTAAAATTTCATTGATGTAACTTGTGCTTAATTGTGAAAAAAACGGAAATATGGAAAATTTTTTGAAAATATTGCAATTTTCAAACTTTGAATTTTTATGCCCTTAAAATAGAGAAATATGTGACACAAAGTAATTACTAAATAACATTTCCCACATGTCTACTTTACATCAGCACAATTTTGGAAACAAAATTTTTTTTTATTAGGAAGTTATAAGGGTTAAAATTTGACCAGCGATATCTCATTTTTACAACAAAATTTACAAAACCATTTTTTTTTAGGGACCACCTCACATTCAAAGTCACTTTGAGGGGGTCTATATGGCAGAACATACCCAAAAGTGACACCATTCTAAAAACTGCACCCATCAAGCTACTCAAAACTACATTCAAGAAGATTATTAACCCTTCAGGTGTTTCACAGGAGCAGAAGCAACGTGGAAGGAAAAAATGAACATTTAACTTTTTAGTCACAAAAAAGATCTTTTAGCAACATTTTTTTATTTTCCCAAGGGTAACCGGAGAAATTGGACCCCAAAAGTTGTTGTCCAATTTGTGCTGAGTACGCTGATATCCCATATGTGGGGAGGAACCACAGTTTCGGCGCATGGAAGGGCTCAGAAGGGAAGGAGCGCCGCTTGACTTTTTCAACCTAAAATTGGCTGAAATTGAGATCGGACGCCATGTTCCGTTTGCAGAGCCTATGATGTGCCTAAACAGTGGAAACCCCCAACAGGTGACCCCATTTTGGAAACTAGACCCCCCTAAGGAACTCATCTAGATGTGTGGTGAGCACTTTGAACCCCCAAGGGCTTCACAGAAGTTTATAACTCCTGGGCGTAAAAATAAAAAATCATATTTTTTCCTCAAACATGATCGTTTAGTCCCCAATTTGTTATTTTCCCAAGGGTATCAGGAGAAATTGGACCCCAAAAGTTGTTGTCCAATTTGTCCTAAGTGCGTTGATACCCCATATGTGGGGGAGAAACACTGTTTGGGCACACGGCAGGGCTCGGAAGGGAAAGAGCGCCGTTTGATATTTTCAACCTAAAATTGGCTGAAATTGAAATCGGACGCCATGTTCTGTTTGGAGAGCCCATGATATACCTAAACAGTGGAAACCCCCCCTCAAGTGACCCCATTTTGGAAACTAGACCCCCTAAGGAACTCATCTAGATGTGTGGTGAGCACTTTAAACCCCCAAAGGCTTCACAGAAGTTTATAATGCCCGGGCGTAAAAATAAAAAATCATATTTTTCCACAAACATGATCGTTTAGTCCCCAATTTGTTATTTTCCCAAGAGTATCAGGAGAAATTGGACCCCAAAAGTTGTTGTCCAATTTGTCCTGAGTGCGCTGATACCCCATATGTGGGGGAGAAACACTGTTTGGGCACAAGGCAGGGCTCGGAAGGGAAAGAGCGCCGTGTGACTTTTTCAACCTAAAATTGGCTGAAATTGAGATCGGACGCCATGTTCCGTTTGCAGAGCCTATGATGTGCCTAAACAGTGGAAACCCCCACAAGTGACCCCATTTTGGAAACTAGACCCCCTAAGGAACTCATCTAGATGTGTGGTGAGCACTTTGAACCCCCAAGGGCTTCACAGAAATTTATAACGCCCGGGCGTAAAAATAAAATATATTTTTTCCACAAACATGATTGTTTAGTCCCCAATTTGTTATTTTCCCAAGGGTATCAGGAGAAATTGGACCCCAAAAGTTGTTGTCCAATTTGTCCTGAGTGCACTAATACCCCATATGTGGGGGAGAAACACTGTTTGGGCACACGGCAGGGCTCGAATGGGAAGTAATGACGTTTTGGAATGCCTGGGGCGTCATGTTTCGTTTGCATAGGCCCTGATGTACCTAAACAGTGGAAACCCCCCTCATGTGACCCCAATTTAGAAACTAGACCCCCTAAGGAACTTTTCTAGATGTGTGGTGAGCACTTTGAACCCCCAAATGTTTTGCTAAAGCTTATAATGCCCGGGCGTGAAAAAAAAATAATATTTTTTTTTCCACAAAAATGATCTCTTAGTCCCCAATTTGTTATTTTCCCAAGAGTATCAGGACAAATTGGACCCCAAAAGTTGTTGTCCAATTTGTCCTGAGTGCGCTAATACCCCATATTTGGGGGAGAAACACTGTTTGGGCACACGGCAGGGCTCGAAAGGGAAGTAATGACATTTTGGAATGCAGACTTTGATGGAATGGTCTGCGGGCGTCATGTTCCGTTTGCAGAGTCCCTGATGTACATAAACAGTGGAAACCCCCCACAAGTGACCCCATTTTGGAAACTAGACCCCCTAAGAAACTTATCTAGATGTGTGGTGAGCACTTTGAACCCCCAAGTGTTTCGCTAAAGCTTATAATGCCCGGGCGTGAAAATATAAAATCCTATTTTGTTTCCACATAAATGATTTTTAGTCCCCAATTTTTAATTTTCCCAAGAGTAACAGGAGAAATTGGACCCCAAAAGACGTTGTCCAATTTCACCTGAGTACGCTGGTACCTCACATGTGGGGAAAAAACTGTTTAGGCACATGTCGGGGCTCGAAAGGGAAGTAGTGACCTTTTGGAATGCAGACTTTGATGGGTCTGCTGGCGTCATGTTCCGTTTGCAGAGCCCCTGATGTGCCTAAACAGGAAAAAAATCCCACATGTGACATCATTTTGTATACTAGACCCCCAAAGAACAAATCTAGATGTGCCCCCAACTAAACTAATGTAAATTAGTAGTGCATGGAGGTGTGGTACAATTTGAAGCAATCCTTCATACACAGGCCAGGTTTTTCGGGGCAGGTGTCGCACTGGTAAATGGTGTCCTTGCGTATTCCCTTTTTGTAACACACTCGGCACCTTTTTCGCGGCTTACCTTTTCTACCAGTTGGTGGGACCACCCCCGGAAAATGCTGACCTGGTACGATACGAGCACCTTCAGTTCCGGAAGTACTGGGACCCGCTCCTTCCTGAGCGCCAAACATCAGGGCCTTAACCACTACCTCCTGGAAATGAAGGTACGACGTATCGGTGTGGCGTGCACATTACATAGTAACATAGTTATTAAGGTTGAAGGGAGATTTTAAGTCCATCTAGTTCAACCCATATCCATTGTGACAGCAGGAATGCGTTGAGCATTGCCATTTGTACGATGTGCACGGCCAGCTTTTTGTACCACGCCCTGGCCTTTCTGAGAGCATTGTACAGTTGGAGGTATTGATCGGAGAGATCAACGCCCCCCATGTTTTTGTTGTACCCCACGACACAGGTCGGTTTGCTGACCTGTGTGGAGGTACTCCGTACAGTGCAGAGGGTGCTGCCATCACCGTGTATGGTGGTCAAGAGATGGACATCCCTCTTGTCCTTGTATTTGACCACCAGTAGGTGGTCGCTACATTGGGCTCTGCTCTCACCTTTTCTGAGCATCTGCCCAAGTAGCGTCTTCGGAAGGCCTCTCTGATTTTTGCGGACAGTACCGCAGTCTGCGGTACCTCGCGCAGAGAGGGATTTGTAGAGTTGGATGCTGGTATAAAAGTTATCAGTGTAGAGGTGATAACCTTTATCCAGCAGTGGGTGAACCAAATCCCACAAAATTTTCCCACTCACTCCCAGGACAGGAGGACACTCAGGTTGTTCAATCCTGGTGTCCTTTCCTTCGTAGACTCTAAACCTGTGAGTGTACCCTGAGGTACTCTCACAAAGTTTGTAGAGTTTGATTCCGTACCTTTCCCTCTTACTGGGCAGGTATTGATGGAATCCAAGCCTTCCCTTGAAATGGACCAAGGACTCATCCACGCTGATCTCCCTTTGGGGCACGTACACTTCAGCAAACTTTTTGTTGAAGTGTTCGATGACCGGCTGAACTTTGAACAGATGGTCAAAGTTGGGGTCATCTTGTGCGGAACACTGTGCATTATCGGTATAATGCAGAAACTTGTGGATGGCCTCAAAACGCGTCCGGACCATGACCATTCGGAACACTGGAGTGTTGTATAAAATATCAACACTCCAATATTGCCGAATTTCCGGCTTCTTCAGTATCCCCATGTGGTGGACCAGGCCCCAAAACTGCATCATTTCAACTGCGTCCACAGGAGACCAGTTGGAATATGATGAACGTGGGTTTTCTGCCAAAAATTGACGAGCGTACAAATTAGTTTGCTCCACCATGAGGTTAAGAAAATCCTCAGAGAAAAAGACTTTGAAAAAGTCTATTTCTGTGAGGTCGGTGGTGTCAAACTTGATTCCTGATTCTGCCACAAAATCAGGAATCAGTGGCTCGTAATTTTCGGGGGGTGAAGTCCATACAGGGTCTACTGAATCAGCTTTGGGCATGGTGGGCGCTGCCTCATCTTCTGTCCTGGAGCGTCTGCGTGGCGGTTCCGCAGGACCTGAGGAGGAAGATGAGGAGGGGGAAGAGGGAGAGGATGAAGAATCCGAAAAATAAAGAAAAGTCGGATCTTCGTCCTCGCTATCAGTGTCGGAGGCAAGGTAAGAATATGCCTCCTCCATTGAATAGCGCTGTTGGGACAAACGCGATGGGCGGGACATTTTTGTGAAAGTGGTGCTTGGGTGTACTTTATTTATAACTATGTGTATGTGTGGGGGGCTAGTGATTGGTGCACACTATCCTGTAAAGAAAAAGCTAAAAGAAAAAAGGAAATGGGGAGAAAAATACCTGTGAAAAGAAAAGTCTAAAACAGCAGGCCCTAGCTCAGATAAGTGAACAGCGTCACTTATCAAAGTTCAGTGGTGGCTGCTGGGTGTGCGTACAGGTGTGGTGCAAGGGGGGGTGAAAAAAAGGAAATCAGCAGGCACAAGCTCTGATAAGTGAATTATGTCACTTATCACAGTTTGGCGACTGTGGGAGGCGAATAAGGAGTTGGCGCTAAGGGGGCTGCTAATTGTGCGCACAGAGGCGGCGCAAAGGGGATGGAGGGGTAAAAAGAGGGGGAAGGGGGGATGAAGAGAGATCAGACAGGGATCAGGGATTAGCACTTACGCTTGTAGTTAGGTGGCGCAAAGGGGGGGTGAAAAAAAAGGAAATCAGCAGGCACAAGCTATGATAAGTGAACTGTCACTTATCACAGTTTGGCGGCTGTGGGATGCGAATACGAAGTGGCTCAAAGGGGGCTGCTAAATGTGCGCACAGAGGCGGCGGAAAGGGGGATTGAGAGGGGGAAGGGTGGGGATGAAGAGAGATTGGACAGGGATTAGCACTTACGCTTGTAGTCAGGTGGCGCAAAGGGGGGATGAAAATAGAAATCAGCAGGCACAAGCTATGATAAGTGAACTATGTCACTTATCAAAGTTTGGCAGCTGTAGGATGCGAATATGGAGCTGGCGCAAAGGGGGCTTAGGGAAAAAAAAGCAAGCACGAGTGTTGATTGGTGAACTGCGTCACCAATCAACGCTCGGTGGCTGCTAAATGTGCGCACGGAGGTGGCGCAAAGGGGGGGTGGAGGGGGTAAAAAGGGGGAAGGGGGATTGGGGGGGATGAAGCTTGATTGGGGGTGAAGCTAGATTGAGCAGGGATCGGGGATCAGGCAATACTTACAGTTGTAGGGTTTTCTTTCTTCTTTCTTTAGCAGGTTTTGTGATGCTACAAGCTGCTGTGGCACCACAATACCCAGCACACCAGGAGATCCAGACGTATGACCGCTCTCTAGGGAATCCTCAGCTAGTGTGAGGACCCCCTGCAGAGCTGTCATACAGGACACAGGCAGGTCAGGGACAGGTCATAGAGCGGTCACATCGCTGCTGTGACCTGTCATTGGTGGGATCGAATGATAATATCGATCCACCAATCTCTGCACTGCCTGGTGACCATGACAACCGCCTAGGATCGGAGCTCATAGCTCCGATTCAAAGGCAGGTCATGCCCAGGTCATCAGCAGGGCACAGAGCGGTCACAGAGTGACCGCAGCTGTGCCCTGTGATTGGCGCGATCACCGATCTAATCGATCGCGCCAACCAGTCCTGCTGGCCCTACTTGGCCTGTATCAGGTCCCTGCCTAGGATCGGTGCTAATACAGCACCGATCCGTACCGATACTGGCAGGGCAGAGCGGCGCCGCTCTGCCCTTCGATTGGCGCGATCGATGCGATCGGCGATCGCGCCAATCCAGGGGGGTTTGCCGGTGCCTGGCGTTGCCAGGCGTTGCCAGGCACCGGATTCAGGATCGAGTACATCGGTACTCAATCCTAGCCTAGGACATCATTGTTTCAGCCACGCAGATTGGCTGAAACAATGAGAAGCACTGTGATTGGCTGTTTCGATTTCAACAGCCAATCATAGTGCTCGGGAGGAAGGGAGGGCGGCGACAGACCCCAGGATGCCGAGGCCATTAACAATAAGGTACGATGGCGTCGGAATTTTAATGCGATCATCGCGACTTAAGTCGCGATGTCGCATTAAATGCCATGACGTACTATCTCGTCCCTGGGAATTACGTCCCAGGGCACATGGACGGAATAGTACGTCTCATGGCAGAAAGGGGTTAATAATTGACCTTCATTTAAAAACTGCATTTTGTGCTTTCTTGTGTTATCTTTGCCTAATATCTAAATTTGTTTGGTGATCTGGAACATTTAAGTGTGACAAACATGCAAAAGAATAGGAAACCAGGAAGGGGTAAACACTTTTTCACACAACTGTACTTATAAAATACTTATCTTACACTATAAAAAATCCATACTGCACACTATTCACATTATATATTACAACAATCACTAATCCACAGGGCATAGTTTACATTTCATATGACCAATTATATGTAAAAGATGCATAACACCTATTCACATAACGTAGAGGCATATATTATATTTTTATGGGGGTTACAGCTCCAATTCCTCTGCTTCATTACCAAACTAAGGCTGTGTGCACACGCTGCGGATTAGGTGCGGATTCATCCGCACGGATTTTGTAAAATCCGCAGGTGAAACCGCAGGTCAAAATACCTGCGGTTTTACCTGCGGATTGCTCTGCGGTTTTGCCCTGCGGTTTTTCATCTCAATGGAAGAGATGGCAAACCGCAGGAGAATCCGCAGAAAGAATTGACATGTCAATTCTTTCTGCGGATTGAAAACCGCAGATAATCCGCGCTGAAAATTCCACACCGTCTGCATTGCGTTTTTTGATTCCCATAGGGAATCATGGTACTGTACACCGCAGCAAAAACTGCTGCGGGTCCGCAGCGGCCAAAACCGCTGCGGAACCGCAGCAAAATCCGCAGCGTGTACACACAGCCTAATAGTGTAATAAAATGTTACAGTTGCCACTAGAGGGCAGTGTAGTCCTACAGCGCTATATGATTCTCTAGTCACCAGCAACACATGGAGAAATCATGTTATACCGATGGGCGCGTTCATGAGCCACTGTTCAGTATCTTAGGAAACTGTTTTCTCAGTTTTAAAATTCAATCATAGTAAAAAGTTCTCTTAACCAGATAATCAATTTGAGGGATTTAAAAACTGTGGTTAAACCTGTAACTACAGTATAAATGGTACTTATAGGTATGATCTCAGAAAAAAATGCTGCCAAGCAGAATGTGCCAGTGCACAAACCGCGCCTACGTAATTACTTCTGTCATACAGCCTTATACTTCACTCTGCGCCGCCATCAGGGCATTACTGCCCTGACTGGCGTATGGGGCCTGATCAGCAGAGGGAGCCCACATCGATCCTCGTCTCTTCTGGTCATCGGGCCTCAGCGACAGGATTCTGCCGATGCAGAAACTGAACTTGCGTGAACCTGAGATGGGGCAAGAATGGAGACACAAGGGGAAGAATGGCGATGCAAGGGAAAGAATGGAGAAACGGGGAAAGAATGGAGATGAGGCAAGAATGGAGACACAAGGAGAAGAATGGAGACTTGGGGAAATATGTAGACACAGGGGGAAGAATGGAGACAAGTGGAAGAATGGAGACAGGGGGCAAGAATGGAGACACAGAAAGAAGAATGGAGATGGGAAGAATGGAGAGATGGGGCAAGAATGGAGACATGGGGCAAGAATGGAGACACAGGGCAAGAATGGAGACACAAGGGGAAGAATGGAGACACGGGGCAAGAATAAAGACACGGGGCAAGAATGGATACACGGGGCATTAATGGAGACACGGGACAAGAATGGAGACACGGGGCAGGATGGAGACACGCGCAGGATAGAGACAGATGGAGCAGGATCATGGGGTAGGATGGAGACAAATGGGGCAGGATCATGGGACAGTATGGAGACACAGGGTGCAGGATGATGGGGCAGAATGGAGACACATGGTGCAGGATGGATTCAATGGAGGCAGATGGGGCAGGATCATGAGGCAGATGGGGTAGGATCACGGGGCAGATGGGCCAGGATCACGGGGCAGATGGGCCAGGATCATGGGACAGATGGGGCAGGATCATGGGACAGATGGGGCAGGATCATGGGACAGATGGGGCAAGATCACGGGAATCACATGGGGGCAGAATTGATACTCATGAGGGCAGGATGGGAAAACATGGCTGGAGACAGGAATGAGACACACGGGGCCAGATTGGGGGATATTATCACTATAGGGGCTAATTAAGGGATAAATTAACTAATGTGTTCTGCAAGTGGTGCTCTAGATAATTGTGTTATTTCCTGTGGATATGAAACCTAGCTGGAAGAATAGATGGCAGTCTGTGCTGGATGAAGATGAAAAGCAAAAATGAAGGACTTCATCTAGAGACATCACTGGTGAGTCAGTGTGTTACCTGTACACTGACACTATACAAATTGGTCCTGTGTACAATGTCACCCGTGATCACTGTATTACCTTTACACTGACACTATATACAGAGCTCCCATGTATAACGTCATTGATCACTGTATAACCTGTAAAATACAGAGCTCCTGTGTACAATGTCACTGGTGATCACTGCATTACCTGTACACAGACACTGCATACTAAGTACAGATCTCCTGTGTATAATGGAACTTATGGTGATATTAGTATTGTTTTTTTTATTAATGATCAATATTGAAATATTCAGCCACTATGTGGTGGTAATATGTGGTCCGGCCAAGGTGTGGCGGTATTTGACATTTGTATGTGCAGCTATTTGATCACTATGTGATGGTAATTAGAGATGAGCGACTTTGCCTTTTTTCGGGTCGAGTCGGGTTTCATGAAACCCGACTTTCACAAAAGTCGTGTCGAACGTAATCGGCTGATTATCGTGAAAAGTCGAAGGCCGACTGAAACACGAAACCCAATGCAAGTCAATGGGGAAGAAAAGTCAGCAGTGAGTGGAGGACACGAAACACAACTACAGTGCCCATTTTAATGCCAAAAACATCAATTCTTATTACTTAAGCTTGTCAACCTTAATTTACTTTATAATAATAGTTAGGCATTGAAAACTGGGGGTTATTTGGCTAAAGTTGTGGGGGGGGGGGTAGGGCTGGCTCCAGATTTTCGTGGGCCCAGGGCCAAAGAGTGTCACTGGGCTCCTTTAACACATGCCACAATTCATGATCCTCTGATATGGCATAGAAATAGCGGTATAGTACAATGAAAAATACTTCACTTCTTACATCACATGACTGATATCCATTTTAAATTCTCCAATAGCTCCAAAAACGGACAGTATATTACTCCATACAGTATTATGGCCACCGCATAGTGCGCCATACAGAGTAATGAGGCCCATATATTTCTCCATACAGAATCATTGGTCCCATATAATGTTCGATACAGTACATGATGAGCTCCACATAATGCTACAGTATATATTGGTCCCCATGGATGAAGCTCCACTGTCTTATGGGCCCAAATAATGCTCCATATATAATGGGCCCCATTTCTAATGCTCCAGTGTATAATGGGCCCTGTAAATGCTGCTCCAGTGTCTGATGTCCCCCATTTGGAAAGCTCCAGCATATGATGGGCCTCAAGGATGATGCTCTAGTGTACGATTGGTCCAAATAATGCTCCATATATAATCTGCCCCATTTACATTGCTCCTGTATATGATGGGCTTCATGGATGATGCTCCAGTGTCTTATGGGCCAAATAATGCTCCATATATAATGGGCCCCATTTCTAATGCTCCAATGGCCCTGTAAATGCTGCTCCAGTGTCTGATGTCCACCTTTGGAATGCTCCAGTGTATGGTGGGCCCCATATATCATTCTCCAGAGTATAGTGCTCCCCACAAATTGCTCCCAACCTTTAAAATAATTAAATAAGTCTCCTCGCTAGGGAATCCCTGTACTCTGGACTCCTCGTCATCCCCATCTTCCATCTCTGCACTTGGACTGTTTAGGCAGAGGGCGTACAGACGTGATGTCATCGCGCTCTCTGACCAGAATGTCACTGTCAGGAAACGCGGAAGACATCACGGCGGTGGAGCAGGGAGAGGTAAGTATTTCAAATTTGCAAGTGCTGTGATCCTGAGCAAGCAGGGGGGGCCCACTCATTGGCGAAGGCACTAGCACAGGGCCCCTCATAGTACGGCGTTGTGTCTGACGGCGGGTGGGGCGGTGTGTCTGACGGCGGGTGGGCCCTCCCGGGTGGGCCCTCCCCTCCCACCGGCAGAGACACTTTTGCATACTATGAGTGGCCCTGTGCCAGTGCCGTCGCCCATGAGTATGCCCCCCACCTGCTCAAGGAACCTGCACTTTCATCTGCACCTTCCTCTTTGTCACCGTGTAAGGTGGTATAGTATGCGAGAAGGGGAACTTGAGTTTCATCAGGGTCAGATTCTGGCTGTGTAGAGTGCGAGGGGAATGTAGTGGTCTGGGTCAATGTACCAGCAGAATCATCTAGCAGTGGCTGGGCATCAGGGCACTTGTGGCGCCCCCAGGAGTACGGTCGCCACAGTGGCATTACCTTCCTCCTAGGGAGTGTGATGTCATGCTTGGGAGCAACGAAGAATCTCTCTATCAGTTAAACCAACACACAACACAGTTCCCACTCCAGGCCAGCAGGGAGAGCTCTGAACCTGACTGCTGAGGAGCTGCTCTCTGTGGTCGGGAGGAGGGAAGTTAGGGCAGTCTGTGAAGGGAATGGGAAGTGTGTGGACGTGAGAAAGGGAGCTGGAGGATGAGCAGGGACACTGACGGTCCTGCAGCAGAAACCAGAGGAAGTAGCAGCTGTAAATGCTCTGTTTCCAAGTAAGGCTCGGAGGCCCCAGCAGCGATGTGTGTGAGCCAGAAGGAAAAGGCTACGGCAGCCTGCCATACGAGATATTTCCAAAAGAGAGTCAACAGTGAACTCAGTACTGCGAGTACCTCAGATAAGCGCTAGAACGGAGGCCACACTATCTATCTGCAGAGAGAGAATTCCTAATTTGCTTTCAGGCTGACCAACTCCTCCATCTGTACTCTGGGTCCAGGACGGCACTTACCAAGTACAGGTAAAGGAACTGCATGACTGTGTCTGTCATCTTTCTCCTGCGCCTGGTGCACGGCTCTGCTACATCCTGCACTGCACACCATCTACCAACTCTTTCATCTGCCCTGCGACTACGGCCCTACCTGTGCAGGGCTTCTACATCTTAGCTGCACCACAACATCTGTCCCAGAGAAGCGACACTGCAGCGCTGGTCATTCTGATCAGAAACCACAGGTGGCGTCACGTATCATTCACCTATAAACGTTATTCACCCCTTTGCATGGACGCCCAGGGCCACGGACCGGGTCAACACCACCGTGACCCATCCCTCTGAGACACCGGCCCGGTACCCCCCACTGCCCTGGCTGGCAACCCACACTCCATATCAGATTCATCTTGGACTGGGGAATTCACAATTTGACTTGATAACCTAGGCATGGTATGTGAGAAAGAGCTACATGGACTAATGTGAAGTGTGGCCTGCTGCATCATTCACTTTTGGTGGGGGTGAAGGACACAAGGAAAGGGGTTCTTCCTGACCAGGAGCCAGCACTTGATGACTCAGTGCTTGCATTTTTTGAAACTTCAGAAGAGGAGGGCATATTAGCTGGAGTCTGTTTCGGCAATGTAAGCCAAAACCAGTTCCTGATGCTCCGGCTTTAAAAGCGGTTAACCTACTCCCAGAAAAGGTAGCCTTCCAGGCCTTCCGGAGCCAGACCATGATGCAGGCTCAACACCTCCTGCCTTAGCTGCTATTGTGCTTTTGCCACTACCAGCAGATGCACCACCACCATCAGTACCAGCTGGCCCCCCCACGCCCACGTCCGTGACCTCTTCCACCATACTTCCAAATTTTGGAGAAAATGTACCCTAAATAACATCAGATATATGGTACTGTATCAGAAGCGTACAGCTGTATACAGTCAAAGGATAATTGTAAATCTCCGTATATATTTCATGCTCACAGGCTCAGTATGGATTAGACAAGAATATAAAAAGTAGAAAAAGGGTACAGTATCATCAGATAACAGGTATATATAGTATAGTTTAAACATTCTAAATCTCCGTATATATTTCAGGAGGCAGACACAGACGCTCTCAGGTTCAGTATGGATTACAACACAATATAAAAAGCCGTAAAATGGTAATAGATCTGAATCGTACAGCTGTATACAGTGTAGGGGTCATTGTCAATCTCAGTATTTATTTCCAGAGTCAGAAACAGACTCTCACTTGGTCAGTTTGGATTAGGCCAGAATATAAAAAGCAGTAAATGGGTAATGTATCACAAGCGTAGAGCTGTATACAGTGTTGGGGGAATTTTTAAATCTACATATAAATTACAGGAGTAACCCACAGACTCTCACACACTCAGGATGGATCACACCACAATATAAAAAGAAGATCCGCAAGAAATAATCACACATGTTGGGCCAATGTTCCAGGTGTCAATGATACACTTAGAGTGGTGGGTGAAGGAGGACTTTCTGGCAGAAAAGGTACAGTATCACCAGATACCAGGCTTATAGCATAGTTTAAACATTAAAAATGTACGTCTATATATCAGGAGTAGTGTTGAGCCACCCCGCTAGTGTTCGAGTTCGGTTCGTCGAACAGGAGGCAAGTTCGTCGAATGTTCGACGAACACCGTCGAACCCCATTGAAAACAATGGCAGGCAAACACAAACACATGCAAACACATAGAAAACACATACAAAACACCTTAAAAGGTGTCCCAAAGCAGACAAAATGCTCAGAAGACACAAATAACCTATGGAAAAGGGCAACTACATATAGAAAAGAGGTGGAGGAGTAAAAGGAGGAGACACAGATATAGGCATGTCATGCCCTTATAAAGTCAAGAAAGGCTGGAATAAAAATCTAAAATAAGAAAAATTCTAAAATCGAAGACGATCATATACCGTCGGACTTCCCACCATAAATTATGCCAACTGCCGATCGGGCGGCGTTATTCACACGACCCTTCGAACAGCGTCCATGAAGGCAAAGTGTTTGGTTTCCGGGGGCAGTATGGTTGCAAAGCTGAACCTTAAAGGAATGCCCAGAAGGGCACCACCAGGAGTGGAGCCTGTGGCTTAATTGGACTCCACACGGGCAACCTCAACCATGCCAGCCACGGGAAGGATGGACAGATTGCAAGCTTTCTCGATTCTGTGGGTGGTGGTGCATGGCCGTTTTTAGTTGTGCGAGCGATTTGTCAGCTTAATTCCGTTAACGAACGAGACTCCGGCATGCCCCCGCGGTCTGCGTCCAGCTTACTAGAGGGACACGCGAGGCTCTGGCATGCGAGATCGGGCAATAACAGGTCTGTCATGCCCTTACATGTCCGGAGCTGCACGCGCGCTACACTGAAAGGACCAGCGTGTGTCGCTTACATGTGCGGATAACCCGCTGAACCCCCGTTAGTGATGGGGATCTGGGATTCCAATTCTTCCCCGCGAACAAGGATTTCCCAGGGAGTGCAGGTCAACCGGAATATCGGAATTAGGCCTAACCGGCATTCCAGAAAGAATGTGAAAAAATTAAGTGCCCAAACCACAGGTGCTGTAGCTTGCTTAACAGCTGGGCTCCTCTGCTGAGTAGCACACAGTTGTTACATAAACAGGCGGCATAGCTTGGTTCACGAGTGCGCAACTCTGCTGAGTAGCAGACAATGCTTACATAAACAGGCGGCATAGCTAGGTTCACGGGTGGGCTCCTCTGCTGAGCAGTAGACACAGGTACTAGGCCCAAAGTATTCACTGGGCTAAATGGAGTTAAAAATGGTTCTTACATAAACAGGCGGCACTAGAGTAGAGCGAAACAGGTCGGTCAGATTCAAAAGTCACCGACTTTCGCCAAAGTCGGGTTTCATGAAACAAAACCCGACCACAGTGTGAAGTCGGCCATGCGGTCGGCGACCCAAGCACCAAAGTCGGGTTTCGCCGAATGCTTGCACGTGACTTTTTTCAGCCAATGAGAGAAGCGTAGCGTAGCGTAGCTGGAGTGGGAGTGGGAGTGGGAGAGAGAGGGAGAGAAGAGAGAGATTTCGCCGCCTCTAGGGTTAAAATTCATGCCAGGTGTGTTTACAGTCCTTCACTCAATGCCGACTTTTCTCCCCATTGACTTGCATTGGGTTTCATGTTTCACGACTTTTCCCTATAGTAGGCCGATTTCGTTCGACTCGACTTTTGAGAAAGTCGGGTTTCATGAAACCCGACTCGACCCTAAAAAAGGCAAAGTCGCTCATCTCTAGGTGGCACAGCTTGGTTCACGGGTGAGCTCCTCTGCTGAGTAGCAGACACAGTTACTAGGCCCAAAGTATTAACTGGGCTAAATGCAGTCAAAAACTGGTTCTTTCATAAACAGGCGGCATAGCTAGGTTCACGGATGGGCTCCTCTGCTGCGTAGCAGACAGTGCTACAAGGCCCAAAAGGATTTTCTGGACAAGATGCGGTAAAAAATTATTAGAAACTCACATGGTGTAGCTCCTTGACAGGTGTACTACACCGCTGGCTACCAGACACCGCTACTATGCCATGAAACTGTCTATTAACATTGAAAACCATTATTAATGTGAAAATAAAGTTACGCTTTTAGTGAATGAACCGTTCTCGAGCGGAACCCCGAACAGCCGAATTTTATGCAAAGTGTTCGTGTTCGACGAACGGCTCGAACACCGCCCAAAACAGCTCGAATTTGAACTTGGCGAACAGTTCGACTCGAACACCGCTCATCTCTAATCAGGAGGCAGACTCAGACGGTCTCAGGCCCAGTATGGATTCGACAAGATTGTAGAAAGTTGAGAAAGGGTACAGTATCACCGGATAACAGGTATATATAGCATAGTTTAAACATTAAAAATCTCTGTGTATATTTCCGGAGTCTGACAAAGACACTCACAGCCTCTGTATGGATTAGACAAGAATCTAAAAAGTAGAAAAAGGGTAATGTATTCGAAGCATACACCAGTATACACTGTTGGTGTATTTTTAAATCTTCATATATATTTCAGTCTCAGTAAGACAGTCCAGACTCTCCGCAAGAAGAAACGAGATGGATAAAAGTACAGACGGAAAGTCGAGTGATTGCAGAAATTTTGGAATTACTAATCACGGGAATATCTCCCGGGAGAATTTTCAGAGGCGATGCTGACCCTCAATTACTTTGTCTTTGGAGACAGCGAAAACAGTTCTTTGTGAAGAAAGGGTTGCTGTATCGCAGTACCGTGGATCCCATCACCGTTACTCATCTCCATCAAATTGTGATCACAGGGAGAGATGTGGACATGGTCCTCACTGCCTATCATGATCTGTCAGGTAACTTTGGAGTGCAAAAGACAGAAGCCACAGGCCGTAGGCGATTCCATTGGATTGGCAT
Organism: Dendrobates tinctorius; assembly: GCF_039654945.1. Taxonomy (NCBI): domain Eukaryota; kingdom Metazoa; phylum Chordata; class Amphibia; order Anura; family Dendrobatidae; genus Dendrobates; species Dendrobates tinctorius. The sequence continues at coordinate 7,998,351 of NW_027361771.1, read as the reverse complement.
GAGAGGACACATTTAAAAATGTGGGCAGGAATGCCACACGTCTCTGAGTAGGAAAACTGTGAAAGCTGATGATAAACCACCACTGCATCTCATTGTGAGTCGACGTCCTTAACAAATGGAAGCCATTGATCATCTGAAGATAGAGCCCAGCAGGACAGGGCATAGCTACGTCTTAACCATCATCTATCAGTTCACCAAATTTGTAGTGGCAGTCCCAGTGAAGGATTTAACAGCCCAGACTACACAGCGGTGGAGCAGGGAGAGGTAAGTATTGCAAGTGCTGGGGCCCTGAGCAAGCAGGGGGGGCTCACTCGTGGGCGGCGGTACTGGCACAGGGCCCCTCATAGTACGCTGGTGTGTCTGACGGCGGGTGTGCACCCCCACCGTCAGAGACACTTGATTGTACTATGAGGGACCCTGTGCCAGTGCCGTCGCCCAAGAGTGGGCCCACCCACCTGTCCAGGGCAACGGCACTCGCATGGGTGCATGCGCCAGGTGGTGACCCCGGCCCTGGGGGGGAGGCAGCCCAGTTAGGGAGGTTGAAAAAATGGCATATGTGGATGTTGGACATTCAGCAGCTGCAAATGGAGGAATTGGAGAAGTCCGAGGAAGAGGAGGACAAAAGCGAGCCATTTGTTCTGGCAACCTATGTGTCATCGGGAAGGTGGGACAAAATCCTTTGAAACCCATGCATGGTTCATTTTAATGAAGGTTAGATCATCAACATTTTGGGTCGACAGACGGGTCCTTTTTTCTGTCAGGATTAATCCAGCAGCACTTAAGACTCTTTCGGATAGCACACTAGCAGCAGGGCAAGCGTGCTCCTGTAAGGCATATTGTGTCAATTCAGGCCAGGTGTCCAGTTTACAGGCGCAATAGTCAAAGGGGAATGACCTGTGAGGGAGAACATCGATATGGGAGGAGAAGTAGTTTGTAACCATAGTTGACAACTGCTGTCTCCTGTCACGTTCAATCGATGCAGTATTACCAGTCGTGTGAGCGGTACTTGAAAAATCAGTCCACAACATAGTCATGAAACCCCTGTCTTCAATGCCACTTTGGATGTGTGCACCACGAACACCTTTTCCATGTTGCCCCCTACGGCTTGTGGGAGAATCATCACCGCTGCTGTGTGCTGGGAATGCCTCAAACAAACGGTTTACCAGAGTTGCTTGTTTGTTAGCCAATATTAGTTCTAGGTTCTCCTGTGGCATGATGTTTTGGAATTTGCCTTTATAGCGTGGATCCAGGATGCTGGCCAACCAGTAGTCATCATCGTTCATCATTTTGGCAATGCGGGGGTCCCTTTTTAGGATCTGCAAGGCATAATCACACATGTGGGCCAATGTTCCAGGTGTCAATGATGCACTGCGAGTGCTGGGTGGAGGAGCACTTTCTGGCAAATCCACATCCCTCCAGTCACGCATCAAACCCTGTACCTGACCTTGCCATGCCAACATTTTCTCTTGCCCCCTGAGAAGCATCCTCCTCCCCTAAATAATCATCCCCATCATGCTCCTCCTCCTCCTCTTCCTCTTCTTCCTCCACCTCATCCAGGAGAGTTCCCTGAGCAGACAATGGCTGACTGTAGTCAAGGCTTCCCTCCTCCTCTTCCTCTTCCTCCTCGGCTGCAGACGCCTGCTCCTTAATGTGTATCAAAGTTTGCATGAGCAGACGCATAAGTGGGATGCTCATGCTTATGATGGCGTCGTCTGCGCTTACCAGCCGTGTGCATTCCTCGAAACACTGAAGGACTTTACAGAGGTCTTTCAGCTTCCACCACTGCACACTCGACAACTCCATGTCTGTCCACAAACTGCCTGCCCATGTATCCTCCCACAAATGCATTACAGCCTGCCTCTGTTCGCACAGCCTCTCAACCATGTGCAGGGTAGAGTTCCACCTTGTTGCAACGTCGATAATTAGGCGGTGCTTGGGAAGGTGGAGCAATCGCTGCACCTTCTGCATACGACTGGAGTGTACGGGCGAACGGTGGATGTGCGAGCACAGTCTTCGCACCTTATGGAGCAGGGCTGTTAACTCCGGATAATTATTGAGGAAGCACTGCACCACCAGGTTCAAGGTGTGAGCCAGGCAAGGTATATGTCTGAGTTTTGAAAGGGCTATGGCTGCCACAAAATTCAGTCCGTTATCACTAACTACCTTGCCTGCCTCAAGATGTAGACTGCCCAGCCATGACTCAGTTTGTCGCTGCAAGTAGTCGGCCAGTACCTCCGCGGTGTGTCTGTTGTCGCCAAAACACATCATCTTCAACACAGCCAGCTGTCGCTTACCACTAGCTGTTCGATAGTGGGACACCTCGTGTGCAACACTGGCAGCTGCGGATGGAGTGCTCGTGCGACTGCGCTCTGTGGACGAGCTTTCGCTTCTGGAGGAGGAGGGTCGAACGCCTACAGCCAACTGTTTCCTATACCGTGGGCTAGGCACCACTGTCCCACCGCCGCTGTCCCCTGTGGACCCTGCATCCACCACATTAACCCAGTGCGCAGTGATGGACACGTAACGGCCCTGGCCATGCCTACTGGACCATGCATCTGTTGTGAGGTGCACCTTTCCACTCACTGATTGCTTGAGTGCATGGACAATGTGGTCTTTCACATGCAGGTGGAGGGCTGGGATGGCTTTTCGAGAAAAGAAGTGCCGACTGGGTAGGTCATAGCGTGGTACTGCGTAGGCCATGAGCTCATGGAAAGCTTCGCTTTCAACCAACCGGTAGGGCATCATCTCTAACGAGATTAGTTTGGCAATGTGGGTGTTCAAACACAGTGTACGCGGATGAGAGGATGAGTACTTTCTTGTCCTACTCAGAGTCTCTGGTAGGGTGAGCCGGACTTGAGAGCTGCATATGGTGGAACTAGCAGTGGACATGGCGGACTGAGAGAGGGTTGGTGATGGTGATGGTGTTGGTGGTCTTGCTGATGGCCTAGATTCAGTCTTTCGTGGCAATAACATTGTGATTCCCTGACTGCTTTGGCCTTGCGACGACACCTCAACATTTGCTGCTGGTAGTGTGCTAACCGGTGGGCTTACAGTGGGGGAAGCAATGTAGCGTTGCTGACTACCTTCATTCGGAGCAGGTGCACATGAGGTACGTGAGGTTTGGTAGTCCGCCAAGCTTGCAAGTGCATGGTGGTTAAATGTCTAAGCATGCAACTGGTATTCAAATTTCTCAGATTTTTCCCTCGGCTAAAGGTCTTTGCGCACTTCTTACAGATAACCTTTGCCTGATCATTAGGATTTTCAAAAAAGTGCCACACTGCACTCTTCCTACTATGGAAGACATTTTGAGGCCTTGCATGCTGTGCTAATTTAACCGTCTGGCCAAGCTGTCCTGCAACTCTTTTGGTTTTTGTAACCCGTTTTTGGACTGCTACGGGCCTGCCAGATAACAGCTGTTGCCATGTCGATGCCTGCTGCGGATCCTCCTCCTCTTCTGAGCTATTGGCAGCGGCACCCTCTTCCCCCATTGGATGCCAATCTGGGTCAACAACTGGGTCAGCCATCACCTCCTCTTCAATTTCATGTGCACCTTCCTCTGTGTCACCGTGTAAGGTGGTATAGTATGCGGGAAGGGGCACCTGAGTTTCATCAGGGTCAGATTCTGGCTCAGTACACTGCGAGGACAATGTAGTGCTCTGAGTGAATGTACCAGCAGAAAAATCTAGCAGTGGCTGTGCATCAGTGCACTCCATGTCAGACTCATCTTGGACTGGGGAATTCACAATTTGACTTGATAACCCAGGCATGGTATGTGAAAAGAGCTCCATGGAGTAATCTGTAGTGTGGCCTGCTGCATCCTTCACTTTTGGTAGGGGTGAAGGACACAAGGAAAGGTGTTGTTCCTGACCAGGAGCCTCCACTGAGGACTCAGTGCTTTTATTTGTTGAAACTTCAGAAGAGGAGGCGATAGAGCTGGAGGCTGTCAGCAATGTAAGCCAAAACTTGTTCCTGAAGCTCCGGCTTTAAAAGCGGTTTACCTACTCCCAGAAAAGGGAGCCTTCGAGGCCTTGTGGAGCCAGACGATGATGCAGGCTCAACACCTCCTGCCTTAGGTGCTATTGTGCTTTTGCAACTACCAGCAGATGCACCACCACCACCATCAGTACCAGCTGGCAACCCCCGCCCACTTCCACGGCCTCTTCCACCATACTTCCTCATTTTTGGGAAAATGTACCCAAAATACCACCAGCTATATGTTACTGTAAAACAAGGTACAAGGTGTATATAGTATTGGGGAGAATTTGAATCTCCCTAGAGATTTTAGGAGGCTGAACAATTATCTCAGGCCCACTATAGATTACACCTCAATTTAACAGGCTGAAATAGGCTGGTGTATGACAAGGTACAATGTGTATATCATAATGGGGAGAATTTGAATCTCCCTAGAGATTTTAGGAGGCTGAACTATTATCTCAGGCCCACTATAGATTACACCTCAATTTAACAGGCTGAAATTGGCTGGTGGATGACAAGGTACAAGGTGTATATAGTATTGGGGAGAATTTGAATTTCCCTAGAGATTTTAGGAGGCTGAACTATTATCTCAGGCCTACTATAGATTACACCTCAATTTAACATGCTGATATAGGCTGGTGTATGACAAGGTACAAGGTGTATATAGTATTGAGGAGAATTTGAATCTCCCTAGAGATTTTAGGAGGCTGAACTATTCTCTCGGGCCCACTATAGATTACACCTCAATTTAACAGGCTGAAATAGGCTGGTGTATGACAAGGTACAAGGTGTATATAGTATTGAGGAGAATTTGAATCTCCTTAGAGATTTTAGGAGGCTGAACTATTATCTCAGGCCCACTATAGATTACACCTCAATTTAACAGGCTGAAATTGGCTGGTGTATGACAAGGTACAAGGTGTATATAGTATTGGGGAGAATTTGAATCTCCCTAGAGATTTTAGGAGGCTGAACTATTATCTCAGGCCCACTATAGATTACACCTCAATTTAACAGGCTGAAATAGGCTGGTGTATGACAAGGTACAATGTGTATATCATAATGGGGAGAATTTGAATCTCCCTAGAGATTTTAGGAGGCTGAACTATTATCTCAGGCCCACTATAGATTACACCTCAATTTAACATGCTGAAATAGGCTGGTGTATGACAAGGTACAAGGTGTATATAGTATTGAGGAGAATTTGAATCTCCCTAGAGATTTTAGGAGGCTGAACTATTCTCTCGGGCCCACTATAGATTACACCTCAATTTAACAGGCTGATATTAGGCTGGTGTATGACAAGGTACAAGGTGTATATAGTATTAAGGAGAATTTGAATCTCCCTAGAGATTTTAGGAGGCTGAACTATTATCTCAGGCCCACTATAGATTACACCTCAATTTAACAGGCTGAAATTGGCTGGTGTATGACAAGGTACAAGGTGTATATAGTATTGGGGAGAATTTGAATCTCCCTAGAGATTTTAGGAGGCTGAACTATTATCTCAGGCCCACTATAGATTACACCTCAATTTAACAGGCTGAAATAGGCTGGTGTATAAGGTACAAGGTGTATATAGTATTGGGGAGAATTTGAATCTCCCTAGAGATTTTAGGAGGCTGAACTATTATCTCAGGCCCACTATAGATTACACCTCAATTTAACAGGCTGAAATTGGCTGGTGTATGACAAGGTACAAGGTGTATATAGTATTGGGGAGAATTTGAATCTCCCTAGAGATTTTAGGGGGCTGAACTATTATCTCAGGCCCACTATAGATTACACCTCAATTTAACAGGCTGAAATAGGCAGGTGTATGACCAGGTACAAGGTGTATATAGTATTGGGGAGAATTGGAAGCTCCCTAGAGCTTTTAGGAGGCTGAACTATTATCTCAGGCCCACTATAGATTACACCTCAATTTAACAGGCTAAAATAGGCAGGTGTATGACCAGGTACAAGGTGTATATAGTATTGGGGAGAATTGGAAGCTCCCTAGAGATTTTAGGAGGCTGAACTATTATCTCAGGCCCACTATAGATTACACCTCAATTTAACAGGCTGAAATAGGCTGGTGTATGACAAGGTATAATGTGTATATCATATTGGGGAGAATTTGAATCTCCCTAGAGATTTTAGGAGGCTGAACTATTATCTCAGGCCCACTATAGATTACACCTCAATTTAACAGGCTGAAATTGGCTGGTGGATGACAAGGTACAAGGTGTATATAGTATTGGGGAGAATTTGAATTTCCCTAGAGATTTTAGGAGGCTGAACTATTATCTCAGACCCACTATAGATTACACCTCAATTTAACATGCAGAAATAGGCTGGTGTATGACAAGGTACAAGGTGTATATAGTATTGAGGAGAATTTGAATCTCCCTAGAGATTTTAGGAGGCTGAACTATTCTCTCGGGCCCACTATAGATTACACCTCAATTTAACAGGCTGAAATAGGCTGGTGTATGACAAGGTACAAGGTGTATATAGTATTGAGGAGAATTTGAATCTCCCTAGAGATTTTAGGAGGCTGAACTATTATCTCAGGCCCACTATAGATTACACCTCAATTTAACAGGCTGAAATTGGCTGGTGTATGACAAGGTACAAGGTGTATATAGTATTGGGGAGAATTTGAATCTCCCTAGAGATTTTAGGAGGCTGAACTATTATCTCAGGCCCACTATAGATTACACCTCAAATTAACAGGCTGAAATAGGCTGGTGTATAAGGTACAAGGTGTATATAGTATTGGGGAGAATTTGAATCTCCCTAGAGATTTTAGGAGGCTGAACTATTATCTCAGGCCCACTATAGATTACACCTCAATTTAACAGGCTGAAATTGGCTGGTGTATGACAAGGTGCAAGGTGTATATAGTATTGGGGAGAATTTGAATCTCCCTAGAGATTTTAGGGGGCTGAACTATTATCTCAGGCCCACTATAGATTACACCTCAATTTAACAGGCTGAAATAGGCAGGTGTATGACCAGGTACAAGGTGTATATAGTATTGGGGAGAATTGGAAGCTCCCTAGAGCTTTTAGGAGGCTGAACTATTATCTCAGGCCCACTATAGATTACACCTCAATTTAACAGGCTAAAATAGGCAGGTGTATGACCAGGTACAAGGTGTATATAGTATTGAGGAGAATTTGAATCTCCCTAGAGATTTTAGGAGGCTGAACTATTATCTCAGGCCCACTATAGATTACACCTCAATTTAACAGGCTGAAATTGGCTGGTGTATGACAAGGTACAAGGTGTATATAGTATTGAGGAGAATTTGAATCTCCCTAGAGATTTTAGGAGGCTGAACTATTCTCTCGGGTCCACTATAGATTACACCTCAATTTAACAGGCTGAAATAGGCTGGTGTATGACAAGGTACAAGGTGTATATAGTATTGAGGAGAATTTGAATCTCCCTAGAGATTTTAGGAGGCTGAACTATTCTCTCGGGCCCACTATAGATTACACCTCAATTTAACAGGCTGAAATTGGCTGGTGTATGACAAGGTACAAGGTGTATATAGTATTGGGGAGAATTTGAATCTCCCTAGAGATTTTAGGAGGCTGAACTATTATCTCAGGCCCACTATAGATTACACCTCAATTTAACAGGCTGAAATAGGCTGGTGTATAAGGTACAAGGTGTATATAGTATTGGGGAAAATTTGAATCTCCCTAGAGATTTTAGGAGGCTGAACTATTATCTCAGGCCCACTATAGATTACACCTCAATTTAACAGGCTGAAATTGGCTGGTGTATGACAAGGTACAAGGTGTATATAGTATTGGGGAGAATTTGAATCTCCCTAGAGATTTTAGGAGGCTGAACTATTATCTCGGGCCCACTATAGATTACACCTCAATTTAACAGGCTGAAATTGGCTGGTGTATGACAAGGTACAAGGTGTATATAGTATTGGGGAGAATTTGAATCTCCCTAGAGATTTTAGGGGGCTGAACTATTATCTCAGGCCCACTATAGATTACACGTCAATTTAACAGGCTGAAATTGGCAGGTGTATGACAAGGTACAAGGTGTATACAGTATTGGGGAGAATTTGAATCTCCCTAGAGATTTTAGGAGGCTCACAATGATGCTCTCAGTCCAAGTATGGACATAGGCAGCCTAATAACCAGGACTGCTGCACACAAAAGTGTGGAAAAATGAACGCTTGGTAACTGTGCAGAAAAGAGGAAGAAAAGTATTTTTGCTTTTAAAAAAGCAGTTTGCACAGCAGTGTGCAAACAGCAATGCAGCTATCAGGAAGCCTTATAAGGCAGCCTAATAACCAACAGAGCTGATGCACAAAAATATATCCTCCTGTCACTGCACGCAAACTGTTGTGGTGTACAATAGAAGTCGCTACCAGCAGAAGCAGTTTTTTTTTTCTTCTTCCCTGCCTAACACTCTCCCTTATTCAGAATCAGCAGCAGCAACCTCTCCCTATGCTAAGATCGGCAGAAGTAAAATGGCGGTCGGCGTGCACGCCCTTTTATAGCCCCTGTGACACCACACAAAGCAAGCCAATCATTTTCATGCCCTTCTCAAAGATGGTGGTGACCGCTGCCCATGTCATCGCGTTGCCCACAGTGTGCGTCCTCCATCATTGGCTGAAAAAGGGCGCTGGAAGCAACATTTGAAACGCGACTTTGGTGCTCTGGTCACCGACATCATGGCCGACCTCACGCTATGGTCGGGTTTCGTTTCATGAAACCCGACTTTAGCGAAAGTCGGCGACTTATGAATTTGACCGACCCGTTTCGCTCAACTCTAGTGGTAATATGTGGTCTGGATATGGTGCAGTGGTATTTGTTCCTTGTATGTGATATTATTCTGTCACTGTGATGGTAATATGTGGTCTGGACATGGTGTGGTGCATCTGTCCCTTGTATGTGTTAATAATAATAATAATAATCCTTATTTATATAGCGCCAACATATTACAGTTTAACAGTTTCAAAACACAAGTCATAAGTAACAACGTTAACAATACAATAATTTAAGCAAAATAAGACGACCCTGCCCGTGAGAGCTTATAATCTACAATGTGATGGGGGAGATACAAAGTACAGGTGCGTATTTACAAGGATGCATTTACAACGATGGTCCAGCGATCTTGAGGGAGTGGGGGATAGATGGAAATAGTGAATGGGCTACTCCCGCACACTTACACATAAAATGACTTTGATTAGTGAACGTGATAGGCCGCTCTGAAGAGATGCGTTTTGAGGGAGCGCCTAAAACTGTGCAAATTGTGGATAGTCTTAATTTCTTAGGGTAGAGCAATCCAGAGGATTGGCACAGCGCGGGAGAAGTCTTGGAGTCGGGAGTGGGAGGTGCGGATTAGTGTAGAGGTTATTCAAAAATCGTTTGCAGAGTGCAGCGGGTGGTTAGGCCGATAGACAGAAATGAGGGAGGAGATGTAGGGGGGTGCCGCACTGTGGAGAGCTTTATGGGTGAGAACAAGTACTTTGAATTGGATCCTATAATGAATGGGCAGCCAGTGTAATGATTGGCGAAGAGCGGACACGTCCGAGTACCGATTAGCCAGATGGATGACCTTGGCTGCTGCATTAAGTATGGACTGTAGAGGGGAAATTCGAGTAACGGGGAGGTCAATTAATAGAGCGTTGCAGTAGTCCAGGCTGGAGTGGATCAATGCGACAGTGAGTTTTTTGTTGTTTCCATGGTGAGAAAAGTGCAGATTCTGGAGATGTTCTTTAGGGGTAAGCGGCAAGAGCGGGCAAGAGATTGTATATGGGATGTGAAGGAGAGGTTGGTGTCAATCATAACACCCAGGCAGCGTGCCTGCTGTGGGGGTGTTATTATAGTGCGACCCACAGAGAGGGAGATGTCAGATTTAGGGAGGTTAGTAGACAGCCGGAGCAGAAGAAGTTCAGTTTTTGAGAGGTTAAGTTTCAGATAAAGAGCGGTCATGATGTTGGAGACTGCGGACAGACAGTCACTGGCGTTCTGTAGTACTGTGGGGATAAGGTCGGGGGATGACATGTATAGTTGTGTGTCATCAACATAAAGATGATATTGAAAGCCAAATCTGCTGATGGTCTGTCCAATTGGGGGCGTGTAGAGAGAGAAGAGAAGGGGGCCAAGGACTGAGCCCTGAGGTACACCGACAGCGAGAGAAAAAGGAGATGACGTTGAGCCAGCGGACAAAACACTGAAGGAGCGGTCAGAAAGATAGGAAGAGAACAAGGAGAGAGCGGTGTCCTTAATGCCTAGTGACTGGAGCCTAGAGCGTAAGAGACAGTGGTCAACAGTGTCAAAAGCTGCAGAAAGGTCAAGAAGAATGAGCAGAGAGTGTTCACCGTTACATTTTGCTGTCAGAAGGTCATTGGTAACTTTGATGAGTGCAGTTTCAGTCGAATGTAGGGGGCAGAAGACGGACTGTGAAAGATGTAGGAGGGAGTGTGTGAAGAGGTAGCGGGTAAAGCGGGAGTAGACTAGGCGCTCCAAAAGTTTAGAGATGAAGGGGAGATTGGAGACTGGTCTGTAGTTGCTTGTGCAGGATGGGTCGAGAGAGGATTTCTTTAGTAATGGAGTAACGATAGAGTGTTTGATGGAGGATGGGAAAATGCCCAAGGAGAGGGAGAGATTAAAGATTGTAGTTAGGTGAGTTGTGACGACTGGAGAGAGATTGGAGGAGATGTGAAGGAATGGGGTCGGTAGTACATGTAGTCGGACAAGAAGAAGAGAGGAATCTGAAGACTTCTTCTGTGATGGGATCAAATGTGGAAAGTGAGCCAGGGGAAATGCAGGGAGGGATGGGAGTCACAGTACTTGGTGGTTGGGAGCGGATTTCCTGATGGATATTATCTATGTTCTCTATAAAGTGGGAGGCCAGGCCATCCGCACAAATGTTTGTGAAAGGGGCTTGTGCTTTTGGCCTGAGGAGGGAGTGAAAGGTGTTAAAAAGTTTCTTGGGGTTGTTGGCTAGTGAGGAGATCAGGGTGGTGAAGTAGGTCTGTTTGGCGAGGTGATTAGTTATAGGTTCTTAACATAAATTTGAAGTGGATGAAGTCTGTTGGTGTGCGGGTTTTTCTCCATCGGCGTTCATCACTTCTAGTGCATCGCTGTAGCAGTCGAGTTTGCGATGTGAGCCAGGGCTGTTTTACTCTGTGTTTGGAGGTTCTGAAGGTGAAGGGCACTACTTGGTCAAGGGTGCTTCTAAGAGTGTCGTTGTAGTGATGAGCAGCCAGATCGGGAAGGGAAAAGAGGAGATTGGGGACACGGAAGATAGTAGGGAGACTGAAAGTGTCTGAGGGTTAATGGCTTGTAGATTTCTGAATGTGTGATAGGTAGGAGTGTGCTGGGGTGGGCGAGGATTTGTGAGCGTGAAGGAGAGAATGTTGTGGTCAGAGAGGGGAAGTGGTGAGTTATTTAGGTAGGAGATTGAGCAGAGCCAGACAAATACCAGGTCAAGGGTGTTACCGTCTTTGTGTGTCTCAGAGGTCGAGAGCTGTGAGAGGCCAAGAGAAGTGGTTAGTGTTAGAAGCTGGGATGCAACTGTGGAAGTAGGGCTGTTAATGGGCATGTTGAAGTCTCCCAGGATAAGGGTTGGTAGTTCTGAGGATATGAAGTGTGGCAGCCAGGCTGAGATGTGGTCAAGGAAGTGGGTGGGTGAGCCTGGGGGCTAGTATATGACCGCTACTCTGAGGGGAGGGGACGGAAGAGCCTGATGTTGTGGACATAAAAGAAGGGAATGAGAGTGATGGAACTGGGGGGATGACCTGGAAAGTGCATTGTGGGGACAGGAGTATGCCGACTCCACCACCAGGACTGCTTTTTGGTCTCGGGGAATGGGTGAATTGTAAGCCACCATGGGAAATGGCAGCAGGGGAGACAGTGTCAGAGTCCTGAATGCAGGTTTCAGTGAAGGCCAACAGAAGTTGGGAGATGTCCCCTGAAATCAGTAGAAGTAGGAACATAAAGAGCAAGTAGTTCTTTGAAATGTTAGAAGTTTAATTTGTGCAATGTGTTTGGGCAAGAAGGGCTGAGGTTTTCTAGGTTACTATGTGGTGGTAATATGGTGTCTTTGTTAGGCATCGGGTTCCAAGCGCTGCACAGCGGGAATCCCGAGCCTTGCCATCTGCGGTCTCCCATTCCCCTCGGCCACAGTGGAGCCTGCTCAGCAAACTCCACGATCCCGGTGTTCTGCCCACACCTGCATCATGGGTTTGGTTGCTGCTGCCACCTCTGGTCCAGTTATGGCAATGCAGCCTGTCCAGCAGCAAAAGATTCCAGCGTCTAAGTTCTCCCTTCGCTCCACTGAGCATGCTCAGGAGACGATCTCCCATTGGGGATCGGGAGTCACATGCTCATGTCCTTCTCCAGTTCCGATTGGTCCATCTGGAAGATCAGGAAGGTCCCAGAAGGGCACGGCTATAAAAGGCGCGCATGGCCGCCCCACCATGCGCTATGATAGACTCTGAGGCTAATGCATTAGTGTAGGTGTGATTATGGATGAATGAGCCTGGTGACTGACGCATTATAATTCCCCCCTCCTTGGATATTACGTATGTGTTAGGGTGAGGGATTAGAGTCAGTACGTTAGCTCTACACTGCATAGCGCTGCAGTGTTGCTCCACATCCACCGCTAGCGCCTATGGAGTCGGCCAGTATAGGCCTCCTTGGCCACTGCTATCGCAGCGTTCGCTAGTTACGCCGTGCGCTTTAGTAGCGCTTTCCAGATTGGTAAGTAGGTTGGTTTGTGGCGTCCGTCAGGGCGAATACTGCACACGTTGCAGCAGTGGTTCACACCCCGTGACCTGTGACGTTAACAGGTTGCGGTTGTTCTCCGACAGGCACGTGTTACGTGAAGTAACGGGGCACGTGTCTGTTAGCACTGGCTCAGTGGTTACGCACCGGTGTCCGGCTTTACTCCTACACACCTTTCCCTCATTGTTTAGCAGCAGTTGGTCACCTCTGCACGGTGGGCCCTGGGTTGCGAATGCACCATATATATTATTTCATCTTTATTATTTGGTGCGTTCCGTAACAGTCTTGTCATAGTGTGGTGGTATTTGTCCCTTGTATGTGACATTATTGGTCATTTAAAAAATTGTATTGGATATTTTAACAAATGATTAATAGGATAGACTAGAGTAGAGCTCGGCCAAAAAAATCTACCTTGTCGTGGTGGCGGCTTAAAAAATCTTTTGGCCAAAACAAAAGCTGCTGGCTATATGTGTGATCTGGTGATGGGAACTGTTAATATGTGATTGATGAGAAGTGGAGTTTTTCCAAGAGACAGCGGTGGGGCTGTTGACAGTTTGAAGCGTGGAGCCTGGGCGTAGTCTCAAGGGGGCCATGAAAATTTGGCCAGTATGGGGCCCCAAAATTCCTAGTGGCAGCCCTGACTTTACTTGCTCTGCCTAGAGTCTGCCAATGAAATGATCTATAGTTTAGGAGACTCCTGGACAATATTGAACAAAATATACTTTAAAGCGGTTAACCTGTACTTGGAAAACCGCTTGTGGTTACTATAATCCCCCTTGTAAAATAAAAACACCTAAACTTGCCTCCTGGACTTGAACCCTACAGACAATCAGCGGCTGGTAGTGGGCAGCAGAGCTTACACCTCGACCATACGTCCGAGGTTTGTCCAAAGGAGGGAGAGTGCAGTAGCCCAATTGTGGCCGCTGATTGGTTTCAGGGCTACAGTGGTATAAGTATGTCACGTGAGCTTCAGCGCCATGTTCATGGCCTCAATTTGAAGTGCACTTGGGTTATGCAGCAATACAATGATCCAAAACACACCATCAAGTCCACCTCTGAATGGCTTAAGAAAACCAAAATTAAGACTTTGGAGCTGCCTAGTCAAATTCCTAACCTTAACCCCTTCACCCCCAAGGGTGGTTTGCACGTTCATGACCGGGCCAATTTTTACAATTCTGACCACTGTACCTTTATGAGGTCATAACTCTGGAACGCTTCCATTGATCCCGGTGATTCTGACATTGTTTTCTCGTGACATATTGTACTTCATGTTAGTGGTAAAATTTCATTCAAATAACTTGCGTTTATTTGTGAAAAAAATGGAAATTTGGCAAAAATTTTGAAAATTTCGCAATTTTCCAACTTTGAATTTTTATGCCCTTAAATCACAGAGATACGGCACACAAAAAACTTGATAAGTAACATTTCCCACATGTTTACTTTACATCAGCACAATTTTGGAACCAAAATTTTTTTTGTTAGGAAGTTATAAGTGTTAAAAGTTGACCAGCGATTTCTCATTTTTACAACACCATTTTATTTTTAGGACCACATCACATTTGAAGCCACTTTGAGGGGTCTATATGATAGAAAATACCCAAAAGTGACACCATTCTAAAAACTGAACCCCTTAAGGTGCTCAAAACCACATCCAAGAAGTTTATTAACCCATTAGGTGCGTCACAGGAATTTTTTTGAATATTTAAAAAGAAATGAACATCTAACTTTTTTTCACAAAAAAAATACTTCAGGTTCAATTTTTTTTATTTTACCAAGGGTAACAGGAGAAATTGGACTGCAAAAGTTATTGTGCAATTTGTCCTGAGTACGCTGATACCTGATTTGTGGGGGGGAACGACTGTTTCGGCGCATGGCAGAGCTCAGAATGGAAGGAGCGCCGTTTGACTTTTTCAATGCAAAATTGGCTGGAATTCAGATCGGACGCCATGTCACGTTTGGAGAGTCCCTGATGTACCTAAACAGTGGAAACCCCCTACAAGTGACCCCATTTTGGAAACTAGACCCCCCAAGGAACTTATCTAGATATGTGGTGAGAACTTTGAACCCACAAGGGCTTTACAGAAGTTTATAACGTACAGCGGTACAATTGAAAAATCATATTTTTTCCACAAAAATGACCTTTTCACCCCAATTTTTATTTTCCCAAGGGTAACAGGACCCTAAAAGTTATTGTGCAATTTGTTCTGAGTACGCTGATACCCCACATGTGGGGGTAAACCACTATTTGGGCGCATGGCAGAGCTCGGAAGGGAAGCAGCGCCATTTGACGTTTTTGGCTGGAATTGAGATCGGACACCATGTCGCGTTTGGAAAACTCCTGATGTACCAAAACAGTGGAAACCCCCCACAAATGACACCATTTTGGAAACTAGACCCCCTAAGGAACTTATCTAGATGTGTGGTGAGCACTTTGACCCCCCCCAGTGCTTCACAGAAGTTTATAATGCCCGGGCGTGAAAATAAATAATTCTTATTTTTTCCACAAACATGATCTTTTAGTCACCATTTTTTTATTTTCCCAAGGGTACCAGGAGAAATTGGACCCCAAAAGTTGTTGTCCAATTTGTCCTGAGTATGCTGATACCCCTTATGTGGGAGAAAACTACTGTATGGGCACACGTCGGGGCTCGGAAGGGAAGTAGTGACGGTTTGGAATGCAGACTTTGATGGAATGGTCTGCGGGTGTCATGTTGCCTTTGGAGAGCCCCTAATGTACCTAAACAGTGGAAACCCCCCACAAATTACACCATTTTGTAAACTAGACCCCCCAAGGAACTTATCTAGATGTGTGGTGAGCACTTTGAACCCCCCAGTGCTTCACAGAAGTTTATAACGCCCGGGCGTGAAAATAAAAAATTTGTATTTTTTCCACAAACATGATCTTTTAGTCACCATTTTTTTATTTTCCCAAGGGTACCAGGAGAAATTGGACCCCAAAAGTTGTTGTCCAATTTGTCCTGAGTATGCTGATACCCCATATGTGGGAGAAAACTACTGTATGGGCACACGTCGGGGCTCGGAAGGGAAGTAGTGACGTTTTGGAATGCAGACTTTGATGGAATGGTCTGCGGGTGTCATGTTGCCTTTGGAGAGCCCCTAATGTACCTAAACAGTGGAAACCCCCCACAAATGACACCATTTTGTAAACTAGACCCCCCAAGGAACTTATCTAGATGTGTGGTGAGCACTTTGAACCCCCCAGTGCTTCACTGAAGTTTATAATGCCAGGGCATAAAAATAAAAAAATCGTATTTTTTCCAGAAACATGATCAATTAGTCCCCAATTTTTTCATATGTGGGAGAAAACTACTGTATGGACACACGTCGGGGCTCGGAAGGGAAGCAGTGACGTTTTGGAATGCAGACTTTGATGGAATGGTCTGCGGGTGTCATGTGCGTTTGGAGAGCCCCTGATGTACCTAAACTATTGAAACTCCCCACAAGTGACCCCATTTTGGACACTAGACCCCCCCACGGAACTTATCTAGATGTGTGGTGAGCACTTTGAACCCCCAAGTACTTCACAGAAGTTTATAACACTCGGACGTGAAAATAAAAAACTCATTTTTTTCCACAAAAATGATATTTTTGCCCCCAATTTTTTATTTTCCTAAGGGTAACAGGAGAAATTGGACCCCAAAAATTGTTTTGCAATTTGTCCTGAGTAGGCTGATACCCTACATGTGGGGTAAAACACTGTTTGGGCGCATGGCAGAGCTTGGAAGGGAAGGAGCACCATTTGACTTTTTCAACTCAGAATTGGCTGGAATTGAGATCAGACGCCATGTTGCATTTGTAGAGCCCCTGATGTGCCCAAACAGTGGAAACCCCCAATTATAACTCCAACCCTAACCCCAACACACCCCTAACCCTAATCTGAGCCCTAACCCTAGCCCTAGCCCTAGCCCTAACCCTAGCCCTAACCCTAGCCCTAACCCTAAGGCTGTGTGCACACGCTGCGGATTTTGCTGCGGTTCCGCAGCGGTTTTGGCTGCTGCGGACCCGCAGCAGTTTCTGCTGCGGTGTACAGTACCATGATTCCCTATGGGAATCAAAAACCGCAGTGCAGACGGTGCGGAATTTTCCGCGTGGATTATCTGCGGTTTTCAATCCGCAGAAAGAATTGACATGTCAATTCTTTCTGCGGACTCTCCTGCGGTTTGCCATCTCCTCTATTGAGGAGATGAAAAACCGCAGGACAAAACCACAGAGCAATCCGCAGGTAAAACCGCAGGTCTTTTGACCTGCGGTTTCACCTGCGGATTTTACAAAATCCGCGCGTATGAATCCGCACCTAATCCGCAGCGTGTGCACACAGCCTTACCCTAACGGGAAAATGGAGACAAATACTTTTTTTTTTAGTTTTATTATTTTTCCCTAACTAAGGGGGTGATAACGGGGGGTTTGACTTACTATTTATGGTGGTTTTTATGTTTGGCGGCTGTCACACGCTAAAAGACGCTTTTTATTGTAAAATAGTTTTTGCATCACCACATTTTGAGAGCTATAATTTTTCCGTATTTTGACCCACTGAGTCATGTGAGGTCTTATTTTTTGCGGGACGAGTTGACGTTTTTATTGGTACCATTTTCGGGCACGTGACATTTTTTGATCGCTTTTTATTCCTATTTTTGGGACGCAGAATGAACAAAAACCAGAGTTTCATGAATTTCTTTTGGGGGGGTGCGTTTACACCGTTCCGCGTGCGGTAAAATTGATAAAGCGGTTTTATTCTTCGGGTCAGTACGGTTACAGCGATACCTCATTTAGGTCTTTTTTTATGTTTTTGTCGGTTTTATGCAATGAAAACTATTTTATGTAAAAATAATTATTTTTGCATCGCTTTATTCTGCGAGCTATAACTTTTTTATTTTTTTGCTGATGATGCTGTGTGGCGGCTCGTTTTTTGCGGGACAAGATGACGTTTTCAGCGGTACCATGGATATTTATATGCGTCTTTTTGATCGCGCGTTATTACACTTTTTGTTTGGCGGTATGATAATAAATCATTATTTTCTGCTTCGTTTTTTATTTTTATTTTTTAAGGGGTTCGCTAAAGGGGTTAACTAATGGGACAGTTTTATAGGGCAGGTCGTTACGGACACGGCGATACCTAATATGTGTACTTTTATTGTTTTTTTTTATTATTTTCAAAAAATGAATTTATTGGGGAATATTTTTTTTTTTTTTACTAATTTATTTGGCGATTTTTTTAAATTTATTTTTACATTTTTTTTAAATTTTTTTTTTACTTTATTACATAGTCCCAGGTGGGACATCACTGTCCTGTGACAGATCGCTGATCTGTCACATCACAGATCACTGTGACAGATCAGCAATCTGTCACAGGCATTGAAGAAGACTTCCTCTTGCCTGCGCTTTGCAGGCACTGAGGAAGCCAGCTTCCTCAGGTCCCCGAAGGCCCCCGTCGCCATCTTGGATTCGGGGGCCTGGAGGATAGGAGCCCCCCGCAGCAGCGCTGCACATTGCGCTGCCGTGGGGGGCTCAGGGAAGCACGGAGGGAGCCCCCTCCCTGCCGATGCTTCCCTTTAACTCCCGGTACACCGCGATCATGTTTGATCGCGGTGTGCAAGGGGTTAACGTGTCGGGGGCGGTCCGTGACCGCCCCTGACACATAGTGCCGGGTGTCAGCTGTGATAATCAGCTGACACCCGGCCGCGATCAGCGGCGCTCACCACGTGGGCGCCGCTGATCGCGGTAGACGTACTATCCCGTCCACGGTCATACGGGCCCAGGTACCGTGGACGGGATAGTACGTCGGATGTCAGGAAGGGGTTAATCCAACTGAGATGCTGTAGCATGAGCTTAAAAAGGCAGTTCATGCTCGGAAACCCTCCAAGGTGGATGAATTACAACAATTCTGCAAACATGAGCGGGCCAAAATTCCTCCAGAGCGTTGTAAAATACTCATTGCCAGTTATTGCAAATGCTTGATTGCAGTTGTTGCTGCTAAGGGTGGCCCAATCAGTTATTAGGTTTAGGGGCAATCACTTTTTCACATGGGGCCCTATAGGTTTTAATTTCTTTTTACCTTAATAATAAAAATCTTCATTTAAAAATTACACTTTGTGTTTACTTATGTTATTTTTGTGTAATATTTAAATTTGTTTGTGATCTTCAGCATTTAAGTGTGACAAACATGCACATAACTGTACTCTACAACTTGTTTTGTGTGAATTTTTGGGAGTTTGAAATGAAATCAAAAATTGGCCAGGTACAGGTATAGAAATTTGGTTGTTCAAAACTTGACTATGGACACATACACTCTGTAATTTGGTTGGTGTGAAATTTCTTTGGTTTTGACCCCCCCCAAAACAAAAATTGGGCTAGTAGAGGTGTAGAAATTTGGTTATTCACAAAATGACTATTACCATCAAGGTTTTTTTTTTTTTTTACAACAAAGATATTTTGCCACACAGTTCCAGTAAAAGATGTTTCATTTCTTGCAAACTGTGTATTCTTGAACCCTTATCTGTGGGAATACTGTGCCTTTAAGCTGCTGTGTGTACTCTGCAACCCTGCCTGTGGAGGTATTGTGGGCCATTGTCTGGGTGTGCAATTTGTTATCAGCTTCTGTGGAGTAAATGTGGAAGCATGCTCTGTAGGTGAAATTTGTTATTACCTTTTGTGGTAGTACTGTGTCCAAAAGCCTCTGCGTACTTTGCAGTCATGTCTGTGTGAGTAGTATACCTAAAAAATAATTTTACTCTACCTTTGTGGCCGGGCCTACAGCCCTTTAAAGAATTTAACTATTCATTCCAGTTACAGAACATCTAAATTGTCATGGATGGCTATTCTGTCTTGCAATATCAGCTGATGACTCAGCTGAGAAGTTGTTCATTTGCCTGACTGCTGCCCTTCTTGGCTGTGGTACATGTTTATCAGGTTGTGTCTCCAGAATAGAGACCTGATTCTCCATCACACGTGTGTACTCTGCAACCCTGCCTGTGGGTGGTTTGAGGTTGGATGGTTGAGAGTTGCTCCAGTTCCTTCAGGTTGTTATCCACTGGGTTCCGTCTTAATCATGGCCCCAGTTGAAACCAACAAGAAAATAGAAAAAGACTACTGTGCAATTCCATTATCCCTAGCTGAAGTATTCAGGCGTGGTTGCTTGCATTGAACACTCTTTTTTTCAAGAGAAACACTTTGGGCCCCCGAAACCCTAAGGCAAGAGCATTGGGAGGCATCCCAAAGCAAAGGGGCTGGGACTGGCAGTAGCAAGCCTCGTGGTGGACCACCAGCTGTATCCAGAATCAAACTACAAGCTTTTTATCTGCAGCTGCTTGGAAGGTACTGGAGCTGAAATTTTCGAGCTGTGGGGGAAATGTGTCCACAATATGCTAGGTGGGTGAAATTTTTAACTTGACTACCGGTAACAGGCCTTGATACGGACCACCAGCTCGATCCAAGATCATACTACCAGCTTTTCGTTGGCGACATTTTCAACATATGCTACTGGAGCAGATATTTTTGAGCTGTGAGGGTACTGTGCCCCATTGTCTGGGTGTGAATTTTTTAATCAGCTTTCTGAGGGAAATTTGAAAGCATGCTGTGTGAGTGAAATTTATTATCAGCTTCTGTGGGAGAAATGTGTCAACAACATGTGCTGTGGGTGAAATTTGTAAGCTGCTAATGTAGGGGAACTCTGCCCCATGCTCTGTGCATGAAATTTTTAACTGGACTGGAAGTAATAAGAGGAAACAGCAGGATCGTGGGATGCAGTGACAAGCAGGAGGCAGATAAAGGGTTAACGGGTGTTTATTACAGGTGTTGCTCCTCGCAGGAAAATAGGGTGAGACAGGGAGTTTGGAATTCAACGCAGAAGTAAATATTCAACAAAAAGGTAAACTTAACAGTCTGATGTTCTTGGAGGGTGGAGGCTTGAAGGTCCCACAGTGGCGCCGTAGGCGACGCGAGAAGTCTCTTGCTTGGTCTTGGAGGAACGTGAGGCATTGTCTCCTGACAGCCGTGATGTGTCCTGACTCTCCAATACATAGCTACGCAGTCCCGGAACAAGTGTCGGTAGGGAAGATGCCTGCGGGGCTGCGTTGGATGGATAAAGTTCAGCGGTGGAAGTCGGGGGTGTACTGACCGACCCCGCATTGTCAACCTGGTCAGTCCTGCAGCCCGTTCCGGATACAGTCAGCGGTGTGGTACAGGACGTCACTTCGGTCTGGGAGGTGAGCAAGCCCATAGTCATAGGCTGCTCGCGGTCTGTTGGTGTCTGGGTTGGCAGTAAACAAAATGGCCTGGCCTTCTGATACCGTGCTGGAGGAGTGAGCAAACCTTCCCCTGCTGCGCACACTGCCTTCCCGCCAAAGACCCCATTTTCCCATGCTTAGAGACTTTTATATCTGACCCGCCCCATGCAGTCAGGTGCCCAGTTCTGTCCTGGTCAGAAAGTCTCCCTCCTGGCAACAAGGGAGACAGCCGCAATAGGTCCGACCCCGAAACGAGAGAAGCACTGCTAGATGTATTACTAGGGATGTTACTGGCCCGGTCCGATGTTATTTTAATTCTTTTACTTCCCATTTTACCATGATTGCTATGGTAAAAGGACCCCTTTTAAGCCATTTTCCTATCTACATTTGTTTGCAGGGCAATTTGCAATTTGTCTTGCTCTTACCTCCATTTAGTTTCGTTCTGCAGCACCCAAAGCCCTGACTATGGCCAATTTACAGCCATATTATAGCACCAAAGTTCCTGTCCCCATGTGTTTGTTCCGGTGAACCCAAACATCCAAGGGTTCACTCATCTCTACTTGTGATATAAACCGTCGAACCTGGTTTGTGTGAAATTTTGCTGGTTTGAAATAAAAAAGCAAAATTGGCTTGGTACAGGTGCAGAAATTTGGTTGTCCCAAAATTGACTATTCTCATATATACTCTAGAACTTGGTTTGTGTGAAATTTATTCTCTTTCAAATTAAAATAAAATTTGGCCTGGTACAGATGTAGAAACTTGGTCCCTTATTACTCGGTGCCCAGCCGCCACTATATCTCCCACTGTGGCATCCTTGCCTTGTACCAGCACATGTCCAGGAACATCATCTGTGCCTTTACCAACCCAGTAACTGGGATTGTCCACTTAACAACTGATAAGTGGATAAGCGCTTGTGGCTAGGGACGCTACAACAGTGTCAACCTGTACTATCCGTCGGCATCTGAATGAAAAGGGACTGTATGGTAGGAGACCCAGGAAGACCCCACTTCTTACCCCGAGACATAAAAAAGCCAGGCTCGAGTTTGCCAAAACTTACCTGAAAAAGCCTAAAACGTTTTGGAAGAATGTTCTCTGGTCAGATGAGACAAAAGTAGAGCTTTTTGGGCAAAGGCATCAACATAGAGTTTACAGGAGAAAAAAAGAGGCATTCAAAGAAAAGAACACAGTCCCTACAGTCAAACATGGCGGAGGTTCCCTGATGTTTTGGGGTTGCTTTGCTGCCTCTGGCACTGGACTGCTTGACCGTGTGCATGGCATTATTAAGTCTGAAGACTACCAACAAATTTTGCTGCATAATGTAGGGCCCAGTGTGAGAAAGATGGGTCTCCCTCAGAGGTCATGGGTCTTCCAGCAGGACAATGACCCAAACACACTTCAAAAAGCACTTGAAAATGGTTTGAGAGAAAGCACTGGAGACTTCTAAGGTGGCCAGCAATGAATCCCATAGAACACCTGTGGAGAGATCTAAAAATGGCAGTTTGGAGAAGGCACCCTTCTAATATCAGGGACCTGGAGCAGTTTGCCAAAGAAGAATTGTCTAAAATTCCAGCAGAGCATTGTAAGAAACTCATTGATGGTTACCGGAAGCAGTTGGTTGCAGTTATTTTGGCTAAAGGTTGTGCAACCAAGTATTAGGCTGAGGGTGCAAATACTTTTGTCTGGCCCATTTTTGGAGTTTTGTGTGAAATGATCAATGTTTTGCTTTTTGCTTCATTCTCTTTTGTGTTTTTTCATTTAAGACAAATTAAATGAAGATAATAATACCAAAGAATTTGTGATTGCAATCATTTTCAGGAAGAAACTGAGTATTATCTGACAAAATTGCAGGGGGTCAATACTTTTGGCCACAACTATAGATAGACCATTATTTTTAATCTTTAAAGATTCCATATTAACAGGGTCTGTACCACAGGACTGGCGTAAGGCAAATGTGTTGCCAATATTCAAAAAGGGGATAAAAACTGAACTTGGAAATTATAGGCCAGTAAGTTTAACCTCAACCTGGAGTATCTGAAGAAGAATTAAATCTTGACCCAATATCAACATAGGTTTACAAGGGACCGTTCCTGTCAGACTAATCTGATAAGCTTTTACGAAGAGGTAAGTTCCGGACTGGACCAGGGAATGCTGTGGACGTGGTGTACATGCTCTTTTCAAAAGCTTTTGATACGGTGCCACACAAAAGGTTCATACATAAAATGAGAACAATGGGGATAGGGGAAAACATGTGCAAGTGGGTTAAGAGCTGGCTCAGGGATAGTAAACAAAGGGTGGTTATTAATGGAGCACACTTGGACTGGGTCACGGTTAGAAGTGGGGTACCACAGGGGTCAGTATTGGGCCCGCTTTTTTTTAACATATTTATTAATGACCTTGTAGAGGGCATAGAGAGAAGAATTTCAATATTTGCAGATGACACTAAACTCTGCAGGGTAATCAATACAGAGGAGGACAATTTTATATTACAGGAGGATTTATGTAAACTAGAAGCTTGGACTGATAAATGGCAAATGAGCTTTAATGGGGATAAATGTAAGGTCATGCACTTGGGTAGAACAAACAAGAACCAGGGGAAGAGTCTTGAGGAGATCATTTGCATATTCCCAGTGCCTTCTGGGATAAGTGAAGAGTCTCCGCGAGCTCAACGATCACTGGGTTTTGGCCGTTGCAGCTGAAAAGAGGAAATCGGAAAACCAGGGGAAGAGTCTTGAGGAGATCATTTGCATATTCCCAGTGCCTTCTGGGATAAGTGAAGAGTCTCCGCGAGCTCAACGATCACTGGGTTTTGGCCGTTGCAGCTGAAAAGAGGAAATCGGAAAAACCGGGGCTCATCTTTCATCGTTTTTAAGAAATCTCAAGATGGAAGAGGCCAGGAGCCATTTGGTGAGCTGCATTTCTTGCTACATGTTCACAGATTTACCAGTGGAAAAGCCAAACTTCACATGCCACAAATGCAAGCTTGTGTCCCTGTTGGAGGAAAAGTTGCAAAATCTCGAAGAGAGGTTAGCTACGTTGAAGATCATTAAGGAAGGTGAAGAGTTCTTGGACAGAGCAGAATTATCTCTTCATGTTACAGAAAGAGAAGAAATTCGAAGTGCACCTGAAGAAACAGAGGAATGGAGACATGTGACCCAGAGAAGCAGGAGGATCAGGAGGCAGTCAGCACCCATACTGCTCAGAAACCAGTACCAGGCTCTCACGCAGGAAAACGATGAAGAAATACATCAGGATAAGACTTTGCCAACAAGCAGCAACCTTGTACGCCTTCAGAGTCCTCCTGGATGGAGAAAGAAAAATGTGAAGAAGAAACGGAGAGTGGTGGTCATGGGGGATTCCCTGTTGAGAGGAACTGAGGCCGCTATCTGCAGACCGGATATAACTTCAAGAGAAATGTGTTGTCTTCCAGGTGCAAAAATTAAAGATGTGTCTGACAGGATATCAGGACTCTTCAGACCTACAGATGACTACCCATTCCTGCTACTACATGTGGGGACAAATGACACCGCAAGAAACGACCTGGAAACCATCTGCAGAGACTTTGAAGACTTAGGCAAGAAAGTGAAAGAACTGGGAGCGCAGGTGGTCTTCTCTTCCATCCTCCCAGTGGATGGCCATGGAACAAGGAGGTGGAATAAGATTCTGCAGGTGAACAACTGGCTACGTCGATGGTGCCGTCAGCAACGATTTGGATTTCTGGATCACAGAGTGAACTACTTATACGATGGACTACTTGCTAGAGATGGGGTGCACCTTACGAAGACTGGAAAGCAGGTATTTGGAAGTCGCCTTGCTACACTTGTAAGGAGAGCTTTAAACTAGAACAACATGGGAAGGGAAGCAAAAGACCAGAAAAAGCCATACACCTGACAAATGCTATTGAGAACTATGCTATTAGAAGTGGAAAGGAAGAACAAAGACGAAAGAATCTAATTAATAAAAATATTGGAGAAAGAGAAACCAATCACAAACTAAAATGTTTCTATACTAATGCACAAAGCATGGGCAACAAACAAGGAGAATTGGAACTACTAACACAGGAAAAGAAATATGATGTCATTGGAATCACTGAAACTTGGTGGGACAATACACATGATTGGAATACAAGACTAGAAGGATACAACTTATTTGCAAGAAACAGACTTGATAAACGAGGAGGGGGTGTCGCATTGTATGTTAGAAACGCGTATATCTGCACAGAGATTGAAGCTTCAGAGACTGGGAGTTCTGTGGAAACTGTTTGGGTAAGAATACAAGGACAGAACAATGGAAAGGACACCATTGTAGGCATTTACTACAGGCCGCCTGTGCAAGCTGAAGATATGGATGAACTCTTTATGCATCAAATGGCCAAGTTCTCCAAAAAATATGACATAGTTGTCATGGGAGATTTCAACTATCCAGACATTTGTTGGGAATCTCTCTCAGGCAAAACTAACAGGTCAAGGAAATTCTTATCCTCTCTTGCTGACAACTTTATCTTCCAAAAGGTAAGGGAGAAAACAAGGGGAACTGCTACCTTGGATCTAATCCTTATAAACAGGGAGGAAATGGTTGAGGAGGTAAAAGTGGCTGGGACCCTAGGAGGTAGCGACCATGCTATTTTAGAATTTTGGATAACTAGAGGCGGAAGACCTGTGAAGACTCAGACGTCAAGGTTAGATTTCAGAAAGGCAGATTTTAAGGGATTCAGAAAGAGAATTGGAGGGATCCAATGGCTGGATATCCTTAAAGACAAAAATGTCCAGGAAGGATGGGAAATCTTGAAAAATGAAATTCTCAAAGCACAGTTGTTAACAATTCCGAAAAGAGGGAAGAATAGGAAGCATTTAAGGAAACCAGGATGGATGAACACAGAACTTAAGCACATGCTAAAAAGGAAGAAAAAAATGTTTATAAAATGGAAAGAGGGAGGCATATCTAAAGAAGAATATAATGCTGTCTGCAGAACCTGCAGGGCACAAATCAGATTACTAAAGCTGAAAATGAATTGAGGCTTGCAAGAGATGTCAAAAGCAATAATAAAGGATTTTGGGGATATGTCAAAAGTAAAAGAAAAGTCAAAGATGCTATAGGATTTTTACAGGATGAAAATGATGAAATGGTAAGACAGGATGTTGAGAAGGCTGAACTTTTAAATTCCTATTTTGCATCTGTTTTCTCTCAGAAAGGAAATGTAACATCAACTGTTATTCACTGTCCTATTAAGGGAATAGAAGAATCCAGGATATCTATAAACAGAAAGATAGTGAGGAAACACTTAGCTAACCTAAATGAATTCAAGTCTCCAGGTCCAGATGAATTACACCCCAGAGTACTGAAGGAGATAGCAGAAGAAATTTTTGAACCCCTCTCTATAATCTTTGAAAATTCTTGGAGAACAGGTGAAGTGCCAGAAGACTGGAGAAGAGCAAATGTTGTTCCTATCTTCAAAAAGTGGAAGAAGGTGGACCCAGGTAACTATAGGCCGGTGAGTCTGACTTCTATACCAGGAAAGATCTTTGAACAAATTATTAAACAACATGTATGTCAATACCTGGATAAGAATGAAGTGATTAAACAGAGTCAGCATGGGTTTGTAGCTAACAAGTCATGTCAGACTAACTTAATTTCCTTCTATGACGGTATCACTGATTGGGTGGATCAAGGAAATGCTGTAGATATAGTATATCTTGACTTCAGCAAAGCATTTGACAAAGTCTCTCATACAATCCTTATTGAAAAAAATGATTAAGTATGGAATGGACAAGGCAACTGTTAGGTGGATTCATAACTGGCTTAGTGATCGGACCCAAAGAGTGGTCGTAAATGGCTGCACATCCAGTTGGAAGAATGTCTCAAGTGGGGTACCACAGGGCTCTGTCCTGGGCCCTGTATTGTTCAACATCTTTATCAACGATTTAGATGAAGGAATTGAGGGTAAACTGATTAAATTTGCTGATGACACAAAGCTAGGAGGGATAGCTAATACTAGAGAAGAGAGAGAGAGGATTCAAAAAGATTTAAATAAACTGGAGAAGTGGGCAGCAACTAACAGAATGTTTTTGTTTTTTTTATCATAAAGGTTTTTATTGAGTTTTCAGAAAAAATACAAACTTCTCATACAAAAACATCAAGAACAGGAGCAATGAGTAGCAAGAGGTGGAATAACCTCGAGCCATTATTAGAATATCAATCTGGGACATTAAATACCCCTTCCAACAACAACTTGAACATAGAAGCGGGGAGAGGGGGGAGGGGGAAGGGGAAGCAGCTCTACATGCATGGCATTCTTAGGCACAATCAATTTATTTATGGTGTAGGTGTCTGTATCTGGGGGAGGGCCGTTGCATAAAGGGAAGTGGCCCACGGATGCCATTGTTTAAGTCTCACCGTTCTCTTCTCTAGATTGGGGGTCAAGTTGGTTTCGTATAGCCAGTGTAGGTTGGTCCTCTCAATTAGTTCTGTTTTTGTAGGGGGGCTCACCGACCTCCACTTGTATGCCACACAGTACCTGCCGGCTATGAGAATGTGAGAAATGATATTTTTTAAAAGATCCGGGATCCCATCTAGGCCAATGTGTAGCACCGCTAAGGTTGGGTTTGGGGAAAGACGGAGACTAGTAACCTCATGGATTAGATTGAACACCTCCTGCCAGAAGTTAGATAACTTAGGGCAAAACCACCACATATGACACAAGGTGCCCCTGTGGTTGCATCCCCTCCAGCACAAAGGTGACATATGTGGGGAAAAAGAAGCCAGTTTAGTAGGGGAGTTGTACCACCGCAGATGAACCTTTTTTAATTGCTCTATGTGATTGAGACATGAAGAGAATTTGTGGATCCATTTTGAGGCCGCGAACCATTCTTGCGACGGAAGCTGAGAGGCTAGATCTTTTTCCCATTTGAGCATATACGGCAATTGTTTGTCCGGTTCCGGGGAGTTTAGCAGGTTATGGATGTATGAAAGGCCTTTGATTTTGCTATTTTGAAAGAATTTTTTAATTGCAGCGTGGTCGGCTGTTGTGGGAACCGGTAGGTGAGGAGCGGACTGAATGAAGTGACGTATTTGAAAAAACTGGAATAAACTGTGTCTGGGGAGGTTAAATTTAACACACATTTCTGAGTACGGGAGTAGGACGCCTTCTCTATAGAGATCTGCTAGGGTAATTGGACCTCCACGTGTCCAGGCGGTAAGATTCAAATTCGGAATGAAGGCTTCCAGCGATCTAAGGGGAAGGCTGGGACCTAGAGCCTGTGACACTGGCTTGCTCCATAAGGACCAAGCTTTCTTTAGAGCTGCTGTGGTGGGTAGAAGATCGCCGGGGGGCGAAGGGGTTAGGAGCAGGGAGTCTATGAATTGTTTAGGGGAGTGGGCCTGTGCCCAGGTGTACTCAATTTGTAACCATCTCAAGTCTGAATCATTCTTCCACCAATCTCGAGCCGGTTCCAGGATAGCAGCTCTGTGATATGTTAGAATATTAGGAATACCCATTCCTCCACCACTGAACGGGGCATGCATACATCTCAGGGCTATTCTAGGTTTTTTCCCAGCCCATATAAATTTACTCATTAGCGAATGAATTTTGGTGAGATACCGTTGCGGAATTGTTAGGGGCAGGCACCGAAGTAGGTAGATAATTTTTGGGAGACAGATCATTTTAAAAGTCTGCATTCTCGCCACCCAAGAGAGCGGGAGAAGAGAAAGGCGAGTAAGTTCTTTATCCAATGAGGTGTGCAGGGTCAGCAGATTTTTCCGGATCACGGAGTGTAGCGGGGCCAGTATAATACCCAGGTAGGGGATTCCCTCGTCTTCCCATTTGAAAGGGTAAAGATGAGAAAGAGTGGCTCTGGTAGAGGCTGGCAAGAAGAGCGGAAAAATTAAGGACTTGGTAATATTAAGCTTGTAATACGAGACTTGAGCGAAGGAGGACAGGATCTCCATTACGTGTTGTAGGGACACCTCTACATTAGTGCAAGATAAAATCACGTCATCTGCATATAGACTGACCACATGATTTATACTCCCCACTCGAATCCCCGAGATCCGAGGGCATTCACGGATAGTCTGCGCCAGAGGCTCTATAGCAAGGGCATAGATGATAGGGGAGAGCGGACACCCCTGGCGTGTCCCATTGGTTAATTCAAAACTCCGAGATATAAATCCGGATGCCAGAACTTTGGCGTTAGGGTTAGAGTACAGCGCCATTATGGCATTAAGTATGGGGCCTTTGAAACCAAACTTGGCCAGAACAGATTTCAGATATCCCCAGTGCACCCTGTCGAACGCCTTCTCTGCGTCCAGGGACAGGAATACACTGGGGATTTTCCTCCCCTCAGCCACCGCAACCAGATCCAGCATACGTCTCGTCCCATCTTTCGCCTGCCTCCCCGCCACAAACCCCACTTGATCCGGGGAAATCAGTGATGGAAGAACTTTATGTATTCTAGCTGAGATTATTTTGGCGTACAATTTTAAGTCGCAGTTTAGGAGGGATATTGGCCTGAAGTTTCCCGGTGAAATAGGGGGTTTTCCTGGTTTTGGCAGGGTAGTTATAATGGCCTCTAGATTATTTGGTGAAATATCTGCTGTGGCTCGCCAAGAGGAGAAAAGTCTCAGGAGGAAAGGAGACAGGGTTTCAGTGAATTGCCTATAATAGGAGTTAGTGAGGCCGTCTGGGCCTGGAGCTGAATTTCTTTTGGCTGTGGTCACCGCCTGGCGAACCTCTTCCAGAGAAAAAGGGGAATTTAGTTGCTCCAGCTGTACTGCAGATAACCGAGGAAGATTAATATTGTTTAAGAAGGAATTAATTGCCGTTTGGGTAGGCTTTGGGGCAGTGGAGTCATTTTTAAGGTTGTAGAGAGACTGGTAAAAGTCAGCGAATGCGTTGGCTATTTCCGTTGGGTTGCGTATTGTGGCATTAGAACCCGTCACGAGGTATTCAATTTTATTTTGCATTTCTCGTTTTTTAACCCTCCTGGCTAGTAAGGCACCCGCCCTGTCACCCATCACATAGTACCGCTGTTTGAGGGATCTTAAGTTTTTCTCATAGTCTGCCATCAACACCTGGCGGAGCTGTGTTCTTAGTTTCCTGAGTTCGTCAGATGTCGACAAGTTTGGGGCAGATTTATTGTGGGCTTCCAAAAGTACTATGTGGGACAGTAGAGCTTTGTAAGTTGCCTGACGCCTCCTTTTCTCCCTAGTGGCAATTTTGATGAATGACCCCCTAATATAGGCCTTGTGTGCAGACCAAAGTGTTTCCTCTGTCACCTCCTTGTTATCATTAAAGTTAAAAAACTCTGCGAGGTCGGCCTGCAACTCCTCAGAGATTTGTCTACAGGCTAGGAGGGAGTCATTCATGCGCCACCGGGTAAAAACAGGCACGCGGTTTTGCTCCTGAACTGTCAGGTATATGGGGGCGTGGTCCGACCAAGCTATAAGTCCAATTTTTGAATCTGAGCAATCCATAATAAGTGAGCTATCAACCAAAAAGTAGTCCAATCTGCTGTAAGAGGTGAACCGAGGCGAGAAGAATGTGTAGTCCCTCTCATTTGCATGTTGGTATCTCCATATATCATGGAGATGCCTTTCTGAAATTATTGTGCTCATCTCCTTCCTCTTTACAGCAGTATTGGAGCAATCCAGAGTGCTGGACATTACCATGTTAAAATCCCCGCAGATTATTTGCTTACCCTCTTTAACGGATGAAAGCTTGGAAAGAAACCTCCGCAAAAAGCTGATCTGACCAGAGTTGGGGGCGTAAACGGTTGCAATAGTATACTTAGATCCATTTATGGAGCAATTAATAATGGCGTATCTACCGTCAGGGTGTGAATGTAGTGTGAACACAACAGAATTTTTTACACAAATGAATACTCCAGCCTTTTTTTTTTTTTCCACAAGCCAGCAGTATGAAAGGAAATTTAGCATTATTTAACCTGTGCGAGTCCCCTTGGAGGAGATGAGACTCCTGACCACATATTACATCACATTTGGATTTAACCACTTCCAGCCAAAACATGGATCTCTTGGCTGGCGAGTTCAGACCCCTAACATTTATAGACATACAGTTCAGTACCATTGTACATGAAAAAAAAGTCTCTTGCCTAGAGCTGCAGGGGGAAAAGGAAGGTTAGGCAGGAAAGAGATAACACTAACAATATTGACATCACTAACATTACTGATGTAGGGAGCATCAGTCCACAAAGAAAAAAGCCCAAAAAAGGGGCCTGCGGTATGGTGGAAACTTACCGCCATGGGGGTTCAGGGTCCTGGTTGAACAGAACCAGCGGACCTTAAAAGTAGCAACTAAGTCTCAGCCGCGACTCAAACATATCACATAACTCACACGACGGACCAATCTTCATTCACTTTATCCTGTTGGGATGATCCTGTAGCTCTTGGAGATCTGGCCGGGAGATTTGCCAAGTTCCATGAGGATAGGAGCTTTGCCAACTGCTGTGGGGAATGGCAGGCGTGGGTATTTCCTGCTCGGAAAAGCAGGATCTTTACAGGGAAACCCCATCTATAGGATATAGCTTCATCCCTGAGAACTTTGGTATAAGGAGCAAATTCCCTCCTTTTTGCCAGGGTTCCTGCAGACAGATCTGGAAAAATGGACAGGTGCCGGAATTGCTCAGACAGAGGGGGTCTCTTTCTCAGGGCTTGCAGCAGGGCTTCTTTGGTCTTGTAAAAGTGCAGGCGAGCTAAAGTGTCCCGAGGGACATCAGCACTGAGGGATTTAGGCTTAGGGACTCTGTGTATTCTGTCCACCAGGAAATCAGTTGCAGTCAGGTCTGGGAGCAGCTCGTGCATCAAGGAGCCCAGAAAACTCTGCAGCCCCTTGTCTGGTATGGCCTCTGGAATTCCTCTGATTCTTATATTATTTCGGCGGGACCTGTCCTCTAAATCCAAGACCTTGGTATGGAGCTTTTGCACTTGTTCCTCCAGTGCTGCATTGGCATCAATGAGGCTATTGTGTGACTTTGTCAGCTCCCCCATTTTAGACTCAATATGTGCTGTACGGCTGCCTATGGCAGTGATATCTCCCCTCAGCTCAGCCACCATATCTTTCCAATCCTGCTGCAGTGATGAGCGGAGGGCACTGAGCAGTTTCTGCATTGTACCTTTGGTAAGCGGTATATCTGCAGCGTCTGTGTCCAAGTCTGGGCCTGCTGTGGATCCCCTCCTGGATGAGCGTGAGGAAGCTGTGGAGGAGGATGCTGCCGCCATTTTCCCTCGCCCCGTGCTGGAGAAGAAGTCTGTAACTTTCGCCGGGGACGGCTTCTTCTGGGATTTTCCCCTTGGCATGCTACGATCCTGGATACCTCCGCAGCACTCCCCCCCCGTGTGCAGAGAGATTGGTGCCGCTGGCGAGCCGCAATGAGCCGATTAGGAGTCGAAGTGGCTGGAGCTCAGCAGCTAAGTGACCGGTGCCATTAGCAAGCAGGCCACGCCCCCCAACAGAATGGTTTTTAACAGGGAGAAATGCAAAGTACTACATCTGGGCAATAAAAATGGAAAAAGCATATATAGAATGGGAGGAATAGGGCTAAGTGACAGCACATGTGAAAAAGACTTGGGTATACTAATAGATCACAGACTGAATATGAGTCAACAGTGTGATGCAGCAGCAAAAAAGGCAAATGCAATTCTAGGATGTATTAACAGAAGCATACAGTCTAGATCACGTGAAGTCATTATTTCCCTCTACTCCTCTTTGGTCAGACCTCATCTGGAATATTGTGTCCAGTTTTGGGCACCACATTTTAAAAAAAGACATCAACAAACTGGAGCAAGTTCAGAAAAGAGCGACCAGAATGGTGACCGGTCTGCAAACCCTGTCTTATGAGGAAAGGTTGCAGGATTTGGGAATGTTTAGTTTGCAAAAGAGAAGACTGAGAGGAGACTTAATAGCTGTCTACAAATATCTAAAAGAGGCATAGATGCTCATGAGGAGAACATAATTTTACCTCTATATAAGTCACTAGTGCGACCACACTTAAAATACTGTGTACAGTTCTGGTCTCCAGTGTATAAGAAAGACATAGCTGAGCGGGTGCAGAGAAGAGCGACCAAGGTTATTAGGGAACTGAGGGGTCTGAAATACCAAGATAGGCTATTACACTTGGGGTTATTTAGTTTGGAAAATCGAAGGCTTAGGGGTGATCTTATTAGAATGTATAAATATATGCGGGGACAGTACAAAGACCTTTCCAATGATCTTTTTACTCCTCTTAGACCTGTGACGGGGACAAGGGGGCATCCTCTATGTCTGGAGGAAAGAAGGTTTAAGCATACTCACAGATGGGGATTCTTTACTGTTAGAGCAGTGAGACTATGGAACTCTCTGCCATATGATGTTGTAATGAGTGATTCCCTACTAAAATTTAAGAAGGAACTGGATGCCTTTCTTGAAAAGTATAATATTACAGGTTATATACATTAGTTTCCTTAATATTGCGTTGATCCAGGGAGCTAGTCTGATTGCCGTATGTGGAGTTGGGAAGGAATTTTTTTCCTCAGTGTGAAGATTACTGTTTGCCACAAGGGGTTTTTTGCCTTCCTCTGTATCAACATTTTAGGGCAAATTAGGATAGGAAATGGGTTGAACTAGGTGGACTTAAAGTCTTCCTTCAACCTTAATAACTATGTTACTATGTTACTTGTCATTAATAGAAAGTAATGGTCAACCTCTGACACAGGTGGGGTACAAGGAGGTTGTCATTAAAGTGGGGAAGGTGCAGCTCAAAGTTCAAGGTCTCGTGGTGGTAGAGGCGGACAGAGCAGAGTGTCAACCTATCATAACATTGGGCACAAATGTGATTGAAAATTGTTTGTGAGGTCATCACCATTTTGAAAGACATAGCCGAGTCGGCCCGTACAAAGAACAGCATGCCCTCAATAAGGATATCAAGGCCCTTGTGCAGCAACAGCAGATGGTGTTGACTGGTGGAGAGATTGGTAGTGTAAGGGTGAGTGATCCCTACTCCATTATGCTTCCCTCTAGGAGTGAGACCCTCATCTGGTGCAGAGCAGCCATAGGCATCAGAGGACGGGACTACCAAGCTCTCCTTAAACCAGTCTATTCAGATAGCAGACATACTGTGCTGACGGCCAGGGGAATTGTTCATGTTAAAAGGGGCAGTGTCCCGGTACGTGTTCTGAACTGTGGAGAGGAGGAAGCTCGCTTGCCCCGTTATGCAACTGTAGCCAAACTATTCACAGTCAGCAACAACGATATTCAGGCTGTAGAACCCTTGGATCCATCAGAAGCGACTGATGGCAATGGCTCTTCTGTTCAGACGGAGGAATGGTTCCAAAAGATACATGTTGGCACCGACTCCACTCCTGTACATCAGAAAAATGGAGTGCAGCGAGTGGTACAAGAATACGCGAGGGTTTTCAGTAAGCATCCCTTGGATTTTGGGCAGGTAAAAGGGTTTCAACATAACATCCCCACAGGAGATCACCCACCTATCAAAGAAAGGTATCGTCCTGTACCTCCAGCTCATTATCAGTGTGCAAAAGGTATGCTAAGAGAAATGAAACAAGCAGGGGTAATCAGAGATAGCTACAGTCCTTGGGCAGCTCCCCTGGTGTTAGTCAAAAAGAAAGATGGTACAATGCGCATGTGTGTACATTACAGACAACTTAACACAATTACTCACAAAGATGCATACCCCTTACCGAGCATAGAGGAGTCTCGCGCAGCGTTAAAATCAGCTAGGTACTTCGCCGCTTTGGACTTAACCAGCGGGTACTGGCAGGTTCCTGTTGCTGAGGCAGACAAAGAAAAAACTGCGTTCACTACTCCTATGGGGCTATATGAATTTAACTACATGCCGTTCGGATTGAGCAGTGCCCCTGGGACTTTACAGAGAATTATGGAATGTTGCCTGGGCCATATGAACTTTGAGACTGTGCTATTGTACTTGGATGATGTGATTGTATATTTCAGGACCTTTGAGGAACATCTGCAACACCTGGCAGAGGTCTTTGAGGCATTGTCCAACTTTGGCTTAAAGGTAAAATCATCTAAATGTCATCTCCTAAAGCCCAAAAGTGCAGTATTTAGGTCATGTCGTGAGTGCAGAAGGAGTAGCACCCAACCCAGACAAAGTGACTGTCATCAGACACTGGCAGGTACCCACCAACATCCAAGAGGTCAGACAATTCCTAGGCCTAGTGGGATACTACAGATGCTTTATCAAAGACTTTACTAAATTGGCAGCCCGTCTTCAAGATCTAGTTGGCCAACCCAAAAAGGCCAGAGGCAAGAGTCCCCTGTTCGAGTGGAATGCTAGGTTGGATGGAGTCATTCAACAGCCTTAAGCAAGCACTTACTGGAGAAGAGATCTTAGCGCATCCAGACTATGATCAGCCGTTTATCCTGCACACCGATGCCAGCAATGTTGGGTTAGGAGCTGTCCTATCTCAAGTGCAGCTGGGTAAGGAGAAAGTCATTGCTTATGCCAATTGGAAGCTTCGTCCTACCAACTATAGCTCATTCAAGCTAGAATTCTTGGCTATCGTTTAGGCAGTGACCGAGAGGTTCAAGCACTATTTGGCCTCGTCTAAATTTACCATCTATATGGACAACAATTCATTAACCCATCTGGAGACCGCTAGGCTCGGTGCTTGGAACAAAGATGGATGGCTCGGTTGTCCAATTATGAGTTTGTCATTAAATACCGAGTTGGCACTAAAAACGCCAATGCCAATGCCTTGTCCCATATACCAAATGCTCCTGATCCAGCAGAAGATCTAGAAGACCTGGAAGAAATAGAGATGCTGGAATTCCACTGCCATGGTGCCTCCCAAGACTCGGACAACGTGACAGGGAAAAGTCTTGCCATTCACGAAGTTTCCCTTAATCAACTACCCCACCATGGTTGGGCAGAGACGCAGAGCAGTGACCCGGCTATATGTAGCATAGTAACAGTTTTTAAGGCTGAAGGAAGACCTTATGTCCATCTAGTTCAACCTATTTTTAGTGCAGCTGTTCTGCATTGTTGATCCTGGGGAAGGCAAAAAACCCACAGAGTAGAAGCCAATTTTCTCCATAGGGAAATAAATTCCTTCCCCTAAGCTGGGTCAACCATCTACCTATAATATTATGTTATTCGTAACCTTCTATACTGTTACTCACAAGAAACGCATCCATTCCTTTCTTAAAATCATTCAGTGAGTTGGCCATCACGACTTCCTCAGGAAGAGAATTCCAGAGCCTCACTGCTCTTACCGTGAAGAACCCTCTTCTATGCTGGTGCAGAAATTGTCTTTCCTCCAAACGAAGAGAATGCCCCCTTGTTCTTATCACAGTCCTTGGTACAAACAGTTCATTGGAGAGATCTCTGTATTGCCCTCTGATATACTTGTACATATATATTAGGTCTCCCCTAAGTCTTCTCTTTTCTAGAGTAAATAGACCTAATTTTGATAACCTTTCTGGGTATTGTAGTGAACCAACTCCATTTATCATTTTAGTAGCCCGCCTTTGAACCCTTTCAAGTTCAGTAATGTCTTTCTTGAGCACCGGCGTCCAAAATTGCACACAATACGCCAAGTGTGGTCTGACGAGTGATTCGTACAGAGGGAGAATTATGTTTTCATCTCGTGTCCCTAGACCTCTTCTAATGCATCCCATGACCCTATTTGCTTTGGTGGCAGCTGCCTGACACTGGGCACTCCAATTGAGCTTCTTATTGACTAAGATGCCTAAGTCTTTTTCCATGTCTGATTTCTCCAGCAGTTTATTTTCCCATTTAGTAAGTAATTGTAGCATCTGTTTCTCCTTCCCATATGCATAACCTTACACTTATCTGTGTTAAACCTCATTTGCCATTTTTCAGCCCAATTCTCCAATTTACTCAAATCTGTCTTTAGTTGCAAACTGTCCTCCTTTGTGTTAACTACCTTACATAGTTTTGTATCATCTGCAAATACTGATATTTTACTGTGTAAGCCATCCACTAGATCATTAATAAATATATTAAATAGTAGGGGGCCCAATACAGAACCCTGTGGTACCCCACTAGTAACCCTGGCCCAATCTGAGTATGCACCATTAATAACTACTCTTTGTTTTCTATCACTAAGCCAGCTACCTACCCATCTACACACATTTTCCCCTTGCCCAAGCTTTCTCATCTTACTTACCAATCTTTTATGTGGGACAGTGTCAAATGCTTTAGAGAAGTCGAGATAAATGACATCCAATGATTCTCCTTGGTCCATTTGAGAGCTTACATCCTCATAGAAGCTGATCAGGTTAGTTTGACAGGAGCGATCCTTCATAAATCCATGTTGATATGGAGTTAAACATTTATTAACATTGAGATATTCCATAATGGTATCCCTTAAAACCCTTCAAAAATTTTACCCACAAGAGATGTTAAGCTTACCGGCCTATCGTTTTCAGGTTCCCTTTTACACCCCTTTTTGAATATTGGTACCACATTTGCTTGCCGCCAATCAAAAGGAACAGACCCTGTTTCTATAGAGTCTTTAAATATAAGGAATAGAGGCCTGTCTATCACATTACTTAACTCCTTTAATACCCGAGGGTGAATGCCATCAGGGCCTGGTGATTTGTCAATTTTAATCTTACTAAGGCGGTTCTAAGTTTTTGATCATCTTTCTGGATGATATTTTGATCTTTTCTAGTGATTGGGATTTCCATGTGGAACATGTCCGGACTGTGTTCCGGATTTTGAGGGAGAATTCCCTGTTTGTTAAGTGATTGAAGTGCCTCTTTGGTGTACAGAGGATTTCATTTTTGGTATTTATCTTGTCTCCATCGACTATTGAAATGGACCCGGCCAAGGTACAGGCCATGTATGATTGGGTTCAGCCTACTTCTCTGAGGGCTCTCCAGAAGTTTTTGGGTTTTTCTAATTTCTATCGTAAATTTATAGGTAATTTTTCTAGTATTGTCAAACCACTGACTGATCTGACCAAGAAGGGAGCTGATGTGCTGAATTGGTCTCCTGAGGCTGTCTCAGTATTTCAGGAGCTTAAGCGGAGATTTACTTCAGCTCCAGTTTTACGGAAACCTGATGTCTCACTTCCATTTCAAGTGGAGGTAGATGCTTCTGAGATTGGTGCAGGAGCTGTTTTGTCCCAAAAAGACCCTGTGACTTCTAAGATGAATCCCTGTGCCTTCTTTTCTCGAATGTTTTCCCCATCTGAACGCAACTATGACATGGGGAATCGGGAATTGTTGGCCATGAAATGGGCATTTGAGGAGTGGAGACTTTTGTTGGAGGGAGCTAGACATCAATTTGTGGTCCTCACCGATCACAAGAATCTGATTTATCTGGAGTCGGCCAAACGCTTGAATCCTAGACAGGCTAGATGGGCCTTGTTTTTCACGCGGTTTAATTTTGTGGTCTCTTTTCTTCCGGGCACTAAGAATGTTAAGGCAGACGCCCTTTCTAGGAGTTTCTTTGCTGATTCTCTTAATGTGACCGAGCCTACTACTATCCTAGGTGAGGGGGTAATTCTTTCTGCCATTTCGCCCGATTTGAGATGCGCCCTGGAGGAATTTCAGGAGGATAAACCTGAGCGTTGCCCTATGGGAAGATTGTATGTTCCTGACCAGTGGAGAAAGAGAGTGATGTCTGAAGTCCATTGCTCCGCATTGGCTGGTCATCCGGGCAGGGGCGTAACTAGAACTGTTTGGGCCCCATAGCAAACTTTTAAACGGGGCCCCCCTCAAAGACACACCCCCTCAAAGACACACCCCCTTCAAGACACACCCCCTTCTAGACGCACCCCCTTACCGATAATGCATACTAGAGTTGGCTGAGTGGCTGGCCTGGCATTAATTAAGCTGAGACAGTGAGGGCTGCCTGCCTTCCTCCGCGCAAACCGACCTCCAGGAACTACATTTCCCAGAGGTCCATGCGGCAGGCAGCTCTGCAAAGAGCTAATAGACAGCGAGGGCTCAGGGAAGGGGCGGGACTGAACTAGTCTGAAGCAATACACTGGCTGCCGGCAGGGAGGCGGGCCCAATATGTGCTTCGCTCTGCACAGCAGGCACAGAAATGCAGCGTAGGCTGCAAAATCATAGTGTACATTTTTTTCACCGGGGCCCCGGATCCCCTACACTACACGCACCGGGCCGGCGGGCCCCCAAGACAGCGTTGGCCACAGCACCCGCCGGAGCGCCGCAGTAGTGTACCGTATATGCTCGTGTATAAGCCGACTCGTGTATAAGCCGATCCCCCTAATTTTGACACAAAAAACTGGGAAAACTTACTGACTCGCGTATAAGCCTAGGGTGGAAAATGCCGAAGCTACTGGTAAATTCCAAAATTAAAATGGGCCCCATAAGATGCTCCATAAAGTTCATGATGGGTTTCATAAGATGCTCCATACAAAAGTATGCCTAATAATGCTGCAGAGTGAATAATGGTGGCCCTATAACATGCTCCATAATAACATATGCCCCATATAATGCTGCAGTAATTGGTGGCCCTTTATAATGCTGCAGTGATTAGTGGCCCCTTGCAATGCTGCACAGTGATTAGTGGCCCCTTGTAATGCTGCAGTGATTAGTGGCCCCTTGTAATGCTGCACAGTGATTAGTGGCCCCTTGTAATGCTGCAGTGATTAGTGGCCCCTTGTAATGCTGCACAGTGATTGGTGGCGCCTTGTAATGCTGCAGTGATTAGTGGCCCCTTGTAATGCTGCACAGTGATTAGTGGCCCCTTGTAATGCTGCACAGTGATTGGTGGCCCCTTGTAATGCTGCACAGTGATTAGTGGCTTCTTGTAATGCTGCACAGTGATTAGTGGCCCCTTGCAATGCTGCACAGTGATTAGTGGCCCCTTGTAATGCTGCACAGTGATTAGTGGCCCCTTGTAATGCTGCACAGTGATTAGTGGCCCCTTGTAATGCTGCACAGTGATTAGTGACCCCTTGTAATGCTGCAGTGATTAGTGGCCCCTTGTAATGCTGCACAGTGATTAGTGGCTCCTTGTAATGCTGCACAGTGATTGGTGGCCCCTTGTAATGCTGCACAGTGATTATTGGCCCCTTGTAATGCTGCACAGTGATTAGTGGCCCCTTGTAATCCTGCAGTGATTAGTGGCCCCTTGTAATGCTGCACAGTGATTGGTGGCCCCTTGTAATGCTGCACAGTGATTATTGGCCCCTTGTAATGCTGCACAGTGATTATTGGCCCCCTGTAATGCTGCACAGTGATTAGTGGCCCCCTGTAATGCTGCACAGTGATTAGTGGCCCCTTGTAATGCTGCACAGTGATTGGTGGCCCCTTGTAATGCTGCACAGTAATTATTGGCCCCTTGTAATGCAGCACAGTGATTAGTGGCCCCTTGTAATGCTGCACAGTGATTAGTGGCCTGTTGTAATGCTGCACAGTAATTATTGGCCCCTTGTAATGCTACAGTGATTAGTGACCCCTTGTAATGCTGCACAGTGATTATTGGCCCCTTGTAATTCTGCAGTGATTAGTGACCCCTTGTAATGCTGCACAGTGATTAGTGGCCCCTTGTAATGCTGCACAGTGATTAGTGGCCCCTTGTAATGCTACACAGTGATTAGTGGCCCCTTACAATGCTGCACGGTCATTAGTGGCCCCTTACAATGAAGCTGCCGCTGCCTCAATTAATGAAAAAAAAAACCTATATACTCACCTCGTCTCTGCAGCTGCTGCTCCTCAGCGTTGCCGGCCCTGCACAGTGACTGTTCAGGCAGAGGGCGCCTGCTAACTACGTCATGGTGCCCTCTGACCTGAACGTCACTGCCAGAGGAAGCAAGACAGCAGAGCGATGCGCAGCGGTGGAACGGGGGACAGGTGAATATGGCTCCCTCCGATATACTCACCTCTCCTAGCATGTGTCTTGCAGCCCCCCATGCTTATTCCATCTCAGCGCTGCTCTTCCTGCTTTCAGTGTCCACGTGGTGCGTCTCATTACATATGCGCATATGTAATGAGCCACTCATTACATATGCGCATATGTAATGAGCGGCCGCTGAAAGCAGGAAGAACAGTGCTGAGAAGATGGAATAAGCGGGGGGGGCTGCAAGAGACATGCATGAGAGGTGAGTATGTACTTAATTGCACTACCCGGGTAGCGCCGATCGGAGCTGGGGACCGGGCCCCTATATAGGCCGGGCACCAAAGCAACCGCTTCGGCTGCTACCCCGGTAGTTACGCCAGTGCATCCGGGTATTTTTGGTACCAGAGATTTGGTGAGTCGGTCGTTTTGGTGGCCTGCCTTATCTCGTGATGTCAGGAATTTTGTACAGTCCTGTGGGACTTGTTCTCGGTCTAAACCCTGTTCTTGTTCCAGTGGGTTGCTGATGCCCCTGCCGGTGCCCAAGAGGCCATGGACCCATATCTCAATGGATTTTATTTCTGATCTTCCTGTCTCTCAGAGAATGACTGTTATCTGGGTGATTTGTGATAGATTTTCGAAGATGGTCCACCTTGTACCACTCCCAAAGTTGCCATCTTCCGCTGAGTTGGTACCCTTGTTTTTACAACTGGTGGTTCGGTTACACGGGATTCCTGAGAACATTGTGTCCGATAGAGGGGTCCAGTTTGTTTCCAGATTCTGGAAAGCCTTTTGTTCCAATCTGGGAATTCAGTTATCCTTCTCCTCCGCGTTTCATCCCCAAACCAATGGGCAGACTGAGAGAACAAACCAGACCCTGGAGTCTTATTTAAGATGTTTTATATCTGCTGATCAAGATGATTTGGTCTCATTTTTGCCCTTGGCCGAATTTGCGCTGAACAATAGAGCTAGTTCTGCCACTTTGATGTCACACTTTTTCTGTAATTTTGGGTTTCATCCTTGATTCTCTTCAGGGCAAGTGGAATCTTTGTCCAGCCCAGGTGTGGACCCTGTGGTTGTGAGAATGCAGCAGATATGGGACCAAGTGGTGGATAAGTTGTCACTCTCTCAGGAAAAGGCCCAGCGTTTTTCCAACCGGCATAGGACCATTGGTCCCCGGTTTAAAGTGGGTGATATGGTTTGGTTGTCGTCTAAGAATATTCCTATGAAGGTTGCATCTCCAAAATTTAAGCCCAGATTTATTGGACCTTATAAGATTTTGGAGATTCTTAATCCTGTTTCTTTTCGATTGGCTCTTCCAGTTACGTTCAAAATTCAAAACGTATTT
Source organism: Dendrobates tinctorius (assembly GCF_039654945.1). Classification (NCBI taxonomy): domain Eukaryota; kingdom Metazoa; phylum Chordata; class Amphibia; order Anura; family Dendrobatidae; genus Dendrobates; species Dendrobates tinctorius. The sequence continues at coordinate 7,956,224 of NW_027361771.1, read as the reverse complement.
CACAAGTCACTGTTGAAGAGGTTTGTTGAGTCAGTAGTTCCTGTGGCGGCATCTCCTGACACTGTATTGGTTAAAGGCAATGTGGAATATGAGGTAGAGAAAATATTGGATTCTCGTTTGGTTAGACGGAGACTCCAGTATTTGGTCAAATGGAAGGGTTATGGCCAGGAGGATAATTCTTGGGTCTCTGCCTCTGATATTCATGCCAATAAATTGGTGCGTGCTTTTCACCGGGCCCATCCTGATCGGCCTGGTGGCATGGATGAGGGTTCGGTGACCCCTCCTCAAGGGGGGGTACTGTTATGAGCTCATTTTCTGCTCCTCCAGTTGAGAGTTCTCCTTCCGTTCTCCCTCTGGTGGTGACAGGAGGTAGTGAGGTTGGTTTAAGTGGTAGTGATCTGCCACTTGATGAGAAGGATAACGATTGGATCTCTGGAGTATCAGACTGGATATAAGACAGCCGATGCCCTATCCTGCTGCTGGTGATTCAGTCTGCTTCTCAACTCATGGACTTCAGCTCTCTTCCAGTCTTCTTAAGTTAAGTTTGTTTTTTGCTAATGTTCACACTTGCGCTTGTTGGTCAATTCAGTTTCTTGTGTGGTCAGCTTGCCCCTGCTGGGGCTATGCTGAACTTCCACTCCTATTTATCTGTATTTGCCAATTTGCCTTTTTGTCCCTTATTAGATTGGCCTCTTTTTGCTCTGTTTCAGAATATTTCAGAGTGCTGATATAGTGGGAGAAGTCTAGTGACTTCAGGGTTAATTTTGCTATCAGAAGTGTTGGACATTATTTTTGGTAGGGTTTTTTGGCAGATTGCAGACAGTGGCTTTCCTTTCCTGTCCTTTCTAGTTAGTCGGGCCCCATCGTTTGCTCAGCCTATTTTCCTGCCTGTGTTTGTGTTTTCATCTTACTTCACCGTCAATACATGTGTGGGGGCTGTGTTTTCCTTTGGGGTCTGCTCTGGGGCAGTTAGTTTTCCCTTTTCTTGCTTTAGGTTTATGTAGTCCTCCAGTGGTGACGAGGCGTCTAGGAACAACGTAAGAACGCTCCACTGCTACTGTTAGTTGTGTGGTTAAGATCAGGGATCTGCAATCTGCATAGTGACCAACCTCTCTGGTTTTCTGGGACTTAGCTTTTTGTTGTTCCTCCTCGGTGACCCATTCATAACAGAACTCCTTGGAGAAGCAGATTCGTCTCCAGCTCCTGATGCGCCTGCAGATGTCCAACAGTTGTGCAAAGAGAGAAAGAAGCTGTTCCTTTTTGAAGGCAAGTTGATCCGAAGAGCTATTAACCCACGCACGCTTGAACTGGTCTGGCAGATCGTGGTCCCCAGAAAAGATGTGCCCATTGTCTTGGAAGCTTACCACAATCAAGTGGGACACTTTGGTTGAAAAAGCTGGAAGTAGTCATCCGCGACCACTTCTTCTGGACAGGTATGAGATGGTCTATTGAACAGTGGTGTAGGGAATGCGGCCCATGTAATCTCAGAAGAAAGAATTCTGCCAATCAAAGAGCCCCCTTGCAGCCCATCATCACTAAACAACCTTTGGAACTGGTGACCTTAGACCACGTGCAAGTAACCCCAAGGCGATCAGGGTATACCTATGCATTAACAATAGTGGATCACTATTCCCGTTTCCTAGTGGTCGTTCCAGTGAAAGATCATACAACAAGAACAGCTGCAAAGGCATTCCAAGAATATTTCTGCAGACCCCATGGCTACCCAGTTCCATTGCTGTCAGACAGAGGTCCAGCCTTTGAAGCAGAAGTCTTTCAAGAATTTTGCTCCCTCTATGGATGTAAAAAGATCAGAACTACACCATACCACCCATAAGGCAATGGTCTTTGCGAAAAACTGAATCATCTGGTGATCAATTTATTGCAGATCCTACCACTGGAAGAAAGGAACCAATGGCCTGAGAAATTACCAGATTTGATTGACATGTACAACCATATACCAACCAGCTCAACAGATATGCTCCAGCTTACTTGATATGTGAACGTCCAAGTAAACTCCCCATCGACCTGGAAATGGGAGTCCTAACTCCTGAAACCATATCCAGCCAATTGGACATGGATTGGAATACAGAAAGACAATTGCAGTATAAAAAATGTTCAGTTCAGCAATGTGTAGAAGACAGTCTTGCTCAAGCTAGGCAAAAACAGGAAAGGAACTTTAATGGACATGCTGTGGCAACCCCCTTACCAACAGGTGAACAAGTGCTGTAGAAAAAGAGAAGAAACCACAAGTTAGATGACCAATGGGAGGCTCAGCCTTACACTATTCAACCATGTAGCTATGACAACAGCAAAGTGAGTACTATCTCCAAAGACGGCAGAAAACCGTGTACTACCGTATCCAGAGATAATCTGAAAGTATGTCCAGCACAATTGCGTGAAAGAGTTGAGAATAAGGAAGACTCTCAGCTGAAAGAAAAGACTGATACAAAGATTTGCACTGTTCTAAGCGAATTCCCTAGTTCTTGGCTACAAGTTAACAATGCAGTGGTAGTTCCAGTGATGGTGTTCCCACAAAGGTCTTTACCAGAGACACCAAATTGTTCTGGAAGCGATGAGTCGCTAATGCCAACCACTAACACTTTGCATGTGGGAGAATCAGAAAACTTGCCCACAGTCAGCAGTGAACCAATTGTACCCATGATAGGTTCAAAGATTCGTAGGAAGCTGCCTAGTATTCCTATCTTGCACAAATCACAGCGTTGCACACAGGGCCAAAACCCTTCTCGCTATAGAAATGATTTGTAAAATATTGTAAGATTAATAAGTTAGTTTTGAGTTGTACTTACATTGAACTTTGCCTTAGATAATGTTATTGATAATGTTAAAGAAGTTGTGCCCACATGGACTAATATGAGATTTTAGAAGTTATTATGCCTTGTTCTACTACAAGAACTCTTGTAAAGACTCTTAAACTTCAGAAGAAAAACTGTTCACTGAGCCTTGGTAGGAAGCCATCTAAAACAGCCAGTGCAGTGAATTTTCTATTATAGTCTGTGTGCCCTGCAGCTGCACTCAGGGACGATCCAACCAATCAGAAGTGGTTTTGGGCTGTAATCCATGACTCAACTCAGGATAAGTGTTGTCATTTTGTTATATGCTTATGTTCCTTGTGTAGCCCGAGGACATGCTACCTTTAACTAGGGGGGAATGTGGCACCCTACGTCTTTACCGCCACAAAAGGGTTATATATGTGCTGTTTTGCATGTGTTTTGTAAGCAATGGGAGTTATGCTTTCACTGCTAGAGACCACAACACACACACAATTTACCTCACTCCCTTACTTGTCTGAAGCTTAGAGCTTTGCAGACATACCCTAAGCGGGAGGGGGAGGAGTCGAGTTGTTGTTCTCTTTGAAGACGAAGGTGGAGGAAGATGGAGAATGCTCCTGGAAGCCATGACATGTGCTCCCTCCAGGAGTAAAGCTAAGAAGAATCAGGGAGTCAGCCCCTAGGCCATCCATGCTTTAGAGCAGGATGGTAAGCTGAGAGACTGTGTGGGTTTATTCAACCAACAGCAGAGTGTTTTCCCTGGGAAGACTGCATCAAACTAGGATCAGTGAAGGATTATGCAAGAAGAAACGAGCTTCACACAGGATCCAAGCTACAAGTTACCAGAGGAGGAATACACAGTGAGTAGTGGCTATACTGGAAGTTCTAGACTCTGGGAAGCCTTGGTCCCAGAAGGGATTAGAATAGCAGGAAGCTTACACCGAGTCACAGCAGAGTGAAGGATAACTTCCATTCTGCAGAGCAGACTGTAACCTGGTGAGAGTTGTAATATCTCCTCTGAACTGCACCTGAACTACAGTAAATGATAAAGTGACTTTCCTTGTCTCCTGCCTTTTTACTCCGTGCCTTCTACTTCCATCACAATCTCTGGGGGTCAGCCCTGGTTGGAGAGGGTTAAACATCTGCACTGCCATTACCATCTACTCCCCCAGGGATCATCTGCAGTGCCGGCTATACTACAGTCGAACACTCCAACTGGCGTCACGAATCACTACATAAACTTTTTCCCTAATCAATACTCCCTTTTACATGACCACCTGGGGCCACGGACGGGATCACTGCCACTGTGACGCATCCCTTTAAGACGACCGGCCCGGAACCGAGTATCCCACGGCCTCTGGGGCGCGTCAAATATATTTGAAACATCGATCTTTACTCTTGTCTTCAGGGACTCAATGCCACCTGAGGCGAAGTGATCAACTTGCTTTATTTTTATTATAGGTACCGGAAATATCAGGATGTGTGAAACCAGCCTAAAGCCACAGTCACACGTTCAGTATTTAGTCAGTATTTTAAATCAGTATTTGTAAGCCAAATCAGGAGTGGGTGAGAAATCCAGAAGTGGTGACGTGTCTCTATTATACCTGTCCTCTGATTGTTCCTCTCCTGATTTTGCCTTATAAATACTGAGGTAACATACTGAACATGTGAACGTGGCCTGATAGCGTGTTTCTGATACTTCTGACTTCCCGCAGACAGAAGTTGCAGTCACAAAATGGTGCCGATAAAAGGTGAAGATGGCCGCAGGGAGTATAGGACCAGGGCAGGGACCTTAGGTTAGAAGCACCACTCCAGGGCAACCCCCCCAAAAAAAACCACAAAGTGGTGCTTAGAGTGTAGAAGCCCAGCATTAAATCTACACCAAAAATACATACACTGGGAAACTTAAAAAAAATACAGCAAAGACCCAATAATCGGAGCAGATTGTTAACAACAAAAAATATATATATTAAAGATGAAATGTGGAAAAACGCAGTGTTTCTGCTCTTAGGACCATGGCACAGGGGGCAGACAGCCTGGATATATCAGCAGCACCCAGGGTGTAGGATTTGGGGCCATTTTGCTGACACAAATTACTTGTGAATAAAACTGGTGATAAATCTTATAAAATAGTGCTTAGTAATAACAAATGATGTAAAGAACAATGGAGATTCCTCCTGCTTTGTCCCGGCTAAGCACCTTCCTGGGAGCAAACATTGCCCATGTGCACACAGGCAGAGCTGCCACTAGGAATTTCGGGGCCCCATACTGGCAAAATTTTCAGGGTCCCCTTGAGACTCCGCCCAGGCTCCACCCCAGCCCTGCCTCCACTCCTCGAACAGTCCACAGTATATTTTTATTTATTTTTCAATTTTTATAATGATCAATATTACATACAAGGGACAAATACCACCGTACCATGTCCAGACACCATATTACCACCACATAGTGACCTATAATACCACATACAGGAAACAAATGCCACTACCCCATGTCCAGACAACATATTACCACCACAGTGACCAAATAATACCACATACAAGGAATATCACCACACCATGACCAGACCACATATTACCACCACATGATGACCAATAATACCACATACAAGGAACAAATACCACCACACCATGACCAGACCACATATTACCACCACATGGTGACCAAATAATAGCACATACAAGGAAAAATATCGCCACACCATGGCCGAACAACATATTACCACCACATAGCAACTGAATACTACAATACTGATCAGTAACAGAAAAAAACAAAACTAATATCACCATAAGTGCCATTATAGACAGGAGATCTGTACTTAGTATGCAGTGTCTGTGCACAGGTAATACAGTGATCACTGGTGACATTATACAAAGGAGCTCTGTATATAGTGTATAGGTAATACAGTGAACACCGGTGACATTATACACAGAAGATCTGTATACAGTGTCAGTGTACAGGAAATACAGTGATCACTGGTGACATTATACACAGGAGCTCTGTATATAGTGTTAGTGTACAGGTAACACAGTGATCACCAGTGACATTATACACAGGAGCTCTGTATATAGTGTCAATGTAAAGGTAATACAGTGATCATCGGTGATATTATACACCGGACCACTGTATATAGTATGCAGTGTATAGTGTCAGTGTACAGGTAACACACTGACTCACCAGTGACGTCTCTAGGTGAAGTCCTTCAGCTTTGCTTTTCACCTTTCATCCAGCACAGACCGCCATCACTTCTTCCAGCCAGGGCTCATCTCTGCCGGAAATAACACAGTTATCTAGAGCACCACTTGCAGAACACATTACTTAATTTTATCCCAAATTCTAAACTACACCAGATGGAGAAAAAAAGTGACAGTGATGCTCTGCACAGTAACAGGACCTCCCCCCATTTAAACCTGTATCCTCAAAAAATAAAATAAATACATCACTGCAGTAATAATATCCCTTAATTAGCATATAAACCAGGAATAGAACAATGCACAAAATAGATTATCTGTGTAGCAAGGTGGATATTAAAACTTTACCTTTATTAGTTAAAATTGTAAAAAGACAAATTAATCAAACAACAATTAAACAAAGGGTTACCACAGTGAAGGAAGTGCCCTATAACCAAAGAACAGAAAAAGGGAGGGTTGTTAAAAAGGTACAACTGGCCTTCCAGATCCTCAATATTAATCTGACCTGATAGCAAATTGACTATAGTTGCTCATAGGATATGTTATCCACTTGCCCATGTAAATCACAATAACATGTATGGGTATAACATCCTTTTCTTATAAGCACCACTTGTTTGACCATATAAATGAGATTATGTATATACTATTCATCCTATGAGCAATTATAGTCATTTTGCCATCAGGTCAGATTAATATTGAGGATCTGAGAGGCCAGTAGTACCTTTTTAACAAACTCCACCTTTTCTGTTCGCTGGTTATAGGGCACTTCCTTCACTGTGGTACCCCTTTGTTTTTGTTGTTTGGCTAATTTGGCTTTTTACAATTTTACCTAATAAAGTTTAAGTTTTAATATCCACCTTGCTACACAGATAATCCCTTAATTAGCCCCTATGGTAATAATATCCTCCATCTTGGCCCCCGTGTGTCAAATTCCTGGCTTCAGCCATATGTTCTCCCATCCTGTCATCATGAGTATTCATTCTGTCCCGATGTGATGTGCCATCTGTCTCCATCGTATCCATCCTGTCCCATAATCCTGCCCCATCTGTCTCCATCGTATCCATCCTGTCCCATAATCCTGCCCCATCTGTCTCCATCGTATCCATCCTGCCCCATGATCCTGCCCCATCTGTCTCCATCCTGCCCCATCTGTCTCAATCTTGCCCCATCTGTCTCAATCTTGCCCCATCTGTCTCCATCCTGCCCCATGATCCTGCCCCATCTGTCTCCAACCTGCCCCATGATCCTGCCCCATCTGTCTCCATCCTGTCCCATGATCCTGCCTCATCTGTCTCCATCCTGCCCCCTGCATCTCCAATCCTGGTCCCTGTGTCTCCAATCATTCCCCCTGCATCTCCAATCATGCCCCATCTTTCTCCAATAATGCCCCATCTGTCGCCAATCCTGCCCCATCTGTCGCCAGTCCTGCCCCTGTGCTCCATGCTGCCCCCGTGCTCCATGCTGCCCCCGTGCTCCATGCTGCCCCCGTGTTCCATTCTGCCCCCGTGTTCCATTCTACCCTTGTGTTTCATTCTGCCCCCCCGCTCCATTCTGCCCCCGTGCAGGATGTAGACACATGGTCCATGTGTCTCCATCTTGCCAGTGAAGCACATTGCGGTTTGTCGCTTTCAGTAAAAAAAAAAACACTTTCTCCTTACCTGGCCATGCTCTTGCGGTGATGCTCCAAGCGTCCAGGCTTTTCAAGCACTCACTCGCCAGAGAATGACAATGACGTCATTCGCTGGCAACGTGGGTACTGATGTCAGCTGCCAGCCTCCGATTGGCTGGTGGCTTTAACCATACCTCCCAACTTTTGAAAAGGGAAAGAGGGACAAAAAGTGTGCGGCATGCGCAGTGGCAAATTTTAGCCCACTACCCTGACCACACCCATTACATAACTAGTTACACCCATATCCATGCCCTAACCGCCCCCATTTAGCACTGCTAATCACACTGACTGGTACTGAGGGCACAGTGGCTGGCATTATGGGCACAGTGGCTGGTACTCTGGGCACACTGACTGGTACTGAAGAAAAGAAAGAATAGAGAGAAAGAAAGGAGAGAGAGAAAGAAAGAGGGGAAAGAAAGAACAGAGAGAGAGAAAGAGGGGAGGGAAAGAAAGAACAGAGAGTGAAAGAAAGAGCAGAGAGAAAGAGGGGAAAGAACAAAGAGAGAGAAAGATGGAAAGAAAGAAAGAACAGAGAGTGAAAGAAAGAACAAAGTGAGAAAGAAAGAAAAAAGAGAGAAAGAAAGAAGGGACAGAAAAAAGAACAGAGAGAGAAAGAACGAACAGAGAGAAGGAAAGAAAGAACAGAGAGAAAGAAAGAACAAAGAGAGAGAAAGAGGGGAGGGAACGAAAGAAAGAACAGAGAGAAAGAGAAAGAACAGAGAGAGAAAGAAAAAAGATTCTCTAAAGATACTATAGCAGCCCGGCTCCCATTGTAGTGCCCACCTGAGCCTCCCGATGCAGAACATATCATGATCCGCTCACATGGCCAGCATTCCCGATTCCAAGGCGATCCTGCTGTCCACACTATCGGAGGAGGACACGGTAATGGATCTGAAGCATTCCTTGAAGTGCCTCCATGTTCCATCACAATCTCCTCCTGAAATTACCTAATTTCCGGTCAGCTTCAAGCAGGTCACTTCTGGTGGAATGTCACGTGAAAGTTTTAAAGTGCTCCTCGGGGCTCCGCCGTGTACTCCTGTGTCCGCAGGAAAAGTAAGCTTCCGGCCGGGACAGCGGGGAAGACTTTCAAAATCGGGACTGTCCCGCTGGATCCGGGACAGTTGGGAGGTATGAATGCTCCCCACCATACACCTTGTACATGCATGGCTCCACACACCTCATACACAAACGGTTCCACTTTGTATGCCTCATGCACACATGGCTCCACTCAGTACACACATGGCTCCACTCTGTAAACCTCGTACACACGCGGCTCTGCTCCGTACATCTGGTACACATGCAGCCACGCTCTGTACACCTCGTACACACATGACTCCACTTCTTAAACCTTGTACACATGCGGCTCTGCTCCATACACCTTGTTCACATGTTGCTCTGCGCCGTAACCTCGTACACATGTGGCTCCACTCCGAAAACCTTGTACTCATGTGGCTTCGTTCCGTACACCTCGTACACAAGCGGCTCCGCTCCATACACCTCCTACACTAACATCTCAGCTTTGTATGCCTCATACCCACGCGGCTCCGCTCCGCACACCTCGTACACACGCGGCTCTGCTCCGTACACCCCGTACACACACAGCTCTGCTCCGCTCCGTACACACACGGTTCAGCTCCGTACACTTCGTACACACAGGGCCCTGTTTCGTACACCCCGTACACACACACAGCTCTGTACACTTCGTACCACAGGGCTCTGGTCCGTACACACACGGATCCGCTCTGCACACCAAGTACACACACAGCTCCGCTTCATACACCTTGTACACATGCAGCTCCACTCTGCACACTCCGTACACACGCGGTTCCGCTCCGTACACCTTGTACCCACATAGATCTCCTACATTCACCCTGTAAACCCCTCCTGACCCCACACATAAACTTCCCTTCATCCAGCACCATGACAACCAGCACAGCACTGTCCTGCATACACTGAGGCCCCTGATCATGTGGCCCCTAACTCCTCCCCTCCTGTGGCCTCATCACAGGTGCTGTGCACACAGAACAGCAATATATTTAGTGTGTGGCTCTGCAGCTTGAGGTGGGTCTCTCTGGGAGGGTGAGGATGGGGTGCATGGGGGGGGGGCGTGGTGGCTTATGAGTGCAGTGTGTGGAAAATTAGCTCCCAGCAGGGATAGCCCGGGCCGCAAAGCAATAGAGTAGTAAGTGAACCTGCGTCTCCGACGCAAGTTCAGTTACTACACCGGCCTGAGGCAAAGTGCTCAATTTGCCTCATGGTAGGTGCGCCCTTGATCCTATCTTGACCCTAATTCTATACAATATACATAACATACACAATACAGAAATACATAGTACATTTCCAAAACATCAGAGTGCTGCACTAGACATATGTCTAAGAATCCAAAGGAGGGGAGGTACGTAATGTACCGAGTCACCCCCTTACATGAGGGACAGCCAAGCTGATGTCATCCATTTCATATTCCCGCCCTTTCAGGAAGCAGAATACCATACTGCAAAGTTTAGATATTTCTGTAAGTTTCTCCCTTTTATTTTTATAACGGTTTTACATATTTGTATGTCACTTTTTCTTTCCACATTTTTATATCTTTTGATTGCAAGCATTGTACCTTTTCTATTAAAGCTTAGACCTTTAATAAGTCTGAACCTTGTATGCTCTAAAAGAATCCATAGCTTTAGAGTATATGATCCTGGTGATTGGCAGACAGTAGTAGGGCTTTTGGTGACTAACACAGTTTTTGCGCAATCTACTTCGATGCTGGAACATCAATTTCACACAGGACAGGATTCTATCTATTTCACTGACAAGTTCACTTTCAGCACCAACAATAGTGCAGGAGCAACCTCTCTGCACTGTGACACTGAGCAACTGATGCCAGCAAAACAAGATGTTCGCTTTTTATATGGCCAGGGACATGTGACTTCAGCAACCAATCACAGAAGACCTTGTGTCATGATGTTGTGGTGGATGGTTTCTACATCCTGATTAGTTGCCTGAATCAACACACATAAAGTTATGTGGAAAAAAAAAGTGTGCACCACTCCTGTAATCCCTGCAGACACTCCTTTAACCTCTCCACACCCCCTCCCCTCATCAAACACATCACCCGCTCATCATACAGCACCACTATCCTACCCAAAGTCATACAAAAGCATTAGTGGAAACACGATGATTTACTGAACTGTGACCGACTTTTGTCAACTTTGAGTAAAATTAAACAAAACCAAAGAAAAGACAATGTGTGCATATACCCAAATGAAAATAAATAAGTAAAAAAGCAAGTGCATTAAATAATTAACATAGGTTACATAGTAAACACTGTTTTTGATAAAAAAAAAAAAGCATAAAGCGGTCCTACCGCGACAAGGTGTACCCCATTGGGACAGTACCTACACTCTCTAATATTAAAACCTACTGTCACGCTCACGCCTTGGCTGAATGGCGCAAGCCGGGGGGGTTGTGGCCCACTGTGCTACAAACCAGACTACCCTGGAAGGGGTGTGACTACGACAGCTACCTCGGTCTTCGCAGGAGCCTCTGATGGTGAGGTCAGGCTTGTGTGACAGATAGCTGTCGGGTGCCACTCCAGGGGGGTGTCTGGCTGTGGCTGCTGATCCCACTCGGGGACAAGTCACTTGGACAGGTGTGACTAACAGGCAGGCTGAGACATAGGGCAAGCAGGCACGGCTTGGAGACACAGGGCAAGCAGGCACGGCTTAGAGACACAGGGCAAGCTGGCATGGCTTGGAGACACAGGGCAAGCAGGCACGGCTTGGAGACACAGGGCAAGCAGGCGTGGTATATGAGGGAACAGGTAGAGACCTGTTCACACAGCGAGTACCAGTACAGATACAGGCAGGAAGGAGTGGAATATGAAGGAACAGGTTTAGACCTGTTCACACAGGAGGTGCAGGTATGGATACAGGCAGGAAGGAGTGGAATATGAAGGAACAGGTTTGGACCTGGGCACACAGGAGGTGCAGGGATTGATACAGGCAGGAAGGAGTGGAATATGAAGGAACAGGTTTGGACCTGGGCACACAGGAGGTGCAGGGATTGATACAGGCAGGAAGGAGTGGAATATGAAAGAATAGGTTTGGACCTGTTCACACAGGAGGTGCAGGTATGGATACAGGCAGGAGTGTGGAGTAGGCTGAGCCGCAGGAGTGCGGAGTAGGCGGAGCCGCAGGAGTGCGGAGTAGGCGAAGCCGCAGGAGTGCGGAGTAGGCGAAGCCACAAGGTCTGCGGAGAGAAGCTGCAGCAAGAGGTTCTGCAGCGGCAGCAGGAGCGGAGCAAAGCTGAACCACAAGGTCTGTGGAGAGAAGCTGCAGCAAGAGGTTCTGCAGCAGCAGGAGCGGAGCAGGCAGAGCTGCAAGGGTGCAGCGGCTCAGACAGAGCTTCAAGGGTGCAGAGGCTCAGACAGAGCTGCAAGGGTGTAGAGGCTCAGACAGAGCTGCAAGGGTGCAGAGGCTGAGACAGAGCTGCAAGGGTGCAGAGGCTCAGACAGAGCTGCAAGGGTGCAGAGGCTCAGACAGGGAGGACACAGGGAAAGACACAGCAGGGAAAGGAACCACAGACAAGGAGACTGACAGACAGAGGTAAGACAGAGTTCAGACAGAGAAACAGTACAAGACAAGGTACAGGGACCGAAGGATACAGGGTCCAGGATATACCTCCTCCTGGAGGGCTAGCTGAGAAGTACCAGACAAGTACTCAGACAAGGCTAGGACACGACAGGGACCAGGATATAAACCTCCTGGCGGGCACTCAGTGTACAAGAAAAGCTAGGAGTAAAGCCTCTCAAGGAAGGCAAGACAAAGGACAGGGTCTTGCTTCTCAGTAGCAAGGCGCTGAGTAGAGACATTGCACAGGCAAGGGTTAGTGGGTGTGGTGACCCTAAATAGTAAAGGGCTTCAGGTGATTGGTCGGGGACAGCTTAGACCGGTGCACCCTGACTGCATAAGAAGCAGAGAGTTCAGGCGCCGCCCCCCTATACACACAGTCAGGAAACATGAAGAGAGAAAGCAGGAAAACAAGAGGCATAGCGCATGGAGCTGACAACAGACATAAATCAACGCATGACCTGGAGCAGTGTGTAAGTTGGTGTGCGGGGATTGGAGGCCATGCAGTGATGCCAGCAGGGTTGTTACACCTACTTAGTGTGAATAGTGGCAGAGAGTCAGCGGGTTCCAACCGGACACCCAACTTTGGAGGGACTATATATGAACTGCCCAGCTCAGTGAAAAGGGGGCCTGGTGGCCTGGTGACTCTCTGCCACTATTCACACTAAGTAGGTTTTAATATTAGAGAGTGTAGGTACTGTCGCGGTGGGACAGCTTTATGCTTTTTTTTTTTTATCAAAAACAGTGTTTACTAAGTACCACATGTTAATCATTCAATGCACTTGCTTTTTAATAATTTATTTTCATTAGGGTAAAGCACACATTGTCTTTTCTTTGGTTTTGTTTTTTTCCATGGCCAGTGTGAACATGCTTTTACATCATGCATGTCATTCAAGTTATACTCCGGCTCAGATTTCTGTGGGTTTTTTTTTTTGAGAAAGCGAACATGAATCCGAATGTACTACATTCGTGCCAAATTTGAGATTAGTGAATGTTTTCCAAACATGTTCATCTCTACAGGGGACACTTGGATAAATAATATCAACAGATAAACGCTAGGCACTTTTAAATGTGGCGACTGCAGGGCCTGCAATTACATCTACAAGAGTAACATCTTTACAAGTGCTACAACGAAAGAACAGTTTGCAAACCGAGAATTTGCAAACTGTAAAATGAAAGGCGTGGTCAATATGGCAGCTTGCAGTTGCCCACAAATCTATGTAGGCACAACAAAATGGGAGCTGAGAAAACATATCCTTGACCATAAAGGGTACATCAGACATAAAGAGGATACTTCTAGTGATGAATGAACGTGCTCATTACTTGAGTTTTCAGAGCATACTCGGTTGTTCACTGAGTATTTGGGGCGTGCTCGGGAATTATGTTTGAGTCCCCATAGCTGCATGATTTGCGGCTGTTAGACAACCTGAATACATGCAGGGATTGCCTGTTTGTTAGAGTATCCCCACATGTATTCAGGCTGTCTAGCAGCCGCAAATCATGCAGCTACGAAGACTCATACAAAATTTCCGAGCACGCCCAAAATACTCGGAGAACACATGAGTATGCTCAGAAAACTCGAATATCGAGCATGTTCACTCATCACTAGATACTGCTCTTTCCAGACATATGCTTGAAGTGCACACTGAAAATCCATTTGCCTTAAGGCCCCGTCACACTAAGCGAGATCGCTAGCGATATCGCTTAAGCGTCACCGATTTTGTGACGCAGCAGCGATATTGCTATCGATATCGCTATGTGTGATACTTACCTCCAACTGGCTCCCCCGCTGGCTATTGCTGATTGCACGAGAACCTCCTGGGCTGTTTCTCGTCAGCCGCTTCCTGCTGGGCTTCTGCTAGCGCCGACAAGCAACTCATGGACGCGGACGGGAGGACGTCTTCATCGCCGCGTCTGACAGGTAAGTAATGATCACCGACCGCTGCTGCATCGCTGGTGAGATCTGCCTGTTTGGCAGCTCACTAGCGACCATTTAGCGATGCACCAGCGATCCTGACCGGGTCGTATCGTGAGCTGCTTCTCCAAAAGGAATGCAAATGGATTCATAGATTACAATCCATCAGCCCCTGGAGGAATAGTGAATCCCTTTCTTCCTCATGTTTCATTGATTCCTAAGTGCTACTCCTAGCGTCCTATAACTAGTAGCCTTAAAATACAGAATCACAGAATCATGCCTTAATCCTTTATAATCAAAAACAATCGAGAAATTTTTCTGTATTAAATATCGAACCCACATGCATCTGAACACTCCCCCTCCCCACTTTACCTATGATCTTAAATATGGAGACTTTTCCTACATCCCTAAAACAATTGCTGGTATTATACTAGCAGATTCTGAAAAAAGGGAGTATATAACATACCATCTACGCTAACAATTACACTTCCAAAGAAAATATGTTGAAGCCCATTGTGGCATATACAGATGAAACCAGAAGTTTACATACACTATATAAAAAGACACATATTCATGTTTTTCTCAATATCTGAAATGAAATCAGAATAAACCTTTCCCGTTTTAGGTCAGTTAGGATTACCATAATTATTAATATTTGCCAAATGCCAGAAAAATGACCTAGAGATAATGTTTTAAGGCATTTTTATTACTTACTGTAAAGTGAAAAGTTAACATATACTAAGATTACTATTCCTTTAAACAATTCTGTACTGCCCATATGATGATGTCATGTGTTTGGAAGCTTCTGATAAGTTTTTTGGCAACATCTGAGTTAGAGACACACCTGTGTATTTTAATGCACACCTGAAACACACTGCTTCTTTGTATAGCATCATGGGAAAGTCTCAAAAAATCAGCCAAGATATCAGGAAGAGAATTGTGGACTTGTACAAGTCTGGCTCCTCCTTGGGTCCAATTTCAAGATACCTGAAGTTGCCTCATTCATCTGTACAAACAATTATACGCAAGCACAAACAAGATGGGAATGTCCAGCCAATGCCATCGTGCCACTCAGGAAGGAGACAGATTCTGTGTCCCAGAGATGAACGTGCTTTGGTCTGACATGTGCATATCAACCCAAGGACAAAAGCAAAATAGCTTGTGAAGATGATGGTGGAAGTTGGTGTCAAGATTGTGTCAATAGCCACAGAGAAACGAGTGCTGTATCAACATAGGCTGAAAGGCCACTCTGCCAGGAAAAAGCCATTACTGTAAAAGAAACATAAAAAAGCCAGATTAAAGTTTGCAAATGCACAGAGGAAGAAAGACCATAATTTTTGGAGACATGTCCTGTGGTCTGATGAAACTAAAATTGAACTTTGTGAGCATAATGACCATCATTACACTTGGAGGAAAAGGGTGAAGCTTTGAAGCCTAAGAAAACCATCCCAACTGTGAAACACGGGGGTGGCAGCATCATGTTGTGGGGTTGTTTTGCTGCAGGAGGGACAGGTGCTCTTCACAAAATAGATAGCATCATGAGAAAAGAAGATTATGTGGCAATACTGAAATAACATCTCAAGACATCAGCCAGGAAGTCAAAACTTGGGTGGAAATGGGTCTTCCAAATGGACAATGACCCGAAGCATACTGCCAAAATGGTAACAAGTGGCTTAAGGATAACAAAGTCAATGTTGTGGAGTGGCCATCACAAAGCCCTGATCTCAGCCCTATTGAAAATGTATGGGCAAAGCTGAAAAGGCAGGTGCGAGCAAGGTGACCTATAAACCTGGATCAGTTACACCAGTTTGGTCAGGAGGAATGGGCACAAACTTTTGTGAGAAACTTGTGGAAACATATCCCAAACAATTGACCCAAGTCATTCAGTTTAAGGGCACTGGTACCAAATAGTAATGAAATGTATGTAAACTTTTGACGTTGCAGTAAGTAATAAAAATGCCTTAAAACATTCTCTCTCTCATTATTATGACATTTGACAAATATTAATAATTATGGTAATCCCAGCTGCAAAGGAGATGAGGGATGAGTTACAGAAAGTGCATGAAAGATTAAATCTCAGCAATAAGCTTTATCTCATGAGAAAGCTGTATCAGTCTAAGCTAAGTGATGGACAGAATATATAACAAACACCTTAGAGGGTCTCAGGGGTATTGGAGAAGAAATTAAAGATTTTCATGTTGCTGCACTTCTATTAGGTGGTCTTCCAGAGAGTTATGACACACTCGTGACTGCACTAGATGCATGGCCAGATGATGAGCTGACACTAGAGTATGTTAAATGCAAACTTGTGGATGACTTCAAGAAAAAAACGCAGCATGTAAGCAGCAGTAATGAATCCAGAGCAGAAACAGCATTAAAGACACAGGATTTCCCTAAATATAAGAGCAATCTAAGAGAAATTCGTGAATGTTATGTCTGTAAAAAGCCCGGCCACCTTAAAGCAGACTGCAGAATTTGGAAAGCAAGAATGAGTCAGCTTAAAAAGCAGAACAGTCATCAAAGGGTTAAAACAGCTGTAAAGGAAGTTTCTGCATGTGTTGAAGCTGCATTTAATGCCAGTATAGGCCCATCTGCAAAGCATATATGGTAAGACACAAAAACAGAACACAGTATGACAAACGTGCATAAATACTCTGCTGTAAAACATATGTCCCATGTCCCAAAGGAGAGAGGCGGGGATCTGCCAGAGCTTGCATAAGCAAGAAATCACTAGCACTTGCTACTTACAGTTACATATGTTTTACAGCAGAGTATTTATGCACGTTTGTCATACTGTGTTCTGTTTTTGTGTCTTAGTTCTTGGGTGGTGTGAACAGGGTCTTATGACCCGTTCAGTTTTTGTGCATGTGTCATGTGTTCTGAATCCATTGATTTCTTGCTTATGCAAGCTTTGGAAGATCCCCGCCTCTCTCCTTTGGGACATGCATAAAAAGCCATTTTGCCCAGCGAGCCCATACCGGGCAGCACCTTTCTGAACCCTGCTCATGAAGGTATTATTCACATGTTCAGGTTTTTAAATATATTAGATAGGACTGCTCCGAGAAGGGTATGCCTTGACGCGGCGGAGTGGCTTAGCGTACATTTTTTTGCAAAAAAACGTATCAACAAAATACCCTGGTTTTGTTAACATCTTTTACTAGCACTTGCTACTTACAGTTACATATGTTTTACAGCAGAGTATTTATGCACGTTTGTCATACTGTGTTCTGTTTTTGTGTCTTAGTTCTTGGGTGGTGTGAACAGGGTCTTATGACCCGTTCAGTTTTTGTGCATGTGTCATGTGTTCTGAATCCATTGATTTCTTGCTTATGCAAGCTTTGGGAGATCCCCGCCTCTCTCCTTTGGGACATGCATAAAAAGCCATTTTGCCCAGCGAGCCCATACCGGGCAGCACCTTTCTGAACCCTGCTCATGAAGGTATTATTCACATGTTCAGGTTTTTAAATATATTAGATAGGACTGCTCCGAGAAGGGTATGCCTTGACGCGGCGGAGTGGCTTAGCGTACATTTTTTTGCAAAAAAACGTATCAACAAAATACCCTGGTTTTGTTAACATCTTTTACTAGCACTTGCTACTTACAGTTACATATGTTTTACAGCAGAGTATTTATGCACGTTTGTCATACTGTGTTCTGTTTTTGTGTCTTAGTTCTTGGGTGGTGTGAACAGGGTCTTATGACCCGTTCAGTTTTTGTGCATGTGTCATGTGTTCTGAATCCATTGATTTCTTGCTTATGCAAGCTTTGGGAGATCCCCGCCTCTCTCCTTTGGGACATGCATAAAAAGCCATTTTGCCCAGCGAGCCCATACCGGGCAGCACCTTTCTGAACCCTGCTCATGAAGGTATTATTCACATGTTCAGGTTTTTAAATATATTAGATAGGACTGCTCCGAGAAGGGTATGCCTTGACGCGGCGGAGTGGCTTAGCGTACATTTTTTTGCAAAAAAACGTATCAACAAAATACCCTGGTTTTGTTAACATCTTTTACTAGCACTTGCTACTTACAGTTACATATGTTTTACAGCAGAGTATTTATGCACGTTTGTCATACTGTGTTCTGTTTTTGTGTCTTAGTTCTTGGGTGGTGTGAACAGGGTCTTATGACCCGTTCAGTTTTTGTGCATGTGTCATGTGTTCTGAAAGCATATATGGTGTATAGATTCTGGTGCAAGCAGCCATATGACAAATAACAAGGATTTCTTCACTGACCTTAATGAAAGCAAGTCAGAAAAGGTCATCTTAGCTAATGGTCACTATATGACTTCAGAAGGAGTAGGAGATGGCTACCTCCACTGTACAGTTTCCTCAGTACAAAGCAGAAAGATCCCAATGAAGGATGTTCTCTATGTTCCCAGCCTTGAAAGCAATCTTCTGTCAGTAAAGATCACACAAAAGGGGAATTTAGGTACTTTTAAAGATAGCAGCGTCATCATCTCAAAGAAGGTTCACACTCTTGCAGAAAGAAAAATCCAAGATGAACTTTATCAGCTATATGGCAAAGAAAGCTTGAACAGTGTTAGACAAGATCTACATAAGAACTGTATCCATGTATGGCACAGACGTCTTGGGCACAGAGACCCAGAAGCATTAAGGAAGCTAGCTCAACTTTCAAATGGTATTGAAATCTACCAGTATAGTCAAATAATGAAATTCACTAGCTGTCTTAAAGGGAAAATGTCCAGAAAATCCTTTCCTAAAATAAGCACCACTAGATCTGCACAGCCTCTGTTTCTGATACATACAGATGTATGTGGTCCAATGAGTGTTCAAACTCCTAGCAAGAAGAGATATTTTCTCACATTTATTGTTGACTACTCCAAATATACAGTCACCTACCTGCTACACAGTAAGGATGAAGTTCCACAGAAACTTGAAGAATATCTTACTGTAGTGTTTAGCAAATTTGGAAGAATGCCAAAAGCCCTGCGTGCAGATAATGGAACTGAATATACAAGTAGTAAGGTGCAAACCATTTTGAAAAAAGATGGAATTGTGTTCCAGACTACCATTACATACAACCCAGAACAAAATGGCATTACAGAGAGAAAGAACCATACTCTCTGTGAAAGTGGAATAAGTATGTTGTTTGATGCAAGTCTACTTACAACGTATTGGGGAGAAGCCATCATGACAGCAAGCTATCTTCAAAACAGAGTGCCAGGTAAAGCCACAAATAAAACTCCATATGAGCTATGGAACTGCGAGAAGCCTAAACTGAAGCACCTCAGGATATTTGTAAGCAAAACGTTCATGTATGTTCCCAAAGAAAAACGTTCCAAGTGGGAATCACACGCAAAGCAAAGAGTCCTGATGGGCTATAGCGAAACTCAAAAGGGATACAGAATCCTGCACCCAGAGAGCAACACAGTAACAACCAGCAGAGATGTAGTGATGAAAACTCTTTATTGCTCAAATTCCATGAAGTTACACCAGTTATTCAACCTAAGAAGCAAGAACAAGAATCTCAATCACCAAACCCACTAAATCATAATACCCACTAACGTTTGTGGAAAGTGACAAATAGTACTTGACAATAATTCCAGCACCATGCTCACAACTGCAACCTACCATTAGAGGATTTATAGTGATTGTCATTTTTAGGATATTTGTTCATAAAAAGTTAAATTTTATACATTACTCTAATTGGATTAGTCTGTGATAGGGTGTTCACTGAAGGGGTTAACTAGTGTGACAGTTTTATAGGTCGGGTTGTTCCTGATGCAGCGATACGAAATATGGAAACTTTTTTTGTTTTTACATAAATATACCTATTTATTGTTTTTTTTTCATTTAATTTATATTTTTTTTTAATAAAAAATATTTTCTTTTACTTTTTGTCTTCAACTTTTTAAATTAACTTTTATTACTCTGATTGCTGGTATTATGCATTGCAATGCCCTAGCATTGCAAAGCATCATTATACATATCAGTATTACACTGACAGAAGCTTTTTAGACCATGAAGCTGGCATGGTCTAAATGGAGCGCCCCCTAGGGCCATGGGTTACTCGGTACTGGGCCGGTGTCTTAAAGGGGATGTGTCACAGTGTCAGTGACCCGGTCCGTGGCCCTGGGCATCCAATGGAAGGGAAAAATTTACAAGGGAGATAAGAGTTTGTAATAAAGTGTTCGTGATGCCACCTGTGGTTTCTGACAGGGAGCTGCTTCAGTACACGTCTGTTACTTTCACTTTCTCCTCACGTTCTCACCCCACTACACTCTCTTCTCCAGCTCTCATCCTACTAGCTCCACCCACCTCCCAACACCCTTTACCACCCAGGCAGGGTTGAGATCCTCCTCCCGTTGGGTACATCCAGTTTCCCTGCTGCTATAGGGTGTGTGTTGGGTGCAGGTGTTAGAGTCCTATGTGTTAGGGACGCCACATAAACAGGCCACCGTTGCTGGCACACCAGGAGGTCATCATGATGACCTTGGGTTGCCATGGCGTCCATCGGACTTTCTCAATGATATCGCAGGGGCGCTAGTTGGAAGTTAGAGGGAGCAACCTCTTCTAGCCTTGCAAATGTTGCAATCTACATTGATCTTAACCATATAAGATCCACTATAAATATACTTAGTGCCAAAAATGTATAGAAATCCAATTGGCCTCCTATATTTTCTACTTCAAGAGAAGGTGACCAAAAAAGCACAATATACCAATATAATTGCAAAAAATTACATATACTTTATTATTTTCCACATAACAAAATTTATGTTATAAAAGAGAATGCCTCCAATGTGAGGAATTTTTAGGCTAAGAACATCATTATACACTATGTTACAAAGTACATATAATTGTATTTAATAATAAATAAGGAATTAAATATTATACTACAATTTCTCAACAAAATTACTCCTTTAATTATATGTAGTAATCATGCAGCCTATATTGACGCTCTGTAACAAGCCAGACAACTCCCGTGTGCCACTATAGAGTCCATATCCTAGTTGTTACAAATAGCGATAATTAATCATTTGAATGTGTCTGCTTCATCCGCATGAATAGAACTGCTAATTAGCGGTAATTCAATTCCTAAATTATTTAGAAAAATGTCTTTTAGAACTTACATAAAGTGCGATGTTCAGTCCTTATTCCTCTCCCCGACGCACGTTTCGTTACACACTTCCTGAGGGGGCGTCACATTGGAGGCATTCTCTTTTATAACATAAATTTTGTCATGTGGAAAATAATAAAGTATATGTAATTTTTTGCAATTATATTGGTATATTGTGCTTTTTTTGGTCACCTTCTCTTGAAGTAGAAAATATAGGAGACCAATTGGATTTCTAATCTACATAGATCGTAGCATTTATGGGGTTAAGCAGCTAGGGGAGGTGCAAGCATCGGTCGTAGGTGTAACAGCCGGGGATCTACTATCCCTTAAGCCCAGTTTCTGGTGGCTCATTTGCCGCGTACGATCGCCATGATGTAATGCATCACCATGATGAATTTTTCACAAAATAAAAGATGCTCCTATTTTGTCATATATCAAAATTGCACCTTTTTAGAGTAAGAAGTCACACCACCATCATACAGAAAATAAAATTAGATGTTGTACGGACTAGAGCAACATTTTAAAAGCTGAAATTAATAAATTAGATGGAAACATCTACGCAGTCTACTACCTGTGAGTGTCAATCTTCTATCAGCATATGTGGCGCCCTGAGTCTTTACCGCCACAAAAGGGTTAAATATGTACTGTTTTGTATGTGTTTTGTGAACAATGGGAGTTATGCTTTCTCTGCTAGAGACCACAACACTCACCCACAATTCACCTCACTCCCTCACTTGCCTGAAGCTTAGAGCTTTGCAAACACACTCTAACTGGGAGGGGGAGGAGCAGAGCTGTTGTTCTCAGTGAAGAGAAGGAGAAGAAGAACGCTCTTGGGAGCCATTAGACATGTTCTCGACCTAGGAGTAGAGCTACGAAGCATCAGGGTGCCAGTCCCTAGACCATCCATGCTTTCAGAGCAGGGTGATAAGCTGAGAGACTGTGTGGATTTATACAACCAACAGCATCGTGTTTTCCCCGGGAAAAATGCAGCGGACTAGGATCAGTGAAGGATTGTGCAAGTGGGAACTTGAGCTGCTCACACACAGGATCCAAGCTGCAAGTTGCCAAAGGAGAAATACACAGTGATTAGAGGCTATACTAGAAGTTCCAAACTCTGGAAAGCCTTGGTCCCAGAAGGGATTAGAATAGCAGGAAGCTTACACTGAGTCACAAGCAGATTGAAGGATAACTCCCATTCTCTAGAGCAGACTAACCTGGTGAGAGTGTAATATCTCCTTTGAACTGCACCTGAACTACAGTAAATGATAAAATGACTTTCCTTGTCTCCTGCCTTATTACTCTGTGCCTTCTACTTCCATAAAAAATCTCTGGGGGTCTGCCCTGGTTGGATAGGGTTTAACATCTGCACTGCCATCACCATCTACTCCCCCAGGGATCATCTGCAGTGCTGGCTATACTACAGTCGAACACTCCCACTGGCGTCACGAATCACTTCATAAACTTATTCCCATTCAATTCTACCCCTTTTACATGACCGCCTGAGGCCACGGACCGGGTCACTGCCACTGTGACATTTCCCACTGAAGTTAACGGGCCCGGTGCCGAGTATCCCATGGCCTCTGGGGCGCGTCCCATACATGCCCGAAAATGATGCATGACAGAGCGCATGTTCATTCTGTGGGCCCCGTCAGAGCATGCACTCAAATCCTGCGGGGAGTTCGGACATAAGTCCCGGCAGGAGCCAATAAATGGGTGCCAGAATGCAGTGTGAAAGTGACTTGCCCCCAGAGGCCGTGGGGTACTCGGTCCTGGGCCCGTTGATTTCAATGGGAGATGTCACAGTGGCAGTGACCCGGTCCGTGGCCTCAGGCAGTCAATGTAAAAGGGGTAGAGTGATGGGGATAAAGTTATTGAGATGATTTGTGACGCCACCTGTGGTTTCTGGTCAGTTTGACCAGCGCTGCAGGGTTGCTTCTCTCTTCCTTCTGAAGAATCAGGCTTTCTCTTGCTCTTTCCCGTGCCTACAGCTCCAGATCACAGGAGTCTGCTGCAGCACCTGCTTTCACTCCATCCCTCTCCAGGGATCTTCTCTCACTAAGTGACCCTTTCCTAATCTTCTTCCGCTCTCTTGTGCAATCTAACCTCCACCCACTTCCCAGCACTCTTTGTGTTCCAAGCAGGGAGCCACAAAGGGTGCTCTGCTATTCTAAAGTGTCTGTGCTGGATGCGAGTGGTGGAGTCTGGTCAGGTGTTACCATCTTACCTGGGGAGTGGGATACTACACCTCAGGAGGAGGTGCAGTACCTCTGTGGCGACTGAACCCTCAGGGGCGCCACAAAAGCATCCTAATATATACATCATCATTTACACCGGGAGAGAGAAGTCGCTGTAGGTAACAACATTGAGATATAATACTAAATTATTGTGTTCAAATCAAAAAATCATTCTGACTCAGCACTTTGCAGTTAGATGATTCTAATGGATTAAAAGCTGTGTGTAACAGTTACATGATGAAATCTACTATAGAGCTGTATAGAGAAGAAATATTCAGTTCTGTATTTTATGACTTCAGTGTTATCTGTAAAGAAATCCTCTGTGTAGCTTTATTGTACAAGTCTTTTACTATTGGAAGTATTGGCAAGGAAACCTGAATCTAAGGTAAGGTTCATATGAATTCATAGTGGCCATATTTTCTCATCAGTATCACAGCTGCAATTTACAGCGTGACTTAAGCTCTAGTGACCCTGACAAACAGTATCTTATCTACCAATGATGCTGTTGGTTGGGCTGAGAATTACAGCCATAATATTGTCTTGTGAACCTTCCCTGATTTAAAAGGGCATCTACATTTATCATCTTCTTTAGGCTTCATTCAGACATCCATTTTTCACATACATGTTCTATCTGTGTTTTTCATATACAGTGAGTACAGAAAGTATTCAGACCCCTTTCAATTTTTCACTCTTTGTTTCATTGCAGCCATTTGGTAAATTCAAAAAAGTTCAGTTTTCCTTTGATCTCTCTCTTTGATCTCCCTCTCACCTGATCCTCTACTCAGTCCAATATATTCAGATGCCACCTTGCGGGGCACGTGTGCGGGTCAGGCACGTGTCTCCCTGCAGCATAAGTAACACTGCAGCAAAAGTATCGTGAAGATGCAGTTATTACTCTGGAAGTTAGTCTCGGCAGGAGTCAGAACCCCACACTATGTACCTGTCTCTTTTGGATATGTCTGCTGAGTAAGCCCTTCTTATTATTTGGACTTAGCTTTTCTTTTAACCTATCTTATTTCTTCACCATGTTTACATATGCCCTTACAGTGTTTACTCCTTTAGTCCTCACTCTCCTTCGCTATCCCCAAACCCTAGCACCTTCTAACCAAATAATCACCTCCCCTTCCCTCATTCCTCCCCACCTGACCTCCTCTGCTGAACTGCTCCTCAACCTCAAATCTATCCGAATGAAACATAGAGCAAGCTGCCCACTCTCCTTCTCCCATCTGCTCTCCCTTTCTCTGTTTCTCCTCACTGCTGGTGACATATCTCCCAATCCTGGACCCCCACAGCTCATACCCCCCATTACTTCCCCTTCCTACCGCTCCCTATCTAATAAGAACTACCGCAATCTTTCCAACTTAAAACCTGTGCCATTGACACCCAACCCCCTGCTCCCTCTCTCGGGAGCACTTTGGAATGCCCGCTCCATCTGCAATAAGCTCCATGTGATTCATGACCTCTTTCTCTTTCACAATCTTACCTTCCTCGGCCTCACAGAAACATGTCTGACACCCTCTGACACCACCTCCCCTGCTGCGCTGTGTTACGGCGGCCTCCACTTTACCCACACTCCTCGCCCTGGCAACAGACACGGTGGAGGAGTGGGTCTTCTCCTCTCTTTCAACTGCACCTTCAACCCAATCCCACCTCTTCCCTCCCTAATCCTCCCCTCTTTTGAAGTCCACTCTGTCCGCATCTACTCTCCCTCCAACCTCCAAGTGGCCGTCATATACCAACCTCCAGGCCCGACCACTGCCTTCATTGACCAATTCTCTACCTGGCTTCTTCATTTTCTTTCAGCTGACACCCCCACTATCATCATGGGTGACTTCAACATCCCAACTGATACCCTTCAGTCAGCAGCCTACAAACTCCTGTCCCTTACTTCATCCTTTGGACTTACTCAGTGGTCCTCCTCAGCCACCCACACAGACGGACACACATTAGACCTGGTCTTCACCCGTCTCTGCTCTCTTTCTAACTTCACCACCTCCCCTCTCCCTCTATCTGACCACCATCTACTCACTTTCTCATCCCTGTCCTCCTCACCTGGCAATTATGTCCAGCAACACACGCACCCCCGCAGAAACCTTGCACACCTAGACACCCACGTGCTCTCTGACTCTATTCTACCACTGGCATCCATATCCTCACTCCATGACACAGACGGTGCCACTGCTTTCTACAATGCCACTCTCGCATCAGCTATTGATGTGGTTGCCCCTCTCGTTCATGGCAGAATGCGACGTATCAACAGACAACCCTGGCACAATAACACCACTAAAAAGCTCTGGCAAGTGTCCAGGATTGCAGAGCGGCGCTGGAAGAAAACAAATTCGCAAGAAGACTTCACCACATTCAAACAGGCACCACTCAATTTCAAATCTGCCCTCACCTCTGCTAAACAGGTCTACTTCACAACCCTCATATCTTCCCTATCTTACAACCCCAAACAGTTATTCAAAGCTTTTAACTCCCTCCTCCACCCACCATTGCCTCCTCCAACCTCCCTCATCTCTGCTGAGGACTTTGCTACACACTTCAAAAACAAGATTGACCAAACAAAGCAAGTCTTCATCACAACCACCACAAACCCTTTGTATACCAGACCAATGCCCAAACCCCATAACCTCACTCTCCAACATCACTGAAGGGGAGCTTAATTGTCTCTTCTCCAAATCGCACCTCACAACCTGTGCACTCGACCCCATCCCATCCCACCTCCTCTCCAACCTCATATTTCCAGAATCCATCCTTTCCTCAACCCTCAATCTACTAAAATGCTTGTGCATGCCCTCATCATCTCCCACCTCGACTACTGCAACATCCTTTTCTGTGGTCTCCCTGCTGTCATGATCCATGCTGGATTATGACAGGTTTTGAATTAGTAACCTTTTTTTTCCTTTGAGCTGTTTGCTCAGGGTTGGTTTTGCCCCCGGTGGCCATTAGGGTCATTGCACAGTGGTGTCTTTTGTTCTAGTTTTGCCCCCGGTGGCCGTTAGGGTCATTGCACTCTGTTACTTTTTTAGTGCATGTGATTATGAAGCAGGTGTGATTGCTGGCTCTTACCTATAAAAGAGTGTCAGGTGGTTGCAATCACTGTGGGTGATATTGCTCATTTCCAACCAAGTCTGGTGGAGGAAGGAACTACTGAGAGGAGTTCCTTGCAGCTCAGGCAGAGCTCTGGTGTAGTAGCTTCAGGTGGAAGCTGAATTCTGGTGGTGGACTCTGTTGCTGGGAGCAAGAGCAACAGAGCAAAGCTAAGTGGTGTTACCCCTGTTTTGTAACTTTCCTTTTGTGTGTTTCAGTGCAGTGGTGGGATTAGCTTCTGCACCATCCATTTCACTAGAAAGGGCTACGTGCAGGGCGAGCTAGGGTTTTTAGGTTCCTGATCGGCGCCCGGTGAGGAACCGGCCTAGGATCGTTAGGAGTGTAGAGACACTGACTCAGGGGATTGCAGGAGGTCTCCACGTCCCCATTCCCTATCGCAGGGCCCTCCATTGTATCAGTTTCCCCGGTGTTTCCCTTTATTATTTAAATTCGCCCTGCTGGAGGCGGTGTATCCAGTTATACATGTAATTCTGAAATTCGCCTGCTGGAGGCGGTGTATCCGGCTGCACGTTATATTATTTAAATTCGCCCTGCTGGAGGCGGTGTATCCAGGGTCACGTGTGCCATAGAAATTCGCCCTGCTGGAGGCGGTGTGTCCAGTCACACATTGACCATCACATTATCACCAACCTAACTTTTTTTCCTGCTGAGCCATGGACCCAAGGCAGACCTTTGCCCAAATGCTGCAGATCTTTACTGATGAGATTAGGGGGCTGCGCGGTGAGTTAGTGCAGCAGCTGCAGCTGTTGGTGGGCTTTGGGGGTCTGGTTCAGGCACAGGCTCAGCCAGAACCCAAGATATCCCTCCCTGACAGGTTTTCTGGAGGGAGAGATCAATTCTTGGTATTTCAGCAAGCCTGTAAACTATACTTCAGGCTGCGCCCTCGTTCATCAGGGAGTGAAGAGCAACGGGTGGGAATCATTATGTCCCTTCTTAAGGGGGATCCCCAATACTGGGCCTTCTCCCTGCCGGACGATTCACCATCATTAGAGTCCGTGAACGAGGTTTTTGCGGCTTTGACGCTAGTGTATGGGGATCCTGATGGTGTTGCCCTGGCGGAATCCCGAACCGTAGGTGTAAACAGGGAGCCCGGGTTGCTGAGGAGTACTGCTCAGAGTTTAGGAGGTGGGCCACTGACACTCAGTGAAATGACCCTACACTTAGGAGTCAATTTGTGCAGGGTCTGTCTCCAAAGTTGCAGGATACTCTGGTGCAGTACGCCACCCCCAGGTGTCATGATCCATGCTTGATCATGTCAGATAAGAGCACTGGTAACCTTTTTTTTCTCTCTCTAAGCTTTGTGCTTAGATATAGTTTTGCCCCCGGTGGCCAGTATGGTGATTGCACTGTTGTTTTTAGTTCTACTTTGCCCCGGTGGTGGTTAGTGTAATTGCACGGGAATCACTAACAGGTGTTTTTACGCAATAAAGGTGTGTCAGTTGTGCTCACTGACGTTAGTGATATTATTGTTGGTCTTTTCCAACCAGCCTGGGTGAAGGATGGAGCTGGAGGAGAGTCCAGGACAGCTCAGTCAGAGTCCTGGAGTGGCAGCTATGGTGTCAGCGAGGAGTTCGTGTAAAGCATGGTGGAGTGGCAGCTATGGTGTCAGTGAAGAATTCTTGCAAAGCTTGGTGGAGTGGCAGCTATGGTGTAGAGCTGCACTCAGTTTGCTGGACTCTGTTACAGGAAAGCTGCACTCAGGTGCTCGACTCAGTTGCTGGACAGTTGCACTCAGGTGCTGGACTCTGTAGCTGGACAGCTGCACTCAGGTGCTGGACTCTGTTGCTCCAAGGCGGCACTCAGGTGCTGGACGCTGTGGCTGAAAGCTGCACCCAGGGGTTGGGCATGGTGGGAGGAAGATGCACTCAGGTGTTGAACTCTGTTGCCAGGAGCAAGTGCATCAGAGCAAAGCTAAGTGTTTCCCTGTTTGTCACTTTTCCTCATGTTGGTGTTAGAACAACAGTGGGGCCAGTGCCTGCACCACCCAGCTCCCTAGTAAGGAATAGGTGTAGGGTTTGCTAGGGTGTCAGGTATCCTGATCGGCAACAGGTGAGGAGCCTGTATAGGGAACGTTAGGAGTGTTGGGGACACTGACTCAGGGGAGTGCAGGAGGTCTCCACGTCCCCCGTTCCCTATCGCAGGACCCACCGTTGTAAATGTTTCCCTATCCCCTGTGTCTTGTTGTATTAGTTACCAGCCTGCGGGCCGTGTCACACTGGACAATTACATGTGCCGTGTCCTGTTGTATCAGTTACCAGCCTGCTGGCCGTGTCACACAGGACGGGGCACGTGACATTATCACCAACCATACATTTTCTCTGGTGAGCCTTTGGCCATGTTCAGACATGTGAGGAATTGCTGCTGGGCCTCAATAGGATGAGTGAGGAGCTGCATGGTGTGTTGAAGCAGTTCCAGCAGCAGTAATCGGGGTCTGGGGCCTTCCCCCTGGTTCAACCAGAAAATCAATTTGCGGCTCTGGCAAAGAAGCCCCCTAGAGTCCCTGCTGGGGAGCGGGACTTGCTCATACAGTTGGACGTACCCGGCAGGTGGGTGGAGTTGGTGTCCCCATGGTGCTGTCTGGGGTTCCTGGAGGTGAAGGGGTGCGTCCCTGTAGTGAGCAGACTGGTGATATGGTCCACTGGGCTCACGCCAAATCTTCCATACCACCAAAGAAGCCGCCCCCTCCTGGTAGTGTGGAGGAAGGCGACCAGGGAGTGTATTTTTTCTCCATATCCCAGGCCCCTCCCTCTCCGGTGTGAGCAGCAGGTGTGCTGCGGGGGAGTAGGGGCAAGTCTCTACCCTCACCATTATCCAACCCTGGAGGCGCAGTCCTCGTGGTGGAAAGGGTTGGGGGGTGTACCCCTTGGTGGAGTGCGGGGGTGTGAGTGTGGTGACACAGGGGGACATCTCTGTTGTCAATTCCAGAGAGAGTTCACCAAATGTTGACAAACGAATGTGTGGCAATAAACATTCAGGTCCGGACCTGTGTGTGAACAAGTGTGTATGGGTCCCACCAAAAAACATCTAGTGGAAGTGTGTTGTGGAGTCTTTCCAGCTCATATCAAACATACACATATATAATTCGCTCCCCAGGACGGTGCTTTGGAGATGTGTGGTGCCTCCAGAACTTATATTGCCAATACCAGCGGTGCGTTTGTCATAAACCTGAGGTGCAGGTGGTTGCTGGGGGGAACCTCTGGATCTGGGCGTCCCCTCTGTAGGTGGTTCCTGGTGAGGAGCGGTTTTGAGGGTTCAGAGGCCCCTCATTAAGGGGAGGGTCCTGACATGATCCATGCTGGATCATGTCAGATAAGAGCACTGGTAACCTTTTTTTTCTCTCCCTCTAAGCTTTGTGCTTAGAGATAGTTTTACCCCCGGTGACCAGTATGGTCATTGCACTGGTGTGCTTAGAGATAGTTTTGCCCCCCGGTGGCCAGTATGGTGATTGCTCTGTTGTTTTTAGTTCTACTTTGCCCCCGGTGGTGGTTAGTGTAATTGCACGGGAGTCACTAACAGATGTTTTTACTCAATAAAGGTGTGTCAGTTACTAGAAAGCTGCACTCAGGTGCTGGACTCGGTTGCTGGACAGTTGCGCTCAGGTGCTGGACTCTGTAGCTGGACAGCTGCACTCAGGTGCTGGACTCTGTTGCTCCAAGGCGGCACTCAGGTGCTGGACGCTGTGGCTGAAAGTTGCACACAGGGGTTGGACACGGTGGGAGGAAGATGCACTCAGGTGTTGAACTCTGTTGCCAGGAGCAAGTGCATCAGAGCAAAGCTAAGTGTTTCCCTGTTTGTCACTTTTCCTCATGTTGGTGTTAGTACAGCGGTGGGGTCAGTGCCTGCACCACCCAGCTCCCTAGTAAGGAATAGGTGTAGGGTTTGCTAGGATGTCAGGTATCCTGATCGGCGACAGGTGATTAGCCTGTATAGGGAACGTTAGGAGTGTTAGGGACACTGACTCAGGGGAGTGCAGAATGTCTCCACGTCCCCCGTTCCCTATCGCAGGGCCCACCATTGTAAATGTTTCCCTATCCCCTGTGTCTTGTTGTATTAGTTACCGGCCTGCGGGCCGTGTCACACTGGACAATTGCACATGCCGTGTCCTGTTGTATTAGTTACCGGCCTGCTGGCCGTGTCACACAGGACAGGGCATGTGACACCAGGTCGCTGGAGGCCGCCATGTCCCTTGCCATCTGGGTGGATAAACGCCTTTGGGAGAGACATACACAAAATGTGCCCCCTGTTGTCCTCGCTAGGGAGGTGGACCCACCAGTGTGGATGGAGGAACCCAGACAGCCCGGTGTTGTTGGTACAAAAAAGGGGGTGTCTGTGGCTCGTCGTGGTGGGGGGTATGCTTTTCCTATGGGAAGCCGGGCCATTTCATGAGAGCCTACCCAGTGCGTGCCAAGTCTCCAGACAAACCTATGCAAGTAGGAGGAGCTAGTTTGTGTACGGAGCTGCCTACAGTTCGGGGAGTGGTGTCAGCATGTTTTTACTGTGGGCAGACTGGTCATGTCCTGAAGGCTTGTCTAACCTGCGCCAAATTATCTGTGCCATCTGAGTAGCCGCATTCTCCTGGTCGCTTGGAGGGAGGCTACCAGGGAGTGTATATTTCCTCCATTTTGCCCTCCCAAGGTACTATGTCAGCAGAGGTGTTGGCTGGCGGAGTACCGGAGGTGATTGATTGGCGGGCGAGGGAAGTAGTCAGCTGGGGGCAGTCGTGTGAGGGCTGCTGCCTAGGGACTACTGTCTCTGCCGTCTCTCTTCAACCGACCCCTTTCTCTCCAGTGAGAGAAGCAGATGTGCTGCAGGTGAGTAGGGGCAAGTCTCAACCCTCGCCATTAGCCAACCCTGGGAGGCGCAGACCTCGTGGTGGAAGGGGTTGGAGGGTGGTGTACCCAGTGGTGAATTGCGGGGGTGTGAGTGTGGTGACACAGGGGGACGCCTCTGTTGTCAATCCCAGAAAGAGTTCACCGAATTGTGACAAACGAATGTGTGGCAATAGACGTTCAGGTCCGGACCTGTGTGAACGAGCATGTATGGGTGGCCACCAAAAAGCATCCAGTGGAAGTGTGTTGCGGAGTCTTACCAGCTCGAGTTACTGCCAAACATACACATACACAACTTGTCCCCCAGGTCGGCGCTTCGGAGATGTGTGGTGCCTCCAGAACACACATTGCCAATACCAGCGGTGCTCGTTTGTCATCAACCTGACGTGCAGGTAGTTGCAGGGGTGAACTCTGGATCTGGGCATCCCCTCTCTAGGTGGTTCCCTGATGAGGAGCGGTCTTGAGGTTCCGGAGACCCCTCATTAAGGGGAGGGAACTGTCATGAGCCATGCTGGATTATGACAGGTTTTGAATTAGTAACCTTTTTTTTTCCTTTGAGCTGTTTGCTCAGGGTTGGTTTTGCCCCCGGTGGCCATTAGGGTCATTGCACAGTGGTGTCTTTTGTTCTAGTTTTGCCCCCGGTGGCCGTTAGGGTCATTGCACTCTGTTACTTTTTTAGTGCACGTGATTATGAAGCAGGTGTGATTGCTGGCTCTTACCTATGAAAGAGTGACAGGTGGTTGCATTCACTGTTGGTGATATTGCTCATTTCCAACCAAGTCTGGTGGAGGAAGGAACAACTGAGAGGAGTTCCTTGCAGCACAGGCAGAGCTCTGGTGTAGTAGCTTCAGGTGGAAGCTGAATTCTGGTGGTGGACTCTGTTGCTGGGAGCAAGAGCAACAGAGCAAAGCTAAGTGGTGTTACCCCTGTTTTGTAACTTTCCTTTTGTGTGTTTCAGTGCAGTGGTGGGATTAGCTTCTGCACCATCCATTTCACTAGAAAGGGCTACGTGCAGGGCGAGCTAGGGTTTTTAGGTTCTTGATCGGTGCCCGGGGTGGAACCGGCCTAGGGATCGTTAGAAGTGTAGAGACACTGACTCAGGGGAGTGCAGGAGGTCTCCACGTCCCCGTTCCCTATCGCAGGGCCCTCCATTGTATCAGTTTCCCTGGTGTTTCTCTTTATTATTTAAATTCGCCCTGCTGGAAGCGGTGTATCCAGTTATACGTGTAATTCTGAAATTCGCCTGCTGGAGATGGTGTATCCGGCTGCACGTTATATTATTTAAATTTACCCTGCTGGAGGCGGTGTATCCAGGGTCACATGTGCCATAGAAATTCGCCCTGATGGAGGCGCTGTGTCCAGTCACACATTGACCATCACACCTGCTAACACCCTCGCACCTCTCCAGTCCATCCTTAACTCTGCCGCCCGACTAATTCATCTCTCTCCTCGCTACTCCTCCGCTTGTCCCCTCTGCAAATCTCTTCACTGGGTCCCATTCCCTCAGCATATCCAGTTCAAATTACTAATACTGACCTACAAGGCCATCTATAACCTGTCTCCCCCATATGTCTCTGAGCTAATCTCCCGATACCTTCCCTCACGTAATCTCCGGTCCTCCCAAGACCTCCTTCTCTCCTCCTCACTTATTCGCTCCTCACCCAACCGCCTCCAAGACTTCTCCCGAATAGCCCCTATTCTCTGGAATTCTTTGCCCCAACAAGTCCGACTATCAACCACATTTGGATCCTTCAGACGGAACCTGAAAACCCACCTCTTCAAGAAAGCCTACAGCCTGCAATGACCCAGCTACCTCCTTCTCTCTCCCACTACCGGTGATATTACCTCAACCAACACCGGAACTGCTGCAACCCACCAACCTACTGTCTCCTTCCCCACCATCCTGTAGCATGCAAGCCCGAAAGGGCAGGGTCCTCTCTCTCCTCTGTATCAGTCTGTCATTGTTAGTTTGTTTACTGTAAGTGATATCTGTAATTTGTATGTAACCCCTTCTCATGTACATCACCATGGAATCAATGGTGATATATAAATAATAGTAATAATAATAATCTCATGATTGTCATTTGGTCTGACATGCGCTGTGAGGTCTTAGGGCTCATACTCACTTGTATACTCAATTGTCGTGTGAGTCTCTCGCATGAAAACCTACCACCGCCGCCGGCACTGGGACCGGATAGAAATACATGTAGCCGCACACTCCGGTCCAATTGCCGGCGGCAGTGCCAGGTTTTCAAGTGAGAGACTCGTGCGAGTCTCTCGCAAGTGAGTATGAGCCCTTATATAGACAGGTGTGTGCCTTTACAAATCAAGTCCTATCAGTTGAATTAAACACAGCTGGACTCCAATGAAGGAGTAGAACCATCTCAAGGAGGATCACAAGGAAATGGACAGCATGTGACTTAAATATGAGGGTTTGAGCAAAGGCTCTGAATACTTATGGCCATGTGGTATTTCAGTTTTTCTTTTTTAATAAATTTGCAAAAATGTCTACATTTCTGTTTTATTTCAGTCAAGATGGGGTGCAGAGTGTACCATAATGAGAAAAAAATGAGCTTTTTTGAATTTACCAAATGGCTGCAATGAAATAAAGAGTGAAAAATATAAAGGGGTCTGAATACTTTCCATACCCACTGTAGAACATGTATCCATTAAAGTCTAAGGTGCTATTCACATGCCTGTATTTTTTGTGGACCCCCATGTCTGCAAAAAAATCATGGCGACTGTCCATTTTTTTTATAAGAGGCACGAATCAAAATCACCCATAAAAGTCCAGACATCGATAAAAATTGAGAAGAGGAAACGGATGACATAAGTGATTAATCCATGTGCTGTCTGCGATTAAGATTATAATGGATAGGAAAAGCTTTGTAATTTATTTATGCATATGTGAAAATCTTTGATGAAACACAGATGGCAAAAACTGACACACCGATCAAATTCTGATGAAACTCGAATCAAAATCACTGACATCACTCAGACTATTTTTGTGTACATGAAACCTCAGATATGTCTAAATGAGGCCTTAATCTCACAATCAATACCTGGTACATGTACACAGGGCAGCCATCAGGACGTTTCTGCCATTACTGTTGCATGGGGTCATATGAGCAGAAGTAAAGATGGGAGCCTAGACTAAGTCCACCCCACCTCTTGTGCTTCTGCTCCCCGGGCTCCAAGGTATAATGAAGCATTGTGTGGTGGTGCATGGAGCCTTCCTGGAGCTCCACGTAACAGCCATCTTTAAAGTGATGCAATGATAATGGCTTGTACGCGATTACGTCATCGCGTATGCAGTGGCACTCGCCATGAGACCAGAATTGAAGCTGCGCCTGCAGCGGATCAAATGAGAGGTAAGTATGAAACACTTTTTTGTATAAAATGAATTAAATGGGCTTAGGGAGATAGGGCACATTAAATGATGATGTACTGAG
The DNA here is from genome assembly GCF_039654945.1 of Dendrobates tinctorius. NCBI lineage: Eukaryota > Metazoa > Chordata > Amphibia > Anura > Dendrobatidae > Dendrobates > Dendrobates tinctorius. The sequence goes on along the minus strand of NW_027361771.1, from coordinate 7,921,331 downwards.
GTGGGGGAGCACAAATAATGATGAATTGGGGCTGGGAGACAGCAAATGATGAATTGAGGAGGAGAACAGCAAATGATGAATTGAGGATGGGGAAGGGGGACAGCAAAGGATGAATTGAGTGTGGGGTATGGTGGACAGCAAATGATGAATTAAGGATGAGGGACAGCAAATGATGATGTTAGATCAAATAATGACTTTAGGGTGGGGAGAGCAAATAATGATGAATTGAAGGTGGATGGGGAGAGCAAATTATAATGAATTGAGGGTGGTGGAAGAGAAAATGATAATGAAATCAGGGTGGGGGAGAGCAAGTGATGATGAATTGATGGTGGGTTCCAGCAAATGATAATGAATTGAAGATGGGGGGAGAGCAAATGATGAATTGAGGGAGGGGTAAAGCAAATTATAATGAATTGAGATTGGGCAAGAGAGCAAATGATGATGAATTGAGACTCTGGGATGGTGACAGCAAATGATAATGAATTGAGGGTGGGGAGAGTAAATGATGAATTGAAGGTTCCAGATGTGAGGACGGAGCTGGGGCAGAGCCTGGGCGGAGTCTCAAGAGACCTAAAAATGTTGCCAGTATGGGACCCTGAAATTCCTAGTTGCAGCTCTGCTTGTACACCTTATCTCATGTGCTCCAAGCCAAAAATAGTTATGCCTCAATGTACCTTAAGTTTTTATACAATGTGTCATACAAAAAATTAGTACTGTCACAAGGAGGTTTTTGTAAGTATTACCAACTGTCATGATGGAGTCAGCGTCTGAGGAATCCACAGATTTTTACATTCTTCCCTCTAACTCCATTGATAGCTACAATCAGTGCAGGATAACTCATAAGTCAAATCAAAGAGCTGCAGCTCCTAGGCAGGTTATCAAGAATTATATTTTTACTTGGCTAAGCTTATTAGTTATTGATGTGCAGTAGGGTGACCGGATCTCATATGGGGGGGAAAAAATGTCAGAATCTTGTTCGTCTGGACCCCACAAAACGATTCCCCTTTCCAGATATTGAGAGAGCCAAAATTTGAGCTCGATCAAACGACGTTAACCCATGCCGCTCGTCGCTCAAAGTTTGAAAAAATCCAAATTGAGGTATTTTAAGATTTAGGTATTTTGCATAGTCTGTTAGACTATAAAGAATGTGACAACAACATTGCAGAAATAGCCCTGACCAAATTTTCGAACCATTTGTGGTATTTGAATGCAGAGTTGGTGGGATTATCGTTTTTGATCCCACCATTACAGACAATGAAAAGTTGTTAATGGCTAATAAATTGCTCAGTAGCACAGATGAACCATCAGAGCACGCTAACCTACATGAGTTGATAATTTTACATAGTTATCTAATCTATTCTAGAGCTTTTGTTAAAGTAGTTTTTGAAACGTCAGGATATAATGCTCGGCATTTGCTTACAACTTGCAGGACATATTGCTTTTGTTCTTCATCTTTTGTCAGAAGGTCGTTAAAGTCGGTTACTTCCTACCTCTTTTAATTTTTCTTTCCTAACTTTTGGATTTACAACCCTAGCGTGCTCTGATGGTTCATCTGTGCTACTGAGCAATTTATTAGCCATTAACAACTTTTCATTGTCTGTAATGGTGGGATCAAAAAACGATAATCCCACCAACTCTGCATTCAAATACCACAAATGGTTCGAAAATTGGTCAGGGCTATTTCTGCAATGTTGTTGTCACATTCTTTATAGTCTAACAGACTATGCAAAATACCTAATTCTTAAAATACCTCAATTTGGATTTTTTCAAACTTTGAGCGACGAGCGGCACGGGTTAACGTCGTTTGATCGAGCTCAAATTTTGGCTATCTCAATATCTGGAAAGGGGAATCGTTTTGTGGGGTCCAGACGGACAAAATTCCAACATCGATTTTTTTGCGGTCACCCTAATGTGCAGTCCAGCTCTTTTTGGTGATCCGGCTCGCTCGGCTCCGCTCACCAAGAAGAGCCGGCGGCTTTTTTGGATCCTAAATGGATCCCTATTAAATACAGGGTGGTCCAAAAGTAGGTTGACAGTATGTGTAATAGGGTTATGAAGGGGGAGATTTGTCAAACATGGTGCAAAGTGAAACTGACTCAGTTTCCCTTAGCAACCAATCAGATTCCACTTGTCATTCTTCACAGACTCTTTGGAAAATGAAAGGTGGAGTCTGATTGGTTGCTAAGGGCAACTGAGTCAGTTTCACAGATTCAGTTTTCACAGATAAATCTCCACCAAATCTGCTTTCTTTTCAGATAATTCAGATAACCCATAATGGCAAATAATTTAAATACAGATGAAAGAAAATGGATTTTAAAAAAGTATTGGAAATCTCAAAATGCTGAAACAATTAGAGCAAATTGGGTTGAAACATTTGGTACTCAAGCCCTAAAGAGACAAACCATTTACCGCATTCGTCACAAATTCGATGCCACTGGCTCAATCCTGGGGGGTGACAGGTTCCCTTTAATGCTCCAAGAACTGGTCGACCCAAAACAGCCTGTACAGAAAATAATAAACAACTTGTTGCTCAAACACTTGTTCAGAGTCCAAAAAAGTCCACCAGAAGAGTCTCTTTAGAATTGGGAATTTCACGAGCTTCCATCATGCGAATCCTGAAATCTATTGGGTGGAAAGCTTATCGTCCATGTCTAATTCAAGGTTTATTGGAGGATGATCCAGACAGGCGGCTGTAATTTAGTGAGATTATGCTTAACGAAATTGAAGAAAATCCAGTAATTTTAGATAACATTATGTGGAGTGATGAAGCTTCTTTCAGATTATCTGGCCATATTAACAGACGTAATTGTATTTACTGGTATAATGAGAACATGCATTTAACATTAGAGCAACAACTAAATGAGCCTGGTGTCAATGTTTGAGGTGGTATTTCAAGTTTTGGTGTTTTTGGACCATTTTTTTATGGAACAGTCACAGAAGATAAGTATCTCGAAATTCTAATGAATCAAGTTGTTCCCCAGTTACAGCAACAGCCTAATTCAAATGACCTTTAGTTCCAACAAGATGGGGTCCCTCCACATTATTCAAGAGTAGTCCGCGAGTATCTTGATGAAACATTTCCTAATAAATGGATTGGTCGAAGAGGCCCACTTGATTGGCCGGCACATGCACCAGACTTGACCTCAATGGATTTTTTCTTTTGGGGAGTACGCAAAGACAAAGTTTATAGTCGAAAACCAAAATGTGTCAGTGATGTGAAAAATTACATAAGAGATGCATTTCAAGAAATTAATACCCAAAGAGACTTGTGCAAAAATGTTTGTCGAAGTGCAAGAGGCAGACTTCAAAGCTGTGCAAATTGTGAAGGAAAACAGTTTGAGCACCTGCGTTGATACATTTTAAGGTCTTTTGCATTATTGTTCAGAATAATACTGTCCATGTTATGCTTGTGTGAGTAAATATAACTTTATATATAAATCAAAATAAATGTTATTATTTTCTGTCCACCTACTTTTGGACCACCCTGTGTTCACAATATTTGAACATATATTTAAAATAGTGTGACTGTGGTCAAAACCCTGCCTACTTGCAGCCAGCCAATTAAATTGATGAATGGGCGAAGTTTTGGTAAGGTGGGCGGAGTTACGTCCACTGAACCTCGGAATTTTACGCCCAGTGAGAGCCATTCAGAGAATTCAGTGGCTCTCACTGGGGTGCCAGCTCCCATCATTCACAGCAGAGAGGTCTTTGTACTGGATCATTCCCGTGTAAGGAGGTGACAGAGTTCGTCAGTTGTCTTCTCCCCCTTGGATACTGTACACCTGTCTTATGTGCGGCATCTTGTCATTTATTAATGTTAATGTAATGTTGCTGTATTGTTTATGTACTGCAATGTGAATGTATTTGATATGTGTTATTTATAGAAGTAGGGATAGAATAGAAGACACCATAGGACAATAGTGGGATTAGATTAGTGGGGGACACTAGTGATAGGAAAAAAAACCACAAAGTGACAAATCTTGGTCAGTTTGTTTACCCCTTTTTCACTTTCTCTGACATGTAGCCACTCTCTCAAAAGAAGGAAAATAAAAGTCTAACACTGATTTACACAATCAGGAATAAGTGTGCATTGCCACTTCATTAGCACCAGTATAACCAATAATACTGTCATATTTTAACCATATAGTTGTCTTATACCAACACTGCACAGTCAGTCTGCTGAGTATTATTGTCACAATGTGACGGTCTTCAGTTAGGAAGAGGGGCCTCAAACTGTCCCTGGAGCTGGTATCCTAACTATACTCTTAAAGATCGACTGGCACGAGTCTTCAACCTTACTATGCTCCTGTAAAAACCTTAATCTATCCCGTCCCCCACACCATGAGGCATGGGACAGAAATGAAAGGTAAACCAGACACAAACACAAAGCACAGATAATAGAAAAAAGCACTAACCAAAAATAGGGAGGAAGATATGGACAGGGAGGAATAAACTGATGGGAAAGGTGAATAGGACATAAACACACTAGTACAACAGCAAACTAAAGAACACCACATCTCCAACTTCAAACTTCCAACTAATTAGCTTTAGCACACAGCACAGGAAAATGAATCTCTCACTAGCAGGGTCTAAATGCCCAGTGCCTATATATAGAGGGAGTAAAAGGTAAGCTGTTGCAGCGGTGAACAATCAGGCTGTACGATCTCAGCCAGCGTGGAAAGAGTCCTTAAAGGAAACCTGTCAGCAGGATTGTGCACAGTAACCTACACACACTGTCAGGTCGGCACCGTTATACTGAATAAAATGATACCTTGGTTGATGAAATCTGTCTTATGGTTGTTTCTTAAAGGGGTTGTCCGGGCTTTTCACATAATCTCAGTACATATCTGGGCTGCAGAATTATGACAATAAGTAATTTACTTTCTGTCACTAGTTTGCACGGCTTTCTAGATATTCTGAACAGAACGTCCAAGGGGGGGGGTGTTATGGCATTGAAATGAGAACTAGTCGTAACCTCCTACTCTACTCCAAACATGCCCTCTATAGCAACAACCCCACCTTCCATAGCTAATGGCCCTCCCCGTCCACATGAAGAAGCCCTCATCACACAGTAACAAATCCTCCCCCTCTAGCAGCCTCACTGCAGAGAGCAGACCACCCAGCTGCTCCTCCCCCAGACACACGCTGAACAGTGATCTATGGAAAGTGAAACTAGTGAGGAGGGAAAATCATCCTGTATTCTGGGCCACTCCATGATTACAATACATAACTCATTATCAATAATTCCTTCCCTCACTGTCCCAGGCTGCTGGCAGCAGTGAGAACCGACTGTGTGATAGCCAGTGATGGGGGTCTGCAGCTTCTAATCTGCACAGGGGATGGCAGTCACTGATGTAATCTGTTGTGTGACAAAGCCTCTGCTGTGTGAATGAGACAGCTCTGTGTCATTGATGTCTTCACACAGCAGCAGATTTGGTGCAGTGTATGTGTGAGCACTGTGTCTCTAATGACACAAATACTGATGGGAGCAGCCTGTCCCTGAATACATGGATATGTACTGAGATTATGTGAAAAGCCCGGACAACCCCTTTAATCTTTATTTTCAGTTTTGTGCTAATGAGATTCTTGTTAGATATTCATAATGCAGACTGCTGACAGGTCACTGATCCCTCACTGACCTGCCCCCTAGTTTGCATTAACACAAAACTGAAAATAAAGATTAAGAAACAACCACAAGATGGATTTCATCAACCAGGTATCATTTTATTCAGTATAATGGCGCCAACCCGACACTATGTGTAGGTAGCTATGCATAATCCTGCTCACAGATTCTCTTTAATCCTCTCAGCACTGAAGGAAAGGGAAATCCAAAATTAGGACATGAATCACAAGATCTATTAAGAGGACTGTGATATAACATACATGTGAATACAAAATTCAGAATTAGTGCTCACAATCAATGACATACACAAGAACAGGCGGGCAGCGTATAACCTTGAAGCACTGGAGGGTATCAGTAACACATGAGACCTAAGATATGTATATTTAAATCTAATTATTGAATAGTAAGATGCATAGTGCAATCACTAATAGTCAATTTGCCTTATGATCTCATACAAAAAATTGGGAAAGGCAGAGGGTAAATAAAGGGCTGAATGCCCATATTATATATGATGTATAGCAACGGAGTTTGGCAAACATGTGCACCAATAATAAGTCCCATAGGCAATAGCAGTAATGAAAATCATGAGCCAAAAACCCCTGTACAAAAGTTAAACCCCATAACCTTACACATAACAGGACCACTCCAGCGCATGGATGCCCCGACGCGCGTTTCGCTGTGGCTTCCTTGGGGGGCAGTGAGCATTGTGTCCACTGTGCCAACCTTAAATACCCCGCCATGACCGCTGACAGCAAATATTGTATCTACTAGTTATTTTTTCTTCACTGCCCAATGGTATAAAATTCTGTGACAAACCCGTGGTGTCAATATGATCACTGCACCCCTAGATGAATTCATTGAGATGTGTAGCTTGTAAAATGGGGTCATTTATTGGGGGTTCTGCTCTTTTGGCACCTCATGGGCTCTCCCAGTGGGTCTTGGCACCTGCAAACCATAACAGTAAAATCTGGTGCTCCTTGCCTTCTGAGCTTTGCACTGTACCTGAAAAATATTTCCCAATTACATGTAGAGTATTGGCGCACTCAGGAAAAAATGGACCTCAGTTTGTTGTGAAAACATTTCCTATTAGCCCTTAGAAAAATTAAAAACTTGGGGCTAAAACAATATTTTAGTGATAAAAATGTAATTCATTCTTTCTTCACCGTTCAATGGTATACAATTCTGTGAGGCACATGTGGTGTCAATATGATCACTGCACCAATAGATGAATCTATTGAGGAATGTAGTTTGTAAAATAAGTTCACATATAGGGGGTTTCTCTTGTTCTGACACCTCAGGGGCTCTGCCAATGTGACATGGCATTCTCAAATCATTCCAGCAAAATCTGAACACCAATATGGCACTCCTTCCCTTCTGAGCTTAGCGCTGTGCCTCAAAAGTAGCATGTAGCAGAAACATGTGGGGTATTGGCGTACTCAAGAGAAATTGCACAACAAATTCTATGGTGCAATTTATCCTGTTACTCTTATGAAAATGCAAAATTTGGGCCAAAATAACATTTTTGTGGGGAATTTTTTTTTTCATTTTCACGGCTCAATGTTATAAATTTCTGTGAAGCACTTGGGGGTTCAAGCTGCTCACTACAAATCTAAATACATTCCTTGAGGGGACTAGTTTCCAAAACAGTGTCACTTGTGGGGGGTTTCCACTGTTTAGGAACATCAGGGGCTCTATAAATGGGACATGATGTCCCCTAATGATTCCAGGTAATTTTACATTAAAAAATTCAAATGACGCTCCTTCCCTTTGCACTAAAAATTCTATGGTGCAATTTCTTCTGTTACCCTTATGAAAATGCAAAATTGGGGACTAAAATAACGTTTTTTTGGGGAAAATGATTTTTATTATTTTCACAGCTCAACATTATAAACTTCTGTGAAGCACCTGAGGGTTCAATGTGCTCACCACACATCTAGATCAGTTCCCTGAGGGGACTAGTTTCCAAAATGGGGTCACTTGTGGGGGATTTTCACTATTTAGGCATATCAGAAGCTCTCCAAACATGGTGTCCGCCAATTGTTCCAGCAAATTTTGCATTCACAAAGTCCCTTCCAAGCTCTGCTGAGCGCTCAAACAGTGGCTTTCTCCCTCATATGGGGCATGCTCAGGAGAAATTAAACAATTTTGGGGTCCATTTTTTCCTGTTACCCTTGTCAAAATAAAAAAAACATGGATCTGAAGTAATTTTTTTGTGAATAAAGTTAAATTAAATGTTCATTTTTTTTCCAGATTCCAAAAATTCCTGTGAAGTACCAGAAGGGTTAATAACATTCTTGAGTGTGGTTTTGAGTACCTTGAGGGGTGCAGTAGAATGGTGTCTCTTCTGTCTATTTTTTGACCTATAGACCTCTCAAAGTGACTTCAAGTGTGATATGGTCCCTAAAAAAAATTGTTTTGTAAATTTAGATGGAAAAATGAAAAATTGCTGGTCAACTTTTAACCCTTTAGGTTCCAAAATTGTGCTGATATGAAGTAGACATGTACTAAATGTTATTTATTAACTATTTTTTGTGACATATCTCTGTGATTTAAGGGCATGAAATTTCAAAGTTTGAAAATTGCGAAATTTTCTAAATTTTAGCCAAATTTCCTCTTTTTTCACAAATAAGCACAAGTCATATCAAAAAAATTTTCCCACTAACATGAAGTACAATATGTCATGAAAAAACATTCTCAGAATCACCAGGATCTGTTGAAGCGTTTCAGAGTTACAGCCAAATAAAATGACAGTGGTCAGAATTGTAAAAATTGTCCAGGTCATTAATGTGCAAACCATCTTCGGGGGCAATTGGGTTAAAAGAAATTAAAAAAAACTGATGGCTAAAAGATGTCGGAGAAGACAAAAGAAAAAAAAAAAAAGTTACTTAAGGACAAAGTGGCATATAGCTTCTCAATCCTTCCCCAGGTTCTCCATGCAGCTTAGGCCTGTTTCACACTTCAGTTTTCTGACGTCAGTCAAAATCCGCCAGTTTTAGAAATAAACAGATCCGCCCCTTTTTTTGGCAGATCCGTTTTTTCCCCCATAGACTTGCATTAGCGGCGGATTTTGACTGACGGTCGTCCGTTGCATCCGTTATTGGTCGGATCCGTTTGAATTGTAGCGAAGCAGACGGACTTTGAAATTGCTTGAAAAGCAACAGTCCGCTTTTTGCAAGTGCGCATGTCTGGAAGTTATCTATCTCTCTCTTTTCCGACCACGGTTCCTTTAAATTTCCTGCCCTTTGCAACTTCGGCGGATCCGTCCAAAAAACGGTCCGCTGACATGCGTTTGTTCCAAAACGGAAACGGATCCGTTTTTTTTCATATTTGGCGGATTTCAACTGATCACAAAAAACTGAAGTGTGAAAAAGGCCTTACCCACCCCCATGATCTCTATACAGCTTCTCTCCCCATGTTCTCCATACAGATTCTCCCCCCTACCACCAGGTTCTCCATATAGCTCTTCCTCTGGGTTCTCCATATAGCTTCCCCCAATGTTCTCCGTACTGTGTTTCACCCCACCATGTTCTCAATACAGCTTCAGCCCCCATGTTCTTCAGACTCCCTCCCCACCGGCAGGCTGTATTTTCAGCTTACCTGCTCCAGGCTCCGGCTTGTCCTTTGTGGCACTCCTCACTGAAGTCGGCAGCCTGATGAGGTCTCCTCGTCACGTTGCCATGACGTCAGCAGGATGTGCATGCCGCAGCACGTGAGGTCAGGGAGCTGACTGGAGCTCCACTGACCCTAGAAGTGCCGGCATGCACGTAGGATCATGTGTATTTTGTGTCTCAATGATGTGAATACAAATGAATGTGGCACGCCACCTATCTACTCCAGACAGATGCCAGTTTTCTTAAAGAGCTTGTGTGGCGCCCCTGAGGGTCCAATCACCACAGGGGTACTGCACCTCACCCAGAGGTGTGGTACCCCACAACCAGGTAAGGTGGATGCACCCGACCAGACTCCAACACCCACATCCCCCATACACCAGTAGTGTAGCAGAGCACCCTTTATGGCCCCTGGGTGCTGAGAGGTGGGTGGAGCATAGCTTAGAGCAGGAGAAGGATAGAAAGTGAGATCAGATCCCTCTGAGGGAGGGAAGCAGAAGGACGTGATTGCAGCAGCTCTACGGATTAGAGGCTGCTGGACTGATCGGATTGCAAAGGAAGCTCCCTAGGAAAGAAGGTTCTGGGACATGGCTGGAGCATACTCCCTGTGGGTCCCTTATCCACACTGACTACAGGTCAGGTAGAGGGAGAAACTGGTCGCAAAGGGAACGACCCCTAGCCTAGTTCGCGTACCTCCAGGTGAAACTAGCAAGCCAATAGCTTTGGTTACTTTATGGACCATCGCCCCTACCACAGACAGAACTGTGAGTAAAGCCATTGGAACTGCATTCAACTGAGTCAATTGTCTCCTTTCCTGCGCCTCTCACCCAGCTCTGCTACATCTTCCTCTCTACACTACTTCACCAACTACCAAATCCACCCTTCTGCCCTGGGACTACAGCTCTACCTGTGGAGAGCTTTAACATCACTGCTGCCCATAACAACTGTCCCAGAGAAGCAACATTGCAGCGCTGGTCATACTGACCAGAAACCACAGGTGGCGTCACGAATCACTTCATAAACTTTATCCCCATTCAATCCTACCCCTTTTACATGACCGCCTGAGGCCACGGACTGGGTCACTACCACTGTGACATTTCCCATTGAAGTTAACCGGCCCGGCACCGAGTATCCCACGGCCCCTGGGGTGAGTCATTTTTTGGCGTCACGAACAGGATGACGAAGCCTGATATCACCGGGTCCTATGTGCTGAAGACTTATTACATTTGAAATTGCTGAAAATGTGCAAAAGAATCAAAATGATAGACTGTAATTTGGACTCTAAAAATGGCCGCCAGAGCGGTGATGAGAGGCCTGCCTCCGTGGATAGCACCCAAAAAAGAGCGCGAACTGTTCTGGGTCTCCCCTGCCTGAATTTCTATGCAACTGCCACATGGCCAATGCCCATGGGGGTAGGATCTTGGCCTGGTATGGTGGAAAGGGGAGGAGGCACCGCCCTAAAAAGGAGGTGAGAAACCCAGCGGCGGGAAAAAGGGCCAGGGAGAAGCCACAATGCCCAGCAGCCATCATGGAAGGTGGACGGAGACCAGGAGAGAGCGGAGGAGAGGAGTATCTCTTCCCCAGTGCCTTCGTTGTAGGCTCTGGCCAGCTAGAATCTATGGACCTGAGGCAGCTGGAGGAGGAGATCGCCCAGCTGAACCGCAGCCTGCAGCTGAGGCAGGCCCTGCTTGAGCAGCGAAGACAGCATGCCCAGGAGGGGTCTGCCCTCGAAGTACCCATACCACCGGTACCTGCTGACCCTGACCCAGAACCCTCGCCACTGGTGTCCACCGCTACTACCCCAGTACCCCCACCTGCTACTGTCACCCAGACTGCGCTGCTGGAAGCCGCCGCTATCAGCCAGGAGCCGTTAACATCAGCTCCTGCTACCGCCATCTCTGCAGAGGCCGCATCATCAATAGCAACTTCCTCCGCGGCGCTGGCCTCCTCATTGGCACCAGCTGCTGCCGTCACTGTACAGGCCTCACCGACCCCTGCTGCTGCCGCCGACCCGGCCTCCCCAACACTGGAGGATGCTTCGTCTGGCCTGCTGCCGATGCCTGCAGAGGCCCTGAGCGACCATGGAAAATCAGGTATCGCCGCCGCCCCTGCATCCTGGGAAGCCCTGACAGGCCCTAGTGAGTCCCCGCCTGCTCCAAAACCCGGGCAGGTAGTAATAGACCTAGCATGGGACCAGGAAACTACCGCCAGGGGGGAAAAAGCAAAACCTCTTGCGGTACCGCCACCATCCTCCGTAGGCAGAGGCCGCCGGGAGGACCTAACCAGGGAGGAGCTGGAGGCTAGGGCCCGGGGATACCCCCTGTCACAGGAGGAGTACTGTCAGCAGCAGATTCGGAAGCTGCGGCAGAGCAAAGAGAGCGGGAGAAGTGCAGGTCAGCCGTACTAGATAGGGACATGCAGGAGAAGCACCAGGCCCGTGCAGACAGGTCAGCTAGGTGTGCCTCTGTCGGATGGGGCAAGGTCCTGAATTTCAACTTGGACAAGGGGTTCGGGTTCATTCAGGACGTATAAGAAATCTCCGACCTCTTTGTGAGCCGCAGAGATGTGGAGGCGCATCTCCCCAGGGGGCATCCGGTCCACGACCTGTACCATGGGGAGTATGTGTCCTTCACCCGCCACCCGGGGGCGCGCGGCTGGTAGGCTCTGAACGTGCGTCGCATACCCGCAGCATTTGTGGCAGCCTATCAGCACTAGGAAGCGCCAACAACCACGGCAGCTGCAGCCCCAACCACAATCTATGCACCCCGCCAACAAGCTGCAGAAGCAGCAACATCAGCTGCACCAACTCAGGCAGCAGCAACATCAGCTGCACCAACTCAGACAGTGGCAACACCCGCTGCACCAGCACAGGCAGCCGTCGCCAAAGTCTCCTCAGGAGGAGCTCGTCCAGAAAAATACCTCCGATGGGCTATGCCGCCAGGGGGTGGACACACTGACAATCTACCCTGGAAGCAGACGAAGAAGCCTGTTTCACTCACCCCAGGAGGTAAACCCAAATAGAAATGCTTCCTAAATAATGGACCGTTACCTGGGAGGGTATTGGCACCGTTTGCCTTTGTTTTTCTTGTTCCAGTTTTGCCTCAGTTTGGCATCAGTTTAATTGAAACTTTAGAACTTCTGGTTTTACATGAACCTCTGCAAACAAGAACGTATCCTTACACGACTACCTCAGACCTGAAGAAAAACTTGCGGGTGTGGCCGAAAACTGGGTCTAAAGAAAAGTACCAGTAAGTCCTGCAGCCCACCCAGGACCACCGTTAGAGGTTTGGAGCGGGTCCTCCACCAGCAAAAAGGACACTGCAAGACACCCCGGTTGGGACAGTGTCTACTACTTACAAGAATACTTGCCGTTTAAGGAAGAAAGAGACGGACAGCATCCAGGCCATGGGAGTGATCAATGCAAGTATAAAGTGACTCGATGTCAGCAGTCACCAAGAGAGTAGTATTCTCCACAAGGATTCCATCAACCCGTGCCAGGATGTCTGTTGTGTCACGGACAAAGGATGGCAAGGTCTCTACAATTGGTTTTAGATAAAAATCAATAAATTTACATGCCATCTCACAGAATCCGCCGATCCCTGACACAATGGGACGCCCCGGGGGGTTGAGGGCATCCTTGTGGATTTTAGGCAAGAGGTAGAACGTCGGAATCTTGAGGGATTTGACGATTAACCCCTCCAACACCTTTTTAGTAATGATGTTTGCCTCATACGCCTTACATAAGATGCTTTGGAGCTCGGTCGAGAAGGGAATCTTTAAGTTGTCGAAATGCTTCTGGTTCATATTTGTCACTAGACCAAACAACAATATTCCCCCCCCTTGTCGGCAGACTTGAAAACAACGTTGGGAAGGAATTATAACTGAGTCAAAGCCCAGCGCTATTCATATGTGAAATTGTCATATCTGCATTTACTTGATAATTTTTTTAAATCCTCAGCAACTAGTTTTGTGAAAATATCTATTGCTGGGCAAAGAGAGGGGGGGAAACGAGTTGATCTAGGTAACAATGATGGTGGAAACCTTCTTGCCAATGGTGTAGTCTGTTCCTCAAGTAGGTTCTCAAGATTACGCAGTGCTTTCCTCTCAATGTCACTCAAAGATTCAGACTGTCAACCTAGGCCATGAAGTTTTTTGAGCAGAAGCTTACGAGAAAATAGCTGTAGATCTTTTAAAGCTGTAAAATAATTAAATTGATTAGTAGGTGAGAACGTAAGGCCTCTGCCAAGGCTTCCAATTGAGTGTTGGACAAAAAGTGCTGAGAGAGGTTCACTACCTGTAGTCCTCCCTGGGACCCGGTCTGGTTAGGCCTACCCCCAGGTGCCTTGTTTTTAGCAGATTGACGAGTCATGATCCTCACGATCTAATAACCATGTATAAGTATATGAGTGGACAATATAAATATGTCTCTGAGGATCTGTTTATACCAAAGAATGTGATGGTCACAAGGGGGCATTCTCTGCATCTGGAGGAGAGAAGGTTTTTCCACCAACATAGAAGAGGATTCTTTACTGTTAGGGCAGTGAGAATCTGGAATTCCTTGCTTGAGGAGGTGGTAATGGCGAACTCAGTCGATGGGTTCAAGAGAGGCCTGGATGTCTTCCTGGAACATAACAATATTGTATCTTACAGTTATTAGGTTCTTTAGAAGGACATAGATCTGGGAATTCATTCTGACGGAATATAAGCTGAACTGGATGGACAAATGTCTTTTTTTTGGCCTTGCTAACTATGTTACTATGATGTGAACTGGATGCCCCTATCGGATATAATATAATGTCAAGAGGGAACCCATGAAGGTGGAATATGTGCTGAATAAACTTCTCAGCGAATATGGGAGCAGACGGAAGGCCAATCAATGAGGTAAAGTGAGCCATCTTCAGAAAGAATTCCACCACCAGGATGACGGAGCATCCCTAGGACATAGGGGGATCCAAAATAAAGTCCATAGTGATGTGTTGCCAGGGAACCGAAGGAACAGGAAGTGGTAAAAGTCGCTTGGGCGGAAGTTGCCTAGGAGTCTTTTTTCATGCACAGGAAGGAAGGCAGAAATGAATTCCACAATATCCTTTCACATGGTTAGTGTAGTAAAAACATATATATGTATGGCCGGCAGTTAACTAGCATATGTTTACAGGCTGCGGCGCTTTACAAAGGTCATACATATGTTATCCTGAGAAAAGACAGTTTTCCTGGTCTCTGACCCCAGGGGGCCTTCTTGGAAGCACACAGAATTGGAGACGTTTCACACCTTCTGGTGACTGTGAAGGCAGATGCCAAATTGCAGCCTGACACTGTATATTTACTATAAGAAAGAAAGGTTACACAGGGAGTGTTTACAGAAATAATGTATTCATTGGTAAAGTAGCCATGGTCCAGTCACAAACCAGGAATTAGAATATTAAGATGAGAGGCTGGTCTAGAAATTTGATCTCAAGGTTAAATCTATAAATTAGGCATTACACAAAGAAAGTTGATCACAGACTGACGGACAGCCAAACTGATGTGATCCATTTCATATTCATTCCCCCTCAGAGAGCAGAATACCAGACTTTAAGATTTAGATATTTCTATAAGTTTCTCAACTTTGTTTTTATAACGGTTTTGTCACTTTTTATTTACATTTTTTATATCCTTTGATTGTAAGCACTATACTTTTTTTGTTAAAGCTTAACACTTTAATAAGTTTGAACCTTGTATGCTCTAAAAAAATTCATAGCCTTAGAGTGTATGGTCCTGGTGATTGGCAGGCAGCAGTAGTAGTACTTCTGGGGCTCATCGCCCTTGTGTTCAGTGAGTGGTGGCAGTGTGTATGAAGCGGGGTGCAAGGTCTGTTTCGGGGTATGATTTAGCCTCCCAGTGCAGCATAGGACAGAGGTTGAATGCTAGACTGAGTGATAGGAGATAGATTACCTTTGCAGGCACAACCCCAAGTCACGTGCTGAGAAGCAGGTCCGTTACAGTTAGCCACCAAAAATGATGTAAAATAAGTTGCAAAGTCTTTCTCTGCACGGCATGATCAGCCAACTTTCAAGAGTGCCCCTACAGTAGCACTTACCTCCTACCCAATTCCAACACTAAAGTCTCCTTGCTGGAATCTGAGACAAGTTCACCGGAGCCACAGTAAGTATCTTAGAAAGTTTCATGACATGTTGGGGCACATCTTCTTGGTCGGTGATTAGGAAACACCTAGAAAGTGCCTCCACCTTGAGGTTTTTGTCGGCCGGCTAAAAATGTAGGATGAAGTCAAAGCAGTCAAAGAACAGCGACTACCTAGCTTGGTGCAGATTCAGCCTTCGTGCGGAATGCAAGTAAGCCAAGTTCTTATGGTCGGTGTATATAGTACTAACCGGATAAACTTCCCCTTTGAGAAAGAAGCACCACTCCTCTAAAGGCTTTTTAAAACGCCAACAACTCACGATTGCAAATCAAGTAGTTACGTTCAGAGGCAGAGAAAACTTTGGAAAAGAAACCGCAGGTTACTGTTCTACTAGAGGAAGACTTCTGCATGAGAATTGCCCTGCCAAAGAGGATGAAGCATCCATTTCCAGGAAGAAATGTTTGTTGATCTCAGGCCTATCTAGCACAGGAGCAGAGGAGAAGGCCTGCTTTTGGGAGACAAATGCGTTTTCAGCCTTCAGTGTCCAAATCTTTGAATACACCTTCTCAGGTTCCATTTTCAAACCCATGCTCGAGATTATTTAGCCTAGAAAAGGTAGAAATAACTGTTTAAAGACACATTCCTCAAACTTAGCATACAGGTGATTTCAATCCAGGGCCATCCCCAGTACTGCCGCAGCTTACCCAAAGGGTCAAGGACACAGGTACCCACTCAGATTAGCAAGCAGAATAGGATCAGGATTACCAGCAGAATGGATACCAGTGCCGGTTCCGTCAGAACGGGTTTAGGTTCCAATAGATCGGGTTCACACAGGATGGATTCAGGATCATAGGACAGACTCTGATACAGGGTCACAGGACGGGTTCAGGAACAGATGATCTGACAACGAACTAGTATTTTAACCCCTTCCTGACATCTGATGTACTATCCCATCCATGGGACACGGGCCCCTATGTCCATGGGCGGGATAGTACGTCATAGCGTTCAGCGGCGCTCAGCGGCCGGGTGTCAGCTGATTATCACAGCTGACACCCGGTAATATGTGACAGGGGTGGTCACAGACAGCCCCTGGCACGTTAACCCCTGGCACACTGCGATCAAACACGATTCCAGTGTACCAGGGGGTTAGGGAAGCATCGGCAGGGAGGGGGCTCCCTCCATGCTTCCCTGAGACCCCCGCAGCAGCGCGATGTGCTGCGCTGCTACCGGGAGCCTCCATCCCTGCAGGTCCCCGGATCCAATATGGCGGCGCGGACCTTCGGGGGCCTGCAGGGAGCCGGCTTCCTCACTGCCTGCAGAGCACAGGCATGAGGAAGCCTGCTGCAGATCACTGATCTGTCACAGCGATCTGTGATGTGTCAGATCAGCGATCTCACACATGACAGTGATGTCCCCCATGGGACAGTGTAATAAAATTAAAAAAAAAAGTGTAAAAATAATGTATAAAAAAATCGCTAAATAAATAAAAAAAAAATATTCCCTAATAAATTCATTTTTTGGAAATAAAAAACAAACAAACAATAAAAGTACACATATTTAGTATCGCCGTGTCCGTAACGACCCGTCCTATAAAACTGTGCCATTAGATAACCCCTTTAGCGAACCCCTTAAAAAATAAAAATAAAAAAACAAAGCAAAAAATAATGCTTTGTTATCATACCGCCGAACAAAAAGTGCAATAACGCGCGATCAAAAAGACAGATATAAATTAGCATGGTACCACTGAAAACGTCATCTTGTCCCTCAAAAAAAGAGCTGCCACACAGCATCATCAGCAACAAAAATTAAATAGTTATAGCTCGCAGAATAAAGCGATGCAAAAGTAAATATTTTTTATATAAAATTGTTTTCATTTCATAAAAGCGCCAAAACATAAAAATATGACATAAATGAGGTATCACTGTAATCATACTGACCCGAAGAATAAAACCGCCTTATCAATTTTACCGCACGCGGAACGGTGTAAACGCACCCCCCAAAAGAAATTCTTGAAATGCTGGTTTTTGTTCAATCTGTGTCCCAAAAATCAGAATAAAAAGCGATCAAAAAATGTTACATGCCCGAAAATAGTACCAATTAAAACGCCAGCTCGTCCTGCAAAAAATAAGACCTCACATGACTCAGTGGGTCAAAATATGGAAAAATTATAGCTCTCAAAATGTGGTGATGCAAAACTTTTTTCTACAATAAAAAGCGTCTTTTAGCGTATGACAGCTGCCAAACATAAAAAAAACACCATAAATAGTAAATCAAATGCCCCGTTATCACCCTCTTAGTTAGGGAAAAATAATAAAATTAAAAAAATGTATTTATTTCCATTTTCCCATTAGGGTTAGGGTTAGGGCTAGGATTAGAGTTAGGGCTAGGGTTAGGGCTAAGGTTAGGGTTAGGGCTAGGGTTAGGGCTAGGGTTAGGGCTGAGATTAGGTTTAGGGGTGTGTTGGGGTTAGGGTTGGAGTTAGAATTAGGGGGTTTACACTGTTTGGGCACATCAGGTGCTCTCCAAACGCAACATGGCGTCTGATCTCAATTCCAGCCAATTCTGCATTGAAAAAATCAAATGGTGCTTCTTCCCCTCCAAGCTCTGCCATGCGCCCAAATAGTGTTTTACCCCCACATATGGGGTATCCGCCTACTCAGGACAAATTGCAAAACAAATTTTGAGGTCCAATTACTCCTGTTACCCTTAGAAAAATAAAAAATTGGGGGCAAAAATATCATTTTTTGTGGAAAAAAAATATGATTTTTTTATTTTCACGGTCGGGCGTTATATTCTTCTGTGAAGCACTTGGGGGTTCAAAGTGCTCACCACACTTCTAGATAAGTTCCGTGGGGCGTCTAGTCTCCAAAATCGGGTCACTTGTGGGGAGTTTCAACAGTTTAGGCACATCAGAGGTTCTCCAAATGCGACATGACACCCGCAGACCATTTCATCAAAGTCTGCATTCAAAAACTTCACTACTTCCCTTCCGAGCCTTGACGTGTCCCCAAACAGTAGTTTTCTCCCACATATGGGGTATCAGCCTACTCAGGACAGATTGGACAACAGCTTTTGGGGTCCAATTTCTCCTGTTACCCTTGGGAACATAAAAAAAATTGGGAACTAAAAGATCATGTTTGTGGAAAAAATATGATTTTTTTATTTTCACGCCCGGGCTTTATAAACTTCTGTGAAGCACTGGGGGGTTCAATGTGCTCACCACACATGTAGCTAAGTCCTTAGGGGGTCTAGTTTCCAAAATGGGGTCACTTGTTAGGGGTTTCCACTGTTTAGGTACATCAGGGGCTCTCCAAAGGCAACATGATACTCGCAGACCATTTCATCAAAGTCTGCATTCCAAATCATCACTACTTCCCTTCCGAGCCCCGACGTGTGCCCATACAGTAGTTTTCTTCCACATATGGGGTATCAGCGTACTCAGGACAAATTGGACAACATCTTTTGGGGTCCAATCTCTCCTGTTACCCATGGGAAAATTAAAAATTGGGGCCTAAAAGATCATGTTTGTGGAAAAAATATGATTTTTTTATTTTCACGCCCGGGAGTTATAAACTCCTGTGAAGCCCTTGGGGGTTCAAAGTGCTCAACACACATCTAGATAAGTTCCTTTGGGGGGTCTAGTTTCCAAAATGGTTTCATTTGAGGGGTGTTTCCACTGTTTAGGCACATCAGGGGCTTTCCAAATGCGGCATGGCATCCAATCCCAATTCCAGCCAAAAAAAGTGAAATGGCGCTGCTTCCATTCTGAGCTCTGCCATGCGCCCAACTAGTGGTTTACCCCCACAAGTGGGGTATCAGCATACTCAGGAAAAATTGCACAATAACTTTTGGAGTCCTATTACCCTTGGGAAAATAATAATTGGGGGTGAAAAGATCATTTTTGTGGAAAAAATGTGATTTTTTAATTTTACAGCTGTACGTTATAAACTTCTGTGAAGCCCTTGAGGGTTCAAAGTTCTCACCACACATCTAGATAAGTTCCTTGTGGGGTATAGTTTCCAAAATGGTGTCATTTGTGGGGGGTTTCCACTGTTTTGGCATATCAGGGGCTTTCCAAACGTGAAATGGTGTCCGATCTGAATTCCAGCCAATTTTGCATTGAAAAAGTCAAACGGCGCTCCTTCCCTTCTGAGCTCTGCCATGTGCCGAAACAGTGGTTCCTCCCCACATATCAGGTATCAGCATACTCAGGACAAATTGTACGATAACGTTTGCAGTCCAATTTCTCCTGTTACCATTGGTAAAATAAAAAAATTGGACCTGAAGTAATTTTTTGTGAAAAAAAGTTAAATGTTCATTTTTTTTTTAAACAATCAAAAAATTCCTGTGAAGCACCTGAAGGGTTAATAAACTTGTTGAATGTGGTTTTGAGCACCTTGAGGAGTGTAATTTTTAGAATGGTGTCACTTTTGGGTATTTTCTATCATATAGACCCCTCAAAGTAACTTCAAATGTGATGTGGTCGCTAAAAATAAAATGGTGTTGCAAAAATGAGAAATCGCTGGTTAACTTTTAACCCTTATAACTTCCTAACAAAAAAAATTTTGGTTCCAAAATTGTGCTGATGTAAAGTAAACATGTGGGAAATGTTACTTATTAAGTTTTTTGTGTGCCATATCTCTGTGATTTAAGGGCATAAAAATTCAAAGTTGGAAAATTGCGAAATTTTCAAGATTTTCGCCAAATTTCCATTTTTTTTACAAATAAACACAAGTGATATCAATGAAATTTTACCACTAACATGAAGTACAATATGTCACGAGAAAACAATGTCAGAATCAGTGGGATCCATGGAAGCGTTTCAGAGTACCTCATAAAGGGACAGTGGTCAGAATTGTAAAAATTGGCCCGGTCATGAACGTGCAAGCCACCCTTGGAGGTAAAGGGGTTAAAGACACACCAGAAATTGAAGTTGCTCAGGCAACTCCCTACAGGGAAGGGTGCCTTATATACCTAATGCCCCCCAGTTATAGGCTGGGGACACTTCTAAAGTGTGCACACTGCATCTTAAGAAGCAGGGAGCATGCCCTAAGTGTCTTGCTAATAGACCTACTGTCACAGGGATACCACAACAGAGAGGAGCCAGAAGATCGCAGCATCTGATTGCTCCTACTCTTGCGCTGAAAATAAGCAGTTCCCCTTGTTTTTAAATGGTGTTGATTTCTTTCTGCAGAACAGAGGTTAATCAGCCATGTTGGGAGCTCTGGGAGTCTGAGCTCTCAGCTGAGCTTGATTAGCCACTCCTATCCCCTATATAATCTGGGCCCTAACTGAAACACATTGTCAGAACTAGCTTATGCTGCATGGTTTGGAGGAGTGTTGTTTGGTGGTTATATGAGAAGGAGTTTAGTGTATTTATCTGTGAATGTTGCTTGGGTTTGTAAGTGTGAAAATTCCCTTTCCTCCTCTTACATTGGTTTCTCCCCATCCTCCACTCCCCGGTGCATTCCTCTGTTATATGTGAGTGAATATTTGCATGCCTGGTATTTTCAGTTGCCCTTGTTCCTGTTGCCTTGTTCGTCTGGAAGGTGTACTGCAGTGCACTGTTGCTCCCCTCTTCTCTGACTTGGGGAAGGGTGCAAATGGAGGGCGGAAACAGGAGATAATGCAAAGCTGCTAACCCCAGCATCTTCACCTTCAGAATTAACCCGTGGAATAAGGTGAGCTAGGACCCCCCTAGTGTTTGGGATAGGGTAGGAGACCCTGGTCCCGGGTTACCTGCCAACCAAGTTGTGACACCTGCACAATGTTTGCAGGCCCTGGAACTTGGGAGCCGCAGTAGGAAATGCAGCCGAGCGGCTGTGGTGGTTAGCATAAAAAACTAAACTAAACTTTCTACCCAGGAATTCAGACTTCAATCTTAGAGAGGTATTCACACTAGATACGTAGGACCCAGCAGATTTGAGACCATCTTGTCGTTGGCTGCTGGGCATGCATGAATTGGTCAAATTATGTGCTAACCATCTCATTTTTTCCTAGTATCCAGAAGCAGTATTGGTATTCATATTTCATATATTTCATATTGACATGCTTTAGCACTACAGAGTACAACTTTTTTGTTTATTGTATATGGAGGTGGCTGCTCCTAGTATGCACGTGACCTGTTCACACTAGCTTGGAAGTGCCAGCCAGACAGTCTTTTGTCATTTGTATATTAGCTCTCTGACACAGCACTCTGCCCTCTAGTATGTGGTGGATTTTAACCCCTTTACCCCCAAGGCTGGTTTGCACATTAATGACCGGGGCAATTTTTACAATTCTGACCACTGTCCCTTTATGAGGTAATAACTTTGGAACGCTTCTATGGATCCCGGTAATTCTGACATTGTTTTTCACGTGACTTATTGTACTTCATGTTAGTGGTAAAATTTCATTTATATAATTTGAGTTTATTTGTGAAAAAAAACAAACAGAAATTTGGTGAAAATTTTGAGAATTTTACAATTTTCTAACTTTATACTCTAATTTTTATGCCCTTAACCCCTTTACCGCCAAGGGTGGTTTTCCCGTTAATGACCCAGCCAATTTTTACAATTCTGACCACTGTCCCTTTATGAGGTAATAACTCTGGAACGCTTCCATGGATCCCGGCGATTCTGACAATGTTTCAAGTAATATTTCCCACATGTTTACTTTACATCAGCACAATTTGGGAACCAAAATTTTTTTTGTTGGGAAGTTATAAGGGTTAAAAGTTGACCAGTGATTTCTCATTTTTACAACACCATTTTATTTTTAGGGACCACATCACATATGAAGTCACTTTGAGGGGTCTATATGATAGAAAATACCCAAAAGTGACACCATTCTAAGAAATGCACCCCTCAAGGTGCTCAAAACCACATTCAACAAGTTTATTAACCCTTCAGGTGCTTCACAGGAATTTTTTGAATGATTAAAAAAAATGAACATTTAACTTTTTTTCACAAAAATATTACTTCAGATCCTTTTTTTTATATTTTACCAAGGGTATCAGGAGAAATTGGACCATAAAAGTTATTGTGCAATTTTTCCTGAGTACGCTGATACCTGATATGTGGGGGGAACCACTGTTTCGGCTCATGGCAGAGCTCAGAAGGAAACGAGCGCCATTTGACTTTTTCAACGCAAAATTAGATGAATTCAGATCAGACGCCATGTCACGTTTGGAGAGCCCCTGATGTGCCTAAACAGTGGAAACCCCAACAAATGACCGCATTTTGGAAACTAGACCCCTCAAGAAACTTATCTAGATGTGTGGTGAGAACTTTGAACCCCAAGGGCTTCACAGAAGTTTATAACGTACTGCCGTACAATTATAAAAAATCACATTTTTTCCACAAATATGATCTTTTCACCCCCAATTTTTATTTTCCCAAGGGTAACAGGACGCCAAAAGTTATTGTGTAATTTGTCCTGAGTATGCTGATACCCCATATGTGGGGGTAAATGACTATTTGGGTGCATGGCAGAGCTCGGAAGGGAAGCAGCACCATTTGGCTTTTTTGGCTGGAATTCAGATCCGGATGCCATGCCGCGTTTCGAAAGTCCCTGATGTGCCTAAACAGTGGAAACCCCCCACAAATGACACCATTTGGGAAACTAGACCCCCCAAGAAACTTATCTAGATGTGTGGTGAGCACTTTGAACCACCAAGCGCTTCACAGAAGTTTATAACGCCTGGTCGTGAAAATAAAAAAATCATATTTTTTTCCACAAACATGATCTTTTAGTCCCCAATTTTTTATTTCCCCAAGGATAAGAGGAGAAATTGGACACCAAAATTTGTTGTCCAATTTGTCCTGAGTACGCTGATATCCCATATGTGGGAGAAAACTACTGTATGGGCACACATAAGGGCTGGGAAGTAGTGACGTTTTGGAATGCAGACTTTGATGGAATGGTCTGTGGGTGTCATCTTGCCTTTGGAGAGTGCCTGATGTAACTAAACTGTGGAAACCCCCACAAGTGACCCCATTTTGGAAACTAGACACCCAAAGGAACTTATCTTGATGTGTGGTGAGCACTTTGAACCCCCAAGAGCTTCACAGAAGTTTATAACGCCCGGGCATGAAAATAAAAAAATCGTATTTTTTCCACAAACTTGATCTTTTAGTCCCCAATTTTTTTATTTTCCCAAGGGTAACAGGAGAAATTGGACGCCAAAAGTTGTTGTCCAATTTGTCCTGAGTACGCTGATACCCCATATGTGGGAGAAAACTACTGTATGGGTACACATCGGGGCTCGGAAGGGAAGTAGTGACGTTTTGGAATGCAGACTTTGATGGAATGGTCTGCGGGTGTCATGTTGCCTTTGGAGAGCCCCTGATGTGCCTAAACTGTGGAAACCCCCCACATGTGACCCAATTTTAGAAACAAGACCCCCCCAAGTAACTTATCTAGATGTGTGGTGAGCACTTTGAACCCCCAAGTGCTTCACAGAAGTTTATAACATAGAGCCATAAAAATAAAAAATCATATTTTTTTCCACAAAAATGATATTTTTGCCCCCAATTTTTTATTTTTCCAAGGGTAACAGGAGTAATTGGACCCCAAAATTTGTTTTGCAATTTGTCCTGAGTAGGCGGATACCCCATATGTGTTGGTAAACCACTGTTTGGGCGCATGGCAGAGCTTGGAAGGGAAGGAGCACTGTTTGACTTTTTGAACACAGAATTGGCTGGAATTGAGATCAGACGCCATGTTGCGTTTGGAAAGCCCCTGATGTGCCCAAACAGTGGAAACCCCCCAATTCTAACTTCAACCCTAACCCCAACACACCCCTAACCTTAATCTCAGCCCTAACCCTAGCCCTAAACCTAAGGGTGTGTGCACACGTTGCGGATTCTGCTGCGGATCCGCATCAGTTTCTGCTGCGTTGTACAGTATCTTTATATTCAATGGCAAATGAAAAACGCAGTGCACATGCTGCGGATTATTCCGCGTGGATTTGCTGCGGTTTTAAATCCGCAGCATGTCACTTCTTTGTGCGGAATCCGCAGCGGTTTAACACCTGCTCCATTACCAGGTGTCAAAACGCAGGGGAAAACCGCAGGCTGATCTGCACTAAATACGCAGGTAAAACGCAGGTCATTTGACCTGCGGATTTAGCCAAATCTGTGCGGTAAAATCAGCAGCAGAATCTGCATCGTATGCACACAGCCTTACCCTAGCCCTAGCCCTAACCCTAGCTCTAACCCTAGCCTTAACCCTAAGCCTAATGGGAAAATGGAAATAAATACATTTTTTTAATTTTATTATTTTTCCCTAACTAAGGGGGTGGTAAAGGGGGGTTTGATTTACTATTTGTGGCGGGTTTTTATGTTTGGCAGCTGTCATACCCTAAAAGACGCTTTTTATTGTAAAAATAGTTTTTGCATCACCACATTTTGAGAGCTATAATTTTTCCGTATTTTGACCCACTGAGTCATGTGAGGTCTTATGTTTTGTGGGACGAGATGACGCTTTTATTGGTACCATATTCAGGCACATGACTTTTTTTATCGCTTTTTATTCCGATTTTTGGGACACAGAATGAACAAAAAACAGCATTTCATGAATTTCTTTTGGGGGGTGCGTTTACACCGTTCCACGTGTGGTAAAATTGAAGCGGTTTTATACTTCGGGTCAGTACGATTACAGCGATACCTCATTTGTCTTTTTTATGTTTTGGCGCTTTAAATGCAATGAAAACAATTTTATATAAAAAAAATAATTATTTTTGCATCGCTTTATTCTGCGAGCCATAACTTTTTTATTTTTTCGCTGATGATGCTGTATGGCAGCTTGTTTTTTGCGGGAGAAGATGACGTTTTCAGTGGTACCATGGTTATTTATATTCGTCTTTTTGATCACTCGTTATTGCACTTTTTGTTCGGCGGTGTGATGATAAACCATTGCTTTTTGCATCGTTTTTTTTAAGGGGTTAACTAAAGCGGTTAACTAGTGGGACAGTTTTATAGGGCGGGTCGTTACGGACGCGGCGATACTAAATATGTGCATTTTTATGTTGCTTTTTATTTACAAAAAAAAGAATTTATTGGGGATTTTTTTTATTTATTTGGGGATTTTTTTATAAATTAATTTTACACTTTTTTTTTTTTTTTACTTTATTATATTGTCCCAGGTGGGGACATCATTATAAGGTGTCAGATCGCTGATCTGACACCTTGCCAGCAGTGTGTCAGATCAGCGATCTGACAGGCGCTGCTGCAGGCTTCCTTTTGCCTGCTCTCAGCAGGCACTGAGGAAGCCGCCTTTCTGCAGGCCCCCAGAAGGCCCCCACGGCCATATTAGATCCGGGGGCCTGCAGAGAGGAAACCCTCGGAGTGACACAGCACATCGCATTGCTCCGAGGGTCGCAGGGAAGCACGGAGGGAGCCGTGACGTCAGCGGGAGTCCCCGACTGACCTGAGGTGAACTGATGAGCGTGGGAAAAAAGTCAGAAACTTTCCCATGGTAATTAGTTCATCTCAGGATAGCCAGGGAGGCTGCGCAGAGCTGAACTAATTAATTCTGCAGTAGTTTACAGTGGCTGTTCACATTAGCACCGGTCCTCATTGTAAACTATTTAACCCCTTGTGAAGGATTACAACGTGGGACAAGACTGAACTGCGGAGAGATAAGGATATTGGTGATTTTTTTATGTTTTTTTTGCAGTTCATGGTTTATTTTAGGAATAGCAGAGTAATAAAAATTTGTCAAAATCTTGGTGTCTTAATTTCATTAAAAGACTTTTTAATTAATGTCTGTGTGTGGTTTTTAACCCTTTCATAGTTCTGGGATTAATAATGGATCGGTGTCTTATTGACACCTCTCCATTATTAATCGGCTTAATGTCACTTTACATTCGAATGGTTACATTAATCCTTTGTTATTAACCCATTCGCCACCGCTACAGGGCAATAGAAATAGAGAGGATAAGTGCCAGAAAAGGCGCATCTTATAGATACGCCATTTGTGGGGTGTCAAGTGGCAGATTTTTGTAGCCGGGGGCAAAAACAATGGTCCCTCTCACGGCTATTAAAATCTGCCCTCACTCATCTGCTTTACCTCTCTGGTTGACAAATTATCACGGGAGCCTACGCAATTTTTTACAACGAATTAACCCCTTAAATTAACACCTACACCTCCCAAATTTTACACACAAACCCTCATCTAATTACTAGCGAAAAACATATAAAAAAAACATGAAATGAAATGGTTTACTGTATGTAAACCATGTGTCATTTCATGTCGGGTTGGGGAATGATTTTACAGAAGCCGGCAAATGTTTCAGCGGCTATTACGCTATGTAGAACTATATGAAATATAAATATATATATGTATCTATGACATGTATGCATATACTGTATATATATATATATGCATTCTATGTGTTTATATCTATTCTTTCGTTTGTATCTGAAAACCTGTCAGAGGGCTCCATTATATGTCCATCTTGCAAGCCTGCAAGAAAATCTCGGCATACGGATACCATATGGATTACATACGGATGCTTACATGCGCAAAATACGCGACCACACCTTGATTACGGATGACATAAGAAGCACTATTTAGGGGACATTTCTCCGTATTATGCATGTAAACTACGGACCGTATTTTGCGTCGGTTAGAGTGACCCCGGCCTTATGCCTTTCCTCTGACCATTCCACTCCTGGTTTTGACTTACAAATACTGGGATAAAAAAACTCACCAAATACTCAATGTGTGCACATGGCCTTAGGCTAGTTTCACACTTGCTTTTTTTTGCAGCGCGTTTTTCCCGCAAAAAAACGCATTGAAAAAACGCATACAAAAGCATACAACTGCTGCGTTTTTTTCAAGCATTTTTATGAGCATGCATGAAAAAAACGCAGCGTTTTTATGCGTTTGTATGCGTTTTTAGTGCGTTTTTACCGCGTTTGCGCTTTTTTCCAACATTAGGTGGCCCCTCACACTAACCCAAACCATGACTTTACTAACCCTAACCCTGACCCTAACCCTAACCCTAACCCTGACCCTAACCCTAACCCTGACCCTAACCCTAACCCTAACCCTAAACCCCTTTAACTAACCCTAACTCTAACCCAAACCCCTAAATTCCATGGTTAAAAAAAAACGCTTGTGCAAAAAAAGCATACATAAGCATGCCAATGCGCACATATGCGCACCCATAGGCTATAATGGCCATTTTTAGCGCAAAACGTGCGCATATGTGCGCATGCGCTTTTTTGCAGGGCCAAAAAATGCAACATGCTGCGTCTGGAAAATACCAACACACACCCCAAAAAAACGCAGCGCATGAAAATCGCATACATGCGCATGCCAGCGCGCAGGTATGCGCACCCATGTTAAATATAGGGGAAAAAACGCATGCGCACATATGCGTTTTTTTCCAGCGCTAAAAAACGCAAATGTGAAACCAGCCTTAGAGAGGTATTCACACTAGACACATTAGGACCCACAGATTTGAAACCGCCTTGTCGTTGGCTGCTAGTCATGCATTAATTGGCCAAATTATTTGCTAAACATCTTATTTTTTTCTTAGTATCTAGATGCAGTATTGCTATTCATATTTCATATATTTCATATTGACATGCTTTAGCACTACAGAGTGCAACTTTTTTTTGATGATTGTATATGGAGATGGCTGCTCCTAGTATGCACCTGTTCATACTAGCTTGGAAGTGCCAGTTAGTCTTTTGTCATTTGTGGTGGTGAGCATGTTGGCATCCCTGATAGGAGGAGGGGGAGCAACATTACATGGATGACACAGAACAGAACAGAAGTTCTCTAGATAAAATACTATGTTATGATCATCTCTGGCATATACCGTACATACATAACTTAACCTTTGCCTTAGTCATGATAAAACTACAAGGGAGCAATACATTTTATTGGCTTGGCTAACACATGACAGAGTGCATGCTATCATCAATGTTGATATTTACTGAGAATATTTGATAATGTTTCTCAGGGAAAGTGTCAGGCTGGTTTCACACTTGTGTTTTTTTGCGCTGGATTTTAACGCTAAAAAACGCATGCGTTTTTTTCCTATATTTTGCATGGGATGCGCTTATGTGCGCATACACATGCGTTTGTATGCGTTTTTCCGCACATGCGTTTTTTTGCGGTATGCGCTCGGGCGCAAAAATGCATCCTGTTGCATTTTTTGGGCATCCGACTTGCCTCAAAAAAACGCATGCGCGCGCAATGCGTTTTTTTACAGCAAGACACCCATTATAAGTCTATGGGTGCGCATATGTGCGCATTAGCATGCTTATGTATGCGTTTTTTTGCGCATGCGTTTTTTTTTACCATTAGTTAGACAATGGAATTTAGGGGTTTGGGTTAGAGTTAGGGTTAGTTAAGGGGGTTTAGGGTTAGGTTTAGCTAGGGTTTAGGGTTAGGGTTAGGGTTTGGGTTAGGGTTAGTAGGGTTTGGTTAAGGGTTAGGGTTAGGGTTAGTATGGTTTGGTTAAGGGTTAGGGTTAGGGTCAGGGTTAGGGTTAGGGTTAGGGTCAGGGTTAGGGTTAGGGTCAGGGTTAGGGTTAGGGTTAGGGTCAGGGTTAGGGTTAGGATCAGGGTATGGTTTGGTTAAGGGTTAGGGTTAGGGTCAGGGTCAGGGTTAGTAAAGTCATGGTTTGGGTTCGTGTGAGGGGCCACCTAATATTGGAAAAAACGCAAACGCAGTAAAAACGCACTAAAAACGCATACAAACGCATAAAAACGCTGCTTTTTTCATGCATGCTCATAAAATTGCTTGAAAAAAAGCAGCATTTGTATGCGTTTTTTCAATGCGTTTTTTTGCGGGAAAAACGCGCTGCAAAAAAAAGCAAGTGTGAAAGTAGCCTCACAGATGCATAATCTCACTTTGCTTGTGATATTTGCTGGAGATACATAACATACATTGTTCATTCTACATTTACTTCTTAAATGACATTTAAAAGGGGAATTCTCATCTCCAAGATCCTATCAAAATATGGAATAGGTGTAAGAATAATAATAATATTAGCAAATACTTTACACGACCACTAGCAACTAACTAAATGTCACTATATGAGTGGAATATGAATGGATACCTAAGCTACTGCAGTGCCATGCACATGTGGCAAGCAATTCACACAAATCCCAAATAGTGATGAGTTGACTTATCACCTCAGGACATAGAGAGATTAAAGCATAAATTTCTTAAAAGCTTGAGATTTATTGATACATGCTTAAAAGAATATACAGAAAAATACAAAAAAATAAGAAAAGAGACTAAAAAACAGAGTAGGAATAAACCTCCAAAAAGGGGATGTGCATATTTGATCATTAATGCAAATTACCTTTAACTTTTGCACTATGCTTTCATGTATGTTGGGGATATTGTATTGGCCCACAAGAAGCAATTGGGGGATAACAGGGATCTGCATTAAGCAGTAACCACATTATGCTACAATAATTTAACAATTGTTTGATTGCATGTGAATAGCCTTCTGTCCTGGAATTAATGACATGTTACAAATAAGGGTATAAGATTGTTATCAAAAACTATACTGAGTACCGGTGTTGTTAATTGGACTACTGATGTGAAATGAGATTCATACGAAAGCACCTGGGAGGCACAGCCTTACTGTCATGTAAACACATCCCCTTTTTGGAGATTTATTCCTAGCCTGGTTTTTAGTCTCTCTTTTCTTATTTTTGTATTTTTCTGTATATTCTTTTAAGCAAGTGTAAGCAGGTTGCAGGATGCAGTGACGGACAGGAGGCAGAGCAAGAGTTAACAATTTTTAATGAACAGGGAATACTCCACACCGGGAGGTAATGGGTTAAGCAGGGTAATAAACAGTATAACTGCAAAAGGATATGCAGAGTTCAGGAACAATGAATCGGGTAAAGGCAGTTCTTGTGAAACACTTGTGTCAGAAGTTCTTCAAACTGTGACATCAATGCCCAGTCTTCTGGCGGCAGCGATCGGTCTCCGGTACCTTCCACTGAGCCTAGTCCATATGCTGCAGTGGCTGACAGGGGTTCGGGCCACAGTCCTGTATGAGCCCAACGTGGCTCAGCAAATAAAAAACTGGCAAAACTCAGGACACAAGTGTCAGTCCCGTACCTGGTCCCTCTAATGTGACACGTGCGCTCTACTTACGGATCCAAAGCATTTGGCATCTTGTTCTCTGTAGTCACTGGGCACACACTTCACATTCTTCTCTCTCTCTGGTCCCTGCTGTTGGCGGCAAGAGACATTGAATACTGGCCAGCACGCTGTTGATGCTCCCAGGATGGAGCGCTCCTCTGCCTGGCTGCTGCTGGACACATGGCTCCCCTCAACACAGCGGTCCGTCTGCAGACGTCGGGGTACCCTGTCAGTGAGGCCTGTAGCGGCGCCAGTGCTCTGTGTAGGGAGGGGAAGCGGAGAGCGCTGCTCTCCTGACTGCGCGCTGCCCTCTGTTCACGCCAAACTGTCCTGCTGTGTGCTTTTCCTTTTTTAGTCCCCTACCCCCCACATTCAAGAGGTTGGTCCAGCTCACTATTGCTTCCCCCAGGGAAAAGGGGATGCAGCCTTATCAGTTCCGGACACGGAACGCAGGTACCCGCGGTCTGGTCATCCTCCTTACACATGTATCAATAAATCTCAAGCTTTTAAGAAACTTGTGCTCTCCCCTCTGTACCAGTCCGTCATTGTAAATTTGTTTACTGTTAACGATATCTATAACTTAGTATGTATCAATATCTATAACTTTGTATGTAACCCCCCCTTCCCATGTACAGCACCATGGAATTAATAGCGCTATATAAATAAATAATAATCTCTCTATGTCCTGTCACTATTTGGGATTTGTGTGAATTGTATTTTGGAGTGTCTAGCACATCTAATTTTGTGCGGTAGACCCTATTGTTGAATTAACATGTGGCAAGCAACATACAGCTCTGGCAAAAATTAAGAGACCACTGCACAGTTTTATAAAAATCAGTTTCTATACATGTCTGATAGCCATTCCATTCATTCCAGTGTACACCTCATTCTACTTAATGTTCTTCTGATTAGGTGATCACCTGAACCAAATCTTATTTAGTGAAAAAAAGTATAAAAAAAACCCTGCTGTGGTGTTCACAATCCTCTTGGAATAGGAAAAGCTGGATGGCAAAACAAGCGCTAGTAATATCCCAAAAGTAATAGGAATGAAAAAATAACTTTTAACCATGCCAAAGGAGTTGAAAAGAAAAGTCTTGAGTGAGGAAAAGAAAGGCTCAATTCTGGCTTTACTAGCAGAGGGATACAGTGAGTGTCATGTTGCCTCCATCCATAAAATTTCTAAGACGGCAGTCCGTTACAACAAGGTCAAGCAGCAGAAATTGGGGACAACATAGCTACTGACCAGCAGAGGGCGAAAACGAATCTGCACTGACTGGGATGACAGTCATCTTATTCGAATGTCACTCAGCAACCGCATGATGACATCAAGTGACCTACAAAAGGAATGGCAAATGGCAAATGGCAACCGGGGTGAAATGCAGGGCAAGTACAGTTCGTAACAGGCTCCTAGAGGCAGGGCTCAGGTCATGTAGAGCTAGAAAAAGCCTTTTATCAATGAGAAGCAAAGGAGAGCCAGGCTGAAGTTTGCCATAGACCATAAGGATTGGACCACAGAGGACTGGAGTAAGGTAATCTTCTCTGATGATGAGTCTAATTTTCAGCTTTGCCCAACACCTGGTTGTCTCATGGCTAGACGGAGACCTGGACAGGCGTACAAGCCACAGTGTCTTGCACCCACTGTGAAATTTGGTGGAGGATCGGTGATGATCTGGGGATGCTTCAGCAAGGCTGGAATTGGGCAG
This sequence comes from Dendrobates tinctorius, assembly GCF_039654945.1. Classification (NCBI taxonomy): domain Eukaryota; kingdom Metazoa; phylum Chordata; class Amphibia; order Anura; family Dendrobatidae; genus Dendrobates; species Dendrobates tinctorius. The sequence goes on along the minus strand of NW_027361771.1, from coordinate 7,889,171 downwards.
GTTAATCTTTGCAATGATGTATAAATCAAGCCGCAAACAAGGTTATCCTGGAAAAACAGTTGATTCCTTCTGCTCAGGCAATGTTCCCCAACTCTGAGGACAGGTTTTTCCAGCAGGACAATGCGCCACGCCACACAGCTAGGTCAGTCAATGTGTGGATGAAGGACCACCACAGCAAATCCCTGTCATGGCCAACCTAATCTCCAGACCTGAACCCCATTGAAAACCTCTGGAATATAATCAAGAGGAAGATGGATAGTCACAAGCCATCAAACAAAGAAGAACTGCTTACATTTTTGTACCAGGAGTGGCATAAGGTCAAACAAAAGCAGTGTGAAAGACTGGTGGAAAGAATGCCAAGACGCAGGAAAGCGGAGATTAAAAATCATGGTTATTCCACAAAATATTGATTTCTGAACTCTTCCTGAGTTGAAACATTAGTATTGTTGTTTCTAAATGATTATGAACTTGTTTTCTTAGCATTTTTTGGGGTCTGCAAGTACTGCATTTTTTTGTTATTTTCACCATTTCTCATTTTCTGAAAATAAATACAAAATTTAGTGCTTGGAAATTTGAAGACATTTTGTCAGTAGTTTATAGAATAAAAGAGCAATTTACATTTTACTCAAAAATATACCTATAAAGAGAAAAATCAGACAAAATGAAAATTTTGCAGTGGTCTCTTAATTTTTGACAGAGCTTTTTGCTTATCAGAAGAACTATTCTACATTTCTTTTTAGAGTTATTTGTTAATATTATTATTATTATTATTATTATTTACACATACTACATATTGGCATAGGATCTTAGAGATGGGAATATCTCTTTAACTCCTTTCCGATGTTGGGCATAATAGTACACCCACGTCGGAATCCCTCCCTTTGATGTGGGCTCCGGCGGTGAGCCCATATCTTTCCTGGCATGTCAGCTGTTTTGAACTGCTGACATGTGCCCGAAACAGCCACGGGTGGAATCTCAATCCACCCACGGCTATTAACTCGTTAAATGCCGCTGTCAAACTCTGACAGCAGCATTTAACATCCGATTACGGCAATCACGCCGGAAATCCACCCATCGGTGACCCCCGTCACGTAATCGCAGGTCACCGATGGATTGACATGACCTACAGACCTGTATGGTTGTCAATGCTGGATTGCTATGAGTGTAGGCCCAGTGGTCGGTGCTCATAGCAAGTCAGCACTTCTGCTACATACAGGCGATCTGATCATCACCTGTATGTAGCAGAGTCGATCAGATTATGTCAGCTTCTAGTTTCCCATGGAGACTATTGAAGCATGTCAAAAGTAAAAAAGAAATGTTTTTAAAAATAAAAAATAAAATAAATATACAAGTTCAAATCACCCCCCTTAGCCCCATTCAAAATGAAACAATAAAAAAAACATATATTTAGTATTGTCGCATTCAGAATCGCCCAATCTATCAATATTAAAAAAGAAATAACCCTATCGCTAAATGTCGTAAAAAGAAAAAAGTCAAAACGCCAGAATTAAGTTTTTTTTGGTCGCCGCAACATTGCATTAAAATGCAATAATGGGCGATCAAAACATCATATCTGCACCAAAATGGTATCATTAAAAAAGTCAGCTCGACACGCAAAAAATAAGCCCTAACCCAACCTGACCCAACCTGAGATAAAAAAAATGGAGATGCTACGATTATGGGTATCGGAAAATGGCGCAATTTTTTTTTAACAAACTTTGCAATTTTTTTCACAACTTAAATAAAAAAAGAACCTAGACATGTTTGGTGTCTATGAACTCGTAATGACCTGCAGAATCATAATAGAGGATTGGCATTAGATAGGGTCCTGGAAAATGAAAAATGCCTTACCGTGGCTTCCAAGTACACATAACTTGGCCATTTTATGCAGTAAACTTTCTCAATTTTTCATACTTCTAATGCAGTAATGCAATTCATTTTTCATGTTTCCATGTTATGTCGCTACAGTGTTCTTCCTTTTTTGTTTGAATGTATACAAGTTGGTGACTCTAGGTTAAGCACCTGTTCACACTATGCTTATGCTTGGATGTGACGGTCAGTTTTTGAAATCTGCAGAATCATAATGGCAGGTCAGTTTTAGCATTTAGTGAACATAGTAAAAAAGCAAAATAAAAAACAATTGTGGAATTGTATTTTTTTACAATTTTACCGCACTTGGAATTTTTTCCCATTTTCCAGTACACGATATGTTAAAACCAATGGTGTTGTTGAAAATTACAACTCGTCCAGCAAAAAACAAGCCCTCGTCATTTTGAACGAAATATAAAAAAGTTTTGGCTCTGGGACGAAGGGGAGCAAAAAAAAAAAAGGCAAATCTGCCCTTGCAGATTTTCTATTCATTATCTTGGAATTAATACACACCTATTATATGATCAGGTAGTAAGGTAGCACGACTGACAGCCTCCATCTTTTCACTTAAGGGCTCACACTCACTTGCGAGAGACTTGCACGATTCTCATTTGAGTCTCTCGCATGAAAACCTGGCACTGCCGCCGGCACTCAGACCAGAGCGTGCGGCTACATGTATTTCTATGCAGCCGCATGCTCCGGTCCGAGTCCCAGCGGCAGTGCCAGGTTTTCATGCGAGAGACTCAAATGAGAATCGTGCGAGTCTCTCGCAAGTGAGTATGAGCCCTTACCCACAATACGGTAAGACTGCTCTCACTAGGGCTCATCAGTTTGTTTACGGACATGTTATATCTGTGCTTTTCACCGACAGCACTCATAGCTATGATATTCTCATATATCATATGATGCATCATAGGGTGCTCATATATCCAATTTTTTTTTCCTCTAACAGAGAGTTATGCGCAAAAGCATAGAGACTTTTCCGATGTTGGCGTAAGTAAAATCCAGTCTCTTCTAAATCATAAGAGAAGATGAATGCAAAGAGATAAAATGGAGTATGTTCTCTCACATTTGTCCAAGTGTTTGATCAAAATCGAATAGGTTATATAAAGGGATGATTAGGAGAACTGTTCTGTAAACTGCTGATACTGAGTAATGGGGTATTGTGATTCTACAGAACTGAAAAGAGCTTAGGAGCGAATGAAAGGGCAAGGGAGGAGAACATATTATGCATTAACCCCTTAGAGACGGAGCCAATTTGCAGCTTAATGACCAGGCCAATTTTTACAATTCTGACCACTGTCCCTTTATGAGGTAATAACTCTGGAACGCTTCCACGGATCCCGGCGATTCTGACAATGTTTCAAGTAATATTTCCCACATGTTTACTTTACATCAGCACAATTTGGGAACCAAAATTTTTTTTTGTTGGGAAGTTATAAGGGTTAAAAGTTGACCAGTGATTTCTCATTTTTACAACACCATTTTATTTTTAGGGACCACATCACATTTGAAGTCACTTTGAGAGGTCAGTATGACAGAAAATACCCAAAAGTGACACCATTCTAAAAACTGCACCCCTCAAGGTGCTCAAAACCACATTCAATAAGTTTATTAACCCTTTACGTGCTTAACAGGAATTGACGCATTATGGAAGGAAAAAAAATTAACATTTAACATTTTTTTTACAAACATTTTACTTCAGAACCAATTTTTTTTTATTTTCACAAGTGTAAAAAGAGAAAACTAACCACAACATTTTTTGTACAATTTCTCCTGAATACGCCGATAACCCATATGTAGGGGTAAACCACTGTTTGGGCACGTGGCAGGGCTTGGAATGGTAGGAGAGCCGTTTGACTTTTTCAATGCAGAATTGGCTGGAATTGAGATTGGATGCCATGTCACGTTTGGAGAGCCCCTGATGTGCTAAACAGTGAAAAAAACCCACAAGTGACACCATTTTGGAAACTAGACCCCTTAAGGAACTTATCTAGATATGTGGTGAGCACTTTAAATCCCCAAGTGCTTCACAGAAGTTTATAACGCAGAGCTGTGAAAATAAAAAAATCATTTTTTTCCTCAAAAATTATTTTTTAGCCCGCTATTTTTTATTTTCCCAAGGCTAACAGGAGAAATTGGACCACAAAAGTTGTTGTGCAAATTGTCCTGAGTACGCTGATACCCCATATGTGGGGGAACCACTGTTTGGGCACATGGGAGAGCTCGGAAGGGAAGGAGTGCCATTTTGGAATGCAGACTTTGATGGAATGGTCTGCGGGCGTCATGTTGCATTTGCAGAGCCCCTGATATGCCTAAACAGTAGAACCCCCCCACAAGTGACCCCATTTTGGAAACTAGACCCTCCCAAGGAGCTTATCTAGATGTGTGGTGAGCACTTTGAACCCCCAAGTGCTTCACAGAAGTTTATAACGCAGAGCCATGAAAATAAAAAATCATTTTTTTCCTCAAAATGTTTTTTTAGTCCCCAATTTTTTTATTTTCCCAAGGGTAACAGGAGAAATTAGACCCTCAAAGTTAGTGTGCAATTTGTCCTGAGTATGCTGATGCCCCATATGTTGGGGTAAATCACTGTTTGGGCACACATCTGGGCTCGGAAGGGAGCACCATTTGACTTTTTGAGCGCAAAATTGGCTGGAATCAATGGTGGCGCCATGTCGCGTTTGGAGACCCCCTTATGTGCCTAAATAGTGGAAACCCCTCAATTCTAGCTCCAACCCTAAACCCAACACATCCCTAACCCTAATCCCAACCCTAACCCTAATTCCAACCCTAACCCTAATTCTAACCCTAACCTTAATTCCAATTCTAACCCTAACGTAAAAATGAAGATAAATATATTTTCTTTATTTCATTATATTTCCCTAACTAAGGGGATGATAAAGGGGAGGGGGGGTTATTTGCTATTTTTTTATTTATTATTTTTTTTTCGGTAAAAACCAACCCGAATCATGTTCTCTGGGGTCTCGGCTACCCCCGTCAGAAAATCTGACTCTGGGGGAGCGCTGTACACTTTTTCCACAGTGCCATTAATTCATGGTGCTGTGATTTAAGTATCCTTAACTACCGCCGTTAAAAGGCGTATCGGCGGTCGTTTAGGGGTTAAAACCAAAAAGCTGTAGAGAGCTGTCTGGGGTGTTAGGAGTTACCTCCTTTCCTGTAATGTAACTACCACATGTCCCTTGGAAATCAGCTATATACTATGTAAGATAAAATCTCCCAAAGCAGGAGAATGACAGCAGATAGAAAAAGCAAGTCAATTGCAAACTTGCTTATGTTCATACTGTCTAAATACCTAAGGCTATTTAATAACACAAGACTACCTCTATAAATTATTATTATTTACCTAGTATCAAAAAGAGAAACTGAACAAGCTGCATTATTTCTACAATTCAGTCTAACCAGCAATTTGGGACTTAAATATAAATGTTGAACAAAGATAATTTATTTAGTCTGTAGAACAATTTAAGCTAGGTGATGATTTTGTGATGAATTTTAAATACATGCATGTTCTTAATGTTTCCCCAAATCATCATGCCACCCCTATTTTGACATAATTATTACATACCACTTATTACTAGGCCATTCTGTATTTTCTGGTAATGCAACAATATTTTATTAATCAACAACAGGAAAATAAATGGGTTTTGAATCTTGATAGTAGTAAACCAACATCTTAATTAATTAACTGATTTTGTGATGTAATAAAAAAAACATAAAAGCACCATCTTGGGAGTATTGTATTCACTTTTCAGCAGTTGAAATCAAGTTTAAGATCTACATAAAATATATTAGTTTTGTTAAAAAAATAATTATGTTCCAAATAGATCAAAATGAGAAGCACCTTTTGGTTGCTGCTTTTGAAACTGTTTTTGTTCCTGTTTCTCTGATGGATCCGTGTTTACTAGAGGTGTTTCTAAACATGTTCTAAGCATGTTTAAGAAAAAACCCATTGTGTTCTGGGCTTAATCAGTGCTTAAAAAGTTTAAGTGCTTTACCAACACTACTGCATCATGAACAGTCCCAGCGGATCTGCACTGCAGCGCTGGTCCCTTCTGACGAGATACCACAGGTGGCATCAAGAAACCTATTGCAAAAACTCTTTCTTTATCATCCCCTGTAAATATACCCCTTTTATTGGACGCCCAGGGCAACGGACCAGGTCACCGCCACTGTGACACTGTCCCTTTAACCCCTTCCTGACATCCGACGGTATATCCCGTCCATGGGACCTGGGCCCCTATGCCCATGGACGGGATAGTACGTCGGCGCGATCAGCGGCGCCCACGTGGTGAGCGCCGCTGATCGCGGCCGGGTGTCAGCTGATTATCACAGCTGACACCCGGCACAATGTGTCAGGGGCGGTCACGGACCGCCCCCGACACGTTAACCCCTTGCACACCGCGATCAAACATGATCGCGGTGTACCGGGAGTTAAAGGGAAGCATCGGCAGGGAGGGGGCTCCCTCCGTGCTTCCCTGAGCCCCCCACGGCAGCGCAATGTGCAGCGCTGCTGCGGGGGGCTCTTTCCCTACAGGCCCCCGGATCCAAGATGGCGACGGGGGCCTTCGGGGGCCTGAGGAAGCTGGCTTCCTCAGTGCCTGCAAAGCGCAGGCATGAGGAAGCCTTCTGCAGTGCCTGTGTCAGATCGCTGATCTGTCACAGTGATCTGTGATGTGACAGATCAGCGATCTGTCACAGGACAGTGATGTCCCACCTGGGACTATTTAATAAAGTAAAAAAAAAAATAAAAAAAGTGTAAAAATAATTTTAAAAAAATCGCCAAATAAATTAGAAAAAAAAAAAAAATATTCCCCCAATAAATCCATTTTTTGGAAATAATAAAAAAAAAAAACAATAAAAGTACACATATTAGGTATCGCCGCGTCCGTAACGACCCGCCCTATAAAACTGTCCCATTAGTTAACCCCTTTAGTGAACCCCTTAAAAAATAAAAATAAAAAACGAAGCAAAAAATAATGATTTATTATCATACTGCCAAACAAAAAGTGTAATAACGCGCGATCAAAAAGACGCATATAAATATCCATGGTACCGCTGAAAATGTCATCTTGTCCCGCAAAAAACGAGCTGCTACACAGCACCATCAGCGAAAAAATAAAAAAGTTATAGCTCGCAGAATAAAGCGATGCAAAAATAATTATTTTTTATATAAAATAGTTTTCATTGCATAAAACCGACAAAAACATAAAAAAATGAAAAATGAGGTATCGCTGTAACCATACTGACCCGAAGAATAAAACCGCTTTATCAATTTTACCGCACGCGGAACGGTGTAAACGCACCCCCCCAAAAGAAATTCATGAAACGCTGGTTTTTCTTCATTCTGCGTCCCAAAAATTGGAATAAAAAGCGATCAAAAAATGTCACGTGCCCGAAAATGGTACCAATAAAAACGTCAACTCGTCCCACAAAAAATAAGACCTCACATGACCCAGTGGATCAAAATACGGAAAAATTATAGCTCTCAATATGTGGTGATGCAAAAACTATTTTTACAATAAAAAGCGTCTTTTAGCGTGCGACAGCTGACAAAAATAAAAACCGCCATAAATAGTAAATCAAACCCCCGTTATCACCCCCTTAGTTAGGGAAAAATAATAAAATAAAAAAAATGTATTTATTTCCATTTTTCCATTAGGGTTAGGGCTAGGGTTAGGGCTAGGGTTGTGTTGGGGTAGGGTTAGGGCTAGGGTTAGGGTAGGGTTAGGGTTAGGGGCATGTTGGGGTTCGGGTTGGAGTTAGAATTGGGGGTTTCCACTGTTTGGGCACATCAGGGGCTCTCCAAATGCAACATGGCGTCTGATCTCAATTCCAGCCAATTCTGAGTTGAAAAAGTCAAATGGTGCTCCTTCCCTTCCAAGCTCTGCCATGCGCCCAAACAGTGTTTTACCCCCACATGTAGGGTATCAGCCTACTCAGGACAAATTGCAAAACAATTTTTGGGGTCCAATTTCTCCTGTTACCCTTAGGAAAATAAAAAATTGGGGGCAAAAATATCATTTTTGTGGAAAAAAATGATTTTTTTATTTTCACGTCCGAGTGTTATAAACTTCTGTGAAGCACTTGGGGTTCAAAGTGCTCACCACACATCTAGATAAGTTCCGTGGGGGGTCTAGTGTCCAAAATGGGGTCACTTGTGTGGAGTTTCAATAGTTTAGGTACATCAGGGCCTCTCCAAACGCACATGACACCCGCAGACCATTCCATCAAAGTCTGCATTCCAAAACGTCACTGCTTCCCTTCCGAGCCCCAACGTGTGTCCATACAGTAGTTTTCTCCCACATATTGGGGGTCCAATTTCTCCTGTTACCCTTGGGAAAATGAAAAAATTGGGGACTAATTGATCATGTTTCTGGAAAAAATACGATTTTTTTATTTTCATGCCCGGGCATTATAAACTTCTGTGAAGCCCTTGGGGGTTCAAAGCGCTCACCACACATCTAGATAAGTTCCTTAGGGGGTCTCGTTTCCAAAATGGGGTCATTTGTGGGGGGTTTCCACTGTTTAGGTACATTAGGTGCTCTCCAAAGGCAACATGACACCCGCAGACCATTCCATCAAAGTCTGCATTCCAAAACGTCACTACTTCCCTTCCGAGCCCCGACGTGTGCCCATACAGTAGTTTTCTCCCACATATGGGGTATCAGCATACTCAGGACAAATTGGACAACAACTGTTAAGGTCCAATTTCTCCTGGTACCCTTGGGAAAATAAAAAAATGGTGACTAAAAGATCATGTTTGTGGAAAAAATACGAATTTTTTATTTTCACGCCCGGGCGTTATAAACTTCTGTGAAGCACTGGGGGGTTCAAAGTGCTCACCACACATCTAGATAAGTTCCTTGGGGGGTCTAGTTTACAAAATGGGGTCATTTGTGGGGGGTTTCCACTGTTTAGGTACATTAGGGGCTCTCCAAAGGCAACATGACACCCGCAGACCATTCCATCAAAGTCTGCATTCCAAAACGTCACTACTTCCCTTCCGAGCCCCGACGTGTGCCCATACAGTAGTTTTCTCCCACATATGGGGTATCAGCATACTCAGGACAAATTGGACAACAACTATTGGGGTCCAATTTCTCCTGGTACCCTTGGGAAAATAAAAAAATGGTGACTAATAGATCATGTTTGTGGAAAAAATACGAATTTTTTATTTTCACGCCCGGGCGTTATAAACTTCTGTGAAGCACTGGGGGGGTCAAAGTGCTCACCACACATCTAGATAAGTTCCTTAGAGGGTCTAGTTTCCAAAATGGTGTCATTTGTGGGGGGTTTCCACTGTTTTGGTACATCAGGGGTTTTCCAAACGCGACATGGTGTCCGATCTCAATTCCAGCCAAAAACGTCAAATGGCGCTGCTTCCCTTCCGAGCTCTGCCATGCGCCCAAATAGTGGTTTACCCCCACATGTGGGGTATCAGCGTACTCAGGACAAATTGCACAATAACATTTAGGGTCCTGTTACCCTTGAAAAAATAAGAATTGAGGGTGAAAAGATCATTTTTGTGGAAAAAATATGATTTTTTAATTGTATGGCTTTATGTTATAAACTTCTGTGAAGCCCATGGGGGTTCAAAGTTCTCACCACACATCTAGATAAGTTCCTTAGGGGGTCTATTTTCCAAAATGGTGTCATTTGTGGGGGGTTTCCACTGTTTTGGTACATCAGGGGTTTTCCAAACGCGACATGGTGTCCGATCTCAATTCCAGCCAAAAACGTCAAATGGCGCTGCTTCCCTTCCGAGCTCTGCCATGCGCCCAAATAGTGGTTTACCCCCACATGTGGGGTATCAGCGTACTCAGGACAAATTGCACAATAACTTTTAGGGTCCTGTTACCCTTGGAAAAATAAGAATTGAGGGTGAAAAGATCATTTTTGTGGAAAAAATATGATTTTTTAATTATATGGCTTTATGTTATAAACTTCTGTGAAGCCCATGGGGGTTCAAAGTTCTCACCACACATCTAGATAAGTTCCTTAGGGGGTCTAGTTTCCAAAATGGTGTCATTTGCGGGGGGTTTCCACTGTTTTGGTACATCAGGGGTTTTCCAAACGCGACATGGTGTCCGATCTCAATTCCAGCCAAAAACGTCAAATGGCGCTGCTTCCCTTCCGAGCTCTGCCATGCGCCCAAATAGTGGTTTACCCCCACATGTGGGGTATCAGCGTACTCAGGACAAATTGCACAATAACTTTTAGGGTCCTGTTACCCTTGGAAAAATAAGAATTGAGGGTGAAAAGATCATTTTTGTGGAAAAAATATGATTTTTTAATTATATGGCTTTATGTTATAAACTTCTGTGAAGCCCATGGGGGTTCAAAGTTCTCACCACACATCTAGATAAGTTCCTTAGGGGGTCTAGTTTCCAAAATGGTGTCATTTGCGGGGGGTTTCCACTGTTTTGGTACATCAGGGGTTTTCCAAACGCGACATGGTGTCCGATCTCAATTCCAGCCAAAAACGTCAAATGGCGCTGCTTCCCTTCCGAGCTCTGCCATGCGCCCAAATAGTGGTTTACCCCCACATGTGGGGTATCAGCGTACTCAGGACAAATTGCACAATAACTTTTAGGGTCCTGTTACCCTTGGAAAAATAAGAATTGAGGGTGAAAAGATCATTTTTGTGGAAAAAATATGATTTTTTAATTGTATGGCTTTATGTTATAAACTTCTGTGAAGCCCATGGGGGTTCAAAGTTCTCACCACACATCTAGATAAGTTCCTTAGGGGGTCTAGTTTCCAAAATGGTGTCATTTGTGGGGGGTTTCCACTGTTTTGGTACATCAGGGGTTTTCCAAACGCGACATGGTGTCCGATCTCAATTCCAGCCAAAAACGTCAAATGGCGCTGCTTCCCTTCCGAGCTCTGCCATGCGCCCAAATAGTGGTTTACCCCCACATGTGGGGTATCAGCATACTCAGGACAAATTGCACAATAACTTTTAGGGTCCTGTTACCCTTGGGAAAATAAAAATTGGGGTGAAAAGATCATTTTTGTGGAAAAAATATGATTTTTTAATTGTACCGCTGTACGTTATAAACTTTTGTAAAGCCCTTGTGGGTTCAAAGTTCTCACCACATATCTAGATAAGTTCCTTGGGGGGTCACTTGTAGGGGGTTTCCACTGTTTAGGTACATCAGGGACTCTCCAAACGTGACATGGCGTCCAATCTGAATTCCAGCCAATTTTGCATTGAAAAAGTCAAACGGCGCTCCTTCCATTCTGAGCTCTGCCATGCGCCGAAACAGTCGTTCCCCCCCACATATCAGGTATCTGCGTACTCAGGACAAATTGCACAATAACTTTTGCAGTCCAATTTCTCCTGTTACCCTTGGTAAAATAAAAAAAATTGAACCTGAATTATTTTTTTTATGAAAAAAAGTTAGATGTTCATTTTTTTTTAAAAATTCAAAAAAATTCCTGTGACGCACCTAAAGGGTTAATAAACTTCTTGAATGTGGTTTTGAGCACCTTAAGGGGTGCAGTTTTTAGAATGGTGTCACTTTTGGGTATTTTCTATCATATAGACCCCTCAAAGTGGCTTCAAATGTGATGTGGTCCTAAAAATAAAATGGTGTTGTAAAAATGAGAAATCGCTGGTCAACTTTTAACCCTTATAACTTCCTAACAAAAAAAAATTTTGGTTCCAAAATTGTGCTGATGTAAAGTAAACATGTGGGAAATGTTAGTTATCAAGTTTTTTGTGTGCCATTTCTCTGTGATTTAAGGGCATAAAAATTCAAAGTTGGAAAATTGCGAAATTTTCAAAATTTTCGCCAAATTTCAGTTTTTCTCACAAATAAACGCAAGTTATTTGAATGAAATTTTACCACTAACATGAAGTACAATATGTCACGAGAAAGCAATGTCAGAATTACCGTGATCCATGGAAGCATTCCAGAGTTATGACCTCATAAAGGTACAGTGGTCAGAATTGTAAAAATTGGCCCGGTCATGAACGTGCAAACCACCCTTGGGGGTGAAGGGGTTAAGGAAGCGGCCCAGTACAGAGTACCCCAATTGTCCTGGTGGGCGCTCCACATGGAAAATATTTTAGGACATTTCAGTACCAATTGAAATGATTGTATTCAGTGTTGGATTATTTTTTTTTTTTTTTTTTTTTGGTCATCCAAATCAGATCAAAAAATATCTACTGGTCAAGTGCGCATTAGCCTAAAATTACAGTTTGAATGGGGTCAAACTTACTAGTAAAGGATTGTCTGTAAGAGCCCAGGCTCTGACACAATGACGTTCTTCAGATTTTCTTAAAAAACAATACGAAAGCTGATAATATATATCGTAAAAGAAATTATTATACTGCAAATTTGTTGCATAAATTACTGCTAACTAAATCAGTTGCATTCATCTTAATGGGGTAGGGGCAAGTAAGTAGATTTCTTCAAGCCCCAGTCAGATAAATGGGACAGTTGCAAAATACCGTATATGCACATTGAATTACAAATCCACATTTAATTACAAGCAGGATATTTAATAGAATTTTGGAATGTTTCCTAGGCTCAGATTACCATCATATAACACAACATCTAGCTCAAAAGAATGTGACAAAAAAACTCTGCTGCCTTTATTTTTTGTCAAGTTTGCTCCAGTATAAAATATTCCTCAAACATTTTGATATTTAGTGAAGTAATATCAACGTTTTGTTAGAATGAATGGTTTTGTAGGTGTGGCGCCCCCAGGAGTATGGTCGCCACCGTGGCATGGCCTTCCTCCAGGGAGGGTGATGGCAGGCTTGGAGGCAATGAAGGGTCTCTCTAGCAGTTAATCATTTTCATGCAACACAGTTCCCACTCCAGGCCAACAGAGGGAGCTCTGAACCAGGATTGGGGGAGGAGTGCTCTCTGAGAGCCAGGAAGGGAAATTAGGCGTTAGCGCGAGGAGGGCAAAGAGAAGCTGGAGGTTGAGCTGAGGATAGAGAGCTCCCTCCCAGTGATAGCGCATGATCTGGAGCCTGGTCTCCACGGTTGTATGGATACTGAAGGTCCTGCAACAGAAACCAGAGGAATAGGAAGCTGTAAATGCTCTATTCCCAACTAAGACTTGAAGGCACAACAGCGACGGGTCAGCCAAGAGATATAGAGGGCTACAGCTGTCTACCATACAAGGTAGTTCTAAGAGAAGATAAGAAGGAGGAACTTCAGTGTAATACAGTACTGGATGTCCCTCGAGCCAGCATTAGGAAGGAGACTACACATCCCATCTGATAGAGAGATCCCTGAGTTGCTTCCAGGCTAGCCTGCTCCTGTGCCATCTGTAACCAGGACCCTGGACTGCGTTTGCCAAGTAAAGGTAAAGAAACTGCACCCTGTTGTGTCCTTGCCTCCTTCCTGCAACATCCTCAGCACTGCTACATCTCTGTGCCAAACACTGCACCCTCTTCCCCAACACCTATCTACACTGCCCTGGGACCAACAACCCTGCCTGTGGAGGGCTACACCATCATTGCTGCACTATACCATCTGTCCAGAGGATCTGTCTGCAGCGTCGGCTTAACACCTTCATTGCCGAACACCACAGGTGGCGTCATGAATCACTCATAAACTTTATTTCACCACTCAAACCCCTTTTACATGGGCGCCCAGGGCCACGGACCGGGTCACCGCTGCTGTGACACCTCCCTCTGAGAGACCGGTCCGGTACCCCACAGCCCTGGGAGGGCGACCCATTTTGGCATCATGAACAGAATTATGGAGCCCAGTATCCCCGGGTCCTGTGTGCCAGAGACTGTTTTGTGTACTGTGGACTGTTGGTGCCGTTGCCGCCATTATCCCACTGCTTGGCACGCGCGGGAAACCAGAGAGGCGGGCCGTCGTGGGCGGAGCCTGCCAAAGAGCGCAAGGAAGTGAAGTGCCGCGCGGGAAGAGAGGACAGCGCACGAGAAGGGGAGGAACTGAGGCCTACAGTCGGTAAGCCGCTCAATCCCGGGGCCTAGCAACCGTTAAATAGGGGGAGAGAAAATGTCTCAGGACAACGACAATGCAGCGGTGGACGCCCCCGCCGACCCCACAGCGCCTCTGAATCCAGCAGCCAGTGTTGCTTCCAGGGCACCGCAAGATGCAGTGCCCAACGCAGCTGCGGCTCCAATAGCACCCACAGCAGCGGTCCCCATAATGCCGCTGTCTATGCCTTACATACTGGGAGCAGCATGGCTACCGCAGTACTCAGGGGAGTCACATACCCTGAGTGAATTTAAAGAGAGACTGTGCAGTTTGTTTGAGGTGTATCCACTATCTGAAAGCCAAAAGGTGAACATCCTGATTGGGCAGCTAACAGGTGCAGCACAGAGAGAAGTAAAAGCCTGGCAGGACACTGACAAAGAGACTGTTAAAAAGATTTTGGCCAAGCTAAGAAGCACCTTTGACACCCGTGCTGCAGCTGAAATCAAGATGAGGTTCTTTGGATGTAAACAGAAAGCACAGGACAATATAAGGGACTATGCTCTTAACCTGCAGGAGGCGCTGCGAGCCGTGAAGCAGATTGACCCTGACAGTGTGAAAGATGGAGACGGACTGCTAAAGGAGCAATTTATTGAAGGACTCATATCCAGCACCCACAGAGCACAGCTGCGCATCATAGCCCTACAGAACCCGGATCTGGACTTTGTTGATTTCAAGGACAGGGCTATCCGGGTGCTGCAGGAACCAACTGTCAGCCGTCCAGCGCCCCCTAGGTGCCAAGCGATCACCTACCACAAGGAAGCAACATCTTTTCCTTCCATCCCTGTGGAGGCTGATGCACAGACTCTGGATAAAAGATCCGACAGAAGAGCTGCGTCTTCAGGTCCAGTACTTGACCAAAGGTATGGCTGCACTTACTAAAACCGTGCAGTCCCTGCAGATGTCCTCCAAGGAGAAGATCCAGCTTGTTTCCAGTCCAGAGGATGTCCCGTGGCTCCGGAAGAGGAGAACCCCGCCACTCCGAGGTAGGAACAACGATCGCTTTGACCAGGACGGACGTCCCATCTGTCGTCACTGCCACAAGGCAGGTCATCTTGCAAGATTCTGTTATTTAAACGAGCAACCCCTGGGGCAGAGGGCCAACCCCCAGGAGTAGGACCACAAGGCCCAAAGAACTGGCGAGCCAAGTATGTTGGAGGGAGACCGATCCTTCCAGTGGTGATTGACGGCATCCCCATGAACGCTTTGCTGGACACTGGCTTCCAGGTGACCACTATGCCCTATATCCTCTACAAGCGGTATTGGGCTGACTCTGAACTTACCCGTGGCCCAAGTGATGAACTGACAGTAGTTGCCAGTAATGGTCAGTCTTTACCGCAAGTTGGATGTAAAGAAATTACTGTTAAAGTTGGTAGAGTTAAAATCTCAAGGTCTGATAGTTGTGGATATTGATCGACAAGAATGTAATCCCATGATGACTCTTGGTACAAATGTAATTGAAAATTGTCTTTCCGAGGTTATTGTCTTGTTGGAACAGGTGGCTGAGACTGCTGGTTCCAGTGAACAACGAGTCCTGCAGAAGGAGATCAAGGCCCTGATGCAAAGACAGCAGATAGAACTCTCTGGCGGAGAAATTGGCAGCGTCAGAGTGAGTGATGCTTTCCCCATTGCAATACCCCCCAGATGTGAAATGTTGATTTGGTGTCGGGCAGCCATAGGCCTCAGAGGAAAAGATTACCAGGCATTGGTAGAGCCAGTATACTCTGATAGCAGGCCCACTGTCCTGACAGCCAGAGGGGCAGTTGATGTATGTAAAGGGAGAGTACCTGTACGCCTTTTGAATTGTGGGGAGGAGGAGGCCACAATACCTTGGTATGCCACAGTTGCTAAGCTGCTCACTGTCAGTAATAATGCAATGCAGGCAGCAGAGCCCTTGGTCTCATCCGACCAGGTGGAGGACAATGGCTCTGCAAAGCAGCGGGAGGAGTGGTGTCAGCAACTGCAGGTGGGAACTGACTCCACCACTTCATACCAAAAGAATGGGGTTTACAGAGTGACCCAGGAGTATGAGCGGCTATTCAGCAAACACCTTCTAGATTTTGGGAAGGCAAAAGGGGTTCAACATCATATCCCCACTGGAGATCATCCACCCATAAAAGAAAAGTACCGGCCTATACCCCCAACACCAATGTGCCAAAGGTATGTTGAGAGAGATGAAGGAAGCAGGGGTTATCAGAGACAGTTGTAGCCTCTGGGCAGCTCCAATAGTTTTTGTAAAGAAAAAGGATGGTACCATGAGAATGTGTGTTGATTACAGAAAAATTAACAGCATTACACATAAGGATGCCTACCCATTACCCAGAATTGAGGAGTCATTAGCTGCACTTAAAACTGCTAACTATTTTTCCACCTTAGATCTCACTAGTGGGTATTGGCAGGTTCCCGTGGCAGAGGCAGACAAGGAGAAAACAGCATTTACCACCCCAATGGGTCTCTGTGAGTTCAACTATATGCCATTCGGGCTCTGCACCGCCCCAGGGACATTCCAACGGCTAATGGAGTGCTGTCTGGGACACAAGAACTTTGAGACAGTCCTGTTATACCTGGATGATGTCATTGTTTTCTCCAAGACGTATGAAGATCACCTGAAGCACCTGGCTGAAGAATTTGAAGCCTTGTCCAACTTTGGCCTGAAGGTGAAGCCTTCCAAGTGCCACCTACTGAAGCCCAAGGTACAGTACCTCGGACATGTAGTGAGTGCAGAAGGTGTAGCACAGGATCCTGACAAAGTCACAGTCATCCGGGACTGGCCGAAGCCCAGCAACCTCCACGAGGTACGCCAATTCATCGGGTTGGTAGGCTACTACCGAAGGTTCATCAAGGGCTTCACTGAAATAGCCACTCCTATGCAAAATCTTCTGGTGGGGCAGTCCAAGAAAGCCAAACAGAAAAGTTAAACATTTGAATGGACTGAGGAGTTGGAGAGGTCCTTCACCCGACTGAAGATGGCTCTCACAGGAGATGAAGTTCTGGCCTACCCGGATTATGACCAACCGTTTGTTCTGTATACTGATGCCAGCAACGTGGGACTGGGAGCAGTACTGTCACAGGTACAGAATGGCAAAGAAAGAGTGATCTCCTATGCCAGCAGGAAGCTTCGTCCCACTGAAAGGAACCCTGACAACTACAGTTCCTTCAAGCTGGAGTTCCTTGCCATAGTCTGGGCTGTGACTGAACGATTCAAGCATTACCTAGCTTCAGCCAAGCTTACCATCTTCACGGATAACAACCCGTTGACTCACTTGGAAACTGCAAAGCTAGGTGCACTGGAGCAGCGATGGATGGCTCGGCTGTCTAATTATGAATTTACCATCAAGTATCGAGCAGGGCACAAGAATGCCAATGCTGATGCGCTGTCCAGGATGCCTAATCTGCCAGATGCAGAAGAAGACCCTGAGGCACACGAAGAAGTAGAGTTACCTCCCTTCCACCGGCCCAACGTGCCCAGGGAGTGAGAAACAGACGGTCTACCCTGAAAGAGGCTACCCTAAATCCATTGCCTCACCATGACTGGGCAGAAACCCTGGATAGCGACCCCGCAGTCTGCCTGGTGAAGGAGCTACTGTCACAAGCTGACTCACGCCCAGAGTCAGATGCTCCTGAAGAAACCCAGCAGTTGTGGAAGGAGAGAGGCCGGCTGTTCATTTATGAAGGAAAGCTGTGTCGGAGGAGTATCAATGCCCGCACTCATGAGTTGGTCTGGCAGGTGGTAGTCCCAAAGAGAGTGGCATCAATGGTCCTGGAAGCATACCACAATGGAGCTGGCCACTTCGGATGGAAGAAGTTGGAAGCATTGCTCCGGGAGAGGTTCTACTGGGCTGGTATGAGGAAAGGCATTGAAAAGTGGTGCCGGGAGTGTGGACAATGTAACCTGCGCAGAAAGGATCGAAACAGCCAGAGAGCTCCTCTACAGCCAATAATAACCAAACAGCCACTTTAGTTGGTCGCCCTAGACCATGTGAAGCTGGTCCCAATCCGCTCAGGCTACATCTATGCTCTTACCATCGTGGACCACTGCTCAAGATTCCTGGTAGTTGTGCCTGTCAAAGATCAAACAGCCAGGACAGCAGCCAGAGCCTTTCAACAGCACTTCTGTAGACCACATGGATGTCCTGAGCGAGTGCTTACAGATCAAGGTCCCGCTTTTGAGGCAGAAGTGTTCCAGGAATTCTGTAACTTGTACAGTTGCAAGAAGATCAGGACAACACCGTACCATCCACAGACCAATGGCATGTGTGAAAAGATGAACCAGGTAGTGATTGACCTACTGAAGACCTTGCCTTTGGAGGAGAGGAATCTGTGGCCAGAAAAGTTGCCAGATCTTGTAGACCTCTACAACCACATTCCTGTGAATTCCACCAACTGCACTCCAGCCTACCTAATGAGAGTGAGGCCTGGTAAACTGCCTATTGATTTGGATATGGGAGTCCTGACACCTGAAGTGACATCACCAGATGCTGACAGTGATACAGAGAGGCAGCAATAGTACAGAAGAGTACAAGAGTGTGTGGAAAAGAGTCTAGCTCAGGCAAGACAAAAACAAGAGAGGAACTACAATCAGCATGCACCTGCAGTCCCCTTGTCACCAGGAGAACAAGTCCTCAAGAGGAAAAGAAGACTGCATAAATTGGATGACCAATGGGAACCTGAACTCTACACCATTCTACCCTCAAATTTTGACAATAACAAGGTGTGCCTTATTAGTTAAGATGGAGGGGAAACCTCAGCAGCAGTATCAAGGGATCATTTGAAATTATGCCCTGACCAGCTAAAGGAAAGAATGGAAGAACAAAATAACATCCAATCCATAGAAGAAGAAAAGGTCAGCACTATACTTGGATAATTCCCTGCCAATTGGACTAAAGTAAATGATGCTATAGTGGTGCCAGTGTTGACATTTCCCCAACTGGTAGTGCAAGAAGAAGTGACTCATGAGAACTCTGAAAATCAGGAAGTTCAGGTAGCAGATACCATTCCAGCAGTGGAGCCAGAGAACCCTCGCCCTGCCAGTGTTGAATCTGTCATGCCCCTGGTGGGACTAAGAGTCTATAGGAGAATACTACCTAGTTTACCCACACTAGAGTTACGCAGGTCTACCCGTACTACACAAGGTATACCACCCATCAGATATCGTGTATAGATAAGTTTATGTGAATGTTGAAATTGTGTGCATATATGTAACTGTTCAAGTTTTGTGCCTACAGATAATCTGTAAGAAATCCCTTTTTGAATATTCTAGTTTTGATGGACATTCTGGCCACAGGACTGTGTGTGGTCACTACCCTTGTAAATAGTTCACCATTTGCCCAGGAATGGACCATGGACATTGATGCTTGGACTTATCACCATAGGACTATTTTTGGAGCATGTGGTTTTTGTAAATTTTTCATTTTTCTTAAATCTTTTAACCTTTCTATTGTTTATATGTTTATATGTTTTTCATATTTTCTTTTATCAGTCCAGGAGTACTGACTTGCACTAGGGGGGAATGTGGCACCCCCAGGAGTATTAGGAGTTAGCGCGAGGAGGGCAAAGAGTATAGACGTGTGGAGAGAAGCTGGAGGTTGAGCTGAGAATAGAGAGCTCTCTCCCAGTGATAGCGCATGATCTGGAGCCTGGTCTCCACGGTTGTATGGATACTGAAGATCCTGCAAAAGAAACCAAAGGAATAGGAAGCTGTAAATGCTCTATTCCCAACTAAGACTCGGAGGCACAACAGCGACGGGTGAGCCAAGAGAGATAGAGGGCTACAGCTGTCTGCTATACGAGGTAGTTCTAAGAGAAGATAAGATGGAGGAACTTCAGTGTAATACAGTACTGGATGTACCTCGAGCCAGCACTAGGAAGGAGACTACACCACCCATCTGATAGAGAGATCCCTGAGTTGCTTCCAGGCTAGCCTGCTCCTGTGCCATCTGTAACCAGGACCCTGGACTGCGTTTGCCAAGTAAAGGAAAAGAAACTGCACCCTATTGTGTCCTTGCCTCCTTCCTGCAACATCCTCAGCACTGCTACATCTCTGTGCCAAACACTGCACCCTCTTCCCCAACACCTATCTACACTGCCCTGGGACCAACAGCCCTGTCTTTGGAGGGCTACACCATCATTGCTGCACTACACCATCTGTCCCAGAGGATCTGTCTGCAGCGTCGGCTTAACACCTTCATTGCCGAACACCACCGGTGGCGTCACGAATCACTCATAAACTTTATTTCACCACTCAAACCCCTTTTACATGGGCGCCCAGGGCCACGGACCGGGTCACCGCTGCTGTGACACCTCCCTCTGAGAGACCGGCCCGGCACCGAGTACCCCACAGCCCTGGGAGGGCGACCCATAGGTATGTTATGATTTCTTCTAAAGAGCACTACATAATGTACCATATATACTTGTGTATAAGCCCATTTTTTGTGCTGAATATGCCCCCCCTCGGCTTATATACGAGTCATTTGTCCCAGAAAGACGGTAGGGGAGGGAGAGCAGCGGAGCCGGCGGCTGTGGCTAATGCATGTGCCGCTGCTAAAGAGAAATGAATATTCATTTCTCTGTAAAAGCACACAGTGACAGCCGTAGCCGCTGGCTTCCAGTACACATCCTACTTACCTTCCCTGCATGCCCTCTCTGCATTTCGCTCATTCCAGCGCCAGCAGCTCTTCCTGCTGAGTGATCATGTGGCGCCACTCATTAAGGTAATGAATATTCACTCCTCTCCACTCCCATAGGTGCGTAGTGAATTTTCATCACCTTAATGAGTGGGTACACGTGATCGCTCGGCAGGAAGAGCTGCTGGCGCCGTAACGAGATGCAGCGAGGGTGCGCAGGCAGGAGTGAACCTAGCCTCTTTGCTGCCTGAGGCGAACTGCAAAACAGCGCCTCCCTCAAACACATATGCGATATGCACACTTACTGTAGGCTATGGCCACACTATCAGTATTTGTTCAGTATTTTTTCTCAGCATTTGTAAGCCAAAATCAGGTGAGGAACAATCAGAGGACAAGGTATAATATAAACAAGTGCACCAATTCTGCATGTTTGACCCACTCCGGGTTTTGGCTTACAAATACTGATGTGAAATACTAACTAAATACTGATAGTGTGGCCGAAGCCTTAGTCACGTGTCGACGAGCTGATCTCCTTAATTCAATGTTCAGTTAAAAGCTGAGAGAAGCCGAAGAGAACCTCATTGTTACTCAACAGTATGAAAATCGTATATGAATGAAGCGGCCATGTGATGACTGCTGCAACCAGCAAGCAGAGCTGAATCTTGACAGTGAGTATATTTTAGGCTGTTAGGATTGGCTACAGGGCTTCCTTTTATGATTAAAGGGTGCATCAAGGTTTCAGATGAAAGTCCGCAATCACTATAGGTGGCTGCAGGCTTCTGAATTCTCACAGTGCATGCACCGCACAAATTTAGGAATCTCCCTTGCACAAGTATGTGATTTGGATACTTCTTTCTGGCCACTAGATGCGCCCGGCCTCTATCATTTCATTTTCATTGAGTGAGGCCACGCATGTCTTGTAGTGATAAGCGAGTATACTCGGTAATGCTTGGTACTCACCCGAGCATCGCTGTACTCGCGGTGCTTGGCATTTCTGGGATTATTCATCGGGAGCTCGGGTCCTGCCCTGCATGTTTGGCACTCTTTAGAGCGCCAATCAACATGCAGGGATTGTCTGCCACGCACTGTAATGACACAGCCACGTTGGTTGTGGTATTAGAGTGATTGGCTGGCCGCACAGCATCATCAGCTCTATATGAGACCTGCCACCGCCCTGCTCGTCCCAGTCAGCTCCAGAATCACCAGTATAGGGAGAGTTGCTGCAGCGATAGGGACAGAATAGGTGGGTACACAGTTACTGTGGGTATACCATAATTGAATACACAAATCCAGCTAAATCAGCAGTCCTTTTAAGGACAAATTACAGGGTATATAAATTCCAGTGCTAGGTAGGCAGGGAGAGTATGTGGGTAAATACATAGTGCAAGGCATGCAGACACTGTATATGGGTATATATATATCACTGCTGTTCAGGCAGGCATTGTATGTGGCATACTTCATTGCATACATAAAGAGGGTCCATTCCATTACTGTCTGCTGCTGCTGCCTATTACATATATTGACCGTATATACATAGCCCCAGATATCAGTGGCCAGGAATACATTTTTTTGCATCTTAATCCTGATTATTTTATTCAAAAGCAATCCAGAGCACACATTTTTTTTCTCCATTTGCTTGTTGACACTGCAGAATACAGATAGATCCTTTTCATAGTGAAAATAGTGAATCCTTTTCATAGTAAAAATCCAGCTATATCAAACGGATTTGCCCGTCCCAATGTTCACATCTGAGTGCGAAGAAAATTCTGCCATTTTTGTGGTACTGTAAACATTTTTTGGAGTGTCTTATACAATTTTTTGACACCATTTTGCTGCCAAAAAAATATTTAGTTGCCAAAAAAATATTTAGCTACAGGGCAGATATTTTCCATGGGGTTTTGTCCGCCACACGGATCGCATCTGAATTTCCCCATGGTGGGACGATTAAAGGATTATCTTATATCATTGCGGTCAAAATTGTGCCATTTCAGGCCTCCATAGAATTGTTTTTGTTGTGTCTTAGCCTACTTATTGACACAATTTTACTGGTCAAAAAAAATAAAAAATACAGGCCAGATATTTGAAAGTGTGGTATCTCTGTCACACGCCTCATCTATCTGTGGGCTACAAATTGTGACATTTGAGGCCTCCATTTAACTGTGTTTGCTGTGTATTACCCTAGATCTTGACATTATTTTCCTGTAAAAAAAAATAAAAATACAGGCCACAAATTTTACAGTGTAGTATCTCCGTCACACGCCTCATCTATCTGTGGGCTACAAATTTTGGCATTTGAGGCCTCCATTCAATTGATTTTGCTGTGTGCTACTCTATTTAGTAACACTATTTTGCTGTAAAAAAATATGCATGCCACATATTTTACAGTATTTTATCTCAGTCACACGCCTCATCTATCTGTGGGCTACAAATTGTGGCATATGAGGCCTCCATTCAACTGTTTTTGCTGTGTATTACTCTAGTTCTTGACACTATTTTCCTGTAACAAAAATTAAAATATAGGCCACGTATTTTACAGTGTGGTTTCTCCATCACACGTTTCATCTATCTGTGGGCTACAAATTGTGGCATTTGAGGCCTCCATTCAACTGTTTTTGCTGTGTTACTACAATTATTAACACTATTTTGCTGTAAAAAATATGCAGGCCACATATTTTACAGTGTGGTATTTCCATCACATGCTTCATCTATCTGTTGGCCACAAATTGTGGCATGTGAGGCCTCCATTCAACTGTTTATGCTGTGTATTACCTTAGTTCTTGACACTATTTTCCTGTAAAAAAATAAAAATACAGGCCACATATTTTACAGTGTGGTATCTCCGTCACACTCCTCATCTATCTGTGGACTACAAATAGTGGCATTTGATTCCTCCATTCAATTGTTTTTGATCTGTGTTACTCCAATTATTAACACTATTTTGCTGTAAAAAAAAATACAGGCCACATATTTTACAGTGTAGTATCTCCATCACTCGCCTCATCTATCTGTGAGCTACAAATTGTGGCATTTGAGGCCTCCATTCAACTGTTTTTGCTGTGTGTTACCCTAGTTCTTGACACTATTTTCCTGTAAATAAAATAAAAATACAGGCCACATATTTTACAGTGTAGTATCTCCATCACACGCCTCATCTATCTGTGGGCTACAAGTTGTGGCATTTGAGGCCTCAATTCAACTGTTTTTCCTGTGTCTTAGCCTAGTTATTGACACCAGTTTGCTGAAAAAAAAATTGTTACCTACAGGCCAGATATTTTAAACTGTGGCTTTCCCGCACACGGATCACATATACGTTTGCTCCAAATTCAGCCATTTGTAGTGAACATGGAAAATATTGTAGTCCATTTAAAAAGGCCAAGGTGCGTGGCAAGGGACAGGGAAGTGGACGTGATGGTGCATGCAGAGGCCGAGGCCATGGGCAAGCTGAAATTTTGCCACAACAAACACCCACATCTTCTCGCCCGAGCTTCCTGTCCAAATTACAAGGGGACCGCAGAACACCATTATTGGACCTAGAGCAGTGTCAATAGGTTGTTAGTTGAATAGCGGATAATCCTTCCAATCACTTTGCCACCAACACCACCAATCTGTCTTCCACACGGTCAAGTCTGAGTAGCCTTGAGTCTGGACCGCATATTTCTCACCCTGATCCTCCTTCCTCCTACAATGCCGAGTTCCCGGAGACAACTGATCCTACACTTGGATACTCCGAAGAACTGTTTACTTTTCTATTTATAGATTTGGGCCTCTTGCCCAGTCCACTTGAAGCGGGGCAATTAGAGAACACATGTAGCAATGCCCAAATATTTGAACAGCCACAGTCACATGAAGGTGACAGTGGGAACGTGTCATAAGAGGTGGACGATGATGTGAAACAATTGTCAGAAAGTCAGGATGAGGAAAAGGGTGCGGAAGTGGAAGACAAGGTGGTGGATGATATAGTAACTAACCCCAGGGTGCGAGGACAGCAGCACACAGAGGAAGGGAGGCATAGCACCCCAAGAGGCAGGAAGAAGCAATACGGTGGCCACAGACAGAATTCGGGCATCCATTCCTCGTAACACCGACACGACGGAAGTTGGCATTACAACTGTTAGGTCTTCCCGAGTCTGGTTATTTTTTAAAGACTCTGCCGATAACCTCAAACAAGCCATTTGCTCCAACTGCAATGCCCGCATCAGCAGGGTAGCAAAACTACCAGCCTGACCACCAGCATGATCAGGCACATAGCAGCAAAGCACCCGACTTTGCGGGCCGAATCCCAGGGTCCAGGAACACAGTCTGTGCGTGACACCACTGCTTCTTCTACTGTTGTGCGTGGAAGCCAATCCCCTGTCCATGGTCCCTGCAAAGATGCTTACTGCCCTGCACCTGTCATTGCACACACTCAACTAGTACCATCATCAAGCACGTCCACATCCTTGTCCCAGCGCAGCGTTCAGTTGAACATAGTGCAGTCCTTGAAACAAGCGTAAATACGCAGCCAACACGCCACAGTACTAAATTCACACATTTCTCATCTTCTTCCGCTCAAAATGTTGCCTTTTAGGCTCGTGGAGATGGAAGCTTTCCGTAACCTGATGGCGGTGTCCGTCCCAAGGTACTTGGTCCCCAGCCGCCACTATTTCTCCTGGTGTGTCTTCCCTGCATTAGACAAGCATGTGTCCCACAACATTAGCTTTGCCCTCAACAATGCTGTTACTGGGAAAGTCCACCTAACCACAGACACGTGGACAACTGCTTGTGGGCAGGGATGGTACATCTCGCTGATGGCACACTGTGTTAACATAGTGGAAGCTGGGACCCAGTCGAACCATGGGATGGAAGAAGTCCTCCCGACGCCGAGGATTGCGGGCCCTACGTCAATCAGTGTTGCCCCCACAGTCTACAGCTCCTGCTCCTCCTCCTCTTCAGCCTCCATCTCCGAAATAACCACATCAGTCACAAGCTGGAAGCACTGCAGCACTGCCTCAGCCAAGCGGCAACAGGCTGTGCTGAAGCTAATATGCTTAGGTGACAAACCGCACAATACTGAGGAGTTGTGGGCAGCTCTGAAAGAGCAGGCAGATCTGTGCCTGACACCTCTGAACCTACAGCCAGGCATGGTTGTGTGTGACAATGGCCAGAACCTGGTGGCGGTTCTGAAGCGAGGCAAGCTCACACACGTACAATGCCTGGCCCATGTGCTTCACCTTGTTGTTCAATGGTTTCTCAAAAGCTACCCGGAACTGCCGGATCTGCTTGTGAAAGTACGCCACCTGTGTGACCATTTTAGAAAGTCAGCTACAGCTTCCGCCGCCCTAGCGGTGCTTCAGCAACATTTGCAGCTTCCGGCTCATTGACTGGTGTGTGATGTCCCCACGTGTTGGAACTCTACACTGCATATGTTGGAAAGGATTTGTGAGCAGAAGAGGGCAGTTGTTGGCAACCAGAATCAACAAGGCCTTCAGTATTCAGTTCAGATTCCACACATAAGACCTCAGTAGCGGACATAGATGTTAAACATATGTACCATCCTACAAAACTTTTAGAATTCCACCAAGATAGTGAGTGGCAATGACGCCATAATTAGCATCACCATCCTGCTTCTCTGTATTTTGAAAAGCTCTCTGCTCACAATGAAAGAGGATACATTGCAGGCGGAGCACGATGAGATGGAGCAAGAAACCATACAGGGTGATTACACACAGCCCAGCCTCATGTCATCCCGACATGGATTGGTTGACAATGAGGAAGAGGAGGAGGAGGAAGAACAGGAGCTACTTTCATGCGCTATAGACGGTATTACAAGCACAACTGTCATACTGTCTGTTCAGCGTTGATGGCCTGAGGACAGGGAGGAGAAGGAAGAGAAGGCAGAAAGCATGGTCAGTCATCCTCTTGGTGAGGACATGGAAGTCTTGCCTGTTAGCAGTCTGGCACGCATGGCTGACTTTATGTTGCACTGCTTTTCCTGTGACCCTCGTATTCTCCAAGTTTTGGGTGACAGTCATTACTGGTTGGTGACACTTCTAGACCCACTAGAACTTTCAATATCTTCTTCCAGAGGCAGACAGGTGTACTAAAATGGTGCCGTACCAGAAGGCCATTGTTGCGGAATTATTAAAAAAATTCCCATCTGAAAATGCTGGCCGCAGAGGTCACAGTTTGTTTGACAACCAAGGAGCACAGGCGAGAGATACACAACTCCAATCCAGCTGAGGCAGATGAACACTGGCAAAGTTCTCGGAGAGTTTTCTCAGATCCTCCCTTCGCAGTAGCCCTGAGGTGCGGGGTACTCTCACAAGTAGTGCAAAGTTTTGGAAGATGCTGAGGGAGTACCTTGCTGACTGTACCAACGTCCTCTGTGATTCCTTTGCCTATTAATTATCGAGTATCCAAGTTGGACACATGGCATGAACTGGCTCTCTATGCCTTGGAGGTCCTGGCCTGCCCTGCTGCTAGCGTTTTCTCAGAGTGGGTTTTTAGTGCCGCTGGTGGAATTATAATTGATAAGCGCATCTGCCTATCAACTGAAAATGCTGACAGGCTGAATCTTATAAAAATGAACAAGGGCTGGATTGGGCCAGACTTCTCTACACCACCAAATGATAACAGCGAAACATAAGCTCAAATTCAGTGTCATTTTTTGGGAGGTATATTCCCATGCACCTCTTAACACCCACACATGGGTATAAGCTTCCTGGTTTTGCCTATTTGCTGTTATCCCCCTCCTTCTCCTCATCCTCATCCTCATCATTATCGTCGCCCCTTTGGTTCCGGCCGTTGTGGTTCCATCTCCCTCGGGCCTGCCCTTAACACTCCCTGTATAGGGTTGGTCTTCACTTGGTCCGCTCGCCCTTGGGGGCTCTGAAGCCACGATCCAGAGGGTCCACTTTCGGGTTCCTCCCTAGAACCCTAACAATACAAACAGGCCATGGACCCCGCTGGAGCCTCTGCTGCTCAGAAAGAGCTTGTCTACCTACGGGAGAATCAAACTCGTATCATGTCCTTCATGAAGTCTATGGACTCCCGTCTCTCTGCGCCCCAGACCTCCGATCTGGGGAATGCCTCCCAGCTGGCTGGACTGCAACAAGAGCTGGCCCAGCAGCGAGACACCCAGGCCCAAATTCTAAGTTATATGGCCTTGATGGATGACCGCTTGCTCTCCTGTTATGAATGGGTCACCGAGGAGAAAAAAACAATACAAGCTAAGTCTCAGAAAACCAGAGAGGTTGGTAACTATGCAGATTGCAGATCCCTGATCCTAACCACACAACTACCGTGTTTCCCCGAAAGTAGGACCCCCCCGAAAGTAAGACAGGGTGGGGGTTACGGGGGGGTCCTTCAATGTAAGGCCTCCCCCGAATGTAAGGCAGGGTTGGGGGCCGCTGTGAAATGTAAGGCCCTTACCTTTGGGCCGCCGCTGTCCCCCATTGGGTCCCCAGGCTCCGGAGGTGTCCTCAGGTGCAGCTGGGCGGGTCCAGCGCTCATGGGGTTAACTCGCCGTGTTAACCCCGCAATCCGCCCAGCTCAACAGCTCATTGGCCGCCCCTGTTCCCCACGTCACCGCCGGCCCCCGGCTCGAGCACTGATTGGTCCAGCAGCTCGGGCTGTAATTGGCCGCCCCAGCCCCACGTCACCGCTGTTTCCCTGCTGATTGGCACAGCGTTCCCTGCAGCACAGGCCTTCCGCACCCACAGCCGCACCGCAGAGGAAAACGTCCAGCATTTAAAAACCAAGTAGGGAAACATGTACTGTATAGGGTATGGGGCTGTGTGCAGTGGGATACGGCACTGTTATGGGGTGTGGGGCTGTGTGCAGTGGGATACGGCACTGTTATGGGGTGTGGGGCTGTGTGCAGTGGGATACGGCACTGTTATGGGGTGTGGGGCTGTGTGCAGTGGGATACGGCACTGTTATGGGGTGTGGGGCTGTGTGCAGTGGGATACGGCACTGTTATGGGGTGTGGGGCTGTGTGCAGTGGGATACGGCACTGTTATGGGGTGTGGGGCTGTGTGCAGTGGGATACGGCACTGTTATGGGGTGTGGGGCTGTGTGCAGTGGGATACGGCACTGTTATGGGGTGTGGGGCTGTGTGCAGTGGGATACGGCACTGTTATGGGGTATAACAGCATGTTAATAAATGTTAATTTATTGGTTAAAAAGAAATTGTCATTTTTTTTCGGCTAATGTAAGACCTCCCCCGAAAGTAAGACAGGGTGGGACTTTTTGGGGTAAAATTAATGTAAGACAGGGTCTTACTTTCGGGGAAACACGGTAGCAGCAGTCGTGGAGCGTACCTACGATGAATCTAGATGCCTCGTCATAACCGGAGGACTACATGTATTGACGGTGAAACAAGATGAAAACACAAACACAGGAAGGAAAATAGGCTGAGCAAACGATGGGGCCAAACTAACTAGAAAGGACAGGAAAGGAAAGACACTGTCTGCAATCTGCCAAAAACCCTACAAAAATAATGTCCAACACTTCTGATAGCAAA
This sequence comes from Dendrobates tinctorius, assembly GCF_039654945.1. NCBI lineage: Eukaryota > Metazoa > Chordata > Amphibia > Anura > Dendrobatidae > Dendrobates > Dendrobates tinctorius. The sequence continues at coordinate 7,860,177 of NW_027361771.1, read as the reverse complement.
ATGAACCCTGAAGTCACTAGACTTCTCCCTCTATATCAGCGCTCTCAAATATTCTGAGACAGAGCAAAAAGAGGCCAATCTAATAAGGGACAAAAAAGGCAAATTGGCAAATACAGAAAAATAAGAGTGGAAAGTCAGCACAGCCCCAGCCGGGGCTGGCTGACAACACAAAAAACTGAATAGACCAACAAAAGCAAGTGTGAACATTAGCAAAAAACTTAGCTTGAGAAGACTGGAACAGAGCTGAAGTCCAAGACCTGAGAAGCAGACTGAATCACCAGCACCAGGATAGGGCGTCGGCTGTCTTATATCCAGTCTGATACTCCAGAGATCCAGTCATTATCCTCATCATCAGGTGGCAGATCACTACCAATTAAACCAACCTCACTACCTCCTGTCACCACCAGAGGGAGAACAGAAGGAGAACTCTCAACTGGTGGAGCAGAAAATGAGTTCACAACAGTACTCCCCCTTGAGGAGGGGTCACCGAACCCTCATCCACGCCACCAGGACAATCAGGATGGGCCCGGTGAAAAGCACGATCCAATTTATTGGTATGAATATCAGAGGCAGAGACCCAAGAATTATCCTCCTGGCCATAACCCTTCCATTTGACCAAATACTGGAGTCTCCGTCTAACCAAACGAGAATCCAATATTTTTATACCTCCTATTCCACATTGCCTTTAACCAATACAGGGTCAGGAGGTGCCGCCACAGGAACTACTGGCTCAACAAACCTCTTCAACAGTGATTTGTGAAATACGTTATGGATCTTGAACGTAACTGGAAGAGCCAATCGAAAAGAAACAGGATTAAGAATCTCCAAAATCTTATAAGGTCCAATAAATCTTGGCTTAAATTTTGGAGATGCAACCTTCACAGGAATATTCTTAGACGACAACCAAACCATATCACCCACTTTAAACTGGGGACCAATGGTCCTATGCCGGTTGGAAAAACGCTGGGCCTTTTCCTGAGAGAGTGACAACTTATCCACCACTTGGTCCCATATCTGCTGCATTCTCTCAACCACAGTGTCCACACCTGGACAGGACAAAGGTTCCACTTGCCCTGAAGAGAATCGAGGATGAAACCCAAAATTACAGAACAAGGGTGACATCAAAGTGGCAGAACTAGCTCTATTGTTCAGCGCAAATTCAGCCAAGGGCAAAAATGAGACCCAATCATCTTGATCAGCAGATATAAAACATCTTAAATAATACTCCAGGGTTTGGTTTGTTCTCTCAGTCGGCCCATTGGTCTGGGGATGAAACGTGGAGGAGAAGGATAACTGAATTCCCAGATTGGAACAAAAGGCTTTCCAGAATCTGGAAACAAACTGGACTCTATCGGACACAATGTTCTCAGGAATCCCATGTAACCGAACCACCTGTTGTAAAAACAAGGGTACCAACTCAGCAGAAGATGGCAACTTTGGGAGTGGTACAAGATGGACCATCTTCGAAAATCTATCACAAATCACCCAGATAACAGTCATTCTCTGAGAGACAGGAAGATCAGAAATAAAATCCATTGAGATATGGGTCCATGGCCTCTTGGGCACCGGCAGGGGCATCAGCAACCCACTAGAACGAGAACAGGGTTTAGACCGAGAACAAGTCCCACAGGACTGTACAAAATTCCTGACATCACGAGGTAAGGCAGGCCACCAAAAAGAACGACTCACCACATCTCTGGTACCAAAAATACCTGGATGACCAGCCAATGCGGAGCAATGAATTTCAGACATCACTCTCTTTCTCCACTGGTCAGGAACATACAATTTTCCCATAGGGTAACGCTCAGGTTTATCCTCCTGAAATTCCTCAAGGGCGCGTCTCAAATCGGGCGAAATGGCAGAAAGAACTACCCCCTCACCTAGGATGGTAGTAGGCTCGGTCACATTAAGAGAATCAGCAAAGAAACTCCTAGAAAGGGCGTCTGCCTTAACATTCTTAGTGCCCGGAAGAAAAGAGACTACAAAATTAAAACGCGTGAAAAACAAGGCCCATGCAGCCTGTCTAGGATTCAAGCGTTTGGCCGACTCCAGATAAATCAGATTCTTGTGATCGGTGAGGACCACAACTTGATGTCTAGCTCTCTCCAACCAATGTCTCCACTCCTCAAATGCCCATTTCATGGCCAACAATTCCCGATTCCCCACGTCATAGTTGCGTTCAGATGGGGAGAACTTTCGAGAAAAGAAGGCACAGGGATTCATCTTAGAAGTCACAGGGTCTTTTTGGGATGACACAGCTCCTGCACCAATCTCAGAAGCGTCTACCTCCACTTGAAATGGAAGTGAGACATCAGGTTGCCGTAAAACTGGAGCTGAAGTAAATCTCCGCTTAAGCTCCTGAAATGCTGAGACAGCCTCAGGAGACCAATTCAGCACATCAGCTCCCTTCTTGGTCAGATCAGTCAGTGGTTTGACAATACCAGAAAAATTACCTATAAATTTACGATAGAAATTGGCAAAACCCAAAAACTTCTGGAGAGCCTTCCAAGAAGTAGGCTGAACCCAATCATAAATGGCCTGTACCTTGGCCAGGTCCATTTCAATAGTCGATGGAGACATGATAAATCCCAAAAAAGAAATCAGGAACATCATGAGGCTGAGGAGAGGTGGAGAAAACAGAAGTGTCCCTAAGAACACACTGACAACACCAACTCACCACAGACAGATTTCCAATCCAAAACTGGGTTATGAGTTTGCAACCAGGGGAAACCCAGAACAATAGTATCATGCAAATTATGCAGCACCAAAAATTTACAACTTTCTTGGTGGTCTGGGGCAACTCGCATTATCACCTGGGTCCAAAACTGAGGTTTATTCTCCGCCAAAGGAGTAGCATCAATACCCCTCAAAGGAATAGGCATCTGCAGAGGCGTCATTGAAAAACCACAACGTTTAGCAAAGTCCAAATCCATCAGATTCAGAGCTGCTCCTGAATCCATAAAAGCCTTAGTGGAAAACGTAGATAAGGAGCAGATCAGAGTAATTGCCAAAAGGAACTTAGGTTGTACACTGCCCAGAGCAAATGTGTGTGCAAAATGTTTCTCTCGTTTAGGGCAGACAGAAATAGTATGAGAGTCGTCTCCACAGAAAAAACACAGCTTATTACGCCTTCTAAACTCCTGATGTTGCGCCCTAGACAAAACCCTATCACATTGCATGGGTTCAGATGTTTGTTCAAAAGGTGGCAGCGCCTCCCATGTAGTTTTACGTTCACGTAAACGCCAATCAACTTGAATGGCTAATGACATAGAACCATCCAGACCAGAGGGAACAAGAAATCCCACCATAACATCTTTTACGGTCTCTGACAACCCCCTCCGAAAGAGAGCTGCCAATGTACTATCATTCCATGTAGTAAGGACCGCCCACTTTCGGAATTTTTGACAGTATAGCTGCAGAATCCTGACCCTGGTTTAATGCCAACAGGGTTCTCTCAGCTTGATCAACAGCATTAGGTTCATCATACAACAACCCCAAGGCTTGAAAAAATGCATCCACATTAGTCAGAATAGGATTTTCAGGTGTCAGAGAAAAAGCCCAATCCTGGGGATCGCCGCGCAGCAAGGAGTTGACAATTTTAACCTGCTGCACAGAGCTCCCCGATGAGTTAGGCTTCAAGGCAAGAAATAATTTACAATTATTCTTAAAATTCAGAAATTTAGACCGATCCCCAGAAAACACATCAGGAGTAGGGATCTTGGGGTCAGCAGCATGTGACTGAATGAGGTAGGTGGAAATTCCCTGTACTTCAGCAGCATGTTGCTCCACACGATCAGAAAGTTGCTTAATCTCCATTAGGTAAAAAAAAATTCTTCTACGGCCCCAGAGAAAAAGAGGAAAAAATACATTAAAAAAAAAAATTCTGACACTTTTTTTCATTAAAAACAATTTTTTCCTGCTTTTGAGTACCCTAGAATCTGCGGTATGGCTGGTGATTCTGTTATGAATGGGTCACCTGTTGTGAGTTCATTTTCCCCTTCACTACTGAGGCCCGAGGAACTCCCTCTTCTGGTAAAGAAAGGTAGTGAGCATGATTATCAAACACCTGAGGCTAATGATGATGACTGGCTGAGTGGAGTTACTGACTGGATATAAGGCTGCCGACGCCCTTCTGCCCTGCGGGTGATTTCTCTGTGAGATCCTTGGAGACCAGCATTGAACCAGGGTCGTGATTCTGCAGAATTGTACTGTCAAAAATTCCGAAAGTGGGCAGTACTTACTACCTGGAATGATAGTGCCTTGGCTGCTCTCTTTCGGAAGGGGTTGTCAGAAGCCGTAAAAGATACTATGGTGGGATTTCCTGTTCCCTCTGGTCTTGACGATTCTATGTTATTAGCCATTCAGGTTGATCGGCGTTTGCGCGAACGCAAAGCTGCACGGTGTTGCCACCTGTTGAACAAATGTCTGAACCTATGCAATGTGATAGAGTTTTTTCCAGAGAGCAGCGTCAGGAGTTCAGAAGGCGTAATAAGTTGTGTTTTTTCTGTGGAGATGCCTCTCATATTATTCTGTCTGTCCTAAACGAGAGAAACGCTTTGCACACACGTTTTCTGTTGGGGGTGTTCAACCTAAGTTTCTTCTGGCTATTACTCTGATCTGCTCCCTGTCCACATTTTCCGCCAAGGATTTTGTGGATTCGGGAGCAGCCCTAAACCTAATGGACTTGGATTTTGCTAAACGTTGTGGATTTCCGATGACACCTCTGCAGATGCCTATCCCTTTGAGGGGGATTGATGCTACTCCTTTGGCTAAAAATAAACCTCAGTTTTGGACCCAGGTGGTAATGCGGGTAGCCCTAGACCATCAAGAAAATTGCAGATTTTTGGTGTTGCATAATCTGCATGATACTATTGTTCTGGGGTTTCCCTGGTTACAAATTCATAATCCAGTTTTGGATTGGAAATCTGTGTCTGTGGTGAGTTGGGGTTGTCGGTGTGCCTTAGTGAGGCTCCGGTGTTTTCCACCTCTCCTCAGTTGCATGATGTTCCTGATTATTTGGCGGACTTTTATTATGTATTTAGTGAGAATGAGTCTGCGTCTCTGCCTCCTCATAGGAGTTATGACTGTGCAATTGAACTGAGCCCGGGGTGTAAATTTCCCAAGGGTCGGCTCTTCAATTTATCTGTACCCGAGCACGAGGCTATGCTATCCTATATTAAGGAGGCGTTGGAGAAGGGTCATATTAGACCATCCTCGTCACCCTTAGGTGCCGGTTTTTTTTTTGTAGCCAAAAAGGATGGATCATTAAGACCTTGTATTGATTATCGTGCCCTCAACAAAATTACTGTTAAATATCAGTATCCGTTACCCCTGATTTCTGATCTATTCTCCAGAGTTAAAGGTGCTTGCTGGTTTACCAAGCTTGACCTCAGGGGGCGTATAATCTTATTCGCATTAAGCATGGGGATGAATGGAAGACGGCGTTTAATACTCTGGAGGGACATTTTGAGTACCTGGTGATGCCTTTTGGGCTCACTAATGCCCCTTCTGTCTTCCAGTGCTTCATGAACGATATTTTCCGAGATTTTGTCGATAAATTTTTGATTATCTATCTGGATGATATTTTGATCTTCTCCAAGGATTGGGATTCTCATGTGGAACATATTCGGACTGTGTTCCGGATCTTGAGGGAAAATTCCCTGTATGTCAAAGGATCTAAATGCCTTTTTGGAGTACAGAGGATTTCTTTTTTGGGATTTATTTTGTCCCCGTCAACTATTGAAATGGACCCGGCCAAGGTACAGGCCATTTACGATTGGGTTCAGCCCACTTCTTTGAAGGCCCTCCAGAAGTTTTTGGGTTTTGTTAATTTTTATCGGAAATTTATAGCAAAATTTTCTAGTATTGCCAAGCCATTGACTGATTTGACTAAGAAGGGTGCTGATGTGTTAAATTGGTCTCCGGAGGCTGTTTCTTCCTTTCAGGAGCTGAAGCGAAGATTCACCTCCGCCCCGGTTTTGCGGCAACCTGATGTCTCACTTCCATTCCAGGTAGAGGTGGATACTTCTGAGATTGGTACAGGAGCTGTTTTGTCCCAAAAGGATCCTGTAACATCTAAAATGAATCCCTGTGCTTTCTTTTCCCGAAAGTTCTCTCCATCTGAACGTAACTATGATGTGGGGAATAGGGAACTGTTGGCCATGAAATGGGCATTTGAGGAGTGGAGACATTGGTTGGAGGGAGCCAAGCATCAAGTCGTGGTCCTCACTGACCACAAGAATTTGATTTACCTAGAGTCGGCTAAGCGCTTGAACCCTAGACAGGCTAGGTGGGCCTTGTTTTTTACACGTTTTGATTTTGTGGTTTCTTTTCTTCCTGGAACGAAGAATGTCAAGGCAGACGCCCTCTCTAGGAGCTTCTTTGCTGATTCTCCTGTGGTGTCCAAGCCTGCTACCATCTTAGGCGAAGGGGTAGTTCTTTCTGCCATCTCGCCCGATTTGAGACGTGCTCTGGAAGAGTTCCAGGAGGACAAACCTGAACGTTGTCCCAGTGGAAAGTTGTATGTTCCTGACCAGTGGAAGAAGAGAGTGATGTCTGAAGTTCATTGCTCTGCTTTGGCTGGTCATCCAGGTATTTTTGGTACTAGAGATCTGGTGAGTCGGTTTTTTTGGTGGCCCGCCTTGTCTCGTGATGTCAGGAATTTTGTGCAGTCCTGTGGGACGTGCTCCCGGTCTAAATCGTGTTCTCTCTCTAGTGGGTTGTTGATGCCTTTGCCTGTCCCCAAGAGGCCATGGACCCATATTTCAATGGATTTCATCTCTGATATGCCTGTCTCTCAAGGGATGACTGTTATTTGGGTGATTTGTGATAGGTTCTCTAAGATGGTTCATCTTGTACCACTCCCTAAGTTGCCGTCTTCCTCTGAGTTGGTGCCCCTGTTTTTAGAACAGGTGGTTTGTTTGCACGGGATTCCTGAGAACATTGTATCTGACAGAGGAGTCCAGTTTGTGTCTAGATTTTGGAGAACTTTCTGTTCCAGGCTGGGAATTCAGTTGTCCTTCTCCTCTGCTTTTCACCCTCAGACCAATGGGCAGACAGAGAGAACAAACCAGACCTTGGAGTCTTATTTGAGATGTTTTATTTCTGCTGATCAGGATGATTGGGTTTCATTTTTGCCCTTGGCCGAATTTGCTTTAAATAATAGAGCTAGTTCTGCCACTTTGATGTCACCTTTTTTTGTAACTTTGGGTTTCATCCTCGATTTTCTTCAGGGCAGGTGGAGCCCTCTGCCTGCCCAGGTGTTGACACTGTGGTGGAGAGAATGCACCTGATCTGGGACCAAGTGGTGGATAAGTTATCTCTCTCCCAGGAAAAGGCCCAGGGTTTTCCAACCGACATAGGACCATTGGTCCCCAGTTTAAGGTTGGTGATATGGTGTGGTTATCATCAAAAAATATTGCTATGAAGGTGGCTTCTCCTAAGTTTAAGCCTAGATTTATTGGACCTTACAAGATTGTGGAGATTATTAATCCGGTCTCTTTTCGTTTGGCTCTTCCTGTCACATTTAAAATCCATAATGTGTTCCATAAATCTTTGTTGAAGAGGTTTGTTGAACCTGTTGTTCCAGGGGTGGCACCTCCAGACCCTGTATTGGTTGAAGGTAACATGGAATATGAAGTAGAGAAAGTACTGGATTCCCGTCTGGCTAGACGAAGACTCCAGTATTTGGTTAAGTGGAAGGGTTATGGTCAGGAGGATAATTCCTGGGACTCTGCCTCTGATATTCATGCCAAAAGATTGGTGCGTGCCTTTCATCGGGCTCACCCTGATCGCCCTGGTGGCGTGGTTGAGGGTTCGGTGACCCCTCCTCAAGGGGGAGGTACTGTTGTGAGTTCATTTTCCCCTTCACTACTGAGGCCCGAGGAACTCCCTCTTCTGGTAAAGAAAGGTAATGAGCCTGATTATCAAACACCTGAGGCTGATGATGATGACTGGCTGAGTGGAGTTACTGACTGGATATAAGGCTGCCGACGCCCTTCTGCCCTGCGGGTGCTTTCTCTGTGGGATCCTTGGAGACCAGTCTGAATTCCTGCTCCTCTAAAGCTAAGTTTGCTGCTCTGCTTTTTGCATTTGTGCTTTGACTTTGTTTTGCTTTGTTTTTCTGGATTTCTGCCATTCCCTGCTGGGTGTGCTGAATTCCTTTAGCTCTGTCTTCTGAAAATACCTGAGTGCTGATTTAGTTTTTGAAGCCTAGCTGCTTCAGGGTCTTTTTCATACCAGCTTGTTGGCTTATGTCTTTGATAGGGTTTTTGCAGATTGCAGACAGCAGCCTTCCTGTCCTCTCCTATCTAGGTAGTTTTGGGCCCCAGCTTTGCTCAGTCTATCTTTCTGTCTGTGTTAGTGTTTTCATCTTGCTTCACCGTCATTATATGTTGGGGGCTGCCTATTGCTTTGGGGTCTGCTCTGGGGCAGTTTAGATTTCCCCTTTCTTTCTTTAGGCCTATTTAAATTCACCGGCTGTGATCGAGGGGTCTAGGGCATCGTAGGAACCCCCCACGGCTACTGCTAGTTGTGTTGATAGGTTCAGGCGTCTGCAATCTGATAGTTGCCAACTTCTCTAGTTTTCTGGACTTAGCTTATATTTCTGTTTTTGCCTCCTACGGTGACTCAATCATAACAGTCACCGAGGAGAGAAAAACAACACAAGCTAAGTCTCAGAAAACCAGAGAGGTTGGTAACTATGCAGATTGCAGATCCCTGATCCTAACCACACAACTAGCAGCAGCCGTGGAGCGTACCTACGATGAATCTAGACGCCTCGTCACAACCGGAGGACTACATAAGCCTAAAACAAGAAAAGGGGAAAACTAACTGCTCCAGAGCAGACCCCAAAGGAAAGACAGCCCCCACACATGTATTGATGGTGAAACAAGATGATAACACAATCACAGGCAGGCAAATAGGCTGAGCAAACGATGGGGCCAAACTAACTAGAAAGGACAGGAAAGGAAAGACACTGTCTGCAATCTGCCAAAAACCCTACAAAAATAATGTCCAACACTTCTGATAGCAAAATTAACCCTGAAGTCACTAGACTTCTCCCTCTATATCAGCACTCTCAAATATTCTGAGACAGAGCAAAAAGAGGCCAATCTAATAAGGGACAAAAAAAGGAAATATCGGCAAATACAGATAAATAAGAGTGGAAATTCAGCACAGCCCCAGCCGGGGCTGGCTGACCACACAAAAAACTGAATAGACCAACAAAAGCAAGTGTGAACATTAGCAAAAAACTTAGCTTGAGAAGAAGCTGAAGTCCAAGTCCAAGTCCAAGAAGCTGAAGTCCAAGACCTGAGAAGCAGACTGAATCACCAGCACCAGGATAGGGCGTCGGCTGTCTTATATCCAGTCTGATACTCCAGAGATCCAATCGTTATCCTCATCATCAGGTTGCAGATCACTACCAATTAAACCAACCTCACTACCTCCTGTCACCACCAGAGGGAGAATGGAAGAACTGTTGTGAGTTCATTTTCCCCTTCACTACTGAGGCCCGGGGAACTCCCTCTTCTGGTGAAGAAAGGTAGTGGGCCTGATTGTCAAACACCTGGGGCTGATGATGATGACTGGCTGAGTGGAGTTGATGACTGGATATAAGGCTGCCGACGCCCTTCTGGCCTGCGGGTGATTTCTCTGTGGACTTCTAGGAAACCAGTCTGATTCCTGCTCATCTAAAGCTAAGATTTCTGCTTTGCCTTTTTGCATTAGTGTTTTGTTTTCCTTGCTTTTCTGGATTCTGCCATTCCCTGCTGGGGTGAGCTGAATCTCCTTTTGCCTGTTGCTCTGTCTTCAGAATATTCCTGAGTACTGACATAGCCTTTTTTGAAGCCTAGCGTCTTCAGGGCCTTTTTTACTGTCAGTTGGTTGGCTCTTATTTTCATAGGGTTTTTCACGGATTGCAGACAGCAGCCTTCCTGTCCTTTCCTATCTAAGCTAGCGTGGGCCCCATCATTGCTCAGTCTATCTTTCTGTCTGTGTTTTGTTCTTTCTTCTTGCTTCACCGTCATTATATGTGGGGGCTGCCTTTTGCTTTGGGGTCTGCTCTGGGGCAGTTTAGATTTCCCTTTCTGTCTTTAGCCTATGTAGTCCTCCGGCTGTGATCGAGGGGCCTAGGGCATCGTAGGAGCCCCCCACGGCTACTGCTAGTTGTGTTGATAGGTTCAGGGGTCTGCAATCCGATAGCTGCCAACTTCTCTGGTTTTCTGGACTTAGCTAGCATTTCTATTTTTGCCTCCTACGGTGACTCAATCATAACAGAGAACTCTCAACTGGTGGAGCAGAAAATGAGTTCACAACACTCTCCCTGCAGTCGGCTGCCTCGTCTCCTACTCCAGCTTTGGCTCTCCACCCGCCTCCCCGTCTGGTTAAGCCACCTCGATACAACGGTGAACCCAAACTGTATCGTGGCTTTCTGAACCAATGCTGCCTCCATTTTGAACTTCTGCCTCTGCAATACCCCAAGGTGGCTTTCATAGTCTCCCACTTGGAGGGAGATGCTTTGGCATGGGTTAACCCACTCTGGGAGCGTGACGACCCTGTGGTGTCCCATCTATCTACCTTTCTGGAGACCTTTCATCGAGTATTTGATGAGCCGGGTCGCCTAGCCTCTACCACTGAATCTTTGTTTAACCTTCACCAGGGGTCCCTAACAGAAGGTCAGTATGCCATCCGGTTTCATACCTTAGCCTCTGATTTGGGCTGGAATAATGAAGCCTTGGTGGGAGCCATCTGGCGAGGTCTTTCGGGGCGAATTAAGGATGAGTTGGCTGGTCGCGATACCACCACGGCCTTGGAAGATCTAATTTCGCTTGCTATGCATATTTATCTTCACTTCCAGGAGTGTGCCCGTGAGAGGAGGCTTCCTCACTCTTCCCTGGCCACTTGTAGACCGCCCAGCCCTCGACCCGGGACGTCAGCTTCAGCTTCTGCGCCAGAACTCATGCAAGTGGATCGGCTCAAACTGTCTGAGAAACGCCGTATGGAGAGACAAACCCAGGGTTTTTGTTTCTACTGTGGCAGTGCCTCCCAACTGCTCCGTGCCTGCCCGGAACGTCCGGAAAACTCCTCCGACTTGGTCAGGTAAGAGAGGCGTCCCTAGGTGTATGTGATACCTCTCTACCCCTCACTCAGTCTGTCTTGCTTGTCTTGCTGCATGTCAGTGGTAAGCATTTTTCTTTGGCAGCATCCTCGCATCCGTGGATGGCAAGCCTCTAAAAGAGACCATTACTCAGGTCACGCAGGAGGTAGAACTCCAAGTAGGGTCCCTGCACAAGGAGAGAATCGCCTTTTATGTGTTAGCTGGCATCTCTTATCCAGTTCTTCTCAGCCTTCCTTGGTTGCGGACTCACGAGCCCACCTTGGACTGGCACAATGGTAACATTTTGCGCTGGGGGGAGTCCTGCCGGGCAAGGCGTCTGCTGCCGGTGCGTCCTGTAGGTGGTCCCTGTTTCCCCTCCATTTCCTCCGGGTTGAACGCCATTTACAGTTCCTTCTCGGATGTCTTCAACTAGAAAGAGGCAGAATCTCCCTCTGCACCGACCTTACGATTGCCCTATCAATCTCATTCCTGGAGCCATCACTAAGAGGGGTAGGATTTATCCACTCTCGCCTGCAGAGACTCAAGCCATGTCGGAGTACGTTCACAAGAAAATCTGGCCAGAGGCTTCATTCGAAAGTCTTCCTCTCCTGCAGGTGCAGGCTTCTTCTTTGTAAAGAAGAAGGATGGCTCCCTTTGTCCGTGCATCGACTACAGAGGCCTAAACAACATTACGATAAATAACAAGTACCCATTGCCACTCATCCCCGAACTCTTTGATCGCCTGAGAGGAACACGAATATTTGCCAAACTTGACCTTCATGGAGCCTATAATCTGGTCCGAATTTGTGCTGGGGATGAGTAGAAGACTGCATTCAACACACTTGATGGTCACTATGAGTACCTAGTTATGCCTTTTGGCCTCTGCAACGCGCCTGCGGTATTTCAGGAGCTCGTAAATTATATTTTTCGATATCTCCTCTACTCCTGTGTCATAGTCTACCTAAACGACATCCTAGTCTTTTCTCCGGATCTTTCCACCCACCGACAAGATGTACGTCAAGTTCTGCAACGTCTAAGGGAAAACCATCTTTTCGTTAAATTAGAGAAATGCGTCTTCGAACAGCCCTCCTTGCCTATTCTAGGTTATATTGTCTCGAAGTCTGGACTGAAGATGGATCCCGAGAAAGTATCCGCTGTCCTCAACTGGCCTCGTCCCCTTGGACTCAAAGCTCTTCAACGCTTTCTCGGCTTTGCCAATTATTATAGGCAATTTATTCCTCATTTCTCCTCCTTGACCAAACCTATTTCTACTCTCGTACGCAAGGGGGCCAACCCCAATCTCTGGTCTTCTGAGGCAGAGAACGCCTTTCAAACTCTGAAAAAAGAATTTGCTACGGCCCCTGTTCTCCACCATCCGGATTCCAATAGACCTTTTATCCTCGAGGTCGACGCATCGACTGTTGGAGCAGAAGCAGTTCTGTTGCAAAAAACCTCCTCTGGTCGAACAGTCACCTGCAGATTCTTCTCTAAAGCCTTCTCCCCTTGTGAATGCAATTATTTCATTGGGGACAAAGAACTACTGGCTATAAAATTGGCTTTAGAGGAATGGCGTTACCTTCTTGAAGGAGCTGTTCATCCCTTCACCATATTTACTGACCACAAGAACTTGGCCTACGTTCAGTCTGCCCAAAGGCTCAATCCTCGGCAAGCTAGGTGGTCCTTGTTCTTTGGAAGCTTTGACTTTGAACTCCACTTTCGGCCTGGTGATAAAAACACCAAAGCTGATGCTCTATCGAGGTCATTCCAGCCTGTGGATGAAGAAGAGAGCCCTGCACATATCATTGATCCAGCTAAGATCGTCACCGTGGCTCCCCTAAGTCTGGTCAACCCACCACCTGGCAAGACCTTTGTATTGCACTGTGACAGAGTGAGAGTCCTGCGTTGGGGACATTCCTCTAAGGTCGCCGGACATGCCGGGGCCAAGAAGACTCTGTCACTCATCTCTTGCCATTATTGGTGGCCATTGCTCCACCAAGACGTCTTAGAATTCATTGCCTCTTGCTCTTCCTGTGCCAGAAGCAAGGTCCCAAGACAGCTGCCTTCTGGACTCTTACATCCGTTGCCTGTGCCTTCTGTCGCTTGGAGCCATATTGCCATGGACTTTGTCACGGATTTACCTCTGTCCTCCAACTGTACCGTCATCTTGGTGGTCGTGGATCGTTTTTCCAAAATGGCCCACTTAATTCCTTTACCTGGTCTGCCTTCTGCTCCCGAGTTGGCGAAGATTTTCTTGCACAATATTTACCGACTTCACGGCTTTCCTCAGCATATCGTGTCGGACCGTGGAGTTCAATTCACCTCCCATTTCTGGAGAGCCCTCTGCGGACTAATGAAGGTGACCCTCGATTTTTCCTCGGCCTATCATCCACAGTCCAACGGCCAAGTGGAGCGAGTCAATCAAGCTTTAACTACCTACCTTCGGCATTTCTCCAATGCGCACCAGAACGATTGGGTTTCCCTGCTCCCTTGGGCAGAGTTCGCCTACAACAATCGTTCCAACAAATCCTCTTCTGAATCTCCCTTTTTTGTAGTTTTCGGGCAACATCCCAGCATTCCCCTTCCCATTTCCCCTACCTCGGGTGTACCGGCAGTGGACTCTTTGTCCTCAGAATTCTCTAAGATTTGGGAGGAGACTAAAGAGGCTCTTGAAAGAACTAACAACAGGATGAAGAGGTACACCGATAAAAATGCCTAGATGCTCCTCCTTATCTTCCGGGCGATAAGGTCAGGTTGTCCTCACATTATATCAGACTTAAAATCCCCTTTTATAAGTTAGGTCCACGTTACATTGGTCCCTTTGAGGTTTTGAGTCGCATCAATGACGTGACCTATAAGTTGAAATTACCTGCCTCTCTGCGGATTCCCAATACTTTCCATGTCTCGCTCCTCAAACCTGCGGTGTTTAATCGCTTTCACTCAGCTTCGTCCCACTCTCCTCAACTTAGCACTTCTGATGACATCTTTGACGTAAAAGACATTCTGGCCAAGAAGACAGTGGGATTCGGAGAGATCGTGGGAGCACCGGGAGAACATCAATGCTCCTCCTATCATGAGGAGGTTTCTATCCAACTTTAAAAAGAGGGGGAGTAAGAGAGGGGGTATTGTCACTCCCACGGACCCTTACCTGGGGGTTTCTGCCCCCGGCGCATCCCCGGTCTGCTCCCACGCCGCTCCCCGTCTGCCTTCTCGGGGTCGCAGTGCGTCAGTGGCCCACGTATGCGCAGTCGCCCTTCCTCTGCTGCATGGCATCATGAGAGGTCGTGACCTGGTGGCTCCACCTCATCATGGCGGCGCCCACCGGGTATTTCTCTTCAGCGTCTCTGCAGGTAAGATGCATGTTTGTCACTCGCGGTGGCGCCTGCATTCTCTGTGTAGCATCACCCTTTGCCCTTCAGGCCCCTGTATCCTATCATAGCCTGCGTGTTCTGTGTCTCTGCCCTGACTGCCATTTGGCATTCTGTCTTTGCCTGCCTGTGTGGTACCGGCAGGTACGCGGGATGCAGTGACGAGAGACGACTTTATGCTTTTGGTAATAACTTTTTATAAGTATAGATCAGGTGACTAGTCTAAGCTACCAAACCGTTAACAGGGATTGTCCTCGCAGGGACTCAACACAGGCAAACACGGATATATAAGAACACGACTACCCCGGCAAAGGCTGGTCACTATAGGGCTGCGGTATGGCCGACTACGGGTCCTTAGTTATATAATGTCACTTATCCGTCCTGAAGTCCTTGACGTCCTGGGTGATGGGTCTCCAGCGTAGCAGCCGCTGGGCCCAGCTGCTGAAGAACTGGCACAGTCTTCGAGCGTTCCGACGCCCAGGCGAAGCAGGGGCACAACAGGCCCCGGAAGAGTTCTCGGACAGATGGGCCGCAATCCCCGGACGGGGGTCAGTGGCTGAGAAGCGGAGTGGCGGTTGGCAAGCCACCGGCGCAACTAGCGGCTGTAACAGGGAGTCCGTGGCGGGCGACGGCCCGACTCTTTCCACGGACTGGAGCGGGGAACTAGTGGCTGCCGTCTGCAATGTACTGGCCGCAGCCGTGGTCGGGAGCGGGGCGGCTGCGGGTGGCGAGGGGTAGGCCACAGCCTCGGGCTCGAGTGAGGCGGCAACGGCCGCGGGTGACCGCGGGCAGACCAAAGCTGCGGGCTGGAGTGTGGCAGCAGAGGCCGCGGATGACCGCGGGCAGGCCACAGCAGCGGGCTGCAGTGTGACGCAACAGCCACAGGTGTCCGCGGGCAGACCGCAGGCCGGAGTGTGGCGGCAACAGCCGCAGGTGTCCGCAGGCAAGCCGCGGTTTGAAGCAGCCGACAGTTTGATGGCCGACAGAACAAACCACACAATGGTTCAATACCTGACCCAAAAAAGGAAAGCTTATAGACCCTGTAGATGCATAGGGACCAGACGATATTCAGCATAAAGATATATAATGCCAGAAAATGCTGGAAGCAGCTGGTGGGGTAAGGGTGTGGGGGGAGCAAGGCCCCACGCGTATCGCACACGCTGTTCCTTTTTTAATAATAATAATAATAATAATAATAATAATAAATTTTACTTCTATAGCGCCGACATATTCCGCAGCACTTTACATTTCAGAGGGGATTTGTACAGACGATAGACATTACAGCATAACAGTGATAGATTATAACAAATACCAAGAGGAAAGAGGGCCCTGCTCGCAAACTTACAGTCTATGAGGAAAGAGGTAGACACGAAAGGTGGGTGGTAACAGTTGCCCTGATTGTATGGACCAGCCATAATGTTAAGTGTGTAATAGTACAAACACAGAGGGCTAATGGATGCATAAAGCATGTGGGAACATGATGCGGAGAATTTGGTTATGGTAAAACTTTTGGCTGTGCCACACAGGGATAGATTAGGTTAATGTGTTGAGGCGATAGGCCAGTCTGAATAAATGCGTTTTCAGGGCACGCTTAAAATTGTGGGGATTGGGGACTAATCGTATTGACCTGGGAAGTGCATTCCAAAGAATTGGCGCAGCACGTGTAAAGTCTTGGAGACGGGAGTGGGAGGTTCTGACTATTGAGGATGCTAACCTCAGGTCATCAGCAGAACGGAGGGCGCGGGTAGGGTGGTATACTAAAACAAGGGAGGAGATGTAGGGTGGTGCTGAGCCATGGAGGGCTTTGTGGGTGAGGGTAATAAGTTTATACTGAATTCTGGAGTGGATGGGTAGCCAGTGTAATGACTGGCACAAGGTAGAGGCATCGGTGTAACGATTAGTGAGGAATATGATCCTGGCTGCAGCATTCAAGATGGATTGGAGAGGGGAGAGTTTGGTAAGAGGGTCATTTAACCCCTTAAACATGAGTTACTTGTTCAAATCTGTGAAAATGGGCTGTTTGCCCACTTTGATGCCAATTCTTATGCCCAGAACCCATTTGGGCCAGGCTGGAGGGACCTGGGTTTGATGCGAGGCATCACTATCTATGTATTCTTAGCGGAAGATCAGTGGCCCAAGGTCGTTTAACCCCTTAAAAACATCAGTTACTTATTCAAATCTGTGAAAATTAGCTGTTTGTCCACTTTGATGCCAAGAACCCATTTGGGCCAGGCTGGAGGGAACTGAGTTTTATGCGAGGAATCACTATCTGTTAGGCGTCAGGTTCCTGCCACTGCACAGCAGGAATCCAGAGCCTTGCACTCGGCGGTCTACCATTCTCTTTCGGCCGCAGAGGAGCCTGCTCAGCAGACTCATCATTCCCAGCGCTCTGCGCAGACCAGCACTGTGGGCTTGCTTGCTGTTGCCACCTCTGGTCCACCTATAGCAACGCAGGCTGGCCAGCAGTGAGTCTCTCCAGGGACTAAGTCCTCCTGTCGGTCCACTGAGCATGCCCGTGGAGTGATCTCCCATTGGAGATCGAAGGTCACGTGCTCAGGTCCTTCTCCAGCTCGGATCGGTCCATCCGAAAGGCCAGGAAGTTCTCAGAAGCACGCGGCTATAAAAGGTTCGCATGGCCACTCTGCCATGCGCTAGTATAGACTGCATTATTAGACTATGAAGAGTGAGTGTTGTATGCATGTATGAATGTCTCTGGTTAATGACTCATTAAGAAACCCCTACCCTTGGTATGCATGTGTTGTGCAGCCTAGCCTGTTAAGTGCCCAGGCTTAGGTGTAGGTAGGACAGAGTCTGAGACAGGCATCCGTCTCCGCCAGTGGCTCGGCACACCTCTGTGCACGTGCTCTACACTCTGTAGTCAGCGTCTATAGCGGCGTCCGCAGTTGCGCTCAGAAGGTCTAGAGGGACTCTGACCCCGTGTCCTTGGGGCAGAGTTCTGTGACCGCTTTCTGTACGCTCCTTGGCCGGGCTCTGTGAGTTAAACCGGCTCCAGCATTTATGTTCAGCGGTAGTATGGCTCTGTGAGTTACCAGAGTTCGCTTCTGTTCACACTGGGTGAAGTTAACCCACGTGTGACCTTTCCACACCGCTTTATACTCCCGTCATTACCTAGCAGCAGTGTATCACCTCTGCATGGTGGACCCTGGGCTCCGAACACACCTACTATTATTTTATAATTTGGTGCGTTCCACCAGCCCTAACACTATCTATGTATTCTTAGTCTGAGATCAGTGACCCAAAGTCATTTAACCCCTTAAAAACATGAGTTACTTATTCAAATCTGTGAAAGTGGGCTGTATGCCCACTTTGATGCCTAATCTGATCCCCAGAACCCATTTTTGCCAGGCTGGAGGGACCTGGGTTTGATGCAGGGCATCACTATCTGTGCATTCTTAGGGTGTGTGCACAGGCTGCGGATTCTGCTGCGGTTCCGCAGCGGATTTGGCTGCTGCGGGTCCGCAGCAGTTTTTGCTGCGGTGTACAGTACCATTATTCCCTATGGGAATAAAAATCCGCAGTGCAGACGGTGCGGATTTTTCCGCGGTTTTGAAACCGCAGAAAGAATTGACATGTCAATTCTTTCTGCGGAATCCGCTGCGGTTTGCCATCTCCTCCATTGTGGAGATGAAAAACCGCAGAGCAATCCGCAGGTAAAACCGCAGGTCTTTTGACCTGCAGAGTTACCTGCGGATTTTACAAAATCCGCACCCCATTCCGCAGCGTGTGCACGTAGCCTGAGTGTTAAATCAGTGTAACAAAGTAATTTAACCCCTTAAAAACATCAGTTACTTATCCGAATGGCCAAAATCGACTGTCTGCCCACTTTGATGCCAGTTCTCATTCCCAGAACCCATTTCGGCCAGGCTGGAGAGACCTTGTTTTGATGTGGGGCTCTCTGTTCTATATGTCTGTAGTGTGCTATCAGTGGCCCAAAGTCATTTAACCCTTTCATTATAATTTTTGTAGCTGTTTTTAAGTGTATTCACATCAGGGCACCTCGCTGCATTGTATGTTGTTATTGTGATGCTTATTTTTTTATGTTAAACCTATAAAAAACAGAAAAGAAAAAATGGCCGAATAAGAAAATGACGAATAAGAAACCAACTTCAGCTCTGAATAAGAAACTGGATGAATAAGAAATCAATTTCAGCTTCGCATATGACAAGGCTGAAGTTGAACTGAATTTCTGCATTTTCTGTAAATGGTTTCCTGTTCCCATTCCCATATTCCTGCCTTTCCCCCTCCCTAACAAATCTTTCTCTTCCCTCCTTCTTACTCTTTCCCTTCTTGTCTCCTCCCTTTTTTCTACTTCTGCTGATTTTTTTTTTCTGCATCCCACACCTAACTCCTGACCCATTGGAGCACAGTGAAAAAGAAATCAACAGATGGTGAAGGTTGTAGGTGAGAAGCTCAGTCATCATGTGAATACTAAAATGAGGCTCTGCAATCTAACAGAAATTGTAAGTTTATATCTGCGCTCACTTTGGTTCTCCGCTGTAATCACGTACTAATCTTTTCATATACAACATGTGTTTTCCTCTTCTTAATACTTTGCACAAATGTGTCTAGTGCATATGCTATCAGTTTACTATGTGTAATGTGAGTGAATGTTCCTGCTGGCTAAATACACATGCATTTAATGGAAAATATTTAACTAGATAAAGTACTACTTCCACATCCTTAGCAATCAGATTGCATCATACATCCTGTTTTGTTATTATTAAAATATACTTTCCATATATTCTATGGATCTGTGTATCTATGTACCCATAAATCTGTCAAAGGGGCATTTTCTGTAGCTGGAAGTATGAATACTGATTGGGTAAAGCACACACATAGTTAAATGCTTGTGTATTACTATTGTATGAATTACTAATTGATAGGTGTTGCTATTTACCCAAACCCATAATGAAAGAGGCCATGAAATCTTTGTATACAAATGTTAGTGATAAAAATAGGTTTTCCCACTTACAAAGTACATTTTAAAGACAACCTGTCAGCTAACACGTGCTGCCCGATCCACGGGTAGCATATATGAAGCACTGGCTGTATACCTTGCTGAGATCATATTTAACTTTTTAAAAACTGTGGTGTTTCAGAGAAAAACATACTTTAATAGCTGCCAGGTGCCGAGCCGTGCTGTGGACTAGTCGTACAGGTGGGTCACCGGCGGCTTCTCCATGCGCGCTGACCTGGATTGATAGGCCTGTGCCTATAAGCAGACAGGGCAGTGGGCATGGAGAAGCCGCCAGGGAACCTGCCTCTCCAACTAGTCTACAGCACGGCTCGTTCTCCGGTGGCTACTAAAGTACATATTTCTCTGAAATACCGCAGCATTTCAGAAATAAACATTTCTGGCTGGAATCCTGCATCCACTGTCTAATACATGCTGTCAGGTTCGCTTTAATCAACAGATCTTGGAATAAAAATAAGTTCCAAAATAGGATCTGCCAAACATGCTCCTGCACTAAAATAATCTTATAAATGTGCCCCTGCTGTGTACTGTATATTGGCTATATCTCACCGTGCAGGAACCTGGTCTGATCATACTACATCTCCTGGGCAGGGGAGGAAGCAAAAGAGAGTACACAGACAGGACAGCATGGGATCACTGTGTGCTAAATATTTCCCAGCCTGTTTTATCAAAGGAGTGAGTATTTCTGTCGTTGATCGGGCAGCATGTATCAGACAGTGGCTGCAGGATTCCAACCATATATGTCTAACTCTGAAATGTGGTGGCGTTTCAGAGAAAAGCATAATTTAACACCATACCGACATATGATGGCCTGGTATGCCATATGCCGACTCCCTGACTTTGATGCGGGCTCGCATGCCGAACCCACATCTTTCCCCACACATGACTGTTAATTTAATTAGCCATCATGTGTCTTTAACAGCCACAGGTGAAGCGGAGCTCAACCCCCACAGCTGTTAACTAGTGATGAGCGAACGTGCTCGGATAAAGTGTTATCCGATCATGCTCGGGTGTTATTTGAGTATCTTTGGCGTGCTCGGATATTATGTTTGAGACTCAGTGGCTGCATGTTTTGCGGAAGTTAGGCAATCCCCACATGTGTTGCTCATCACTACCTGCCTGTTGGCGCTTAGGCAGCTGCACACATTGCCTAACAAACAGACAATTCCCACATGGGCATATCATTCCATGCGCCTGTCGGAACACCCGTGACATGATTGTGGGGCTCTGATGGGTTATCATGTCAGCTGGGGGTCTGCTGAAGATCTATCTGTTTGTCATGACGATCCTCCTGTGAAAGCCAGCATTTAGCTGGTGTTCACAGGAGATCGTGATTTTCAGTATACATAGCAATGCCAATGCAGTGCTCTGTATAGTACAAGCGATCAATCGCAGCTTCAAGTCCCCAAAGGTGACTATTAACTACATTAGAAAGTGAAAACTAAAAGTCTGTAGTTACTCTATATGACTGTAGACTAATGAATCCTTACATCATGCACATTGCACACTGTGAGAATTCTCCAGTTCTGACACCATGAGTGGGCAGTCATGTGACCACTAGTGTGCGATATGCACACTTCAGCCACATTCTGACTAGACTTATCCAGCCTTGCTCAATACATTTGTATTGAGAGGCTGCACTCATGTAGTCGGCACATGACTGCACGTATGCAAATCACATATTTGCAGTCACATGACCCCCCGTCACCAGATAATGCTCACAGAACCCTATGTGAGGGTTCATGCAGACTTGTAGCCTAAGGCCAGACAACCTCTTTAATTTTGTAACAAAGAATGCAAGATTTTTAGTTTTTTGCTGCATGGATTTCTATTTGGTCTAATGTTTCTACGTTGTATAAGTTTTATTTTTATTTTTTTTAAACCAACTTTTTATTGATTTTGTTACATAAAATAAACAAATTATAGAATAAAAAGGATAAGTATTAGCATACAAAAATATATCAGACGTCGTAATAGTTATCAAGGAATCTCAATACATTCAAATAATCGTTCCAATTTGCCTTTTTCACCTCCTCCACGTTATATATTCTTCCTTCCTGTTTCCTCCTCCCATCCTTCAACAGTTTCTTATGTCTTAAATCCAAACTTACTTAACAACCCTGATTTGCCCATCCCTCTAAAATTTTCCCTGGTATGTTGGGAACTAATGCTTCTCTCAAGTCCCTATAGAGACCCGAAACGGTAATCTCATGAATGTCCCTTAATAAAATCGTGTCCAAGTGGCTTACCTCATATTCATTGTTTACGTTGCGTAATTTCCCCATTATCCCTTGCTTTAACTGTTCATACTGGAGAGTCTGGAATGGGCGCAAGTCATCCATCTCCGCTCTGTATCATGCATCAAGTCCCTTAAAGTCCTTATCCCCTTCTCCCTCCACTCTCTAAACAGGTCATTTTCCCTCCCCTGTAGGAAATCTGGGCTTGCCCAGATGTTAATGAATTTTGAAATATTCCATGCTAGCCCAAACTTTTTTCTAACCGCCTTCCAGGTCATTACTGTGTCCCTACATATCAATGAGTGTTTAATATTGGGTGGTAAATTTGGTATGGATGTATGTAATATTGATCTCAGGTCCTATGGCCTACAGAACTCGGCTTCTAAAGTCCAGTCAGAGTGTCTACTTGTTTGTCTAATCCAGTTAACTGCATGTCTCAAAATGCAAGCCAGGTTATAGCCTCTAATATTTGCTAGTTTGATCCCCCCCCTCTCCGTTGGTAGCATTAACCCCTTTACCCCCAAGGGTGGTTTGCACGTTCATGACCGGGCCAATTTTTACAATTCTGACCACTGTCCCTTTATGAGGTAATAACTCTGAAACGCTTCCATGGATCCCGGTGATAGTGACATGGTTTTCTCGTGACATATTGTACTTCATGTTAGTGGTAAATTTCATTCATATAACTTACGTTTATTTGTGAAAAAAAAATGGAAATGTGGCGAAAATTTTGAATATTTTGCAATTTTCCAACTTTGAACTTTTATACGGCACACAAAAAACTTAATAAGCAACATTTCCCACATGTTTACTTTACATCAGCACAATTTTGGAACCAACATTTTTTTTTGTTAGGAAGTTATAAGGGTTAAAAGTTGACCAGCGATTTCTCATTTTTACAGCACCATTTTATTTTTACGGACCACATCACATTTGAAGCCACTTTGAGGGGTCTATATGATAGAAAATGCCCAAAAGTGACACTATTCTAAAAACTGCACCCCTCAAGGTGCTCAAAACCACATTCAAGAAGTTTATTAACCCTTCAGGTGCTTCACAGGAATTTTTTGAATATTTAAAAAATATGAACATTTAACTTTCTTTCACAAAAAAAATATTTCAGGTTCAATTTTTTTATTTTACCAAGGGTAAAAGGAGAGATTGGACTGGAAAAGTTATTATGCAATTTTTCCTGAGTACGCTGATACCTGATATGTGGGGGGGGGGGAATTTTCGGCTCATGGCAGAGCTCAGAAGGGAAGGAGCGCCGTTTGTCTTTTTCAATGCAAAATTGGCTGGAATTCTGATCGGACGCCATGTCGCGTTTGGAGAGCCCCTGATGTACCTAAACAGTGGAAACCCCCCACAAATGACACCATTTTGGAAACTAGACCCCCTAAGGAACTTATCTAGATGTGTGGTGAGCACATTGAACCCCCAAGGGCTTCACAGAAGTTTATAATGCCCGGGCGTGAAAATAAAAAAATCGTATTTTTTCCACAAACATGATCATTTAGTCCCCAATTTTTTATTTTCCCAAGGGTACCAGGAGAAAATGTACCCCAAAAGTTGTTGTCCAATTTGTCCTGAGTACCCTGATACCCCATATGTGGGAGAAAACTACTGTATGGGCCCACGTCGGGGCTCGGAAGGGAAGTAGTGACGTTTTGGAATGCAGACTTTGATGGAATGGTCTGCGGGTGTCATGTTGCCTTTGGAGAGCCCCTAATGTACCTAAACAGTGGAAACCCCCCACAAATGACATCATTTTGGAAACTAGACCCCCTAAGGAACTTATCTAGATGTGTGGTGAGCACTTTGAAACCCCAAGGGCTTCACAGAAGTTTATAACGCCCGGGCGTGAAAATAAAAAAAATCCTATTTTTTTTCCCACAAAAATGATATTTTTGCCCCCAATTTTTTATTTTCCTAAGGGCAACAGGAGAAATAGGACCCCAAAAGTTGTTTTGCAATTTGTCCTGAGTAGGCTGATACCCCATATGTGGGTGTAAAACACTGGGTGCATGGCAGAGCTTGGAAGGGAAGGAGCACCATTTGACTTTTTCAATGCAGAATTGGCTGGAATTGAGATCAAACGCCATGTTGCATTTGGAGAGCCCCTGATGTGCCCAAACAGTGGAAACCCCCCAATTCTAACTCCAACTCAAACCCCAACACACCCCTAGCCCTAACCCTATCCCTATCCCTAACCCTAATGGGAAAATGGAAATAAATACATTTTTTTAATTTTATTATTTTTCCCTAACTAAGGAGGTGATAATGGGGGTTTGATTTACTATTTATGGCGGTATTTATTTTTGGCAGCTGTCACACGCTAAAAGACGCTTTTTATTGTAAAAATAGTTTTTGCATCACCACATATTGAGAGCTATAATTTTTCCGTATTTTGACCCACAGAGTTATGTGAGGTCTTATTTTTTGCGGGACGAGTTGACGTTTTTATTGGTATCATGTTCAGGCACGTGACATTTTTTGATCGCTTTTTATTCCGATTTTTGGGACGCAGAATGAACAAAACCCAGCGTTTCATGAATTTCTTTTGGGGGGTGCGTTTACACCGTTCCGCGTGCGGTAAAATTGATAAAGCAGTTTTATTCTTCGGGTCAGTACGGTTACAGCAATACCTCATTTATGTCATTTTTTTATGTTTTGGCGCTTTTATGCAATAAAAACTATTTTATATAAAAAAAATAATTATTTTTGCATCGCTTTATTCTGCGAGCTGTAACTTTTTATTTTTTCTCTGATGATGCTGTGTGGCAGCTCGTTTTTTGCGTGACAAGATGATGTTTTCAGCGGTACCATGGATATTTATATGCGTCTTTTGATCGCGTGTTATTGCACTTTTTGTTCGGCGGTATGATAATAAATCATTATTTTTTGCTTCGTTTTTTATGTTTATTTTTTAAGGGGTTCACTAAAGGGGTTAACTAATGGGACAGTTTTATAGGGCAGGTCATTACGGACGCGGCAATACCAAATATGTGTACTTATATTGTTTTGTTTTATTTCCAAAAAATGAATTTATTAGGGAATTTTTTTTTTTATTTATTTAGCGATTTTTTTTTTT
Organism: Dendrobates tinctorius; assembly: GCF_039654945.1. Classification (NCBI taxonomy): domain Eukaryota; kingdom Metazoa; phylum Chordata; class Amphibia; order Anura; family Dendrobatidae; genus Dendrobates; species Dendrobates tinctorius. Next base: position 7,835,390 of record NW_027361771.1, on the reverse strand, counting down.
TTTTTTAAATTATTTTTACACTTTTTTTTTTAACTTTATTAGGTTGTCCCAGGGGGGACATCACTGTCCTGTGACAGATCGCTGATCTGTCACATCACAGATCACTGTGACAGATCAGCAATCTGTCACAGGCAGTGTGCAGGTTTCCTCCTTGCCTGCGCTTTGCAGGCACTGAGGAAGCCAGCTCCTTGCAGGCCCCCGAAGGTCCCCGTCGCCATATTGGATTCGGGGACCTGCAGGGAAAGAGCCCCCACAGCAGCGCTGCACATTGCGCTGCTGTGGGGGGCTCAGGGAAGCACGGAGGGAGCCCCCTCCCTGCCGATGCTTCCCTTTAACCCCTGGTACACCGCGATCGTGTTTGATCGCGGTGTGCAAAGGGTTACTGTGTCAGGGGCGGTCCATGACCGCCCCTGACACATAGTGCCGGGTGTCAGCTGTGATAATCACCCGGCCGCGATCAGCGGCGCTCACCACGTGGGCGCCGCTGATCGCGCTAGACGTACTATCCCGTCCATGGGCATAGGGGCCCGGGTCCCATGGACGGGATAGTACGTCTGATGTCAGAAAGGGGTTAACTTATTAGCACTAATCCTCGGTCTCTTTCCCTTCCACAAAAGGTGAGAGAATGCCTTTGTCCATCTTTTTATGTTTGTATGTTTGAGAAGTAATGGGATTGTCTGCATGGGGTAAAGGAGCCTAGAGAAGCTCATTATTTTTATCAGATGATTTCTTCCCAAAAGGGTCAGCGGAAGATTAGCCCATCCCTGCAGTTCTTTCTCTGTACGTTCGATTAGTGGGGAATAATTTAAGGAATATAAAGCTTTTGGATCCCTCCCCACCAGCACTCCCAAGTATTTAATTGTGTTTCTGGCAATAGGAATGTCACATATTGAGCCTCTCTCTCGCTCCGCTCTTTTTTCTCCCAAAAAGAGTATTTCACATTTATTTTTGTTAAGTCTGAATCCTGCCAGTTTCCCGAACCCCTCAATTTGTGCTATGACTTCACTCAGTTGTGTTTTGGGCCTACTCATAAACAGGACAATATCATCAGCAAACAATGCCGAACACAGTGCTCTGCCCCCCACTTTGATTCCTTCAAACCATTGTCCACCGTTCAAATGTCTAGCCGATGGTTCGATAACTAAATTGAATAAGAAAGGTGACATCGGGCAACCCTGCCTGGTTCCCTTTAACCCCTTCCCGACATCCGACGGTATATCCCGTCCATGGGACCTGGGCCCCTATGCCCATGGACGGGATAGTACGTCGGGCGCGATCAGCGGCGCCCACGTGGTGAGCGCCGCTGATCGCGGCCGGGTGTCAGCTGATTATCACAGCTGACACCCGGCACAATGTGTCAGGGGCGGTCATGGACCGCCCCCGACACGTTAACCCCTTGCACACCGCGGTGTACCGGGAGTTAAAGGGAAGCATCGGCAGGGAGGGGGCTCCCTCCGTGCTTCCCTGAGCCTCCCACGGCAGCGCAATGTGCAGCGCTGCTGCGGGGGACTCCTTTCCTCCAGGCCCCCGAAACCAAGATGGCGACGGGGGCCTTCGGGGGCCTGAGGAAGCTGGCTTCCTCAGTGCCTGCAAAGCGCAGGCATGAGGAAGCCTTCTGCAGTGCCTGTGTCAGATCGCTGATCTGTCACAGCGATCTGTGATGTGACAGATCAGCGATCTGTGATGTGACAGATCAGCGATCTGTCACAGGACAGTGATGTCCCACCTGGGACTATTTAATAAAGTAAAAAAAAAATAAAAGTGTAAAAATAATTTTAAAAAAATCGCCAAATAAATTAGAAAAAAAAAATAAAAATATTCCCCCAATAAATCCATTTTTTGGAAATAATAAAAAAAAAAACAATAAAAGTACACATATTAGGTATCGCCGCGTCCGTAACGACCCGCCCTATAAAACTGTCCCATTAGTTAACCCTTTTAGCGAACCCCTTAAAAAATAAAAATAAAAAACGAAGCAAAAAATAATGATTTATTATCATACCGCCAAACAAAAAGTGCAATAACGCGCGATCAAAAAGACGCATATAAATATCCATGGTACCGCTGAAAACGTCATCTTGTCCCGCAAAAAACGAGCCACCACACAGCATCATCAGCGAAAAAATAAAAAAGTTATAGCTCGCAGAATAAAGCGATGCAAAAATAATTATTTTTTATATAAAAATAGTTTTCATTGCATAAAACCGACAAAAACATAAAAAAACGACCTAAATGAGGTATCGCTGTAACCGTACTGACCCGAAGAATAAAACCGCTTTATCAATTTTACCGCACGCGGAACGGTGTAAACGCACCCCCCCAAAAGAAATTCATGAAACGCTGGTTTTTGTTCATTCTGCGTCCCAAAAATAGGAATAAAAAGCGATCAAAAAATGTCACGTGCCCGAAAATGGTACCGATAAGAACGTCAACTCGTCCCGCAAAAAATAAGACCTCACATGACTCGGTGGGTCAAAATACGGAAAAATTATAGCTCTCAAAATGTGGTGATGCAAAAACTATTTTACAATAAAAAGCGTCTTTTAGCGTGCGACAGCCGCCAAACATAAAAACCGCCATAAATAGTAAATCAAACCCCCCGATATCACCCCCTTAGGTAGGGAAAAATAATAAAATTAAAAAAAAAGTATTTATCTCCATTTTCCTGTTAGGGTAAGGCTGTGTGCACACGCTGCGGATTAGGTGCGGATTCATCCGCGCGGATTTTGTAAAATCCGCAGGTGAAACAGCAGGTCAAAAGACCTGCGGATTGCTCTGCGGTTTTGTCCTGCGGTTTTTCATCTCCTCAATAAAGGAGATGGCAAACCGCAGGAGAATCCGCAGAAAGAATTGACATGTCAATTCTTTCTGCGGATTGAAAACCGCAGATAATCCGCGCGGAAAATTCCGCACCGTCTGCACTGCGGTTTTTGATTCCCATAGGGAATCATGGTACTGTACACCGCAGCAGAAACTGCTGCGGGTCCGCAGCAGCCAAAACCGCTGCGGAACCGCAGCAAAATCCGCAGCGTGTGCACACAGCCTTAGGGTTAGGGCTAGGGTTAGGATTAGGGCTAGGGTTAGGGCTAGGGTTAGGGCTCAGATTAGGGTTAGGGGTGTGTTGGGGTTAGGGTTGGAGTTATAATTGGGGGTTTCCACTGTTTGGGCACATCAGGGGCTCTCCAAATGCAACATGGCGTCTGATCTCAATTCCAGCCAATTCTGAGTTGAAAAAGTCAAATGGTGCTCCTTCCCTTCCAAGCTCTGCCATGCGCCCAAACAGTGTTTTACCCCCACATGTAGGGTATCAGCCTACTCAGGACAAATTGCAAAACAATTTTTGGGGTCCAATTTCTCCTGTTACCCTTAGGAAAATAAAAAATTGGGGGCAAAAATATCATTTTTGTGGAAAAAAATGATTTTTTAATTTTCACGTCCGAGTGTTATAAACTTCTGTGAAGCACTCGGGGGTTCAAAGTGCTCACCACACATCTAGATAAGTTCTGTGGGGGGTCTAGTGTCCAAAATGGGGTCACTTGTGGGGAGTTTCAATAGTTTAGGTACATCAGGGGCTCTCCAAACGCACATGACACCCGCAGACCATTCCATCAAAGTCTGCATTCCAAAACGTCACTGCTTCCCTTCCGAGCCCCGATGTGTGTCCATACAGTAGTTTTCTCCCACATATGGGGTGTCAGCGTACTCAGGCCAAATTGGACAACAACTTTTGGGGGTCCAATTTCTCCTGTTACCCTTGGGAAAATGAAAAAATTGGGGACTAATTGATCATGTTTCTGGAAAAAATACGATTTTTTTATTTTCATGCCCTGGCATTATAAACTTCAGTGAAGCCCTTGGGGGTTCAAAGTGCTCACCTCACATCTAGATAAGTTCCTTAGTGGGTCTAGTTTTCAAAATGGGGTCATTTGTGGGGGGTTTCCACTGTTTAGGTACATTGGGGCTCTCCAAAGGCAACATGACACCCGCAGACCATTCCATCAAAGTCTGCATTCCAAAACGTCACTACTTCCCTTCCGAGCCCCGACGTGTGCCCATACAGTAGTTTTCTCCCACATATAGGGTGTCAGCATACTCAGGACAAATTGGACAACAACTTTTGGGGTCCAATTTCTCCTGGTACCCTTGGGAAAATAAAAAAATGGTGACTAAAAGATCATGTTTGTGGAAAAAATACGAATTTTTTATTTTCACGCCCGGGCGTTATAAACTTCTGTGAAGCACTGGGGGGTTCAAAGTGCTCACCACACATCTAGATAAGTTCCTTGGGGGGTCTAGTTTACAAAATGGTGTCATTTGTGGGGGGTTCCCACTGTTTAGGTACTTTAGGGGCTCTCCAAAGGCAACATGACACCCGCAGACCATTCCATCAAAGTCTGCATTCCAAAACGTCACTACTTCCCTTCCGAGCCCCGACGTGTGCCCATACAGTAGTTTTCTCCCACATATGGGGTATCAGCATACTCAGGACAAATTGGACAACAACTTTTGGGGTCCAATTTCTCCTGTTACCCTTGGGAAAATAAAAAAATGGTGACTAAAAGATCATGTTTGTGGAAAAAATACGAATTATTTATTTTCACGCCCGGGCATTATAAACTTCTGTGAAGCACTGGGGGGGTCAAAGTGCTCACCACACATCTAGATAAGTTCCTTAGGGGGTCTAGTTTCCAAAATGGTGTCATTTGTGGGGGGTTTCCACTGTTTTGGTACATCAGGAGTTTTCCAAACGCGACATGGTGTCCGATCTCAATTCCAGCCAAAAACGTCAAATGGCGCTGCTTCCCTTCCGAGCTCTGCCATGCGCCCAAATAGTGGTTTATCCCCACATGTGGGGTATCAGCGTACTCAGAACAAATTGCACAATAACTTTTATGGTCCTGTTACCCTTGGAAAAATAAGAATTGAGGGTGAAAAGATCATTTTTGTGGAAAAAATATGATTTTTTAATTGTACCGCTGTACGTTAAAAACTTCTGTAAAACCCTTGTGGGTTCAAAGTTCTCACCACATATCTAGATAAGTTCCTTGGGGGGTCTAGTTTCCAAAATGGGGTCACTTGTAGGGGGTTTCCACTGTTTAGGTACATCAGGGACTCTCCAAACGTGACATGGCGTCCAATCTGAATTCCAGCCAATTTTGCATTGAAAAAGTCAAATGGCGCTCCTTCCATTCTGAGCTCTGCCATGCACCGAAACAGTGGTTCCCCCCCACATATCAGGTATCTGCGTACTCAGGACAAATTGCACAATAACTTTTGCAGTCCAATTTCTCCTGTTACCCTTGGTAAAATAAAAAAAATTGAACCTGAAGTATTTTTTTTATGAAAAAAAGTTACATGTTCATTTTTTTTAAATATTCAAAAAAATTCCTGTGACGCACCTAAAGGGTTAATAAATTTCTTGAATGTGGTTTTGAGCACTTTAAGGGGTGCAGTTTTTAGAATGGTGTCACTTTTGGGTATTTTCTATCATATAGACCCCTCAAAGTGGCTTCAAATGTGATGTGGTCCTAAAAATAAAATGGTGTTGTAAAAATGAGAAATCGCTGGTCAACTTTTAACCCTTATAACTTCCTAACAAAAAAAAATTTTGGTTCCAAAATTGTGCTGATGTAAAGTAAACATGTGGGAAATGTTAGATATCAAGTTTTTTGTGTGCCGTATTTCTGTGATTTAAGGGCATAAAAATTCAAAGTTGGAAAATTGCGAAATTTTCAAAATTTTTGCCAAATTTCCGTTTTTCTCACAAATAAACGCAAGTTATTTGAATGAAATTTTACCACTAACATGAAGTACAATATGTCACGAGAAAACAATGTCAGAATCACCGGGATCCATGGAAGCGTTCCAGAGTTATGACCTCATAAAGGTACAGTGGTCAGAATTGTAAAAATTGGCCCGGTCATGAACGTGCAAACCACCCTTGGGTGTGAAGGGGTTAACAAAGGAAACGTTCTTGATAAGAATCCCGGGTTGTTCACCCTAGCATGAGGATTCGCGTACAGCACCTGCACAAAATTTCTGAAAGCTCCATGCAAACCCAGATGATCTAACACCTGTTTCAGCCATGACCACCTCACATTGTCAAATGCTTTTTCCGCATCCAAGGTGATCAAGGCTGGAGTTTCTCCCCCTCTCCGCTTAGCTATGTCATCTGCCAACATTACTTTCCTGATGTTCGTCACTGCTGAGCGCCCCTTGACAAATCCCGCCTGGGGGAGATCTATAATCTCTGACAATATCGATATCAATCTATTAGCCATCTACTTTGCCAAAACTTTCAGATCCTGGTTGATTAACGAGATAGGCCTATAACTAGTTGGGTCCTCTAGTTCCTTTCCTGCTTTAGGGATGAGCTTTATGTATGCTGTGTTAAGGGTAGCCGATACTCGCTCTCCCCCTAATATCTTATTAAATAACTCCTTCAATACAGGTGAAATTTGTTCCTTTAAAATCTTGAAGAAACTGCCATTGAACCCATCTGGTCCCGGGGCTTTCGTTAAACTCATCTTTCCTATGACTTCCCCTATTTCTTCCTCCGTCACCTCCCTATTCAATATCTGTAGATGCTCCTCCATAAACTTAGTCATTTGCACTCCCCTTAACCATTCCTCTCCTTCTCCCCTCCTCACTAACCCCTCCTCTTTGTATAGATCTGCATAGAAGTCTCCCAGGATATCATTTATTTCCTTCAGATCTGTTGTTTTGTTTTCCAAAGCATTCCTCAGTGTCGTTATATGAGTCATTGGTCGCCTTCCCCTTGCCAAGTTTGCCATTAATTTCCCTGCCTTATTCCCGTAGCGCGTCAACTCAGCCTCCTGTTGCGTTCTGTACATGTTCTCTTTCCTTTCCACCCAGTTTTCAAAGTCTCCCTTTGCCTCCACCCACTATGCTTTTGTCACCCTTGATGGGTTTTCCAGAAAGACCGTATATGCTTCCCTAACTAACCGACTGGCTTCTTGAAATTTTACTTGCGCCTGTCGTTTTGCCTTCCTCATGTATCCCATCACCTTCCCCCTCAGTACTGCCTTGGCCGTCTCCCAAAACAACCCTATCACTCCTCTATGTTCCTAATTCGTCAGTGTGTACTCCACCCACCACTCTCTCAATATCCTGTGAAAGTTTTCGTCTGTCGCCAAGAAAGTGGGGAATCGCCAAATGTAGTCCTGTCCTCTCTGAGCTTTGTCAGCTACACTTGCTACCACTGGACTATGGTCTGAAATCACCATGTTTTCTATGTCAATCCCTTCCACCCTCTGCATCAAAGTCTCACTTGTCAAAAGAAGAAAAATCCGTGACCACGAATCTTGCAGGTGTGAGTAGTGCGTAAACTCTCTCTGTTGTGGGTGATACATTCTCCAGCAGTCGTGTAGGGTCGTGGTTTCCAACATCGCTTTTAAAGGTCCCTCCGTATGCCTCCCGTTTCCCCTGGCTTCTCCTGTCTTCTTCCTGGGAGACTACAGTGTTGAAATCACCACCCACCATTTTACACACTTCTCCATCAAGTAATATCCTGTTTGTTATGTTTCCCAAAAAATTTTTTTGTTCCGTGTTGGGAGCGTAAACATTGTGGATGCTAAAAGTGCCCTGACTGCCTACAATTTTGATATGTAGGTATCTTCCTTCCTCATCTGATTCTTGTGACTCCACCTTGTGTGCCAAGCTCTTATTGATCAGAGAGAGCACTCCTGCCTTCCTACCCTGTGATGCCGACCCATACACCTTTCCCACCCACATCTTGTTCATACGGAAGAAATCCTCTTTCCGCAAGTGTGTCTCCTGCAATAAAGCAATATCAGTTTTAAGCTTATAAGTTTTATTTTAAAAGACAGCAAACTACAAATTTCTAACTGTCCCAATTTAAAGGTCCTACCAAGGATTCTTTCAGACGTCCATGAGTCACGTACATGTTCTAGTGTTTTTCACGGATAGAACACGTACCCATTATAATCTATGGGACTGTTCACAATGTAAGACAGGGCTTACTGCATGTGTTGGGGGACACTCGCTTGGCAACGGGATAAAGGCACACAGTAACGGTTTTCTCACATAAACAAGTCCATGCGGTTTATTATGCAATCATAAACCATACCACAAACAGTCCATTACATACATCACTGGAACATAATAAACACCGACAGTCTGTTCCAATGGCAGATACTTCTCTGCCGTTATTATAACCCCCTTCATCTGGAGTTACCTTCCTGGAGCTCCTGCTCCACACACTGACCTCTTGTTAGTCCTGGTTCCCAGGGAAGCTGCCGAACTGGGATCACCGTCCTGGACAATGCCCTGCTCACCAGGCCACCTGACAGTTCCACACCCTCAGACGGACGGTAGCTTCCCCAACGCAGTACCGTCACAGACTCTGCCAGTCCATGGTCTCACCCTGTGCTCTTCTGGAAGTCCGTCCCCTCCTGGGAACTTACAGCACACAGACCTTTCAGGACCTTAGACCAATGAACATGTGACCCAAACCATGGTCACATTATCTAGCTGTAACCACCCCCATAGGTGGGTGGTGTATGTGTGGTTAGTCAGTCCCGTCCAGCTCTCCGACTAACCCTGTAAGCCCCACTTATAAGTAAATGAACATTTGTGGAACTGCAAGTCCCAGAGCAACAACATTTTGGGCTTACAGTGCAGAAGACAACCTCTATGACACATACCGGCCATTCACAATGATGCCGGTCACTGTCTCACTCACCATCACCGTTACGCCTCCATGCGTATCATGAGGAGCATATACAGCGCCCCCTAGCTGTAAAAGGAGTCACTGCTTCACAACATGTACGTGTTTTGTTTGCTAACCAAGTGTTCCCTTAAAAAATATAGGGAGACATGTCTGCTTTTGTTCTGAATCAAGAATCAAAATTATCCATATAAGTTTATGGGTCCATAAATATGGCAGACAGCTCATGGATGACATCAGTGCATTCTGTGCTGTCCGTGATTATCATTGTAATGTATGCAATTTGCATAATTGTACTCCAATACTTGTGCAGGGGTCTAGTCGGCACGTAATCAAAAGTATACAAATCACGTACATGTGGTCACTTGACCACTCACCCACACAAGAAACACATGGAAATCATGAGAATGTTGCACATTGCGTTCATTTCAGCCCAGACAATCACTTTAACCCCTTCACCCCCAAGAGTGGTTTGCACGTTCATGACCGGGCCAATTTTTACAATTCTGACCACTGTACCTTTATGAGGTCATAACTCTGGATGCCGGTGATTCTGACATTGTTTTCTCGTGACATATTGTACTTCATGTAATTGGAAAAATTTCATTCAAATAAATTGCGTTTATTTGTGAAAAAAACGGAAATTTTGCAAAAATTTTGAAAATTTCGCAATTTTCCAACTTTGAATTTTTATGCCCTTAAATCACAGAGATACGGCACACAAAAAACTTGATAACTAACATTTCCCACATGTTTACTTTACATCAGCACAATTTTGGAACCAAAATTTTTTTTGTTAGGAAGTTATAAGGGTTAAAAGTTGACCAGCGATTTCTCATTTTTACAACACCATTTTATTTTTAGGACCACATCACATCTGAAGCCACTTTGAGGGGTCTATATGATAGAAAATACCCAAAAGTGACACCATTCTAAAAACTGCACCTCTTAAGGTGCTCAAAACCACATTCAAGAAGTTTATTAACCCATTAGGTGCGTCACAGGAATTTTTTTGAACATTTAAAAAGAAATGAACATCTAACTTTTTTTCACAAAAAAAATAATTCAGGTTCAATTTTTTTTATTTTACCATGGGTAACAGGAGAAATTGGACTGCAAAAGTTATTGTGCAATTTGTCCTGAGTACGCTGATACCTGATTTGTGGGGGGGGAACGACTGTTTTGGCGCATGGCAGAGCTCAGAATGGAAGGAGCGCCGTTTGACTTTTTCAATGCAAAATTGGCTGGAATTCAGATTGGACGCCATGTCACGTTTGGAGAGTCCCTGATGTACCAAAACAGTGGAAACCCCCCACAAATGACACCATTTTGGAAACTAGACCCCCTAAGGAACTTATCTAGATGTGTGGTGAGAACTTTGAACCCCCAAGGGCTTCACAGAAGTTTATAACATAAAGCCGTACAATTAAAAAATCATATTTTTTCCACAAAAATGATCTTTTCACCCTCAATTCTTATTTTTCCAAGGGTAACAGCACCCTAGAAGTTATTGTGCAATTTGTCCTGAGTACGCTGATACCCCACATGTGGGGGTAAACCACTATTTGGGCGCATGGCAGAGCTCGGAAGGGAAGCAGCGCCATTTGACGTTTTTGGCTGGAATTGAGATCGGACACCATGTCGCGATTGGAAAACCCCTGATGTACCTAAACAGTGGAAACCCCCACAAATGACACCATTTTGTAAACTAGACCCCCCAAGGAACTTATCTAGATGTGTGGTGAGCACTTTGAACCCCCCAGTGCTTCACAGAAGTTTATAACGCCCGGGCGTGAAAATAAAAAATTCGCATTTTTTCCACAAACATGACCTTTTAGTCACCATTTTTTTTATTTTCCCAAGGGTAACAGGAGAAATTGGACCCCAAAAGTTGTTGTCCAATTTGTCCTGAGAATGCTGATACCCCATATGTGGAAGAAAACTACTGTATGGGCACACATCGGGGCTCGGAAGGGAAGTAGTGACGTTTTGGAATGCAGACATTGATGGAATGGTCTGCGGGTGTCATGTTGCCTTTGGAGAGCCCCTAATGTACCTAAACAGTGGAAACACCCACAAATGACCCCATTTTGGAAACGAGAACCCCTAAGGAACTTATCTAGATGTGTGGTGAGCACTTTGAACCCCCAAGTGCTTCACAGAAGTTTATAACACTCGGACGTGAAAATAAAAAAATCATTTTTTTCCACAAAAATGATATTTTTGTCCCCAATTTTTTATTTTCCTAAGGGTAACAGGAGAAATTGGACCCCAAAAATTGTTTTGCAATTTGTCCTGAGTAGGCTGATACCCTATATGTGGGGGTAAAACACTGTTTGGGCGCATGGCAGAGCTTGGAAGGGAAGGAGCACCATATGACTTTTTCAACTCAGAATTGGCTGGAATTGAGATCAGACGCAATGTTGCATTTGGAGAGCCCCTGATGTGCCCAAGCAGTGGAAACCCCCAATTCTAACTCCAACCCGAACCCCAACACACCCCTAACCCTAATCTCAGCCCTAACCCTAGCCCTAACCCAAGCCCTAACCCTAACCCTAGCCCTAACCCTAACCCTAGCCCTAACTGTTGTAAGTTCATTTTCCCCTTCGTCACTGAGGTCTGTGAACTCCCTATTCTGGTGAAGGAAGGTAATGAGTCTGATTATCAGGCACCTGAACCTGATGAGGATGACTGGCTGAGTGGAGTCATGGACTGGATATAAGGCTGCCGACGCCCTTCTGCCCTGCGGGTGATTTCTCTGTGGACTTCTAGGACACCAGTCTGATTCCTGCTCCTCTAAGCTAAGTTTTTCTGCTTTGCCTGTTTGCATTAGTGTTTTGTTTTTGTTTTCCTTGCTTTTCTGGATTCTGCCATTCCCTGCTGGGGTGAGCTGAATCTCCTTTTGCCTGTAGCTCTGTCTTCAGAATATTCCTGAGTACTGACATAGCTTTTTTGAAGCCTAGCGTCTTCAGGGCCTTTTTCACTGTCAGTCTGTTGGCTCTTATTTTCATAGGGTTTTTCACGGATTGCAGACAGCAGCCTTCCTGTCCTTTTTCTATGTAGCTAGATTTGGCCCCGTCTTTGCTCAGTCTATCTTTCTGCCTGTGTTAGTGTTTTCATCTTGCTTCACCATCATTATATGTTGGGGGCTGCCTATTGCTTTGGGGCCTGCTCTGGGGCAGTTTAGTTTTCCCCTTTCTTTCTTTAGGCCTAGCTATTTCTCCAGCTGTGATCGAGGGGTCTAGGGCATCGTAGGAACCCCCCACGGCTACTGCTAGTTGTGTTGATAGGTTCAGGGGTCTGCAATCCGATAGCTGCCAACTTCTCTGGTTTTCTGGACTTAGCTAGCATTTCTGTTTTTGCCTCCTACGGTGACTCAATCATAACAGAATCACCCGCCATACCGCAGATCCTAGGGTACTCAATAGCAGGAAAGAATTGTGTTTAAAAAAAAAAAAGAGTGTGTATATTCTTTCCTCTATATCTCTGAGGCCGTAGGGGGATTTTTTTTTTTCTCTCAATGGAGATAAAGCAATTGTCTGATCGTGTGGAGCAGCTCGCTGCGGAAGTGCAGGGAATTTCCGCCTACCTTGCTCGTTCGCATGCTGTTGAACCAAAGATCCCTACACCTGATGTATTTTTTGGGGATCGATCTAAATTTTTGAGTTTCAAAAATAATTGTAAATTATTTTTTGCCTTGAAGCCTAACTCGTCAGGGAGCTCCGCGCAGCAGGTTAAAATTGTCATCTCTTTGCTGCGTGGCGATCCCCAGGATTGGGCGTTTTCTTTGAAACCAGATGATCCTATTCTGACTAATGTGAACACATTCTTTCAAGCTTTGGGGTTGTTGTATGACGAACCTAATGCTATTGATCAGGCTGAAAAGACCCTGTTGGCATTGAACCAGGGTCGAGATTCTGCAGAGTTGTACTGTCAAAAGTTCAGAAAGTGGGCGGTCCTTACTACCTGCAATGATAATGTCTTGGCTGCTCTCTTTCCGAAGGGTTTGTCAGAAGCCGTAAAAGATACTATGGTGGGATTTCCTGTTCCCTCTGGTCTGGACGATTCTATGTCATTAGCCATTCAGGTTGATCGGCGTTTACGTGAACGCAGGATTGCACGAGAGGTGTTGCCACCGGTTGAACAGACATCTGAACCTATGCAATGTGATAGAGTTTTGCCTAAGACGCAATGTCAGGAGTTCAGAAGGCGTAATAAGCTGTGTTTTTTCTGTGGAGATGCCTCGCATATTATTTCTGTTTGTCCTAAACGAGAGAAACGCTTTGCACACACGTTTTCTGTTGGTGGTGTTCAACCTAAGTTTCTTCTGGCAATTACTCTGATCTGCTCCCTGTCCACATTTTCTGCGAAGGCTTTTGTGGATTCGGGAGCAGCTAAACCTAATGGACTTGGATTTTGCTAAATGTTGTGGTTTTCCGATGACACCTCTGCAGACGCCTATCCCTTTGAGGGGGGTTGATGCTACTCCTTTGGCTAAAAATAAACCTCAGTTTTGGACCCAGGTGGTCATGCGGGTCGCCCCAGACCATCAAGAAAATTGCAGATTTTTGGTGTTGCATGGTCTGCATGATGCCGTTGTTCTGGGGTTTCCCTGGTTGCAAATTCATAATCCAGTTTTGGATTGGAAATCTGTGTCTGTAGTGAGTTGGGGTTGTCGGTGTACCTTTAGTGAGGCTCCGGTTTTTTCCACCTCTCCTCAGTCGCATGATGTTCCTGACTATTTAGCGGACTTTTATGATGTATTTAGTGAGAATGAGTCTGCGTCCTTGCCTCCTCATAGGAGTTATGACTGTGCAATTGAACTAAGCCCGGGGTGTAAATTTCCCGAGGGTCGGCTCTTCAATTTATCTGTACCCGAGCACGAGGCTATGCGGTCCTATATTAAGGAGGCGTTGGAGAAGGGTCATATTAGACCATCCTCTTCACCCTTAGGTGCCGGTTTTTTTTTGTGGCCAAAAAGGATGGTTCTTTAAGGCCTTGTATTGATTATCGTGCCCTCAATAAAATTACTATTAAATATCAGTATCCGTTACCCCTGATTTCGGATCTATTCTCTAGAGTTAGAGGTGCTTGCTGGTTTACTAAGCTTGACCTCAGGGGGGCGTATAATCTTATCCGCATTAAGCAGGGGGATGAATGGAAGATGGCGTTTAATACTCCGGAGGGACATTTTGAGTACCTGGTGATGCCTTTTGGGCTCACTAATGCCCCTTCTGTCTTCCAGTGCTTCATGAACGATATTTTCCGAGACTTTGTCGATAAATTTTTGATTATCTATCTGGATGATATTTTGATCTTCTCCAAGGATTGGGATTCTCATGTGGAACATATTCGGACTGTGTTCCGGATCTTGAGGGAGAATTCCCTGTATGTCAAAGGATCGAAATGCCTTTTTGGAGTACAGAGGATTTCATTTTTGGGATTTATTTTGTCTCCGTCAACTATTGAAATGGACCCGGCCAAGGTACAGGCCATTTATGATTGGGTTCAGCCCAATTCTTTGAAGGCCCTCCAGAAGTTTTTGGGTTTTGCTAATTTTTATTGGAAATTTATAGCAAAATTTTCTAGTATTGCCAAGCCATTGACTCATCTGACTAAGAAGGGTGCTGATGTGTTGAATTGGTCTCTGGAGGCTGTTTCTTCCTTTCAGGAGCTGAAGCGAAGATTTACCTCCGCCCCGGTTTTGCGGCAACCTGATGTCTCACTCCCGTTCCAGGTAGAGGTGGATGCTTCTGAGATTGGTGCAGGAGCTGTTTTGTCCCAAAAGGATCCTGTAACAGCTAAAATGAATCCCTGTGCTTTCTTTTCCCGAAAGTTCTCTCCATCTGAACGTAACTATGATGTGGGGAATCCGGAACTGTTGGCCATGAAATGGGCATTTGAGGAGTGGAGACATTGGTTGGAGGGAGCTAAACATCAAGTTGTGGTCCTCACTGACCACAGGAATTTGATTTATCTAGAGTCGGCTAAACGCTTGAACCCTAGACAAGCTAGGTGGGCCTTGTTTTTTACATGTTTTGATTTTGTGGTTTCTTTTCTTCCTGGAACGAAGAATGTCAAGGCAGACGCCCTCTCTAGGAGCTTCTTTGCTGATTCTCCTGTGGTGACCAAGCCTGCTACCATCTTAGGCGAAGGGGTAGTTCTTTCTGCCATCTCGCCCGATTTGAGACTTGCTCTGCAAGAGTTCCAGGAGGACAAACCTGAGCGTTGTCCCAGTGGAAAGTTGTATGTTCCTGACCAGTGGAAGAAGAGAGTGATGTCTGAAGTTCATTGCTCTGCATTGGCTGGTCATCCAGGTATTTTTGGTACTAGAGATCTGGTGAGTCGCTCTTTTTGGTGGCCCACCTTGTCTCATGATGTCAGGAATTTTGTGCAGTCCTGTGGGACTTGCTCCCGGTCTAAATCTTGTTCTCGTTCTAGTGGGTTGTTGATGCCTTTGCCTGTCCCCAGGAGGCCATGGACCCATATTTCAATGGATTTCATCTCTGATATGCCGGTCTCTCAAAGAATGACTGTTATTTGGGTGATTTGTGATAGGTTCTCTAAGATGGTTCATCTTGTACCACTCACTAAGTTGCCATCTTCCTCTGAGTTGGTGCCCCTGTTTTTGCAACAGGTGGTTCGCTTACACGGGATTCCTGAGAACATTGTATCTGACAGAGGAGTTCAGTTTGTGTCTAGATTTTGGAGGACTTTCTCTTCCAAGCTGGGAATTCAGTTGTCCTTCTCCTCTGCTTTTCACCCTCAGACCAATGGACAGACAGAGAGAACAAACCAGACCTTGGAGTCGTATTTGAGATGTTTTATTTCCGCTAATCAGGATGATTGGGTTTCATTTTTGCCCTTGGCCGAATTTGCTTTAAATAATAGAGCTAGTTCTGCCACTTTGATGTCACCTTTTTTTTGTAACTTTGGGTTTCATCCTCGATTTTCTTCAGGGCAGGTGGAGCCTTCTGCCTGCCCAGGTGTTGACACTGTGGTGGAGAGAATGCACCAGATCTGGGACCAAGTGGTGGATAAGTTATCTCTCTCCCAGGAAAAGGCCCAGCGGTTTTCCAATCGACATAGGACCATTGGTCCCCAGTTTAAGATTGGTGATATGGTGTGGTTATCATCCAAAAATATTGCTATGAAGGTGGCTTCTCCTAAGTTTAAGCCTAAATTTATTGGACCTTACAAGATTTTGGAGATTATTAATCCGGTCTCTTTCCGTTTGGCTCTTCCTGTCACATTTAAAATCCATAATGTGTTCCATAAGTCCTTGTTGAAGAGGTTTGTTGAACCAGTTGTTCCTGGGGTGGCACCTCCGGACCCTGTATTGGTTGAAGGTAACATGGAATATGAGGTAGAGAAAATACTGGATTCCCGTCTGGCTAGACGGAGACTCCAGTATTTGGTTAAGTGGAAGGGTTATGGTCAGGAGGATAATTCCTGGGTCTCTGCCTCTGATATTCATGCCAAAAGATTGGTGCGTGCCTTTCATCGGGCTCACCCTGATCGCCCTGGTGGCGTGGTTGAGGGTTCGGTGACCCCTCCTCAAGGGTGAGGTACTGTTGTGAGTTCATTTTCCCCTTCGTCACTGAGGTCTGGTGAACTCCCTATTCTGGTGAAGGAAGGTAATGAGCCTGATTATCAGGCACCTGAGCCTGATGAGGATGACTGGCTGAGTGGAGTCACGGATTGGATATAATTCTGCCGACGCCCTTCTGCCCTGCGGGTGATTTCTCTGTGGACTTCTAGGACACCAGTCTGATTCCTGCTCTTCTAAGCTAAGTTTTTCTGCTTTGCCTGTTTGCATTAGTGTTTTGTTTTTGTTTTCTTTGCTTTTCTGGATTCTGCCATTCCCTGCTGGGGTGAGCTGAATCTCCTTTTGCCTGTAGCTCTGTCTTCAGAATATTCCTGAGTACTGACATAGCTTTTTTGAAGCCTAGCATTTTCAGGGCCTTTTTCACTGTCAGTCTGTTGGCTCTTATTTTCATAGGGTTTTTCACGGATTGCAGACAGCAGCCTTCCTGTCCTTTTTCTATCTAGCTAGATTGGACCCCGTCTTTGCTCAGTCTATCTTTCTGCCTTTGTTAGTGTTTTCATTTTGCTTCACTGTCATTATATGTTGGGGGCTGCCTATTGCTTTGGGGTCTGCTCTGGGGCAGTTTAGTTTTCCCCTTTCTTTCTTTAGGCCTAGCTATTTCTCCGGCTGTGATCGAGGGGTCTAGGGCATCGTAGGAACCCCCCACGGCTACTGCTAGTTGTGTTGATAGGTTCAGGGGTCTGCAATCCGATAGCTGCCAACTTCTCTGGTTTTCTGGACTTAGCTAGCATTTCTGTTTTTGCCTCCTACGGTGACTCAATCATAACACCTAACCCTAGCCCTAACCCTAACCCTAATGGAAAAATGGAAATAAATACATTTTTTTTTATTTTATTATTTTTCCCTAACTAAGGGGGTGATAACGGGGGGTTGGATTACTATTTATGGCGGTTTTTATGTTTGGCAGCTGTCGCACGCTAAAAGACGCTTTTTATTGTAAAAATAGTTTTTGCATCACCACATATTGAGAGCTATAATTTTTCCGTATTTTGACCCACTGAGTCATCTGAGGTCTTATTTTTTGCGGGATGAGTTGACGTTTTTATCGGTACCATTTTCGGGCATGTGACATTTTTTTATCGCTTTTTATTCCGATTTTTGGGACGCAGAATGAACAAAAACCAGTTTCATGAATTTCTTTTGGGGGAGTGCGTTTACACCGTTCCGCGTGCGGTAAAATTGATAAAGCGGTTTTATTCTTTGGGTCAGTATGGTTACAGCGATACCTCATTTAGGTTGGTTTTTTATGTTTTGTCGGTTTTATGCAATGAAAACTATTTTATATAAAAAATTATTTTTGCATCGCTTTATTCTGCGAGCTATAACTTTTTTATTTTTTTGCTGATGATGCTGTGTGGCAGCTCGTTTTTTGCGGGACAAGATGACGTTTTCAGCGGTACCATGGATATTTATATGCGTCTTTTTGATCGCGCGTTATTACACTTTATGTTTGGCGGTATGATAATAAATCATTATTTTTTGCTTCGTTTTTTTTTATTTTTATTTTTTAAGGGGTTCGCTAAAGGGGTTAACTAATGGGACGGTTTTATAGGGCGGGTCGTTACGGACGCGGCGATACCTAATATGTGTACTTTTATTGTTTTTTTTTTTCAAAAAATGAATTTATTGGGGAATATTTTTTTTTTTTACTAATTTATTTGGCGATTTTTTTTTTTTTTTTTTTTTTTTTAAATTATTTTTACACTTTTTATAATTATTTTTTTACTTTATTACATTGTCCTAGGTGGGACATCACTGTCCTGTGACAGATCGCTGATCTGTCACATCACAGATCACTGTGACAGATCAGCGATCTGTCACATGCAGTGCCGAAGGCTTCCTCATGCCTGCGCTTTGCAGGCACTGAGGAAGCCAGCTTCCTGCAGGCCCCCGAAGGCCCCCGTCGCCATCTTGGATTCGGGGGCCTGGAGGAAAGGAGCCCCCCGCAGCAGCGCTGCACATTGCCCCTGACACATTGTGCCGGGTGTCAGCTGTGATAATCAGCTGACACCCGGCCGCGATCAGCGGCGCTCACCACGTGGGCGCCGCTGATCGCTGAGACGTACTATCCCGTCCATGGGCATAGGGGCCCAGGTCCCATGGACGGGATAGTACGTCGGATGGCAGGAAGGGGTTAAAATACTCACGTCAACTTTTAAATTGCAACACCAAGAATGAAAAGTCATGGAATTACAGAAATCACAGGATGAATAGACATGTGAATTACTGTATATGCAAATGATGAAAAAATGAAGACACAATTTTCAAACCATCTTGGTTTATTCAGCATTTTTTATTATATAACTTCTATGACTTGTCCGACAGTCTAAGGCCATGGTCACACGTTCAATATTTGGTGAGTATTTTACCTCAGTATCTGTAAGCCAAAACCAGGAGAGGAACAGTCAGAGGAAACGTATAATAGAAACCCGTCACCACTTGTGGATTTATCCCCCACTCCTGGTTATGGCTTACAGATACTGAGGTAAAATACTGACCAAATACTCAGTGTGCACGTGGCCTAATAATTCAGACACCTGTCTATTTATAGCGACTAGAAATGTTCTTCTAATTTAGTAATGTCACTTGTAACTGTATACTTTGAGCCTATGGTACGAGCGGCTATGAGTGTGGTAAACGTAGATGTGGGGGTGGGTCCAGGGCCGGTTCTAGGCAAAGTGGGGCCCTAGGCAAAGTTTAAAATGGGGCCCCAAATGCTGACATATTGCACATCACACAGAGCATTTCAATTGTATTTATATGCGCTGCGTTCAGGCCGCTAAATGAATGTGAGCGACAAAATTGAAGAAGTCGTTCAACACTTCTTTCCCGGCCTCTTTCCACCTTCTGAGAAAGAATGATGGGAACAGAATGATCACTAATGGATCACTAAGGTTGTGTACACGTTGCGGTTTGTGCTGCGGATCCGCAGCGGACTTGGTCCTGCGGATCCGCAGCAGTTTCCATGCGGTTTACAGTACCATGTAAACCTATGGAAAACCAAATCTCCCGTGCACATGCTGCGGAAAATTCCGCGCAGATTTGCTGCGGTTTATTTTCCGCAGCATGTTACTTATTTTTTGCAGAACCGCAGCTGCAGTGTATGTTCCGGGACATACAAATCAATCAATCTCTCTCATCCGCACTGCCAAACCGCACTAGATCCTGCATCAAATCCGCTGTACACATGCTAGGAATCCGGAGAAAAAATGCATGTGTTTTACCCTGTGGTTTCTGCCAAGAGATATGGATCCTCTGCAGAAAAAGCCGCAGACTAATCCGCAACGTGTGCACACACCCTAACAGATCACCATACAGTATCATGTTATCAGCAGCAGATCTACAGCTTACACCCCATAGTCCTCCATATAATATAATCTGCCCCATAGTCCTCCAAATAGTATAATACACTCCTCAGTCCTCCATATAGTATAATACACTCCTCATAGCCCTCCATATATTAAAATACACTGCTCAGTCCTCCATATAGTATAATACACTCCTCATAGTTCTCCATATAGTATAATGCACCGTCATAGTCATCCATGTAGTACAATTCATTTCCCATAGCATAATGCACCCCATAGTTCTTCATATAATGTATTCCCCATAGTCCTCAATACAGTATAATGCAGCCCACATATAGTATAATGCAGCCACCCCTGCAGCCACCTCACAAAGTATAATGCAGCCACTCCACAGAATATAATGTAACCCCCCCATATAATATAATGCAGCCCCTCCATAGAATATATGGCAACCCCTCATAGGATATAATGCAGCCCCTTATATAGTATAATGTAGCCCACCCATAGAATATAATGTAGCCCCAAATAGAATATAATACAGCCCACCTCCCCATAGAATATAATGTAGCCCCCATATTATATAACACAGCCTCCTGTTATGATTGGGTCACCGAGGAGGAAAGCAAGACCAAGCTAAGCCACAGAAAACCAGAGAGGTTGGTAACTAAGCGGATTGCAGACCCCTGATCCTATCCACACAACTAGCAGTAGCCGTGGAGCGTACCTACGATGATCCTAGACGCCTCGACACAGCCAGAGAAATAAATAAGCCTAAAGCAAGAAAGGGAAATGTAAACTGCCCCAGAGCAGACCCCAAAGGAATAGATAGCCCCCAAACATATATTGTCGGTGAGACAAGATGAAAACACAAATGCAGGTAGGAAAATAGACTGAGCAAACGATGGGGCCCACACTAAGTAGACAGGACAGGAAAGGAAAGACTGTCTGCAATCACGCAAAAAACGCTGGTTCAAAAAAATGCCCAACACGTCTGATAGAAAAATACTGAAGTCACTAGACTTCGCCCACTATATCAGCACTCTGGTATATTCTGAAAGCAGAGCAAAAAGAGGCCAATCTAATAAGGGACAAAAACAAACTGGCACAAGCAGTAACATAAGGATGGAAATTCAGCACAGCCCCAGCCGGAGCTGGCTGAACACACAAAACTGAAATAGACAAAACCAGATCAAATGTGAACAATAGCAAAAGGACACTTAGCTGAGCATGCAGGGACTGAGCTGGAAACTAAGACCTCAGGAGGCAGGAAAAAATCACCAGCAGGGATAGAGGGAGTCAGCTGTATTACATCCAGTCAGAAACTCCAGATCTCCAGTCATCTTCCTCAATATCAGGTGGCAGGCCTCTGTTAATTAGATCAGCTCCATTACCTCCAGTAACCACCAGAGGGAGCCCGGAAAGAGAACTCGCGACCCCTCCGTCAATACAAGTAGCTCCACTACCTTCACTAGTAACCAGAGGTAGGCCAGAAAGCGAATTCACAACAGCCTCCCCCTATAGAATATAATGTAAAATGTACCCCCCATGGTATATAACACAGCCGCATAGTATATAGACCAGCACCACATGGTATACAGCACAGCATGGTATATAGCCCACCATGGTATAATACGGCCCACCATGGTATACAGGCTGTATACCATGCTGGGCTGTATATCATGGTGGGCTGTATAATACAGCCCAGCATGGTATATAGCCCCCCCAGAATGGTGTAATACAGCCCAGCATGGTATAATACGGCCCAGCATGGTATATAGCCCCCCCCCAGCATGGTATGATACAGCAGAGCATGGTATAATGCAGCCCATCATGGTATATAGCCCCCTCAGAATGGTGTAATACAGCCCAGCATGGTATATAGCCTCCCCAGCATGGTATGATACAGCCCAGCATGGTACTGTATATAGCCCGCCCAAAATGGTGTAATACAGCCCAGCATGGTATAATACGGCCCAGCATGGTATATAGCCCCTCAGAATGGTGTAATACAGCCCAGCATGGTATAATATGGCCCAGCATGGTATATAGCCCCCCAGAATGGCATAATACAGCCCAGCATGGTATAATACAGCCCAGCACGGTATATAGCCCCCCCAGTATGGTGTAATACAGCCCAGCATGGTATATAGCTCCCCCAGCATGGTATGATACAGCAGAGCATGGTATAATGCAGCCCATCATGGTATATAGCCCCCTCAGAATGGTGTAATACAGCCCAGCAAGGTATATAGCTTCCCCAGCATGGTATGATACAGCCCAGCATGGTATATAGCCCCCCCCAGAATGGTATAATACAGCCCACCATGGTATATAGCCCCTCCAAAATGGTATAATACAGCCCAGCATGGTATAATACGGCCCAGCATGTTATATAGCCCCCCAGAATGGTGTAATACAGCCCAGCATGATATATAGTCCCCCCAGCATTGTATGATACAGCCGAGCATGGTATATAGTCCCCCCAGAGTGGCCCCACAGTCCAGTACTCACACTGATTTAAAAAAAAAAAAAAACACTCCTCACCTTCTCCTCGTGCCTGCGCTGCTGGCTGCTCCTGTCTCCTCCTGCTCTGTCTGGCACACAGTGAGAGCATGATGACGTCATCGCGCCCCCGCTGTGTTAGAGGCAGAGCGGGGAATGATGGGAAAGGGAGCGTCAGCTGACGCTCTCTCCTCAATCACTACCTCCTTCAATGCGGCAGCGGTGGGAGTCGGCGCTGGGGGCAGCTGCCTGGTCTGCCTGCCCCTAATGCCGGCCCTGGGTGGGTCACTGTCAGATGTTGTCAGAATCTGACATCACTGAGATGGACATCCAGTTTCCAATATTTAATTGTGTTCCTTTTCACTATCCTCCTTTATATTCCTTAATGGTTCTCCTAAGAGGTTAATTTAAAGAGTGAGATGTTGGTTACATCTAGTAGGTAGGTTATATTATAGATATGAGTATGATTTACTTAATGCATAAATCACCTAAGAAGAAAAAAAATACATTGTGCATAACAGAATTTTTTTCTAAGATAATTGAGTTATTTGAGTACAATTATCAAGTATCACATCTTTTAGGGTTATTCACATCTTGTGTATGTTTGGTATTTCCCATTTCCACAGGATATGCTATAAAGGTATGGTAGGTTTGGATCCCACCAATGGGCTCTGCATTTATAGCACGAACAGGCTGTAACAGGGTCTACCAAGCTGGGGTACCTCTTTCAGTACCACCCCGTGTTTTCGGAGGTCCGCTCTGCGTTGGCTGGAGTCTGAATGAATGACGCTGGCTGGAATTCCTTGGTTACATGGGCGCATATAAAAGATCACTGCTTCTCCATGTATTTCCAGTCTGACAACACTTTACTCACAGGACACAGAATATATCACACAGATACAGGGGGCAGGCCAATAGAAAGCGGCAGGCCAGACATGCATTACAAAAGCCGCAGGTGGCCGGAGCCTGCCGATGTTTACTGTGGAAATTACAAAGGTGGGGGGAGGGCGGACAAAAGGGGAATGCTGATGCATTAGGGACATGCATCTCATATAGAACCTATTATCCATACATATAACTGCACAACATATTCTGGGTGCTGAGTGGTTCTGTAACACGTAACACAGGCACTGATGTGTGCCGCTATCAGTGGAGATGTGGACAAAGTTACTGTATATTTATATGGAAATTCAAGTTATCTGTCTGTTAAAAACAGTGAGTAACTGTCCCCAAGTTTTGAGACAGATGTGGTGTTGAGTGATGGGACCCGCTTCCGCTACACATGTACTGGATGGTATTGCCCCTTTAGGCCATGTTTCCACAATGAATTATTGGTGAGTTTTGATGTTTGAGATTTTCTGCACCTATTAACCCTGAGTCAAGCTCTGCTTGAAACCCCCCTCACCCACTCAGTTTTACCACCATCCTTGGGGAGAGCAGGTGTGACCTCCGTGGCCTCTAAGGCTCATTGCACTTGAAGGTTCTCACTTTGATTATTTTGATCATTTTATGAATGAACAATGCACATTTTGTGGATATTTGGAAGAAAATAATTGTTTGGGTTTTCTTTTTTTAGAAATGGCCTCTCAGCCTCTCAGGCTCATTCGGCCTGAACACGTAATAATAATTTCTGATAAATGATATGATCTGCCAACCTTACTTTTCTCTCTGCCAATGTGTTTCTTCTGCTGAACTTTAACATCTGAATCTGATTGAATATGACTCCAGTAGCATCTAAGTGCCTTACAATTAAATTTTTTACCTAATTTTAATATTTAGTAGTAGTTATGTCCTGAAAACTGGAGGCTATTTGTCAACGGTTGCAAAATTTGGGTACTTTTTCATTGTTACTATTATGGTTATTAAATGAGTTTTTTTTGCATCTGATTTCGTATACTACATTTTAATACTTCCCTATGAAAGTCACTGATTAGTTTTAGAGCCCTGAAAGTGAGATAACTGGATATTATAGATGATTTGCACTCTGGTGCACTATAGATGCGCCTGACGCAAGGTTAATTAAATTATGTTACTTGCTTTTTTTCATTGCGTTTTTAAGTGTATGTTATTTTTTTACTCTGCAGTTTTTGTCTTTTGGGCGATGTGCACACATTCAGTATTTGGTCAGTTTTTTACCTCAGTGTCTGTAATCCAAAACCTGGAGTGGGTTATAAATCTAGAAGTGGTGACGTGTTTTTGTTATACTTTTCCTCTGACTGTCCCGCTCCTGGTTTTGGCTTACAGATGGAAAAGTCACCAAATACTCAACATGTGCCTTGTTGGTATGTCATGCTTTAACTAAATACCACCAAAAAAACGAGCAACTACAACAACCTCTTTACAAGAGACACACTCTAAAGTGAATCAGCAGACCAACATGAAAAAACCAAGTGCAAATAAGGTCTCATAAAAAATAGCATTTTATTTCAATTTTTTTAAAAGACTAATATAAATGAACAAACATAACCGGGGTAGAGTGTACATGTGCTGGCCCATCAGCCCCAATTCATGTTTCACGCAATGCTTCGTCAGGGGGCGTGTCAAGAATTTTGAAACATCGTAATACTGTCAGCAGTGGGACACGTGCCCTGACAAAGCTTTGGGTGAAACATGCTGTAAAATACATATATGAAATAATTCTCTGCTAAGTTTATTTACATGCATGCTGGCACCATCTTTTCATGAGTGTTCTGTTTGTGTCTTAATTATGTTTGGTCAATTATATTATTATTTTAAAATTATTGAAATAAAATGCTATTTTTTGAGACATATTTTGCACTCTGTTTTCTCATGTTGGTCTGCTGTTTTAACTAAAGCTGCTTTGTTTTTGATACTTCCTGGCATTTGGCTTTAACAAAACTTATAGTCATGTGTGGATTGCATGCGTTTTTGATGCGTTTGTGCAGTGGAAATGCACTAAAAATCATGTGTTTTTTTTGTATCTGCAGATTTTCCGCGTCTGAAGCAAGTCTATGGGAAAAAGCTGCTCCTAAAACTTAGTGTCCCTAAAAGAAAAATTGACATGTTGCAAATTTGAAACACGCACCGCAGGTTAGTTTGCACTTGGTAAAAAAAAGTACAGTGAGCATGAGATTTTTATAACACACTGGATAGTGATATCAGTTCCAATGGATCAGAATGTATGACCCCTATGAGGATAGATGACTACCAGCTGGGGATCTAGCTGAATGTTTGCACTAAAAGAGACGTGACTAGCATGTGTGTTATATATACAAAGTGATCTAATAGTTGCGGATCTGACAAGTCTCCTGACTGTGAAGCTGGCTATGTGATTATAACTAGAGTTGAGCAAATATCTTCAGTTCCCTTCTAATTCACAAAGCTATAGCGCTTGGAGAATAAGCTACAGCGGGAACCTGACTTCCTGGATTGCGCCAGCTGATCGG
This sequence comes from Dendrobates tinctorius, assembly GCF_039654945.1. Classification (NCBI taxonomy): domain Eukaryota; kingdom Metazoa; phylum Chordata; class Amphibia; order Anura; family Dendrobatidae; genus Dendrobates; species Dendrobates tinctorius. The sequence continues at coordinate 7,809,854 of NW_027361771.1, read as the reverse complement.
CGCCACAGCTGTCTCACTCTCACAGCACATGCATGGAGAGCCCAACACACAGGCTCTCCATGCATGTGCTGTGACAAAGCCCGCGAGACATTCAGCTGCGGCGGCGATCAGCTGTTCAGCTGGCGCAATCCAGGAAGTCAGGTTCCCGCTGTAGCTTATTCTCCAAGCGCTATAGCTTTGTGAATTAGCAGCGAACTGAAGATATTTGCTCAGCTCTAGTAATAACATAACATTTAGTGGTCACATGAATCTGCAGTTCCGTGACCAATGCAGACTTGATTATGTAGAATCTAGACTGGTGATTCTCCAGCAATAATCTGACCGTTAGTCAAGATTGTACTGCGGAATTTGTTTAGCGATAAAATCATTTTTATATCACTATTGCCAGTGAGCTATAATGTGTTTTATATAGATCTGAGTTTATTGATTATAAATAGTAACCTGCTATATTTAGGTATATATAAATGAGAGTGGACCCAAGTGGGGCCTCTAATTCTTACCAATAAATAGGTTCAGAGATGGAGTGATCTATTGACATGTTTTGCATTAGTATACAAATTGGCAATATAGCCTGGAGTGAAGGGACCCCTTTAGGTAAATAACTCCCGGAAGGGTAACACTGAAAGATTGCAATATTGAAATACCGGGAGATTCCTGTGTGATCTTGATATATTTCCCATCCATCATTAGAGCCAATAAGGGTTGTGCAATAAAAATAGGATCTATATGCACCCGCACTTTTGCCACTAAAATCACTTTTGTGGCACACTCATGCACACATTAGTTTTGTAATTTTAATTGTGTGCTTCCTTTGCAAAATAATAAAAGTTACGTTTTATTTTAGGATCTTTAATAGGGATCTTTAGTTGCCCCTTTGGCAAATTGTGTGTTAATTTAAAGGGAAGCTGTCACCTCTCTTTGCCGCTATAAATTGCGGCCACTACCTTTCAGGGCTTATCTACAGCATTCTATAATGCTGTAGATAAGCCTCCAACCCGACCTGAAAGATATGAACAATAAGTTTTATTATACTCACCCGGGGGGGCGTTCCGATGGGTGTCGCAGGTCCGGGTACGGTGCCTCCCATCTTCATGCGATGTCATCCTCCTGCTTGCTTCGTGTCGTGCTCCTGCGCAGGAATACTGATCTGCCCTGTTGAAGGCAGAGCAAAGTACTGCAGTGTGCAGGCACCGGGAATGGTCAGAGAGGCCCACAGCCTGCGCACTGCAGTACTTTACTCTGCCCTCAACATGGCAGATCAGTATGCCTGCGCAGGAGCGCAACATGAAGCAAGCAGGATGACCTCACATAAAGATGGGAGGCGGACCTGTGACACCCATGGGACCGGACCGCATTGGACCACATTATAGAATGCTGTAGATGAGCCCTGAAAGGCAGTGGCCATATTTTATAGTGACAAAAAGAGGTGACAGGTTCCCTTTAAACCGTATTCTGAATCCAGACAGTACTGTATGAGATTTTAACCTGATCTACTTTGCTGGAACTGTAAGGCTATGTTCACATGTTGAGTATTTGGTCAGTTTTTTACCTCAGTATTTGTAAGCCAGAACCAGGAGTGGGTGATAAATCCAGAAGTGGTGACATGTTCCTATTATACTTTTCCTGTGATTGTTCCACTCCTGGTTTTGCCTTACAGATACTGATGTAAGATATTGGCCAAATACTGAACGTTGACCATGAATCGCCAAAAATACATGGTGGGCACACAGACTTATGCTTCCAGCCCTTCGAGTTAATTACTGTTTACTGTCCAGTTGATTGCAGTGTGTGAGAGGCGATGCCCAAGGTGCCCCACCCAACTCACCGCATGCCCGTGTACGGTGCAGATGCTGTGTCATGATTACCTGATGCCAGGTGTCCCTGTCATGCAGGTGAAAGGGGAGGGAATGTCAGGCTAGGCTCCACAGGTGTGTCCTGGTGAGGGAGGAGAGCAGCTAGATTACAACTGTCACAGGTAACAGAGAAGAGGAAGGCTGCAGACCTAAAGGTGACCTAGGATGACGCGCCAGGTATTACTACAGAAGTAACTGTGAGCTTACAGTGGCTACAGAAGTGTAAGTCAGGACTGAAGGAGACAGATCCAGTAGTAAGAACTCTGCATTTCTAATTGGTCACAATGGGGTTTTTGAGAAGCTTTGTGAAAGGTAACTGTGATATCTAGGAGGACAGTAGGAAGGAACAGGAAAGGGAATGTCACCTGTGGTTTCTCATGGCTGTGACTATCAGTATGTCACATCTTAGGTTTTCTGTGTGTTCTGTTCAGTCTGCGTGTTTATCTATGTGCTGCATTTAGGAGAGGTGGGATGGATAAGGGTACGTGTTTGCATGAATGGTTTGTTAGTGTTTGCACGCAAGGATCAGCTATTTCATTAAAACCGCCTATCTAGCAGCATGTGTAGGACCTACATAATGTTAACTGGTCGAGGCAACATCCATTAGACCTTTGAAGGCGACCAGCACTTTTTGTTTTGTGCTACTTTAACTCTTCTGTGGGACCGGACCTTTGCACCCTATGTTGCTTGTCTTGACATTGCCCTTCTTTGTAGGACTTTTGGTAGGTATGCACCATTGTATGCGCTGCTCCTTGCTCCTATATAATGGAGCTGTTGTGTTTTTGAAAACTTTACTGCGCTTAGCAATTTGAGCTAAGTCACAGTGGATGCGATTTCATGACCTCGCACCTATTTTGTATTTGAAAATGTAACAGGACTGTGTTTTTTGTTTTTGTTTTTTCTCTCAGGCTTCTATGGGTAGTCTGGCAAAAAAACCACTAAATTTCCATTTGCGTTTTTAAGTGCAGAATAGCAACAATTCTACACTAAAAAAGGCAGGTTTAAATGAATAAGAAAAGAGAATATGAATAGAGAAAAGTAATAAAAAGAGCAGACTGGTATTGCAGACACGGTGAAAACGAATGTACAATTTTTGATTTTTCAAAATGTCATTGTCAAGTGCTTACTCGCTGGCCGCCTAACCTATCTCATGGTGCTATTGTAGCAAGATAAATGCTATCTACTTCCCTTGTCAGTGGTTTTAACATTCTGGCTCATCAGTGTGTGTGTGTAATAAACTATATATACTGCTGTGTGAAGATGTGCTTGTTACAAGTGCAGTTCCGATATACTGTATCTTGTAAGGGCATACAAAACGCATGAGGTCAGATGCCTAGTCAATTAAGTTGTGGCATTCTAGTCTTTATGTTCTATTAGTTAAGATTAATGAGTTCTGTACTGCATTCAAAGTGATCTAAAGACAAATTGATATTATTATAGCATACCATGACCTATGGCGCGGTCAGGCACTGTTGCTGTATGGATGTGTTATGTCATAAGTTCCTATCTTCGTAGACTGTTGTACATGCACCCAGGCTCACATCAGTTCACTCGATCCCTGAGATGTTTGGCATACAGACAACACTGGTGAACATGGCTTCAGGCCCCTATGTCTTATAGCCACTGTTCTGAAAGCAAGTCATACAGAGCTCTTATGAAAAACTGCGCCTTGATCATGTTCCAATATGGAGATTAGCCAAATATCATATACTGTTATACAAGTTTTCAATCTCCCTGGGAAACATAATCCTGTATTAGAACGTGGACAACAGTTTTTAAGTATATTAGTAGAGATTAATGAATCTGTGGAAATTCGCCCAACTGAGATTTTGCAATTGTAATATTTCCTATTAAATGGATTCCTATTTCCTTAACATATTTTATGTTAAAAAACTGAAATAGTACTTCAGCCTCTTGTGGAGGGAAATGCATCTATCATAGTAAAGCTTCATTCAGACTTCCATGATTTTTTCACGCATGCCCCATAGACTATAGTGGGTCCATATTTTGTACGGACATCTGATTGAGACACTTCCATGAAAAAATGATATTGGTATCATTAGTGTATCCTTTTTACCATCCATGTGTCATCATTGTGTCACTTTTTACATCTGTGTTATCATTGTTTTTCACAAATGGCTAAAAATTTAAATTACAAAGCTTCTCCTTTACTTTGAAGTGTTAAACGTGGACAGCACATGGATGCCATCCATCTGCTGTACATGGTTTTTCACGGACCCATAGACCTATATTGGCCCTTTTCCCTTTTTATCCGTGCTGCTGGAAAAAATGGCCATGTCTCTCTGATTTTTTTTTTTCTTCGCACAGAAAAAAAACAACAAAGAAAACATAGACATGTGAACAGCGCCATAGATTATAATGAGAAAAAAAAGGGAACAAGGAAGTGCAATAAAGACGTCTGAATGAGGCCTAACTTTGGAAAATCTCTTCGTCACACATTTGCTCGTACTCGAGGATTCCTCACATTTCATGTAGTTAGGCTAGTTTCACACTTGCTTTTTTTTGCAGCGCGTTTTTCCCGCAAAAAAACGCATTGAAAAAACGCATACAAAAGCATACAACTGCTGCGTTTTTTTCAAGCTTTTTTATGAGCATGCATGAAAAAAACGCAGCGTTTTTATGCGTTTGTATGCGTTTTTAGTGCGTTTTTACCGCGTTTGCGTTTTTTTCCAACATAAGGGTGGCCCCTCACACTAACCCAAACCATGACTTTACTAACCCTAACCCTAACCCTGACCCTAACCCTAACCCTGACCCTAACCCTTAACCAAATCATACTTAACCCTAACCCAAACCCTAAACCCTAACTAACCCTAACCCTAACCCTGACCCTAACCCTAACCCTAACCCTGACCCTAACCCTTAACAAAACCATACTTAACCCTGACCCTGACCCTAACCCTAACCCTGACCATAACCCTAACCCTGACCCTAACCCTTAACCAAACCATACTTAACCCTAATCCTGACCCTAACCCTGACCCTAACCCTTAACAAAACCATACTTAACCCTAACCCTGACCCTAACCCTGACCCTAACCCTAACCCTGACCCTAACCCTGACCCTAACCCTTAACAAAACCATACTTAACCCTAACCCTAACCCTGACCATAACCCTAACCCTGACCCTAACCCTAACCCTGACCCTAACCCTTAACCAAACCATACTTAACCCTAATCCTGACCCTAACCCTGACCCTAACCCTTAACAAAACCATACTTAACCCTAACCCTAACCCTGACCCTAACCCTAACCCTAACCCTGATCCTAACCCTTAACCAAACCATACTTAACCCTAATCCTGACCCTAACCCTGACCCTAACCCTTAACAAAACCATACTTAACCCTAACCCTGACCCTAACCCTGACCCTAACCCTTAACCAAACCATACTTAACCCTAATCCTAACCCTTAACCAAACCATACTTAACCCTAACCCTGACCCAAACCCCAACCCTAACCCTGACCCTGACCCTAACCCTAACCCTAAACCCCCTTAACTAACCCTAACTCTAACCCAAACCCCTAAATTCCATGGTTAAAAAAAAAAAACGCATATGCAAAAAAACGCATACATGAGCATGCCAGTGCGCACATATGCGCATCCATAGGCTATAATGGCCATTTTTAGCGCAAAACGTGCGCATATGTGCGCATGCGCTTTTTTGCAGGGCCAAAAAATGCAACATGCTGCGTCTGGAAAATCCAAACGCACACCCCAAAAAAACCGCAGCGCATGAAAATCGCATACATGCGCTTACAAGCGCGCAGGTATGCGCACCCATGTTAAATATAGGGGAAAAAACGCATGCGCACATATGCGTTTTTTTCCAGCGCTAAAAAACGCAAATGTGAAACCAGCCTTAGAACTACACAAGGCTCATCAGTCCGGACTTCTTCTTATCTGTGATAATCTGATTTGTATTACCAATCCTTCTATTACTTTATACAGACACTCTACTAATGGACATTTCATTTTGCATGGTTAATATCTCTAAATAGCCAACTATAGCAATTCTAGTCATTATGTTATTAAATGTGCGTGTTCTGAAAATTGGAACTAAGTGGTTTCACAGCAAGTATGAATTTACACCAAACTCCTCTCATTGTGCAGATTACACCAGAGGAAGACGGCTGTGTCAGAATGGAGACCCCTGATGGGCCATGGGCATGGGGGGTGCTTGTTGCTGTAATGTTAATCCATGGACTGACACTCGGATTTCCTTCCTCCATTGGAGTGTTTTATACGGACCTCCAGAACTCATTCCAGGCATCAAACACAGAGATATCCTGGTTCCCATCAATTATGATGGCTGTTCTGCATGCAGGAGGTTTGTAGAAAAATCACCTTTCCATATGTCATAACATTAATAGAATATATTGGCTTGATATCATGATAACCAATCTAGTTGTTATATGAGCAATACCTTGTATCAATCATTTAAAGGAGGGTTCTGATTTCATGTAGTTTGTCCATGTGAATGCTGGAAATACTTTCTCCAGCAGTCCTATAAAAGATTAATAGGGGATAATTTACTAACTTGGCAATTACTCTCTAATATACCGTACATTGTTTCAAATCCCATCATTTTCAAGATCTCTCTGGGGTAAGTGACTGAAAACTCTTCTAAACATTCAGAGGCTGATACCCTGATCATTTGCTGCTCCCACAGATGAGTCATGTAGGTATGTGAGCAGGACTAGGTTATGCAGGTTTTCAGCCTTTGAGTCTGCCAAACAATAGTTCTATTCACAGACTGCAAGCTCCGATCGTGAAAAGGACAAGCAAATGCAAAGTAAAATGAGTACTTTTTTTATTAGATATTTATTAGATATTATTTGTTCTGTACTTGCATAAGATAGACCTAGGTTTGGACTGTTGTTGTCCCTTTAAAAAAAAAATAAAAAAAACAAATTGTTGTCCTGCGAAGTACATATTGTCTTCTTATGGTATTCTATTCCTAAACTCAACTACTAAAGATATGATTACCGTCCTCTACCTTGGGTGACCACCGCAAAAACATTTGAGTCTTGTAAAGTTTTCTGTCCCTTACAAATGATAGACTTGGTAACATGAGCTGAATGCCTGCACCTATGTCTATATTTATAATTGGCATGCTGTGCGTGCACCCAAAGGCTCGCTCACAGGATGTACAGTACAGGCAGCTCAAATCTTCAATTTTTTTTTATTTTCTTTCATGCCGATTTGGCATGAGAATTACCATACTCTGCTTATGTGTGCCCATACAAGTCTACGGGTGCATGTGAAACATCTGAGTGAAGTGCAATTACCGCTGACACAGGCAATGGAGAAGATGGAGAAATTCCTCTCCGTCATCTCCGCACCTGTGCTGCGATTCTCTCCAGTGAGACAATGTGAGCACAGTGCACTGATGCTCGCATCAAAATTTGAGTTGAGTATCTTTATAATCTGCCCTGATCTTGCGTTAGAGAATCGACAGCTTTGTGACTCTGGCCTAAATATATAACTGGGAGGTAAATGTTTTAATAAGGCTTCCTTCATAAACACTTTCTTGGCAGTGTTTGCACACTATGTTCACATCTGTCTTGACATTCTGTTTGTCTGTTCTGTTTTTGCATCTAATTTATAAGATATAGTTTTTCTTGACTTTTCAGCGGCTAAGCCCTGTCTTCCCCAGCTCCTCCCATTTTGGCGTGGCTGGCTGAAACTGATGAGACAATGCCAAAAGCGGATACATTTTTGTGCAAGTCCGTGCTAGGCAAAAAAATAAAAAATTGTGACCTTTCAAAGTGTTTTACTCCACTTTCCTTATATAAACATTTTGAATTGGGGCTAGTGTGTGTATATGTGTGTGTGTGTGTGTGTATACACACATATATAAAAAGCCGGTATGCAAATAAAATGAAAAAAAAACAGACAATGTGATTTTCTGGATTTTTTTTTCTCAGTTTGTCTCCCATAGTTGAGGTCTACCTATGATGTAAATTACAGACGCCTCTCATCTTTTTAAGTGGTGGAACTTGCACTATTGTTCAATTTCATAGATTTTTTATTTATTATTACTTTTGTCAGATTCAAGTTATTTCTGTCACCAATGTGGGTTTTTCTGTCATTAAACGAGGGGTACCAACATTTTTGACCAAGAGTGTATTAGGTGAAACATAAACCAGAATTAATTTCCTTTGTTACGCAACTCTGAGCAATAATAAGTACACACATGCATAGCAAGATTAAAACTGATGAAATGCATAATAAAAATATTGCAAAAACTCAGATATATTAACAGATTTCATACAGGACAAATAACAATTATATTATTATATTAAGGCATCAATTAAACTATAGTGATACAGAAAAATGTAATCCTTGTGTAAGAAAAAAAAAAACTTATCTGACCTACAAGTCACCTAAAATTTCCACCAAAAGCCAGTTTGGCCAGTAAATAACTCCTCGACGTACATATCAAGGAGTTGCCAAAACAAATGTCATATTATGAGGGCATAAATAAACTATGATGGTCATTAACTGCATCATGATTTGACATTGGGAATCCTAGCACATAACAAATATTATAGACGCTGCTCATGGATTGCGGTCAACCACTTGCCGTGTGACTTAAATTGTTCTTTATTTATTAATTAAATGTTGCTGTTGTAAGGGAGGGACAGGACTGTAGTCGTTACCTGTATTCCGGTGGCAGCTGTGTCCAGTCCTTCCCCTACATGAAACAATACTCTTCTCCTTGGCATACCTGCATCTCCAGACAGAGGCGTATCTAGGCTTTCTGGCACCCGGGGCAAGAATTTGGTTCGGCGCCCCCCCCCCCCCCCCAAGTACATATGCGACTTGCACACTTAGCCATGTACCCACGAGCTGCTCCTCCTAATGCTCTCAATGTTCAGTAAAAAACTGAGAGAAGCAGGAAGAGAAGCTCGTTGTCACAGGACCATACCCATGAAAATCGCATATGAGTGAAGTGTCCATGTGATGACTACGGCAACCTGCAGAGCTGAATCCTGACACTGCAGCTTCTGAATTCTCACAACGAATGCACTGCACACATTTAGGATTCTCCCTTGCCGATGTACAGTCATGTCAGCAGAAGTATGTGATTTATATACTTCTGGCCACATTCCAACTAGACGTGCCCGGCCTCGCTCTGTTCATTTTCATTGAGTGAGGCCACACATGTCTAGTCAGCATGTGACCGCATGTATGTAAATTACCGGCACGAGAGAATCCTGACAGCGTTCAGTGAGCACTGTGAGAATTCAGACGTCTGCAGTCACAAGGAATGACTGCAGACTCACAACAGACCTGGACAACCCCTTTAATGTTCCTAACAAATAAAAACATGAGAATTATTCAGTATCACTAATAACATTTACATCGAGGTACCTTATAGATGACGTCGTCTCTGCAGTCAGTCACCTTTTCTTCTAGACCCCATGATGAGTTTTCTCATCCACATCTCGTCTCTGTAGACGTCCATCTTCTCCGGTCTTCTGCAGCAAATCTCCACACGATGCCCTTAAAGATAGAAGTGTCATTATAATGCTCCTAAATAAAAATGTCTGCAATATACTGTCTCCTCACACTATTCCCCTCTAGCATCCCACCTGTTCACCATACTGTCTCCTCATATATTTACCCCCTCACTCTCTATACTGTCTGCTCACACATATCCCTGACTCCCCATACTGTGTCCATCCACATACATTAACCCATTCGCTCCCCATACTGTCTGCACCAATCCCCCATAATGTTTCCTCATACATACTCTTTATTTTGTGTCCTCAAATCTCCCCACACATTAAATCCCCCCATCCCCAATCCCCCACATACATTAAGTACCCCATCCCCATTCCAAATCCCCCACACACATTAAATAACCCCCCATCCCCACTCCAAATACCCCCACACATTAACCCCAACCCCACTCATTAACGCCCCCATACATTAACCCCATCCCCATTCATTAACCCAATCCCCACTCATTAACTCCATCCCCACTCCAAATCCCCCCACACATTAAATAACCATCTGCACTCCAAATACCCCCACACATTAATCCCCATCCCCATTCATTAACCCCCGCACACATTAACCCAATCCCCACTCATTAACACCCCCACACATTAACCCCCATCCCCATTCATTAATGCCCCCACACATTAATCCCCATCCCCATTCATTAACCCCCGCACACATTAACCCATTCCCCACTCATTAACCCCCATCACATTAAATAACCCCCATCTCCACTCCAAATCCCCCCACACATTAACCCCATGGCATCCCCACTCATTAACCCCCACACACATTAACCCCCATCCCCACTCTAAATACCCCCACACATTAACCGCCATCCCCTCTACAAATCCCCCCCCATCTCCACTCATTAACTCCCCCTCATCTCCCATCTTCGGTGGTTCTTCAGCTCCACAGAGGAGCACACTTACCACCAGCGTTTGCTTTGGGCGCCGGGGAGTGACGTCAGCAGCGTGATCACATGTCCTGATCACGCTGCTGACGTCGCTCTGGCCCGGTGGTCAGAGCTTCAATTGTACAGGCGTCTGTATAGAAGCCAGTACAATTGCTCCCTGGGAGCCGGCACGCGCTCCTTCTCTGCGCCGGCTGTCAGCTTGACAGCTGACACAGAGAACCGCCGACTCACAGGACAGGGGGGGCGGCAGAACGCAGCCGCCAGGGAGGACACTGCGGACTGCTGCATTAGGCGGCCCGACTGCGCCCCCCTGCTGGCTGCGCCCGGGGCAACTGCCCCGGCTGCCCCCCCCCTAGATACGCCACTGTCTCCAGATTCAACTTCACCCGGGCACTTCCCAGGCCATAACGGTCCCTCTTCTAGGCGACCCCCATCAATGGAGACACAGTCCAAGACAACTTTAACACTTTCTTTACTTAGGATTTCGCACGTTACATCCACACTTGGTACATTGTAACATTTACTTGCTTCCTCATCTTCCCCTTGTTTGTTATCACTTCTGTGCAGTATATGCCCGGACTGGACCGTACTAGATTGCTTCCCAGTTCCTTCCAGGTCTATCCTCACTATAATGACATTTCCTTCAGCCTGTTTCGCCCCAGACATGAATTCATCAATCACTATGTTTGGTGACCCCTGGTGAAGCATACGGCCCGTCTGTACCGATCTCGTCGAAGCTCCAACTCCTTTCATCTCCTTAGTTCAGCCAACTTCTGCCCTAAAAGCATTGGCCTAGGCGGTGAGACGCCACATCTTCCTTTTCCTGTTCTGACCCACTGCTAAGACACGCAGTTGCCTTGGGTAACGTGGGATATAACGACTTAACGTTATGTGACTGCCAAGCTGTCCAGGCCTATATCCCATGTGGACACTTGGGCGCCCTGGCCCCGTTTGACTAAACCACTCTTCAACACTAACCTTAACTCTCAGCAGCCCCTCCTACAATTAACGATCTATGAACCTCCTAGCATGCCCCCATCTAGTGGCCAAGAAGGATACACTAAATTTCCCTGACAGTACCTATACAAAGAACACATAATATACATGCAGTATTATAATACAGGAATACAAAATAATTTATCACAGTGGCAATACCATAAGCAATGAGCGGTAATACATAGTTATACATGTAGCAGTACTGCAGGCAATTATCATAAAACACATCTGTAAACATGAAGAACCGGAAGACAATCAGAGGGAAGGGAAGCATGAAAGACATTATATCTTACCCCCTTATACTATCATGATACTTCTGACTCAGAAGCTGATACTTCATTAGTTTTGAACCAGTTTGAGTAGGAAATCGATTTCTATCTTAGGGCTCATACAGACGTCCATGGATTCCAGTCCAAGAAGACTTCTAATGCATGGACTGGCCTTGGCTTTCCTGACTGACTCAAGTATGACAGCTTCATATATTTCTTTGATGCTGTCATGCTTAGGCTGTGTGCACACGTTGCAGATTTAGATGTGGATTCGCAGCGTTTTTGGCCACACGGATTCACATCAAATCTGCAGTGTAGTGCACAGAAAATGTTAATCTATGGGAAATGGAGAGTAGTTGTGTACATGCTGCGGGAAAATCCGCGCAGAAACATAGCGTTTTTTTCTTTTTTCTGCAGCATGTCAATTCTTTTTGCGGATTTGCATAGTTTCTGCACCCATTTACTTCCATTGAGTCAGGCACATCCGCATCAAAACCACAGATGTAAAAAAAAGATCTGTGGATTTGCTACAGATGTGGGTGCGAGAAACGCTGCAGATCTGGTGGAGGAAAGTGTGTGGGCGGAGCTACGTATGTGCGTGTGTGTGTGTGTGTGTGCCGGTGTCTGCTTGAATCTGTGTCTGTGGGTCTGCGAGGCTATGTGTGTGTGTCTGTGTGTAGGCAGGCATCGTCCGATGGAACTACTAACCCTATCTGGCTATGTCTGCTACAGTGACACCATTAGCCAATGATGGGAAAGTAGTAGTCCCATCATCCGGCTAATGTGTTTGAATGTTTAAAAAAAAAGAAAACCCACATAGAGTACACATATAGTACATAATTACCATATACACCTAATCCCGGAAGCCATCGATCATCTGCAAGTAAAATTAAAATAATAAACAATATACTCCCTGTGTCCGACATAATCCAACTAATAATGATTGTCCCACGACGATCTCCCGTAGAGAGCTATCACATCAGCAGATGTGACCGCTCTCTAGGGGTCCTGGTGATACAATGACGGAGATAATCCTCTGCACTGTATCACTCCGCCGCCAAAAGGTCATCCGAGTTCATCCTGTCACTGTTGCACCGCAACATGAGAATTTTCTCATGCAGTAGTCCGTAAAGTGAGAGGCCACCGCTACATGGCAGTGGGAAGAGAGAGGCTAAGTGCCAGAATTGGCGCCACTTCTGGGGTGGCTGCAGGCTGGTGTTTGTAGTCGGGGGGGGCAATATCCATGGCCCCTTCCTAGGCTATGAATGTCAGCCCACAGCTGTCTGCATAGCCTTTCTGGCTATTAATTATTGGGGGGACCCCACGTTTTTTGTTTTTTTTTGGAGGGCCCCCCTATTTTAATAACCAGTAAAGGCTATGCAGACAGCTGCCTGCGGGCTGATATTCATAGCCTGGGAAGGGGCCATGGGTATTAACCACTTCCTAGGCTATAAACATCGGCCCCCAGTTGCTGGCTTTCCCTGGCTGGCGCAGAAAATTGCGCGGGAGCCCACGCAATTTTTTTTTTCCCTTAAAAATTAAACAGATATTGCGTTTAAGGCCGGGGTCATACTTGCGAGAAACTCGCATGAGTCTCGTACCTCAATACCCGGAACTGACGCCAGCACTCGAGACTGGAGCATTGAGCTGCATGAATTTCTATGCAGCTGAACACTCCGGTTTGAGTGCCGGTGGCAGTGCCGGGTATTGAGGTGCGAGACTCATGTGCGTTTCTTGCAAGTGTGACCCCCGGCCTAACAGATTTTTTTCTATCTATCGATATATCTATGTGTGTGTGTGTAAGCAGCACGGTGGCTCAGTGGTTAGCGCTGCAGCCTTGCAGCGCTGGAGTCCTGGGTTTGAATCCCACCTAGGACAACATCTGCAAGGAGTTTGTATGTTCTCCCCGTGTTTGCGTGGGTTTCCTCCGGGCACGCCGGTTTCCTCCCACACTCCAAAGACATACTGATAGGGAATTCAGATTGTGAGCCCCATCGGGGACAGTGATGAAAATGTGTGCAAAACTGTAAAGCGCTGCGGAATATGTTAGCGCTATATAAAAATAAAGATTATTATTATTAAACATTATTCTTCAATGCAGTATGTAAAATAAGAGGTTGGACAAAGAAATGACATCACAATAATTTTTTTTTTTTGTTAAATAACATATCTTTATTTAGTTTACAAAAATGCAGACAAATCTGCATGAAAATCCGCACAAAAAAAGCATCAAAATCGCAGCAAAAGCGCACAGATTTTTACCTGCATTTTCTGCCAAGAGATGCAGATTCTGTGCAGAAAATTCTACAGGCAAATTTGCAACGTGTGCACATACCCTAACTCTTAGAATATCCTAATGGATACCTTGCAGTTCTTTATGAATACCACAATATACAAATATGACAGTTTATTATAGTGAAAAAAATGTTAAAAGTAAACATATAAATATTAACAATTAAAGTTGTTACCCAAAAAAGCAAAAAAAAATACACATTTGAAATATTTACCAAGGTAACAACTTATTATTAATTTCACCTATAGCACCATAACACTTAAAGGGAATCTGTCACCTCATTTTTGGCCTATGAGATACGGCCACTGCCATCAGGGGCTTATCTACAGCATTCTGTAATGCTGTAGATAAGCCCCCTATGTAACCTGAAAGATAAGAAAAACGATTTAGATTATATTCACCCGGGGGTCCGGTCCGATGGGTGTCGCGGTCCAGTCCGGCGCCTCCCATCTTCTAGCAATGACGTCCTCCTACATCGGGGGCTTATCTACAGTATTACAGAATGCTATAGATAAGCCCCTAATGGCGGTGGCCGCATCTCATAGGCCAAAAATGAGGTGACATATTCCCTTTAACATAACATAGTTACAGTTGACCTAGAATCATAGAATCGTAGAGTTGGAAGGGACCTCCTGGGCCATCTGGTCCAACCCCCTGCTCAAAGCAGGATTCGCTAAATCATCCCAGACAGATGTCTGTCCAGCCTCTGTTTGAAGACTTCTATTGAAGGAGAACTCACCACCTCTCGTGGCAGTCTGTTCCACTCATTGATCACTCTGTCAAAAGTTTTTTCTAATATCTAATCTGTGTCTCCTCCCATTCAGTTTCATCCCATTGCTTCTAGTCTTTCCTTGTGCAAATGAGAATAAAGATGATCCTTCTACAATGTGACAGCCCTTTGCTGTGCCCACCATGCGAAAAGTAAGCAGAACATTTGCGGATGGTACCCACAGTCTGGAGGAGAGGAGACTGTCCTCCGGGCTGTGGGTACCATATCCCTGTAAAAAATAGAATTAAAATAAAAAAATCGTCATATTCTCACCTTCCGATGTCCCTCGCAGCGTCATCACGCCTCCGCAATGCTCCCGGCAGGTCCCGTTCCCAGTGATGCACTGCGATAATGACCTTTGACATTGCGTTCTCGCAAGGCCGCGACTTCATCAAAGGTCATTGCCGCAATGCATCACTGGGAACGGGACCTGCTGGAGCATCGCGATGCTCGGGAACGCAGCGCGGCACATCTGAAGGTAAGAAAAACACGATTTTTATTCTTTTAATATTTTTAACATTAGATCTTTGTACTACTGATGCCGCATAGGCAGCCTCAATAGTAAAAAGTTGTCCACACTCAACAAACACTATGTTTGACGAGTGTGACCAACCTGTCAATCAGTTTTCCAAGCGATGCTACAGATCGCTTGGAAAACGCTAGTATTCTGCAAGCTAATTACGCTTGCAAATCGCTAGTTTTTCCGCGGCAATTCTGCAAGGTGTGCACATAGCCTTATGGCTAGTCCTTGAATGGAGTCTGTCAACAAACATAAGAATAATCTGAGAGAAGAATAAACTATAGTAAGTGCTATGCAGGGAGCCATTAGTTCTCACCCTGGCAATAGATTTCAATTTGAGGTACTTCAAATGACACACACCCAATTGAAAATGGTTCTTGCCCTGGTGAGTCCCCCTCTTTCGCAGGCCTGATCGCAGTCGTGTTAGGAGGTAGCAAGGAACCTCACGTGCCTTCCTGTATATCAGGCACATGTAGCCCGTGCGGCACCTGAATGGTTCCCTTCTGTTTAATTGAGTTAATGTCCCATGTCTCATATGTACTGTGTAATGTAAAGTGTTTTATATCTGTCATGTCAATGTATATTGCCATTGCACTGTATTAGACATGATTAGTGCAGGGACAGAGAGAGTTAATGAAAGGGGCTGGGTTAGCAGCCTCAAAGAAGCAGGAAGTTCCTGTGTGGTAGGGGCCGGGATTGGGAGATGGTCCACTGCTTATCCTGTCCAGATGACACAGACACCAGGCAATGCAAGGACGAGACGGAGACAGATTTCAATAGTAACAGTTCCGGATTTATTCGTCGTCCTCCTGACGACCACAACCACGCACCGCAGCCTCTTTACAGTTCTCTGTCTCCAGGCCCGGGTACCTTCACCTTGGCTCCAGTCGAAGTAACATCCCTCGCGGATCTTTCGCTGGGGCTGTCCTAGACCAATTTACCACCAGCGCTTCACCTGCCCGAGGTCGTCGTCCAATCGGTACCCCCAGAGCCTCGTCTGTCCTGCGGTCCGTCGGGTCAGGGCCACCCCCCTGTCTCTTTGCTGTCCGTCCCCTGGTCAAGCTCTTCTCTCTTCACCATCTTCTACCGAGCACCTCCCTGGACTAGCCTGCCTGGAACCCTATCCTGTTCTATTTATCCCCTCTCTCACCGGGAATTCCCCTCCTGGGTTCCTATCTCCCCGCCCCCCATGACTAAGCTTTTCTCAAGCCTTAAGCTCCCCTCTCTCACCGGGAATTCCCCTCCTGGGTTCCTATCTCCCCGCCCCCCATGACTAAGCTTTTCTCAAGCCTTAAGCTGATGTTAAGTCCTAAGCTGTGGTCTTTTCTAGGTACTGCACTCTCCTATCCACCTTTCCCAGCTGTCACCCTTCCATCCTGTCAATCTCCGTCTCTAGTGCACAAACCGTCCCCTCCTACTACCAGTCTCATCTGTCCGTCAAGTCACCTTCCCCACACTTGCTTCAGGAGCAGAGCCTAGGGAGGCCTGAGGCAGGGTGTGTCCCCGTCTGGGGCACAGGTGTGGCCCCGTCTGGGGCATATGTGCCTCCTTGCCTGGGACAGAAGAGACCGCCGTCTAGGGCATAAGTGTGTTCCCATCTGGAAAAGTGAGGACCCCCATTTGGGGTTTATGTGGATTCCCGTCTGGGACAGAAGGGACCCCCCCTAGTTGTGGACTTCAAGCTGCCAAGGACTGGCGGGCAGTGGAACATGGTACGGGAACTGTGATAGTGCCCTCCAGGTGACTGTGAGCTCCCAGGAGACATTGGGAGCTGATTCTTTTGCTGCTGCTGCCAAAGGAGCAGCATCTTTGAATAGGGACAGTTCAGGAATTGTTACCTTCTTCCATACTTTATCTTCATTAAACAAGTTGCCACTGTTGGGCCCTAAAGAGTGTGATGTGTTGTGCATCTGGAGGACACCGTTCCAACAGGGAGAGCAGCCATGAATTCTGAGGTAACCCGCTGTGACCTGGAACTGGAACTGTCTTTTCATGTGCAATGGGCCGGGGTGCTCACTGACTTAGACCCAGTGGACTCGGATATGACTACCACCCCGTGCCACCTTGTTACAGTTGCACCCCATGCGAGTGCCAGATTTACTCCAATGGGGGTGGGGTTAGCCAGACCTCATGAGTAATGAAGATAATCAGAGCTGCAGCAGAGAAAACAATACTTTATTGAAACTACATGCAAAAAAAACCCTCCATTTGGATATTTATACCATCCTTCGGGGGCTGTACAAAATTATCAGCTTGAAAATTATTTGGTCAAATGTTTAATTAGCTCACCCCTAATGTGATGCTGGTGTGGCTGTGATGTTAGGTGGTATGGATGATGTTGCTACTGGTAACTGGTTTTCCAGATTGTGTGGAGTGCAGATAAGTTCTGTAAAGAACTCACAGCAGTAAGTCTTACCGAACACAAATATATATTACACTGCAGGTCTCCTCTCAGTGAGAAATTCATCACTGCTCACGTTAAACTTATACACACTTAAGCAGTCGGAGATACATAACATAGGAGATACTGAGACTGCTGTATATACATGACATATGGAACACTGAGACTGTCGTTTAGACATCACAGGAGACATGGGGCTGCAGTATAGACCTCACAGGGGACACTTTGGGACTGCGGTCCTCTTCTGTGGGATGGGAGTGCATCAAGCACTAACTCCAGCCACAAAGTATGTCCTGAAGCTGGCACTGGCCAGAGTCGCAGCATAATCTTTTATTTCACGCATTGCAGCATTCAGTAGTGAACGCTATAGGCCGGGATCACACTACCGTATGTGATGCAAGAAACTCGCACGAGTCTCTCTCGTCAACACCCAGCGCTACTGCCGACACTCAGGACCAGAGCTGCAGCTGCATAGAAATACATGCAGCCACAGCTCCGGTCCCGAGTGTCGGCGGCAATGCCAGGTGTTAATGTGAGAGACTCGTGCGAGTTTCTCGCATCACAAACAGTAGTGTGATCTCGGCCATATGCGCGTGCTCGCAGAGTAAGAAGAAATTAATAGCTTGCAGCCATTAAAAGCGCATCTGCTGGCTCAAGCACTACGGTCCCTGGCAATCTGCCCAGGTGGGAAAAGCTCATCCCTGAGGTTCCCCACTCCTGCTCTGTGCACTCTGGAAGTTAAAGTTATCACATTCTGCATACAGGTAAATTTCTAATTGGGCTTGGTCACATTATTACTAACCTGTTTTAACTCTTTTCTTTCCATATTGTTCAGCTTACATGGAACTCAACCTAATTTATACTGCCGTACGGTCGTGCAAATGGCAAACCAGTTTAACCCTTTAATGACCACCGATACGTCTTTTTAACGGCGGCAGTTAAGGGTACCTAAACCACAGCGGCACTTTTTAATGGCGCTGAGGAATAAGGGTATAGGGCCCCCCCGAGTCATAATTTCTCCGGGGTCTCGGCTACCGGGGATAGCTGAGACCCCAGAGAACATGATTCGGATCGTTTTTTTTAAATCACACATCAGAGGAGAGGGAAATAGGGTCCCCCAATTCCCCCCGCCTCCCGGCATGTCCGTTGTCCCTGCAACCCCCCGTGAAGTACCCCGGGAAAATGGTGGGCGCATGCACAGTGCACCCGCGGAGATCTGCTGGTCGGCACCCAACAATAGGGAAAATTTTCCCATTGGTTCATTTTGATCACTGTGATAGGGTATATCACAGTGATCAAAATAAAAAAAATTGTAACTCAACCCCCCCCTTATCACCCCCTTAGTTAGCTAAAAATACTAAAATAAAAATTTCCATTTTTCCATTAGGGTTGGGCTAAAGTGGGTGGGACTTGGGTTAGGGTGGGGTTAGAGTGGGGCTAGGGTTAGGATTGTGGTTAAGGTTGTGTTGGGGTTAGGGGTGTGTTGGAGTTAGGGGTGTGTTGCGATTAGGGTTATGGTTAGAGGTGTGTTGGGATTAGGGTTGGCATTAGAATTAGTGGGTTTCCACTGTTTAGGTACATCAGGGGGTCTGATGGCGCCACCATGATTCCAGACAATTTTGCATTCAGAAAGTCAAACGGTGCTCCCTCCCTTCTGAGCTTTGCCATGCACCCAAACTGGCTTTGCCCTGCATATGGGGTATCGGCGTACCCAGGAGAAATTGCACAATAAATTTTGTTGTCCATTTCCTCCTGATACCCAAAAACAAACGGTTCAAAAGTAAATTTTTTGTGAAAAAAGTAAAATGTTCATAATTTTTCCTTCCACATCGCTTTAGTTCTCGTGAAGCACCTGAAGGGTTAATAAACGTCTTGAATGTGCTTTTGTGCACCCTTGAGGGGTGCAGTTTTTAGAATGGTGTCACTTTTGGGTATTTTCTGTTATATTGACACCCCCCCCAACTCACTTCAAATGTGAGGTTGGCCCTAAAAAGAAAAAGGTTTTCTAAATTTTGTTGGAAAAATAAGAGGTCGCTTGTCAACTTTTAACCCTTGTAACGTCCTAACAAAAAAAGTTTCCAAAATTGTGCTGGTGTAAATTTGACATTTGGGTTATTCATTAACTATTTTGTATGACACCACTCTCTGATTTAAGGGTACAAAAATTAAGTTTGAAAATTGCAAAATTTTCCAAATTTTTGCCAAATATCCGTTTTGTTCATAAATAAACGCAAGTTATATTGAAGATATTTTACCACTTCAATGAAGCAGAATATGTCACGAAAAAAAGTCTCAAAATCCGTGGGATATGTTGAAGCGTTCGAGTTATAGCCTCATAAACTGACAGTGGTCAGAATTGTAAAAATTGGCTTGATTATTAAGTACCAAATTGGCGCTGTCACTAAGGGGTTAAAATAAGTCTTACAAGCATTTAAGAAGTCATTCACTTTTCATCCAGAAAGATTTTTTTTTTTTGTATTGATGCCAGTTGTGTCATCTGTATGTCTGTTTTCTTACATTTGTATGTCATTCATATCATGCTACAACAGTTAACAAAAAAAAATAAATAATTAATACATTGGAATTAAAGTGAAAATGTATCTGAAAAAAAAAAACAAACTCATGCAGTACCGATGACCTATACAGGATTAGCTTTTTTTTTTTTTTTTTGCACACCCATGGACTTAAATGGACAGTTCGTGAAATCTGGAAAAGGATAGTGCATGCTATGATATTTTTTTCTCCTTTCCACATAGACACTTGGCCATAGACATTGTCTGTGTGAAATAATTTCTAATCTCAACGGCCCTCTTCAATGCTATTAAATGGCATTGGTTCATGTACTGTCCTTGTGATATCTGATTTGAACACAAACAGTGCATGTTCAGAAGCAACCAAAAGTTTTGCATTTCTGGTTGTTGTTGTGATGCCATTTTCCTGGTGATGAATTGAAAGTGCATGAAGTTGTTATCATGCAAGAAGTAATTTTAACAAAAATGCTTTAGAATATATTTAATTTAAAGAAAACGGACTGCCAAAAGGTTTGCATATACGGGCAGCATGGTGGCTCAGTGGTTAGCACTGCAGCATTGCAGCGCTGGAGTCCTGGGTTCAAATCCCACCAAGGACAACATCTGTGTTCTCCCCGTGGGTTTCCTCCAGGTTCTCCGGTTTCCTCCCACATTCCAAAGACATACTGATAAGGAATTTAGATTGTGAGCCCCATTGGGGACAGCAATGATAATGTGTGCAAAACTGTAAAGCGCTGAGGAATATATTAGTGCTACAGAAAATTAAACATTATTATTACTAGACGAAAGTGTGTGTGTGTGTGTGTGTGTGTGTGTGGCCTGGCCATCCACCTCCGTGCAGTCACAGCCGGCAGGAAAGAGGGTGGTTTGTGGCGGCTGGGATTCCAACGGTGGTTGGGATCGCAGCGGAGGTGTGCCCGATGCTATCGCATTGGGAGGGAAGTATGTGTGTGTTCCGCCGTTGCCTGGCCATCCACCTCCGTGCAGTCACAGCTAGCAGGAAAGAGGGTGGTTTGCGGCGGCTGGGATTCCAACGGTGGTTGGGATCGCAGCGGAGGTGTGCCCGATGCTATCGCATTGGGAGGGAAGTGTGTGTGTGTCCCGCCGCTGTCTGGCCACCCACCTCTGTGCAGTCACAGCCGGCAGGAAAGAGGTGGTGGTTTGTGACCTGATCTGGAGATGTGCGGCAGCCGGGATCCGAGCGTCGGCCGGGATTCCAGTGGCGGTCGGGATTGCAGCGGCAGCCTGGATCCGAGCGGCATCACTTGGGTATTCCAATATGGCGGTCAGCATACGTGCGGCGCGGTGGATTGTGGGATTCGGGGACATCCAGACGGAAGTGGATAACAGACAATTTAAGATATATATGACTGAAAAAAACAGAAATTTTTGCAATTTTATTAAAAAAGAAAAACTGAAATATCACATGGTCGTACGTATTCAGACCCTTGGCTCAGTATTGAGTAGAAGCACCCTTTTGAGCTAGTACAGCTATGAGTCTTCTTGGGAATGATGCAAGATTTTCACACCTGGATTTGGGGATCCTCTGCCATTCTTCCTTGCAGATCCTCTCCAGTTCCGTCAGGTTGGATGGTGAACGTTGGTGGACAGCCATTTTCAGGTCACTCCAGAGATGCTCAGTTGCGTTTAGGTCAGGGCTCTGGCTGGGCCAGTCAAGAATGGTCGCAGAGTCCTGATGCCCTCATGTCAGCATATGTTTGCACAATTTGCACCCATTTGCGATCCACTGCTTTAACATGACTGCCATTATAAAGGCCTGCCCCCTTGCACTTATACCTACACAGCCTCAGGCAACCCTTCATACATATTGTTCTCACCTTCATTTATCCTCAAGTCTCTGATGAGACCTGCCCTCATTTGCATAAACTGCCATTCATTGCGGTGCCTGGTTCTTTTATCTCTACTCCCCTGCATTATCATAGCTGCCTCATTGGTCAGCGACCAATGCCTTTCTACTGCGCATGCATGCGCTTTGGCATTTTTTGTGTGTGCGACCACACACCGCGCACGCACCTTGCTATTCTCCGGCATGCCCCAGGCTGACCTCTTGTGGCTCATGCGTGGTCCTTTTCATGACGTCATCTGTTTCTTCACCTCATTGCCACGCTTGCACATCATCACACTTCCGGGCCCAGCTCCATGCCTTTTGCTCTGGTTCAGGAGGACAAACGCATCGGTAGTCAAGCTATTTTTATCTTAACTACTACTTAAAGACTACATAGGTCATTGATCAGCACTTCCCCTGATGAAGCTGCACCACACCGATAAGTGTTGGGCTCTCCCACACACCCCCTCCCCTCTTCCTACACCACCTGCTCCTTTTCACCTAGGGACCCCCCCCCCTCCTCCCCTTGCAGGGATCTTTACACCACTTGAAGGCTCACAGGACATGCTTTTGGAGTGCCTCTTTGGATTATTTCCAGGCCTCTACGTGGCACATTTGGATCCATTTGGTATTGCAGGCATTGTTAACCCTTCATTCTCTTGATTGCTTTATTAAATATTTCTAAGTTTCCCTCCAGTGCTGCTTTCCTGTATTGAGCCACCATTGCATATAGTAGGGAGGGGTTTGGTTGTAATATTGTGCCTCTGATTTCTGTATGGGACTATTCTTTTCATTGGCTAACAACAACTAGAGGGGACGCCCACTCGTTGCTTATTTATCTTTATCCTTTTCTGACCAGTCCCATACTCCACATACTGGCTTTCTTTTCACTGGCCAGCTAGATAATATCAGGCATTAGTTTTTGTGTACATATACACATATGCTTATGATTATCTGTTACATTGCTATCTGCCTATTGTTAATTCTTGCTTGATACACTGTATACTTACCTGGCACTTTATCAGGAGGATTGTCTTCCTGTAGATGGGGTGTTATGATGCTGTTTTTAATATGGTTTTAACTATGACTGTGTTTTTGTGACAATAAAGTAGTCTTTGTTATATCCCATTACAGGTGTGCACTGTTAATTGGGTCGCCCTCCCAGGGCTGTGGGGTACTCTGTACCGGGCCGGTCTCTCAGAGGGAAGTGTCACAGCAGTGGTGACCCGGTCTGTGGCCCTGGGCGCCCATGTAAAAGGGGTTTGAGTGGCGAAATATAGTTTGAGTGATTCGTGACGCCACCTGTGGTGTTCGGCAAGTGAGATGTTAAGCCGACGCTGCATGCAGATCCTCTGGGACTGATGGTGTAGTGCAGCTATGATGTTGTAGCCCTCCACAGGCAGGGCTGTTGGTCCCAGGGCAGTGTAGATAGGTGTTGGGGAAGAGGGTGCAGTGTTTGGCACAGAGATGTAGCAGTGCTGAGGATGTTGCAGGAAGGAGGCAAGGACACAACATGGTGCAGTTTCTTTACCTTTACTTGGCAAACGCAGTCCAGGGTCCTGGTTACAGATAGCACAGGAGCAGGCTAGCCTGGAAGTAACTCAGGGATCTCTCTATCAGATGGGTTGTGTAGTCTCCTTCCTAGCGCTGGCTCGAGGTACATCCAGTACTGTGTTACACTGAAGTTCCTCCTTCTTATCTTCTCTTAGAACTACCTCGTATGGCAGACAGCTGTAGCCCTCTATCTCTCTTGGCTCACCCGTCGCTGTTGTCCCTCCTAGTCTTAGTTGGGAATAGAGCATTTACAGCTTCCTATTCCTCTGGTTTCTGTTGCAGGACCTGCAGTATCCATACAACCGTGGAGACCAGGCTCCAGATCATGCGCTATCACTGGGAGGGAGCTCTCTATCCTCAGCTCAACCTCCAGCTTCTCTCCACACGTCTACACTCTTTGCCCTCCTCGCGCTAACTCCTCATTTCCCTTCCTGGCCCTCCCTCCCCCAATTCTGGTTCAGAGCTCCCTCTGCTGGCCTGGAGTGGGAACTGTGTTGCATGACATGGTTAACTGTTAGAGAGACCCTTCATTGCCTCCAAGCCTGCCATCACCCTCCCTGGAGGAAGGCAATGCCACTGTGGCGACCATACTCCTGGAGGCGCCACATTGTGCATTGGCCTTTCTTGTTCCTTGTCATAGTCTGGGAGTCCGTCAGGTGTATTTTAGCAAACTCTATGCAGGCTTTCATATGTCTTGCACTAAGGAGAGACTCCTGTCGGGCCACTCTGCCATAACGGCCCGACTGGTGGAGGGCTGCAGTGATAATTGACTTTGTGGAACTTTCTCACATCTCCCTACTGCATCAATGGAGCTCAGCCACGGTGATCTTGGGGTTCTTCTTTACCTCTCTCACCAAGGCTCTTCTCCCACGATTGCTCAGTTTGGCTGGATGGTCAGGTCTAGAAAGACTTCTGGTGGTCCAAAACATCTTCCATTTAAGGATTATGGAGGCCACTGTGCTCTTAGGATCTTTGAGTACTGCAGAAATTCTTTTGTAACCTTGGCCACATAAGTGCCTTGCCATAATTCTGTCTCTGAGCTCCTTGGCCAGTTCCTTTGACCTCATAGTTCTCATTTGGTCTGACATGCACTGTGAGCCCTTATATAGACAGGTGTGTGCCTTTCCAAATCAAGTCCTATCAGTTTAATTAAACACAGCTGGACTCCAATGAAGGAGTAGAACAATCTCAAGGAGGATCACAAGGAAATGGACACCATGTGACTTAAATATGAGTGTCTGAGCAAAGGGTCTGAATACTTATGACCATGTCATATCAGTTTTTCTTTTTTAATAAATTTTCTAACAATTTTACATTTCTATTTTTTTTTTCCGTCAAGATGGGGTGCAGAGTGTATATTAATGAGAAAAAAATGAATTTTTGAATTTACCAGATGGCTGCAATGAAACAAAGGGTGAAATATGTAAAGGGGTCTGAATACTTTCCGCACCCACTGTATATATTATATTAAATTGGTGTCTGATTAAAGGGTTATTCCCCAAATAAATCAAGTTATCCCTTATCATCAGGGTTAAAGATAACTTACTGATTGTTGAGGGGAATGACCACTGTGACCCCCCCCAGCAATCCTGAGAATAGGACTCTGTAGCTCAGCCATGAATGGATGGGAAGGGTGCGTGCATAACTTGTGCTCTTTTCTTTGTCTATGGAACTGATGGAAATAGCCGAGCGCAGCGCTCAGCAGCTCTATAGATAATGGAGAGCAGAGGCTGAGCATGAACAACTCTGCTCCATCCAGGACGAGACTGCAGAGCCCTGTTTTCCGAATCTCGGGTGGGGGTGGGGGGGCATTGTTTGGATCCTATGTATCGAAGATAACTTATTTGGTGAATAAACCTTTAGGCTGCGTTCACACGTCGCGGTTTTTTTTCGCATTTTCGCGGCGGTTTTTAACTCGCAATTTTGCCGAGAAAACGCAAAACAGTATCCCATGCAATCCTATGGGATTCTGCAATGCTGTGCTAATGCTGCAAATTTTCCCGCGGCGGAATCGCAGCGCGGAAAATTACACAGCATGCTCATTATTTTGCGGAATCGTGGCAATTCCGCACCCATAGGAATGCATTGTTCTGCTTACTTTCCGCATGTGGCTGTGCCCACCATGCGAAAAAAAAGCAGAACATTTGCGGATGGTACCCACGGTCCGGAGGAGAGGAGACTGTCTTCCAGGCACTGGGTACCATATCCCAGTAAAAAAATAGAATAAAAAAATCTGGTTATATTCATCTTCCGGCATCCCACGCAGCGTCCCCAGGCTTCAGCGATACACGCGGCAGGTCCCGTTCCCAGTAATGTATTGCGATAATGACCTTTGCTGACGTCGCTGTCTCGCAATTCTGTAGCGGTCTCGCGAGACCACGACGTCATCAAAGTTCATTGCCGCAATGCATCACTGGGAACGGGACCTGCCGGAGCATCGTGGAGGCCTGGGGACACTGCGCGAGACGTCGGAAGGTGAATATAACCCTATTATTTTTTTTATTTTTAACATTAGATCATTTTACTACTGATGCTGCATAGGCAGCCTCAATAGTAAAAAGTTGGTCACACTAGTCAAACACTATCTTTGACGAGTGTGACCAACCTGTCAATCAGTTCTCCAAGCGATGCTATAGATCGCTTGGAAAACGCTAGCATTCTGCAAGCTAATTCACTTGCAAATCGCTAGTTTTTCCGTGGAAAATTCGTGGGAATTTAAAATGCAATTTTCCCGCAGAATAGAATTCCGGAATTCTCGCGGTAACTTCCGCTGGAGTTCGGCTACGTGTGAACCCAGCCTTAAAGAGTCTCGTTGATTTTCGTATTCTTTACAATTAGTGTCATACATGAACCAATAACAAGTGTGTATATATACACTCACACACACTCATACTCCTATACACAGAAACATATAGAAAGATGCGCGCGCACACACACATACACACACACACACACACACACACATATATATGTATACACATATGTACAAAGACACAAATAAAATCACATGCACAGACAGACATACAGGGCTGGCTCCAGGTTTTAGTGGGTCTCAGGCAAAAGAATCTCAGTGAGCCCTTTTAACACACACCCCGATTCATGATACACAGGTATGGCAGGTAGGTATAGTACAATGCCAAAGATTTCACTGACTTCTTACATTACATGAGTGATAGCTATTGTAAATTCTACAATACCAAACAGCAGAGGGGATTCAGGTGATCAAGGGTCCACAGGTTCAGTACCTGTAGTATTAGAGGTAAATGGGATATTGACAATTTCTACAGGTAGGGTACATTTATCTTCAAAAGTGTACTTTTTTTTACAAAAGTCGATTAACTCCAAATAGTCCTCCATACAGTATTATGGGCACCACATAGTGCTCTATACAGTATAATGGGCCTCGTACAGTTAGGTCCATATATATTTGGACAGAGACAACATTTTTCTAATTTTGGTTCTAGACATTACCACAATTAATTTTAAACAAAACAGTTCAGATGCAGTTGAAGTTCAGACTTTCAGCTTTCATTTGAGGGGATCCACATTAAAAGTGGATGAAGGGTTTAGGAGTTTCAGCTTCTTAACATGTGCCACCCTGTTTTTAAAGGGACCAAAAGTAATTGGACAGATTAAATAATTGTAAATAAAAAGTTCATTTCTAGTACTTGGTTGAAAACCCTTTGTTGGCAATGACTGCCTGAAGTCTTGAACTCATGGACATCACCAGACGCTGTGTTTCCTCCTTTTTGATGCTCTGCCAGGCCTTCACTGCGGTGGTTTTCAGTTGCTGTTTGTTTGTTTGTGGGCCTTTCTGTCTGAAGTTTAGTCTTTAACAAGTGAAATGCATGTTCAATTGGGTTGAGATCAGGTGACTGACTTGGCCATTCAAGAATATTCCACTTCTTTGCTTTAATAAACTCCTGGGTTGCTTTGGCTTTATGTCTTGGGTCATTGGTCATCATTTCATAATACAGATTGACAATCAGTTTGGCTGCATTTGGCTGGATCTGAGCACACAGTATGGCTCTGAATACCTCAGAATTTATTCGGCTGCTTCTGTCCTGTGTCACATCATCAATAAACACTAGTGACCCAGTGCCACTGGCAGCCATGCATGCCCAAGCCATCACACTGCCTCCGCCGTGTTTTACAGATGATGTGGTATGCTTTGGATCATGAGCTGTACCACACCTTCGCCATACTTTTCTCTTTCCATCATTCTGGTAGAGGTTGATCTTGGTTTCATCTGTCTAAAGAATGTTCTTCCAGAACTGTGCTGGCTTTTTTAGATGTTTTTTAGCAAAGTCCAGTCTAGCCTTTTGATTCTTGATGCTTATGAGTGGCTTGCACCGTGCAGTGAACCCTCTATTCACTTTCATGCAGTCTTCTCTATATGGTAGATTTGGATATTGATACGCCTACCTCCTGGAGAGTGTTGTTCACTTGGTTGGCTGTTGTGAAGGGGTTTCTCTTCACCATGGAGATTATTCTGCGATCATCCACCACTGTTGTCTTTTTGCATTGATGAGTTCACCAGTGCTTTCTTTCTCAGGATGTACTAAACTGTAGACTTTACTACTCCTAATGTTGTAGCAACTTCTCGGATGGGTTTTTCCTGTTTTTGCAGCTTAAGGATGGCTTGTTTCACCTGCATGGAGATCTCCTTTGACCACATGTTTCCTTCACAGCAAAACCTTCCAAATGCAAGCACCACACCTCAAATCAACTCAAGGCCTTTTATCTGCTTAATTGAGAATGACATAACGAGGGGATTGCCCACACCTGTCCATGAAATAGCCTTGGAGTCAATTGTCCAATTACTTTTGGTCCCTTTAAAAACAGGGTGGCACATGTTAAGGAGCTGAAACTCCTAC
This sequence comes from Dendrobates tinctorius, assembly GCF_039654945.1. Lineage (NCBI taxonomy): Eukaryota > Metazoa > Chordata > Amphibia > Anura > Dendrobatidae > Dendrobates > Dendrobates tinctorius. The sequence goes on along the minus strand of NW_027361771.1, from coordinate 7,781,492 downwards.
ACCCTTCATCCAATTTTAATGTGGATACCCTCAAATGAAACTTTTGGGGCCTTTTACCCTTGAGAAAAGAAAAATTGGAGGTGAAAAGATCATTTTTTTGGAAAAAATATGATTTTTTTAATTGTACGGCTGTACTTTATAAACTTCTGTGAAGCCCTTGGGGGTTCAAAGTGCTCACTACACATCTAGATAAGTTCCTTGGTGGGGTCTAGTTTTCAAAATGGGGTCACTTGTTGGGGCTTTCCACTGTTTAGGCACATCAGGGGCTCTCCAAACGTGACATGGCGTCTGATCTGAATTCCAGCCAATTTTACGTTGAAAAAGTCAAACGGCGCTCGTTCCCTTCCGAGCTCTGCCATGCGCTGAAACAGTGGTTCTCTCCCACATATCAGGTATCGGCATACTCAGGACAAATTGCACAATAACTTGTGCAGTCCAATTTCTCCTGTTACCCTTGGTAAAATAAAAAAATTGGACCTGAAATAATTTTTTTTGTGAAAAAAAAGTTAAATGTTTATTTTTTTTTAAAAAACATTCAAAAAATTCCTGTGAAGCACCTGAAGGGTTAATGAACTTCTTGAATATGGTTTTGAGCACCTTGAGGGGTGCAGTTTTTAGACTGGTGTCACTTTTGGGTATTTTCTATCATATAGACTAGTCAAAAAAGTGACTTCAAATGTGACGTGGTCCCTAAAAATAAAATAGTGTTGTAAAAATGAGAAATCACTGGTCAAATTTTAACCCTTATAACTTCCTAACAAAAAAAAATGTTGGTTCCAAAATTGTGCTGATGTAAAGTAAACATGTGGGAAATGTTACTTAAGTTTTTTGTGTGCCAGATCTCTGTGATTTAAGGGCATAAAAATTCATAGTTGGAAAATTGCAAAATTTTCACCAAATTTCAGTTTTTTTCACAAATAAACGCAAGTTATATGAATGAAATTTTACCACTATCGTGAAGTATAATATGTCACGAGAAAACAATGTCAGAATCGCCGGGATCCATGGAAGTGTTCCAGAGTTATTACCTCATAAAGGGACAGTGGTCAGAATTGTAAAAATTGGCCCAGTCATTAATGTGCAAACCACCCTTGGGGGTAAAGGGGTTAACATATCATGTACTGTAAAATAGGGAAAAAAATTACAAGTGTGGTGAAATTGCAAAAAAAAGTGCAATTCCCCCTCAGAGAATCGCAAACGAATTTGCCAACTATTATGAATCCTTATACAATTTAAAAGGAGATAATCAAACCCACCAACCAAGTGATGCAGAAATAGGGAGATTCTTAGACTCAATAAGCTTACCCACGCTATCACCCACACAGATAGAAACATTATCTCAGGAACTCACAATATTGGAAATTCATAGAGCTATTGATACCTTGAAGCTAAATAAGGCCCCAGGACCAGATGGCATTCCAAACAACTATTATGTAAAATATAAAAATCTGATCTCTCCTTACTTGGCGAGAGTATTCAAAGAAGCCACCAAGAATGGAGCCTTTCCAGCAGAAATGCTGAAGGCTCATATTATCACCCTACCCAAACCAGTAAAGGATCCAAATATCCCGGCAAACTTTCGACCAATTTCGCTTTTGAACACGGACGTCAAACTATTTGCTAAAGTACTATCCCTGAGACTTCTAGACATTCTTCCCAAGTTGATCCACTGGGATCAGGTTGGATTTGTCAAAAACAGGCAAACCAGTGACGGAACCAGACGCCTTATTGATTTAATTGCTGAGGTGGAGGGGAGTCGTGCGCCTTCTCTGCTCCTGTCATTGGATGCGGAGAAGGCGTTTGACAGAATCCACTGGGGATTTATGGAAAGGACGCTTAGACGTTTTGGATTTGGGGGACCCATTCTGTCTTCCATTATGGCATTATACTCTGGGCCTTCGGCCCAGGTATATGCAAATGGGTATTTGTCTCCTGGGTTTAATATCACAAACGGAACGAGGCAGGGGTGCCCCCTCTCCCCATTGATATTCGTCTTATTGATGGAACCATTCACCCAGGCTATAAGAATGGAGAAAGAAATTTCTGGGATCAGAGTGGGCACTATGGAAAATAAGATAGGTCTATTTGCTGACGAAGTTATATTATGTGTCACGAATCCTGAAGTATCCCTGCCCCATATATTTAGACTTATTACCCAATTCGGAAAAGCTAGCTATTACAAAATTAATTTAAGTAAATGTTTAATTCTTGACATGGGTATCCCACAGACTACAAAGCAGAAACTAATGGAACAATATCCTTTGACATGGAGGGCTGACTCAATTCCATACTTAGGGATTCAATTAACTTACCCAATCAAAAATCTGGGGAAAATAAATTACGCACGTTTACTGTAGAATATCCATAAGGAGTTGCAGTCATTTTCCAAAGCAATGATATCCTGGTAAAAATGATGGTATTACCCCAAATTTTATATTATTTTCGCAACTTGCCTGTCCAAGTCCCACTTCACACCCTCCAAAGGCTCCAGTCCACTTTAATGAATTACATATGGAACCAACGGAGAGCGAGAGTATCAGCGAAATTCTTGTTTTTGCCAATAAGACGTGGGGGGCTGGGATGTCCATGTGTACGAGCATATTATCGTGCTACGTTGTTAGATCAGTTAAGATGTTGGTGGGATGGAAACTCCACAAAGGCTTGGGTAAAACTGGAAGCGCAAATAGTGGGGCATCCTTCTATGGCCTCGTATATGTGGCATCTTCGATTGGCCAAAAAGGAGCAATTGCCAAGACCCCACGATACGAGCAGGCGCAAACACCTGGTTAATGCAGACAATAGGACAAAAATTACTCCCTACAAGAATACATAAGCTTCCTATGAATGTAGTGGGTAACTTGATCCAGAATTTGGATTTGGGAGACTGGATCTCGAAGGGACTACTTAAAGTTGGAGATATTATGAATAACTCGGTCCTTAGACCGTTTGGTGATCTAGTTAGAATGTTTGGGGTACATCAGAGGGATTTTTATAAATACCTCCAAATTAGACACCTATTAACAAGTATTAAAACAGATCAACAGGAATTGGTCTCACCATACGAAAACTTCTTTGAAGTCAACAAAGATACAAAAGAGGGAATATCAAGGGCGTATGAGGTCTTGAATGACGTAGGCGGCCCGCACTCCCTACCATTTGTGGGGAAATGGGAAATTGATTTAAAAACACATTTTCGGGAAGAACAATGGGATTACTCTTTTCAGATACACAAAAAAATGTCCCACTGTACTAATCACTTGGAGATATCAAGAAAAATTTTATACAGATGGTATTATACGCCAACGCGTTTACAGAAAATTTATCCTTAATTATCAGACGAGTGCTGGAGGTGTAATAAACAGCCAGGCTCGTTGCTTCACGTCTGGTGGGAGTGTGGGCTGATTCAGCCTGTCTGGGCGGAGACACAACAATGTTTAAGCTCGATACTGGGCTATGGTGTGGAGTTGGGGCCCGAAACTGCCTTGTTGTCCATAGGCCTGGAAGATATGGACCATAACGATGTAATAATAACCATACAATTTTTGACTGTGGTTAGAGGGTGTATTGCGAGCAAATGGAAAACTTCGCAGGTTCCTACTGTTCAAGAAATAAGGGCCAAGATGCGACATAATTGTAGTATGGAAAAGAGGATAGCAGTCAGCAATAATAGAGGGTATAAGTTTGAAATTACTTGGGGAAAATGGCTGGAGTACTCGGATTCCAGGCGAGATTAGGTCAAGGGGCATGTAGGAGCTCAGGCTGTCTGGTGTATAGGTGAAGGTTCAATCATTGGGGTTTCAATGTTGCATAATGATTGTTAAATTTTGAAACTGGAAACCAGAAAAGAGATAATTGCTTATTATTAAAGATAACCGACTGGAAGACAGTAAAAACGATTGTAACTGCCCATAATCTTTATGTTTAATTTCTATTGTTATTGTTATACTTCAATAAAAAATTATGGTTTAAAAAAAAGTGCAATTCCACAGTTTTTTTTTTTTGTTTTGTTTTCGTGTGTTTTTTTTGTTTTTTTTTACCATGTTCACTAAATGCTATAACTGACCTGCCATTATGATTCTCCAGGTCATTATGAGTGAGTTCATAGACACCAACCATGTCTAGGTTCTTTTTTTTTTTTTTTTTTTTTTTTTTTTTTAAGTGGTGAAAAAAATCCTAGCTTTGGTTAAAAAAAAAAAAAGCGCCATTTTCCAAGACCTGTAGCGTCTCCATTTTTCGTGATCTTGGGCTGGGTGAGGGCTTATTTTTGGCGTGCCAAGCTGACATTTTTATTCATACCATTTTGGTGTAGATGATCTTTTGATCGCCCGTTATTGCATTTCATTGCAATGTAATGGCGACCAAAAAAGCGTAATTCTGACGTTTTGATTTTTTTTTATGTTCTCATTATGCCGTTTAGCGATTGGGTTAATTCTCTTTTTTTATATTGCTAAGTCAGGTGATTCTGAACGCTGTGATACCAAATATGTGTATATTTGTTTAATTTTTTCTATTGTTTTACTTTGGGGCGAAAGGGGGGGTGACTTGAACTTTTATATATTTTTTTAAAATATGTTTAAAAATATATATTTTTTTTTTACTTTTTGCGTGCTTCAATAGTCTCCATGGGAGACTAGCAGCTGCAGTTGTCAGATTGCCTGTGTAGCAGAAATGCTCATTTGCTATGAGCACCAATCCCGGGCGGCGCTCAAAGCAATCCAGCTATGGCAACCATAGAGGTCCGCTGGAGACCTCTGGTTGTCATGTCATCCCATCGATGACCCGTGATCATGTGACAGGGTCACTGATGGGTGGGATTTCCGGCGCGCTTTCTGACAGCGCGAGTTAAATGCCGCTGTCAGAGATTGACAGCGGCATTTAACTAGTTAAAAGCCGCTGGTGGATCGGGATTCCACCTGCTGCTGTTAGAGGCACATGTCAGCTGTTCAAAACAGTTGACATGTGCCAGGAAAGATGTGAGCTCATATCAAAGGAAGGGATTCCGATGTGGGCATACTATTATGCCCAACATCGGAAAGGAGTTAAAGAGCCGTTTAAAAATTAGTTTTGTTTTTATGTCCCTTTTTATATTCTCTCTTCTTCGCTGATGTTGGGTGATATATCACTTGAAAATTAACTGAAATAAGTGCCTATTTTTCCAACTTATTTTTAAAAGCAATTTAAAGGATTTTAAAGGATTGCTAAAATACATTGAGAGAACCTATAATCATGATTTTGTAATGTAAAGACACATGGTGAAAAAATCTGCTTTGTTGTTCTTCGGGTAAAGTTACCCAACTGCTTTGTCCACATCCAAGAAAACCTGACCAATCATTCTGATAAGATTCAGATCTCAATGGCATCAGTTTTTCTTGGACTTGGAGAGAAAAAAAAATCTCCACTCTGCCTGTTCATGAAAATCAGACAACACTCGACACAAACTTGCATTGCTGATTTTTGCATTGCCGATTTTTTTTTTTTTTTTCCAGAGCAAAGAATAGATTATTATGTGTTTAAGTGCGGATTTATTCACTAAAGGTATCATTGTAATAGGTATTACAGCCAGGGCTGTGGAGTCGGTAAGCCAAACCTGCGACTCCGACTCCTCAATTTCCCTTCCACCGACTCCGACTCCACGACTCCGACTCCAACATACACTCACTGGCCACTTTATTAGGTACACCATGCTAGTAACGGGTTGGACCCCCTTTTGCCTTCAGAACTGCCTCAATTCTTCGTGGCAGAGATTCAACAAGGTGCTGGAAGCATTCCTCAGAGATTTTGGACCATATTGACATGATGGCATCACACAGTTGGCGCAGATTTGTCAGCTGCACATCCCTGATGCGAATCTCCCGTTCCACCACATCCCAAAGATGCTCTATTGGATTGAGATCTGGTGACTGAGGAGGCCATTTGAGTACAGTGAACTCATTGTCATGTTCAAGAAACCAATCTGAGATGATTCGAGCTTTATGACATGGCGCATTATCCTGCAGAAAGTAGCCATCAGATGTTGGGTACATTGTGGTCATAAAGGGATGGACATGGTCAGCAACAATACTCAGGTAGGCTGTGGCGTTGCAACGATGCTCAATTGGTACCAAGGGGCCCAAAGAGTGGCAAGAAAAAATTCCCCACACCATGACACCACCACCACCAGCCTGAACCGTTGATACAAGGCTGGATGGATCCATGCTTTCATGTTGTTTACGCCAAATTCTGACCCTACCATCCGAATGTCGCAGCAGAAATCGAGACTCATCAGACCAGGCAACGTTTTTCCAATCTTCTACTGTCCAATTTCGATGAGCTTGTGCAAATTGTAGCCTCAGTTTCCTGTTCTTAGCTGAGAGGAGTGGTACCCAGTGTGGTCTTCTGCTGCTGTAGCCCATCTGCCTCAAAGTTCAACGCACTGTGCGTTCAGAGATGCTCTTCTGCCTACCTTGGTTGTAACGGGTGGCAATTTGAGTCACTGTTGCCTTTCTATCAGCTCGAACCAGTATGCCCATTCTCCTCTGACCTCTGGCATCAACAAGGCATTTCCGGCCACAGAACTGCCGCTCACTGGATTTTTTTTCTTTTTCGGACCATTCTCTGTAAACCCTAGAGATGGTTGTGCGTGAAAATCCCAGTAGATCAGCAGTTTCTGAAATACTCAGACCAGCCCTTCTGGCACCAACAATCATGCCACGTTCAAAGGCACTCAAATCACCTTTCTTCCCCATACTGATGCTCGGTTTGAACTGCAGGAGATTGTCTTGACCATGTCTACATGCCTAAATGCACTGAGTTGCCGCCATGTGATTGGCTGATTAGAAATTAAGTCTTAACACACAGTTGGACAGGTGTACCTAATAAAGTGGCCAGTGAGTGTATATTGCTTATATTTAAGTGAAAATTGTATTATAGTACATGTGAACATCAGACATTAAATCATTTTTATGATACAATAATCAAGACATTTAGATAGAACATAATATTTATTGGAATACAACTTTAGAACACAAAAAACTGTAATAAATTGTAAATATGTAATACACTATGTAATATCGATTACATATATATACAGTGTATATATTGTGATAAAACACTCCAGGATCGGCTTTGCTGGGGTCAAAGATCACGTGCGTTCAGCATGAAACTCAGGCGCAGAGCTGGGATTCGGGTGAAACTGACCCTGGGTCAGGTTTATTAACGGTGAAAGCAATGCAAAAAAAGGAAATAAAACATAAAACAAATCCTTGCCTGTCCGGCACTAACTAAACAATGGACAACCTAACTACCAACTGGCGGGCTTCTCCCGTCCAGCCAAACCACAGTTGCAGTGGGCACTGCTTCCACTCACGTGTGTCTCTCACACAGACAAGCTCTCTGTGTTCCCAGGCTGAGAGACTCACACAACCACCTTGCATCCTTTTATATCCACCTCCCATTATTCATTAGCAAGCAGGTGCGATACTGACCAGACTAGGCCACATAGGAAAGGAATCTGGGCGAGATATACCTGCCATCATCCACTATTCCCACATGATTCTCACATATCCCTCCCCTCTGCTCAGACCACTCCGGTCGAGCAATGACACCCGCCAAACAGTGCACTCGGGACAGGGCATCTGCATTTCCCATCTGTACCCCTGGGCGGTGCTCCACCGTAAAAGTGTAGGCCTGCAGGGCAAGGAACCACCGGGTCACCCGGCTATTCCGTTCCTTGTTCAAGTGCATCCACTTGAGAGGGGCATGGTCAGTGATCAGCCTGAACTTTCGGCCCACCAGGTAATATTTGAGGGCCTCTAGAGCCCACTTAATGGCGAGGCACTCTTTTTCTACGACTGCATACCTTTGCTCGTGTTTATTCAGCTTCCTGCTGAGATAGAGGACTGGGTGTTCCACTCCGTCCCTCACTTGTGAGAGTACGGCCCCGATACCGGTATCAGAGGCATCCGTTTGTACCACAAACTCGCTGCGGAAGTCCGGAGTCACCAGTACGGGCTGAGAGCAAAGTGCCCGTTTTAGGCTATGGAAGGCTTCTTCAGCCGCTAAACTCCATTTAATCATGACGGAGTCTTTCCCTTTTGTAAGATCCGTCAGGGGGGTAGCGATGGCTGCAAAATTGGGTATGAACCGGCGATAATAGCCGGCGATCCCCAGGAAGGCTTGCACCTGCTTCTTGTTGACAGGTTGTGGCCAGTCCTGAACCGCCTGAATCTTATCAACCTGGGGTTTAACAACACCCCTCCCAATTACATACCCCAAATACCGGGCTTCTTCTAGCCCGATGTGACATTTCTTGGGGTTCGCGGTTAGACCTGCCTCCCACAGGTCGTCAATCACAGCTTGTACTTTCTGGAGATGAGTCTCCCAGTCCAAGCTGTAAATGACAATGTCATCCAAATAGGCCGAAGCGTACCGCCTATGTGGCCTCAAGACTCGATCCATCAGTCTCTGGAAGGTCGCCGGTGCCCCGTGCAGTCCAAACGGCATATACACATACTGAAATAAACCTTCCGGCGTAGCAAATGCCGTCTTTTCTCTGGCAGCCTCAGCCAGAGGGATCTGCCAATACCCCTTTGTTAGATCTAGGGTCGTAATATACCGGGCTTTTCCTAACCGATCTATTAACTCGTCGACCCGGGGCATAGGATAGGCATCAAATTTTGAGACCGCATTCAGTTTCCTGAAGTCATTGCAGAACCGGATGGTGCCGTCTGGTTTAGGAATTAGCACAATCGGGCTGGACCACGCACTGTGCGATTCCTCAATGACTCCTAACTCTAACATTGCCTTCACTTCTCGGGAAACGGCTTCACGGCGCGCTTCCGGGATTCGGTAGGGCTTTACGTGAACTGTGACACCAGGTTCCGTTAAGATGTCATGTTTCATTAGCATAGTCTGCCTGGGTTTTTCTGAGAAAAACTTTTGGTTGTGAAGTAGAAACTGCCTGACCTCAGTCTTTTGCCGCTCTGAGAGAGTCTCTGCAACCCGTACCTCCGGCACGGTATGCGGGCAGACAGGATGGGCCAGCTCCGCTGACAAGGCAGACCCATCCTTCCAGGGCTTTATCAGATTTACATGATAAATCTGTTCAGGTTTCCGTTTACCTGCCTGGTATACTTTGTAGTTTACTTCACCAACTCTTTCCTTGATCTCAAAGGGGCCCTGCCACTTTGCCAGGAACTTACTGTCCACCGTGGGGACCAGGATCAACACCCTATCTCCGGGTGCAAATGTACGGATCTTGGCGCCCCTATCATAGATTCTTTTTTGGGCTCCTTGAGCCTGTATCATGTGTTCTTTGACGATAGGCATAACAGCCGCAATACGGTCCTGCATTTGTGTGACGTGATCTATCACTGTTTTAAACGGAGTGACCTGACCCTCCCAGGTTTCTTTTGCAACGTCTAACAGTCGCGAGGACGTCGGGCGTACAATAACTTGAAAGGCGAGAATCCCGTGGAAGACTGGGGTACTTCCCTGATGGCAAAAAGCAAATACGGAAGTAAATAGTCCCAGTTCTTCCCATCCTTGTCTATCACCTTTCTCAGCATCTGCTTCAGAGTTTTATTGAACCGTTCAACCAACCCGTCTGTTTGAGGGTGATACACGGATGTGCGTAACGGTTCGATTTGTAACAATCGGCAGAGCTCCTTCATTATCCTGGACATAAAGGGGGTCCCCTGGTCAGTGAGTATCTGTTTTGGTATACTGACCCGACTAAACACATGCACCAGTTCCTTGGCAATCGTCTTGGTGGCCGTGTTACGCAAAGGGATGGCCTCCGGGTAACAGGTGGCATAATCCAAGATGACCAGGATATGTTGGTGTCCACGTGCAGACCGTGGAAGGGGCCCAACTAAATCCATCCCAATCCTCTCAAACGGGATTTCAATAATAGGTAGGGGTACCAAAGGGCTACAGAACCGGGGCTTAGGTGCAGAGGCTTGGCAGTCAGGACAAGACTCACAATATACACGAATATCGTGACGCATGCCTGGCCAAACAAAACAGTGTAATATCCTTTCGGTGGTTTTCTGGACTCCCAGGTGACCTCCCATCACATGTCCGTGGGCCAGGTCCAGCACCTGCCGCCGGTAGGGTTTTGGCACAACTAATAGTTGCACCGTATCTTCCCCCTTTTTCTCTATCTGATAGAGTAAATCATTCTCCAGAACCATGTAAGGATATGCCAGCCTAGAGCCAGGTTCTACGGGTACCCCATTTATCACTTTTACATTTGTCCTAGCCTGAGAAAGGGTAGGATCCTTTATTTGCTCGCTTTGGAAGTCATCTTTCTGAACTTCTAAATCCGGCAAACGGGGAGGTGGACGGCTGTCGGCCTCCTCCTCTTCCCCGGTCTCCTCCCCCACTGTCTTAGGGATTTTTCCTTCTCCCCTACTCCCTGGAACAGTCTTACCGGTTCCACGTGGAGATGATGAAGAACGAGGTGGGGTAGCGTCGTCTCGGAGTCCTTCCGCCACGGAGTAACGTTCAACCAGATCCACCAGTTGATCTGCCGTCGTAGGATTTCCATGGCTTACCCACTTCCTCAGGGCTGGCGGTAGAGCTCTCAGGTACTTGTCCATGACGACTCTCTGGATTATCTCTGGCGCTGTCAGCACCTCGGGTTGTAGCCACTTCTTCGTCACGTGGATCAGGTCGAACATCTGTGACCGCGGTGGTTTATCCGGCTGATAATTCCATTGATGCACTCTCTGTGCACGGACAGCGGTCGTCACTCCCAGCCGGGCCAAGATCTCGGCTTTCAATTTGTCAAAGTCCTGCGCGGCTTCAGGCTCTAAGTCATAATAAGCCTTTTGGGCCTCACCGGAAAGAAACGGGGCAATCAGGCCGGCCCATCGTGCCTTCGGCCATTTTTCTCGCACCGCCGTCCGTTCAAACGTGGTCAGGTATGCCTCGACGTCATCTTCGGTCGTCATCTTCTGCCAGTACCGACTCACGTGAATCACTCTCGACTCGGCTTCCAGGTTAAGCTCAGGTAAGCTTGCCAAGCGCTGCGCCACCTGCTGGAGAAGCGAACGATCGGTAACTGTCATGTCCACCAACTCCTTCAGCTGGGCCATCATCACCCGATTAGCTTCTTGCTGGACGGCGGTGGACTGTACCAGCGCTTTCACCACGTCCTCCATGCTCATGCTTGCAACGTGATGCCCGCGTTCTCCACCACAATGTGATAAAACACTCCAGGATCGGCTTTGCTGGGGTCAAAGGTCACGTGCGTTCAGCATGAAACTCAGGCGCAGAGCTGGGATTCGGGTGAAACTGACCCTGGGTCAGGTTTATTAACGGTGAAAGCAATGCAAAAAAAGGAAATAAAACAAATCCTTGCCTGTCCGGCACTAACTAAACAATGGACAACCTAACTACCAACTGGCGGGCTTCTCCCGTCCAGCCAAACCACAGTTGCAGTGGGCACTGCTTCCACTCACGTGTGTCTCTCACACAGACAAGCTCTCTGTGTTCCCAGGCTGAGAGACTCACACAACCACCTTGCATCCTTTTATATCCACCTCCCATTATTCATTAGCAAGCAGGTGCGATACTGACCAGACTAGGCCACATAGGAAAGGAATCTGGGCGAGATATACCTGCCCTCATCCACTATTCCCACATGATTCTCACAATATATATATAACACTATGTAATAAACTATGTAAGTGGCAAAAAACAGTTTTCAACAAAAACATGCTAAATAACATTTGTGCAGTCTATGAATTTGTTCTAAGAAATAGAATTGCCTCCATCAGATCCTCCTTCATAGATGACTTCAAATCTGACCTAATAATTTTAAGGCTAGAGAACAACCTCTCTACACTAACTTGGGTTGGAGGCAAAGCCGTAACCACATGGGCAACATCTCTAACAATTTCCGGGTATAAAGGAATTGCCTCATGCACAGTCAGTTTTGATGAACGGTTGAATTTTTCTATTTCTTTGAGAGCAAGTGAAACATTTTGCTGAAATATGGTCAATCTGCTTGCTATAGGAGACGGGGTGAAATCTTTTTCCTTCCAGCAGCGCTTTGCCTGCTCCATATCATCCAAATACTTGTCAAAGTCAAACTCCTCATCTGATGAGGATGAAGATATGGCAGCAGTAGCACTGTCAGGACCCAAGTCCTCTTGCGCTTGGCAGTCCTCTTGTAGGCCACTCATCCTAACTGCTACCTCAGTCAGAGCTTCTTTTCCTTTAGTAAGCTGTTGATCATCAAGCAATATACGATGACTTGGGTACACATAAACAGCTGCCAGAAAAATTTTATTTTCCAATAGCTGTGCCTCTCTCCGTTTCATTGAAGCAGAAATGCCATCTGCGATTAAATCTCCTCTTTGGGACAGGCAAAATAGCAAGTTCTTCCACTCCCTTATGAAAATGCCAGGAGTTAAATCCTCAGCTTGTAATTTTTTAGTCACGGTAAATAGGTGATTAAGCAATTCCTTCAATTCAGCCACCTGTGTCCATTGACCTTCATTTAGGGTTACCTGAGGGTTTGCGATATCTATAAGAAACGGTTTTAGCCAGGATCAAAACTAGGGGGAGGCAGAACCTCATACTGTTCCGCAGAATCTCATACTGCACACCTCAGCTGCTGCAGAACCTTATACTGCACACCCCTACACTTGAAAATAAAGCCTGCACCTTAAGATGTGGTGAATGCAGCCTATTTATTCCAACTATCAATTGATGTTGATGTGTTACTGAAGGCGAGCAATACCTGTCCTGGGCGTCCTTTTGGGCAGCTATGAGGTGTACCTGACTGGTGCTAAAAAAAAAAAAAAAAAAAGGAGTGTTAGTCTGTGTGCTACCTGGCTTTCATTCTTTTTGGTACAGATAAGATATGGATAGATAGAGCAGATTTCTAATCTGCTTTTGCTATTGAAAACATTATCTATGAGCTCAAAAACCTTTAAGGTGATGCGGTTTTTTAAAAAGCTGATCTGCTTTTGCAGCTGAAAAACGTATCCTCAAAAAACGCAGCAAAAACGCTGAGTGTGAATGTAGCCTTAGATCAGGAATAGAACAGCCATTTATAGGACATTTCATAACTTTCCCAATTTCCTATGAAAAATATTCAGCACATTCTGCATTGAACTACTGTACCCAATTTATTATATATTTTAGGAGTCGGAGTCAGACCATTTTATACCGACTCCGACTCCACGACTCCGACTCCACAGCCCTGATTACAGCTATGTCTTAAACTTTACATTACAAAATTGTGCCGACAGGTTCTCACTAAAAACTTGTTCCCCGTTTTGCAACAATTATTTTTATGTATCCGACGTTTTTTTTTTCTTTACAGTGGCATTTAGAATTTAATGCATTTTTTTCTTACCTGCTATATTTTATTTTGCATATTATGTCATAAAAGACCTTGGGGTAGGCGGGTGAGCATTTCAATATTTAAAGCTTACACCATGGATATGAAATTACTGGTATTGAAAAGTAACTTCACATCTCAGAGAGAGAAGAGTCTGGGAGTACAAGCTCATGATGACCTGTGACAGTCTCAATGCTGGAATGAATGTGTTGCATGGATTTAAGTCTTTTTACATTAATTAAGGAATTTGCTCCTAAGAGCTTGCGGGGGCTTTACAACACATTAGGAGACCCCAATCAGAGGACAATAAAACATCCAGACTCCTTATCTCTGAATTGGTCCAATATTTATGCTTCTCCCTCTCCTATAATGATAGTTCTGCTTCACGTCACTTGTCTTATCTATTGCATTTTTTCTGTGCTGTATTGTGCATAAATATGTGACTTCAGATTTTGTATTAGTCTAGCCTGATGAAGAGACCTGAGTAGTCTCGAAAGCTTGCAATGTGTTACCATCTTTTCAGATAGCCATTAAAAGGTATCAACCACTGAGGACTCTCAATCCTGAATATTTTTTTAAAGCTTAACCGTCATTTTAATTTTTATTTCATAATCACTAGTACACGTGAATATAGGCAACTTGTAATACCTGTTATCAGAGAAATCTGATTTTTTCTCTGCCAAACTTGATCAGTCATTATCAAAATTCTCCATTCTGTGGTAAAGGCTGGAATCACACCAGCATATGGCATCTGATGTGAGAGCATCAGATGTGATATGCTAATGACCTTCAGCTCCATCTCTGCTGCGAGCGGGAGCCGAGTGTCAGTGCTCTGTGCACCGAGCCTCTCGCATGAGATAATCACAACACAGGTGCGGAGGAGACGGATAGTCATTTCTCCATCTCCTCCATGGCCTGATTCACCTTGTATCAGACTGCACTGGGATGACATCCCAGTGCACTCCGATATTTCACATTCACCCATAGACTTGTATAGGTGAAATTGAGCAGAGTCTTGCTGCCAATCGCAGCATACTGCGATTGTTCTCTCATGCCGATTTACAATATTGGCAGATCTGAGCTGCCCCACGGAATAGCGCTGGGCCAAGTGCTATGCCATGTCATGTCATACGGTAGTGTTACTCCGGCCAAAATCTGTATTCAATTAAGACAGACTTTCCCATTACTGAGATAGTAGATGGCAGTTGCTACAGATAATATTCTATCTAGATCAGGTATGTCAAACTCATGTAGACAGCGGGACAAAATTAAAAGCTTGTACAAAGTTGCAGGCCAAGCTTCACATTTATTAAGAAAAAAGACTTCAATTGAGGAAGTTTTTACTTATCAAATATAACAATGAACTTTTTTATATGGAAACAAACTTAAAGGGGTTGTCCCACAAACAAATTACATTTTCAACAATAGATCTTAGAATAAAATATTTGAATAATATGTCATGTACGAGCAGTAAAAAGCATATGGCCCACTGGATAAAAAAAAACCCTGAACTAATACAGAAAATATAATATGATGCAAACAAAAGAGCCCCCAAACATAGTGTGATACCCCCACAGTACCCTCCACACACAATACCACTGCCAAAGAATTGTGACCCCCCCATCACAGTATGATTCTCCAACTGTAATCCCCACATAGTCCCCCATACAGCATAATGGGGCTTTGCATTGCTTTCCATACAGTGTAATGGTCCCACATAATGCTACATACTGTACAATGGCCCCACATAGTGCTCCATACAGAATATAGGATTCACAATAAAAATAAATACTTGCCCATTCCCCCACTGCTCTGATCTCTTCATGGTGTCTTCAGATCAGCTTCACATCTTGGTACAGTGGGCATGTTGTAATGATGACATCACAGAGGGTGCGTCAGCTGATGCTCCCGCCTCCATCATTGAATTTACTATGCTGATAAAGTTGAAAATGCAATGATGGATAGGCGGGAGACAAGCCCAGCTTCACAGGCCAAATATTCTCGCCCTGCGGGACAGAGTTTGACAGATGTGATCTAGATAGAAGGGGGAGGAGGAAGAGGAGTGCTGTCTCTAGCTCCTCCTCCTTCTGTCTACATAGAATTGTATCCGGAGCAGCTGCCATCTCCTATCTCAGTAATGGGAATGTCTGTCTTCACTAAATTCAGATTTTGCCTCCAGAATTTATAATGTTGATAATGAAGCAGGCAGATTTTTCTGATTACATATATTACAAAGTTGTTTAGATTCATGTGTACTAGTAGTTTATGAAAAAAAATTAAACCTAAACTTTACAAGCCACTATCTCCTTAATAAAGATGAGAAAATAAATATACATTAAATTAAGCTCTGCAGCCACTAATCCATGATGTGGCCAGTTTAAAGACGACTTTTCACTAAATGTTTCATGTTGAACAGGCCACACGATGGAATAGTGGCTGCAGAGTTTAAGAAAGTGTGTTGGGTTTTTTTTTTGGCATAGATATTAGCAATAAAAGTAGTTGGCACCTAATGATTTAACTCTTGTTAAGTCCAAGTGGGTGTTATCGGACAATTTTCACTGGGGGTGTGTACGTCTTCTCCCTGTATGATGATTAACAGGGACACTGAAATACAAGAATATGTCCCCAACGTAACTTAGAGCAGGTTTCTCAGTGTGTGAGATGTAATGACTAGTGATGGTGATGAGCGAGTATACTCGTTGCTCGGGTTTTTCCGAGCATGCTTCAGGTGTCCTCCGAGTATTTTGGCGTGCTCGGAGATTTAGTTTTCGCCGCTTCAGCTGCATGATTTGCGGCTGCTAGACAGCTTGAATACATGTGTGGAATTCCCTAACAAACAGGCAATCCCCACATGTAATCAGGCTGTTCAGCAGCTGCAAATCATGCAGCTGCGTCGACAGAAACTAAATCTCCAAGCACGACAAAATACTCAGATCACCCGAGCATGCTCGGGGAAATCCGGGCAACGAGTATACTCGCTTATCTGCTGTGCTCAAGCAAACTATACTCCCTCTGCTCTTGTGTGAAATCTAATGACGGCCTGCCCTTGCTTCACTTTGTTTTTGTGCTACTCCTGTGAGACACAATGATCACTCTGTTCTCATTGCAGAGATTTACAAGATGCCTGAGGACAACAGATGTAAGTGCGATTGCTGACAAATCTCCAGACAGGCAGTCCTCATCCAGCTATTAGTATGTCATTACTGTCTGTGATGAGAAGAACCCTGTAAGAATTTTATGTAGACTTCTAGTATGCGACAGCAAAAACATGGCAATGGCACAAGGCAAGAAACTGTTTTTCTCTTTAGTGCCAGAACACTTTGTCCTGGCACCTCATCTTTCCTTTCTTTAGGTGCCAGAATGTCCACATAGAACAGAACACTGCACCCATCAATCCATTTTATGCACAGTAGTGATCATCTGAAGTGCTTTCATTGTAAAAGATCATTTACCTACTATCAATACAAATTCTCATTAGATTTTATTTCAAGTTGAGTGTAAAAGTAACAAAACATTGCAATGCGCTGATTACATTTCTGGCTATTACAGTAAAAGGGTGGTATAGAATTACATTTGTTTTAATCCTAAATGTCTATTTAATTACATAATGTAATCTCTATTCTAATATACTTTAAAGTCTCTACCATTCCCTCACTACTGTAACTACTTTATTATTGTTTTACTACTTCCTCGTTGACACTTGGTATGAGAATCCTGCATGCTAAGGTAGTCAAGCAAGCCGTCATCAGGAAGCAGAGGCTGCGGTCACTGCCGCAGCCTTTGCCCCCCACCCTGAAATGAAGTGACATCCATTTCAGGGGTTGAGCTAGTCTCTGCTCTGAGCAGTCTTCTTTTGTCAATCCCAAAGTATGCTTAGTAGTTTCTTGTCACTGTGCATAATACACAGTGACAGTGCACTCACTCGCCGGCTTTGATCAGAAGTAACGAGCTGGCAAAAGGGCATAGTCAGTGCACATTGTAAGAAGATTACCTGGAAAAGCAGAGACTAGAGCCCCCCACAAGTGACGTCACTTTTACCTTTGTCCAATTTTATTTATTTACATAAATACATTTTACTGCCTTAATAACCATTGTATACTTTTTATTGCGGTTGGTAAAGCTGTTGTCAAGTTTTAAGTATTCAATACATACTCCTTTAATCCTCTGATCACCACTGGTCTCCGCTTACTAGTGGTCAAAAAATCTCTCACTGATGTCAAGTACCCAGAGTCAAAACCCTCATTAATCATATTTATGAGGTTCTTCATTATTCTACTTGTTGGGTTATTTAGTAATAACTCATAGCTATCCCGATATTCCAGCAATGAGATGCAGAGAGCCTTATACTGTGATGTATCCATAACAACTATGTTCCCCCCCCCCCTTTATCAGGCAGGGTGCATGTAGTATATGGCATTTTAGGGCTATAATATTCCACAAGAGGTATACTCCCCTTCTTTCATTACTCTGTGTTATTTTCTGTGCCCAGTTTATCTGGGAACATCAATATATCTACGTGCGTACTGGTCTACTTTTTAAGTCCTTTCAGATTTAAGACATCCATTCTCCTCTATTCTCTGAAAGAGTGTACTATATCTGCCATAGAGCTCGCTGTAGAACCTCTTAAAGATATCTTTATAGTCCTTCCGTGATTTGGAACCTGCACGTAATTAAATGGTTAACAACAAATTCATTATGGTAATGAATTATGTGTATGGCTCGCTACCGATGTATAACCGGATTAACTCTGAAATATAGGGCAGTTGGTATGATGCTTTTTTTCAAGAATGTGTATATAATATCCTAAACAGGACGCAGGTTACTGAAGCATGGTGCCTACACGCATGCGCGCATACAGGCCCTTGCAATCTTAGCCTCTGTGCCGCACACTCTGATGACGTAGTGTGGTTCATAGACCAGAAACTTCATAACAACTGAACCAGAAGTGTCTTTTTCGGACTGTTGGGCGCTAACATAAAGATGGATGACGCGCGTTTGTCCACACATGACGGCAAGCATCTCAGAATGTTTACTCTGATGACAAGGTTGTATTGGCCCCATGGTACTCCCCTGATGAGTTACAATGAAACACGTCGGGGAAGGGGAAAAGTGTCCACCGCTGAATATGGATGAAGTGTCTGAATGACTAAGTTCCTTCCACATGGTGAGACCTTGCCATTATATGAGTATTCCTAGTCTTTATGTCATGGTCAATCCCCTCCTGAGAGAGGGTCAGTTAGGTGTTCACACTATAGCGAGGGCAATTTAATGAGTAATAATGCTACTCTTTGGTGACACCGTTTACAATTTGCTATCCTATTTAACCCGTTTATAGGAGTAACCTCTAGATTTATACAAAAGCAAGGGGGTAAGGGTTTTTCTTTGGTTGGCATGCAGACTACTTTGATGTATTAGGGTCTGCTATGCTGGTCAAGTTGCATACGTAGGACCAGAGCAACGATTTGATTGGACAACTATTGTGGTATATAGTCCATATAATTTGCTATATTGTGGTCGTTGGTTAATGCAACAATGTGAAGCTGACACAGGCCTGGTGGTTATAATATAATAATAATCATTTTTATTTATATAGCGCCAACATATTCAGCCGCACTTAACAAATAAGCGGGGACATGTACAGACAATAAATTCAATACAAGTTAAGACAATTCAAACAGTGACATTAGGAGTGAGGTCCCTGCTCTCAAGCTTACAATGTACAAGGAAATGGGGGCAACACAGTAGGTGAAAAGTGCTTGTTATTTCAGGTCTGGCAATTATAATAAATAGGGATTTTAATATAAAGCTGCATGATCCGGTCATCAGCCCATGTGTTTTTAAGTGCAATAGTCAAGTATCAAGTGCAGTTATCGTGTGCATGGAGGGTGTGGAGACAGATGAATAGTAGGGTGCAGATTCAGAATAATAATTGAGAGGAGGGAACAGGGCAAAGTTAGTTTGCTGAGTAGTTGTGTAGGCTTGTTTGAAGAGATGGGTTTTCAAAGCGCGCTTCAATAGGTCGGGGCTAGGTATCAATCTGTCTGGGGAAGTGCATTCAGAGAGCTGGCGCAGCACGAGAGAAGTCTTGGAGACGGAGGTGCGAGGTTCGGATTACGGGGGATGTTAGCCTTAGGTCAGTTGTAGAACGGAGGGCACGTGTAGGGTGATAGACAGAAGTGAGAGAGGAGATATAGGGCAGTGCAGAACTGTGGAGAGCTTTGTGGGTGAGAGAGATGAGTTTATACTGGACCCTGTAGCGAATAGGTAGCCAGTGTAATGACTGGCACAAGATGGAGGCATCGGTGTAGCGGCTGGACAGAAATATGACCCTGGCTGCCGGGTTCAAGATGGATTGGAGAGGAGAAAGTTTGGTAAGAGGAAGACCGATCAGAAGAGAGTTGCAGTAGTCCAGACGAGAATGAATAAGAGCAACAGTAAGAGTCTTGTTAGTTTCAGGTGAGAAAAGGTCAGATTCTGGAGATGTTTTTAAGATGCAGGTGACAAGAGCGAGTGAGTGATCGGATAGAGGGAGTAAAGGAAGTTCAGTGTCGAATATGACCCCAAGACAGCGGGCATGCTGCTTGGGAGTTATGGTTGAACCCTCCAGGGTTATTTCGATGTTAGGTAGAATGAGGTTAGTAGAGGGGAGAAACACAAGAAGTTCAGTTTTGGAGAGATTTAGTTTCAGATAGAGGGAGGACATGATGTTAGAGACAGCAGACAGACAATCCTTGGCATTTTGAATTAGAGTAGGGGTGATATCAGGGGCAGAAGTGTATAATTGGGTGTCATCAGCATAGAGATGAAACTGGAACCCAAATCTGCTGATTGTTTGTCCAATAGGGGCAGTGTATAGAGAGAAGAGGAGGGGGCCTAGGACTGAGCCCTGCAGGACCCCGATAGTAAGGGGACGAGGAGAGGAAGAGGAACCGGCAAAAGATACAGTGAAGGAGCGGTCAGAGAGGTAGGAGGAGAACTAGGAGAGGGCTGTGTCCTTGAGGCCTATAGAGCGGAGCATAGTGAGGAGGAGCTGGTGATCCACAGTGTCAAATACGGCAGAGAGATCCAGGAGAATCAGCAGGGAGCAATGGGACCTTTCGATATAGCTGTTATTAGATCATTAGAGACTTTATTGAGGGCAGTTTCAGTGGAGTGTAAATAGCGGAAACCAGATTGTAAGGGGTCGAGAAGAGTTATCCGAGAGATAGCGGATTAGACGGGAGTGGACCAAGGGTTCCAGGAGTTTAGAGATGAAGGAAACGTTAGAGACAGGTCTGTAGTTAGAAGTGCAGTTGTGGTCCAGGGATGGCTTTTTAAGTAAAGGGGTTATGATGGCATGTTTAAATGAGGAGGGAAATATACCTGAAGAAAGAGAGAGGTTAAATATTTTAGTCAGGTGAGTGGTGACCACTGGTGAGAGAGACTGCAGGAGATGTGAAGGAATGGGGTCACTGTTGCAGGTTGTTGGCCGAGCAGAAGCGAGGAGTTTGGAAACTTCTTCTTTTGAAACAGACTCAAAGATGTCTAGTGAGCTTGAGGTGCATCAGGGAAGGGGATCCAGGCACTGAGGAGATTGGGCTGAGATATCCTGATGGATGTGGTTGATTTTTTTTTCTAGGAAATAAGTGGCCAGATCCTCACCACTGAGGTTGGTGATGGGGGCCTGTACTTTAGGTTTCAGGAGGGAGTTTAAGGTTTCAAAAAGTCGTTTTGGGTTGTTGAATAGTGAGGTGATGAGGGTGGTGAAGTAAGATTGTTTGGCCAGATGAAGGGCAGAGTTATAGGTTTTGAGCATGAACTTATAGTGGATGAAGTCTTCTGCTAAGAGAGATTTTCTCCACTGCCGCTCTGCACACCTTGAGCAGCGCTGAAGAAAGCGTGCTTGCATTGTGTGCCAGGGCTGCTGTTGTCTGTGTCGGATCTTTCTACCTTTAGAAGGTGCTGCTTCATCTAGGGCATTCTTCAGTGTATTATTGAAGTGTGACAATGCTAAGTCTGGACAGGAGAGGGAGGAGATGGGGGGCTAAAGATGTGTGGAGATTGTCCATAAGCTGCTGGGTATTAATGGTACGTGTATTCCGATAAGTGTGGTAAGTGGGGGTGTCCCGGGTGAGGAGACCATTCTTGACAGAGAAGGAAAGAAGGTTGTGGTCGGAGAGCGGGAGAGGGGAGTTAGTAAAGTCGTGCAGCGAGCCGGGACGGGAGAAAACCAGGTTCAGAGTATTCCCATCCTCATGTGTAGGAGAATTAGTAAACTGTGAGAGGCCGAATGAAGAAGTTAGAGAAAGAAGATAAGAGGCAGATTGGGAGAGGGGATCATTGATGGGGATGTTAAAGTCTCCCATGATGAGGGTGGGGATGTCACAGGATAGAAAGTGAGTAAGCCAGGTGGCGAAGTGGTCTAGAAACTGGTGGGAGGAGCCTGGAGGGCGATAAACAACCGCCACTCGTAAGGAGAAGGGCTTAAAGAGGCTGACGGCGTGGACTTCAAAGGAAGGAAATGTAAGTGAGGGAACCGGGGGGATGACCTGGAAAGCACATTGTGATGAAAGGAGCAAACCAACACCTCCACCCTGTCTGTTCTCAGGTCTGGCAGTATGTGAAAATTTCAGCCCACCAAACGAGAGAGCGGCATCAGCGGTGGTGTCTGAATGCTGGATCCAGGTTTCTGTAATAGCCAGAAGGTTAAGGGAATTAGAGAGGAAAAAATCATGAATGTAAGTTAGTTTGTTACATACAGACCGTGCATTCCAGAGAGCACATTGGAAAGCGATAGGAGAAGGCATGCACTGAATGTTAATAAGATTAGCAGGGTTTCTATATGCAGCTGGAGGAGAGTAATGTATGCTGGTGGAGGGAGGCCCAGGGTTGGGGGAGATGTCACCTGCAACTAGTAAAAGGAGAAAAAACAAAGCAGGTGGTGGGATGATTTGTATGAACGTTTTGAGTGCTGCATGGATGGTTTGGAGTGGGTAAGAAATGTCAGTAGACCCTCAGTTATACATGGGAGAAGGGAGGGGTGGATATGGAGAGAGTGCACAGAATATGTTAGGCTGTGTGCCCATGTTGCACTTTTTAGGCGTTTTTGCCGCGATTTTCGGTGTGAAAATGCTTTAAAAAACTCATACTGAACCCACCCCATGCATTCCTATGGCATTCCGTACATGCTGTGCTAATGATGCGTTTTTTTCCGCGGTGGAATCGCATCGAATTGCCGCGATTCCACCCCCATAGGAATGCATGAGATCCGCTTACTTCCCGCATGTGGCTATGCCCACCACGTGCAAAGTGAGCGGCTCATGTGCGGATGGTACCCACGGCCCGGAGAAGAGGAAACTGTCTTCCAGGCCCTGGGTACCATATCCCTGCAAAAAAAAGAATTAAAAATAAAAAATCGGGTTATATTCACCTTCCGGCATCCCGCGCAGCCTTCCCGGGCCTCAGCGATGCTCGCGTTCCCTGTAATGCCTTGCGAGTCCTTTGATGATGTCACGGTCCCGCGATACTGTAGCGGTCCCTATTCCTCGCGAGACCGCTACAGTAACGCGAGACCTCACGTCATCAATGGTCTCGCAAGGCATTACTGGGAACGGGAGCATCGCTGAGGCCGGGGAAGGCTGCGCGGGACGTCAGAAGGTGAGAATATCACGATTTTTTTTAGTATTTTTAACATTCTATCTTTTACTATTGATACCGCATAGGCAAGTTCAATAGTAAAAAGTTGCTTACACTGGTCAAACACTATGTTTGACGAGTGTGACCAACCTGTCAATCACATTCCAAGCGATGCTTCAAATCGCTTGGAAAGTGCTTGAATTCCGCACGCGAAAATCACGGGAAAAACACGATAAAAATTGCGCGAAAAAAACGCGCGTTTTCTGGGAAGGAGTCCGGTTTCAGGTGTCCGGTTTTAAACGCTACGTGGGCACATAGCCTTAAAGGGCGGGCGAGTTGTGAGAAAGCAGAAGTAAAAACAAATAAGCAGCATGGAGGTTATATTGAAGCATTGTGATACTGGGCATCATTGTTAAGGATCCATTTTGCTTACATTATATGAGCCTTAACTATAAGGGCTTTTGGTGATAGCATTTTGGACCTAACCTTTCTATTGTGTGTACTTCACTACCTCATTTTGCATTGTTTGTTTTTTTAGCACCTTGGACTTTATTAGGATTTGATATTTTAAAAGTACTATTAAAGGATATACCGTACTTTAATCCATTCAGATGCTTTACTATTGTAAACGTGAAGCTTACAAATGACCAATGAGGTCTGGTATAAAGTGTTTAAAGGGTTTGTCCATGATTGGGGTACAATTCTGCAGTCACTCTGACAGTGCACGAGCTGTAAGGATTCTACAGTGCATTGGGAGCAGGCGGACATGTGACCGCAAGTATGCGATTTGTATACAGGTGGTT
This sequence comes from Dendrobates tinctorius, assembly GCF_039654945.1. NCBI lineage: Eukaryota > Metazoa > Chordata > Amphibia > Anura > Dendrobatidae > Dendrobates > Dendrobates tinctorius. Next base: position 7,757,738 of record NW_027361771.1, on the reverse strand, counting down.
ACATGCCAACTAGACATGCGTGGCCTCACCCTCAAGTTTGAGGCCGGACACATCCAGTCGGAATATAGCTAGACGTTACTGCAGACTTGTACCCCATGCCTGAATAACCCTTTAGAATTTAAAAGGTAAAGAAACAAAACCTCTCTCCAACATCTTTTTTTTTTTTTTTTTAATTGCGAACTACAAAAAAAATTACATTTTGTAAATTGAGAGTATATGGCAATATGGGTACTGTGGACAGAGAGGAAATAAATGGATAGATGAACACCTCAAGAATCTTATAGGCAATGTTGCCATTACGTAATGATTTCATATCAGGATTTGATCTGTATAGTGATCTGTAAGGTTAATGGTCTCACTACACTGATCACACTCTGAAGCCGGCGTACTGACAATACTGAAGAAGGCTCCCACCAATCTGGATACTTACCTAATACTTTTATATTTGATTCTGCATTATTTGTAATTATATTTTTTTCCTCTCCAGTGTGTGTGCATATAGATTACATCCATGTATCTGTCACTTTCATTTGTACTTGTATAGTACTGCATTTTTTTTTATTAGCATTATGGTTCTTGAAATATGATGCTGATAACAACTGCTTAATCCATAGGATTTAAAACAATGTGTGCAGTATTAAGGGCTGAGGTAGATGCACATTCTTGTGGGATTATACCTGGTGGAACAAGAAGGATGAGGAAAAATTTAAAGAGGCACCTACATAAATAAAAATGTAACTTGGAATATTTTCAGCTAGACATTTCTATCCACTTTACAAATACAGTGGCATGTAAAAGTTTAGGCACCCCTGGTCAAAATTACTGTTATTGTGAACAGTTAAGCAAGTTGAAGATAAAATGATCTCTAAAAGGCCTAAAAGTTAAAGATGACACATTTGTTTTGTATTTTAGGCTAAAAAGTAATACACATTGTCATTTTTTCACATTTTAAAAAATACAAAAAGAAAAATGGTCTGATGCTAAAGTTTGGGCACCTTTGGAGATTTGCGTGCTCAGATAACTTTGACCAAGGTTTCAGACCTTAATTAGCCTGTAAGGGTTATGGCTTGTTCACCCTCAATCTTAGGAAAGGCCAGCTGATGCAGATTCCACAGGTTTAGAAACACATAGCCTCCTCTAACCTTGTGCGAAAAAACAGCCACCATGGGTTCTTTTAAGCAGCTGCCTAGCACTTTGAAAATGAAAATGGTGGAGGCCCACAAGGCAGGAGAAGGCTAAAAGAAGATGGCAAAGTGTTTTCAAGTTGTCCTTACCTCAGTTCAATATGTAATTCAGAAATGGCAGTTTACAGGAACAGTGGAGGTCTGGAAGGCCAAGCAAAATTTCAGAGAGAGCTGCTCGTAGGATTGCTAGAAAGGCATATTAGAACCCCCACTTGACTGCAAAAGACCTTCAGAAAGATTTAGCAGATTCTGGAGTTGTAGTAATTGTTCTACTGTTCAGAGACACCTTATCAAATATGGCCTTCATGGAAGAGTCATCAGAAGAAAACCTCTCCTGCACCCTCACCATAAAATTCAGCATCAGAGGTATGCAAAAGAACATCTAAACAAGCCCAATGCATTTTAGAAACAATTCCTGTGAATCATTGAAGTTAAAATAAAATTCTTTGGTCGCAATGATCAAAGGTATGTGCAGAGAAAAAATTGCATAGAATTTCAGGAAAAGAACATCTCTCCAACCATTAAGCATGGGGATGGATCAATCATGCTTTGGAGTTGTGTTGCAGACATTGGCACAGGAAACATTTTATGGGTAGAGCGAAGAATGGATTCAATGAAATTTCAACAAATTCTTGATGCAAACATAACACCATGTGTAAAAAAGTTGAATTTGAAAACAGGATGGCTTCTACAAATGTATAATGAACACACACATCAAAATCCACAATAGACTACCTCAAAAGGTAATAGCTAAAGGTTTTTCAATCATCATTGAAAATCTGTGGCTAGTCCTCAAAATAGCAGTGCATGCAAGACGACCCAGGAATCTCACAGAAATAGAAGAATTTTCCAAGGAAGAATGGATGAAAATCCATCAAACAAGAATTGAAAGACTCTTGGCTGGCTACTAAAAGCGTTTACAAGCTGTGATATTTTTAAAAGGGAGTGCTACTGGGTACTAACTATGCAGGGTGCCCAAACTTTTGCAGTGGCCTATTTTCCTTATTGTAATTTTCAAAATGTAAAAAATGACAATATATAATTTTTTTGGCCTAAAATACTGAGAAAATGTGTCATCTTTAACTTTAGCCCTTTTAGAGATCATTCCATCTTCAACTTGCTTAACTGGTCACAACAACAGTAATTTTGACCAAGGGTGCCCAGACTTTTATAGGCCACTGTAAGTTGTGTTGAAGTCTCGATCACCAATACAAGATCTTATTTTCTTTATATTTTCCTATCCTACAGGTCCGTTATGCAGCATTATGGTAGAAAGATTTGGCTGCAGAGTGTCGGTAATGGTTGGCAGCCTCTTATGTGGCATTGGGATGGTCACCAGCTCCTTCTCTCAGACTATCGTTCACCTTTACTTAAGTGGTGGACTTATTGGAGGTGAGTTCTTCATAATGGAGTTTTTCGACTACAAGATTTTTTTTTTTTCCATATAATATAAACTGTCATCATACATTATTGATAGTTTAGGGTTTTTTTTCTTACAGATCACATAACTTTATAACATTGGGAACTACATTTTGCTCTAGGTCCAATAATTAATGCCCTAATATCTGTTTATATAGTGAAGCTCTATAACAGAAAAATTTGATCTCTGACTTCAGTTAAGATAGATTATGAAAATAATTAAGTACAAACATTTTGAACTTATTAAGATAAAGGGAAAACTGTTTTACTAGTTAGTGTACTAAATGTGACTTACTAGTTAGTGATGGAAGCTATACTCTAGAAACAGCGCTCCTCCATCTATAGGAAAGATTTGCATATTTTTCAAGGAAACCATATTCCCAACTGGATGCTGTTTTCCCTTAAGGAAAAGGAATATTCCAGTTAGGCTGTATTCATGGCACTTCACTAAAGTGTAAGGACTTGTTCAGACACTGCGTTTTTTTGAGCCTACAGTATATGCCTTAGAGAAAAAAAAAAAAAAAAAGCAGTGTCGTACAGAACGTGTAAAGTAAATGAGGTTTCTGAAAGCTCATGTACATGCTGCTTATATCTTTTGTTTGCAGATTTGAATCATCAAAGTGTGTGTATGTATTGTGATAAAACACTCCGGGATCGCCTTTGCTGGGGTCAAAGGTCACGTGCGTTCAGCATAAAACTCAGGCGCAGAGCTGGGATTTGGGTGTAACTGACTCTGGGTCAGGTTTATTAATGGTGAAAGCAATGCAAAAGGAAATAAACCATAAAACAAATCCTTGCCTGTCCGGCACTAACTAAACAAAGTACAACCTAACTACCAACTGGCGGGCTTCTCCCATCCAGCCAAACCACAGTTGCCGTGGGCACTGCTTCCACTCACGTGTGTCTCTCACACAGACAGGCTCTCTGTGTTCCCAGGCTGAGACACTCACACAACCACCTTGCATCCTTTTATATCCACCTCCCATTATCCATTAGTAAGCAGGTGCGATACTGACCAGACTAGGCCACATAGGGAAGGAATCTGGGCGAGATATACCTGCCCTCATCCACTATTCCCACATGATTCTCACATATCCCCCCCTTCTGCTCAGACCACTCCGGTCGAGCAATGACACCCGCCAAACAGTGCACTCGGGACAGGGCATCTGCATTTCCCATCTGTACCCCTGGGCGGTGCTCCACCGTAAAAGTGTAGGCCTGCAGGGCAAGGAACCACCGGGTCACCCGGCTATTCCGTTCCTTGTTCAAGTGCATCCACTTGAGAGGGGCATGGTCAGTGATCAGCCTGAACTTTCGGCCCACCAGGTAATATTTGAGGGCCTCTAGAGCCCACTTAATGGCGAGGCACTCTTTTTCTACGACTGCATACCTTTGCTCGTGTTTATTCAGCTTCCTGCTGAGATAGAGGACTGGGTGTTCCACTCCGTCCCTCACTTGTGAGAGTACAGCCCCGATACCGATATCAGAGGCATCCGTTTGTACCACAAACTCGTTGCGGAAGTCCGGAGTCACCAGTACGGGCTGAGAGCAAAGTGCCCGTTTTAGGCCATGGAAGGCTTCTTCAGCCGCTAAACTCCATTTAATCATGACGGAGTCTTTCCCTTTTGTAAGATCCGTCAGGGGGGTAGCGATGGCTGTAAAATTGGGTATGAACCGGCGATAATAACCGGCGATCCCCAGGAAGGCTTGCACCTGCTTCTTGTTGACAGGTTGTGGCCAGTCCTGAACCGCCTGAATCTTATCAACCTGGGGTTTAACAACACCCCTCCCAATTACATACCCCAAATACCGGGCTTCTTCTAGCCCGATGTGACATTTCTTGGGGTTTGCGGTTAGACCTGCCTCCCACAGGTCGTCAATCACAGCTTGTACTTTCTGGAGATGAGTCTCCCAGTCCAAGCTGTAAATGACAATGTCGTCCAAATAGGCCGAAGCGTACTGCCTATGTGGCCTCAGGACTCGATCCATCAGTCTCTGGAAGGTCGCCGGTGCTCCGTGCAGACCAAACGGCATATACACATACTGAAATAGACCTTCTGGGGTAGCAAATGCTGTCTTTTCTCTGGCAGCCTCCACCAGAGGGATCTGCCAATACCCCTTTGTTAGGTCTAGGGTCGTAATATACCGGGCTTTTCCTAACCGATCTATCAACTCGTCGACCCGGGGCATGGGTTAGGCATCAAATTTTGAGACCGCATTCAGTTTCCTGAAGTCATTGCAGAACCGGATGGTGCCGTCCGGTTTAGGAATTAGCACAATCGGGCTGGACCAAGCACTGTGCGATTCCTCAATGACACCTAACTCTAACATTGCCTTCACTTCTCGGGAAATGGCTTCACGGCGCGCTTCCGGGATTCGGTAGGGCTTTACGTGAACTGTGACACCAGGTTCCGTTACGATGTCATGTTTTATTAGCGTAGTCTGTCCGGGTTTTTCTGAGAAAAACTTTTGGTTGTGAAGTAGAAACTGCCTGACCTCAGTCTTTTGCCGCTCCGAGAGAGCCGCTGACAAGGCAGACCGATCCTTCCAGGGTTTTATCAGATTTACATGATAAATCTGTTCAGGTTTCCGTTTACCTGCCTGGTATACTTTGTAGTTTACTTCACCAACTCTTTCCATGATCTCAAAGGGGCCCTGCCACTTTGCCAGGAACTTACTGTCCACCGTGGGGACCAGGATCAACACCCTATCTCCGGGTGCAAACGTACGGATCTTGGCGCCCCTATCATAGATTCTTTTTTGGGCTCCTTGAGCCTGTATCATGTGTTCTTTGACGATAGGCATAACAGCCGCAATACGGTCCTGCATTTGTGTGACGTGATCTATCACTGTTTTAAATGGAGTGACCTGACCCTCCCAGGTTTCTTTTGCAACGTCTAACAGTCCGCGAGGACGTCGGGCGTACAATAACTCGAAAGGCGAGAATCCCGTGGAAGACTGGGGTACTTCCCTGATGGCAAAAAGCAAATACGGAAGTAAATAGTCCCAGTTCTTCCCATCCTTGTCTATCACCTTTCTCAGCATCTGCTTCAGAGTTTTATTGAACCGTTCGACCAACCCGTCTGTTTGAGGGTGATACACGGATGTGCGTAACGGTTCGATTTGTAACAATCGGCAGTGCTCCTTCATTACCCTGGACATAAAGGGGGTCCCCTGGTCGGTGAGTATATGTTTTGGTATACCGACCCGACTAAACACATGCACCAGTTCCTTGGCAATCGTCTTGGTGGCCGTGTTACGCAAAGGGATGGCCTCCGGGTAACGAGTGGCATAATCCAAGATGACCAGGATATGTTGGTGTCCACGTGCAGACCGTGGAAGGGGCCCATCTAAATCCATCCCAATCCTCTCAAACGGGACTTCAATAATAGGTAGGGGTACCAAAGGGCTACAGAACCGGGGCTTAGGTGCAGAGGCTTGGCAGTCAGGACAAGACTCACAATATACACGGATATCGTGATGCATGCCTGGCCAAACAAAACAGTGTAATATCCTTTTGGTGGTGTTCTGGACTCCCAGGTGACCTCCCATCACATGTCCGTGGGCCAGGTCCAGCACCTGCCGCCGGTAGGGTTTTGGCACGACTAATAGTTGCACCGTATCTTCCCCCTTTTTCTCTATCTGATAGAGTAAATCATTCTCCAGAACCATGTAAGGATATGCCAGCCTAGAGCCAGGTTCTACGGGTACCCCATTTATCACTTTTACATTTGTCCTAGCCTGAGAAAGGGTAGGATCCTTTATTTGCTCGCTTTGGAAGTCAGCTTTCTGAACTTCTAAATCCGGCAAACGGGGAGGTGGACGGCTGTCGGCCTCCTCCTCTTCCCCGGTCTCCTCCGTATCACCCGCCATAACTGAAAACGGGAACTGCAGGTCATTTCCCGCAGACTCTTCCCCCGAGTCTTCCGGGGAGACATCTTCCAGGGGTTCGAGACCCCCACGTGCCCTGGGAGAAGAATCATGTACACTATTACCCGAGGGCATCAACTGATTCTCCCACAATTGCCAGAAGTGGGGAAAATCCCGGCCCAGGATAACATCATGCAATAACGCCGGGACGAGTCCCACTTTATGTTGCACAGACCCATAGGAAGTAGTAATGCATATGACCATGGTGAGGTACGAACAGGTGTCTCCATGCACACACGTTACAGAAAATTTGTCTGATGGTCCAGTCGGGGCTGACACCAGACTGGCCTTCACCAGAGTCACCACACTTCCCGAGTCTAACAATGCCACCACATTTTTGCCATCAACAGTTAAATCACACAAGTGTTTTTCCGCATCCTTTTGACCGGCATTCACACTCACTACCCGTTCAACCATAGACATGCGGTTTTTAGAGTCTGTGACGTCGCACTGCATGGGTTCAGTAGTGACCGGACAGTTCGCAGCAATATGTCCCATCTCTTGGCAGCGGAAACACCTAACGGGCCCCTTGCTTAGACCATAGTTCGTTACTCTCGGCCTCGCAGTGCGGGCAGTCCCATTTTCCTCCCCCACTGTCTTAGGGATTTTTCCATCTCCCCTACTCCCTGGAACAGTCTTACCGGTTCCACGTGGAGATGATGAAGAACGAGGTGGGGTAACGTCGTCTCGGAGTCCTTCCGCCACGGAGTAACGTTCAACCAGATCCACCAGTTGATCTGCCGTCGTAGGATTTCCATGGCTTACCCACTTCCTCAGGGCTGGCGGTAGAGCTCTCAGGTACTTGTCCATGACGACTCTCTGGATTATCTCTGGCGCTGTCAGCATCTCGGGTTGTAGCCACTTCTTCGTCACGTGCATCAGGTCGAACATCTGTGACCGCGGTGGTTTATCCGGCTGATAAGTCCATTGATGCACTCTCTGTGCACGGACAGCGGTCGTCACTCCCAGCCGGGCCAAGATCTCGGATTTCAATTTGTCAAAGTCCTGCGCGGCTTCAGGCTCTAAGTCATAATAAGCCTTTTGGGCCTCACCGGAAAGAAACGGGGCAATCAGGCCGGCCCATCGTGCCTTCGGCCATTTTTCTCGCACCGCCGTCCGTTCAAACGTGGTCAGGTATGCCTTGACGTCATCTTCGGTCGTCATTTTCTGCCAGTACCGACTCACGGGAATCACTCTCGACTCGG